>NC_045631.1:38487181-39717604 GCF_009829155.1 Mustela erminea | reverse complement strand
TCCGTGTCTTTAATGGCCCTCTTGTCTGCTGCCAGACCTGTTTCCATTTCTCTTCCTCCTTCCTGTCTCTCTCCCAAACCACCTTTCTATCTTTGTGTCTCTGTATCCCGCTCCTGTGACCATCTTTATGGGTCTTCCTCCCCAAGTCTCCCCCATCTGTGAGTCTGTCTGCACCGCCATCAGCTCGGTCTCACGCTCCCTTCCTCCGTGTGTGTGTGTGCGCGCGCGCGTGTGTGCGCGTGTGTCAGCTTCCCTATCCACTCCTCTCCCTCTTCTCGATCTCACTGCAGGGTGCTGTGGCTTCTCTCCTGCCAGGCTGCTCCCAAGTCTGTCTGGCGTTGTCCCCAGCTTCCTTCCTCCCTCCCTCCCTGGGGACAGGACCCGGGTGGCAGCAGATTGGTGTGAGACCACCCCCCCTCCTCTGGGAGCAGCAGCGGCACTGACACTCACACATGCAGACCTCCTCGGTGAAGCGAGAGACGCAGATGAGGGCTGAGAGCAAAGGTGCTGGGGGAATCCGGGAGAGCTCCAGACGCAGGGGTGTGTGGAAGCCAGGCAGGGCTGGGGACAGCAGGCCAAGAGAAAGGGGGTGTGTGGGGGGGTGGTTCTACATCACCCTCCACCATGAAAGCTGCTCAGAAACCAAAGAGCACATACAGTAGAAGGAGTACTGGTCAGGGATGAAGACCTGAGTGCCAGTCCTGGGGAAGCCACTAACCCTGAGTAACCCGGCAAGTCCTCACCAAGGCCATGCTTCTTCTTCTTTTTTTTTTTTTTTTAGATTTTTATTTATTTGACAGACAGATCACAAGTAGGCAGAGAAGCAGGCAGAGAGAGAGGAAGGGAAGCAGGCTCCCTGCTGAGCAGAGAGCCTGATGCGAGGCTTGATCCCAGGACTCTGGGATCATGACCCGAGCTGAAGGCAGAGGCTTTAACCACTGAGCCACCCAGGTGCCCCAAGGCCCTGCTTCTTTATCTGAGGGGAGAAGTGCTTTTTCAAACCCTTTTCTTCAAGCAAGAGAAACTTAGAGAATGAGAGAGAGAGAGAGAGAGAAAGAAAGAGAAAAAGAAATGAAGAAAAAGGGAAAGGAAAAGAAAAAGGAAGAAGGAAAAGAAAACCTTACTTAGAATCTAAAATAGAAAAAAGATAAAAATGGGACTGCTCTGGGTCTTGCCACAGAAGGTGGCCACAGACAGTCCCCCTGGGCAGACATTCCTCAAACCCCAGGGTTACCCCAGGGGCACTTCCTTAGGCCCAGTTTGAAAACTGCCCACTCAGATGACTTCAAAAGCTCTCTGGGCTTCATCAAGCCACCTGCCAGTCTAAGAGGCGGAAATCATCTCGGCCTGGAACTCCCCTGAGTGGTCCCCAAAGCACTTGTGCTCTGGTCCCCTGGCCCTGGGGGTGGAAGGTGGCAGCTGGCCTCCGCCCCACCGTGGCCAGCATCCTGCTGAGAGGGAGGCAGGAATGAGTGCTGTGCGCGGGAGACAGCAGGGCTGCCACCAGGGACCCCCGGAAGCAGCTCCCCCTGCTCCGCCCAAGCCCCTGACCAGGCGTCAGGCGCAGAACAGGACGCGTGGGGTAAAGGAGTCCGCCCTGGGGTTAGCTGCAGACTTGACATTCACAGGGCCTGTGTTTTAGGAGAAGCTTAGCTACACTGGCTTGGGGAAGGGGATGAGGAAATTGGAGGTTTTATCATCCCAGCTTGCAAGGAAAGAGGGGTGAGGAGGAGGAGGCAATCCACCCCAGATTACTCCAGTTCTTTCAGTTCCTGAGGCAAAGAAGAGGGGCAGGCACGGGCCCCCAGGGCCTGCCAGGCCTTCTCTTACCCCAGGAAATGCCACTGTTGGCCAGACTGCAAGAGGAGCTTTCGGGTAGGGTCCCAGACTCAGGCCAGACAATAGTAGACAGCTGACACTGTTGAAAGAGAGCTGGACTCTGAGGTTAGGGTTCAAGTCTCAGTCTGCCCTTATGAGCTGGGCACTCTGGAGCAAACACAACCATTATGAGAGTCAGTTTCCTCCGATACATTAAATAAAGGCAACACTGATATAGTTAATGCCTTTGAACCACATGACCTTAAAAATGGTTAAAACGCGGGGCACTTGGGTGGCTCAGTGTGTTAAGGGTCTGCCTTCAGCTCAGGTCATGATCCCAGGATCCTGGGATCAAGTCGCACATCAGGCCCCCTACTCAGCGGGGAGTCTGCTTCTCCCTCGGCCTGCTGCTCATCCCCCCCTTGCTTGTGCTCTCTCACTCACTCTCTCAAATAAATAAAATCTTTAAAAAAAAGAAAGAAAAGAAAAAAGAATGGCCCGAGTCATTCCAGCTCCAGGCACAGGTGAATTCCCAGGGTGCAGGCGGTGGCAGGAAGCGGGGGCTGTCCTGGCTCCCCGCACAGGCTCTAAGGGGCAGTGCCAGGGCCAACCGCCAACACTACAGCTTCCCACTGGGGCCCGGACCTGCTGCAGGCACCCCTCATTTCCCATTTCCACAGCTCTTAGGGGACAAGGGCACAGATGGGGTCCTTGACAGCTCTCAGTCACAGCCCAGACCAGAAGCTCCAGCCACCTCTGCAGCTCAACACCCAGAAGGCCTGCAGCTCCCAGCGGGGGTTCCCAGGCTGAGGCAAGTCTACAATTTAACAGTGCCACGTACTCACTGTACCAGCCTCAGAGGCTATACAGGACACTGGGGACACCTGTCTTGACCCCGCTATCTGGGGCATCAAAGGACACAGCGATGCATGTGAAGTGCCTGGAACAGTGCCTGGAACCACAGAGTAAAGGCTCAGCAGACGTTAGCCCCTGATGCCACAGTCCCCTCCGAGGCCCCCAGCCCTTTAACATGCCCTGACCTCCAACAGAGAACCAGCCAAACTATGCCAGGTCCAGCTAGAGCTTCCTCTGCAAAGCTAAGCTACCCTGGTCTCCGGGTACGGGAACCAAGCCTCATTAGTAGCCACAAATGACCCACACCTCTGAGACGTGTGGCTTCTCCAAACCTTCTCTTGAGGCCGATGGGACAGTGGACACAGGCTCTCAACATCTCCCTCACTCCGTACTCCTCAGCAAATGTGAGCACTAGCCTCACACTGGCCATGGAGGCTTCCCAGTGGGGTCCCTATCTCTGTACAAACCAGGAGGAATCAGTGAAGCTGAGAAAGAACTGAGAAAGAACCGAGAAAGGCCAAGCCCGGAGAAGTTTCAAACCCTGGATTCCTGCTTTACTATGGCTGAGCCTCTCTGTGCCTCAGTTCTCTCCTCTGTAAAGTGAGGATAACAGTGGCACCTGTTTCGTACAGGTGCTGTAAGGATTAAAAGGCTTATTAAATGCACTGGCCTAGAACAGTCCCTGACACAGAGTGATCACCGCCTAAGGATCAGCCAGGATGACACCCCTGTCTCTTCTTTAGAGGAAGACACAGTCTTGAGATCTGACTGTCTCAGTTGGATAGCTTCAGGCCAGGACTAGGGCTGTTCTGGGTCAAGTCACCCCATAAGGCCCAGGTGAGTGGAGACTCCATAGATTGGCAGGAGGCCAAGACTCTGAGAGATGGTGGCTGCTGCCTGTGTCCTGCCACTGGTCAGTCACCAGTCAGGGAGGGCAGGACAGCAGATCAAACAGGACTACAGGGCAGCTGGGTGGCTCAGTCTGTTGAGCATCTGCCTTCCACACAGGTGGTGATCCCAGGGTCCTAGGACCGAGTCCCGCCTCGGGCTCCCTACTCAGTGTGGAGTCTGCTTCTTCCTCACCATCTGCCTGTCACCCCCACCCCGGCTTGTACTCTCTCTGTCAAATAAATAAAAATCTTTAAAAACAAAAACAGAACACAGGACTACAGGCCATCCTGAGGAGCTAGCACAGAAGAAACAAATGCGGCCTAGCAGAGCCTGCACTGACCCCCTGCAGACACCTCTCCTTTACTCCTCACACCCCACCAGAAGCTGTGGAGGTGAGGGTGGGCTGGAGGAGACAGAAGGTTGGAGAGGACTGCCCACAGTCCCCCGGGGCAGGATGGGGCAGAGCTGGCCCACCTCTGCTGGCCCCGTAGGCCCTACGGCCACCCGCCAAGAGCCTGTGGAGAGCCCAGCACCCTCCCCTCCACATCCAAACCATCAGCAAATCTTACTGGCTCTTCCTTCAAAATCTGGCCAGTGTATGTGCCCACTGTCACCCTGTCCAAACCATCACCTGTTACCTGCTACACCTTCCTGGCTACCTCCTTGTCTACATCCCAAGTCTTGTCTCAACACAGCAGCCAGAGGGATCCTGGTAAAAGTCAGACCACACTTCCCCAATGCTCCAAACCTCCAATGGCTTCCAGCTCACCCTGAGTAAAGGCCAAAGTCTCCATCCTGGCCTACAAGCCTGCTCTTCCCCAGCCTCTTCCCCTGGAGCCCTCTGATCCAGCTATACTGGTCCTTCTCTGTTCCTTGGACATAACTAGCATGGCCATGCTCCCACCCCAGGACCTTTGCACCTGCTGTCCTGTCTGTCTGAAGTTCTCCCCCAGGTCTCTGCAGTACTCCCTCCATTCTGGTCTCTGTACATGTCCCTTTGGAGAAGCCTTCCCTGAACTCCCTATTTAGCTCCCACCCTTCATCCCCTTCCCTGCTTTATTCTTCATAGAGCTTACCACCCCACGTATTATATGTTTACAGGTCTGCGTTTACTACCTGTCTTCTTCTGGAATGCAAACTTCACACAAGCAGGAACTCCCCCTGCTTTGCTCCGTGCTGTGTGCCCAGCACCCAGAGAGGTACCAGGCTCTGGAAGATACTCAGGCAAAGTGTCAAGCAACTAGCCTGAGCACCGGTGTGCATGTACACAGCCCTGCCCAGGCCTGAAGGAGGAGCCCTCCCAGGCCAGACTGTCTCGCCAGGAGCTGGACTCCGCCCTCTGCTGGTGTCTCTCCTCAGGTAGAGTCGAGGCACCAGCAGGCCAGGGGAACTGGTTTCCTCGGCAACCTGAGGCATGGTGGATGCTCCCCTCCCTTTTCCTGGGCACCAATTTGCAGAGAGAAGATGACATAAGCTAAGTTCCTTGGATAGCGAAGGTCCAGAAGAAAGAAGGACATGCTCCTTGGGAGAGATCCCAGCGCTCCTCTCCGGCTGTGGGGGCCGAGGCTCCTCCCCTTCCCAATACTCTCCTGACCACTGGCTGCTTCCAGAACACACCATGGCTGGCAGTCTCCCTTCTGAGCCTCCACTGCCCTCCACTTTCACATTCTATAATGACCTCCTTCCCCTGGGAGAGAACTCCAGTTCTTCAGAGACCAGTTCAAACCCCACTTCCTGGGCAAAGCTCTCCCTCACCATCCAAGGCTCCTCCGACCCCAGCTCTCAGGACTCTGGCTCAGCACTACTCTAGACTTGAGGTTCAAAGTCAAAGTCATCTTTCCTTGAACACTTTAGGCCTGAGTCACAGTGCTTGGCCATGGTACCTCTTCAGGAAGTTAACTGGTCTGTGGGTCTGTAATGTCCACCCTGGAACAGGGGAAAGGGCACGGGTTTGCGGACTGGGCATCAGACCTGGAGTCAAAAGCTGAAGACCGACCATTCATGACTAGGCTGTGAGCCCTTGACTAAATCACTGAGTCTCTCTGAACCTCAGTCTCCTTACCTATAAAATGGGGATGGTATAGTGACCACTTCACAGAGCTACTGAAAGGATTAGGAATAACACACACAGAATGTCTGTGCTTAATTAACAGCAGCTATGACTACTGTGAGGGGCTACGGATCTGATCTTAGGGGCAGGGCCTGGGCCAGGCACGTGCAGCATAGACTCTGCCCAAACAGGGCCCCATATGCACTGCCGGATGCAGAGATGGGCCCTGGCCTCAGAGAGCTGACCCCAGACAGCAACAGCAGGCTCTATTATACTTCCGGGCTCAGTGGCCCGTGCCATCAGCCACGGCACAGCTGGCTTATTGGCCCCTACCCTGTCTCACTCACAGAGAATTTGGGGAAGTTCCTAGAGGAGGACTTTAAGAAGAGGACACAAACCAGGCTCCATTTCTCCTTTCCCTCTGGAGAAGTGGAAAGGGGAAGAGTCAAGCCAAAACAGAAAGTACATTCATCGCTATGCACTGCCCCCTCCAGCCAGGATGTTCTGAAAATACAGAAAAACCCTAACAGACCAAGGCTGACTCAGGCCCCCTGCCTCCTCCACACACCAGGCCCCATTAAATGTCCAGGATGCCCCAGCTTGGTGCTGACAAGACCCCTGGCCTACTCAGGGGCTGGTGAGTCAGGCCCCACCCACCCTTAGTGCTACTGGATAAAACTCGGGAGCTAATGAGGTCAAGTTCTCAAGGTCAGTCTGGAAAGGGCCAGTCATCTTCCGGGAGAGAGCTCAGTCAGGTCAGCTCATTCAAGGGAAGGCTCCACAGGCAGAAGGGAGTTCAGTACGGACCCCTGCCAGCACCAGCTCTGGCCAGGCAGAAGCCAGGATCAGCCCTAGCCAGAAAAAGTTCGCAAGGATACACAACTGGTCAGGGAGGATGCCCTGCTTGTCCCTTGTTTTACAGATGTGGCAGCCACCCCTGGGGGAGGGGTACCCAGGCAATTTCTCAGAGACAGCTGTGGACCTGGAGTCAAGAGACAGTTCTTGAAGGTCCTGCTGAGTGACACTGACCTTACTTCCCTGGAGTCCCAGCCTCCTCATCTGTAAAATGGAGCCAACAATCTCTACCACTCGAGGGAACAAGTATGAGCTGACAAATGTACAGGCTTTCTCGTCTCACCCACACAACCCCCCCCCAACTCTAGGTGTGTGAGAGCTCTGTTTTTTGTTTTTGTTTTTTTAAAGATTTTATTTATTTATTTGACAGACAGAGATCACAAGCAGGTAGAGAGGGAGGCGGAGAGAAAGCAAAGGAAGCAGGCTCCCTACTGAGCAGAGAGCCGGATGCAGTGGGGGGGGGGGGGGGCACCATCCCAGGACCCTGGAATCATGACCTGAGCCAAAGGCAGAAGCTTTAACCCACTGAGCCACCCAGGCGTGCCCCCCAAGGGTTCGGTTTAACGCTGAGCCTGTGCTAGTCCCTGGGGCTATTCGGGGGCTCGGGGTCTGGTGAGGGAAGCTAACACACACATAAAAGAGTGTCTCACTGTAATCAGCACTTTCAGGGAGGAACAAATAATGGACCGTGGGCCCTCAGAGAAGGGACATCTGACCCAGGCTGCAGTGGGTGAGGTTGGGAAAGCCACAAAGGGGAGGAGCCCTCTGACCCAGGCCTTGAAGAATCCATATATATCAACCATGGGCAAGGAAGACAAGCATTTCAGGCAGGCAAACTAGCATGACCAAAGGCCCAGACTCCGGTCTAAAGCACAGGCCCAGGGGCGCCTGGGTGGCTCAGTTGGTTGGACGACCGCCTTCGGCTCAGGTCATGATCCTGGAGTCCCGGGATCGAGTCCCACATCGGGCTCCCAGCTCCATGGGGAGTCTGCTTCTCCCTCTGACCTTCTCCTCGCTCATGTTCTCTCTCACTGTCTCTCTCTCAAATAAATAAATAAAATCTTAAAAAAATAATAATAATAATAAAACACAGGCCCAGCGCATAAGCTTGCAGGCTGAACACCCCAGGGGCTCTGCTCCCAACACCAGGCGCCAGCCCTTCAGTCCCCTCCTGGCATGGTCCCCACAGGCTCCTAAACCAAGGGGACACTTCCTTATGGCCAAGCAAGGAAAGGAATCCCCAAACTCAGCAAAGGAGGCTGCCTCTGCCCTCCTTAGCCCTCCCCCTGCAAGAGCTCTGTTCAGAGGACCCAGCTGCCCACTCTCTGAGTCCACCCTGGTCTCTACCTCTCTCTGGTAAGCTCATCCTCTTGCCCTAAGGTCCCTCACTAATTGTCAGCTGCTCTGGGAAGCCATTCTTGGCCCTTCTTTCCGACGGGTTCCCAGAGCTCTGTGTACATCCCCACAGAATTAATGCTTGTCATGTAACATTCATTCATTTCCAGAGTCATTTCTGAGCAGAGTAACATCAGGCCTGGGTCTTTTTCATTCTTGAATCCTCATTCAATAAATCCAAACCCCGAACCCCATGCCCTCCACCTCAGCATTTTATTTATTGACAAAAAGCCAGGCTTTGGGGCTCTGGGACAGAATGAGAAGTCAGCCACATCAACATTCCTCAAGCAACTTATGAAATTAAAAATTACTACCACTGCTCTATAACATTTTTATATAAGCAATAACAGCTCACATGTATTTACTGAGCATTCATGTGCTCACTGATTTAAACCCTACACACGTATTATTTCATTGAATCCTTACAGTAACTCTATGAGGTAGATGCAGTGCTACCTCCATTTTACAAATGAGGAAACTGGGGCGCCTGGGTGGCTCAGTGGGTTAAGCCTCTGCCTTTGGATCAGGTCATGATCTCAGGGTCCTGGGATCAAGCCCCGCATCGGGTTCTCTGCTCAGGGGGAGCCTGTTTCCCCTCTCTGTGCCTGCCTCTCTGCCTACTTGTGATCTCTCTCGCTCTGTCAAATAAGTAAATAAATCTTAAAAAAAAAAAAAAATGAGGAAACTGAGGCACTTTCCTCACCAAGGGGACAAAACAGTATCAGAACCCACAAAGTCTGAATCAGGAGCCTGTATTCTCAACCACTGTTCTAGTATGGACAGGGTGTTGCAGGGACACAGGGGGGTAGTACTGTCTTGGGGGGGAGGGGATGGGAGAAAGTCAACCCAGAGGTCATATTGCCTGAGCTGAGCACTTAAAAAGACAAGTAGAAGGTAGCCTGGCAGATAAGAGAAGGGGCTTCCCAAGCAGAGGGGCTGGTGTGCAAAGACATGGAGACACAAAAGTACAAGGTGTGGGCAAGTTCATCCTGCAGCACCTTGTTACTGGACTTGAGGGTGCACTTAGGAGACTGGCAGGAAAGAGGCCAGAACCCAGACGGTGCTGCAAACTGTGCTGGGATCCACCTTTTTCCACAAGCAGTGGGAGGCCAACTTGTTTGCTTTTTCCACAAGCAAGAAAGTAATGCTATGAGACTTGTGTTTTAAAAAGATCACAAGGGGTGCCTGGGTGGCTCAGTGGGTTAAAGCCTCTGCCTTCGGCTCAGGTCATGATCCCAGGGTCCTGGGATCGAGCCCCACATCAGGCTCTCTGCTCAGCGGGGAGCCTGCTTTTCCCTCTCTCTCTTCCTGCCTCTCTGGCTATGTGTCAAATAAATAAATAAAATCTTCAAATAAAAATAAAAAGGGGCACTTGGCTGGCTCAGTCAGAAGTTTAGTTTAAAAAAAAAAAAAAAGGATCCTAAGGCTTAGTGTGGAGACTGGGTTGCAAGCAGCCAGGATGGAAGCTGCTGGGAAGCCACTACAGTTATCCTGGTGAGAAACACATCCAAGTGGTACCAGAAGAGATGGAGGCCCAGGACCAGGTGTACAGCAAGTTCAGGAAGTCAGCTGGATCGCGGCACCCCACAGATATGGGAACTGAGGGAGAAGAGGAAGCGTAATACAATTTCCTGGTCTCGCGCTGGGATGCGATGGCACAGGAAGAATGCACTTGCAGGGGGGAAAGACCAGTCCAAGAGAGCTGCCGCTGAAGTGGAGCTGTCCACTGGTAGCTGGGACGCCGAAGTCTGGGGCTCCAGGGAGGGACTACGCTGAAGAAAGAGGTCGATGTGGGTGCCTTTCGGGTACCTAGGTGGTGTAGAGCTGAAGCCAAAAGAGTGGATGAGACCATCAAAACTCAGTGTATAGAGCGGGGGTTTGGGCAGGAGACGAGACTGGGAAACGGTACTTCCACTGTCGGGACAGGAGGAAGAAAATCAGGAGACGCAGACGCCGAGGACGCCAAGGGGGAGGGGCGTGTCAATTACATCAATTAGGAACGAGTGTCACTGGTGTAATGCACCTCTAAGAACTCGAGATTCTTTAAAGAGCCCTTTTGATGTCAGTTAGGGAAGTCATTCACTGCCGTTTTCAAAGGAAGTTGGGGGAGACCGGAAGACAGTGAGACGCAGACCTATCGGGACGTGTAGATGTTTTCCTCCTCTTTCAGAGACCCTGACCCCTGCCCATATCCAACTCCTGACCCCCACTACCCAGATTCCGTGCCTCGCCTCTCCCCTCAGAGTGAAGAGCGTGTCTCGGGAGGGCGATCCGGGACGCCCTTCCCGGGCGCTCTCGGGTGGGCGGGGCCGCGGAGGGTCGGCGTCGGAGCCCCCCAGAACCCCGCGCGGGGCGGAGCGAGGCCGAGCAGGGAAAGGGGGCGGAACCTGAGACGCGGCGGGTGCGGGAAGGGTCGGACGGAACCAACAACGGACACTGGGCAGGGAGGTGGAATCCGTTGACAAGACACAGACCTCGTACCACCCGGCCCCAGTGACCTCCCCCGGACCCACCTGCTCCATATCAGCCACCGCCCAGGCTCTTCCTGCCTCAGCCGCAGTCTGGCTCGGCAGTCCCCGGAGCGCCTCCGAACGGAACAGGATCTCCCGGCGGCGCCACTTCCGCCACTGCGCCCGCCCCCGAGAGCGACGGGGCCGTACGTAGGGCGCAGCCCCGCCCCTTCGCCTCAGTCTCCGCCCCCAAGCGTCAGGGCCCGGCTTGGAGGGCCGGAAGTGGGGAGTGCTTGAGAGGGTCTTACTAATGGTGGGGGAAATGGGAAGGAATCCCAGGATCATCATCATTGTTGGGCCACAGAGGCCTGGCACTGTGGGGCTAAAAAGGGGAATTAACCGAGGGGAGGCTTTTGGGGCAGGCTTTTTGGGACAGGTCCCTTTGGAGAAACCCAGTTACTCTTGAAAGTTCTTTTCCCTCCCTGCCTCGTTCAGCCACCCCCTAGCAGGATCCTAGGGTACTCCTGTGGTCCTTCCTAAGAGTGCTCTGACCTTGTCTGCAGGAAAGATCCAGACTAGAGGACCAGACACTAGGGTCGAGGTGGCTACCCACCAGGTCTTCCACATAGGGGACCCCGTTTCCCCCTCCTCCCTCTCCTTTTACCTGAAAGAGAAGTCTCAGCATGGTTATTTACAAAGATTTATTTATTACGGCACAGAAGTGGTTCAGGCCTGGAGTCAGGGACGAGGGGAAGGGGGCAGAGCAGCTGGAGGACAAGGAGAACCTGGCTTCCCCACCGTGCGCCCCCCTAAGGACATATACTAGGCGGCATTCCTGGCATCAAAGCACAAACAAAACGCAACAAAGCAGCCTCTGCTAGTCCATCTTCCAGGCACCCAGGCTGGGGAGCAGGGGTGATAAAGGGAAGATTTCTAAAATGATGAGGTTGAGGAGAAGGATGCCTGAATCCTGGGCCCTGGTAGAAGACAGAGAGGGGTAGTAACTTGAAATCCCCCATAGGAGAGGGGATGGAGAAGGGTCTAAGGGCACCTACAGGTTCTCAGTACCCTCTTTCCCCAGATCTTAGGGTCCTGCCCTGTGGGTTTTCTGTGCCCAGGAGAAGGGTCTGGGGAGTAGAATTGTGAAGGATAAACCTTTGCCCCCAACCCTTACCGGATTATCCACTGCAAACTCTCTCACATCCCGCCTCCCTCTGGGTAAATGGGGGAATGACTGGCAGGGGTAGGCATCAGGCAGCAAGTGCCCAGGGACTCTGGGCATCAGCCAAAGGTGGGCAAACAAGCAAACACAAACCAGCCTTAAGTCTTCTAGAAGTCAGAAGCCACAGCCCTAGCGAGTGAGGGGGAAGGATACAGAATAGGGTGGGGACAGAGCGGGTTTCTGGGGAACAGCAATGCCCCCTCCACTTGCTTCTGAGCGATGCGAGGACGGTTGCCTATGTGCCAGGCTCAGGGTGGGCGGGGCGCTGTGGCTCCTCCCCAGGCTCTGCAAGGCAAGCGGAGGGAGTCAGGGCTTGGCCACGCCTACAAAAATCCCAGCCCCGCCTCCCCATCCGCCACCACCACGCCTCACCATTTAGTGCCAGATCTTCCACTTGTTCCTTGGAGCTTCCATCTCTCTGGGGCTCATCCAGAGGGGGTGGACGCTCCCAGGGTCCTTCCAGACCCTGGCCACAAGCTGTCTTCTGCCCAGCTGGGAATGGGAATGAAGGGATAAGAACACAGACTCTAAGTATCCGTTCAGCAGCCCTCCTGGATTGTGAGCGGAGCCTGATGGCTGAGGCTAAGCTTTCTGAGGGCATCATGGTATGATGGAGAGAACGCTGGACTAAGAATGCTGTCCCAGTGACTAGCTATGTGAGTTCGATAAGTCAGTTACTACCTCTCTGAAGGGGATGGTGAGAAGGAAATTGCATAGATTATCTTAAATAAGAGACTAGTTAATATGCTGACCAGACCAAACCCGCAAGTGTCTGCTCTTGCTTCCTCTCGACCTGTCCTAAGGGTCTCACCGGGGAGTTCACTCAACTTCTACCTAAAGCTTTTGCTCCAGTGTTGATCCCCCACTGCCAGAGATGCAGATGGGGTCCAAGCCATTTTGTTTGGGTGCAAGGGCTGGACACTGCAAGCAGGGGTGGTCGACTGTTTCTCAGCCCCATAAATAATAGGACCAGAAAGTTTAACATGCACCGGGAGGGAAAGATAGGGCACAGCTTTCCATAGCTAAGCATGGAAAACACAGCTATGGGAGGGGCAGAGATCTTTCTGCCTAGGAATTCTCTGGGCCTTGGGACCCTCCGTGGAGATTTCTGGGTCTGGGGCCTCTAGCTCTGAGGTCTTTTGTGTAGGTCTTAGGTCCCTTCTGGGACCCTCTCTTACCTCGCAGTTGGAGTTGAAAGGCAGAAGGCTAGGTTGTTCTTGAATCCCAGATTCTTCATCTAGACACTAGAGGGCACCCTCTCACCACCCCCACCCCCTCACCCTGGCCCAGGAAATAAAAGGGGGAGAAACAGCCTCCTGGGGAGGACTTAGGAACCTGCTCTTTGCCTCCCAGCAGAAACCACATCGTACGTTTAAAAATGCAGGAAATGGGGACATTGGACCCTTTTAGTTTTCTATCCCTGCATCTCCTGAAGCCCCTCACGGCCATAGCCGGGAAGTCTTTTCTTGGGTCTAGCCTCAAACCTCATGTGGCCTTGCCGTAATCCTCAAGGAAGAGAGGAATTACTGGGGACGACTTGATCAGGAGAGGGACGGGATCAGGATGGGAGCAGCCCAGGTGTCCGGTAGAGCACCTTGTGGGTGGGAGGATGGGGAGACCCTCGCCGTGCGATGGCGGTTTACATGTATGAAAAGCTATGAACTGGGAGGGGTGCCCCAGGACACTCAAGGAGGACCCCACCAGGCTTCCCCACCCCCTCAGCTTACCAGGCCCCCTGCTACTCTTCAGGATTTCAGCCTGGCTGTCCTCCTCCTCTTCCTCCTCTTCGTCATCGTCCTCCTCCTCCTCCTCGTCTTCCTCTCTTGGGTAGCCCAGCTCCCGCAGCTCCCCCAGCTCATCTTCCTCCTCGGAGGCCTGGTTCTCGCCCAGGTTGCTGATGGACTGCAGGTGCGACTCAGCAATGCGCTGCACGGCTGGCACATGGGGCCCCGGGAAGGCAGGGGTGAGCCCGGCCGACCGGGGGCCCATGGCGCTGGAGAGGCACGTGGCCTGGTGCATGGCTAACTCACTCAGGGGTCTAGTTCAAAAGCTAAAGGTCACAGGTCAGTCTTGCTGGTGGCCAGACCAGGACAGAAGCAGCAGGGGGTAGACCCTTAATTGCGCTTGGCTCCTAAGCTGTCCTGTGAGGCAGACCTTCTTGGAGGCTGGCACCAGGGGGCCCCCCCCAGAACCACAGGGTACCAAGCCAGACAAGACCAGGCAGGTAGAGCAGCAGCTTAACATTCCGTGGCTGGGATGCTTGCTTCTCCAAGGACCCGGTACTGGAGACTGTGTCCACTAGTTACAGCCCCAGCTAGAAGGCCCAGGACCCGTGGGCCCAGGGCCTGTGGGCTTTGTCCCTCTCAGTTTCTAGTGGAGGGTCCAGACTGCTTAGGGCTCATTGCCTACCCCGATCCTGCTGGGCTTGGTCCCCACCTCCTGGCACTGCCCCGTCAGAGGTGCCACTCCACACATCTCTGCCCCAGGTGCTGAGCTGGGAACAATTCGGAGACGGAGGACAGAACAGTCTACAGCCAGTCAAGTTGGTGCCTGGGGATGTGGCGTGCTCAGACGCAGCCCCCACAATCTTGACCCACATCCCCAAGCTTCCAGCTCCCTCTGTGGTGACCTAGAAAGCAGCAAACACCACCCACCCCCCCAACACCAGCAAGGCCTGCTGGGATAGGAAAGGAACAGTGTGGGCAGCTGAGGAGAAGTTTCCAAAAGATGTAAAGGCCCAGGGGCTTAGGAGAAAGGGGCCAGGGCTGGGGGATTCTAGGGGAATGGCAGGGGTTGAGGGGACGCTGTGAGGAGTGTCTGGGGGCAGAAGCAGCAGGGGGACTGGGGGTGGGGCGAGGGGGGAGACTTCAGAGCCTCGGGTAGCAGACTTCACAGCTCACAGACAGGAGCTGACAAGCTAGGGGCTGCGGTTGCTACAGCTCCTTCTCGGGTGGCAGGCAGGCCCTCCCCTCAGAAAGCCCAGACTGGGAGGGCCAGGCTGGAAACCTCCGGTGCAACGAACAGGGCACCACACTCCTGCCAACTTGGGACAGGCACAGAGGGCGCATTGTGTGGGCCCGCTGCCCTGCCCTGCCCCAGGCTCCCAGCCCAGTGCCTCCCGCGGGCTCTGGGCAAACTACCCAGGCAATAAAAATGCAATAGATCGCCCTGCCCTGGCCTTGGGGACGCGGCAGAGCATCACCTTGAGCCAAGTGAGAGCCTGGCCTTGGAGAGTCCCCCTCAAGCCAAGACCCCGGTGTTGTCCACCCTCCCCTGGAACCCTCGGCTTCTCCCCTTACAAACCCCCAACCCTGCCAGGAGATTTCCCTTGCCTGGAAAGGGGCTAAAGCCTGCAAAATAGGGTTCTCCAGGTACAGAAGGGTCCTCTGAGGGTTGGGGGGCAGGGCGGAGAGGAGGTGGCTGCTCCAGCAACCGCCCTCTCCCCTTCCCCCAATCGGGGGAGGAGAGTTTAGTTCCTGAGCCACAGTGACAATAGGTATGCGGAGCCCACCCATGCTGGCACCCCGTGTGCCTCCCTCGCACCTCGCCTCCCATTGTGCCTCTCCAGTCTCCCCCTCACCCTCGGCTGTCTTCTTCTCTGTCCTCATTTCTGGGGTCCTGGACTCCAAGTCTGGGGCCCAACCCAAGCTCCCCTTTCAAAGCTAGACTGTCTCCAGCACAGCCCCCAGAATGCCCTGCCTCTCCCAACACAGACCCTGCTAAGGGGTGGCCCAAAGGAGCAATGAGGGGGAGCCCATTTCTAGCCCTGGCAGGGTACTCGGGAAGTCCATGGGCCCCATCCTCTTCACCCCAGCCTTCTGCCCCAAGCTCATGACCGAGAGTCCAAGGCACAGTTCTCGCCCTCACATCCACTCAGCCCTCCTCAGCCCAGAGTAGGGAGGAAAGAGAGAAACTTCTTTTCTCTCCTGAGAAGATGCCACCACCTCCCTCATCCCTCCCTCAGGGGCTGGCCTTCCCCCACACCGCTCAGGTGGGAAGTCCTTCCTGGTGCTGTACCCACTGCCCACATGCTGTCCCTTCCTCTTTCTGTCCTAGGGGGAAGAGAAAATGAACTTGCCCTTCTCCCTTCTCCTCCTACCCTCTCTTCTCTGCTCCTAACCCTGGCAGGCAGGAAGACAGGTAGGCTGACAGGTGCACCTGTTGACCTTGGCTGGTGCTGGGAACTCATTAAACCCACCCCAGAGGGAGCTCCCAGCACACCCTTCCGGTCTCCTCCCTCTGTGGAAGGAGAGGGCTGGCCAGGCAGGAAGAGCCTCAGGCCAGAGCTGAGATGGGGGTAGGAAGGCATTCTTTGGCTAAGTTAGGAAGAGACCTTCCCCAGGCCCCCAGCTCCAAGCTCTCTCCTCCAGGTGTAGGTTCCCCAGCTTCCCCGTGAGAAGCCAAGTCTCCAGACGGACTCTAAAGACTCCCTGCGATTTCACACCGCGCCTCCCCTGTGCACATTTCCTTTCCTCTTCCTAGAATGCCTTTCCACGCCTTGACTGCCTGTGGAATCCCAACTCATCCTTCAAATCCAGGCTTAACCTTCCTCTCCTCTGTAATTCGCCCACCACCCTTTGAAGCAAAAGGCCCCAGGAGGGCGAGGGTCAAATCTGACTCCTCCCATCTTGCCCAGTGCCCACCTGTGAGGCCTGGCACACACTAGGTGTTCTCTAAGTGCATGCTCTAGGAATGACTTGTGTTTCAATATAGAAACGAGAAGCAGGACCAAGAAGGAACCAGTCTGCTGACCTTGCAAATGTTCCTCCAGTGGGAGAAGGGAGCAAGGGCTGCACCTGGAAAAGGTCATGGTTGGGCGGGGAGATCCGGGGTGGGGGGATCGAGCGGGGGGGGGGGGGGCGACAGGTGGTCTGGCACACATTTGCAAAGAGGAGGTAGAGAGCTGTATCTCTTTATGTTGATGATACTTGTTATTTCAGGCCAGTCCCCTCTTTTCTTTCAACCCCACAACCTGATTTGGAAGCCCTCAGCCACCCCTTTCAGCCCCTGAGCCCCTTCTTTACAAGGCCGAGTTAAGAAATGGTTGGGGTACAAGTTAAGTAATGGTTGGGGTACAAGACAATCCCTCCCCATTGACAAAAGCTCAACATTTCACCTCCCTCCCCCCAGTGTCAGCCTGGTTCCAGGGTGAAGGAGCCAACCAGACTCATGGGTGGGGGGGATAGTACCTTTCAGCGAGGGGGGTGTGTAGGCACATGGGTTGGGTCTCTTCGACTTGAGGTGGTGGCCCTCTCCTGAGGCTCTCTGCTGGGGTAAGTGCCAGGTTACACAGGCTCACCAGAGGCCCCTCCCTTCACTCCTCCTCCACTCCATCCCACCCTGGCAGCCCAGGCCACCCACAACTGCTCTGGTCCAGCCAGGCTGCCCTGTTGCTTTGGTTGGGGCGGGGCGGGGGGTTCTTCCATAAGTTGTGGTCTGGCTCAGGGCAGAATCCAGGGTTCTGGAGGCCCAGCTCGAGTCTGAGCAGAGGAGAGACAAGGGCTCGGAAGTCTGTTCCAGTGGGACCCTGGCACCAGGCCCTCTTACCAAGGTGCCAGTGGATATCCTAATGTGTCCTCTGGGAGGCACCCTGTGTTAGTTGGGAGGAATCCTGTCCAGCCCACCACAAAGGGCTCCCAGGGGCCCCTGGAAACTCACCTGGTGAGGGGAGGCCTCCTCCTCTGAGGGAGGCCATGAATGAACCAAGGAAAACCGAAGGAAGAAGAGAGAAGACGGGGAGGAAAGGGAAGAGAGAAAGAGAATCTGAATTACTTTCCCCAAAGGCTCAAGCTCTGCGGAAAGGGAAAGTGTGCCCTTTCCTTCTGGGTGTTGGAAGGTGCCTGGGCAATAAATGAACCCAGCAGAGTTGGGCTCCCAGACCTCACCCCCTCCCCCTCATCTTCTGCTCCGTCTCCTACTCTTGGGACTTTGGCAAGGGCCCTGAGAAGGTATCAGAGCTAGGGTGGGGCAAGGGCTGGGGCAGCGGGGAAGGGGGGAAGGGCCCACCTGGCGAGGAGTGCTCTGAGAGCCGGAACAGCATAGCAGGGGTTGGCCTCCTGCGCCGGATCTAAGGAGATGGAGAAAGAGGTGGGGCGAGGGGGAGGGGAGCAGGACAGACACCTGCACCCCCCCTCCACAGGCAGCAGGGAACAGTGCTTTGAAATCCCCAGGGTGCCTTTGAATCAAAGACTGTCAGAGCTGAAAGGAACTCTATAGTTCACCCAACCCCCTCATTTGAGAGGTGAAAACCCAGGGCTCCAAGAGCTAAGGGCTCAAGGCCACCCAGCTCGCAGTGGCAGAGAAAGAAGAAAAGCCCATCGCTGACTCCTAGTCCATGCTTGTCCCACTCCATGGCTTTTCCAGAATGGGCATCTCCCTTTCCACCTTCACTTTCAAGGAGGCCTGTCCTCTCCTGCTTTTCCAGATGTCAATCCTCAGGAACCAGAAGCTGGCTGTGGGAGATGCCCTGTGGGTCGTGGCACCCACCTGTCCCCACCCAGCTAAGGTCAGCTCAAGGGCTCCAAAGAAACCGGATCCTGCCACAGAGGGAGGCTGAGTCTGGGCAAGGCAGACACCTGCAACCCCACACTGAGGCTCAGGTGTGGGCCTGAGCCCCAGACCCACCCAGTCGGGGAGGCATCCCTGGAAGGCTGCGTCTGGGTCTCTTGAGCAGTGTCTCTCAGAGGCTGAAAAATTCTTGGCCCAGTGCTCATAAAAAACCAAAAAGTTGCCCTCCTTGGTACGTGAGGCAAGCTGAAGAGTGAGAGGGTGCGGTGGGGGGGGGCACTGAGCTTTCCCAGTACCTGCCCCCCCAACTTGGCAATCAGACCAACTGTCAGTTAATTAGGTCCTCTCCAAGCTCCAGGGAAATGCACAAAGAGAACCAGGTGAATGAAGCTGAAACTGCCACCGCCCCCCCCCCCCCCCGCCGGGCTCTCCAAACTGCCCTCCAGATCCAAAGCTGCTTAGACCCAGGACCCAGACCTCCCCTTCCCCCATGGCCTCCCCTCTCCCCCCAGAATGACTTGTCTCCACTCTCACTGCTCTGCTGGGTGTCAGTCGCAGCTCAGCAACAAGTGAACACGCTACTTTTTTGGGGGGGTGGGGAGCGGAGGCCCTCTTCTCCTCTGTCCACTCCCACCACTGCTGCAGGCGCCTCGACCCCCAGGAAGGCTCTCCAGAGAACTCAGTACTCTGTGAAGGGGTCTGGCTTCTGTGATGACTGGTGCCCCCCAACCCAATGTTGTGGTTCTGGATAGTGCCCGGCAGCAGAAGGAGGTCAGAACAAGGCTCTCGCGGCCCGGCCCAGGCACACACGGTGGGGCCACAGAGGCGGCAGAGCCCGGGACCCGCAAGGCGGAGGCCCGTTCTGTACCGTGGGTCAGGGCACCACGCGTCTCACTTCCGATCGACTCCGTCTGGGGCCAGGGCGCCGCGGTCCCCGGGGCAGCCTTGGTCAGGAGGACACCGTGCAGGGTCCAAAGCACAGTCTCCCCACCCGGGGTTGGCCCGGGACGGCCAGGCCCCCCAGCGCTCGCCGCACAGCAGTCTGCGGCCCGGGGAAAAAGTTGCCGGAGTCCTCAGCGAACTTCACGCGCTGCCCGGCGCCCCCGCGTGTCCGAGACGGACGGAGCCGCTCCCGTCTTCCCCCACCCCCAGGCCGGTCCGGCCCCGGCAGCGCCCCGCGGCCAGAGGAGCCCGGTGTGTTGAGGGTCGCTGCCGGGGGTGGGGCCCGATCCCCTTACCATCTCCACCTGGCGGGGGTCTAGCTGGCTGGGGGGCGCAGGCACCGAGAACTGGATCTTCTTGCGGTCCTTGGGGTCCATGGCGGGCAGGGTGGCCGGCGGGGCTGGGGGTCTCGGGGTCCCGGGCGGCGGTCCCGACTCGGCTTCCCCGCGCTGCTCCGGGCGCGGCGGCGAACGCTGGCTGTGCGCGGCGAGGGGGAGGCGAGCGGCTCACGCTCAGATAAAAATACCGCGCGCCGCGAGGGGAGGGCGCGCGAGCAGGAGGGGGTCGCGCCGGCTCCGAGCGCCCCCGACTCTCGGCTCTCGGGCTCGCTCGCCGCGCGGGCCGCGCTGGTCCCCGGGAGCCTGCAGCCTGGGCTCCCGGCTCGCCCGCTCCGGGTCTCTGCCCCTCTCCCCGAGTCTCGCCTCTCCCTCCTTCCCTCGCTCTCCCTGAGGGTCTCCGTGGGTGTCTCCGCCTTCCTCTCTCTCCCTCCCTTCCTCTGCCTGCGCCTCTGTCTCAGCCTCGCTCGGTCCCTCCAGGTCTTACCCTCTGGCCCCAGCCTTGGGGGTCCCCTGCCCGTCCCCTCCGCCTGGGACTGGCGCCCGGGGGCTGGGTGGGAGGGCCCAGCGGGAAGTGGCCAATGAGAGCCGAGAACCGTGTTCTCCGCGGGCTGGGAGGGGGGGTGCGGAGTGTGCGCCAGGACCCGGGGAGCGGGCTGGGGGCCCCCTGCCGTCTCCCGAGAACTTGAAGCTGCATTATTGATGGAGTCCAGCGGGGAGGATGATGGAGGGGGAGGCCGGGGCGGGGCGGGGCGGGGCGGGGCGGGGGTGCCGCCGTTGGGGGGAGGAGAGGGGCAGCGGGGAGACAGGACTCTGGCCTTAACCCCTTCGTGGCCTGGGTCCTCGGAGTTTCGCGAGGAGGCCTGAGAGGTCCTCGAGAAACTACCACCAGCATGTCACGCTGTGAATGGGGGTGTCCTAGAGAGCCTGAGAGTGTGAAAGAGCGGGTGTGTGTGGGAGGACACGTGTCAGTCATCATGCCAGGGAGTGTATAAGTGCCGGGGCCCTGTGGTGCCTGTAGCTAGGAGCTCGTGTGTGTGGGGCGGGGGGGGGGGGTTCGTGTGGCATGAGTGTGTGTGAGTCTATGTGAGTAAGTGTGTCAGAGTGTCAAAGATGCAGGTGTGAGTGGCAGGGTGTGGGAAGGCTGTGTGCTGGGGGAGGGTGTGGGTGTGGGGGAGGATGTCAGAGGCTGTCAAGGTGATGGGCTGGCGTGTGGCAGCTTGCTGGTGGGGGGGTGGGGGTGGAGGGGCTGTATCCACAGCTCTAGCCCATGCGGAAGAGGGAGATGAGGTTGTGGTCCTGGGGGGCGGGGGAGAGGGAATGTGTCCCTGCCCTGATGTACCCTGGGGTCACGTGTCTCCTGCCTTTTCTCCCCAGATCTAAAGTGGGTGCGGGGAGCTGAGCCAGCCCAGGGGGACAGAGTTGGGGGGCTGTCTGTACCAGTACACGTGCCATCACGTGTGTGAGTTTGGTGCGTTCAGGAACAGAGCTGGGGGGAGAGGTGCGTGTGCTCATTTCTGAGGTGTGAGCTTCTCTCTCTTTGCAGAGGTGTCTGTGTGTGTCTCTGGAGGGGGAGAAGGAGGAGCTGGCCCTGTGGGATAGTGTCCCTGTTTATGTGTACAGGCCCTCAGTATCTCTGCAGGCCTATGGGAGAGCACAGAAACGCTTCTCCTTAGCTCCAAGAGGGAGCATGTGTAGACGTGCACATAAGAGTGCGTCTTCCTGGGGCTCTATTTGTGTTGGCTGTCTTCTCTGCTGGTCACGCTCAGACCTGGAACAGCCAGGAGCACGCCCCTGCCCCACCCCCTCTGGCCACTTTTCCACTCCTAGCCCCAGCATGCTGGGTCCTTGGCAGTAGGAAGCAAGAGACCAGAGAAGTCTCCTGGAAATGGGGTCAAGGGCACGATGTTGTACCCCAGAGTGACCCAGAGGGAAGCAGGAGAGCAGAGCTTGGCTTAGGGGAGCTGGGAGTCCTGGCCACTCGGTTCCACTTCTCCCAACCCCAGGCCTGGTTCAAATCCCACTGTGTTTGTCGACATATATGTTTGTCAGGGAAACAGACAGAGGCCAGATTGTGACACAGGGTTTTGGGCATCTCTGGCAGCCGTGGCTTGGGCTGGACCCCTCTTCCCGGTGGGGTGTGCTGGGGAGTGGCAAAGAGCACTTTGGCAGTGCCTTGAGAGGGTCAATAAGGAGGGCCTGAAAGCCAAAAGGGGCACAGGAAAGGCACTCCACAGGCAGTATACCTGAGTGGGCCCTGGGCCAAGGTGAGGGTGAGGGACCTGTGGCTTCCAGGGCTGGAGAAGTAGGAAAGTCCTGGAGCAGGGTGAAGGGGGACAGAGGACAGTTGCGTGGGTGACAAGAGGACAGGGACAGGGAGGCCTCACCACCAGTCACACCTGAATGAGACGGTGTGCATCAGAATGGAAAGGCCCTGGGGACCTTGGCGGCTAGGCTGATTTGACTAGGCAGAGCTCTGCTATGGAGCTTCTGGCCAAAGGATTGGCGCTCTGGGAGGCCATATTGGAAAAATACCCCTGACCCAAGCTGGGGCAGCGGGGAAGGTAAACTCCCCCTGTGAGCCTAGGCCTGGAAGATAGGGTCCTTGGGGTGGAGGGGGGGGGATCTTCCCCCAGCCTTAGCCCAGGCCCCCACAGCTCTGCCCACAAAACCTGGGCCAAGAGGGGTGGGGAAGCCTGACAGAAGAACAGGCACAGGACAGAGGAAGGGGGAGGAAGGGAAGAAGGATGACAGGGACAAGAGGTGAGAGAGAGAAGGCGGGGAGGCAGGACAAAGTGAAAAGAGACAGAGAAAACACATGTGAGAGATGGAGAGACAAAGGGAGAAAGAAAGCTTCACCGCGGAGAGAGGCAGAAGACAGAGATGGAAAGAGAATAAAAATAGCTCAGCATTAAGATAATTGCTGCTCACAGCTCTGCCCTCCGCTAGGAATTAAATGAGGTTTTATTACTTTGATTTTTCTCTCCCGGTTCCTACGCGACTTCTCAAGAACTTGGGGAAAAGTTTTTCAGGTGGGCGGCCAGGTGGCGGGGGCTGTGTGGGTGACAGAGGAGGAAGGGAACAGGACTTCTGGGACCTGGGGGGATGCAGTCAGGGGCAAGGGGTGGGGTGGGCCTAAGTGAGGGTGGGGGAGCCCAGGGGGAGCTGCGAGATATGGCCAGGATCAGGTACATGGGGGATGGGAACTAAGAAGCAAGGGGCCAGGGTGACCTCCATTCTCTTCGACTTAGAATTAATCATATGGAAATGAGATGTAAAAATAATGTGCCACTCCTCGGTTATTATTCTTGAGTTAGAAGCACAGGCGGTTGGGTCCAAGAAACAAAATCAAGACCTTGTTTGACTTAACTCCGATTGAACTGTGGGTCTTTCTGTGTGGACAGACAAAAATAAGAATTGTAGCATGTCCATTAATGTATGGTAGGGCTGAACCTACTGTTTGGAGACCTGTCCTTCTCACTTTGCCTGCTTGCTGCCCCACTGCCCAGCATACAAGAAGCACAACATTCACCTTCTCTGGAAGATGATTTTGGAAGGGAGGTGGGAAGCTGTGCAATTCCTTCTGGGAGTTGGGGAGAGTAGAAGATGGAGAATATTCCCTCCCTTCCCCCAAGCAAGATACTGTCAGATGGACAGAACATACACTGGGGAGTTGCACAGACCTGGGTAGGAAACCTGGAATCTATAATTTACTGTGATAAAATCTTACTATCTCTGTGCCTCAGTTTTCTCGTGTTTCAAAGCCCACCTTACATGGTAGCTATGACGATTCAATAAGATAAAACGAGTAAAGCCCCCAGCCCAGTGCTGTACTCCTAGCAGGTCTGCAGTGGATTCCCCCTTCCCTGGAGTTCAGGGGTGCGGTTCCAAAAAGAGCCAGCAGGTGGCGGAGTCGGCCAGGGTTTGGGTGACTGAGCTGCTGGCACTGCGGGTCTGTAGTTGGGCATCACACCCGTGACCTTGGCACCACGGAGCTGAGCAGAGCTGGCCGGCTTGGCATGTGGCAGCTGGAAGGGAGGCCCTGGAAGCCCTGGGAAGTAACCTTAGAGAAGCCGGGGAACGCTAGCTGGGCACACTGGGGCATCTTTCCCTGTCGAAGCTGCTGGTGGAGAGATGGGAGGAGGGGCAAATTCCAAGGCCCGCCTCTGGGGAAAACCAAGGACAAGAAGAGGAGAGGGCAAGGGCACTCTCGGCCAGGACAACAGTGCTATCAGGACAGATGCGCAATCATCTGAAACATTCATTCAACATATTAATTCATTCGTTCATTTATTCATCTATACCCATCCGTTTGACCACCGAAATGGGTGCTTTTAAAAAAATCAACTTTAGGGGCGCCTGGGTGGCTCAGTGGGTTAAAGCCTCTGTCTTTGGCTCAGGTCATGATCCCAGGGTACTCTCTGCCCTTCGGGGAGTCGGCTTCTTCCTCTCTCTCTGCCTGCCTCTCTGCCTGCTCCTGATCTGCCTGTCAAATAAATAAATAAAATCTTTTAAAAAATAAAAATAAAAAATCAACTTTAGTAGCTCTTTCTGCCCATGGGTCCTGTCCCCGTGCTTTAATAAACCACCATTTTGCACCAAACCAAACAAAATAAAAAATCTTTATGGGGGGGGCACCTGGGTAGCTCAGTTAGTTAAGCATTTGCCTTTGGATCAGGTCGTGATCTCAGGGTCCTGGGATGGAGCCCCGCATCAGGCTCCCTGCTCAGCGGAGAGCCTGCTTCTCCCTCTTCCCACCCCACCCCCTGCTCTCTCTCTCTCTCAAATAAATAAATAAAATCTTTTTTAAAAAAATCAACTTTATTGGATCAGTTTATATACAATAAAATGCATCATTTCAAAATCTACATTTAGGGGAGCCTGGGTGGTACGTTCAGTCGGTTAAATCTTGGACCTTTGGTTTCAGCTCAGGTGGTGATCTCAGTGTCATGGGATAAAGCCCTGCTTCCAGGCCCGTGCTCACTGAAGAGTCCAATTGAGTTTCTCTCTCTCTCCTTTCTCTCTGCGCCTTCCCCCCATCAAATATAAATATAAATACATACATTTCTTTCTTCATTCATTTCTTTCTTTCTTTCTTTCCTTCTTTCTTAAGTAAGCTCCACTCCTAGTGCACAGCCCAATGCAGGGCTTGAACCAGGACCCTGAGATAAGACCTAAGGTCATAGTAAGAGTCAGGCAGTTAACCAACTGAGCCACAGGTGCCCCTAAAATATACAATTCTATGAGTTTTTGAGAATTTTTAACAACATACAACTACTACCACAACACAGATATAGAACATTTCATCACCCCAAAATGTTCTCTTTTGCCCATCCAAGTCAATCTTCCCTCCCTGTTCAGTGTGTGTGTCACAACTCCTTTTTTTTTTTAAGGACTTTATTTATTTATTTGACAGAGATAGAGAGAGCACAAGTAGACAGAGCGGCAGACGGAGGGAGAGAGAGAAGCAGGCTCTCTGCTGAGCAGGAAGCCTGATTTAGGACTTGATCTCAGGACCCCAGGATCATTACCTGAGCTGAAGGCAGACGTTTAATGACTGAGCCACCCAGGTGTCTCTATATCACAACTCTTTTTTTTTTAATATTTTTATTTTTTTTTCTAAAGATTTTATTTATTTATTTGACAGAGAGATCACAACCAGGCAGAGAGGCAGGCAGAAGCAGGCTCCCCGCAGAGCCCCGGGACTCGATCCCAGGGATTGGACCTGGGATCATGACCTGAGTAGAAGACAGAGGCTTAACCCACTGAGCCACCCAGGCGTCCCCCTGTATCACAACTCTTAACACACCGTTTTGAGAAGTGTCCTTCCCACCATTTGTCTTTGCACCATCACCTGCCAGCCAGAGTGACCAGAATACAGGAGGCGCTGCGTGCAGGGGATGGACTGAGGAATGAATGGATGGATGGATACACAAGTCATAGAAATTGTCAGCGGGTGACATATATGGAGCATTTACTCTGTGTTGGGCACTGAACTAGGCCATTTATATGTATGATCTCATTTAAACCTCGTTAGTATCATTCCATTTTACAGATGAGGCAAATGAGGCTCAGAACTTTTGCCCAGAGGGTTCACCGGGTTCGTGAGAAGACGTCTGACTCCAGAGCTCTCACTCTTTACTGCTGCCTTTAATACATTCAAGATGGGTGAGTAGAAGATTGCTTGCTTGCCCTGGACCAGCCCTCTCTGTTGCTCGGCATTGGACCCGGTTTCTCTCCAGCCCAGTTTGGACTCACACAGCGGGGTCGAGGGTTGGGGAGCAGAAATCCGTGTGTGGAGACTGCCCTCTGGTGGCAGACATGCGTACAGCGGTGTCTCTGCCCTCTGGCGCCCTCAGGTAGGATGGCTTTGAGAAGAGTGAGCAAGCAGGCAGCCCACGGTGGCGGCAGCCTCAGCCCCGGGCACCTGGAGACCCCCTGCTCTGGCCACTGCCTGGTGCCCCCCGAGGTGCCAGCTGAGGCTGCCCCCGAAGAATGCCAGCTGCCGGAGCCCGCCGCCTCCTACCCCCTCCACCAGCCCTCACACACACTCCGATCCCGGTCCAGTCGGCTGCTTCCATTCCCTGAAGAAGAGGCCCTAAAGTTAAAACAGCTGTTAATTTATAAACCAATTTTTCCGTGACTGCTTAATAAATCGCCAGCAGCTGCTCTGCCCCCTCCTCCTGCCCAGGCACCCGGCCCTGAGGGCTGCGTGGAGAAGCTCAGAGCCTCCTGCCTCTTTCCCTCAACTCCCCAACTTGCCCCCATTCTCCTCGGAACTGAGCATGTGGGGGGGGGGGGCTGGTGAACCCAGCTTCTCTGGGCTTTGGTGGAGTAGAGGGGTGAGGATGAATTTTCTTTCCTAGAGGGCTGCAGCCCAAAGGCTATCTCTCCCAGGACCCTACGCCCCTCCTCCCCCAGGACTCCCAGGCTAAGAAGGTAGGTGTCCAAGGTTTTCTTGGGGCTGGGGAGTGAGGGTGTCCAGATTCCCTGAGGGAGTTCCTCTGAGACATTGGGAGGTAAAAGGACCCTAGGGTCATCCCTGAGAGTGGGAATCTCAATTCCCTGAATTAGGGTGGTCTGCCTGACAGCAGCCAATGGACTCCCTGACCCTGCTGTTCTGGCCAGGGTGGGCTGGCCTGGGGGGCTGTCCATCCCCAGGAAAATGAGAGGAGGGATCTGGGCTTCCTGAACATTCATCTTATCCAACTTCTGCCAGCATGTACAAGGTTCCATGAAAATTCGTGTAGGTTGGGGGCCATGGGAATGAAAGGCATGAGGCATGTTCTTTATCTTTGCATCTGCCAGTTTCAAAGGTACCCACCCAAAGCCCTGACCACTGGGCAAGGGGGTCAACGTGGCCATGCCCCTGTAGCCGCAGGAGCTCAGCAGGGAAAGGGGAGATGGGTGGTAAAGCACACCAGGTCAGAAGTTCAGATTCTACTCTCCTGCTGGCCAGCTGTGTGACCTTGAGCAAGTAACTTAACCTCTCTTTTCTTCCACCCTGCCTCCATTAATAAAATAGGAATACTGACTATAAAATTGTGAAAATTGAAGTTGGTGCACATCGGGTGCCTGGCACAGAAGTATGGACAGTATGTCTCCTTCCCCCTGCTGGGAAGAGCGGAGACTGGATTTCTTGAGTCCCCTCAAAGAGCAAATCTTAAGAGTGGAGGAGTTCAGGAGATTTCCAGAGGAAGGGGCAGGGGCAAGTTGGAGTGCTGGAGCCAAAATGAAGAAACAACAACAATAACTGGGATTCTGGAGTAATAGGGTTGTGACTGGACCATTTCCTTCCATTCTGTTCTCCTCCCATCCCTCTAACCCCACCTTCTCCCCCGCCCCAATAGCCAGGGGCCTTCTGCAGCCTGTTTTGGGGGAAAGAAGGAAGAACCTCCAGCCCACTCCACCCCCAGAGCCCCCACCTCTCTGGGAGAAAGTCCTCCCCCGAGTCTAACTGAAATCCCTTCCTTCTCTTGTTCTCTCCTCAGCAAGGGCTGCGGTGACCCCATCCTTCCTCACCCCCAAAGGGATGCGGAGAAGGGGGCATCAGAAAACCTGTTCAACTGTTGTCACACAGGCTGGAAGCAAACCTGGCCTTGCCCCCATCCTCCCTCTGTGGCCAGAGCAACTTAGTCAACCTCTCTGATCCATGGGTTCCCCGACCCTGGAATGGGGAAGATCCCAGAAGCTACCTCCCAGCCGGTTGGGAGGGTTGGCTAAGACACTGCCCGTGAAGTTCTCAGCCAGGGCCTGGCTCTCAGCAGGTGCTGAGGACATGGTGGTAGAGAGAGAGCTGGCAGAGTATGGTGGAAAGAACCCAGATGCCAGGGCTGGACCGCCTGCATTCAGATCCCACTCTGCTACTTGTCATGAGTGACCTGGGGCAGGTCACTAAACCTTCCAGTGCCCCTGTTTGTCCATCCACAAAATGGACACTGTAACAGATGTCACTGGACAGTCGTGAGATACCTGCAACTCTCAGAAAGCCTGATTTAATGGCATTGTTAGTTGCTGTTGTTATTATTATTGGCCCCCCTAGAGCACTGACCCCCTTTGGGCTTTGCCCCAACCGGGGGGCTTGTTGATGGCAGAAGGTTGGAAGGTGAGCAGAACCAGACTGGAGACCCTGGTCCTGGGGGCCCCCGGCTCAGGGCGGGCCTGCAGCCCTTACTTAGTGTTCCCTCTTCTGGCATTCTCTGGCTTGGGCACAATCGGGAGGCACAACCCCACGTCAATGGTCTTGCAAAGCAGCCAGACCCCTCCCTGTGCCCAGGTCCTGACTACCTCCTGGAAATAAAGCAGGGTCCCGGGGGCCCACTCAGGCCCAGAACTGCTCTGCCAGGGTACCAGCTGGTGCCCACGGGGGCGGGGCAGCAGTTTGATCATGTGGAAAGGGAAAGCTGGAGGCTTTCCTGGGTGGCCCCCACCAGAGACATGGAAGGACTGGGACACCCAAGCGGTCCCAGGAGCTCCCTTCCCCTGGGGACAGGCAGGGGTGAGAGCTAACCTTGGCCTGTCCACTGCCTCAGTTTACTCAGTCATCCTCAGGAGGGAGTCTTCATTTCTGTCTCCCTGGGGCCCAAAAGGCTTGGCATTGGGCTCTCTCAGCTCCTTGCCCTCTTTCCTTTCTTAAAGAAAACGACCTCAGCCTCCTCCTTCCCGCCCGCCCAGATTCTCTCCTTAGAAGCCACCGAGGAGGATACTGAGCCCCAGAGGGGAGGGGAAAAGCCAACCCTAGGCCGGAGACCGCCTCTGCAGGGCGTGGGCTGCATCTCCAAGACCGCCCCGGGCACCTGCCCCGCCCGGGTCGCCCCGCGCTCCCCGCCCCTGCCCCTTTCCCGCCGCCACTGGCCCTTTAAGAGCCTCTCCGCGCGCTGCCGTCCCGGATCAGCCAGAGAGACCATTAAAATTTTATGCAGAATGAAAATGGGCCAGGTCTCCAGCTTCCTCGCTCCCATCCAATGATTTATTACTCGCAAATACCACAGAACTAATTAGTATAGTAATTAATTAATACGCATTTGCATATTTGCATGTGCAATTAGTGCAGTGGAGTGATTACTGGGAGAATGAGGGGCCCCGGATTGTCAGATGTGAGGGGGAAGTGGCCTGGAAAAGAGTTAGTGGGAATGAACTTTGTAGGGAGCGCGAAGGCGGGGAGGGAGGGGGAGGCGAGCGGGGGCGAGGCGGGGGGCGCCGGGGCGCAGGGGCGCCTCGCTGGGGCGCTGAGCCGCGGCGCAGGGGAGCGCCAGGCCTGGGCCAGCCGGGGGACGCAGGACGCCGGTCGGGGGTCGCGACCCAGGCGCCCCCGCCCCGCCCGCGGCCCCGCCCCGCCCCCTCCGCGTGGCACGGCTCCAAGCGCGCGCCTGATTGTTATGCATTGTGTTTCTTGTTGCGAGCGGAGCCGGGCGGAATGGGGCTGGCACAAGCTGTTTCCCTGCCACGCGGCGGTGGCACCTTAAAGGGGCAGCGTCCCCTTCCCGCCGCCGCCGACCCGCCTCCGCCCTCGCCGACCCCACCTGCGAGCCGCCCGCCGCACCCCCAGCGGGAGGCCCAGCGGCGGCCGGAGCCGGGCGGAGGACCACAAGGCGCGCGCGGGGAGGCTCCGGAGGTGGCGCTTCCCGGGGGGGGGGGGACGCGGGGGGGGGGGGGGGACTCGGGGCACGTGCCGAGGGAGCCTGGCGGGCAGGAAGTCAGGCAGCGAGCGTGGATTGGGCGGCTGGGGCGCGCCGGGCCCTGTGCCAGGCGCCGGGCGGGGGCGGTGAGGAGAGAACCGGGAGAAAGCCTGGAGGAGGAGGACAAGGAGAAGGAGCGAGCGGCAGGGTCCCTCTGGGTGCCAGGGGCTTCCTCATAAAATGCCGCTTCGCTTCTCATCTCACCCAAGATTCTGTGAGGTAGGGCTCCTTATTCCCATTTTGCAGACGGGAACAGAATGGTGTGACAGGCGGCTGGTGATCAGGAGCAAAGCTGATCCAGCTGGTCCGTCCATCCCCACGTGCGCAACGTGGTGCCAAGGGCCAGAAGAGGGAGTGGCATGACATCAGGGAGGGCTTCCTGGTGGAAGAAGCGCCTCACCGAAATTGCAAGGGCAAGGAGGGCAGCTTCTGAAAGAGCCGAGGGAAGAGGGAAGCATGTGTAATGTGACAGCCTCTCCCGGTGCATGGAAGGAGCCCCCACGCACCCATGAGTAGAACTGTGGAGACACCCGCCAGGACACTGGCTTCTGTGGGGGACTGGGCGAAGGGCAAACCTTGGGCACCAGTCCTTCCCAGGGCACCCTCCTTTTCCCTCTCTGTCACAGGGGCTGCTGGTCCCACAGTGTGGCGATAGTGGGACTTTCAGAGAAGGCAGTAGTTTGTAATAGTGAAAGAGGGCACGGACAGAGTCAGAACTGGTTCAAATCCTACACATGCAACATACTAGCTGTGTGACGTTGGCACGGCGACCTCCATGCCAACCTCTCTGTGCTTCAGCATTCTCATCTTTAAGTGGGGTTAAAACAACAGTAGTCCTGCCTCTGAGGTCTGAGTGAGAATGGAGTAAGATAACACATGGGAAGCCCAGTGCTTGGTACAGACAACATTCAGTGCTGTGCTTACATTATTCTGGTTCCCATGTTACATTATTATAGGGGACTCAGAGGCCAGGGACAGGAGGACCCCAAAGCAGGAATTGGGGTCCTAGTTTCTAGTTACTGCTCTGCCACTCATTTATTGTGGGACATCAGGCAAGTTACTCTTCCTATCTGTGCTGTGGTTTCCTTATCTGTCAAATGGGGTGTGGGTCCATGAGGCTCCAACCCCTAGACCCTTCCCTCCCTGTGCCCACCCTACAGGGTAGTGAAGTAGGGAAACAATGGCTAAGTCCTGGGCTCCAGTCTTCCAGGGGCTGAGCCAGAGGTATCTGGTTAAATAGAAACCTCCTGGCCATTTCCTCAATGTACACCCCACCCCCCCACCATGGCCCCTTGGGGCTGCCCTCCTGTGAACACAGGCAGGTGGGAGTCCCCTGTGCCCACGCCCAGCCTCTGGTGCCCCATCCACCCACGCTGTGCTCAAGAGAGGCATCAGAGAACTGTCCAGTATCAGATTTCCTGAAAGTCCCCTGCCCAGATGTCTGGCTCTGATTTCCAGGGGAGGAAACCAGGATATGCCCAGGTCGCAAGAAGTTCTCCGCAGAGCCCACCTGGGGGAAAGAGAGGACAAAACACACATACTGTCCTCAGCTCTTAGTAATGCCCTTCACTACCCCATGGGGGCTACCATCTCCCATCAAACAGGACCTAACCACCCCCAAGTACACTTCATAACTGGCTGTCTCTTCTGTCCTCTCAGGTCCTGAGGGAGGTAAGCAAGTGGGCAGGTGGCACTAGTCCCATTTTACAGATGATGAAGCAGAGAGTTGTGGGATCTGACCAAGATCAAGACCCTGCTAAGATGGGTGCTCTTTTGACCACCTTAAACTCCCTCTTCATCTGACTGCCTTCCTCTGCGGACCCCTGGAGGAGCAGGAGCAGGACGTCCCCGACCACTCGTTTGGAACACTGAAGACCAGAGCTCCAGGAACAAAGATTTTGAAAAGGAGAGCTGACCAAGGGCTTGGGGGCAGAATCAGCCATATCTGGACAGGGCCGGAGACTGAGGCAGCATTTTCACACCTGGTAGCCTATTGGACACACAGTCCTGGAAGGCTGGTTTTATTGCCATTATCATGCCCATTGTACAGAGAGGAAGGCTGACATGCCATGTCTGTTCCAGAGTTGGTGGGGGAGGCTGAGGGCAAAGGAGGGAGGGTTTCAAGGAGGTGCTTCCTGTAGGTGGGTGTTCTGCCTCCCTGCAGGCTTCAGTTTCTGGGCTCCAGCTGGCACCTGCTCCAACAGTGGCTGGCAGGCCTTTGGGACCACAACGTATTGAGGACATCGTGTGTGCCAGGCTCTGGGCCAACTTCCTGCCTTCAAGGAATGAACGCGCCATCAGATGGGCAAAGGTCAATACCTCTGCCTAGGGAGAAGTGTCCAGAAAGCATGAGAGAAGACTGGGTAGGGGCATCTAACCCAGAGAGACTTCCTGAAGGAAGTGATGCTTAGGCTTAAAAGGGTAGGAGAAGGCTGAGGGCGCTCCAGACCAGACCTAGGCAACAACCGGAACAAAGGCTCACAGGCATGATGCTTGTGAAAGCAGAAGCAGCTTTGAGCCGCTGAAAGGCAGGGTTGAAGGCAGGAACAAGTGTTGGTGAGAATTGGGCAGCAGCCTGGTCAGGGGTGTCCCTAAGGGTGTGGCCTGCTCTTGGAGAGCATGGGAAGCCAGTGAAGATGCCTGCATACCATGTTTCAGAGAGGACGGGCAGGGATGGACAGCCTTGGTCCTGTGCCAGAAGCCTGAGGACCAAGACCCCATGGGCAGAGGGGCTTCATGGGAGAGGTGAGCCTGGACAGGGCCCATGAGACAGAAGGGGTCTGAGATATTGCTGGGTGGTGGTGGGGTGGATTTGGGGAGTAGCATCAGCAAAGAGAAAAAGGCAGTGGGAGTGGGCCTCAGCCTTGTCCCTGCACCTCATCTCCCTGCCCCACACCTCCGCCCTCCTTTCTGGGCAGTTGCACTTACCCCCATGCAGGGTCAGGGTGGGACAGGGTGGACAGGGGAGGGGAGGGGCTCTGAGCTTGCTGAGAGGTGTGGGGTATAAGGCTGGAGTAAGGGGATCTATACTGGGCAGGGACCACTCGGGGGTGGGGGCGGGCTCTGTGGGTCCCTGTGGCCTCAGAATCAGAGCTTGGTGCCCAGTGAACTGAAGCCAAACACTCCTAGGCTCAGCCTCACCCCCCATACCCTGTCTCTGACGGCCACTTCAGGGGAAAACTGTGACCCCCTATCTCAAGTCCAGCTCCCCAGACTGAAATTTGTGCAAAAGGCTGGAGGAAGGGCCAGGGAGTTCTGAGCTTCACCAGGGACCCTGGCCCTTACTGCTTGAGAAGATTCTCTGCAGAAAGGCTCCAGCACCCTCCCGCTTTCTCAGCCAGGCACTGATGCAACAAGCACATATCGACCGCCAACTCAGTACAGCCCGTGAGAAGCGCGAGACTGCTGGGATATAAAACAAGTAGCTACCACAGTCAAGTCAGGGAGACCTGAGTAAATGGATCTTCCCAACAGAGGGTGGGAAGTATTGAAGTGGCCCTGCCCAGGAAGTGTCTGGGAAGGCTCCCAGGAGGAGGTGTCCATCCAAGAACCAACCTTGTGAGGAATGGAGGAAAGTTTGATGAAAGGGAGAATCAGAGACCAGTGTCCATCAAGGAAGCAGCTCTTATGAGAACAGGGCTCAGAAGGCAGGAGTCAAAGGTTATGGAGCAAAGGCTGCTCTGCTCTTGGAGCAAGGAAACAATCCTGAAGGGACTGGCTTTTCAGGAGAATGAGAAGGTCTCCCACCCCATCACCCTTTGTCGAGGGCAGGGTGGGGAGGGGGGAGGGTGCAGCAGGGTTCTGCCCCAAGACTCTCAGCATCATGCCTTGTCCCTTGCGTGCGTGCCCACCCAGCTCTGGGTGCGGCCTAGGCCCTGATGGGAGCCCAGGGCGCGGGCGAAGGAGAATCTGCTGGTGAGCTAGAGGTCAGGACAGGAGGTCAGCGCGGAGGAGGGGGGCTACACCTCACTGGTCCTCCCCTTCCCCCTCCCCCGTGGCACCACAAGGCACGCAGCCGCATATCACCCGTGCCAGCCCTCACCTCCCGGCAACGTCGCCGCATTCTCAGCCACGCCATCTGGCGTGCCCGCCGCTCCCCAGAACACTGCGGCGGGCGGGGGAGGGGGCAGCGGGGCAGGTGCCCACCCCAGAGCCAGGAAGAAGCGGCAGGTCCCCCTCCCCCAAAGCCCTTTTGGACTTGAGGTGGGGCAGGGAGCTGGGGAAGAGGGTGGCAGGTGCTCTTATGCTTCAGGAGGAAGCTTCGAGCATCCTAAGCTGATGGAACAGGCGCCGTCTGGGCAGTGCCAGCCTGCCCCCTCCCCTTCCTCCTCCCCCCACAGCACAGCTCATGCCAGCAGCACGGGCCCTCAGAGGATCTCCAAATTCCTGCCTGTCCCCTCAGACTGGAGGTGGGGGTGAGGGGAACAGGCTGCCCCCTCCTCACCATGTTCCCACCCTCGTTCTCCACCTGCCTGCCCACCTCAGTGGAGGGCCGCCCTAGGACATGGCTTTAGATGGCTTCGGCCAGAAAAGGGACCCCTGGGTTCTAATCCACCTGCTCCCTATGGCTTGGCACTCTGGTGGGAAATCAAGTCTCCTGCTCCAGCACACTTGCCCCCACCAGTCTTATTTGGGGCATGGTGGTGGTGGCGGCGGGGCGGCAGTGGCTGGCTGGGTGTCCTTCTGGGTGTCAGAATGGAGTGGAGCCTTTACACGTCTGTGTGTATGTCTTTACCTTGGGGGAGCAGGGGGTGTAATGAGAGCAGTTTTACAGAACATTCATCCTGTCCCCTGAGCCAGATTCCCCTAGACTGCTCAGGAATGACCTGTCCCCTCCCTCTCCCTCTCTCTGCCTGCCTCCCCCCTGCCCCCCATCAGGACCTAAGCCTGCACAAAATGGCCGCCACCCCTCTGAGGCAGCCATTTTAGGTGCCCAGACTGTGGCCTCCCTTGGGATGGGGCTATGTCTCCATGGGAACCTCAGACCCTCAGCTCCCAGCTCCCTCCATGGGGGTGGGCAGCAGAAAGGGAGTCTTAGAGGTCTGGCTGAGGTACCCACCATTCCCCTTTCCCTCTCAGAGACCCAGAGGGGACTAGGCCCCTCACCAACTCCCTTCCCCCAATGCCAGGGGGAGGAACAGATGGCATCTCTGGGTGTCCTTCTCCTTCCGTCTCCTTCCTTCCATTTCTGGCTCTTTCTGTCTCTCCGTTACTGCATCTCCGCATCTCTGGGTGAACAGAGAGAAGCATGTATGTCCCTGTATGTTCATGCTTGCTCGTGTGGATGTGGACACGTGTGTGTTGTACCTCTTCCAAGCCTATGTCTGGGGCTGGCCCATCCCACACCTCCCTCTGTTCCAATTTTCCCCTGTTTTTTATTGTATCTTCTAAAAAAAAAGTTGAAACGTGTCGAGTGAGAAAAACTTGTTCCATTTTTCTGAAGGAAGAAAAGACAGGGGCAGGAAACAGACCTAGAGGGATGAAGTTGCCCCTACCCTCCAGTGTGCCCACCCCCCACCCCCAGACCTCCTCCTGTCGGGGGAGGCTGAGAGGGCCTTCTCTGACCCAGAGAGCTGAGGTCATTCTTGAGAGGAGACCAGGAGAGATGGAGTGACTTCCCAAAGGCCCCCTTATCCTGAACAAGGTATGGCTTCCCACCCCGAGCAGAAAGCAAAGGTGGCAGGGGTCTACAAGACCCCTGGTGGCTTAACCCCTCTCTCAGTGTCCAGAGAAGAAAGCAGAGGGGGTCTCTCTCCCCCAAGGAAGTATTCATTCACTTACTCATCCGTTCATTCTCCCATTAATTCAACAAAAACTCAATTCCTGTAGAGACAAAGCATCCTCAATGTGTGTGTGGGTATGTGTAAGAAATTAATATGGTTGAGCACGTTACAGTTTACAAAGGGCTTTAATAAAAATAAGAGATATTGTTAATTGTTTATTGAATGCTCACGATATTGCTGGCCCTGTGCTACCTCATTATAGGTATTATCCCATTTAGTACCGACAGCAGCTCTACGAGGTGCAGTATTATTATCCCCATTTTACAGATGGAGAAATCAAGACTGAGAGACATTGTGCAACCTGCTTCCGGTAGTTAGCATTCTTGGATGCTAGTAAGTGGGGTTGGGCAGAAATCAGAGCCCAAAGTGTGTGAATGTAACCAAAATGTCACATGGCTCAGGGGCCTTGAGGAGAAGGACTCCATGTCAGGATTGAAGACCTCACCCTCGGTAAAGCGACAGCAAAGATTTTGAGGCTGTGCTCACATTTGGAGAGGGGCTGGGTGGCATTCCTGAGTCTCTGCCCCACCTGAGGCCTATCCTTTGGCCTCTCCCTCTGGCCATGCCCAGAGCACCCTAGGCCATCAGCCAGAGGTAGGATTCTACCTTCCCAGACCTAAGGTCCACGCATGAATGGTGGAGAACTTAGCATTGGCCTCTCAGCCTTGGTTGACCACTGAGGCAGATTGTGAGGTTGTGGAAGGAGCACTTGGCTGGGAGTTAGGCCCCCTACGTTCTATGTCTGGTTCTGCTCTCCATTAGTGTGTTCCTGGGCAAGACAGTCCCCCTCTGGGCCACAGGAAAAAAACAAGTTGGGGCTATTCATTCGGAGGCTCTTTTCAGTTCCTGGCCAACTATCCCTGGGAGCCTCAGACCGCACCAGCCCCCCTTCTCCAAGGCCTCCTTAGCCATCTTATGTGCCTTGATCCCAAACCTAATTCATTCTACCAAGGACCAAATCCTTGTCTTACCAGCCCAAGGTCCCCTTTGGAGGCTCCCTATGGGAGAAAAACGGTCCCTGCCCAGACTGAGAGCAAAGCCCTGCCTTGCTGTCATTGCGCCACCACAGCGATTGGCACGCAGTTGACATCAAAGTGTGTGTGCTGAAGATAGAACTGAAGTTGTCTGTGTAAGCTAGAGGCTGGGGAGGGACTGGAAATGGGGGTCTGAAACACACAAATGCTGAATTGGGGTGTGGGCAAGGGTCTTTCTCACCTGGTTGTAATTACCTGCTCACACTCATGGATCTGTCTGAGTCAGGATGTCTCTCCACTTTCTGCACTGTGGGGTGAGGAACAGGGGTGTGTGTATGTGTGTGCGCGCGCGCACGCGCGCATGTATCAAGCTACCTCCCTCAACTTGTGCCATTTGCATCTGTGTCTGGCCCAGTGAGAGAGCTGAAAGGTGAGCTGTAAGAGAAAACAACAATTTTCTACCTTCTCTATCAAGACACCTGTCTGACCCACCTCCCCTTTGTCCCTCTCAAGCCCGCTGGAGTTGGCTTCAGTATTTTCAGTATTTTTTGTAGGGGGAAGAGAATGCTGAGTCTTCTCCAAGAACTTCAGGCAATTTCCAGCCCAGCCCCCTCCTCCTCCCTTCAATAAGTCAGAAGACCAGGAGAGAGAAAGCCACTGGTGGGAAGGTTGCTTGTCTAGCAGGGGGAGGGGGTTGGGGGTGGCGATGAGAGATTTCTGGTTAGGAATCCAGACTGAGACCCTCTCCCTCACTCCCAGTGGGGGGTGCATAGGCTTAGGGTTATTCCAGAGGCTCTTCTCCACCCCCACCTCAGCATACATATGCCCCCAAACACCTAAGGAAATCTCTCCCATAGGCTGACTCCACAGATATACACACATGTCCCCACAGACACACACGCCCATGCAGAAGCACAGACATCCAGGCAAGTCTTTCCTTTTCTCTGTCTTTCCCTTGGTTTGAATTTCGTTCAGCCACATATGTTGTGTGTGCGTGAGGGTGGGTGGGGGAGGGGCAGACAGGGATGAGGGATGGCATGGTGCCAACATCTACCTATGGGGTTGGGCCAGGGACGCCCCCCACGCCCACCCTGGGAGGGGGCCTCAGCTGTCCCTTTGTGGCTGAGGGGATCCTCCTGCAGAGTGGGGGCAAGCATAGAGGTCCCTTCTCCAGACCTGAGGATTTGGTCCCTGACCCACCTTTGGGGGCCTGCAAGGGAGGAAATGGACAGAGCAGGACCCTGGAAAGAGCATAGAATTGGGGGCCAACATACCCCCCAATTTCCAGGCTTGCCACCCCATTGTTCCCATGTGGGGGGCTCTACAATCGAGGGGGGCAACTCCTCCCACCTCCCTCTCAATCCCTGCTTTCCCTGCGTTGGGCGGGGAGGGGAGGGCGGCAGAGATATTTATTTATTTCCTTTATTTATTTAATTTTTTTTTTTTTTTTTTTTTTTTTTTTTTTGGAGTAGAGAGTGACAGATGGCGGCGGGTCCCGGGGGAGCCGGCTCTCCCCCAATGCAGACGCATGCCAATCACCGTCTCTCATGTGATAGCTGCTGCCCGTGACGTGCCAAGCCCATATGGCCTGGCATAGAGGCTGGTACCCCGCCTGGTAGAGATGCCACACTCGCTCCGCGGTTCGCATGGCGCTCTGAAGACGCCGGCGCCCGCCGCCTTGAGGAGCCGCTGCCCCCGCTCCCTGAAGATGGGGGAACAATGAAATAAGCGAGAAGATTCCTCTTCTCCCCCCTCTCTCTCTTGCCCCCCTCCCCCCCCTCCCCTCCCCTCTCCCCTTGACTCCTCTCCGAGGTAAGTTGTCCGAAAGGGAGCTGGATCTGACCCGCCGGGTGGGGGGGGTGGGGGAGGGCGGCTGCTTCGGCCGACAAGCGGGTCCCCAAATCCCCCCTTCCTGGGAGGATGCCCCTTCATAGGGTGGGCATCAGAGGTGTCCTGGGTTCCCTCTCCCCTAGGGGTTGCAGCTCAGGGGGCTGCGGAGGGAGGTGTCTCTGCCTGCGATGGGTTTGGGGAGAAAAGCAGGATCATGGGGGGGGCAATGAAGAGACTGAGATGGGGACCCCCCCATGGTTGTCCCAGAGGAACCTGCGACCTTTCCTTACCACCAAAAAAAAAAAAAAAAAAAAAAGGAAAAGAAAAAAGAAAAAAAAGCAAACAAATTTGATTCTCCTCCCTCATCAACCCCGAAATACAACGAGATCTGAAGAGTCGTGAAGGAGGGAGGCAGTTTGAAGGGGGGAAAGGGGTCCCTGACCGCAGGAGAGACGGACAGGGCTCGCTTCTCTCCGTCTCCTCCCCACGCCCGGGTTCCTCGGTCCTCACCTCCCGGAGCCGGCTCGGGGAGCTGGGGACGCCACGGCTAGAAGAGACGATCCTCCCGCCTCTGGAATTGGGGCTGCGGGGGTGGGGGCCGAGCCGAGGGCGGCGCGCGGCCAAGTTGCAAATTGGATTAGGGAGCGTGGGGGTGAGAGCCGCGGGAGGGGTGGGGGAGCCGGGCCGGGGGGCCCGGGCAGCCAGAGCCGCCGAGCGGGGCAGCTGTCCCCACCCGCGGCCGCCCGGGCTTCCTCCACCGCCAGAGGAGAACCGGCGTTCAGAGCGAGCGTGCCGCCTCCCCCGGCGAAGATGTCGCTTTCCTAAAGCCCCTATTCGGTCTCTGCCCTGACCCCGAGAAGCCCCGAGCGCGGGCAGCGGCCCCTCATTCAGGCAAGGGGCGGAGCCGGGGCCCAGCGCTGGGGAGAGGGCCTGGGCCGAGATCCCGGGCGGGCCGCCGGGGCAGGGCTGGGCCAGCTCTGGGCGGGGCAGGCGGAGGAGGTGGGCATCCCGGGCCCCTTGGGCAGGAATCCACACCGGACTCGGGGGTGGAGGCAGGTTGGGGGAGGGAGGCGGCGTGACCCCAGCGCGCCCCTCACTCAGTGCTGTCTCCCCTTCCCGCCCGCGGGGCGCCCTCAGGCACCATGCTGACCCGCCTGTTCAGCGAGCCCGGTCTCCTCTCGGACGTGCCCAAGTTCGCCAGCTGGGGCGACGGCGACGACGACGAGCCGAGGAGCGACAAGGGCGACGCGCCGCCGCCGCCGCCGCCGCCTCCGCCGGGGCCCGGGGCTCCGGGGCCCGCCCGGGCTGCCAAGCCAGTCCCTCTCCGTGCAGACGAGGTGCCGGAGGCCGCGCTGGCCGAGGTCAAGGAGGAAGGCGAGCTGGGGGGCGAGGAGGAGGAGGAAGAGGAAGAGGAGGAAGGGCTGGACGAGGCAGAGGGCGAGCGGCCCAAGAAGCGCGGGCCCAAGAAGCGCAAGATGACCAAGGCGCGCCTGGAGCGCTCCAAGCTGCGGCGGCAGAAGGCGAACGCGCGGGAGCGCAACCGCATGCACGACCTGAACGCGGCGCTGGACAACCTGCGGAAGGTGGTGCCCTGCTACTCCAAGACGCAGAAGCTGTCCAAGATCGAGACCTTGCGCCTGGCCAAGAACTACATCTGGGCGCTCTCGGAGATCCTGCGCTCCGGCAAGCGGCCCGACCTGGTGTCCTATGTGCAGACGCTGTGCAAGGGTCTGTCGCAGCCCACCACCAACCTGGTGGCCGGCTGCCTGCAGCTCAACTCGCGCAACTTCCTCACGGAGCAGGGCGCCGACGGCACGGGCCGCTTCCACGGCTCGGGTGGCCCGTTCGCCATGCACCCCTACCCGTACCCGTGCTCGCGCCTGGCGGGCGCACAGTGCCAGGCGGCGGGCGGCCTGGGCGGCGGAGCGGCGCACGCCCTGCGGACCCACGGCTACTGCGCCGCCTACGAGACGCTGTATGCGGCTGCGGGCGGCGGCGGCGCGAGCCCGGACTACAACAGCTCCGAGTACGAGGGCCCGCTAAGCCCCCCGCTCTGTCTCAATGGCAACTTCTCACTCAAGCAGGACTCGTCGCCCGACCACGAGAAGAGCTACCATTATTCTATGCACTACTCGGCGCTGCCCGGCTCGCGGCCCACGGGCCACGGGCTGGTCTTCGGCTCGTCGGCTGTGCGCGGGGGCGTCCACTCGGAGAATCTCTTGTCTTACGATATGCACCTTCACCACGATCGGGGCCCCATGTACGAGGAGCTCAATGCGTTTTTCCATAACTGAGACCTCGCGCCTGCCCCTTTCTTTTTCTTTTGCCTTTGCCCGCACCCCTGCCCCCAGCCCCCCCTCCCAGCGCAAGGGGACCCCCACCTATCCTGGCGCCGGGCGCGGGGAGCGGGCCGCCGGTACTGACCCTCTCTTGGGCAGGGCAGTCCTCTTACCTGTGGGTGGCCCGTCCCAGGGGCCTCGCTTCCCCCAGGGGACTCGCCTTCTCTCTCCCCAAGGGGTTTCCTCCTCTTTCCCAGGAGTGGTTCTCCAGGGACCCATCTTTGGGCACTCCCTGGAGATCACCCCACATTTCCTAATCCCTACACCGAGGTTTCCTCCTCCCCTTCCCCCCTGCAGGCCCAAAGGCATTGGCAAGGGGGCAGCTGAGCTGTGGGATACTGTTTTCCCTCTATTGTTGTGTCGTTGTTGTTATTATTATTATCATCATCATCGTTATTATTATCATTATTATTATTATTATTATAACAGACACCGAGCTGCCGAGGCAGAAAGGATCCGGGCGCCCCCTCTTTCTTGAAGAGGGCATAAGTCAGGGCGCCTGAGTCTGGACCTGGAACGCCCTCGCCCCAACCCCTAGTCTCAGCGTTTTGTGAGTTTAATTTTGGCGGGAGGAAGTGTGGATTGAGAGGAAAGAGAGAGGCCAAGACAATTTGTAACTAGAATCCGTTTTTCCCTTTTCCTTTTTTTAAACAAACATACAAAAAAAAAAAAAAAAAAAAAAAAAAGCTGAGAGGCGACGGAGGCCGAACGCAGAGTCCGGATCGGAGAGAAAACGCAGTAAGAACTTTTAGAAGCAATAAAAGGCAAAAAATACTACTACCAATAATAAAAAGACACAAATATCTATGCAAGGAGGTTCTGACAGAGCCTAGCGGCCCGGCCCGGCCCCGGGATAACCCTCCCGGCCCGCGGGCCGCGCCGCCCAAGCGCGGATCTGTGCACTTTGGTGAAATGGGGGCCGGCGCCGCCCCCTCCCCTCCCCAGGTTCTTACAATCAGTGACTCGGAGATTTGGGGCCCCAGTGCCACTGCCCTCCCCCGCCCCGTCCCCATTGTGCGTCATGCTGTTTTTTAAAAACCTGTTTCCAAATTTGTATGGAATGGCAAACTGTTGGGGGGGTCGGTTTGGGGAGGGAGGGTTTGCATGAGAGACACACACACGCACACCACACCGCACGCACACGCAAGGCCCCGCGCGGGCGTCTGGGGGCAGAGGGAAGAGAGTTCGCCGAACCCTCGCTCCCCGCAGGCAATCCTCATCCCGGGTTGAGGGTGGAGACCAAGACCTAGGGCCAGCCCCGCCCCTGCCCAAATGTGCCTCGGTGGGCGCAAGGCGCCCGGCGATTTCCGGTGGCTGGAGAGGTTTTTTTGTTGTTTTTTGTTTTTGTTTTTGTTTTTGTTTTTGTTTTGTCTGAGGCGTCCTCTTGGCTCTGGCTAGCAGGTGGGCAGGGAGAGGGCTGAGGGCTCTTTCTGGAAGTTTCCCAGAGAAAGGGGCAAAAGGAGAACATCTCCCCACCGGAGGCAGGAGATCAGGCATCCAAACACACGATGCAAAAAATGCAAACCCACAGGCGACACACCCACACACTTACCCACACACTCACACGCAATTTTACCTTCCTCTTGTAGAGAAGATGAAACTCCCGTCGGACACCCGAAGTGCATTGCGTGTTTCTGTTCAGTTTAATGACGATTAATAAATATTTATGTAAATGAGATGCAAAGCCGGACCCGGTTTCTCACGGTGGCCTCATTTCATTTGGGGGACTGAGCTGGGGCTCTGGGGGATGAAGACACAGAGTCGAGGGACTGTATAGAGGCCGGGTACAGTTACCCTAGACATTGCCGGGTGGGATTTCCACCTTATAACCTCGCTCACACCCGTCCACTGGGCATCAAAACAGCTACACTCACTGCCCCTCCCAGACCTTATACAGACTCACACACACTCCTAGCACAAAGCGTTGCACTAATCTCCTTACACTCCTTCAGTTCCCAAACATGCACATGCACCTCCTTTGAGAACAAAATATCTTTTCATCACTTAAAAAACGACCCAGTTGGGAGCAGCCAGTCTTTTTACAACCCTCTGTTCGCTGTTGCAAAAAATAAGTGCATAGAGATAAAGAGACAACCATTTGAACCAGACGGGGATATTTTTAAATTAAAAAAATTATAAGGTTATGAGGATGAACTATTAAAGCAGGAAGTCTTTTTGGTTTTAAATTTGTGTTTCAGTGGACTCAGGGGAATCAGCCCTTTTTAGTCTCAGGAAGGCTGATATCTGTAGTAGTGTTGGCAAGGTTGCAGGTGTTCCCAGAGCTAGAGGAGGGGTCAGAATCGAGGTGCCCACCTGGAAGAATGGAGCTTGAGGTCGCCATGCGTTTCCCCTGACAGGACAGCAGGAAACCCCTGGTCCATACCTAGACAGCTTCCGTTCTGCCTGGTGCAGCTCCAGACAGAGGACGCCTTCAGTCTAGGAAGGTAGAAGAAGGACACCGCAGCAGAGCTTGCTCTGCCCAGAATTCTCTTTCTCTGAGCCTCAGGGACATAGGCATCTCTGAACTGACTTCCCTGAAAGGACCTTCCCTTAGACACCGGTGCCCACTGGACCCCTGGAATACTTGGAAAGGGGGGTCTAAATCCCAAAGACCACCATCCCAAAGCCTGAACATGGTTAGGAATACCGAAACTGAACTGTTACTGACACGGCTTACTTAAATTATTTTAAACATACACAAATACTGTTGCTTGTTTTAGGGCTGAAATGGGGGGGGTGCTGTTGGGGCTGGAGCTTGTGGTCAGGCATGCTAAGGCTTTTAAAGATTGGATTCCAGGCCCCCAAATGAGAGCACCCTGACAAAATCTGGAAAGGAGAAGGTAGTTGAAGAAGGAAGCCTTAAATGTGAAAGGGTAGATTGGATTATACTGTCTGACCTTCAGCTCAGCGTCCCCCTTAAGTGACCACTTAAGTGGAGACGATGCCCTCTCTCCTCCACCGCAGGACTCTTGCTGGTGGAGGAGTCTGGGGCCTTGGAGCTGTCCGCTCCCAGGTGCTGACTCTCGTCCAGTCTTGAGCGTTCTGGTCGCAGAGGGATGCTGCTTAAGCCGCACAGTGAGAGGCCCTTTCCGACACCTGACACCTGCCTAGTTTTCAGAGAATTTCACTGGAATCTTCTCAAAATTTCATTCTAGAATTCTTACAGGATCATATCTCTAAAGTGAGATTAAGAACTGCCTCCTTCCACCTAGGATTCACTTCTCTTGGTGGTCTAAGAGAATTTAATAAAACTCTGAATCATCCCTATTCTTGGGAGAAAGGACTTGACCCACCACCTTTCTCCCCCACTTCTCAAATGGTGTATGAAGCTAGGCGCAAATCCCAGACTCAAATCTGGAGCCTGGTCTGCTCATGGCATGGGACAGGCCTGGCAGGGACAACTAGGGAGAAAAGGAACTCGGCACCCATCCCAAGGCCTGAGTCTTATCCTGCCCTGGAAACAAGGTTAATTGGGTTTCTCTCCCACTCAGCCTGTTTCCTAGAACGTGTTCTGAAGTCCCGGGCTGGGTAGCATCCAGGTGGCTTGGGGCCGGAAGCAAAAGACCCCTCCACGTGGCTTCCCTGGCCAGATCACAGACTCCTGCGTTTCCCTCTTCCAGCTACTCCACGCGGCACAATTCGGCTTTTGAAGCTGGATTCCAGATCCTTTGGAAAGATGTTGATGACTCTCCGGCCACCGCGTCTGTGGCCATTTTGGGCTGGGGGGTTGCTGGGGGTGCCCCATTTGGGGCGGGGATCTGGAGCACCGCTGCTTCCCGTGAATTCCAGCAGCTACCTGAGCTATCCCTTTCCCAATTCCTGACCCTTCCCCCACACTCCCTGCACTCTGGCTGTGCTCTATCCTCCCATCACCCTCCTCTCCAACACTCAACTTCCCCGGTGAGATAGCGAGATGAGCAGGAGAAGAAGATGCATGAGGACACCCGGCCCCAAGCTCCCCATCACAGGTCGTTTCCTCTCACTGGCTCTCTTGCTTGCACGCACACACAGAGAGAAGCTCCAGGAACAGAAGGAGGTGGTGGGGGGGTGCGGGGCGGAGAAAGCTAAAAGGGGCCAGAACAGTGGGAGGGAGGGGGTAAGGGGAGAAGTCGAAGAGAAGACGCCCTTCTTGCCCTAGGTTGAGCAGCGGGATCTCCAAGCACGCACTAGCAGGCATAGCTCAACCCCTGGACTGCGGAACCTGAAGGCTGCCCCCAGGATCAATCTGGAGGGTGTCTTCCCCTTGATTTTCCCACCCTTATCCAAAGCCAAGCATTTGGAAATGACAGGGCAACAGAGAAGTTTCTGAGTGCAGGCCATTTGTCCATCGGGGGAAAGCGAGGAAAAGGCTCGTTTTTGTCTTCTCTGTTTAACCAGATATAATCTGGACCATGAGCCCCTGATGCCCAGTGAACCCCCAGCTCTCATTTTGTCACCTGGTGGGACAGTCCAATAAACCATTGAGTACAGTCCAGGGAAACTAAACCCCATGGGAGTCAACAACAGGGAACCCCTGACACCCCCTAGACTCCATCAGGTCGTGTTTGTTTCTCTCTGTTTTATGGGGAAGTCCGTGGCTGCAAGGATCTCTCACAGAGGTCAGTTATTTCATTCCCTCTTGGATGACCTTTGCTTTCTCCTCTTCCCCAGAATCTTAAATTTGCAGTTGCCTGCTCCTTGGAGAAATCCGTTGATCTGAGGGGACATTGAGACTGAGGGATAATTCTAGATTCCACGGTTTAGTTCTTAAGGGAGGTGGGAAGAAAGGGACAGCGTGGGCCGGGCCTGACCAGTGTTGGTCTCCACCTCCACTCCCAGGCTCCGCATGTTACAGCAGGGGTCAAACCAGGACTCCCCCACACTTGACCTGCTCCTATGTGTTCAAAGGAGAAATCTGCTTTTTGTGAGATGTGGAAAGGGGAAGAAGGGTCTCAGCTGTCACAACAGACTTCCCAGCTCACAGCCCAAGACATTGTCACTTTTCTTTCTTTAGGGCTGGGACATGAAGGCACTGGCCACGGACCAGAAAGGACCTTAAGAAACCTGGAAACCCTGCTCCCCTCCGAAATCCTGAATCAACCTCTTTCCTCTCTGTCCTGCCTCTTGAAAAATTCTGGACAAAGTTGTGCTGGGTGGGAAGTGGTAAGAAAGGCACAGACCTGGGAAGGGTTGGGCTGCCCTCTGAAACTTTCTCCATCTTAAAGCACTGAAATAGGAGCAGCCTGCCCACGGAGGGCCAACAGGAGAACGCTGAGAGGAAGTCTGGGCTCGCAGGCAGGAAGGCAACCAGTTTCTCAGGGGGACATGCCAGGGACTGGGGGGGGGCTTAGACCCCCCACTCCGTGTGAGGAGAACCTGCGGTGCTCACAAAGGAAAGAACAAGGGATCCCCTAGACACTGGCTGTGCCAAGAAAGCTGGGGTCCTGCGTTGGGTGGAGCTGCTGCCCAGATGTGCACCAGGGTGTGGCTCTGGCGCTGGAAACTCTGATCGCCTGTTCCCGCACAGGAGCAGGGTTCCATACACGGAGTGTTTGCCCGGTGTGCTGTTATTCAAACCTTTCTCTCCACCTCGGTATTCGTCTCATTCCTTTTTTGGAATTAATTGAATTAGAAACCGGTCTTTCCGGGGCGCTTCCACCTCCCGCCCGAGGCTGCGCTGGCCAGGAGGCCAAGGCTGCCAGGTCAGGTCCCGCCGGGACGAAGGAGCCCCCAAGCCCCTTTGGGGACCCGCGTGCCAGTTCCTACCCTCAGCCAAGTCTTCGCCAAGGGCACAGCTGGGCGGGGTCTGGGCAGTCCGCCCGGCTTGGGACATCTGTTCTCGCCAGAGTCGCATTAAAGGCAAGGGGTGGGGGTGGGGGGCTCAGAACCAACCTCTCAATTGAGCCGTTGCCTGCTTTCTGGACCGCAGGCGGAGGCAGTGGGGAACACCCGACTCGCGTAGTTTTCTCTTTCCCCTCGGGAAAAGCGAGAGAATTGGTATGGGGGAAAGTAGGGGCTTTCTCCCTTGCCTCCGTCTCTCCTGCCTAACAATCAGATGCCACATCGGACCTCACTCCTGGAGGGGAACAGGGTCCTCCTGCCCCGCGGGAGCTGCCCCGGAGCCTCCGGAGGCACTGGCGCCCAGGATACCTCGGAGGCTTCGGGCCGGCGGGAAACGGTACGGATCCCGCTTGCAGCGAACTCGCGCTCGGCTGGGCTCCGAGGCCGAGGCGGGGGCGCCGCGCAGGGGAAGAGTTAAACACAACTCAATTAAAACTTCGAAAACATTTGGATTTATATTGGGGGGAGGGCGGTGCTTTTTTAAAAAACCTGAGAAGGACCACAAAGCCCTTAAGCAAAAACAAACCAAAATCCTTAACTACTGATCATTTTGCAGAAAAAGAAACATCCCTCAGACACTTCTCCTTTGGTGCCACCACGGAAGAGCTCCCGCCTGGCCAAGACCAGCGCCTGGACACCCCTTCACCACCCCAGTGCCCTGGCGCTGAGCCCAGGTCGCCCCCTGCCCACCCTTTGCTCCCGTGTTGGTGCCAGTCTGTGCCACTCAGCCGGTGCCCGGTGCCCGGTGCCAGGCGCGGGGGGAAGGCGGGGCGGAGCCGAGGCTCCAGCTTAAATTCCATGGCATCTGTTCATTATTATACAGTGAGGATTTTTATATGGACAGCTAAATTAAAGACAGATTTTTGCCAGAATTGCAGATCCCATAAAAATGATGACACAGGATGGGGGCTTTTTCTTTTTTAAAAAAAAGAAAGAAAGATTTAAAAAACACAACCCAACAAACCACAAGCCGAATCCCTCTGTGCCCCTCTCCTCTGATGTCAGTGAGTTACTCTGGCCCCTTTGCCTTCCCCTTCTTCCACCAGCACGGGCTGCCCAGGGAGAACCAAACCCCAGCGGCTCTTCAAGCCCAGCCTGCTCACAGATGCCCAGTGACCAACCAGCTCTCTCCCACAGCTGCTGGGGCGGGCAGAGGCAGAATGGCCGGGTCAGGTGTGGAGGGTCAGGATGGAAACTGGAGCTGGGAAGGAGTGCCAGAAAGGGGTAGGAGTCAGGGGGCTCGACCTTTCCGCATTCCTAATTCAAAGGGCAGGCTGTGTTTTTGGCTGGTTGCCAAGGCTGGGGACAGCTGGTGAGGACCAGGCGATGTGGGGGCCTCCCACTCCTGTACATGGGATAGCACCCACTTCCCCCTCTCTGATGGAGAGGGTGATACAGTAATTGATCCCTGGGCACAATCTGCCCAGGAGCGGGAGTTCTGGAATTTCTACTCTCAGAGATTCTAGAATGCTGGAACCTGCACCAGGTTGATGGTATTCTAGAACTTGCAGGGATTCGGGAATTCTGAGTCCTATACGAGGAAGGAGACCTCCCGGACTTCCGTGGTTCTGGTTGCAAAGACTTGAATTTGAAGTTCAGGGATGATTTCTGGAGCCCTGGGGGAGACTGGAAAAGTGTGGGCATGCAACTGGGGGGAGGATTGAGAGAGTGAGGGCCACTCTCAGGAGCTCAGATGGGTCCCCCCAAATTAGTGTCTTTCTTAATTTTCTTTAATTTTTTTTTTTTCAGAGAAGAAGAAGAAGAAGAAGAAGAAAAAATATCTGTGCAGTTCTGTGTCCTCCAGACAATTGCTCTGTCTGTCTGTAACTCTGTCTGTGGGGCTGTCTGCTCCTCTCCCTCAGATTCGGAGTTGACAGAATTCATATCAGAAGAGCGAACGCAGGGACATCTGTGTGCGGAATGACTGTGCCTACTCGAACCTGCCAATCGCTCCTGGCACGAGCTGGGTAACAAATGCCTGTTACCTCGGAATGCTGGCGGGTGGGGGGAGGGTGGGGGAGGGTGCCTGGCACCACCCCGGGCTGCCAAGCCCTGCCAAGGCCCCCTCCTGCCCTCAGCGGGTCCCGCCCCCTTTCCCGAATTGAGGGTCCGCGGAATTGGATTGTTCCTTAATTAGCAGTGATTAGAAAATTTGGGTGTCTCTCAAACCCCGGCCAAACCGGGTATCCTTGGCCTCCCTGATCTCGATCCTCACTCCCCTCCTGCCCTCCCTCCTGTTTTCCGGATTAACTCTGGGTTTCCACCGAGGGCAGGCAGGCGGCCAGTTGGGGGTGGGGTGGCTCACGGAATGCAGGGAAAGGGGTCTCTGGAGGGAAGAATTCCGCCGAAGTTGCCAGGAGGAGTTTCTGTCGCGAAGTGTGAGGCTCTGTGTGGAGGGTTTGCGTATACGCGGTTGACGGGATGATGTGAGGGTTTTGAGGTGGGGCAGAGAGCGAGAGGGACAGAGAGACGGGGATCGCAGAAGGAGAGATAGGGCTGAGGAAATGCGGAAGATGGCAAGGAAGGAGAGAAGAAGGCAAGAGGCGGGGGCAGCGCCGACCCTGTTCTCTCCGCACCAGGAGTCTCCGGAATTCGGCCCAGCCCGTTGCCGCGACCCGGTCGGCTTCCCCCGCCTCTTGGCCTGGGCCTCCGGCCGTGCTCCCTGATCCATCAGCCGGTTCTGCTATCGGAGGTGGGGGAGGGGAGGGCGCTACGCCACAGCCAGTGCCAGCTGGGGGTGGGGGTAGTTATTGCGAGGAGGGGCGGAGAGCACATCTAAAATTCCGAGACATCTGTTCACCCAGGGAGGAGACACTGGGCGCAAGAAGGCTGGGCGCCCCCACCCCGCCCGCTCTGCCCGCCGTTCCGGGGGCGGGACTCCCGCGCTCCCCGTGCCCCTACCCCCTCCCCCCCAAGCACCAACGGTGGCCTGCAGAAGGGGGTGTTTAGCAAGGGATCGGGCTGGGGGGAGTGGGATTCTGGAGCTACCGTCTTACAGGGTCTTCAGAAGGGGAGAATCAGGGCTCAGGGGAGGGCTGAAAGGGAGGGTGTGGAGGGGTGTCTGTCAGAACAGAGCTCCCCAGAGCACCCACAGACACCCACCATATATACGCACATAGACTTGGCCATCATACATGCTCGGATATAAATCCTCACGTTCCTGTGAACGCACATAACTGACCCCCTTTGAACATGATCATTTATTCATTCAAGCCATCTTACTAGATGCTTGGTCTTCGCTGGGCTTGGGCTAGATATCGGGGAGATAGATTCCTACCCATCAGGAGCAGTGAGCACATTGGATACCCAAGTGCACATGCCCACACACTGCCCTCACCCTCACAGAGACTCTATTCTAAATGGGAGGAGGATCTGGAGGGAGGGAGCTCCAGTAACAACACCATCCTCCAAGTCTGTGGACAGTTTCCCCAGGGGAAACCGGGACAGGGTCTAAGAGCCCAACAGGGGGCTCTGGACCCACTGCCAGCCACTTGTCACCTTCTTGCATACTCCCTTTTGGCAGGAGACACTGCCCTCAGACGTTGCCGGAACAAGCTCCTAACCCACTTCCCACCAAGCCTTGATGACCACCTCTCTCTTTCCTATGCCCTGGCCTGGCACCTGCCCCTCCACCAGGGCTGCCCTAGCTGGGCCGACAGAGGCCAGGCCTCTCAGCTGGGAAATGTCCATGTGGTTGCTACTTAAAAACTGATTTATGAGGCCGTGGCGGCTGCGGAGGCTTGGCCTGCGGTCCTGGTAGTAATCAAGGGCATATGCCCATCTCGCCTGGCACTGCCCAGCTTGTGAGCCCAGCCTTGGCCTCTGCTCTCCTGCTGGGAAGAGAGAGGCATAAAAGGTACCAAGTCCCTTTCTCTTCCAGCGATCTCTCTCCTCCTCCACACTCCTCCTTTTCCTCCTCCTTCTCTTCTTCCCTTTCTCCTCTCCCTCCTCCCTCCATTCCTCCTCCTTCCCTCCCTCCCTTTCTCTTCCTTCTCTCCCAAGTGGCACGGACCAGCCTGTGTGCCGGGCTGGCGCTCACAGCTGCAGCCCATCTGCTATGATTGAATGGTGACAGTGATGAGACAGGAGCTGGGGGGAATGGGAGGACATGGGGGCTGCCCTGCCACCCCTCACCCCTCCTTGTGCCAGTCCCCACATGCTTCCTTGACCTCCAGAATGAGACCATCTATTTTGCCTGTGCAGGGTGGGGAAATCCCACCCCTCTAAGTAGTAAGGGAATTTCTTTCCTCCTACCTAGATTCCTTAGAAGAAAAGAGCAGAAGTGTAGATAAAAAAGGGAGAAGGGATTGGGGTTGGAAGAGCAATCTGGAAGAAATGACCCATATGTTCACACCTGTACAGGCTTGAGTGGGGGGGGCACTAGCTCTAAATAGGGTGGAGTGTTGAGACTCTGATCTGGGCGGGGAGACACTGATGTAAGCCCAGGATCCAGCTTTTTCAGGAATCCAGGAAAACATCCTTGACGGTCCTTGGTGTGTACCTTGTTCCCTAGACCCTGTCTTTCCTCACCATGGGAGTCCTCCTCTGTACCCCTAGAAAATCTGCTGACTCTGAAGAGCTGGGAAATCACAGTTCTCTGTGGTGCTCAAAAGGAGACCCACAGGTTGAACCCGAATTTGTAGCAGGAAGTTCTAGTTAAACAGGAAGAAAAATTTCCCTGATTCCAGTGCAAAACCAAGATCTAACAACAATAACGATGGAAACTAGCATATATGTGGATCTTATTATGTATTCATAACTGACTTAAATTAAGCATTACACACAAGCTAATGATTATCTCAACCACTTTTTGGTTGAGATAATTGCTGTCCACTTTTTGAGGTTGGGATGGTTGTCATACCCATACTACAGAAAAGGACACTGAGGCACATACATCCAACTTGTATCCTATTCCTGTCTTCTCTCTTGGTAGGAATAAGAGAATAATTAGGAGGTCCACAAATTTTCAGGAACATTGTCCTTTCTTTTTCACTCACTTCTCTCCTCCTGCCTCTCTTCTTCCTCTGCCTGCTCCTTACCTTCAGTCAACCCAATACCTTCTCTCCTGTGAACTCCCATACATGTGGCTCTCTTTCTGCCACTGCTCACATGCAAATAGGTGGAAACACCCCCAAGAAGGCATTCACTGTCCCCATCCCACACATGAGGAAACCTAAACACAGACCTGACTGCATTTGATCCCACTTTCTGTGTTAGGGCAGTTTCTCCTCACATCTGTACTCCTGGCCCATGGGGTCTCTCTGCCCAAAGCTCAGGGTGGAGAATGCCATTGTGAACAGCTGCAGGACCAGCCTGGACTTCCAGTCTAATCTGGGCCCCTGGGGAGCAATTTGCTCCACCTGGCATATTTCCCCTGTCCTTTCCCTGGACACTGGAGTCTGTCTGAGTGACTCATGCCCTCTCTCATTTTTGCCATCTGCACCTCTATCCTCTCCCTTTCCTTTTCCTCCAATCTCTTTCTTCTTCCCTTTCTCCTTTCCTCCATCTTTACACATTCTTTCTCCCCCCCCTTTTCTCTTTCATCCTTCCTCATCTTCTTCATCCCCTCTTGCCTAGTTATTAAATAATAAAGCCCTTTCATTCTTGAAAATCCTCCTCCTCCACCAGGAAAGTGGGCATTCTTTATATTCCATATATTTCACAACGAGGGGGCTGCTGGTGGGGGAGAATCCCTACTAGGCAATCGCACCAGAGAGAAGTTTTTATCTCAAGAGAGGGAGATAGGAACCCATAATCCAATCTTACAGATAAGCATTAAGCAGTCACTAAATCCCTACAATCCTCAGAACAAATCCAGATCAACATTGCTGTCCACTTGCCCAACACAAATTGAGATAAGAAATCAGGTGGGAAGCTTTTTGTGGAGTTATGATAGAACTTTCTTGGTATCTGTCTCCTTCCACTACTATTTTAAGGTCTTCCAAGGCAAGGAGGTACCTGGAAAAGGACACCTGGAGGCCACAGGAACCACACATCCAGGATCCCTCACCTGTCACAGTACCCTTACCAAACTCTTCCCATAACTGGCCCTGAAGGGCAAAGATGGCTAAATCCTTGAACCCAAGTCTGCAACTTAAAGCAGCGATGGGATCTGAGATCAACTTCCGTCATCACCCGCCTCTCCCAGGCCCACTGTTTGAACACTGCTTTTTCCCCCTGGTATCCTTTCAAGTCTCTCTCTCTCTCTCCTTCTTTTATCTGTGGGTTTCCTCCCTTTTGTCTCTTTTCTCTCCTCCATTTCTTGTGTCTTCTACCACCCATTCCAGGTCTCCTCTCCTCTCTTCCCTGTCTTGTCCTTCTGTAAGGAGAAAAGTCTGCTTTCAGCACCATGGACGGAGACACAGCCGGCTTTGTCAGAGGTGAGCCCAAATGGACAGGAGGGTTTACTTCAGGTCGAGATCTGTGCAAGTAGTGAGTGCCTACGAGTTTCTTTGGATCTCCGTGAATGCGCATGTGTGAGTGTGCCCAAGGCTGTGTGAACGCCTGTGCCTCTCTGGGGCACACGCCTGTGGGCGTCTCTGGGTGCATCTGTGTGTTCGTATCTGTCTGTGCCGTGTCCCCGCCTGCTCCCCGAGTCCCTGGCTGAGAAAGGGGACGGGATGGGGACGCTCCGTTCTGAAGATGGAGGAGGCAGCGGGTGGCTTAGTATCCCAGCCGGGCCTGGGGGCGTCATCCTTGCCCAGACGCGCGCCAGGCACCATGTGGCATGTGTGCCAGCCGGCACAGGCTAAGGGCATTCTGCCCAGCATGAGGGGAGGTGGGGAAGAAGCAGGGAGCTAGGGACAGGCAAGAAGAGGTGGGGAGCTGAGCTCGGAACTCAACTCTAGGGCAGGCCTTCTCTATACTGCGTGAACTCCAACTACAGGCCTATACATGAAAAAAATGTACAAGTTACTTGCCTTCGTGAGGGCCCAGACAACTAGAAAACCATCATGCCACATACATATTCAGAGGGAAATGCATAGGAGACAGGCCTGTTCTGGCTTGCACACACATGTGCACACCAGCACAAATGCACACACATCTATACAACAAAACCCTTCCTCAGAGGATAGGGGATAAAAGAAAAACCTCTCAGGGTGCCTGGGTGGCTCAGTGGGTTAAAGCCTCCGCCTTCGGCTTAGGTCATGATCTCAGGGTCTTGGGATCGAGCCCCATATCGGGCTCCCTGCTCAGCAGGGATCCTGCTCCCCCCTCTCTCTCTGCCTGCCTCTCTGCCTACTTGTGATTTCTGCCTGTCAAATAAATAGATAAAATCTTAAAAAAAAAAGAAAAAAAGAATCACCTCTCTGGATCACGGAGCAGGAGCCCTCATTACATGGTTAGGCACTCACCCCTATGACACCGGGCAATGCCTCTTAGGACCTGGTAGCTCCTACCACAACTGTTCCCTCCCCAACAAACGTGCAGATTTGCCCAACACAGTGCATGCCTGGGAGTTGTCATCAGGCGTGCCTGTCCTCTGCACCCAGGGAAGGAAGTCAGAGAATAATGTCACCTCTGTGCTTCATCTGGGAAAGAATGAGCGAGCAGGAGAGGAAAGGCAGTCAAATGGTTCCTTCCTTTCATCACCCATGCAGTTCTTATGTCCCCCAGAGAGTCTGGTGTACTGGAGACAATCCTAGATTTCTCATCTCATTTTCTTTCTTTCTTTTTTTTTTTAATATTTTATTTATTTATTTGACAGACAGAGATCACAAGTAGGCAGAGAGGCAGGTAGAGAGAGAGGAAGGGAAGCAGGCTCCCCGCTGAGCAGAGAGCCCCATGTGGGGCTCGATCCCAGGATCCTGAGATCATGACCTGAACTGAAGGCAGAGGCTTTAACCCACTGAGCCACCCAGGGGCCCCTCTCATTTCATTTTCAATACTAACTGGCTGTGTGACCCTGGGCAGGTTATTTCTCAGTGAGATTTAAATATGATTCATGTAGGGGCACCTGGCTGGCTCAGAGGAGTGTGCACCTCTTGGTCTTGAGGTCGTGTGTTTGAGCCCTAAATGGGGTGTGGAGATTACTTAAGTAAATAAAATTTTGTTTTAAATTTTAAATATAATTCATGTAAAGGGCTTAGCTCGAGAGAGTTGCCATTAAATGGTCACTATTATTATTGTTCTATATTTTTAAAAAGATTTTTATTTATTAATTTGAGAGAGAGAGAGAGAGCTCGGGAGCACAGAGGCAGAGGGAGAGGGAGAAGCAGACCCCCGCGGAGCAGAGAGCTTGATGTGAGGCTCGATCCCAGGACCCTGAGACCATGACCTGAGTTGAAGGCAGATGCCTAAACATCCCAGTCACCCTTGTTATTGTTATATTAATACCATGGAAGGAGTGGTTAGCAGGATTGGATGGAAATACTGTAGCCAATGCTTACAGCATGTTGTCTGACCCATAGTGGGTTCTCAGTGAATAAGAGTATAGTGTGAACTTAGTGGTAGCATTTCAGGAATTTAGGCAGTTAAAGGGAGCTGAGAATGACAGAATTTGCTCTCCAAAGAGAGAAGCATGCACTCGCAAGTGCAAAAGGGGGAATGGAAGTTAGACATACAAAAAAGCTGAAGGACAATGCAGGGAGAAATAGAATAAGGTGATAAAAGTGGACCCCCTTGGGGTGAAGCATCCAGACTTCCAGCATTCAGGGCCAGGGAAGTCCCTAGAGGGTCTCCATTCCAAATCTGAACTCTCTCTTTTTTATTTTAATAAAGATTTCAGGGCGTCTGTATGGCTCAGTCAGTTAAGCTTCTCCTTCAGGTCAAGTCATGATACCAGGGTCCTGGGATCGAGCCCCGTATCAGGCTTCCTGCTTAGCAGGAAACCTGCTTCTCCCTCTCCCTCTGCAGCTCCCCCTGCTTGTGCTTTCTCACTCTCTCTGTCAAATAAATAAATAAAAACCTAAAAAAAAGATTTTGTTCGTTCATTTGACAGAGAGAGAGCATAAGCAGGGAGCAGCAGGCAGAGGGAGAGGGAAAAGCAGACTACCCACTGAGCAGGGGTCCTGATTTGGGGCTTGATCCCAAGACCCTGGGATTATGACCTGAACAGAAGGTAGATGCTTAACGGACTGAACCATCGTGGCACCCCAAGATCTGAACTCTCTTTTTTTTTTTAAAGATTTTATTTATTTGACAAAGAGAGAGAGAGATCACAAGTAGGCAGAGAGGCAGGCAGAGAGAGGGGGAAGCAGGCTCACCGCCTAGCAGAGAGCCCGATGCGGGGCTTGAACCCAGGACCCTGAGACCATGACCTGAGCCGAAAGGCAGAGGCTTAACCCACTGAGCCACCCAGGCGCCCCAAGATCTGAACTCTTTATCCACATTCTTCCCACCTATTTCTTCTCTGGGCTTCCTCATTTCAGTAAAAGGCAGCATCCAGTTGGTTGTTCAAGCCAAAAGCCTGGACTCATCCTTGAGTTCCCCCTTCTTCTCATTCTCCACACAGCCTCTCACCAAGAGCCACTGATCCTTGCTCCAAGAGCCCCCTGAGTCCCTCTCTTCTCTCCTTCCTCACTGCTTCCCTCTACACAAGGTCACATCACCTCTTCTCTGGGTGTCTGCTCTGGCTTCCCACCTTGCCCCAATCTGATCCATTCTCCCAGAGCAGCTAGGGTAATCTTTAAAAAATATAAGCTTTTCACTCTCTGGCTTAAAATTTCCCCGTGGCTTCCTCAGCGCGTAGAATAAAATCCTAACTCCTTATCAGCCGGATCTGGTCCCTCCCTCCTTCCCCAGAGTCCCACACTGGCCCCTGCCTCTCCCTCTCCATGTCCCAGCCTCACTGGCCTTTCTTTCCACTCTGCACACACTAAGATCACCTTCTCACCCTAGGAACTGGACGGCTTTCTTGGTCCAATCAGTGCCCTCACCTCTCTCCCACTCTTCATGGCTGGCTCCGTTTCATGCTTCAGGTCTCACTTTGTCCACCCCCACGTCCACCCAAGAAACCTTTTCTGATGCCTTTTCTACTATTTCCTTTGCAGTATTTAACTGTTGCCTTGCCTTTTTTTTTTTTTTTTTTTTTTTTTTTTTTTTACCCCATCCTGCTGGTCTGTAAGCTCTCTGAAGACAGGGACCATAGTATTTGTTCTGTCCCCCTGGTAAACTCTGAGCCCAGCATGGCATAGACACTGAGTCAGTGTGTTTGAATGGCAGAATTGATTAATGTTTTGACGTCTTGCAGGGTGGGGGTGGGATGAACCGGTCCTATAGCTTGGGCTCCAACCTGCCCCATTAAGGGTCTCTCTCATTTCTCTTCCTCCCAGGAAGTCTGTCTGCTGGCAGCCTCCTAATTATATTTTACTTCACTATAAATCTTTTCGTTAAATATAATTGAAAAATACACCTTTCGAATCATCACATTAACCTAGCATCCACTCTGAGGCGGTAATTAAAAGCTTCCTAGAATCTCTCACCAGCTTGGGGAGAACTGACTCAGAGGATGATCTCTGAGCCCAGATGTGTAGGGCCCAGCCTCCCTGCCCCTAGAGAGGGTGGAGTCACAGGACCCAGACTGCCTACCCTTCAGGCTGGGGGAGTGGGGGTGGGGGCGGGGGATGGCGGAGTGGGGGGTGGGGTGTGTGTGAGCATGTTCTCCCTGTTCTCTCTCCATTACAGGATTCAAACAGCTGGGAGCAATGCCCAAACTCCAACCAGTTCTCCCTCAGGAGCCTAAGGTCTGCAATAGACCCCTCTTGGTTCTCTTCTGAGCTCCTGGCTCAGAGCTGTCTCAGGTCTGTGGTAGGAAGGGGAAACGGAAGGAGCAAATGCTCTCCCATCATAAATGAGTCGGATCTGTCCTACTCAGTCTTAGTAGATCCTAGCCTGTGGCCCCGAGGCTGGGAGAGGTTCTGTAATATGGTAGGGTTAGAATTCAAAGTCAAAGGCTGGGGTCTGCCAATCTAAGCAATTACATTGCCTCCTTTCAGAGTCCCTTTCAGGTGCCCTTGGTGACTGGTACCCTCAGGCCAGCCCCTCTCCCTTTCCAGGCCTCTACTTCCTTAGCTCTTGTGGTTTCCTAGGCAAGAAATTCTGGAGTCCTCTTTGACAATGCTCTTTTACACTTCATACCTGATCCAAAAGCAAATCTGTCTGTTGTGCCTTCAAAATCAATCCAGACTCTGAGCACTTCGCATCACCCCACTGCTACCACCCTAGTTTACGCTGCTGTCCCCTCTCTCCTGGATGACCACAGTCTCGGCCCTGGGTCCCTTCAGTCTGTTTGCGGTGCAGCAGGCAGAGTGATTTTTTTTTTCTTTTAATAACAGCTTTGCTAAGTTATAATTCACTCATTTAAAGTGTACAATTTGGAGTGCCTGAGTGGCTCAGTCGGTTAAGTTTCTGACTCTTGATTTTGACTCAAGTGGTGGTCTTTGCATTGGGCTCAATCCCCAGTAGGGCGTCGGCTTGAGATTCTCTCTCCCTCTTTTTTCTCTCTCTGCCCTTCATGCACTCTCAAATAAATAAATAGATTTTTAAAAAAGATTTTATTTATTTATTTGAGAGTAAGAGAGCAAGAGCACAAGGAGGGGGAGTGTCAGGCTGAGGGAGTGGGAGAACCGGGTTCCCCCGAGAGCAGAGAGCCCGACGTGGGGTGTGATCCCAGGACCCTGGGATTGTGACCTGAGACGAAGGCAGATGCTTAACCAACTGAGCCACCGAGGGTGCCCCAGATAAATTCTTTTTTTTTTTTTATGTGTACAATTCGGGGCACCTGGGTGGCTCAGTTGTTAGGCATCTGCCTTTGGCTCAGGTCGTGATCGCAGGGTCCTGGGATGGAGCCTTACATTGGACTCTCTGCTCGGTGGGAAGCCTGCTTCTCCCTCTCCCACTTCCCCTGCTTGTGTTCCCTCTCTTGCTTGTGTTCCCTCTCTTGCTGTCCCTCTCTGTCAAAGAAATAAGTAAAATCTTTTTGTTGTTGTTGTTAAAGATTTTATTTATTTATTTGAGAGAGTGAGACAGAATGAGAGGGGAGGTCGAGAGGGAGAAGCAGACTCCCCATGGAGCTAGGAGCCCGATGTGGGATTTGATCCCAGGACTCCAGGATCACAACCTGAGCCGAAGGCAGTTGCCTAACCAACTGAGCCATCCATGCGCCCCTAAGTAAAATCTTAAAAGAGAAAAAAATGTACAATTCAATGGTTTCTTAGTATATTCATGGGGTTGTGTGACCTTTATCACAATTTTGAGCATTTCATCACCCCTTTGTCAGTCCTTCCCCATTCTTCTCAATCCCCACAGCTCTAGGCAACCAAAATAAACCACCACCTTCTCTAAGAGACTTTCCTGACTACCCCCATCAAAAACTGCACCTCCTTTCCCTCTCCTTCTTTGCTTTATTTTTCTCTTTAGTACATATCACCATCTAGCATACTATATATGTTACACATGGCTTATATTCCTCCTCTAGTTTTCCCACCCCGTATCTACACACACGCTCCCTATGGGTGGGGCCTTTTTTTTTTTTTATAGTAGCATCCCAGCATGTAGGACAGGACCAGGTACATAATAGGTGCTCAATGAACACAGGCAGTATGAATGAACTCAATAATACAGATATTGAGATTAAGGATCTCAAAATTTGCATTCCTGGGGACCAGCTCTTGGATGCCTGAATTTCTCTCTCTCTCTTCTGTTTTTCTCTTTTGGTCTTCTTTTCTTCCCTGCGCCCGACACAATATTCTACTCACTTCCACCCCCCGGGCAATCCTTAGTGCCAACTCTTTTGGTGTTGTCCAAGGGACCTGTTCTTCCTCCTTCTCTCCTTCTGCCCTGACTAGCCCCTGACTCTTCCCTGATCTTCATCTTTAGACTCAACACTGGAGAACATCAAATGGATGGCCTTTGGCAAACTATGGGAAGAATAATCAGTCTCACTGCCCGAGTCCTCCAAGAATGGTAGCATTCCTGTGCTTATGACTTGGGCCAGGCTAAGTTGAGTGCTTCAGACCAGCACTGTCAGAACTTTCTGCAAGGATAGAAATGTCCTATTTCTGTTCTGTTCAGTATGGTAGTCACTAGCCAATATGAGGTTATTAAGCATTTGAAATATGGCTAACTGTGACTGAGGAAATGAATTTTAAATTCTATTTAATTTCAATTAATTTAAATTTAAATAGCTACATGTGGCTAGTGGCTTCCAATTGGGCAATGCAGATTGGCACACGTTATTTTATTTAATCTTTACAATTATCCTGGGGAATAGATAATATTATCCCCATTTTACAGATGAAGAAGAGTGGTTAATCAGGATGAGAATCCACGTTTGTTGGTTTCTAGAAGCTTCCAAGGAGCTGTTTCTGGGCTTAGGATAGGAGTTATGTAAGTGAGGAGGGCATGGAAAGATAATCATTCATTCTTTCACTCAGTGAGACTTTGTTGAACCGCATCTGCTAAAGGCTGGGGATATACGCACAAATCTTTTATAGCATATCTTCTGGAACACTTTTCATTCCCATTTGACAAATGAGAACATTGAGACTCAGCTAGATTAAACAACCACCCGATTTCCCTGTTCCCTGCTTCTTCCCTCACCTCTCCCCTACTCCCCTCCCCGAGCCCCCGTCTATACTCTCTATAGGAGCAACAGTGAACCTTTGAAACATTTGTCTGATCATGTTTTCCCTCACTGGAAATTTGGCCAGGTTCCCCATTTTATTCCCGGAGAAAACCAAAGCCTATACAAAGAAAAACAAAGCCTATACAAATGGGACACCCCCCCCCCCCCCCCGTGCGGTCTGTGCCTTGCTCCATTCCGGCTCAGGCCTCACCTGCTTCTGCTCTCCCTGGAGCCCTCCAGTCCACTGGCCCCCCTGGGCCCTTCAGGCCCTGGCTCACCTGTTTGCTGGCTGCTCCCTGATACCCACACTATGGATTTCTTCATCCCCTGCAGGTCTTAGTTCAAATGCTGCTCTTCCAGATGAGGTCTACCCTTATCCACCTCGCCAATCTAGATCACCTTCTTGTGAACTTCCTCCCCCATAATTCTTACTACCTTCTAACATATAGTTTACTGATGTATGATGCCTGTCTCCCAGCTAGGATATAAGTTCCTTAAAGGTAAGGATCTTCAGTGCCTGGCACAGGACGGGCTATCAATGAACATGTGTCAAATAAGTGAACAAGTCTGCCCAGGTAGCTTACCTTTTACAGTGGGTGGGCCCAGATTCTAACTTGCGGTCTTTTGCTTCTGAAACCTGAATTCTGGGCACCTCAGTGGCTCAGTCGGTCAAGTGCCTGCCTTCGGTTCAGGTCATGATCCCAGGGTCCCAGGATTGAGTCCATCGGGCTCTCTGCTCAGTGGGGAGTCAGCTTCTCCCTCTATCCCTCCCCACCTTGCTCCTTTTCTCTCTCTCTCAAATAAATAAATAAAGATTAAGCTCAAATTCTTTCCCACAAAGTCATTTTTTCTTAAGTATTCTCTCCAGTCTCCTCCCCAAGTTCTCTCCCTTAAGGGCGGCCCTGGGCTCATGCAATTTCTGGCTTCGGCAGGGATATGAATTCCTTTACTCTCGGCTGTGATATCCAGCAAGTGAAGTAATTTTACCCAAACTCAGAGATCTCCTTTCTTCAGGACAGGAGCCCTGGGTCTGTTTTTCAGGCTGTGGCCGCAGCAGGTACTCCCCCTCCCTCACCCCAGATACTGCTGGTCTTTCTCCTCTCTGCTGAGGAGAAGCTGGACCAGTCATTTCCTTCTTCCAGTGGGATAACTTGGGAACACAGTCCCTCCACCGCCCCCACCCCCCACCTCTGGATGTGCAGTGACAGAAAGCTGAGGAGGCACAATATCCCTCCACCCCTTGACTCTTTACTGCAGGAGGAAGGTGACAAGATATTTCCTCATGGTGGGGTCCATGGGCTCTTCCATGGAACTGGCAACTGGGATTGTTTGTGGGTCCATTAGGAGGGATGCGAGTTAGGTAACAGGAAGGACTTCCCAAAAGGTGGAAAATGAGGCAAAGGCATGAAGTGTCTTTTCCACTTTTAAGGCGAGGATAACTGAATGCATTCATCTTCCTCTAACCATGCCCTGGACATCTTCCTGAGTGGTCAGAAACAGGAAAAATGACTGACGGCTCTCCCCTCAGAGCTCCTCTCTCTCCCAACTTCTCTTCTCCTCCCCTCTTCCTCTTCCCCTTTCCATCTCCCTTAGCTCAAAGCCATTTGCTGGGACCCAAATGGGGAGACGGCTCCGTAGGTACCTCAGGGAATATTAAGCCACGTCAAGAGGGAAGAGCTGGCATCTGGTGTGTAGCCCAGCCACCTTCTGGTAGTGAGGTATGAGGGAAGGCCAGGGCTTTGGGCCAGTACCAGCTCTACCAGATCACAGCTGTGTGGTCCAGAGAAACTGATCAAGCTCTCTAAGCCTTAGCTTTCTCATCTGTAAAATGGGGCTAACAGTATTTGCCCTACAACACTGTGTGAGTTGGAGATGGTGGAGATGGTCCAGTCACAGGGTAGAGGCTGCTGAAGAATTGGTATTGTTATGATTATTACTACTTAGGCCTCTGGGAGGCCCTCTTTTCCATCCTCATGGATGGGGAGAGCCTTTCCCCCCATCCTTCTCCAGTGCTTTGGTCCAGATGAAAATTCCAGATGGAAAGGCGCCTGGGTGGCTCAGCTGAAGGCTCTGCCTTCAGCTCAGGTCATGGTCTCAAGGTCTTGGGATCGAGCCCCACATCAGGCTCTCTGGTGAGCCAGGAGCCCGCTTCCCTCTCTCTCTCTGCCTGTCTCTCTGCCTACTCTCTCTCTCTCTCTATCTCTGTCAAATAAATAAAATCTTTTAAAAAAAGAAAAAAAATTCCAGATGGAGCCTCCAATCACACTCTGGTCCAATTGAACCTCTTCTTCTTCTTCTTTTAAAGATTTTATCTATTCACTTGACAGACAGAGACCACAAGTAGGCAGATAGGCAGGCAGAGAGAGGAAGGGAAGCAGGCTCCCCGCTGAGCAGAAAGCCTGATGTGGGACTCGATCCCAGGAGCCTGGGATCATGACCTGAGCCGAAGGCAAAGGCTTCAACCCACTGAGCCACCCAGGTGCCCCAATTGAACCTCTTCTTTTCCTATAACCCAATCCAACCCATCACTCCCTGCCAAAATCCCTCCCCAGTTTCCCACTGCCTCCCAGGACCCAGAACCACAGTGATTATGAGTTTGGGTTTTGGGGTTATACCTGGGTCGAATGGTCACTTCTCTCAATCTTTAGCTGTGTCTCTTAGGCAAGTAACTTAGTATTTCTGAGCCTCAGTTTACTCATCTGAAAAACAGGATAACAGTGTTTGCTTTGTAAGGTTATTGTAATGAAGAAACAAGGCAATTGCTATAAAGCATTTGGCACATGGAAAAATGCTACCTCTATTATTACAACAACATGAAAAACTCGTAACTCCTGAGTATGACATGCAAGGTTAGCTATAGAAGTTAGAATTCCCAATTTCTAGAGCAGGATTGTCAGAATGAAGCACCTGGCCTGCCTATCCCACCTGTTTCCTGCCATCCTCCACATGAACCCCATGTTTTGGTTGGCACAGTGCGTCACTCACCATCCCCATGCTGAGACTTCCTTCGGTGCCTTGGCACATGCTGTTCTCACTGCCTAGAACATTCTTTCTCTCCTTGCCCACCTGGGAGACTCCTACTCATCAGTTAAAATCTAAGTCAAGCCTACAGTCCTTCATGAAGACTTTCCAGACCCAGGGTCTGGGGTCATCACATCCTGGGCCTCCACCATCCCAGACCTTTGCCTCTGCTTCACCTTGGGTAGAGAGCTATAGGCCTTAGGACTAGGCTGCCCGGGTTGGAATTCTAGCTCTGCCCCTGCTAGCACTTTAGTCGTTCCTTCACTTGTCTGTGCCTCAGTTTCCTGACCTGGAAAGTGAGATGATGATACTAGTATCTGATAAAGATCTGAGGAGTAAATGAGCTTGGTTCCCATTCTCCGCATAAAATCAGTGCCCAGTAAGGGGAAGCTGTCATAATCATTATTCTGGTCTCTTTTGCTTTCCAGGACAGAGCTCAGTCTGCAGGCTGGTCTTCCAGATCAGGCTGTGAGACTGGAAGGGGTGCGCTGGAGCTGATTCAGGAAGCTCCTGCAGAGTGGATACCTGACTTTCTCCTTGACTTTGGCCTTCAGGATAATACTCTGCACTGGGGACCAAGGTCCCTCCCGTTTTACAGATGAGGAAATTGAGGCCCAGAGGAAAGGCCTAAGGGAAGGAAGTAGCAAAGCCAAGTTTTACCCTTGGACCCAGCTGATTCTAATCACCTCCCCCAGCCTCAGTTTTCCCATCTGTAGAATGGGATGGTAACTGTTGTTTTTCATCTCTCAGGTTTACCTTGTACACTAATACATGTAGATGTAAAAGGCAGAATGGGGTTTGTGTCTCCTCTCATGAACCGGGTAATGCTTTGTCTTGGACAAAAATAAGAACTTTTCTGGGGGAGAAACTGGGGAGTAGCTGAGACACAAACAGTCCCAAAGCCCCAGTTCACCCCTCTCCCTAGGGTTTGTCTGCAGCCTGGGGCCAATTCAGCAACCTCCCTCCTTTCCTGGGCCCACTGCCAGCCCCTCCGCCCCTTCCCCCCACCCATCGCCACTGGAAGACAATGGTGGGCAGGCGCGGCCTTTGTCAGAGGGGTCAGGCCAGTTAATCTCAGGCTGGGCCAGGGAGGGGCGTGTGGAAGGGCTAGGGGAAGGGAGAGGGGGCTGCATGTGGGGAGAGACGACAGAGGGCTTGTGAGGGTCGGGAGGATACTGGAGGCTGGGGGGCCTGAGGAGTAAAAGCTTGAAACAGGCTTTGGGGAGCGTTTCCTCCGAATGTAGATTTGAGCTCCTATTAAACTTGCCAAAAATTTGTGTTAGCTAATGGATTCTTAATTCTGTCTAAAATGAGAGAGGGAAAATTATGCCATTCATCTTGTATTGGTTTGAAATTACATCTGACACCTAATCGATCATACTGTGGAACATTAACTCTTTGGAAGAGACCCAACTTTTCCTCTCTCCCTTGCTTTCCAGCGCGTCGACCACCCCCACCCCCTGATTCCTTCTTTTGTATTTCATTAACTAAGCAAAGCTCTGGCTGTCTCTGGGGGTGAGGGGTGGGAGTTAGGGAAAGGGTTCATTTGAATCAAGGAGATAACTGGGCCCCCCAATCCTTTGCCCAAGACCAGAGCCCCTGCTTCCAACCTTCAAGTGACCTCCTCTCTCTTCCTACGTTTTCCTCTGTGTTCTGAGATCTGGAAATGCAGAATGAAAGGCATTGGGGTGTGGGGTGACCTCAGAGCCACCTTGGGGGCACCAGAGAGAGGCCAGGAGCCAGGCAAAGCTGAGCTAGCACCTGGGGCTGGGGCAGGGGCCGTGGCGGGGGGCTCACCTGCGACTTGCTTGGCAGATGGGTGAGGAGGAGGAGGGCAGATGACAATAGATTTACCTCTGGGGATCCTGATGAGCTCTGACTGAAAACCCCAACCCCAGACCTGCTTTCCAGGAGGAGGACTTTCTGGCAGCAGAGAGAACCCACTGGAGGCTGACAGACCTGGGCTGGGATCCTGGCTTCACTCCTGACAAGCTGTGTGACCTTGGACAAGTTACATAATGCTTCTGAGTCTCAGTTTCCTTCTCTGTCAGAGCAGGATAATAATACTGGCACAGGGCTCAAGTGAGGACTGGAGAAGATAATCCAGGTAAAGCTGGGACAGAGCCTGTCGCCTGGTACACAGTAGGTGCCCAATAAAGGTGTCAGTCAGAATCCAGATCAACACTCCTCCTGCCTCCTACCTCTACTTCCTGACCTTCCTTCCCACCCCCCTTCTTCCCTTCTACCTCAACTGCCTGGTCCCCGGGCAGATGTGGGCTAAGAAGCCACAAGGCCAGGTGTGTGAGCCAATGTTTTCTAAGAGGACACCCAAGGAGGCCTAGGCTCCCTGGGTCTTTACAGGGATCCCAGCCCTCCTCCTATAGTTATGGGAGGTTATCTCCTGATTGGAGAGCTCCCCCTGCACCTCCCACCTCTAGAGGAAAGGGAGCTCTGAGGTGAGGCCAGGAAGAAGGGCACTCCAGCTGGGAGAGTGGCTTTTACTCAGGCATCTCTGACCTCTGCATGTGGTTTCCCAAGGGCACCTGTCTCCAGTCTGATTACCTTACGGGGGTGGGTGGTATTGGCTGGGAGTGGGGGCTTGGCCCTCAAGAGCAAGGGAGGGCAAAGAGAACCAGGGAGATGTGAGACGGGAAGGGGCAGGGACATCAAGCCCATCCCTACTCCCCTTGAGGCATCACGGCTTCTCCCTCTGGTTGGCTATGAGCACGATGGGAAGAGAAGTTGCCAGGGCCCTCTGGCTCCATGTGAAGGGGGTCCTCGTGGAAGGAATGTGCCATGTAGCTGGCCTGGGGCACACGACAGCGTGGAGGGGGCTGAGGGCCTCTTTCCTCTCAATCAGGATGGTCTCTATCTTCTCCTCAGGCTCAGGAAGCGCCAGTAAATACCTGAATGAGTGAATGTGCAGGGGGCAGGGACCCCGCTAATTTAAGGGACCAGTCAAGGTCACACAAGGAATAATTAACTACTCTCAGGTGTCTGCTCCAAGTGCCAGAAAGAATGGCCTAGAACGCCCCAACTGTATTCTTGAGCCTTGCGCAGGCGGCCAGTATGAAGACTAAGACTAAAGGGGGCAATCTCACGCAGTACCCTCACTTCACAGAGGAAAGCGGGACTCAGGAAGGGGGTCTAATGGACCAGGGCCACAGGGCGAGGCAGAGCAGCTGAGGACGTGGGTCTCTGGCTCTCAGTCCAGCGCTCTTCCCCAACCACAGCATGAATCTGAAGGTACATTTCTAGACCTCTTGTCTGCTCCCAGCAGACCCTCTGTGGTTTCTGGGGAATGGGCTGGAGTTGGGAGTGGGAGTCCGGAGAGCTGCTGGAAGAGGCTTTCCCTGAGAGAGAAAAGCAGAAGAGGCCGGTGAGGTTTCTTAACTCCCTCTCCCGCCCCTGCACACATACAAACACACAGCGGCAGGAATTTTATTTCCAAATGTCCCTTCTCTGGGGAGCTTGCTGTTTCCCAGGAGACGCCTGGTGGAGATGCCCCTTCCTGCCAGCCTCCCTGGCAGCCACTAGGCGGCTGTGGCTCCCTTTTCTGCCTAGAGACGCCACAGCAAGGGTGCCACGTGGTTTGTATTAATAGGAAGTGGAGCTCAGGCCTATAGATGCTGAGGATGGAGCAGGCCAGCCAGGAGGGGGTGAGGAGCCAGGCCAGTGGGTAGACTGAGGCAGCCTCTCCCAGAACCACATTGATCAAGGGCCCTGGGCAGCCTGGCATGCCTAGATCTGTGTGCTGACCTGCCTCTGGTCACCAGAGGGGGATCCGCCCCCCCCCCCCAAAATCCTCCCTGACATCTTTTTTCCCAAACTGGGAATGTTTTTGTGTTTTTTTTTAAATCTTGAATATAAAAGTAATGCATGATTGTTACAAAAATAGATAATTCCAACAAAACCAAATGAACAAAAGCTCCAGACTCAAATTTTAGGATCTTTTTCCATAGGAAAGCAATTAGCCTCTGGCTGAAGAGTCCAAGGCAAGGTCTGCTCTGCTCTGGAAGGGCGGTGTGGGGGAGGGTGGCGGCGGAGGTAGCATGACACTGTGGAAAGTTCTGGAATTTTGAAGGTCCTCCTGATGCAAATAGCCTTGTATTGGAGAGATCGATATGTGTGTCTGTTTTTCCTCAGAAGATCAGCAGCTTCAGAGTGGAGTTCTTCCCACTCTGTTATTTCCACACTTCTACGTTCTGGGTGCACCATGCTGCCCCAGTGTGGTCACCCAGGAAATATGGGTTGGAAGAATAAATTAATAAACTTACAGAAAAGGAAACAGAGATAGACACTGAGTAGCCAACGTGGCCCAGATCATGCTCACAAATACAACGATTGCCATGGCTCTGGAAAAAAATTGGCTTCACATTCTCCACCCCTTCTTTGCCAGGGCTAAAGAGGAGCTAAAGATTGGAGTTAGCCAAAATGCCCAAGAAGAAATTTCTCAGGTCTGGCCCTTGGACAGAACAACATTAAGGCACTAGAGGGAGACTGTCAAGTCTTGTATAAAGATAGGCCCTACCCAGAGAGGGACAGGGGTGGTAGAGAGCCTGATGTGAATTTAGAAATTAAATCCATGCCATACCAATGAGACGGGAGCGCAGTTTTGCCCTTCTACACTGACAAAGAAGCAGATCCAATTGGAAAGTTCCAGGTCATCTTCCAGTTAAGGGATTAAGCATATGGAGGAGACTTACCTCCTTCAAGGAGAGAGGAGGGTTTCATCCAACACAGCAGCAGGGATGGAAGCCAGCCCCCCATTTCCCTTTCTACCCCTTGCCAGAGAATTTAGGGTCCTGCCATCAACATATTATCCCATTTAGCCATTGATAACTCTCAGGGAGGTCTTAACCCATTTTACAGATTAATAAACAAAGGCTAAAAAAGGTAGCTACTTGCCCAAGTCACAAACCAAGTGGCAGAACTAGGAAGACCCTCCAATCTCAGGCGTGGCTGAGACTCCTTCCACTGAGGCCTCACCTCAACACTCGGCTTTTTAGGGGGGACCACGATTTTGTGGCCCGACCACCCGCTGCTACATTTGGGCACAGGTTCTCTAACTCACAGAGGCCCGTGACCTTCCTTCAAGCAGAGATCCTTGCCGTGTCCTGTGCTGTTTGGGCAGACCCTGTCCCTGCTTCCCCTGAGAACTGCGGTTAAGGCATCCGGGGAGGCATGGGATAAGACCGGAATCACCCGGGCTTGGTCCACGTGATCAGTGCTCCTCGAAGATGTCACCTTTCCCATTTTGCCAAAGCCTATTCTCCTGAAGTTCTCAGTCCATCACTGTATTCCCTCCTCACCCCAAATCCTGCATTCCCTTTTGGGGAAGGCGCAAAACCTTTGCTGAAGGCAGACCCCGAGACCTGCGGCGTTCATGGCCCAGGGCGGGCGCCTTGGGCCACTGCATCGAACCCAGCTGGACACAGCTCCGTTCCTCCTGGGGGCTCTCCCCGCCCACCAGGGAGGCATAGGCTGGCCCGGCCCTCCCTCCTTGGCCTGGCCTCAGCAGGGCTCCGAGGTGACGGCAGCCCGAGGAGCGGCTGGGGGCGAGGGCCGGCGAAGGGGCCCGCAGATGCCGCCTCGGCCCCCCTTCCCTGGCCGGGGCCCCCACGGTGTCGGGGAGCAGGAGGAATCAATCAGGATAATGAAGCCGCAGCCTGCCACGCACCGCGGGGGCACTGAGGAGCCGGGGCCGGTGCCAAGTCCGCCAGACGGTTCGGAGGAGCCGAGCCCGGCGCGGCCCGGCGGCGGCGGCGGCGGCGGCGGCGGTTGCGGCGGCGGCGGCGGAGGAAACCCGAGGCCGGCGCGCTGAGGCCGGACGCAGCTCCGCGCAGGTCCTTGGCAACCGCGCCTTGGCAACCGGGACGCCCGAGAGGAATCTTAAAGCTGCAGCGCCTCCTTTCCTCGCCGCCGCCGCCTCCTGGACCTGGGGCGGGGCAGAGCGGGGCGGGGCGTGGGGTGGGGCGCGGGGGGAAGGGTCATGTCCAAAGGGTCAGTGGTGGGAGTCCGGCCCTCTGCCTCTCGGGACTTGGGTGTGCAACTCATACTCTCACTTCTTTATTTATCAAATGTAGATTGAACCTACGTACCCAAGCACGGGCTAGACACCGGGGAGGATAATGGGCTGTGATAAAAAATGAACAAAGTCTTGCCAAGAGGAGTTCACAGTCTAGCGCGCAAGGCAGACCAGACTGGCTGAGGTGAGCAAAACCCTGTACTACCCAGGATGAAGGGGCTTCGTCTGGAGGGTCGAGGGGCTGTTACAAAATTATCCCGTGGCACCTGCTTTCCTCTAGGCCTGGACTGTGCTATTATCCCCCCAACAGCCCTGGGAGACGGTTATTATTACGGGTATTACTGCCATTACCATTATTCTCAATCCCATTTTATTTTTAAAAAATATTTATTTACTTATTTATTTATTTAAGAGAGGTAGGGGGAGAGAGTCAGAGATAGCAAGAGAGAGCACTGAGCTGGGTGGAGAGGGAGAAGCGGGCTCCCTGGGAGCAGGGAGCTCTGGGCTTCATCCTAGGACCCTGGGATCGTGAGTTGAAGGCAGGTGCTTAACTGACTGAGCCAATGAGGGGCACCCTCAATCCCATTTTAAAGATGAAGTGTCGGAGGCTCAGAGAAGTAAATGGACTTATCCAAAATCCAATTTTATGTTTTGGACAATCTAGTACTTCTGACTCTGGCCAGCTTTCGTTACAGCATGGTATCTGGAAGGTTAGACCTAAGTAAGGACTTCCCAATACAAATCATGTAGGAAGTGAGCAGAAGGTGTACCTGAAGGAAGAGATGGCCACTTTCCCCTTCTGCTGCCCACTAGCTGGACCCTGTCTGCCTTGTCTGTCCTCACAGGCAGACGTATGTATGAGCAGAGACAGCCAGAAGAGGGGACCTCCAGAGGCCCCTCTGGTTCTGCAATTTGATGTCTCCTGTCTGAAGTTCAGGCACTGTGCCACCCTTCTGGGCAGCTGTAGTTGGCAGGGGGCTGCCAACTGAGGGAGATTCCAGGCTTCTGAAACAAGGGGTCAGGGGTGATAAGGAGGATTAAAGGAGTGGGAAGGGGCTTTGGCAAAAGAAAGTTTGAGTCAATATCTTTAGGAAGACTGGGTTTCATCTTTCCTTCTTTTGTCCACCTCTTTTCTGCACGGTTCAGGTGAGAAATTCGTGCTAGGACCTGGGATGGGCTCGGAGACCATTGGGAAGGCAAAAATCATGCTGGCTTTATAGCTAGACCCATCTGGTTTCAAATCCTGGCTCTGTCACTTCTCAGCTATGTGACCTTGGGGAAGTGATTCAATCTCCTTGAGCCTCATTCAGTTTCCTCATCTGTAGAGTAGAGGCATTGATAACCACATTTCAGGGAACCTGGGAGGCTCAGTAGGTTAAGCATCCAACTCTTGGTTTCGGCTCAGGTCCTGACCTCATGGGTCATGAGACTGAGCCCTGGATTTTGAGACTGAGCCCTCCGCCAGGCTCTGTACTCAGTGGGAGTTTGTTTGGATATTCTCTCCCTCTGCCCTTTCTCCACTCGCTCCCTCTCTCTCTCAAACAAACAAATAAATAAATATTTAAGTAAATGAGTCTTTTTAGAAAATCGATTTTTCAGGGCTATTGAAGATTGAAAAAAATTAATCTATGATGTCTAGCACATGGTAGATGCTTAACAAATGGTAATTTTAAAGATGTCTTCATTTATCTTGATAGTCTGATAGTGGCTCCCAAAGATATGTCCACCTCTTAATCCCTGGAACCTGTGAATTTTACCTTATCTGGAAAAAAAAAAAAAAAAAGATCTTTGTGGATGTGATTAAAAATCTTGAGATGCAGAGATTATCCTGGATCATCTGGGTGGGCTTTCAATGCTACCACAAGTGTCCGTATAAGAGAGAGAGGGCAAGGCAGATTATACAGACAAGAGAGAATAGAAGGTGATGTAAAGACAGAGGTAGAAATTGGAGTGAGGCAGTTACAAGCAAAAAAAAAAAAAAAAAAAAAAAGCCAACAGCCACTAGAAGCTGAAAGAACAAATTCTTCTTTAGTGCCTGAGAGAGAGCACGGTCCTGCTGACACCTTGATTTTCACCCATTGAAACTGATGTTGAACTCCTGGCTTCCAGAAATGTAAGAGAATAAATTTCTTTCTTTCTTTCTTTCTTTTTTTTAAACAACCAAGTTTGTGATGATTTGTTACAGCAGCCTTGGAAAACTAATACATTTACACTGGAGATTCCGTCTTGAACTAAACCCAGTACCTTCCCTCTATGAGTTCACAGTCCAATGGGAAATGAGAGAAGTAAACAGTGCATAGGGATGCCCAGAGGTGGAAGAGGCCCTGATGCCAGGCCAAGAGTTGGAGAAGGGGCTAGCCAGGGTAGGGGCTAAAGCAGGAAGGCCATTCCAAGGAGAGGAAACCCTGTGGGTAAAAGAGTGGGAGAGAATATTGTCTTCAGGAGACTGTCCACGTTTGGGATGGCGGGTGCATGGGCATGACGGGCATGGCATTGCAGAACTGGTGAGGTAAGTGGCACAGGCAAGAGGGCCAAGTAGTTTCCACCCCAGAATGGAATCAACCCTCCAACTCATGCAGCACTGGGCCCCACATCAGAAAACTTGAGACTGTCAGTACTGGTCAGAGGCCTTAGGACCATCCAGGCCAGTCCTCCCATTTCACACACAGGGAAATTGAGGCCCATAGAAAATGAGTGCATCCAGGGAATAAGCTACAAGATGGCTGCACTCTGGCCTCTTTTTTGAGCCTGGGTATTCCATGTCTGTTGGTCTCAGAGATGCTGCCTGGTGGACCCTCTGTAGCCCACATCCAAAAACACAGTGGTCTCTAAACAAAGAGGGGGTGATTTGCATATTATTTGCATATTGCTAATTAGATGAGAGAGGCAGACTCACTTAGCCTCCTCCCTTCATGTCCCCCTGTCCTATGTCACTCGCATTGAGTTCTTCTTCCTCATCCATCTCTCTCTCTCTTTTTTAAAGTAGGTTTCATGCCTAGCATGGACCCCAGTGGGGAGCTTGAACTCACGACCCTGAGATCAAGACCTGAGCTGAGATCAAGAGTCAGATGTTCAACCAACTGAGCCATCCAGGTGCCCCAGGGCTTTTTCGTCCATCTCTTGACCTCAGCAATTTCTCCCATAATTCTAGCCCAAGCCTCACCCCTCAAGGCCTCTTACCCAGCCCCAGTACAACTCCTATTGTATGAAGTTTTTGATCCAGACTAGAAGAAGTACCTGGTGGGTCTTTGGTATATCTAGTCTGGGTGGGGGATCTGGGAGCAGGTTATGGTGGAAAGGGAGGTAGTGGGTGCTCCAGCTTGAAGTGGGGAGCAGAGAGCCCTGCCTCCCTGTAGCCCAGGGGCCATCTGAATGGGGCTATGGGGTGAGGGAGGAGGTCCTCCTTGGGGATCTGGTGGGCAGGTGCCAGCTGCATGCCCCAGGCCTGCCCCAAGCCTCTTGGCTGGCAGCCACACCAGTCCGTGAAGGAGCTGGCTTCTTTGAGAGAGGGGGATTCCTGGGGAAGGTCAGAAAGCATCCCTTGGCCTGGCAGTCTAAAATGGGTAAGGCTGAGGTTACCATGAGAATCACTGTGGATCCTCCAGTAGGGATAGCACATCCAGATTCTTGCATCTGTCATCAGCCCAGCTCAGAAAATTGTGAGGCACTGTGCTAAACAGTGTCTCCTTGAGGGTAGGCACTTGACAAATGTTTTCTTTATAACGAGGGGCCACTTGTCTCCTGGAAACAGGTAAGAAGGAAAGGGGGTCACAGAGAGGCACAGATTCTGCCTCTCTCACCTCCCATTAGCCTCCTCTTCCCTCTTAAATCAAGTCTGTGCCCAGTGCTTCTCCCAAATGAGATGTCTGAGCCTGTCATCTGCTGGCCACCAGAGAAGGGACCACACTGCAGCCAGGACAGGTGCATAGGATGAGCACAGGTATCCCCAGCCCCTCTCCTGGAAGAGTCACTATGAGGCTTTGTCATCACCGTGGCTGACTCAAGGTAGCTGCCAGGAGCTGGGGAACATTGGTGCATTAGGATTCATGGAAAAAGCTGGGGCACAGCTCAGGCTAACAACCTGAAGGTCAGTGGTCTGGATGTAGGAAGACTGCCCTGCACATGTGAATCATTCTTCTCCATGCATGGGTGATAAGTGAGCGTGTGTGCACGTGCTGCAGAGGGCCTCAGCAAGCATCCTGACCTGCACACACAGCTGCATGCACATATCCGGCGTATGCAAGTGTATGCCTGCATATGAGTGTCCTTATGGAGTCCCACCTTCTCTCTTCTCTGCTCTGGGTCTTCTCTTCTTGTTTCCTGGTAAAATGGGAAGAGGGGTAGGAATGTCAGTTTCACCAGCCCCAGCCCTGCTCCCTTGTGTTGAAGGTCCCTGCCTCCTTTTGCCCATGACAGCAACTGGTGGATTTCTTGGTCTGGGCTGAGGGATCACAGCTCCTTATTGGCTTTGATGTCCGTCTTACATCAATTCCTCTGCCCTGGTAATTCCCTCATCCCCTAGTGTGTCCCATGCTTCTCCCTCATCTAGTGTCCAAGTCCAGGGGAGAGGCAAGAAGAGGTAGGGTGATGCTACAGGAGTGGGAGTAGGAAGGGTGCATACTGCTTGATTTTGCCTGGGTCCCTCTGGAGCACTGCTGCTCATTTAAAATTCCGATTTAAAGCCGAGCGGCTCTTTAAATTTCCACATTAGCATGCCGCCCTGATGCCAGGCCAAGATGTTGGGATGGATTTGGCAGGAACGCCTCCAACAGCGGCAAGCAGCAGCATTTGCCAGCAATAAAACAACGCATGAATAAAAGAAGGCCGGCTTGGCAGCAGCAGCAGCCCAGGTAGCCGGGTGAGCCCAGGAGGGGCCTTCATATTTGGGGGCTCAGAGGCATAAAGATCTGTGCAGGGGCATGCGTGAGAATAGGCCTCTGTGGCTGTCTTGACCCCCTCACCCTCAATCTGTGCCTGCAGTGGAATCTGGGGTGAGGGCCCAGACAGGATTGGGGTTTCTCCCCTGTGCCTGTCTCACCTCCCTCCCTCCAGGCTTATCTTCTTCGAGGAGACAGATGTTGCCTTTGATGAGGACATAGGGACTTGGCCCAGAGCCTGAGTTGTCCTACTTCATTAGGGGCCCAAAGAACAGGTGGGGTCAGAGAGAGCAACACTGCCTAAAGTGGCTTCCAGATCCATGACCCCAAGTACCTGGGTGCTGAGGGGTACTGTCAGGACAAGGGACTGGGTGAGGACCGGGTACTGATGGCGAGCTGGGAGGAAGAGATGCTCTGGGATGGGCTGTTGGCTAGAATGAGAAACAGCCAGGGAGAGCAAGGGGCTGCCACCCATGGCCTAACATTAACTTCTTGCAGATTTGGGTATTTTGTTTGAGGTCAGATGGCAAAGGCAGCAAAGAGGTCAGGTAAAGCCCCTGGGGTGAACACTGGGCACCTCCCAGAGGTCATTCTGTCCACTCCCTGCTTCCCAGGGTCCAGAGTACAGCCTCAAAGGACTTGAGGCTACTGGCTCCTGTGTTCCTCTGATCCCATCACCTGGCTGAGGCTCATCCACATTACCCCGGATGTTTCAAGGAACAAGCAGATTGTCTTGCTCTCACCATCTACCCCTCCCACTTGGTCAAACGATCTTCTTCCCTGAAGTCCAGGGGAAGAGGACAGAAGCAAACAAAGGAGTGGCAACAGATGGTCTCTGCAGTCTCAGCTAAGGGAGAAAAGAGGGGTTTTCTGCAGAGCACTCTTTTCCGATGGAACTCCTCTCCTCCAGCTCACGAGTGATTTCAGGCACAAATGGAGAGAAGTTATTGGGACTTTGAACTCTCTCCATTCCTGGAGAAGCTAGAGAGCATACAGGCAGGTCCAGGTGCTAGTAAGGCAGGGAGCCCATATTCTGGAACTTGGTTTATTCCAGTCCTGATGTTTTTGTCTTTTCCCCCAAGAAGAATGAGGTGGCCTGACCTCTCAGGCACCCTGTTCTCTGGTCCACACATTAGGGGTACATCCACTCTGGGGTGAGGATATGGCTAAGAACTGAGCTTAGGCCAGAGTGATGTCCTTTTGTGATTTATTCATTCATTCAACAAATATTTACCAAACAGCTGCTGTATGTTAGGCACTGTGCTGGGCACTGGGAGCACATTGGTGAATATAGACAGACGTGGTCACTGTCTTCGTGGAACTTTCCATCTGGTGGAGGAAATAGGATTATTATTCAAATGACTGCACAAATAAGTGTGAAATCACTGTGCTAAGTGCTCTGAAAGAAGAATATATAGTGCCGTGAAAGTATATAATCAGGGGACTTGGCTGAGCCCAAGGAGTTGAGGATGAGCTTGCAAAAGAGACAGAGAAAGAGCAGCCAGAGTGGTAGGAGAATTGGGAGTGAAATCATAGAATCAAAGGAGAAGTTGGTCAACTGTGCTGAGAGATGCTAAGAGCTCATGAGACACCTATTCACCCTGACTCCTCACCTGCTAGTTTTAAGTACAGGTATGGAAAGGCTCTGGCATTGTGCCTGGCTCACAGTTGGTGCTCTGTATAATGTTAGCTCCCTTCTCCCCCTCCCCAAGCTGAGCCTCCCTCTAGGGACCCCAGATTTCTGGAACAAAGGAGCTGCCTAGTCTTAGCCTCCTCAGTCAATTCAGGCCCCAAACCCCAGCCATCCAGTCCTCAGCGAGGGACTCTGCGTGCCAACCCCCCCACCCCCGCCTCTCCTCTACTAGTCCTTCACATGGAGCCCTACCATTCCCTAACATACTTTCCCCTCTGCATTGGTTTTCCATGAAGACGGGCTGGGGTCTAGGTCTCAGAGAAAGACGTGACTCTGGCTCTGCTTCTGGGCTGAGTCTGAGAAGGGAAGAGCGCTGGAATCCTCAGCAGCTCCCAAAGCTGCCCGGGGTGAATCTCAGTGTCTTAGGTAGGGAGCGGGAGTAGTGGGGAGATGGGAAGGGGGGCTGCCCACCCAAGGCGGCGTAGAGCCCAGAGCCTTTTCCATCGCAGACACCCCATCTGTCTCCCACAGAAGGCTCGGGTTGGAGGAGGTGCTGAAAAGGGGGGTATGGAGGGTGAAATTGTACAGTCTGTGATCTAGCATGACGACAGTGAAGGTGCTGACTGGGAGGGGTCAGGGTAGGGTGTCAGCTGGGAGAACTAGAGGTCAGAATCTGGGATTGGAGGTGGGGAAGATGATAGGGATGTTCTGTGCCACTTTCCTTAAAGAGCCCTGTGTTTCTGATTTTGATTTATAGCTCCCCATCTGACTGACCATAGAGCAAAGTATCACACCCCTCTGGCCAAGAAACTATTGGTGTTCCTAAGCCAAGGCAAGGGCTGGATTCATGATGCCCCCCTGCTCCCAGCAGTCCGACCTTTTCCAGACCTTAAAATAATATTTATTTAAATGTGGCAGTTTTCAGAGTGTTTCCTTTCAATATCGCTTTAACTGATCCCACTAAAGTCTAGGGAGGTAAACATTGTTATTTTTGATCTACAGACAAAGCAATGAGAAGTTTTATTTTTATTTTAGTTGGAAAGTACGCATGTGCACAAGTGGAATGGGGGGTTCAGGGGGGTTGGAGGGAGAGGGAGAATCTTAAGCAGGCTCCATGGCCAGTGTCGAGACCAAAGTGGGGCAATCTCACGATCCTGAGATCATGGCCTGAGTCGAAATCAGGAGTTGGATGCTTAAGCAACTGAGCCACCAGGTGCCCCAACAAGGAGGTTAAGAGATTAAATGAATAACTTGGATCACAGTTGAGTAAGGAGAGGGGGCCCTAATCCAGGTGTTCCGACATGCACCTACTAGGCTATACTTATACCTTCCTTGCTCCTCATTTTTGATGATACTCTATATCTCCCACTGCTGGGTCAGTTGGGGTTCTCTAGTAGATAACTCAGAAGAATTCCTTCCCTGTGACTGACAAACTTTGGGAGAGACCCAGGCCTGGTGGACATACATTTATACAGCCCTCACTCTTGGAAACCAACTTCTAGACACTAGGAAACTGGACTTCTCAAGAGGGATGGGCCTCTCACATAAATATGAGGGGGCTCTAGACAGGAAAAGGGGACAAGGCAAGGGATGGGGACTGAAAAGTGCCAGCCCAGTTAGTTGTTCTGTTAGGGTCCACTCCAGGTCCTAAGTGGACACTTGGGAATCCCTATGGACATCCCCTCCCCACATTCCAAGTTCTAAATACTTCCCCCCCCCACCCTGCCTATATTTAAGAGAATATGATCCCACAGCTTCCCTACCTACTCCAGTCCTTTCTCCCACTCTTCCCTGTTTGGAAGTTCTTCCTCCGATGTAACTTTTTTCCTTCAGGCTGCAGCTTAATCCCTCTAAAAGCCCTCTAAAACAGGTGCCAAGGGAACCCAAGACAGGGCTTGAGTTATTAAATATAAATAGACAGGGGAGGGGAACTGAATATAGACAGATATTTTATCTCTTAGTCCCTGCAAGTTATTGGGAAGAAGGCACTAGTGGTTGCTAAGCAACAGGTCTCCACAGAGGACAAGGCACAGAGGAAAAAGCCTCTTTTGAATATTGAGGTGAAAGGGTAGGGAAGGTGGGGGTCAAAGGGCTATGGACTGGCAGGCAAGGCTGCGGGAATGATTGGTTCGTCCTCCAAGAACAGCTCTATTCCCTCAGGCCTTGGTAAACTCCGCCTTTACAGCCTTCCGGATTGGTGGAAGGAGGAAGGCCTCAGGCTCTCCTCCCTTCCTGCCAGGAGGAGGGAACCTGGTTTCCATAGCAACCCAGAAACAATCCTGGCCTTGTTTTGCTTATGGCTTTTCTATAACCCCTCAAGGAGCACCGATGGTCATGGACTCCTTTCTCTGACCCCCAACTTCTGATTTGGGGGGGGCATAGAAATATTAAGGGTGGGAATGCCGCTGAGCTGGCCTCACGGGGCCCTGAAGTGACCTATTAAGACTAAAGAGGGAGTGACTTTTTGGGGAAAGGGCTTTCAAGCGTCCTCTGATCTCTGCACCTCCTAAGGGACTACAAAAAGCAAGGGCAAATGGTGGCATCAGATGCAAATTCTATGTCCAGGCTTGCTTTCTAAAGAGTGAGTACAGGCTGGGGTTGAAGGTCAGGAGAGAATGAGAGGGCAGGGTCTTTTGTGCCCCTTGGCGACCCAGACTCCTACCCTCTCCTCAACCTAAAGTCCACTGTTGTCAAGACCCGAGAATGGAGATATAGAACATTAACGTATGTCAAGTATAAGTGAGTGGCACCGAGGGGCATAATCTGTTTTTCTAATATGACCACAAGCAGAGTGTTAGGAGAATTAGGCCGACAGCTGCTGGTACCCCCCCCTTCCACCCCTCCCTCCTCGCTCTCCCTCTCCCTTCCTCCTCGGCGTTTGCACACACCAATGGCAGCCGAGCCCTGCTCGAGATTTCTCTTAATCATCCTCCGCCATCCTGCGCTCTTTCCGCAGGCGGTGCTGCGAAGCCGGCAGAGCCCCGCGTCACACCTTACTGCTCTCTGAGATTGCTCCACAGAGAGCTCAAGGAGATGGCAATTCGGCGCTGATGCCGGCTGGCAGCAGTTGGGAGAGGGGAAGGAGGAGAGAGAGGGAGGAGGGTAGGGGGGAAAAAGTTGGCACGGATACCAAGTTTTTCCCTAGAGAGACATGGTGGGGGGGGGTGGCAAGAGAAGAAGAGAGAAAATGACACAGAGAAAAAGAAACAAGGAAAAAGAGGCAGAGAGGCAGAGACAGAGGATTAAAGTTCTCAGACATTCACATGTGGGCAACTCTAGCCTACCTCAACATAGGACCCTCTAAAGATCACACCACCCAGCTGGAGTTCCCAGACACCCACCACCGCCACACACCAAACACGTGCGCGCGCATACACACGTACACACACACGCCCAGCCAACCTGGAAGTCAAAGCGGCCCAGACATGTTGTGTGTATTCGTGCAAGTGTGTGTGTGTGTGTGTGTGTGTACGCCTGTATGTTGTCTCTGTTTTGGATCGCAGTAGAATGCAGTATGTAAATGAGATGGTTATTACCGCAATGTTCATCAAGCTGAGCCGAGAAGACATTAATAGCCTGATGAATATGCATGTGAATTTGTTAATTAAGTTAATTATTCTGCTGAAAATGCATTCGTCTTCCAAGGACATTTTCCCAATGATTTTTACATGCTCTAGCCATTAGTCATGCTATATTTTATCAGGGAAATGAGTTTGCTTAAGTTGTAAAAAAAAAAAAAAAAAAAAAAAAAAAAGATGGAGTGAGAAGAGAAATAGAGAAAGAAAGGAAGAGGGGGAAAAAAATGAAAGAGGAAAGAAAGAGGAAAATGTGTTGGAGTTGAGAGTGGGAAGGCATCTGAGGCCGGGTTGAAGTTTGAGGCCCAGCTGGGCTTTTGAAGCCTGCCCTCGATTTTTATGGGTATCTCACTCTACAATTTTTTGCCCTTTTTTTTTTAATGACAAACTTTTTTTTTTCCAGTGCCAAATTTCCAACACATTAATTAATTGTTGTAGCCAATTAACTGTAGTTGTGCAAATGAGTTTAGCACTAATTACCATGCAGTGCCTGTAATCACATAAAAAACTTGCTGAGAAAGAGAGAGAGAGGAGAAGAGAAAGAAGGAATGGGAAGGCAGTGGTGGCAGGAGAGAAGGGGACCTGGAGTAGAGGGGCAGCCAAGGGAAGGAAATAAGCAGGCGTTCTGAGAATTCCTGGTTAGAAGCCATCTTGGCTTGGAGAAAAAGGAGCTGTCTCCCAGCCACATTCAGGACCTCCGACAGTCAGGAAATCTCAGTGGGAGTAAGATTCAGGAAAGAGTGATCTCCCTTTGTCTAAGAACTTCCAGCCAAAAGACACAAGTTCAGAATGGTATCTCTGGTTGTTTCAAAGATACAGCGTAGTTCTTACACATTCTGAAGGCCCCAGTGTTTATCCTCCATGGCTGGAATGACTGGGCAAGGGTGGTGGGTGTGACTGGGAGATGTGCCATTTCTTGTGGGCCAGGGGAGATGGAGAAGAGTGATATGTGCTCTGAGCCTGGTTCTAAAGCCATGAGTACATAGGGAAAATTGTTATGAGTCCACAGGCACTGGAATAGGCCAATGGAGCAATGATAACATCAGCTATAAAAGAGCCAGTTCCAGCAGGAGGTGGGAAGAGGCAGCCTTTGGCCAGACATAGCTCCCAGGAGAGGAGCCAAACCTTCTCTCCCACAAGTTGGCATCTCTACCACCCATCAGGTCTGGGCCAACTCTAGGTTTCCACCTGTCAGCTTCAACCAGTGCCCACAGGCTGAGGGACAGACCAAATGATTTCTCCAACTCCTTCTGATTTCGCTGTCCGTGACTTCAGCTGGAGGTAAAGAACAGTTGTAAAGCGAGGACTAAGCGCCGGACTGGCCTTTTGCTTCTACTCTGCTTGCCCCCTATACCATGTCCTAAACACTGGGCCTGCCCAAGGGATGTGTGCGTGCGTGTGTGTGTGTGTGTGTGTGTAAATAACCTGTAGCTCCCCCACCCCCCCAAAAAAAGTGCTTATTGCCCTTGCTCCTCTAGAACAGAGCTCACTCATCATGGCCTGCTTCCTCAGACCTCATCAGAGGCACATTCAGCTTCACACTTCCATAGGGGACCTTAGCCACACATCCTCTCCTAGACACCCAAAGGCTTCCTTTCTGATTCCAGGTCCCAGGTCTGTGGGCAGATTAGTCATGGGCTCTATCCACTTCAGCCTTGTTCTTCCCTGGCACAGGGGAAACAATTTCAAAGGCACATGCCATATTGCTCCCTGCTCTATGACACTGCTATTCCTCTAAACTATGAGTCAAAGTTAGCTGTGAACACCTGAATTGACCCAAGCTGCTCCAGTGCTCTTTTTGCCTCCAACATCTTTTGGTTCTGCCCACACCCTATTCCCAGCAATGTTTGTCAAGGTCTGAGAAAGTCTGGTGCAGTAGAAAGAGCCCTATTAGCTTGGGTTCCAGGCTCTTCTTTGCCATTTAACATGTAATCATGGGAAAATTATTTACTATGAGCCTCAATTTTCCTCATCTATGAAATGAAAATAATAATAGTGCCATGCGTGAAGGTTAAAGAAGCTTGATAATTGTGAGTATAAAATAGCACACCAAGTAAAATGAGCTACTTCATTAATTGGTAGTGAGTACAAAGTGAGAGGACAAAGTGCCCTTTAACAGGTGAATGGTTAAACAAACTGTGGTCCATGTGGTCCATGGTATGCCATGGAATAAACAAAAGGAACAAACTAGGATACATACAAAAACTTGGATGGATTTGGTGAGTGAAAAAAGCCAACCCTAAAAACTTACACACTGTATGACTCCATTTTTGAAATGACAACATTTCAAAAAGTGGAGGAGAAAAGTGGTTGCTAAGGGTTATGGAGGGTGTGAGGTAGGTGTGATTATAAAAGGGCAACATAAGGAATCTTTGTGGTGCTGGAACTGTTCAATGCCTTGACTCTAGAGGTAGATATACAAATTTACACATGTAAACACCCCTTTGTAGTATTTCTTAAAACTGCATGTGAATCTATAATTATCTCAATTAAGAAAAAAAAAAAAAGCTAGATTACTAATGTCTCTCAGTTGGGCCAAGGAGAGAAAAGGGGCTGCCCTTGTGTTTCACTGCAGAATTCCAAAGAGAAAAATTTAAAAAACATTATTATCCTTAGTGTACATCTATAAAGTGACCATAATCATAGGGAAGAGGGGATATTTGTATCTGTTGATCTACTAATTCTACTTTATAGAATTTACTATAAAAATGCATGAAGGGGGACACCTGGGTGGCTCATTCGGTTAAGTGTCTGCCTTTAGTTCAGGTCATGGTCCCAGGATCCTGGGATCGAGTTCTGCATTGGGCTGCTTGCTCGGTGGGCAGCCTGCTTCTCCCTCTGCTTGTGCTCTCTCTCTCTCTCTGACAAATAAATAAATAAAATCTTTTTAAAAATGCATGAAGGTTTATGTGTTAGAATGTTCATTCTGGTATTATTTATAACAGTAAAATACTTAAATGATTAAAAATAGGGGATGAGTCTTCTAAATCATACATATTTGGGTGATGATACTCTATAAACTTTAAATTTGCCTTAAAAAATACATTCAGTACAATGCCTGGCACATAGTAGGCACTCAGTAAATGGTAGTTCTCTTCACTTCACTGGGACATGCTGGGTATTAAAAGAGCTAATGCAGGTTGGGACGCCTGGGTGGCTCAGTTGGTTGGACGACTGCCTTTGGCTCAGGTCATGATCCTGGAGTCCCGGGATCGAGTCCCACATCGGGCTCCCAGCTCCGTGGGGAGTCTGCTTCTCCCTCTGACCTTCTCCTCGCTCATGTTCTCTCTCACTGTCTCTCTCTCAAATAAATAAATAAAATCTTTTAAAAAAAAAAAAGAGCTAATGCAGGTAAATGTGCTTGACAAACTGTAAAGTGCCTGGCAAATGCTAGATGTTGCTATCCTAATGGCTATCTCTCACAGCTCCATCTTAGATGATGAAGTTGTACTTCTAGGCAGAACACTGCCTAATGTGCTCCTGGTTTGAAGCGTGGGAATGGCAGAGTCTGAGTCAAGGGATTGGGGCTATTTCCTTTCCAGGAGACTGCCACCCCTTGCTCCACATCATGAAGACAATCACGGACATTCTTCCCAGCATACCTACATTCAGTTACTTGGCCTATAATTTCAGAGGATTCATGGAGTCTTTGAAGCAATGTCAGCTCTGGTGACTCCATAAAAGTAACAATTTATTGTCTCAAACACTGAGCACCTAGTAAGTATGAGGTGGCATCCTAGGTGTTTTACACACATTACTTCATTAAATGTTCTCTATGACCTTAAGAGGTTGCTTATCTGAATTTTGTAGACAAGGAAAGTAGGGCTCAGAGAAGTTAACCCAGAATGCTTACAAGGTAGCCCAGTTGTTTAATGGCAGTGCTGGTGCTGGAACCAGCTTCCTGGTTGGGAGGCTTCATGCCTCCCAACCTTGTGATCTAACCATCAGCTACTACATTTAGAAGGACTGAGAAGGGGTACACTCCCAAAGCTAGTGAAAAAATTGCACTGAGGCCCAAATCTGGAGAAGCCACAAAAAAGTAATCCTGTTTTTTCAATTCTCCTTGGTTGGCACAGACTTAAACTTATTCCAGGCAGGGAAAAAAAAAAAAAAAAAATCTCTGAAGTATCCCTGTTCTGAAGTTTCCTATCCCATGAGTAAGTTTTTCCATAAGTCTGCCTTCTACCTTTTTTTGCTAAAATCCAGTCCCTCTTCAAACCCTCTTATTTCCAGTGGGAACAGCTGAATATATGACATGGTAACCTTCCATGAAAGGTCCTTATACAGGAGGGATTGGAGGAGCTTCTCTTTCCCCAATTCTGCTGAAGCTATGACTAAGATGTTTCAGTCCTCTTGGTCTCTTGGATTTAATCCAAGCTATCAAACCAAAAGATAAGAAGGAGAAAATGGGTCAGGAAGAAGAGCAGAAAGGAGTAGCCTAACCAGACCAAGGAGACCAGCTTGGAGAATGGTCTGGGAATTTCTTGGGACCTGAGTGCTGGCTTGGGGTAAAGACAGAGTAGGTAGTTTCTTCCACCTGATTCATCAACCAGTTTCATGTTTGACATTTACTTAGTTGGGAAAGTCTGGCCAGCATCCCTCATGCCACAGTCTCTTGTTAGTCTTGATATGACATCTCTACAGAAAGGAGAGGGCTGGGGATTCTGCCTCTCCACATTTAATCCTGTTTTAATACTACTTCACTGTGCTTGTTCAGGACCAGGCAGACCAACTCGGGGGGCTTAGAGATGTCCAGGGAAGAGAATCATCTTATAAGGAGGATGCTGGGGTCCAAAGCTCTCTTCTCTCAACATGAGAGTTGGAGTCTGGACACACAGACTGGGGAGGAGCAGTGTCCTCCCTTCCTCCCTTCCTCTGCAAACCATTCTACCCTGGTGGGGCCTGAGCATGCCCAATGCTCTCTTTGGCTTCCCTTGCCCCACCTACCCTATGGACAGGAGAGGGTTAAAGGCATGGTATGGGCAAGCTATAAATTTCCCATCAGTGTGGGGAGAGTAGGACTGTTGGCAGGGAGGGGGTTGGGCTTGGGGGGGAGGGGGAGCTGGGAAAAAGCCAGGAGGTTGTCTCTAGGTAACAATAAACACTGCAAGCAAGGAGCAGCTGTTACACTTACTCTCTCTGCATCACAATGCTGAAATAACACTAATAAACCAGTGTGCCCAATGCACAGGCATACTTGCATTTAGGGCCAGGCCTCATTGCACCCTTGGAGCAGCCCTCTGCCTCAGGTCAGGGGCCTTGTTGTTAGTGGACATACCAGTCTTGGCCTGGTTACTCTGGTGGGGAGGGTGAGCACTAAAGAGTCAGTTTCCGAGTCAGAGTGGCATTCTCAGAGTTGGGGGGAGGCGGCAAAGGCTGGGAATTCTGGGTTCAGATCCTGATGGCATTCACTAGTACAAAGAGTTCAAATGGGGTAACTCTTGGCTGGGTCTTGGGAGTAGGGGAAGAGAGAGAAAAGTGTAGGGAACAGACAACTATTTACCATATCTTCTTAGACTCAAAGAGGTGAGGTGGCCAGGAGTAGAGCTAGCTGAAGGGAGGTAGAAGAAAAGGGAGGCCAAGGAGAAAGTTTGAGAAAGAGGAAGAGTGTGTGGTATTGAGGAGTGATTCTACTATCTCTCCTGGGTCTAAACTCCCCACACTTGCCTATATCCACCTGGGGCACCCAGGCTCCCCTCACAGCACCATTTCTATACCAGAGCCCAGTGATGTGTTGGCTCAGTTCAGGACTGAGCTTTATTATCAGTATTCCAGCGGGGGGCCCTGGGCTCCCAATGTTGCCAGGGAGAGCTGGGGGAGTAGAGAAGGTCTGTCTCCCTAGAGGAAGAGTGGAGAATGAAAAGTGGCTGGTCTATCACTTTCTCCAACCAAAACCATCTCTGGATCTCCAGAAGCAGCCCAGCAGAGAGCACCCCCTCACCCCAAGCTGGAGGGCTGCGAGCAATGAAATAGGCAAATGAAAATGGGCTCTGTCAGAAAACTCTCCTCCTACTTAGCCCATCTTTCACCGCACTATTGTCTGGATACACTTGTACCAAAGATCCCTGTTTCCCTTTGCGGAAACAAGGAGGTCCCTTGGACTGAGGTCAGAGGCATGAATGGTTCTCCTGGTCCACCTTCTGGCCCCTTTCTGCTGATGTGATCTCAAACACAATATCCTCCCATCCCCATGACTCAGAGTAGGGAAGATGTACACTGCCCACCTGGCCTGTGAGGGAAGAGGCAATTGGCATCTTTGATGATCTACGGTGTCTGTTTCCAGGGAAGAGGGCAGTGAGACTAAGCAACAGTCCTTCCAAGGAGGAGTTGTGTCTGCCTGCACATGTGAATGCCCAGGACCCTCTGTGAGCCAGTGCATATACAGGGTACTACCAGCTTCGCCTATCCTTTCCTCAATGGAAAGCCTCTTTCTGGGAATGCTCAACCTCCCCTCATCTCTTCTGTCCCATTTCCCTCTATTCTTTCATAGCTGGAGCCTCTCCTTGCCCCACAGTTCAGATGAAAGAACCTCATCCAAATAGCTCAGAGTTGGGGAGAACTGGGGTAAAAAGAGAGCTCTAACAAGCCTGGGCCCCCTTCCCCTCTGTTTTCATGAGCTGCCCCCATTGCTATGAGTCACCAGAACCCCGAGCTCAGGGGAGCTGCCAGGAGCCTTCTCCTTCCTTGCCCTCCAGTGAGGCAGATATGCACCCAAAGGACCCCAAGTCCACCATCTTTCTACTCACAGGGCCACAGTTTCTTCTCTCATCCCTAGGAATCTGCAACACAGACAGACTGAGATGAGTGAGCAAAGGAGTGTGAGAGACCCCAGCACGTGCTCTGTGCAGGAGCAGAGAGCCGGATGCCTGCACGGCAGAGCAGGACTGCCAGCCAGGAGAGCTGGCACACTTGGGCACACAGCCTTGTCAGCATGCGAGCGGGGGTGCCGGAAAGGATGGGATAAAGAGACTGTTTCAAGAGCAGGTATTACCTCTTGGTTCCCTCTCTGGTCACTGTTTCTTCTCCTTGGCCTCCCTGGGTGCTGACAGATAGACAGCATAGTACTGCCACCTCTGAGATGCCTTCTTTCCCCTCCTCCCTGGTCTGGGGAACTAGAGAGGGGATATGTATAACAACTTTTGAGGTGTCAGGTGGGAGGTTCAGACATCCAGATCTACACTGAGGGAAAAGGAGGAAAGGAGGAGTCCTGTCAGAGTAAAAGCTAAACCCTGGGCCAATATAGAGCTCCTTTTTCTCCAAAGTGCAGGGCATTCTGGGTGCTGCTACCTCTGCCTCCCACTTACTTCAAGTCTGTTCCTCTTTCCCAGCAAAGGCTCAGCAATCTTTCTAGACTCCAGGCTCCAGGCTCTGATTCCAGGGCTGTAGATCTGGCGTCTTGCCTAAACCTTGGGATTGTGAGGCAGGGCCAGTGGGACTCTGGGGAGGGAAGCCCTGTTCCTTAGAGAAACATCCAGAATCTAGATCAAATGCTTTAAGGGCCTTTTGGACCCTCCAATATTGGAGCAGGGATGGAGCAGGGGTGGAAAAGGGGTAAGAAAGGGCCTACCGAAAGCCTGACACCCTCTCCCCTTCTTCTTTGCTGTTCTTCTCCACTGCTCCTGCTCTGTATTTCAAAGAAGAAACAGTAGCTCTGTAAACAAGAGCCTCTAATAAATCCTGTGAATAATAGTCAGTATGAACGGCCTACCCTGGGTTAGGCAGCCAGCCCCACAGATGGGACTACAGGCCTCAGCTCCCAAATTTCCCCTCTCCATATTCTCCCCCTTTTCAGGCTCCTCCTGGACCTTCCCAGACAAGAGAATCTTCCTTTTCAATTTCCTGGCACAGTTCTCCTCCCAGATCCCACTACTATAGGCCCTTGGAAGCAGGGGAAGAGGCAGATGGATTCTTTCCAGACTGTCTTGAGGGGATGTGAGGGGTCCTTCTCATTTATTGTTTGTAGAGAAGGCAAGGAGATGATCCTGAAGGTCTAAACGTAAGACAGGGTGAATGTGGGTCACGTACAGAGGCACATCCTGCTTTTCCTCAGGGACTTTGGGGATATAAAATGGGATACTAGGGGTGCCTGGGTGGCTCGTGGGTTAAAGCCTCTGCCTTCGGCTTGCGTCATGATCCCAGGGTCCTGGGATCGAGTCCCGCATCAGTCTCTCTGCTCAGTGGGAAGCCTGCTTCTCCATCTCTCTCTACCTACTTGTGATCTCTGTCTGTCAAATAAATAAATAAAATCTTTTTAAAAAAATGGGATACTGGGGCACCTGGGTGGCTCAGTGGGTTAAAGCCTCTGCCTTTGGCTCAGGTAATGATCCCGGGGTCCTGGGATGGAGCCCCGCATTGGGCTCTATGCCCAGCGGGAAGCCTGCTTCCTCTCCTCTCTCTCTGCCTACCTCTCGGCCTACTTGTGATCTCTGTCTGTCAAATAAATAAATAAAATATTTTTTAAAAAATGGGATACTAAGAGAGAAGATAATTCTGGGATTAGGGGAAAGGTGTGATGGCTTGGAAAGTGTTATGAAGTTTCTATCCACACTGCTTTCCATGCTCTGTGCCCACCCTTGTCTGACTCCAGCTTACTCTCATGAAGCACAGAACAAAGAATCTTGAATTTCTTAAGGAAGGAAAAAAATGCCAGGAAATGCCACCTTTGGCAACCCGGTGGGAAAGCCCCTTTTCTCCTTCATTCTTTCCCTCCTTAACCCTAGTGTCTGAACAGTGAGTGGGGATGTGGACAGCTGGAAACACTCCTTCCTCTCCATTGTGCACCAACACTGCACAAAGTCAGATAGGGCTTGACTAAGTACTCTGGGGCCATGGCACCGCATGAATACAGAGGCATTTCTGACTCAGCCTTCAGAGCCTTGAATTTTAACCCTCTCTGTTTAAGGCCTAGACATGGGACAAGAGGTGTAAGACCACTCTTCAGCATAATTTTTTCTAGCAGTTTATACTGTGACAGGGAAACCTGTAATAAGATCTCAAAGGAGCTCAGTATTTAGTCACTTTTGCGAAACTTATTTCCTAGTTAAGGAACTAGGGTAGTTGATACATTGTGGACTTTACAGAGTATAGTAAAATCCCATGAGAGTGGGGGGATCTCAGGGATCTGTCTACTTGGAAGCAGGGGAACAGATGAGATGACCTCTGGAACTAGGTGTATGAGGGAAATGTTCCTCCAACAATGCATCTGCCCGACTCCCCTCACTTGCTTCTGTCTTGGAGGCCAGAGATACGAGACTCCAGTAATAATCCTGCCAGTCCTCTTCCCTTGACTTCCCTCCCCAAGCCCTACCTACCTACCTACCTACCTACCTTGCCTTGGGTTCCCAGGAACTCTCTGAAGCCAGGAACACAAAGCAACTCCAGGACAGGATTCAAATGATTTTTCCTCTCTGGGTCTCCACTTCCACATCTGTAAAGTGAAGTGTTCGGCAAGATGAACTCCAAGTTCTCCCCTTGCAGCAGTAAGCTTCTATGAGTCACACCCCAAAGGCATCAGGCCTTACATGCTTTTCATATAACCTCCAGGGCACTTCTCCTATGTCTGAACATTCAGAAATATCTTTAAACCCTGCCCTCCTCTTTCCTCTCATACAGTCTCTGGTTCTATGGTCCCTAGCTCTTGCCCTCTCTCTTCAAGGACCTCAAAACTCTGTCCCTACTTTCCTTTCAGTTTTACATCATTCACAGGGACAGGCCCAACTGGACAAAATCCTAAGAGCAAGAAAATTGCCTTACCTAATATCCTGGCTGAAATTTTGGGCCTCAGACCCAAGTCAACTAGTATAGTTCTATCCTTTTTTGGAGATCCTGGCAGTTGGGGGGAAATCCTGGCAACTAACCCCAGCACCACCCCTCCTCCTCCACCTCACTATTCCCCATGCCAGAGCGCAAAGTGGCCAGTGATTGATGGGCCTGGGTTCCCAGTAACCGCACCCAGTGGCCCAATCCTCCTCCCTAACCCAATCCCTCCCCTGTCCCTATTCAGAGATCAGATTGTCTCATGTTGGTCCCTGAGGTCCCATTAATTAAAAATACATCCAATTAAATGGCAGGTGAAAACGTGCTATTGGAGCTCTCCACCCCCCCGCCCCAGCTTGGTCTCCCCCCTTCCTTTTAAGGCTCAGCTGTGCTTTGAGCTGAGAAAAAAAAGAGAGAGAGAGAGAGAGGAAGAAAGAGGGAGAGAGAAGAGGAAGACATCGGGGTGGGAGGATGAAGGGGGGTGGTGTTATTTGAACCTCTGCCAGGGTAGCATGTGCCAGCCTGGGAGGGTGGCACTGTGCCCTGGTGTCTAATTTCTGGAGGTGTGAGTAGGTTCAGTCAGCTGGGTACCCACCTCCATTTCCCTTAAAGGGGCAGAGGGAAGTCAGAGGGTGTGGCTGCTGTGCTGCCCTCCCTCTGGGCTTGGTAAGTGAAGGGCAGATGTGTAAATGGTAGAGGGCCCTTAGGACGGGGTATGATGTTTGGAGGTTGGGAGAGTCTGAGGCCTCCATTCTTGGCATATCCCTGCTCTTCCCCAAACTGCAAAGAAGGCAATGAGAAGCCGGCTGGGACCCAGGTGGCAGGGCATGGCGATGCTCTCAAGCTAGGCTGTGCCTACCCCTACCTACAAGAAAGCTGAGCCTAACAGAGGGAATGAGGAAGAACAGAGCCATAATTTGGGTGGGAGCAGATGGGTCAGATAGTATAAAGTATACAAGGATGGATGTTTGTGTGGGCACCACAACACCCAGCACCTTAGAGGTAAGACGGTCTGGGTCTGGAGGACCTGCCCTGTTTGCCCTTTCTCTAGGCAAATAGCAGCGGCAGGCGTGTGAAGTCACCTCAACCTGGCTGCCTGGCACGCTGTGAGCAGGGTGTCTCCCCTGACAAGCACTGATCGCTCATTTTCCTTCACACTTACAGTGTCCCCAGCATTTTGTCAGGTAAGGCATCTGCTCCACCCTCTGCCCCCCCAGAAAGTCCTGTGGCCCCAAGCAATGCAAAGCTAGTGGGCACTGAGAGCTATTGCGAGAGGAGCTAGGAAAGAAGGGATGACTGGGGGGGTGGAGCTCAGAACCCAGGCACCAGTGGGGGTGTCTGCCGACCCAGGGCCCCCGCCTGGCCTCCTTGGCAGCCTCAGTACCTCCTCACTTCACTTTAACGCTAATTGGAGATTTTAATCTGCGCTGCTGCTCTGCTCGGGGTGCTGGGGGGAGCGCCAGCTGTGCAGTAATTCCAGCAGCACCGACTGTTTAATCAAGCTGTCCTCCTGGGGAGGGGCCCTCGGGCACGGGGGTAGGAGGGAGGAGGAAAACCTCTGTCATCTCCCTTAGCCTGTTCAGCCTGGAAGGGCTTCATGAAGACTGAGGATCAATTGTGGGATACCTCACCCCCAAAAGGGCCCCATACAAGGTCAGTTTAAAGCTCACAGGCCAAGGCATCCCCTTCCCCACCCGGCTTTCTGACACCTTTTTTTGAGGTGTCCTCCAGCCACTCAAGCTGCAAACGTCTACTGGACCATCTTGAGTTCTCCAGGTCTGTGATAGGGGAGGTGATGGCACACAGAAGGCTGAACTTTCCCATTCTCAGCCCTCTCCCCAACACTCTCTCACTAAGAAAGATACTTCTCTCCCAACAATTGTGAGATTTTTTTTCTCTGGAAACCAAAGGTACCCCTACTCTCTGGACTAGAAAGCGACTGTTTAAGAGGCAGGGAGACAGTGGAGGTGTTGGAGACAGCGGAAACCTACTACACCCTGAGGGAGAAAAGCACCTATGCAAGATGTTTGGTGCCCAGAGCTGGAGGCTTCCTGAGTTCAGATGGAAACATACTGAGATGTCAGGCCACTAGGGCAGCCTGTTCAGGGTCTCAGGCCATTTCTAAGGAAGAGAAAGTGGTATTAATCATTCTTCTGGCTTCTTGGGGCCTGGCTCTCAGGCTCTCTCAGATTGTTTCTGATCCCTGTCTTGAGGAAAGGGTGCCCCTGTCACCCAAACTCCTGTCTGCTAAGGGGCAGGAGTTTTAATTGGTCAGCAGCACCCTCGTGTGGCAGAAACCAAGACTGCAGCTGCCCAAGTGGCCCTGCGGCTTTGAGGGATCAGACACCAAGACTGACATCTGGAAGGGCAGAATTATGAATGTTGATGATCTCTGAGTCATGAAGGTACTACCACTCGACCACTTCCAGGGACATCTCCTGCATTCCCATCCATCCTGCATCCCAGGTATGTGTCAACCAGGGAGGGTGTACATTATCCAGGGCTGGCACCTATTAGAACTGCTGCTTGTGGTAGGGGTAAGAGAGGAGCTGCTGAGAGAGGAGGCCTAAAAGCAAATGGTAAGCTGATGTCACATCCAGTGGCGGGAGCGGCTGTGGCATCCCTACCAACTTTTTACAGATACCGGATAATGCCACATGAACTATGTCACCTGAACTCCAGACACTATCACCTGGTGATGGGCTTCTTTTCTTTTTTCTTAAAGATTTTATTTATTTATTTGTCATAGAGAGAGACAAGCAGAGCAGCAGGCAGAGGGAGAAGCAGACTCCTCAATAAACAGCGAGCCTGATGTGGGACTCAATTCCACACTTGATCCAGGTCCACCCTGGGATCATGACCTGAGCCAAAAGCAGATGCTTAACGGACTGAGCCACCCAGGTGCCCCTGGTGGTTGGTTTCTGCTGTATAGTAATCTTTTCTTACTCCCAGGAGAGGTCTGCGAATGAATAAAGACAGATTCTCAGAGCCTGAGATCCTTGTCCTTGGGAATAGACACCGGATAAACACAGCTTTCCCTCGAAAGATCAAGGTATTCTCCAAGTATGCCAGGCCACTGGGCAGAATGGATATTTGGGGCTTTAGACTTTCAGCCCCAAGAGAAGTACTGCCCATCATTAGACCCTTACACTCCAGGGTGAAATATCATATTTACTGGTCCCTTATTCCCACACCCACTAAAAGGGGGAAATCATTCTGAACTATTGGAAAGGGGTGGATATTTAATCCAGCTAAAGATTAAAACTGGAAGTCACAAGGCAGAGAGGTGAGTCACTAAGGTCTTCCCCTTATTGGAGATATTTAACAACAGAGAAAAATACTTCCAGAAAGAAATACGACCCTGTTTGGGGTTAGTGGGCAGACAGAAGAGCCACCTACCTGGCAGCAAGAAGGGTGGGGGTGAGCACTGGAGACTCCTGACCTGCCTGGTTCTGGGCAATGAGGCTGAAGAGAAGCAGGCTTGTAGGCCTCTACTTCTTGTGTCTTATATATTATCTGGACAGGTGGGAGCTCCCATCAAATCTGGAAAGGAGGTAGAAAAGTTGATGAGAGGCAGTAAGAAGGGACAGCATGCCCAATCCCACTCAGAAAGGGAGAGAAAATAGCTTCTTGGGGAAGAAGGCAAGCCTGTGTGTATGTGTGTGTGTGGTGGTGGTGGTGGTGATAGTGATGGGTAAGTGGGATGAGTGTTGTAGAGGAGAGGCTAAGAGTAACGAACATCAGTATCCCACCAAAGAGGAATACCCATTAGCAAAGTGGGCCAAGAGGAAAGAAGAGGAATGAAATGACTGTCAATATTAATAAAGAGGGTCACCTACTCTAACCAGGGGGAAAAACTTAATGAGAAGGTAGGATACCATAATAGCATCAAATAAAAAGTCAGAGAAACTTTCTGGATCTCTTCTGGATATCCAGAGTTTGGAGTCTGGAGAAACTTTCAGAGATCTCTTCTGGAGATCTTGGGAATAAGAAACTTCCCTGAGACTAGTTGTATGTAGGGGGTGGGGAATTCCTTACAAAAGTGTACCTGAAACCTCTGATTGGTCTTAGGTCCCTACCTGGCTATAGAGTCTATGAAACACTGAACTCGTCAAGAGCTCCAGATGCCAGGTGACTGATGGATTTCACCAAATTCCTCAAGGGCCATCCTTCCTGCCGCTGCTGCCACCTGTAAAGGAAAATAACAGGTTACTTTAGACATGAGACAAGGGACTAGACACCAAAGAGAAATTTGGTCTTTCACCCAGGAAATAGGGCCTTAGTAGGTAACAGTGATGGTAATGGTCACCACTCTTCCAATTCCCTCAAACCTGAATTCACAAAGCCTGGAAGGATTAAGATGAACCTTAAGTATGCGCCCAGAGAGAATTATAACTGCTCTAACAGTCATACCTTCTGGGAACCAGCTCCCAGTCTGATAAACTAAAAACAATGATTCCTATACTTAAGAGATAAATTAGAAATTCAACAGAACCAGAAGCTGTGAAACTCAGAATTATAAAGGGTGATGAAGGTTCAAGGTTAATGCAAAGTTAATGCAAGAAGGTTACTCAAGAGGAGGTCATCTAGTTTTAGATCAGATCATCATCGCCTTGTCCAAAACAGCTTCTTCAAGAATGACTGGGAGGCAAAAACAAACAAACAAACAAACAAGAAAATCCTAGACAGACAGACAAAATCCCAGACAGAAAGGAGGTTTGTGAGGGGACAGCAGACTTGATGCAATTTGGACAAGTCAGTCTAACATACATACTCCCTATGTAGGGAGGAATCTGCATGGAGACCAGTTCAAGTTCCCCCAATATTATCAATGATGGAGAAAATGTAAAGGTTATGTACTAGGATCTGTTTCTTTGTCATCAGCATACAATGTTCTTTTTGCAGACCCACTGCCCCTCTGACCAAGGCTTATAACTCTATCTCTAAGCTGCCCAGTGGTACCTTTCTCTCTCCAAGACTCTGATTCCAGCTTAGAGATTCTTTAGCACTTCCCTCTACACACATCACTGGCTCCCACACTCGTATGCTCAGAAGATAAGCACTAGAAAGGATACCTCTCAGAGAGGTCCAAAGAGGGATAGTGTCAGCACCAAAGTGAGATAACTTCAGAACCTGCTGTGCTTGTTCACTAAACACACTATTTAAGGCTTAGGTCACTGTGGGGCACCACACCACCTTCCTTCTGCCTCATCAAAGGAGAAAAAACAGACAACTCAAACTTAGTAAGGGAGAGGACTAGGGGGTCCCTCCCCCAAACTCGTTTCCCACTAATATCAGAGAATAACTCATTTGTTTCCTAGAAGGTGAGGCATGTTCTTCCTCCCTTCCTTCAGATTTTGCTTTTCTATAGTTATATTGTAACGCAAAAGAGCCTGACTGGGCCTCAGAGGGTTTTTTCCTTCTGCTTTCCAAACCTCAGAGCTGGTGGCAAAGTGCTCCTGGAACTTGGGGGTAACTCTGGGGGCATCAAGATCTTTGGCAGCGGCTGCCACTTGCATCCCCAATGAACAGAGCTCCTGACTACATAAAAATTACAATTGTACAATTTGGTCATGGAGAGATGAGTCTTTGAGGTAAAAACACATAAAACTTCTCAGTTTTTCTACTAATGTTTTTCAAATCTACCTTTCCCCCTCCAAACCTCACAGCCCACCTTCCCTTCCTGAGAAAGGTCAGTGCTCACGGGAGTTGGCAGTCTTAAGGTCAGGGGCTCTATACTCAAGTAGGTTAAGATTCTGGCCTCTTGGACTCCAGTCTTGGCTGGCTGCCACCAACTAACTCACTATGAGATAGTGGGCAACACATTACCCTTCCCCAAAGCTGTTCCCCACTCTGTACACTGAAAGAGTGAATTAGGTGATCTCTAGGGTTCCTTTCTAGGTCTGGCCCTCTGTGATTCTGTGAGGAAGGAAACACCTCCTTTTACCAGGAGGTGAGGGGTTCCTGCCCTTCACACCTTCTCTCTGGGCCGCTGCAGAAAGAAGCTCCCCTAGAGATGCCTGCTTTTCTCATGCTGGCTTAACCAAAGGGACAAATGAGGGAGTCCCAGTAGGAGGCCTTCTTTTCAATGCCAAATTCCTTCTATTATGAAGAGATGTTAAGACGGTGATCTGACTCTAACCCTGAATCTTGACAAGGCAGAGAAGGAACAAGGCAGATAGATGTATGGAGAAAGAGTGTGATAAGCATGCTGCCCAACATACAACTGAGACTATCTGAGCACACGCTTGGCTTTGCCCTAGGGAGGACCATGTATCAAATACAACTGCATGTGGAGGGAAGAAAAAAGCAAGGACATGTGTAAATACATCCAGAGCACTGACATAAATGTCCCATTAGCACAAATACACTCACTACCGTTCTCTCCAACTGTAGGCCTATACCTGCCTTGTAAGAAGCTATGGTGTGTGGGGGGACCACATCCCAGTCTTAACTCCTCCCCAAAGTCAGAAGGGAAGAAATAGTGAGACAGGAGCTACTTGGCTTCCTATAAATTGTTTTGTCCTTCCTCACAGCTGCAATCAGAAGCTAAGGGCTCCCGCAGGCCTTGTTCTGATCTGCTGCAGGCGATGGAGGGTTTTTGAAACGGAGAGGACTTGGCTGCGGCCCCGTTTCAGCTGCCATTGGGGCTGGCTAATGGGCTCATTCGGGAAGACCCCCGCCTGCTGCACTAAAGAGTCCCCCGTGGACCCCCTCCCCAATCCCAACCCAATTAATAAATGGGGGCTCCCACTTTATGGCTCTGGGAGCAGGAACCAGAGATACAAATGACCCCCAGGGAGGGACAGAAAAAGGCCTTCCAAGAAACAAGCCAGAGAATTGTGCATCCACAGGCACATGCTGCCACAGGCTAGTCATATCCCATTTTCAAAACGTTAAAGGGGAGGAAACTGGCAAAAAACTATTTTCTTTCCTAGATCTGGAGAGGGATAGCATTCTTAAAGTCTGCGGGAACACTCCAGCAATAAACTCTCTTTCACCTGGATCTCCCACCTGCCCAGGGCAGAGTGCAGATGATCATCTGGACGCACACCACACACTTCACTATTTCCTAGGGGTGCTGACCGCTCCCCCCCAGACCTTGAAATACTAAACAAAGACGTATCCTATCAATTGGTTAATGAAGTAAACACTTCCTAATTCTTAAAAACAAAGCAGCTACCTCTTTCCAAGCTCTCATCACCATCAACAGGATTAATGTCCTGGGGTCATCTCTCACATCCAAATTATCATCAAGCCTTGCTAACTCCTATGGACCCCCTTCTTTTCTTCTCATTCTCTTTGTCCCACTCAAGTGCAAGCCCTCAGGGCCCCATATCTGGTCAAGAAAAAAAATATCCTACCAAGATAGCTTCCTTGACCCAGTACATCTGCGAAAGTCCTCAACATCATATTCATTCCATCATGCTCTGCTTCCTGCTAATGCTTACCAAATCAAATCTGAACTCCTCATTCAGGCCCACAAGACTGCTCCTCCAACTTTATTTCTTAATATTCTTCTCCTTTACCATCCTGAGTAGTTCATTCATAGCCTTCTGCACAAAACACACATAAACATTTTTCTGTAAGTTTTCTTCATCTGAACACCTCATCTGTTCCCCTATCTTCTTTACTTTCAAAGAATCTTTTCTGGTTAACTCTAACTTTCTGAATTATTTCTTGGCTCTGGCTACTTCTGTACTAGGTTGCTATTTTATTTTATAGCCTGCATTAATGTGCTGACTTATAAATACTGATTCTTTACTTCTCACCCAAGTATAAGACCCAACTCACTTGATCCAGAAGCTTCTTTAAAAACTGAGATTCTCCCTTAATCTTCCCCAGAAGTTGTCCTGTACTTACGACATGACTCTGCTAATGACATTACTGGTCCCTACCGAAGCAGCCCTCGTGGTACAACACTTGGGATATCATATCAAACAACGAGGAATAAAATCTCATTCTTAATAGCAATATATTCAGGCTGCCACCTGCTCCTATCAACATTGAACTTGACACTGAGTCTTTCCAAAATTATAAATTGTTTCATGACTTCAAAGTGTGCTACAAAACAAAAACCCCAAAACAAGCACAGTCACCAAAGACATTTATCTCCTTGATTCTTAGGATATGAATACCATTTTCTTTGAACACCCCATAGGATGAGATGCCCCACTTTTGTTCCTTATTTGTAAGATTAATCTAATTCTCAGGTTGTGGACTGATTTTCTAGAATTCAAATCAACACCAAAGCCAAAAGTAATCTTGTTCTCTACTAGCTCTGCCTCTAGCCTACCTCTGACCATCACATTTTTGGAAGGTCCCCTGAAATAGAGAAGTTAATCATGAGTCTCAACTATTTAGTGGGTACTTCCTTAGATTAACCTCACTCTCAAACACTGACTCTTCAATTCCTGTAGTTTAACCCTATGTAGTTAGACAGGAAAAAGTGATCTGCCACTCCCCTTTATCACCTACTTACTGCTCAGAATAATAAGAGGGATTTTCCTTTTACTCCTTCCATCCTTTGGCCTCAAGGTGCTTGATGATCAAGATAATAAAAGTAAAGCATTTAGCACAGTGCCTGACACATGATGAGTTCCTGGACAACATTAGTTCCTATTCTCTCCCTCCTTCTTCCCCAAACCATAGGTTCTCAACCTTCCTGGGCCTATTTGTTCACTGGCTGAAGACAGCATTGAACTAGACAAACTAATGTCCTTTTGTAGTTCTAACAGTCTGTGACTCTAATTCACATATTCTGGTTTGTTTACTCTTCTACACACTGCCTTCACTTGGATCTGAAAAAAAGGAGAGAGGAATAACCCTGATTTCCAGGTTAGCCTAAAATACACAAAACCACTTTCAAGAGTTTTAAAACTCCAAAAATACAAGTAACTTTTTTAAAGTGATGCATCCGTACCATCCCTTCCTCATTTTTTTTTTCCTTCCTCATTTCTTAATTATTCTCTTGAACTACATAGGTAGCAGTGGGAGGCAAAATTTCCCATGTAATTTGCCTGATATAATCAAGCTTCCCGAAGTGAAAACATCTTCAAAACATCTCCCAACCTAAGGTTCTAAGGCCCATCCTCCAACCATAAAGGTAACACTACTGTAATCAAGAGGAACTCTTTACTCAAGGTGTTGCTTTAATGGGGCCTCCCTAAAATGAACCATGAAACTTAAGGCAGTTATCCCTTTTAACTAGCCCAACCATAATTCTTCCTTCCACCCCATATCTCTATGTCTTCTTTCAAAAGCAAGTATACCCTAAGTGTCTTTCTGCAGCCCAGCTAACAGACTGCTCTACAGATCTCCTTCTTCCCCTTATTTACATCTCCTTCTCCTATTGCTTTGTATTGTGTGAGGCCTTTGGCTCCCTAACATAAAATACAAATACTGGTAATAAGGCCACACTCAGAAGTTCCTGAATTTATAAAAGGGATCAGACTCCTAAGTTTTCTCTAAGTCTTTGAATTCAGCTTCTTTTTTCCAGGGCCCAAAAGCATTCGAAATTGCATTACCCTTGGTAGGAGGGTTATCTGTCTCCAAGTCGATCCTCACCTCACCTACAAGGTATGTATTGTTGTAGTTCTGAGACGCAGGAGGTAAAAAGATCCTCTCCCTGACATGCCATCAGAACAGGCTCCTGAAGGTAAAGAAAAAAACATCCTCCAAGACCCAAGCTTTGTTTTTCACTTAGCTCTGTTACATTGTAGCCTTTGTGGGGTTTCTCTGTGCTGCATCTCTGTACAGATGGTTTGGCTTGGATAAAATGCCCTTCATTCCTTTGGAACTATCAACATTATCTATTGTTTACAACCACACCAGAGCAAAACACCTAAAAAATCCATCTATTTCCAAGTCCTAGGAAAACTATGTCTAAGTGAACTTGTTTTATGGCTATATTCTCTTATTCCAGAGAAGTATGCTGTGGCTATGGGCTACAAATTGAGTAAGTTTCACTAACATGCACCCATCTAGAGAGTATTAAAGACAAACTTCATATCAGCCCCTTTCTCTCAGCCTTGGACTAACTTTTGAAATAGGTAGGAGAGCAATTCAGTGGCCAAAGCATTTTGGCACTTTAGTGATTAATCACCAGGGCATCAAAGCAATCCTCATCTGCTTTCTTACGGATAGCAGGGCCCTCTACTCACTCACCAAGCTTTACTTCCCACAGACACCATCTGCAGCTGAGCTCAGAAATGTCATCACCAAAAAACATGTCTCAGGATATGAGGGAAGAGGATGAATTGAAGTGTTGAGACTCCCTGCCCTTCCTAGACCAGTAAAGGAATCTCTTGTACCCCACACAACATAAATTAAAAATCTCCTTAGTAATAAGAAAGCATGGTTATTTTGCTTCTTCCCTCACCTCTTGCCCAGTAAGTTGAGGATCTGGAATAGACATTTGTCTTCTCAGTTGCCTCTATTACCCTTCAAAACTAGGAAGCACGAGTAACTCTAAATATCTTGTAGGATTAAGCAATCAATACCTCTGGTAGGCCTAATGCATGCAAGGTGGGCAGTGAGTGAAAAACAGGAAATGAAAAGTGGGTGGACAGGAAATGGAGATGGCTGCACATGGGGAGGAGTGGTAGAGTACCCCCAGCAATTCCTCTGGGTGTCATATTTCCCCCATAGTCTTTCAACCCTACCTTGAAGTAAATGTTCACTTGAGAGTATTCTTAAGTTTACAGGAACATTAAAAGTATCCCTATAGATGAGAAATGCCACACCTGGACAGTAAAATTAACCAGCGTGTCCAGAAATGCTCACCTTGCCTCCCAGACAACCAAAAGACTTAGCAGTTTCACCTCTCCCCTGGAATGGTTGAATATTTACTCACTTGAGAAACTCCCCACTTCCATTCCACCTAGCCCTTTAGGATGACTAAGTTGTGAACTGAGAAGTAACTCCATACCTGAAACACAGTCAAACTATGGGGAAATCTTTAATAACAAAGGAAATCCCAGCATGAAGAACATTAACTGTTAACTTCCTTGAGGCAATAACTTTACCATTATAGTTAAGGATACCTGTCTGGGAAAAGACAGTGCTTAAGAAATGTATATACTGAAACAGCATGGTCTTTAATTAGAAATAGCCTTGGCTGTGATAGAGGGAAAAAAAAGTCCATGTTAGTTCGGTCCTCAGCCTTTAGGCCCAGAAATTAAAAGACTGCCACTGCTATGAAGTGCAAACAATATTATCTAATAGGTTGAAGTTCACACTCCTAGTCATGAATCTGAAATTATAATAAAGACCAAAACCAAATTCCTTTTCTCTGGAGGCTAACCAGGAACACAGGATTCCAAGAATTGGAACAATCTTGAGCTTTCCATTCTCATTCTGGGTAAAGACAGCCCACAGGCAAGGGAACATCATAAACTTTGGGGATTCATAAACAGACTGGCAACCCTCATCACCAGTATTTGAATTCATCTTCCTAATTTCCTTGTTCTGGTGTACCCTTTAACTTTATATGATTGCTCACCCCACCAACAACTTCCTGATAACCTATCGCTCCTCTTCCTGTCTTCTAATGGGTTTTATTTGCTGTCTGCCTACTTAGGTCATAACTTGCAGGACTGCAGCATACACAAGGGAAATTTTAGTTCTGTGTCCTAAACCATGAAAGAGATGGGAAAACAATACTCTCCTCAGGTGGAGACAGGAAAGATTTTGAAGATAATAGGAATTTTACCCTTATAAACAACTTTACTCATTTCCTGGATTGGCAACACATCAGGAAATCTCAACAGTGCTAGGAACACTAATCTCCATGCCTACGCTACTCATGGTCACATAAGAAGTGGTGGGGGGTCGTTATATTTAAGAGACTATTCTAAACAGCCTCTTACCAACTTCCATTGACAAATTTCAATGACAAGTTGAGCTAAAAACCCACTTAACTCTCCTTTCAGGAGGAGTCAGGGCACATGAGGCTCAACTCTTTCAATGGCCTGGCACCATCATTTGTGTAACTATTTCTACTTAAAAAGAAAAAAAATCACCTTACAGTTTCCCCAACTTTTTTTCTTCTCTAGTTCCTAGCCTTGTGTTTTGAAGCACCTCTTCAAACCCTGAGAACTTTTTTTAAAAAAATATTTTGAGACTACAGAGATTCTGAGACAAAGAACTCCTAAGATAAAGTGGAGGAAAAAACCCTTTACATGCAATTAGATCTGCTCAGAGGCTACAGGTTAAGAAGTAAATGCAATGGAGCAAAAGTGGTATAGTAACAGGAAATATTTAATTTTCCAATCTCCACTTTCCATTTTTATAAACTGAAAGAAAAAAATTTAATATATTACAAAATATCTGTACATAGACAAGGTACACCCGATGTGGGGCAAAAACAAGAGAGAGAAGGAATACAGTGTCAGGAACCTAAATCAGGGAGAATGAGGTGGCAACTGACACTTTTCTGGTGCAGCATTCTCTCTCAAAACCTGCTGGTAACCATTTTAGTACTGTAACTATAAATGCATATTACACACACATACACACACACAGTGGCTGGGTGACGTCTATGGCATAACCTAACAAAAAGTCCTACTTACAAATTTGTGCTACTGCCCTGCTTTGAAAAGTATATATCTGATGTCATTTTTATCATTCCTATGGACAGTTGAAGAAAAAACTAAGGAACTGGGTCAAACAAAATTGTTTTCAAAACCACAAAAATGATCATGGTCAAACCAGTTTTGCCTCTCATTCACCAACAGCATCAGATTTCTCATCTGTTCAAAATAATGTATTTAATGGACTTATCTCCCATGGTACAATAATTAAAACAAAACAAAAACCACTTTTGAATATATCTGGGTTTGTAATTTTCTAACAGTCAAGTTGAAATTCTGCCAAAACTTTCCTTCATTTATAGATAACATAGCTGAAAAATTAACAAATACCTTTTCTTCCTCCACACAGATTCCAGGATTTCTTTTTTCCTCTGCTTTTAGAAATAGTCAAAATTACTGAACTTTTTTCACTGTAAAGGCTTCACTCCCCAAATGGGGGTAGGGGGTGAGATGGAATCACACACACACACACCCCCCATACATACACTCACCCCCTTCCCTAGTAGTAAGGATGAGGGAATGGAGGCTTAAGTATATTATTTAGAATATTTGGCATAATTAAAAATAAAGGATGGGAAGGGGGAAGGAAAAACATTACTGATGACTGCTGATAACCAGAATGTAATTAAAATATAGAGAATTTTATTCATATTTGATGGGAGACCAGTTATTTTCACTGAATAGATACCTTTGAAAGAATCCCAGGCTTAAGTTCTTCAATCAAAAATGGGAGTAGGGCCCAATGCCTCAAATTCAAATATTCTAAAATACAAAGGCCCATGTCTGAGGACTAAGAAGTCAACAGACAAAACGTTTAGGTGAACTGTAATGGAATTTTTCAATAGAATTTTTCAATCTAATTGGACACACTGGTATAAAAAGCCATCAATGCCAAAATGGCTAGAAGGTTCTTCCTCTAATCAATGTTTGCCCGTGAGGGCAAGGCCAGACCAAAAACCAGAGAGTAATAAAGAAATACACACACCGGATATCTACCTATTTCAGTAAACAGGGGAAAATAGTCTTCATGTAAGTATCTGAAGAGGGTTCTTCTTTCTTTAAAGTTTTTTTTTTTTTATTCGTGCACCTTTCTCTTACAAGTAGTTTTTATTTTTTAATATAAGAACTTGGCATTGAAACACAAAACTTCACTTGAGTTCTGAGAACTATACTCCAAGATGCTGAAGCATGTTTGCCTTTTCTTTGTAAAAGGGCTCTAATCTACGTTTCACAAAGGTCTAAGTCTGTGCAGATAATTTATATGAATGTGTATGTTTTTAAAACACATTATATGCTGGTATTCACATAGAAATGGAAGCCAGAATGAGAAGTCTCCCAAGTTATCCCACCCTGAAAGCCCTTCCCTTTTTCATTTCCTGTTTATAATAAGGCAAAATTCTTGCCATGAAGTCATAATTTAACCCCTTTTACCAAAAAACAAAACCAAAATCAAATCTCTCTAGAAGAAATTCCCCAAAAGAATTGGCAGGATATACATGCTGAGATGTGTATATGTCAATACTGTTTCTTTCTCATGGCCTATTCTTTTAAAATTTTTAAAAAAAGGTCTCAGATATTGATAGATTTTCAGAAAAATATGCACCCTAAACTAAGTTACATTTTCATGTATTTTCAGGATGTATTTCTTTTCTCTTTGACAATAATGCTCTGTTTCAAAGGTTTTTTTTTGACATAAAAATATATGTGTAAACAGTATGCTAACTGCTCTTACTAGCCCTCTAGTTATGGAGGCATCATCTTAAACCCCAGCTCAACAGCAATGTCCTAGGCTGTCTGCATTTATAAATCAACTTCACCATCAGAACATGGTTTTAAAAAAAACAAAAACATTTTAGAATTGAAAAGTTACAGAGAACAATATAGGAGTTTGAATTTCCTTTCCTTTATTTCAAAAAAAGTAAAGAATTATCCCAGGTTCTTGGGCATCTCAACGATTAATTTTTTCCAAACAAATGCCTCAAAAAGAGACAGATAGAGAGAGAGAGAGAGAGAGAAAGAGAGAGAGAGAGAGAGAATGAGAAACTCTATAGAGGGGGTACAAAAAGGAAGAGATGGGGTAAATCTACCTACATGCCCAAGAGTGCCTCTTTCTACCACCTGCTTCATGTGCAGGGAGAGGGGCATGTCTTTTGCCAAAGCAGAGCAAACTTAAAGGATGAGTAATTTATTTGGAAAAAAGGTTTATGTTCAAGATGCTCAATGGGGAAAAAAAGAGTTCACTTGAAAGCAAAAATGTGAGATGGTGGAGAGGAAGGAAACATTTATTTAAATCAGCCAGTCACTCTCTTTCTCTTATAGCAAAAGCCTAAGAGTAGCTCAAATATTGTGAACACTATTATCTTTAAAGGAAAACAAAACAAAACAAAAACAAAATTCAAAAGAAAGAAATCATAAAAAAATCCCCAAATTTTAAAAACTTAAAGAGAGCCTCTCCTGAGCCATCTCAAAATTAAAACTGTTCTCCTTTTCTTCTGCTCAAGAAGTGCAGGCAAATGAACTAATACAACATTTACTTTTCAATTTAATGACCCTCTCCACATTCTCTACTTGTATCTACTAGGTAGAGTTGAAGTAATTGTTCTGGCTGTAGCCCATCCAGGGGGAACTGGTGCCAACATCATTATTTTATAAGTCGCCTGCTAGTAGCAAGTGAGCAAGGAATACAACAGACAGCTTTGCGGTAGCCAAATGCAGATGATTACCTCGCTCTGGCAAATGATTTCATTAATGTTTCAGAGGACTGGATGGAAGGATGAATAGGGAAGGAATCTTTCAGGACACTGAAGTCTCTGGGTTAGTAAGGAACTCCTCTCCCTCTTCCCCCTCTTGGCGGGACTCTTGTAGGCCCCCGATAGAGTTTTCCGTAAGCAGAAGACTGAGCTGGGCCCCCCCAGTTAAGGCCTGCTCCTGAACTGCTGGCTCCAGTGTTTCCTGGCCCCAGCTCCCCATAGTTCTGCAATTTGGTCTCTGCATGTACCACAGAGTTGCTGCTTCCCTCAGCCTTCAGGAATGGTTGCCCGACCACTGAGTGTAATGGTAAGGGGACCCTGGCAAAACGGAGGTCCTGGTCCCCTGGGAACTGCACTGACCCTGTGCCCTGGTAACTGCTGGACTCCCCAAGGTGGCTCACAGAGCCTGAGAAGGTCCTGTTCTTCACCAGGGTCTGGGTCAAGGATTCTGTCAAAGCTGGACCAGAGTTGCGTTCATCAGTGTCAGTGGCACTGAACCCTGTTTCAGGCCCATCAGTGTTTCCGTAAGTCCTGTTGGGATGGGGTCGGGTGGAGTATTCCATTGGTCTCAAGGCCTGGTGCTCATGTGGCAGGTGGCCAGGAGGCTCTGCTTCAGGCTGGGATAAAAGTTGCAGCAAGGCGGCTGTCACGGCTGGGTTCAACTCCTGGGGGGCGCTGGAAAGATCGCCTTCAACCAGAGGGGGTGGAGGTGGCGGCGGTGGAGGTCCGGGGGGCTCAGGGGGCCTCTTCTCTGGTGGAAGAATGTGAGGAGGACATGCTGTGGAAGGGTTACTTCTTTTAAACACCATCTTAAAAATCACATGTGATTATAAACACAAACACACACACACATACACACATACACTGACCAACATAAACAAATATCAATACAAGTAACCATATATATATATATAAAGAATAAAATCTTGGGATCAGGAAATTGCAATTTATAAATAAAATCAAGTGATTAAAATAAAACAGTTGCATTATGAATCTAACAGCTGGTGTAAAAAAGCTCATATGTTTCAAATGATTGTCCTGATTTTTGTCTGAGATTTCCTCCATTTCCTTCCTTAAGGAACTGTTCTAATATGTAGGCTGTTAGCAGCCTCCCCACCCCTTTTTGCTGTTGGATCAAAACATTAATGAAAATAACGTAGAAAGAAGGAAGATGAGAGGAAATAATACACATGTTGTGGTCACATTTCTAGCACATAATCTCGTTGTACAATAGAAGACCTTGCACGGACTTAAGCTAACACATTTTACAGAACATTCGATGATATAAGGTTAACACCTGAAATAGAACTTAAAAGAATATACAGGAGAGATGAAATAAAGTAAAAACCTTTCATCACCGTCACGTATAAATATACACTTGCTTCTCCAAACTTTAGTCCCCTTTCCCCAAAATCACATTCTGAAGGAAGGGATATTAACCACCATTCTGTCATTCAGCTTTCTATGTTACAGTAATGATAGATTAATCTATCATATTTTCTATTTTATTTCCCAACCTCTTGCATTTTTTTTCCATGCTATGAAAAAAATCACTATAGTAATGTCATGCAGAATGAATGGGCCATTGATAAACATCTGTTTATCTTGGAGATGGTGACAAGAACTGAGTATTTAGAAATGTTGAACTTATATACTACACTCTGTCTTTCCAAAGATCTTTGTCTTTCTTGAACCACTCCCCACATTCCCACACCCGCACGCCCCAACCCCCCTGTTGGCTAAATTTACCTAAGCATGGCAATCATTGTCTGGTAACTCCTGCCAAGGCTGGAGAGTAGAGATGTAAAATGGTGTGAGTTTGAGGACATACAAAAGCAAGTACAATCAGAACAGTGTTTTTAAAGAGTTAGGAGTCAGCCTGCTGAAGAAAAGGTTTAATGTTTTGGGGTATCTTCCAAAGGATTGATTTTTCTGTTCCCTATGGAACTGTATTTCTAAATGCCCATATAGTCAATTCTTTATTATCTGAGCTACTGATATAAGAGTCATTTACTCAGACAAGCCAAAAATAGTTTTTAGTTATAAAGTATTTTGGTAGCATATTTACCACAATTATATTTTGCAAAGACAATCAGTAAATTAAGTATGTATTCTTTCAGCATGCAGGTGAAAGTACTCTGAAAACACAATATTATAACGTTGTACCCTGGAAGGATAAGTTCAGGTGCTATATGTAACATATAAGTAGGGGGGCCAACAGTCCCAAGGTTGCCCGGGACTGAGCAGGTTTCTCAGGTTGCTGACTTTCAGTTTTAAAACCATGACAGTTACAGAGATGAGTTGGTCACCCTGTATACCGTACCCACCCAAGTTGCTTGTTGACAGATCAGTTGTTTGACTAGGTCGTAGGTAAAAATGAATTTAAGGACAAAAAATTAGCTATAGAAAACTCACAACTGAAAAGAAGATATACTGAAATAGGAGAGCTAGCTGGACTATAAACATCTATAGATTTTGGAGCTTCTTGCTGCCATACTATATATCTCACTACATAAGAACATCTCAGTACCACTTATATTTTAAAGTATTTTTGGACTATACATAAAACACCAGCTTTTTTAATACCAATGGTAAACAACTTTAAAAATGCCTTACTGCAAAAGTAAGCAAAGCTAAACTTATTCTTCCAACTATACTACTTTTCATACTTGAACTCTGCCTTTTATGTAAATACTCTGTGTTTCAAGAGAACTAATTCTTGAGTTCAAATTCACATTATGAGTATAGAAACTACCTCAATGTAGAAAAGCAGATTGTAAAGAACTATTAAATAAAACTTCTTAAAAAAATAAAGAGCACATTTAAAAAATCATACTATTATAACATTTAGTGTTAATAATATTTCCAATTCTTAACAGTCTGTACTAATGGAGGGAGTTATTAATGAAATGTATAAATAATTTAAATATTTTGATTGATTTATTAAATTCCAATCCTAACCCTTTCCCCACACAAGTAAAGAGTAGCTAAACATAGCCAAAGTGATAGATTTCCACCTTCTCTGGCTTATTCAGTCTGCCCTCTGGTGGAAATGGTAATGAACAGTAAAACGGCCAAAAGAGAGGCAGCAGCAGGGGAGAAACAGAAACAGGAGAGATCGGGAAAACTGGATAATCTGCGGGTAATAATAAGGATTGGTATTTTTACTCTCCTTTGAAAAGTAAACCCAACAATTTCTGGCCATAGGCCAGGCCTTAATTTTAGCTCAATCTCACCATTTGGCTGACAGCTTGTTAGCTCAATTATTGGGTAAATTTCTTTCAATTCCTATATTATTTAATTTGAATGAGTTCTTCCAGGTATTTTGATTATAGCTGAATTTTTCTGCTGGGGTGGGGAGAAGAAGGAAGGTGTGGGAGAGGAGGCAAAAAGGCCTGCTTTGATTCTAGATTAGCTTTCTCTGTTATTTCATGTTCTAGTCTCTTAAAAGCAACTGGAATCAGTATGACAGGAAAACAAACTGAATTAGAAAACAAATTAAAAAAAAAAAAACCATATTAAGAAAAGTATGCCAGTCCTAATTCTGCCTCTGCCAATAATATGGTTCCAGCAGTGAGACCATAGGCAGGCTTCTTGGATTTCAGTTTCCCTATCTGTAAAGGGTTTAATTTTATTTATGTTATCTTCCAGTTTTAAAAAGCTTTGCATGTGTGAAAAATAACATATATTTGTATACCAGTTGAAAAAAGGCATATACTTTCTGCACCATCCCATATGAAATGCGAATGTAGGACAACCTAAAGTTGAAGGTTAGTGTACCTCCTCAGCCCTTGTGCCTCTTCTCATTCCCCAATTCATGGGGTCTTCATGGACAGCGAAAATTCCCAAGTTGAAAACACTTTCACATAAGTAAGCATTTTGCAAAAAGACTGTGAATGAGAATTAGAAAATTTAAACTTTTTTTCCTCTAATAAAATTGTGTGGTGTGGTCACGCCAGACCAAGGTATAATATATTTCCTTTTCTTAGATTTTTCTTTACGTAACGCTCACTTCCTAATTTGGGGTCCATTCAATTGTCTCTCTTAGGAACACAGGTTTTTAAAAAGCATTTTTATACACTCTAATTTTGGGGGAAAGGAAATGTATGGTGTTAGTTATCTACTTAGAAATATTTCTATATTACTTCTCAGGAGATTAACAATGGCATTTTATTAGAGGTTTTTTTTGTTGTTTTTTTTTTACTGTATCTTTCAGGTAAGACCGGTATCCAGTATTCACTACACTAGAGTAAAATTTACTATTTGTACAATCTGATGATGATTTATTTGGAAGGCAGATTTTCAAGTGCTAGTACTAGCTGGCCACCATTCTCACAGTGATTCAAGATGTATCACTAGGTATGGTTGTGGTTTCCTAGGGTTAGATACAGAGGCTTTACTTACCTACCTCCCAGGAAATGGAAAAACAATCAGTATATGAAAAGTGCTTTGAGGAGCTCTGAGACTTAAATAGAAGCCAGGCAAGAAATACATCATTGGGTGCTATGTTCTCCTGTAGGCTAGGTTACAGAAAACTGAAACTGAGGCCACTGATGTGAAAAAGAAAATGTTAAAGAGATTTTTAAGAGGATCAACAGCACCTGAGCTCAATGAGATTCATGACCGGTCTGTTTACCTGCTGCCTCCTCCTGTGGCATTGTGGGAGTTCTTCGGGGCCCCTGTGGCCCACTGTTCTTGTCACTGCTGTTTTCCTCCAGGCTGCCTGCTGGCTCCTGGGTTTTCATCAGCTGACTCAAAAGAACTGCCAACATATTCTGCATGTCAGCTGGTGTGCTTGAAGCTTCAGAGCTTGTCTGTTCTGCTGAAGGCTGGACCACTAGGGCAGGAGGTGCCTCCTTCAAAGACTCTTCTGGGGCCAAGGGCTCTGAGTCCTGCTGCTGGGAAGTGGCTTCAGTTAGGGCACTGATGGATTGGTTCAGGGCCTCCAGCTGCTGCTGCATCTCTGGGTTGGAGTGGATGTTAAGCAGCTGAGCCATTTGAGGGATGCTCAGGTCGGTTTGGCTCTGCAGCAGATTCAGTAACACTGCCAATTCACTTTGATTCAACTGCTGGGTGATGTCACCGAGGCCTGTGGACAGACAGTGGAGCCAATATAAGAGGATGAGGCAGGTTAAGGACCTCTGGCTTCTTCAACTGGCAAAAGCAACTTACAATATTCAAAGTATTAAGTTTCATTTTGAATATCTCATTTTTCATGCCTCAAAGTGTCATGACAATTTGTTATTCTTTATATTTTCACTTCAAAATACAGGAACAAGCTAAAACATCTCTGTACTGTGAGTAGAAGTGATCTCATTTTATCTATATTCTTCAAGATCGGTGACTTACAACCCTTATTGCACATCACAATTACTAGGAGAGATTGTAAAATTCAGATGCTTCAGTTTCTACCCCCAGAGATCTGGCAATTATTCAGGAGTATTTACTTTTCAAGCTTCCCAGATGATCTGAATGTGCAGCCAGTGTTAAAAACCAATCTTATAGGTGAACAGGGAAAGGAAAGTGAGCCATGGAAAGAATACCTATAGTTCAGAAAAACTGATGGTACCACAGGACAACCACTTTATTATAATTGTTCACTATTACACAGTTTTGGATATATTTAGATCAAATAACCTTCCACAGAACTAACTACCTTTAATAGCAATTGTGATTTAAATGATTAGACTCTAAGAAGGTCTTAGCAAATCTAACATAAACAGGGCTCCAAATTACATATTAGAAAACCATGGGTAAGGAATGCCTGGGTGGCTCAGTGGGTTAAAGCCTCTGCCTTTGGCTCAGGTCATGATCCCAGGGTCCTGGGATCGAGCCCCACATCGGGCTCTCTGCTCAGCAGGGAGCCTGCTTCCCTTCCTCTCTCTTTGCCTGCCTCTCTGCCTACTTGTGATCTCTGTCAAGTAAATAAAAAATCTTAAAAAAAAAAAAAGAAAAGAAAACCATGGGTAAATGAGCCTTAAATTTGGCCTATTTAATGATTTATGCTATACATCTAGTTAAGATATAGCATTCCCACTTTCTTGAAAGGAAAATAATCTACTGTAGACTTTCTAGACAACATGCACAAAACTTGGTTTAGCTCCTTCTCTTCATAATGAGGTCACTTCTTTATTAATGCTTCAGTGGCTAGAAACTAAAACACACACGCACGCATGCATTCTTGCACTTGACCATCAAAACCTGCCCTAATGTCCTTAAAGCACAAAAACTCCATCCTAGAACTGACCTATTGCATCCCCAGTCCCAGGCTCCACCTTGCCAGGAGCAGGCTGAGGTGGTGCTGGGCTGCTATTCTTCACAGGCTCAGCACTTGTCCCTGAGGTAGTTTCTTTCCGAGAGGCTTTGGAAGGAGGTGGCTCTTCTATCACAACACCACTCTGTCGCTGTCGTCGCCGTTTCTTACTCCATAATTCATGGCAATCTTGCCAGTGGGGGAGGCTACAAAAAGAGAAAGCAAAGGGGAAATGTGTGTGGGACTGCAACAGTGAGTGAACGGAAGAACCAGAGATTAAAATGTGAAGGCAAAGAGCAGAGGGAAATGGAAAGAATAATATAAATAAAATTAACTAGAAATATTAGTAAATAGATAGTAGCACTGTAAAAGGGATCATGGCATATGGTAGGTAGTCTAAGGAAATAAAAGTCCAAAAGCCCAAGAGATTCCTACAGTGAGAAATGAAGAGGCGCCTAGGTGGCTCAGTGGGTTAAGCCTCTGCCTTTGGCTCAGGTCATGATCTCAGGGTCCTGGGATCCAGCCCCTCAGCAGGGGGCGGGGAACCTCCTTCTCCCCACCCCCTGCCTACCTCTCTGCCTACTTATGATCTCTGTCAAATAAAAAAAAAAAAAACACAAAAAAACACATTTACAGTGAGAAATGAGGGTCTTGCTAATATCAGAGACATACCTACTATATAAATGCCCACATTCCAAATAGTTAAGTCTTATAACTATTCTTGCTTTACAAAACAAGAATAAAGGAGAACTTTATTCGTCAAGTTTCAATCGGGAATAAACAAGACAGAGATGACCAGCTTGTTAGTATCTACAAAAAAGTCCAGGCAAGGGGTGGACCACTAAAGTATAGTATTATGATCTGTGAGGACCAAAAAACGGGTTCTTTTCTTCTTTCTACCCAATGAATTTCCATGGCTCGATATTTTGTGGGTTTATTAGTAAACTTTAATATACATTTCCAGATGTCCTCATATTTGATTATGCAAATCTTATTACAATAAAGATTACCGGAGTCAAAATCTCCCTATAATAAGAGCTCCCAAATTTCAGTAAAAAGTTCATGTATTTCAATCCACATTCAATGTATCAAAATTCTAGTGCAGTAAATAAATATGAATAAATATGGACATTTCTTTGAAACAATTAGATTTATGGTTACTACCCACTCAGTCTTTAAATACTGTGTATTTCGGGGCACCTGGGTGACTCAGTCATTAAGCATCTGCCTTTGGCTCAAGTCATGATCTCAGGGTTCTGGGATACAACCCTGCGTCAGGCTCCTCATTCTGTGGGAAGCCAGCTTCTCCCTCTCCCACTCCCCCTGCTTGTGTTTCCTCTCTCATTGTGTGTCTCTCTGTCAAATAAACAAAATCTTTTGTAAATAAATAAATAAATAATGTATCTCTTTAAGACCGTTTCTTTATGTAAGAAAAAAATACCCAAGGACTCTGACATGAAAGCTGTGACATTGTTAATGATAAATTCAAAGATATAAGACTTTTTATCTGCCAAACATGAAACATGAGTATAGAACCTTAGAAGATCCTACAGAATACAGAAAATACAGAAGATTCTGCTGAAAGAGACACACATTCAAACACTTTATTTTCAACATCAAAATTCGGGTTATATTACCTGACAGTGATGCAAACTATTTAAAATTAGGACTGTCTTTCCAAATATGGGATATACATGGTCACCAGACATAGGAGATTCAAGCAAATGAAAAAGGTAAGAGCAAAAACTAGAAGAATATTTTCAAAGAAGTTGTACAAGGCAAAATGCTGGGGATTCAGGGACAAAAGACACCTCGAGTCAAATTAGAACAAATATCATAACTAAATCTATTCCCTATTTAAAAAGAAAACATAGAGCAATAAAACAAACCTCTTATCAATCATAATATTCAAGGGTACCTCTCCATTCTGGACTTAGTCATTTGGAGTTCCTTCTAAAAACCTATTATTTTGAGTTTCTCATCTCCTGAGGCTTAGTGAGAGGTTTAGGGTGACTACTTGGCCAGCAGCACTTACTCTGGAGGATCCATTTTGCTGAGCTCAACATCTTTAAGGAAGTCACTCTGTAAAGTCTGTTCAGCTGTGCAACGTTTGCTAGGATCTAGTGTTAGCATGTGGTCCAGTAAATCAAGTGCTGCTGAAGGAATGCTGTGGAAAGAACAAATTCAAAATGATCCCAGAGTTCTTAAACCTGTAACCTTCTGCCAAAGGTCTCTGAATTTCCAGCTCCATGTGTAACCATGGAAAGGAGCTAGAAGCTGGCTAAACAAACAAGCAGATTTGCTCCCACACAGGATTCATGCAATGCTGTAATACAGGTAGAAAACATAAAGCCAGCAGTTCCATTCTCTTTTTTATTGTGGGAAGATCAAAAGAACCATGAGAAAACTTACATATTGTTCACAATAAAATGATTTCCTATCACCTAAAGCCTTCAGGGGCACCTGGCTGACTTAGTTGGAAGAGCATGCAACCCTTGATCTTGGGGTCATGAGTACCAATCCCATGTTGGGTGTAGGGAATACTTAAATAAAATCAAAACTTAGAAAAAAGAAAAAAAAATTGGGGCACTGGGTGGCTCAGCTGGTTAGGCAACTGCCTTTGGCTTAGGTCATGATCTCAAGGTCCTGGGATAGAATCCTACAGCAGGCTCCTTGCTCAGCGGGGAATGTGCTTCTCCTTCTCCCTTTGCCCAGCCCAGCTCCCTCTCTGCCCTACTCGTGCTCTCTCTCTCAAATAAATAAATAAAATCTAAATAAATGAATGAATAAATAGATAAAGCAGGGGCGCCTGCATGGCTCAGCTGGTTAAGTGTCTGCCTTTGGCTCAGGTAGTTATCTCCAGGTCTTGGGACTGAGCCCCATGTCAGGCTGCTCTCCCCCTCTGTCTGTCTGTCTCTCTCTGAATCTCTCTCAAATCAATAAATAAAAAAATAAAATAAAACCTCCATAAGAGAAAATTACAACAGCACTATGGTAAAATTCATACACTGTTCAAAGATAAAAGTTTTCCTGTGGTGTGCTGCCATAAAAAGTTGGGACAACACTAACTCCCTATGCCAGGAGAAAGTCAAGTCTAAACACCAGCTAAACATAGAAACCAGATGTACATTTTTGCCAAACTTACAAAGAGAATTCTTCTCGTAGACGCCTTCTATATTGTTTCTTCGGTTTCATGGTATTGAAGTAGGGCAGCTTGATAACATCAGGCCACACAGCTGGACAAGGACTACCACAGAGTCGACTGAAAACAAAGCAAAAAGCCAAAACAAGAAGTGAGTAAGTCAGCATTGTGAATTCTGGAGATTACAGAAGCAGAAATTATTACCTCCTGAAGTCTGGGGGAGTCTTGGCTTATTAAATTAGAGGGCATGCAGAAAGATAAAACCTGACCTCACTGCTTTAAGAACAGAAGGAATAGGAAACAACTGGTTACAAGATAGTGAAGAGAAAATCCGGCAAAAGAATCCAAAATTAACCATACACTTGGTTTTGTAAAACATTTTTTTAAACCTCCATAAAGATTTTCATTATCAATTTTGTTCTGTTCAGATAGTATTAATTTCAAAGTGATAAGCTGATCCTATAATGTCCCTATAGGGAAAACTGGCAGAAGAGAGCCTAAGAAATTTTGATAGACAACTGAATTTAATGCTTAACAAATAATGAGTTATATGCTACCTTTAATTATCTGTTTACATACTTTACCACTTACTAAATTCTGAACTTTTTGAAGGCAAGGACCTATCTTATATATTTCTAAATCCTAAAGTTTAACAGAGAAAGGAATTTGTAATAGAACAGGCACAATAATTGTTTGCTAAATAAATCTGATCTTAATCTAACCTAGGAATGAAACAGCCACACTGAAAATGGCATGCTTTAATATGAAGAATTAAAAAAAAAAAAAAAAAAAAGCAAAAAAGCAAAGATCTAAAAAGTCTAAAAAGGGGGAACCTAAGAGGTAACACCTTTAGTAAGACCTAAAAAAGGGGATTACAACTTCTTTACATCTACATCCCATGACAAAATACGTGGTGAATCTGACTAAGAAACTTTCTTGGACATAAGAAGCATAAATTTACTTAGTAGAATGAACAAAAATATTAGAAATTAGAAAATAAGATCACCTATCACACCTCGGCACCCAGAGCACATGCATAGCTGTACCTGATCAGCTCCAGCTGAGCCAGTTCCAGATTGGCTTGAAAAATAGGCTTCTTTGTAAACAATTCCCCAAGGATGCATCTAGAAAGAGTAAAACTGAGAGGTCAAGAGAGATATCCCTGGAGCCTAACCTGTGTCTCAACAGACTTTTGTAGTCTATCTGGATGCATCTGATATACCATGTTGTAAATAAGCTCCAAACTGCAGTGTCTTGAGTTTTGAAAAAGAAAATATTTCTTGAAGTGAGAATAGATAGTATAAAGAATTTATATTTGCCAGGAGATCCAATTTTTGCCACCTATAAAGTCTATAAGCAGAGAAAATGAACAGAATCCTTTTCTATCAATTCCATTGTAAATTAAGGAAGTAAAGACTAAAAAAAACTCATACTTCAATTTTACAAGGATGCTCAGCAGATCCTATAAAGAAATTAGCTTTTCCATTCATTTGCTCTATAGAATATGCAATACACTATTGCCCTCTTATTGTCATCAGATATCAGTTTCAACAGGACTTTCAAACACATTATGCTTAAATGTCTTTCCCATTTTGAAAATGTCTTCCAAAATAATACTGAAATACTTACGAAGTCCCCCCAGATATGTCTCCACAAATTATTTAATTACACAAAAGGAAAACTAGTAACTATTTAATGGGGAAAAAGACAACACCTTAAGTTCCAAAATTAGGATCACCAATAAGAGGGGAAAAGGGTTTACATAAATACCAACATGGTAACTTAACACTTACAGAATATTCCAGCCAAAACTTTATAATCTGAATCCATTTAGCAGCTAGAGCTAGTGTGACCTTCAAAAACGTTTGAATGTCATGAAAGACAAAGGCTAACGACTGTTTCAGAGTAAAGACTGAGATCTAGGGGTGCCTGGGTGGCTCAGCCAGTTGGGTGTCTGCCTTCAGCTCAGGTCCTGATGGTCCCGGGATGGGGCCCCACATCAGGATCTCTGCTCAGCAGGGAACCTGCTTCTCTCTCCCCCTGCTGCTCTGCCTACCTGTGATTTCTCTTTCTCTGTATCAAATAAATAAAATCTTAAAAACAAAACAAAACAAAACCCCAAAAATGTGAATGTCACGAAAGACAAAGCCTAAGGACTGTTCCAGAGTAAAGAATGAGAACTAGGGGTGCCTTCGTGGCACAGTTAGCATCTGACTCTTGGTTTCAGCTCAGGATCCTAGGATCCAACCCTGCAGTGGGCTCCGTACGCTTACCATGGGGTCTGCTTGAGATTCTATTTCCCACTCATGCACTTTCTCGCTAAAATAAATAAATCTTTAAAAAGTTAAAAAGAAAAAAAAGAGAACTAAATGTAATACATGATACTGGATTAAATCCTCTATGAGGTGAGGTATTGTTTCTAGCATATTATTAGTATACTAAAAAAATAAGAACATGGAATGTAAGCTATATGACTTAAAAGATAGTGTATCAAGGTTAAATTTTCTGAATTTGATAATGGTACTGTGATTATACATGAGAATATCTTTGTTCTTAAGAAATGTACATTAAGGGCGACTAGATGGCTATTATACGTGCTGCCGAAGTGAGCACAAGGGCGACTAGGTGGTTAAACATCTGCCTTCGACTCAGGTCATGATCCCAGGGTCCTGGGATTATGAGCTCTCTGTTCAGCGGGGAGTCTAATTCTCCCTCTCCCTCTGCCTCCAGCTCCCCCTGCTTATGCTCTCTCTCTGTCAAATAAATGAATAAAATCTTTAAAAGAATGTACATTAGGGGCGCCTGGGTGGCTCAGTGGGTTAAAGCCTCTGCCTTTGGCTCGGGTCATGATCCCAGGGTCCTGGGATGGAGCCCCAAGTCAGGCTCTCTGCTCAGTGGGAAGCCTGCTTCCCCCAACCTCTTTCTCTGCCTACTTGTGATCTCTGTCAAATAAATAAAGAAAATCTTAAAAAAAAAAAAAATGTACATCAAACAGTAAGAAGGGAAAGATTATGATATATACAACTACTTTTGGACAGTTCTGGAAAAAAATGGGGTGTGCAAACACGAATATAAAAGCAAATGTGGCAAGATGTTAGCAATTAGTGAATCTAACATGAATAAATCTCAAAATAATTGTGCTGAGTAAAAGATACAGAGGGAAAAAGAACATATACTGCATGATTCCATTTACATAAAATTCTAGAAATAGAAATCAATCTACAGTGATAGAAAGCAGAACAGGGGTTGCCTAGGAATGGGCTAGTCCCGACAGGAAAGAGAGATTACAAAGGAACAGAGGGAAACTTTTAGAAGTCATCATTATCTTGGTTGTGGTGATGGTTTCACTGGTGTATATGTCAAAACTTAAACTATACATTTTAAACACATGCAGTTTATTATATACTTCAAAAGGTTAAAAATTTTAGTGAATATGGATGAAGTCTATACTAAAGTTCTTTGTACTTTTCTAGGAACTTTCTGTACATATGAAATTATATAAAAATTAATCTAGTTAAGTTTTCATTCAGTGTTATATTAGTTTCAGGTGTACAATACAGTAATTCAACATGTTCATACATCACCCAGTGCTCATCATAAGTGAACGCCTTAATTTCCATCACCTATTTAACCTATCATCTCTATCAATGTAAATTCAAAACAAATGAATAAAAAAAACAAACCAACCATGAATACTCTACATTTTTGTATTCCTAAAGTTTTTTTTTTTGAAAAGTGGGAAAACAAAGAAAATGGATAAAAAAATCTCTTCTCTGGGGGGTGCCTGGGTGGCTCAGTGGTTAAAGCCTCTGCCTTCGGCTCAGGTCATGATCCCAGGGTCCTGGGATCGAGCCTCATATCGGGCTCTCTGCTCAGCAGGGAGCCTGCCTCCTCCTCCTCTCTCTTTCTGCCTGCCTCTCTGCCTACTTGTGGTCTGTCTGTCAAATAAATAAAAAACTTTAAAAAAAAAATCTCTTCTCTGGCCTGTGTTTTGAAATCACATTTACAAATACAAAAGCAGTATTTATCATTTCACTCTGAATACTTTAGCTTAACTAAATTTGAGAAGCAAAACAAATCTAGTTTTCAAAGTTATTAGCACCTTTCGGGGCACCTGGGTGGCTCAGTGGGTTAAAGCCGCTGCCTTCGGCTCAGGTCATGGTCCCAGGGTCCTGGGATCGAGCCCCGCATTGGGATTCCTGCTTGGCACGGAGCCTGCTTCCTCCTCTCTCTCTATCTGCCTGCCTCTCTGCCTACTTGTAATCTGTCTGTCAAACAAATAAAAAAAAAAAAAAAAAAAAAAAAGTTATTAGCACCTTTCTATTAGCATTTGTTAACCTCAAATGACAAATTCTTTTTTTTAAAGATTTTATTTATTTGCCAGAGAGAGCAAGTGAGACAGTGTAATGGCAGAAGCAGAGGGAGTGGCAGGCAGAGGGAGAAGCAGGCTCCCCAATGAGCAGGGAGCCCAATGTGGAACTCGATCCCAGGACCCTGGGATCATGACCTCAGCCAAAGGCAGATGCTTAACTGACTGAGCCACACAGGTGTCCCTCAAATGACAAACTCTTACTTTATATTCACTCAAACCTCATCCAGAAATTAGAAAAGTAAATGCAGGGGTGCCTGGATGACTCAGTCAGTTAAGCATCCAACTCTGGATTTCGGCTTGGGTCATGATCTCAGGGTCCTGGGATTGATCCTCACGTCAGAGTCTGCTTGAGTTTCTCTCCTTACGCCCCTCCCTCTACTTTCTCTTTCTAAAAATAATAAATCTTTAAAAATATAAAAAAGTAAAATTTAACTCTATCTCCGACATTAACCACTAAATCAAATTTCAAATAGTGTTGTCACAACTGGTAACATAAGGAAGAAAAAAAACAAACCCAGGTGGTTTTCAGAATCTAGGCATACTTTGTTGTACTAGTTTTTCTAGTTTCTCCTTCACAGAGACATCCACGGATTACCGAAGTAGTAAGCTCACATCTAGCAAATTCTTAATTTAGTGAAGTTACTGGGCTTTAAAATTTAATCTATAATTTTAATTTCTTTGTGTTTTGTTTTCTTTTATTTCAGTTTCTAGATCTTTGGTGGGGAAGACATTATTATGTAATCAACACTCTGCTACTACACTGAGGTGGAGGCTGCTCACTGAAATAATAATACCAACAGAGCTAAGAACTTTCCGGGTGTATCTTAATGGGGCGTTAACTTTAGAGCCTAGTTGTGACAATTTAAATGCTAATACTGTTAAAGCAAATAGTCCAGAACACAAACACACCCAGCTTGAGTTAGTAAAATTTAACTAAAGCTTCATTGGAGTTGGGAAGGCTACCATAGAGATTATGCTCTCTTTATCTATCACCCTTTTGAATTTTGAAATAAAATCCCTGCAGTGCTCCTTTTAAAGACTGACATCAATACAGGAGGGAATGAATGGGAAAAAAAGGATATGCTCCACTTGTAAGTATCTATGTCAGAACCCTAAGATATAGAGGTCAAGGACAGAATGTATATGCATAAATCATACAGTATCAAAAACAATTAACTAACTTCCAGGACACCCAGGTGGCTCAGTTGGTGAAGTGTCTGCTTTTGGCTCAGGTCATGATCTCAGGTTCCTGGGATCAATCCCCGCATTGGGGTCCCTGCTCAGTGGTGACTCTGCTTCTCTCTCTCCTTCTGTCTCTCCCCTTGCTCGTGTGTGCTTGCTCTCTCTCTCTCTCTCCCTCACTCAAATAACATCTTAAAAAAATAAAATAATCTCACAACCCTGAGATCATGATCTGAGCAGAAACCAAGAGTCGGCTGTTGAGGTGCCTGGGTGACTCAGGTAGTTAGGCCTCTGTCTATCTACCTACAGTTAAAAAAACAAAACAAAACCAACAACTATAACTGCTACCTCCTAGGGCTGGATTGACATAAGTGTCAGGAAGAAGTATGTAGGTGCTTGGTCAGTGGTGGCTGGGATGGAACATCTGGTGAGGCCATTTAGGTAAGGGGGAAACTGTGCATGTGTTGGGAGGCTTAAACACTACAGTGACATATAATGAAATCACCCAAAAGGTCTGGGTTCAAATGTGAGCTCTGTAATTCCACTACCAGGAGACCCAGGGCAAGCTCTCTTAAGCCTAAAGTCCAGGTTCCCTATCTGTGTATAGAATGGGTCATGTCTGGGCGCCTGGGTGGCTTAGTTAAGTGTCTGCCTTCGGCTCAGGTCATGTTCCCAGGGTCCTGGGATTGAGCCCAGTGTCCTGCTCCCTGCTTGGCACGGAGCCTGCTTTTCCCTCTCCTTCTGCCATTCCTCCTATTTGTGCATGTTCTCACTCTCTCCATCAAATGAATAAATAAAGTCTTAAAAAAAAAAAGTCAGATGCTTAACTCACTAAGCCATCTAGGCACCCCCAAAATGTCTACGTTCCTAACACAAATTATGGTCTCTAAATATAATTTTCCCAAAAGGAACTAAGACTCTTGAGAGAATGGCTGATTCCAGGTGTGGCGTGTGAAATGAACAGGTCGAGCTTGGAACCAGAAAACAAGCAAGGCTATTTATCAAGTGCTCAGAGTGTTGGAAGGACCCACTAAACTTCTGCGGGCCAAAGACTAGAAAATGTGAATAGGAATAAAATGATAATCGTAAGTTTAAAACACATTAAAAAATTGGGGCACCTGGGTGGCTCAGTCAGTTGAGCATCTGACTCTTGATTTTGGCTCAGGTCATGGTCTTAGGGTCATGGGATCAAGCCCTACATCAGGCTCTGCACTCCGTGGAGAGTCCGCCTGGAATTCTCTCTCTCTCTGTCTCTACCACCAACTCCCGCACATTCTCTCTCTCTCAATAAATAGAAGGATCTTAAAAAAGTTTAAATCCCACCCCCCCAAAAAGTTTAAACCCTTGAGTTCATAATGAAACTAAAACAAAAAACACCCTCTCTCTGGCCATCTTTGAAGGATATTAGGAAACCACCTATCATTTTTTTAAAAAGATTTTATTTATTTATTTGAGAGAGAGAGAAAGCATGAGCAGGCTCGATAGGCAGAGGCAGAGAGGAAAGCAGACTCTACTGAGCAGGGACCCCAACACGGGGCTCGATCCCCATGATTCCAGGGGGAATCATGACCCAAGCTGAAGGCAGACAATTAACCACCTGAGCAAGCCACCCAGGTGCCCCCCTCAATATCTTTTTAAAACTGGTAAATATAATGAAAGAATGAAAGCTTTATCACTCTCTACTTTTCCTATAGGATTTGTACCCAGGGTTAGTAAAATAGATTGTTCTCTTTATTCCAGGAAGGAATAATATAATTACAATATCACCACCACAAAACAACTACAAATGAATGAATGACAGTGGATCATTAATAACTGATAACACTTCAAAAAGAGATAATTGTATATTGTATAAAGTGGGGCGTGTGTGTGTGTGTGTGTGTAAATCTGCCCTGTTAGGAATGAATATTTTAGCATACATTGTTTAGAACTGCCTCTATAATCTGATAACAAAAAGCACACTAATTTGTAGTGGATTATTTTATTGCTTTTAAATTCTCTACAGATAATGTATCCAGTTATTGTCTGTACTCTGGGCAGAGGTTCCCAATGCCTCCTACCCCCAACTTTAATGTATCATTGGCTATAATTAGAAGTACACAAAACCACCTGTAAAGTAGTTTCAGGGTCAGTGGGTGATTGGTAATCAAACTTAAATTCACCTACAATTTACGGGAAATAAAAAGGGACAAAGACCACGCTAAAGTAACAACAAAAAACACAGTGAGGATGCAATCAGCAAAATCCAGACTGTGGGAAACTCTGTAAGACAAATGATCCAGCTTCTTCTAACAAAATTATAAGCTGGGGAGACTCCTCCAAGAGATGGAGGACAAAGTTATAATTAAAAGACCTGAGGGGCACCTGGGTGGATCAGTGTGTTAAAGCCTCTGCCTTCCGCTCAAATCATGATCTCAGGGTCCTGGGATCGAGCCCTGCGTGGGGCTCTCTGCTCAGCAGGGAGCCTGCTTTCCCCTCTCTCTCTGCCTGCCTCTCTGCCTACTTGTGATCTCTGTCCAATAAATAAATAAAATCTTTTTAAAAATAAATAAATAGGGGCGCCTGGGTGGCTCAGTGGGTTAAGCCGCTGCCTTCAGCTCAGGTCATGATCTCAGGGTCCTGGGATCAAGCCCTGCATCGGGCTCTCTGCTCAGCGGGGAGCCTGCTTCCTCCTCTCTCTCTGCCTGCCTCTGCCTGCTTGTCATCTCTCTGTCAAATAAATAAATAAAATCTTTTAAAAAATAAATAAATAAAAATAAAAATATAAATAAATAAATAAAATCTTAAAAAATAAAAAATAAAAAAGACCTGAAACAATTGTAATCTATGGACCTTAACTGAATGTATTTGGACCTTAATTCAAACTCAGTTAAAAGGAAAGAAAAAGACATTTGGGGAAATGTTTTTAAAAAAAGTATGTCTCTGTTATTAGGAAATACTCAACAGGGGTATCTGGATGGCTCAGTGGGTTAAGCCTCTGCCTTCGGCTCAGGTCATGATCTCAGGGTCCTGGGATCTAGTCCCGCATTGAGCTCTCTGAGTGGTGGGGAGCCTGCTTCCCCCTCTTTGCCTACTTGTGATCTCTCTGTCAAATAAATAAATAAAATCTTTTAAAAAAAGGAGGGGTGCCTGGGTGGCTCAGTGGGTTAAGCTGCTGCCTTCGGCTCAGGTCATGATCTCAGGGTCCTGGGATCGAGCCCCACATCGGGCTCTCTGTTCGGCAGGGAGCCTGCCTCCCTCTCTCTCTCTCTGCCTGCCTCTCCATCTACTTGTGATTTCTCTCTGTCAAATAAATAAACAAAATCTTTAATAAATAAATAAAATTTAAAAAGGAAATATTCAACAGATTTCTCTGAATTCTGGCTAAAAGTTTATCCCCATCCTTTCAAGCTTAAAAAAAACTACAAAAAGCCATTGTAGAGAGAAAACAGATACAAGTTTAACATGTAAATTAAAATCAAAGAGAAAGCACAGAGAAACTTACCCACAGCTCCAAACATCAATGGCTGGTGTATAACGCTCCTCTCCCAGCAGAAGTTCTGGAGGTCGGTACCACAAAGTGATGACTTTGTTTGTGTAAGGGCGACTGAAATGTAAAAACAACCATGACATAAATTTACAATGGGTTCTGATGGAAAAAACAAAACAAAACAAAAGAACTTGTACAAGTAAATGCAAATAGAACTTGAAAAGTGGATTGTCAAAACAGCTCCATAGCAATCTAATAGTTCAAAAGTGAACTGGACAGAAGGTAGGAGATGAAAAAGTAACCTGCATTCCAATTTGGGTTGATTTATTTCAGGCTAAGCCTGATTCAAGAATTTAGACAGAATTAACACATTTAGAAAATTAGGAAACTCTGAAAATTATTGTAACTTGCAGAATATTAGAATATCCAAGAATAAAAAGGATTCTTTCTTTTTCACACAGGTAATTCTGAGGAATGCCTCACCTCTCTTCAGAGTTATAGAGCCGTGCAAGTCCAAAATCTGCTAGTTTGATTTGCCCACTGTAAAAGAAAAAAAAATCATTTTTATAAAAAGTAACAATAGCAGCCTCCTCATTATACCCAAACAGTAAGGCATGAATTTGGGAGTTAAAGGAATTACAACAACGAAATTTCAACCTATGTTCTCTTAGTTCTGTTCTTAATGGTCGGTCACTCTCCCAGATTAAGGCTCTTTTGACTACTTTGGTTTACAAAGCCTTATGGCTTTCTTTTTTGAGTACTACTATGTTTTTGGATTTGACCTTTAAATAAATACTTATTTCTTGGCAAATAAGTCACTAAAACCTGCTAGATTAAATGCTTATTATTGGGGAAAAACGTAATGAATTGTTCTAGATTAAGAGAGATTTAAGAGGCCTAACAACCAAATCCAGTTTATAAACTTTGATCTGATTTGAAGAGACCAGCTATCCAAAGGACATTTTAACATGAGAAAAACATGAAATATGAACTGAGTGTTAGAAGATAATCAGTAATAATCTTCTGGAGCATTTAGGGTTGAACATAATGATGTCTGTAATTTACTTTAAAATAATTCAAGCAGAAAAACTGAAAGGAAGCAAATATAGTAAAATACTAACTGTACATGTTAATTACTATATTAGTGCCTCAATTTTTCCTTGTAATTTATTTTTTCATAATAAAAAGTAAACCACAACAATACCATGGCTATAGCAGATTTTTTCAGAGAACATGACTTTGAACTGAGCACACAATTTTATGATGAATTAGGCCCCTTTTACCAACATATTGCCATTACTTCCTATACCATAAAGACATACAACTATGATCTTAGATGGGTTCTCAAAAACTTTAATATGAAATAAGAATCACTTGGAAACCTTATTAAAGGTTTCCTGGGCTTCATTCCCAGAGATGCAATTCAGAAGATCTGGCTCATTTTTCTTTTCTTTTTTTTTTTAAGGTAGGCTCCACACCTGGCACAGAGCCCAGCATGGGGCTTAAACTCATGACTAAAATCAAGACCTAAGCTAGTATCGAGAGTCAGACCCTTAGGGGTGCCTGGGTTCCCACAAAAATCTTTAAAAAAAAAAAGGAACTTTATTTAAAAAAAAGAAAGAAAGAAAAAGTTGTAGCCATTCGGGCCCTGAACTTGTATTTCTTTTCTTTTGTTTTTTTTTTTTAAGATTTTATTTATTTATTTGGCAGAGAGAGAGAGAGAGATCACAAGTAGGTAGAGAGGCAGGCAGAGGGGGAGGGGGGAAAGGGGTTCCCTGCTGAGCAGAGAGCCCTATGGGGCTCAACCCACTGAACCCTCCAGGCGCCCCACAACTTGCATTTCTAAGAAGCCCACAGAAGATGATGCCAATGCTGCTGGTCTGAGAACTTTTTTTTTTTTTTTTTAAAGATTCTATCTATTCATCTGACACAGAGAGAGTGAGTGCACAAGCAGGGGGAGTGGCAGGCAGGAGGAGGAGAACCAGACTCCCTGCCCAGCAGAGAGCCCCAATACAGGGAATCCCAGGACCCAGAGATCAAGACCCGAGCTGAATGCAGATACTTAACCAACTGAGCCAGCCAGGTATCCCTGAGAACCACACTTTTGAGAACCATGCCCTTAAACGGATCACACATAAGTTTCACTCTCCTAAGCATTCTGTCCTTGACAGTGATGTCAAGTAATACTTTAATAAACTACAACGTAAAATGTCAGAAAACTTTTTAAACTATTAACTATTCTGGATTAATCATATTTATCTAAATTCTTCACATTTACTGCTTGTGTAACTTCTTGGGTAATGAAAAGCCAGTTCACTCTTTTTAAGGTACTAGGGATAGCTGAGATCGGATAGAAAAGTAAAACCATAGGAAAACAAAAAGGCTATGCTAGGTGCCCCTCAATTATAAGCAATGGGACAAAATATTAAAACAAAGTAATTTGGGGGACCTGGTGGCTCAGTTCGTTAAGTGTCTGCCTTCAGCTCAGGTCATAACCTCAGGGTCCTGGGACTGAGACCCACATCGGGCTCCCACTCATTGGAGAGTCTGCTTCTCCCTCCCCCTTTCTCCTCCCCTATGCTCATGTTCTCTCTCTCAAATAAATTAATAAAATCTTAAATAAATAAATAAATACATACATACATACATACATACATACATACAAAGTAACTACTGGCTATACAATTTTAAATTAAACCAACCCTATCATTCCTAGTAAAGATCACTGGGCACCTTATTCACTTGCCCCAAATATCATGTCATTTTTAAGTTCAATTTACAAGCAAATTTTAAGAAAAGCAAAAAGAAAAGGACTAGCTGACTTGAGTCCTATAATGAGACATAAAGAGTTCCTCAAATTTCTCAGCATCCTCACTCTTAGAACCTGAGATGATCCAGGCCTGAAAGCACAAAGGACTAAAAGTTAAAATGGCAAGAGATACATAACTATGGAAAATTAGGCTAGACCTAAACATCACCAAGCACCTAGCGTATTTTGTAGTCTACCCTCTTATCTCCAGTAAATGACCTCCTTCATTAAAAAGAGAAGTCCTGGGACGCCTGGGTGGCTCAGTTGGTTAAGCAGCTGCCTTCGGCTCAGGTCATGATCCCAGCGTCCTGTGATCGAGTTCCACATCGGGCTCCTTGCTCCGCAGGGAGCCTGCTTCTCCCTCTGACTCTGCCTTCCACTCTGTCTGCCTGTGCTCGCTCTCGCTCGCTCTCTCTCTGACAAATAAATAAAATCTTTAAAAAAAAAAAAAAAAGAGAAGTCCTAGGACATCTGGGTGGCCCAGTCAGTAAAGTATTTGCCTTTGGCTCAGATCAAGATCCCAGGGTTCTGGGATCTGGCTCCGAAACCGGCAGCAAGTCTGCTTCTCTCTCTCTCCTCCCCATTCAGGCTCTCTTGCTATCTCTGTTTCTCTCTCAAATAAATAAATAAAGTCTTAAAATTAAAAAAAACAAAAACAAAAACAAACCCAGAAATCATCAGGTGGGAGCTACTTGACATTCTTTTATCCATATAACCTTAATTGCATCTGTAACTTTCCCTTTGGAGGGCCTGGGTGGCTCAGTTAAGTGCATACCCTTGGCTCAAGTGGTGAATTTGGGGTCCTGGGATCAAGCCCAGAGTTGGGCTCTCTGCTCAGTGGGGAGTCAGCTTCTCCCTCTCTCTCCCTCTGTGTTCTCTCTCAAATAAATAAATAAAATCTTTAAAATAAAAAATCTTTAAAATATATAAGAGGTTAAGCCTCTTGCCTTTGGCCTGGGTCATGATCTCAGGGTCCTGGGATGGAGGCCCGCAGCAAGCTCTCTGCTCAGTAGGGAGTCTGCTTCCCCCTCTCTCGCTGCCTACTGCTCTGCCTACTTGTGATCTCTCTCTCTAAAATCTTAAAAAAAAGAAGAGGCTTTATTAAAAAAAAAATATATATATATATATATATATATATACATATATAATCTTTCTTCTTTCAATTATAGAAAAAGTGTGTCAATTTCTCTTATTCAAGGATAATCAATACCTATAATTGTGGCCACTATAACCTGTGGCCTTGATTCCATCTCCTCTAGAACCTTGATCCTTTAAATTATTTTTGTTCTTTTTTAAAATTAATTAATTCTTTGTTCTTTCTTGAATCTTCAATTTCTCCCTACTGATTTTCTTTTCCCTTAGTATTTAAATATGCTCAAACCTCTGTATCCTTAAAAAATAGAATGTAGGGCGCCTAGGTGTCTGCCTTCAGCTCAGGTCATGACCCCAGGGTCCTGGGATGGAGGACCATACCAGGTTCCCTACTCAGCAAGAAGCCTGCTTCTCCCTTGCCCTCTTCCCCTGCTTGTGTTCCCTCTCTCACTCTGTCAAATAAATGCATATAAACTTTTAAATAAATAAATAGTAAAAATTAAAGACACACCTACCATCACCTTCCCATTAACTGTGCTACCCACCAACTTACCACACAGTGTCAAAGCTGACCTTTTAATGTTCAGATTCCTCCTCTGGTCTTATCATCTGGCTGCATCACCTGATATATATGACCATCCCTTCTTAAACCTTTTTTTTTTTTTTTTCCTTTAAGATTTATTTATTTGACACACAGAGAGAGAAAGAGTGAGAGTGAGTGTGACGGGGAGCAAAGGGAGAGAATCTCAACCAGACTCTGCATTGAGTGCCACTGGAGCCAGACACCGGGCTCCATCTCAGGATCCTGAAATCCTGATGTAAGCCAAAACCAAGAGTCAGATGTTCAACCAACTAAGTCACCCAGGTGCTCCTAAACCTGCCTATTTTAGGTTCATGATATTTCCTCATTTTCCCTGTATCTTTCTGACCATTCCCTTGGATTCCATCTTCCGACACCTTTTCTCTGCTGTAACTCCTAAACTAAACTATACTGCTAGTCTGGAACTTCAATGTAACCATATGCCTATGAGATATCACTACCCTGGATATGCAACAGCCATATCCAAAAGGGATTTACTCTTCACTCACCTGTCCTGCTTTTCCTTTTACATTACCTATATTGATGATTATGCCACCCATCTAGTTATTTTCTTAAGTCAGAAATCTGTGAGTTCCATTAAAGCATTCTCATTCATTTTCTACCACTCATTTACTCACCAAAGTCTATTGATCCACAAAGTTGATCCTGTCCATCTCTATTAGAAAAGCCTTGGTTAGTTGAAACACTGACAATTTCTTATCATATTCTTAATAGGTCTCCCTGCCTCTAGTCTATACCACATTAGAATGACCATTTAGTGATTTTTCTAAAAGAGGAGACTAATTGTGTCTCTCCACCACCTAAAATGACTTGGTCTCATTTATATTTGTGTAAGGAAGGTATAACAAACATCATGGAGCCCAGCTCTGCTTTCCTCCCTCTCTCATCAACGGCCTTCACTTCCTTGTCCAGGTGAGGGCTCCTTACCATTTTCTCCAGGTCATCTCACCCCAAATGCTCTATATAAACAGAGTCAAACAGGCAAGAGCAAAGGCTGAATGGATCAGATTAGATCATAAGACTCCTGCATCCTGCTAAGCAACCTGAAGAGGAAGTTCAGTTTAGTCTAGAATCTCATCAGCTTCCTGAATATGGGAAGACAGGGAGGGGGCCTGACCTAACAAAAAGGTCACCAAACAGGACTGCAGTTTATTCCCTGACCTGAGACATCCCCCTTAGAGAAGCAAAGGGAACCAAGACAAGTATATGCTATAGTCCAGAATGCTGCAAGGTGAGAGCCATCATTAAATTTTTGAAGCATTATTACTATGGATGTAGATTAACCAAACCCAGCTCTAACGAAAACTGTGGGTACAGAGATACTGACAGAGGACGCCTGGGTGTCTCAGTTTGTTAAGCAGCTGCCTTCGGCTCAGGTCATGATCCCAGTGTCCTGGAATCGAGTCCCACATCGGGCTCCTTTCTCGGCGGGGAGCCTGCTTCTCCCTCTGCCTCTGCCTGCCATTCTGTCTGCCTGTGCTCGCTCTCTCTCCCTTTCTCTCTCTGAAAAATAAATAAAATCTTAAAAAAAAAAAAAAAACAGATACTGACAGGATAATCTTTTACCATCATGTTTTGTCTCACAAAGTATTTTAAGTATGACAATATATAATAATTAGATACATCATAGAAAATAATTTAAAATAATGCATTAACTGTATAATTTTAAAATACAAATTAACTGTTTAATTAATTAATTAAATTTTTTAAAAATTTTATTTGACAGAGAGAGATCATAAGTAGGCAGAGAGGCAGGCAGAGAGAGAGAGGAGGAAGCAGGCTCCCTGCTGAGCAGAGAGCCCGATGTGGGACTCGATCCCAGGACCCTGAGATCATGACCCGAGCTGAAGGCAGCGGCCTAACCCACTGAGCCACCCAGGCGCCCGTTTAATTTATTTTTTGAGAGAGTGAACAAGCAAGCAGGGAGAAGGCCAGAGGGAGAGAATCTCAAGCTGACTCCACCCTGAGCACAGAGCTGGATACAGGGCTCAATCTCACCCCCCTGAGATCATGACCTGAGCTGAAATCAAGAGTTGGATCCCCAATTGACTGAAACACCCAGGTGCCCCTAAGTGTATAATTTAAAAACAAAAAAACCAGCACCACTCAATGGCTTTCATCTACAGTGTAAGTTCTTTTTTTTTTTTTTTTTAAAGATTTTATTTATTTATTTATTTGACACAGAGAGAGATATCACAAGTAGGCAGAGAGGCAGGCAGAGAGAGAAAGAAGCGGGCTTCCTGCTTAGCAGAGAGCCCGATGCTGGACTCCATCCCAGGATCCTGAGATCATGACCTGAGCCGAAGGCAGCGGCTTAACCCACTGAGCCACCCAGGCGCCCTATAGTGTAAGTTCTTTAGCAAGATATACAAGATCCTTAAATTGGCTCCTTGCAACTATCCAGCTTCATCTCATCATTATGTGCTTTACTCTTCTTGCTCTAGATATATTTACCTATTTACATTTTTCTCAGATACTGCACATTAATTTTCTTATTTATGTGATCTCGCCCATGTAATTTCTTTTACTTAGAAATTTAACCCTCTGTTGTATGTCTTTCTGATGAATTCCTATTTACTCATCAAAATTGCATCTTCCCAGATGCTCCCAGATTCAAGGGGAAAAAAAAAAAAAAGGTAGGGATGGGTGGGGCTTAGGGGCACTTGCCTGGCTAAGTGGGTAGAGATGCAACTCTTGATCTTGGGGTTGAGACATTACTTTATTTATTTATTTATTTGATAGACAGATCACAAGTAGGCAGAGAGGCAGGCAGGGAGAGGAAGGGAAGCAGGCTCCCTGCTGAGCAAAGAACCCGATGTGGGGCTCAATCCCAGGACCCTGGGATCATGACCTGAGCTGAAGGCAGAGGCTTTAACCCACTGAGCCACCCAGGCACCCCTAGGGTTGAGACATTACTTAATTAGCCATCACATGTGTGGGGGGGAGAGGAGTGCTTAATAAATATTTACTGGATTGAGTGATTTATTTGTTAGCTCCCCTATTAAACTCTAAGCTTTCTAGTGACCAACTATCCCATGTGGGACCTCCAGTGCTAAAACTAGGACAGGGGCACCCAACTGGCTAAATTGGTGGAGCATGTAACTTAATCCCGGGGTCCTGGGTTCGAGCCTCACAATTGGGTGTTGAGGTTACTTAAGGATAAAAAATCTGGGGGCGCCTGGGTGGCTCAGTGGGTTAAAGCCTCTGCCTTTGGCTTGGGTCATGTTCCCAGAGTCCTGGGATCAAGCCCTGCATCGGGCTCTCTGCTCAGCGGGGAGCCAGCTTTCCTTCCTCTCTCTGCCTGCTTGTGATCTCTGTCTGTCAAATAAATAAATAAAATCTAGGGGTGCCTGAGTGGCTCAGTGGGTTAAAGCCTCTGCCTTCGGCTCAGGTCATCAACCCAGGGTCCTGGGATCAAGCCCCGCATCGGGCTCTCTGCTAAGTGGGGAGCCTGCTTCCTCCTCTCTCTCTGCCTACTTGTGATTTCTGTCAAATAAATAAATAAAATCTTTTAATAAATAAATAAACAAACAAAATCTTTTAATAAATAAATAAATAAATAAATAATTTTTAAAGAAAATAAAAAATCTTGGGTGCCTGCGTGGCTCAGTCATTGAGCGGCTGCCTTCAGCTCGGGTTGTGATCCCAGGGTCCTGGAACTGAGTCCCACATCGGGCTCCCGGCTCAGCAGGAAGCCTGCTTCTCCCTCTCCCACCCCTCCTGCTTGTGTTCCCCCTCTCAGTGTGTCTCTCTCTGTGAAAAAAATAGACGAAATCTTAAAAAAAGAAAAAAAGAAAAAATAAATCTTGGGGTGCCTGGGTGGCTCAGAGGGTTAAGCCTCTGCCTTTGGCTCAGGTCATGATCTCAAGGTCCTGGGATCAAACCCCACATCAGGCTCTCTGCTCAGCAGGGAGCCTGCTTCCCCTCTCTCTGCCTGCTACGCTGCCTTGTGATCTCTCTCTCTGTGTCAAATAAACAAATAAAATCTTTTTTAAAAAATTTTTATAAATAAATAAATAATCTTTAGGGGCACCTGGGTGGCCCAGTCAGTTAAGTACAAGACTCTTGATTTCAGCTCACAGCTTGATTTCAGTGTGTGAGATTGAGACCTGTATTGGGCTCAGCGCTGGGAATGGAGCCTGCTTAAGAGTCTCTCTCTGCCCTTCCCTCTTCCTGGTTGCCTGCTCTCTTAAAAAACAAACAACAAACCCCAAACTTAAAATAAATAAGTAAAACCAGGACAGTCCCTGGGCAACTCTGTGTCGTTGGTTATATCACTCCACAAAGATGAGAAATAAGTCATAATCATTCTATAACTCTATGCAGATAGTAGTATTTGTTAAATATAACTGAACGGAAATGTATTTTAAAAATGGGTGAATCAGGGCGCCTGGGTGGCTCAGTGGGTTAAGCTGCTGCCTTCGGCTCAGGTCATGATCTCAGGGTCGTGGGACTGAGTCCGGCATCGGGCTCTCTGCTCAGCAGGGAGCCTGCTTCCCTTCCTCTCTCTCTGTCTGCCTCTCTGACTACTTGTGATCTCTCTCTGTCAAATAAATAAATAAAATCTTTAAATAAATAAATAAATAAATAAATAAATAATAAAAATAAAAATGGGTGAATCAGTCAAAGATGGCTACAAACAGCCCAGTTACCTAAAGAACCAAACACTGGTATAACTTCAATAGTATCAGACTTGGGAGTTAAGTGCTTGGCAGAAAGATCAACCACCAGCTACACCTGTATTTACTCTGAAATTTGATAACGGAGAGTCTCAAGAATAGCTGTAAGAGCAGGCATGTTTCTCCCCACTTAAACAAGGGAGAATTTCACTGAGAACTCAACGTGTGTTTTAATTTGCCAAAAACCACAATAATATTTACTAACTATGGCAAAAAGCTCTCTGAATGTTCCTGTAGGATGTGAGTGATTTCATAAAATGTTTGCAATTAAAAAACCTTTATAATCCTACCTTTTTAAATTCCTTACCAACAAGTCTCAAGACTCTGTTCATAAGAATAACCCTATCGTAAGATGTTCCTATAGTACAATCATCAGATGTATGTAAATGCAAAAAACTGCATCATTGGGTCTACCTGTAACCCCAACTAACCAGCTGGGTCAGAAGAGAGGGAGAAAATGGTTAACCTTATTTGGTTACTACATTACCTGTTGTTCAGCAAAATGTTAGAACACTTAATATCCCGATGCAGGAAATTCTTTTTGTGACAGTAATCCAATCCTTCCATTAGCTGTTTCATGAATGACTTGATATGGTCCTCAGAAAAGTGTACCAAACCAGATTCTAACAGTCCCATTAAGTCATGGTCCATATACTCAAATACAAGGTAAAAGGCACCTATACAAAAATGAAAAAGAAAATTAAAAACAAGAGGAAAAGGACACTGAAATGACAATGCCTCAAATTTTAATATAATTTTGGGGTGCACCATAAGGCTCTCTGAAACAACTACTTAATTTTATAAATGAAGAAACTCAGAAAACTTAAATAACTTGCCCTTTCTAATAACAAATAACAGAAATACTATTTTAATTAATCCTCTGACTTTTAACCCAATGCTCTTTGATCTATTTACTTGAGGAGAACAACTGCCCTGATCAAGTTGATACTACTAGTCTTCTACAATCTAAGTCAGTTGGCAAATTATAGGCCTTAGGCCAAATCTAGGCTGCTGTTTGTCACTGTAAAATAAAGTTTTATTTGTTATAACTATGCCCATTTGTTAGTATGCCAATATTGTCTATGGCTACTTCTGTATAAGTCTTTACCTCAGTTAGATTTAATAGGACTCACATAACATGTCAGGGATAGCACAGTATATACAGTATAAATTACTAGTGAAATTCATAATATTTAAGAAATGAGTGGTGCCTGGGTGGCTCAGTGGGTTAAAGCCTCTGCCTTCGGCTTAGGTCGTGATCCCAGGGTCCTGGGATCAAGCCCTGCATCAGGCTATCAAGCCCCGCATGGGCTCTCTGCTCAGTGGGGAGCCTACTTCCTCCTCTCTCTCTGCCTGCTTCTCTGTCTGCATGTGATCTCTGTCTGTCAAATAAATAAATAAAATCTTAAAAAAAAAAAGAAAAAGAATTGAAAGAAAGGTGAACCTTCTAATTAAACTCCTTAAATTTAGAAGTAGATAAAAGGGGTGCCTGTGTGGCTCAGTTGGTTAAGCAACTGCCTTTGGCTAAGATCATGATCCTGGAATCGAGTCCCACAACGGTCTCCCAGCTCCATGGGGAGTCTGCTTCTCCCTCTGACCCTCTCCCCTCTCATACTCTCTCTCTCATTCTCTCTCTCAAATAAAATCTGTATTAAAAAAAAAAGTAGATAAAAGGATAAGTATGCTAAAAGAATTGTAAAAAATCTGAAATCCATGTTGTCTTTCCACTTTAGCAGGGTATATGACAAAGACAAATATTGTAACATAAACAGTTTTAAACCTAGGTTAGACAATTATCTATCCAGTCTAAAATTCTGTCTCCTACCAGCATAAGGGCAAGCAATCTTAATCTAGAGGGCAGGCTTCAAGGATTCTTTGAACTCCCTGAAAGAGTATGCAATATTTTAAACACATAATATGCAACATTTTGAACTTATTTTTTTAAAGTATGGATCCTTAAGATGTTAAAAGAGGTCCATAACCCCCCAAAACTTAAGAAACACTGCATTAAAGGAATATCTTAGATATAGTCGAGAGCTCATACAAACTAATAAGAAAAACACCAACTGCAAAAGATAAGTAGATAGAGGACACAAAAGGACAACTCAAAGAAAAGACCATAAGTGAAGCTGATAAACATGGACACATGTTTAACATGTTTAAGCTGATAAACATGATAAACATGGAAAAAAACTCAGAAGTAACAGAAGGAATGTAATCCAAAATAATGACATTAGGGGCGCCTGGGTGGCTCAGTGGGTTAAAGCCTCTAGGCCTTCAGCTCAGGTCATGGTCTCAGGGTCCTGGGATTGAGCCCCACATCGGGCTCTCTGCTCGGCAGGGAGCCTGCTTCCTCCTCTCTCTCTCTGCCTGCCTCTCTGCCTACTTGTGATCTCTGTCAAATAAATAAATAAAATTAAAAAAAAAAAAAAACACCAAAATAATGACATCATACTCCACCTACCAAAATGACAATTTACTTTTTTTAATATATTTTATTTTTTGAAAGATTTTATTTATTCATTTGATAGAGAGAGAGAGCACAAATAGGGGAGCAGCTGCAGAAGAGGGAAAAGCAGGCTCCTTGCTGAGCAGGAGACCAACGCAGGGCTAGATCCCAGGACCCTGGGATCATGACCTGAGCCAAAGGCAGAAGCTTAACCGACCAAGCCACCCAGGCACCTCTGAAATGACAATTTTTTCAAAAGGTATACTCAATCTTAGGGAGGAAAAAGTGGAATGGGCACTCACAGGTGGGCATAAATAATTACTATCTTAAAAGCAATCTAAGATTAAATATAAAAAATCCATTCCACCAAATAATTCTAAGAACCTATATTAATAAATCAAAACACAAAGATTTGGGGCGCCTGGGTGGCTCAGTGGGTTAAGCCGCTGCCTTCGGCTCAGGTCATGATCCCAGAGTCCTGGGATCGAGTCCCACATCGGGCTCTCTGCTCAGCAGGGAGCCTGCTTCCCTCTCTCTCTCTCTCTGCCTGCCTCTCTGTCTACTTGTAATCTCTGTCTGTCAAATAAACAAATTAAAAAAAAAAAAAAAACCCACAAAGATTTATGACCAAAAATGCTGAATGCAGAACTATTACATTTTTTAAACTAGTAACTAATTGGGGCGTCTGGCTGGCTCAGTCGCTAGAACATGTCACTCTTGACCTTGATGTCATGAGTTCAAGCCCCACACTGGGCAGAGAGCTTACTTAAAAAAACAGTAATAATAGCGCCAGGGCGGCTCAGTTAAGCGTCAGACTCTTAATCTGATTTTGGCTCAGATCATGACCTCAGGGTCATGAGATTGAGCCCTCAGTTGGGCTCCATGATCAGCAAGGAGTCTGCTTGACACAAAGAATCTCTCTGCCTCTCCCACCACTCATGCAAATGTACTCTTTCACTAAGAATAAATCTGGGGGGGGGGTGCCTGGGTGGCTCAGTGGGTTAAGCTTCTGCCTTCGGTTCAGATCATGATCTCAGGGTCCTGGGACCAAGCCCCGCATACGTCTCTCTGCTCAGCAGGGAACCTGCTTCCCTCTCTCTCTGCCTGCCTCTCTGCCTACTTGTGATCTTCCTCTCTCTGTCAAATAAATAAATAAAATCTTTTAAAAAATCAATCTCAATCAAACAATCTTGGTGCACCTAGGTGGCTCAGTCGGTTAAACCTCTGCCTTCGGCTGAGGTCATGGTCTCAGGGACCTGGGATCGAGCTCCTCTGCTCAGCAGGGAGCCTGCATTCCCCTCTCTCTCTGCCTGCCTCTCTGCCTACTTGTGATTTTGCTGTCAAATAAATAAAATCTTAAAAAAAAAAAAAACAAATAAATCTTTAAAAAATAATAAAAAATAAAATAAATGGGCAACTAACTGCTCAAGAGAGACTGATTAAGTAAATGTAGATTCATCTAGCCTTATGCAGTCATTAAAGCACATTAATGACATGGGAAATGACTTACACTAAATACACTTGATCTCAGTTATGCTAAAATAAATATAACATATTTAGAGTACTTAGAAAGAAATACATCAAAATGCTAATACTATAGTGGTTTTCTATGGATGGTGGTAGACTGGGATGGAGTGGAGAGAAATGATTGCCATTTTCTTTTTCTTACCCTTCCACATTTTTAATTTTACCACAATGGGTATGCATCACATCCATTTATTCACTTTTATTATTTTATGATTTTTTTAAAAAGAATTTAAACAGTACATGGTAAACTATTTAAACAGTATAGAACAGCAAAGGAAAATTAAACTCCACTCCAAAAGAAACCAATTAACATATTCTTGTTTATCTTTAGAAAAACTACCTACACATTTTACTATTCTTATAATCAGAAGAAGTTAAGACACACCCAGTCTACCAGAACACTAGTATTCTTAATTCTATTCTGGTCTAACATCCATAAATTTATCTAACTACTGTTATATAAGCAGAATTTCTTTTCATTTCCTTACAACTACTTCTACCATTTAATAAAACTAAAAACAAACAAAAACTACTTCTACCAAACTTGAGAAGTGCTACTCTCCTAGTGCTAATATCTTTAAGGGTTTATAAATAAGCCCAGCTTAACTTTACCTATTACCTTCCTAATTTTATGTACTTCAATTGTATTCTCTCTTAACATTCCAGACTATATTCATAGATGTCATTTCTTCATAAAAGAAATGTTCAGATTTGCCTTAATAAAAGTGGGTTGAATGACATATATAGACTACTTCAAACATAAGCATGAATGAACAATTTTATCCCCCAAAGAGACAAAAGTTACAAATCCAGGAAAACAAACCAGTATGTGATCTGAAGATTGTTTTAGAAATATCTGTTTTGAATTCTAAAGTGTAAGTGCAAAGCCATGTAAAAATATGGATGCCTTATAAAAAAAGATGAGAAGGGATGACGTAAGAATGAAAGTAACTGTGGGCACCTGGGTGATAGCCGGTTAAGTATCCCACACATGATCTTAGCTCAGGTCTTGATCTCAGGGTCATGAGTTCAAGGCCCATGCTGGGCTCCATGCTGGACATGGAGCCTACTTCAAAAAAAAAATGAGAGGGGCACCTGGGTGGCTCAGTGGGTTAAGGCCTCTGCCTTAGGCTCAGGTCATGATCCCGGGGTCCCGGGATAGAGCCCCACATCGGGCTCTCTGCTCGGCAAGGAGCCTGCTTCCCCCTCTCTGCCTGCCTCTCTGCCTACTTGTGATCTCTGTCTGTCAAATAAATAAATAAAATCTTTAAAAAAAAAAAAAAAGAGAGACTAACTGATAAAGCTGGGTTTAATTTCCATTACTATTATTATAATTTGTTAAAAAAAAAAAAGAGAGAGAGAGAGAGGGAGAGAGAGAGAGACTTCAAAACTAACATCTTCACTCCAGTATGGATTCAAGAAGTTGGTCAAATAGGCAAACAAGCTAAGAGAAAAAAATAAGATGTATCGATCTACCCTGTAGAAATACGATTCCTTGCTAGTACCTTTGTCCTTCTTGAAATCCAGTGCATCCTGTTTATCCGTAACAATTTCCTTCATGTTAACAACACTTCGGTGGATTAGCTGACGAAGGATTTTGATCTCACGAATGGCTGTGATTGGGAAGCCCTCCTTCTCATTGTCCAGTCTCACCTTTTTCAGGGCCACTAGCTCTCCTGTTACAACAAATTCAAACTATTACATTATCAATTAGCATTTTTTGGCCAGCTAGTATATGCCCAAAGTTGCTCTGAAAGACAGATTTAGCTTACTTTAATGCTATATACCAGATACTTTTATACCTCAAAAAACAAAACAAAACTCCATGTTCCCATTCTTGCCTTTTTTTTTTTAAGACTTGTATTTCTTAATTCAGTATTCAGCAAGGCCTAAAAATTTTGAATTACTAAAATATGCCAAAAATCCAACTACTTCATTTTAAGGACTAACCCCTACCAAAGAGCAACCTATAAATTTTATTTCTACTCTCTTAAATTCCCAGCAAGCTTATTATAAAGTATTAACAATGGACAACAGATAAAGAGGAAGGTTTTTAAACAGTAATAATAATACGATTCTTCTGGAAAATTTTAGTCTTTTAGTAACTTTTGGAAACCAAATTAGAACTCGAAATTCACTTTTGCTAAGTCTACTTTAGCATTAGTACAGCAAAATTTTTATACTTCTGACATCTAGAATTTTGTGGCAATATTTACCTGTGTCTTTGTCCTTGGCTTTATATACTTGGCCATAGGTTCCCTCTCCAATAATCCCAATAATGTCGAACTTATCTACACAGCGTTTTCCCCAGTCACTTTCTGTTTGTCTTCTTTCTCCGTAACGAGGACAACAAATTCTAAAAAAAAAAGACAAAAAAAAAAAAAAAAAGGAGCCCCCCCAGACAAACCAAATAAAATTATTTTAAAAACTTGTCTATTCAAAGAAGAAAACAGAATTCTTTTATGATGATTCTCTGACCCATGAATCTTGTATGAATTTCTTTATTAAAAAGGCAGGAATCAAATGATATGAAATAAATGGTCTCTCACAGTGGCTAAGACAGATTTTTGCTTCAGGAAGGCATAAGATCAAATAATAGATGTGCTGCTTATTTTCTTATCTACTGAATGGGAAAAGAATCCTACAGCATAGGGCTACTATGTGTAAGCCTGATGATTCACAGACCTGTATAGCTGGGGCGAATACTACATTATACGTTAATAAAAAAAAATTTTAGGGGCGCCTGGGTGGCTCAGGGGGTTAAAGCCTCTGCCTTTGGCTTGGGTCATGGTCCCAGGGTCCTGGGATCGAGCCCCACATCCCTTTCCTCCTCTCTCTCTCTACCTGCCTCTCGCCTACTTCTGATCTCTGTCAAATAAATAAATAAAATCTTTAAAAAAAAATTTTTTTTTTAAAGAATAAAAATATATATCTAAAACTCTGGCAATAATATGTACTCGATAAATGGTAACTATTTTTATTATTAAGAGAGGAATGCTGGGATGCCTGGCTGGCTTAATCTCAGGATTGTAAGTTTCAGCCCCACAGTGGGTATGGTGTCTAGTTTTTTAAAAAAAGAGGAAAGCTAACAATCCAAAGATCTGAGCTAAAATCAAACCCAGATTTTATTACATGTATGGCATGGCAATTTATGTGGTTTAAGAAAAAAATATCCCACATCTATTGATTTTTTATTTATGTGTATATGGTTGATATACCCTGAATAAAAGAGCTTTCTTCCTTTTTAATATTTTAAGTATCAAACTCAAAAGACACATGGGATCAATGTTCATGGTATACCTGGATTTGAGAAATCGTTGCTTTTCTAAAAACACTAGGTATCTGAGGGTGCAGATGAACAGGTCTCCCAGAAAGGCTTTTATCCATTAATATAAAATATACACATTAGGGGGAGCGCCTGGGTGGCTCAGTGGGTTAAGCATCTGCCTTCAGCTCAGGTCATGATCACAGGGTCCTGGGATCAATCCCCACATCGGACTCTCTGCTCAGCGGGGAACTTGCTTCCCCCCTCCATTCTCTGCCTGCCTCTCTGCCTACTTGTGATCTCTCTCTCTCTGTCAAATAAATAAAATCTTTAAAAATTTATCTATACACATTAGGCCCAATTTTATATAATCCTACTGGCATAGGTTGTGGAAGAAAGTATGAGATCTAGGCCCAAAAGGAAGGAAGGAAGCTATAATTAAGAATAGGTCCCTCCAGGGGCACCTGGGTGGCTCGGTTGGTTAAGGGTCAGACTCTGTTTCAGCTCAAGCTGTGATCTCACGTCGTGGAGTCCCGAGTCAGGTTTCACACTCAGTGCAGAGTCTATTGGAGGTTCTCTTCCTCTCCTTCTCTCTCTGCCACCCCCACCTCTGTTCATTCTCTCTAAAACAAAATAAAATAAAATACCCTCTAAAAACTCACTTTGGTCTCTTTTTATATGGTTGCTGAGGTGGTGTAACTGCCTTTGGTTCTGGAGAGTCTGGGGGAGATGGATCCCCACCAGGAAGTTCTGGAGGGAGAGGGAGGTCCGTGAGTAAGTGACGTGGCCTTTGTTCCTTCTCTTTCTTTACAGGTTTTGAAGGTGGAGTTTCTTTTGGACTAAACAAAAGAGGAAGAGAAGAAAAAGATCATAATTACTTAAAAATTTGAAAATAAAACTTTTTAAAGCTTATAATGTCTGGCTATTAAAAAGATTATAAAGATTTTACTTTAAAGGGATAAAACCCTGTAATGTAACATAAGGAGATGGAGTTTATCACAGTCAAAGATACTTACTTGGATTTCACAAAAAGAAATCCATAGGACATAAAATAATAAAAAACTTGGGATATTACTTGTACATCCTATGACAAACTTTTTAATGTTTTTCTTAAGATTCTACTGGAGTTTTACTGAGATGAAATAAAATACAGGAAGTTATCATCTTGAATTCCCAAAGTACCACTGCAAGTCATGGAGTCACCAAAACTACTCCACGTATTTTAACCAGCATAAGGAATCAAAGTTCAACAATGTTGGGGTGCCTGAGTGGCTCAGACATTAAGCATCTGCCTTTGGCTCAGGTCATGATCCCAGGGTCCTGGGATCAAGCCCCATGTCAGACTTCCTGCTTAGCAGGAAGCCTGCTTCTCCCTCTCCCACTCCCCTTGCTTGTGTTCCCTCTTTCTCTGTGTCTCTCTCTGTCAAATAATAAATCGTATCTTAAAAAAAAAAAAAAAAAGAAAGGAAATGCAATGGTTTCCCACAATTCCAAGGCAATTTTAAAAAATAAATAAATAGATAAAATAAAAATCTAAGAGTCCATCAAACTATTTCAGAATCATTAAAGCAGTTGGTAGCAGGCCTCTTATGAAAATCAACAAAATGGTGGGGGTGAGGGGGCAGGAAGAAAGGATGTCTTTTCTGAAATACAGTAGGAAAGTCAGTGTTCAGATCCAATTTTTTAAGCATCTCAACTTATTTATAAAGAAGGATTTTGTGCTATGCATGTCCTCAAAAATGATAACATACTAATGCATGCCTACAAATAAAACCATGCTACATAATAAGTCTTTTCTAGTCTATCACAGTATCAGAAGCTTGAAAACAAGCTGAGAATCCTCCTAACCACAGAAGGCGTTTCCTCCACATTTTTTTATAAGTGGTTATAAAAACATGTATTCTGTCATGAATACTTCCATAGAACCATAAAGATCCATCCATTGCAATGTTTCTTACTAAAGATTGCACATGAAAACAGTCGCAAAAAGTTTAACTTTCTACCAACTTTCATCATTTTAATCTCTTGTAAATTAGGCAGAATAGAATTTAGATTAGTTTGTGCATATCAACCAGAACTAGAGTATTCAACAGAGTTCAAAAGGATCATCTGAAACTTTTTGTTCAGTTACTGACAGAGATGAATACAAAACATTATTACAATCTGCACAAAGATTTTTCTACCCTGGGAACAAAGACTGTTCCTAGAAAACCTCCAGGCAGGACACAATATAGATTTTTAAAATTTCCCCCATTTTTAAGACATTCAGGGAATGAAAATTCCTAATTTTTCAACTACTAATATCAGAATACTCTTTATAAATTTTAATTCTTCATGCTTCAGAAATAGAATACTTCTTGGTTATGCTTCACTATTACTGAAATATCTGAATTTTCTCACCATCACTTCTTGTAAGTTCAGTCTATGTTTTATATTTAGATCTTGTTTTCTCCAAGGTTGGCTTTACAAGTTCATGTTCAGTTTGCTACCGTGAAAATGTACATTGCTTCTGAAAAATTACATGTTTAGCATGTTTATTTCATAAAGCGTGAGTATTTGCTATGTACTACCAGTTTAGAATATATAAATTGAATACAGGTCAAATCCTATTTCAACAAATTTAAATGTACCAAACATCGTGGAATAATGATGACTCATAAAATTGCAATGCTTAACATTACGGCCTTTAGCCTTCAGTATACACACAGTAAAACACAGCTCTATACAGTGCAGAGGACATATGGTACAGAGGTGATCTAACACTGGAGAGCAGATACTGAACATCTAAGTCATTACTATGAGGATTCAGTACCAAGAAGAGCCGATCTTGCCAATGTCAGTATTTCCTGGTTCCCCATTTATGCCTGTAGTTCGGTTCACATATGGGGAGTAGTTGCATAAATGCTCATGTATAATAATCTTCTTTCAAAAAAAGTTGCCAAGCTCCACAACTGCTCAAATTTTAAAATCTGCATAGTCTCCTCGAATTTATGATTATGGGATTTAATCTGTACTATAGTATCAATACCACTACTAAGTCTTTATTGTTAATAAAGAATATGAATTTACATAACAACTATTTAAAAAGACTGATTTCCTAATATTTTTCACAACAGCATAAACAGCTTTAAATACAATCATTTACCCTTTTCCCCTTAAAGCAGGTTGTTTAAAAAATGATTTACTTTTACAAACTTCTATTAAAAATCTGAGTTGCTGGGGCGCCTGGGTGGTTCAATGGGTTAAAGCCTCTGCCTTCTGCCTGCTTCCTCCTCTCTCTCTCTCGCTCTCTCTGCCTGCCTCTCTGCCTACTTGTGATCTCTGTCAAATAAATAAATAATCTTTAAAAAAAATAAAAATTTAAGTTGTATACATTAAAAATGAGAACGAAGCATTCCATTCGCAAAATTCTAAATCAAATCTGAATGGTCACACAGATCCTTCCTCTTCTACAAGAGCACAATACTTTAAAGTCTTTTTTTTTTTTTTTTTTTTTAATTTATTTGGCAGAGATAGACAGCACAAGCAAGGGGAGCAGCAGGCAGAGGCAGAGGGAGAAGCAGGCTCCCGGCTGAGCAGCGAGCATGACTCGGGGCTCGATCCCACAACCCTTGGATCATGACCTGAGCTGAAGGCAGACACTTAACCAATTGAGCCACCCAGGTGCCCCAAGATAAAGCCTTAAAGAATAATATAGACTCTACTAAGTCTGATAAACTCCAAATGAACCAAACCACAAAAAAATGGATCAGAAATGAAGTTTTATTTATTTATTTATTTTTAAAGTAAGCCCTACACCCAAAGTGTGCCTTGAACTCACAACCCTGAAATCAGGAGTTGCACGCTCTACCAACTGAGCCAGGCAGGTACCCTGAAAACAAAGATTTTAAAAACCCTGTGTGGTTAACTGAAATTTTATTTATCTGAAGTAGGCTCCATGCCCAACGTGGGCTTGAACTCACGACCCCAAAATTGAGAGACTTGAGAGTTGCATGATTTACTGACTGAGCTAGCCAAGAGCCACAGTCAACTGAAATTTTTAAAAAAAGTATAAAGGGGTGCCTGGTTGGCTCAGTTGTTAAGCATCTGCCTTCAGCTCAAGTCATGATCCCAGGTTCCTGAAATCTACCCACACATTGGGCTCCCTGCTCAGCAGGAAGCCTGCTTCTCTCTGTCCCACTCCCCCTGCTTGTGTTCCCTCTCTGTCTGTCAAATAAATAAATAAAATCTAAAATTTTTTTTAAAAAGAGTATACAGATGATCTTAAAAGTAGACGATCCCCGGGGCATCTGGGTGGCTCAGTGGCTTAAGCGTCTGACTTTGGCTCAGGTCATGATCTCAAGGGTTCTGAGGTACATCCCTGCTCAGTGGGGAGTCTGTTTGTCCCTCTACCTCTGACCTTCCTGCCACTCTTTCTCTCAAATAAATAAAATCTTAAGAAAAAAAAAAGCAGGTGATCCCGATGAATAGCTATGTTCATGATACATGTACTATATTATGAAGAATGGATAGTTCAGCAACCTTTCTTTCTTTCTTTTTTAAGATTTTATTTATTTATTTGACAGACAGAGATCACAAGTAGGCAGAAAGGCAGGCAGAGGGAGAGGAGGAAGCAGGTTCCCTGCCAAACAGAGAGCCCCATGTGGGGCTTGATCCCAGAACCCTGGGATCATGACCCGAGCTGAAGGCAGAGGCTTTAACCCACTGAGCCACCCAGGCGCCCCAGCAACCTTTATTTCTTAAAACAAAGAACTGCAGACCATGAATTAGAAAGGCTCTGGCAATACCATTAGTTAAATCCACTCCTGCATTTGATACCTGGATTAATACACTCCGGGCCCTATAGATACGTTTGAAAAAAAAGTTTCATTCTATTCCTAAAGGGACTTTAAAAGAAGACAAATCCTGATACAAGCTTTACATCATCCATGTGCCGAGTGAATTAACTACACGCCCAGTGTCATCCACATAAGTCCTGATCCTGTCTTTTTCAGTAGTCTTATTCAAATAAGCAATATTTACTGATCACATTCTGTGTTCTATGTTTAAAGCACTGTATACAACAAAAAGATCTATAAATCATTCTTAAAAATTAAGCTGCTGCAATCTCACATAAGATGATTAAGAATATAAATGAGGGTCGCCTGGGTGGCTCAGTGGGTTAAAGCCTCTGCCTTCGGCTCAGGTCATAATCCCAGGGTCCTGGGATCGAGCCCCGCATCAGGCTGTCTGCTCAGCAGGGAGCCTGCTTCCTCCTCTCTCTGCCTGCCTCTCTGCCTACTTGTAATCTCTGTCTGTGAAATAAATAAATAAATGAAATCTTAAAAAAAATATATATATATAAACATATATATATATATATATATATATATAAATGAATTCCACTTGCAACTTTCAGATTTCTTCCTGAAAAGTTTTCTGAGATAAAAATTATTTTTCATGTGAAAAACAGGTGCAGCTGATATGATACAGGGATAGTGTGGCACCACAAAAAATAAAAAAAATTTAAAGACAAAAACAAAAACCACCCTGAATTTAAAACACATAGTGAAAAAATAAAATTGACTGTGGAAGATACCTTCATTTCCATTTTTCTACCTTTAATAATTTATTTATATTTATGTGGAAAACTAATAATAATCATACATTTAAAAACGACTACATTGGTACTCACTTGAGCAGCACATATACTAAAACCGAATAATACAAAGAAGATTAGCATGGCTCCTGTGTGAGGAGGACAAGGAAATTTGTGAAGCATTCAGTATTTTTAAAATATTAAAATTTTGCAGACAAGGTTCTTTACTTTTTATCCTCATCTTAAGTACCATTCATAGAGATAACCATTATTATTAGCTTAAAGAAATCTTTCTGGACTTTTTGGTGTGAATTTATATGGATATATATGGATCTGTCTCCAAAGAAACTAGATGCTTTGTTTTTATTGTGTATGAGTTTTTACATAATTAACATACTATTAAAAATTAAGTACATTGGACTATGAAAGAGTTATACTTTCACAATCAGAACTGATAATGTAACAAAAAATACTTCTGTTCACTTCATTCTCTCATATACATTTTTTTAAAAATATTTATTTATTTGAGAGAGAGTGAAAGCATGGAGGGACGGTCAGAGAGAGAAGCAGACTCCCCACTTAGCAGGGAGTCCGATGTGGGACTCAATCCGAGGACCCCAGGATCATGACCAGAGCTGAAGGCAGTTGCTCAACTGAGCCACCCAAGCACCCTCTCATACACATTCTTTTTTTTTTGACAGAGAGATCACAAGTAGGAAGAGAGGCAGGAAGAGAGAGAGAGGGAAGCAGGCTCCCCACTGAGCAGAGAGCCCGATGTGGGGCTGGATCCCAGGACACTGAGACCATGACCTGAGCCGAAGGCAGCGGCTTAATCCACTGAGCCACCCAGGTGCCCCTCTCATACACATTCTTAAAGATAGCCACACATACTCAAATAACCACTGAATAGTCTTACTTTGCTTTTCATCCCAACCTAAAAGATAGAAATTCCTATGTGCCTATCAAAATTATTACACCTCTGGAAATCTGCACACTATACTGACACAAGGTAGATAAGTTCAATAATTATTTGTTTAGCCAAGTAAACATTTCAAGATGAAGATTCTCAGCCACACTGATACTACTCTAGCCACTAGGTAAACTAATATTTAAACAGGGTTCCTATAAACAGATCATGGCCCAGAGTCCTATTGGATAATGCTCATCTGGTACTTCCTTTTCCAACAAAACCCACAGAAACATGTAGTTTGTATCTGTGAGAAGTATACTGTGTACCTAAACAAGTTTTTTTTACATAAATTTCAGGTTTTATCCTTCTCCTTTGCAAATCTTAGGATATGGCAGAACTGACAATTAATAATATTAGAAAGAGCAGGTGGAATTTTTCTTTAAAATAAGATTTACCACTATGAATAGTAATGGACTCATTCTTTTTTTTTAAGATTTTATTTATCAGAGAGAGAGAGGGAGAGCGAGCACAGGTAGACAGAATGGCAGGCAGAGGCAGAAGCAGGCTCCCTGCCGAGCAAGGAGCCTGATGCGGGACTTGATCCCAGGACGCCGGGACCATGACCCGAGCCGAAGGCAGCTGCCCAACCAACTGAGCCACCCAGGCGTCCCATAATGGACTCATTCTTAAAAAAATTTTTTTAATTGCATTTGCACCTTCTTAAAAGGCACAGAGCATAGTCTGGAAAAATACAGATGTAAAGAGCTGAAATGTATCATCATTCAAATTACTGATGTCACTTGGAAAATAATGGAAGCTTAGGAATTGGTCTGGGATATAAGATCAGTAGCACTTATTTTTATGGTTATAATAAAAGTTTGTTGCAATAAATTAAACTCATACCCATGCTTGCTTCGCCAGCACATACTAAAATTAAACTCATATCCTAGAGAATAAGAGGGTAGGATCTCCTTAGGAAAAAACACTAACACAGACTACCATAGCATATGTCACCACTAAATCGTATTCGTTTGATGGTATTTGCCTAGCTAGTCCTGCTAAGATATAAATACATTTCCTAATGCCTTCCATAAAATCAGATTCATGTTTCATAATCATTTCACTTCTCAATATTCAGAGGACTCATCAAAATTAGAGTTCTTCCCATCATCCTACTGTGAATTCGTATTCTAATTAGTAAAGATTCTATATACTATTCTTTGGTTCTTACAGGATTGCTTTTTTTTTTTTAAGCAGTGCCTTTCAAGATAAACCTGGTTTATTCTTTTCCTGAATTAGGAGGAAAAAAACCCAGCTATAAAATTTTGGGGGACCCCTAAGGATATTCGATATCATTATCAAATTATTATTATATTATTAAATTAGTAGTAAGTTTTCTTGGTGATTAAGGTATTGTGATTCTTTAGGAAAATGTTCTTAGTTTTAGAAGAGAAATGCTAAAGTATTCACAGGTAAAGTGTCATGATATCTTAACGTAAAGCAAATGTGGCACAAAGTTAACTGGTGAATCTTGGTGAAGAGTATAAAGGAGTTAACTGTATTAGTCTTTCAATTTTTCTATGGCTATTAAAATTTCAACACAGAGGTGCCTGGCTGGCTCAGTTAGTGGAGCATATAACTCTTGATCTCTGGGTCATGAGTTTGAGCCCCACACTGGGTGCAGGGATTGCTTAAAGATAACAAAGATCTTGGGGTGCCTGGGTGGCTCAGTCAGTTAAGCTGTTGCTGTTGGCTCAGACCATGATCCCAGGGTCCTGGGATTGAGGCCCCCTTGCTCAGCAGAGAGTCTGCTTTTCCTTCTCCCTCTGCCCCTCCTCTTCTTGTGGTTTCTTCCTCTCAAATAAATAAAATCTTAAAAAAAGAAGAATAATAAAAGAGGGTGCCTGGGTGGCTCGGTGGGTTAAAGCCTCTGCCTTCAGCTCAGGTCATGATCTCAGGGTCTTGGGATCGGGTCCCGCATTGGGCTCCCTGCTCAGCGGGGAGCCTGCTTCCTCCTCTCTCTCTCTGCCTGCCTGCTTGTGAACTCTCTCTGTCAAATAAATACATTTAAAAAAAAATAAAAAGAAAAAATTAACAGGAAAAAAGAAAAAAATAATTTTTCAACATAAAACTTTAGGGAGAAAAATACCATTAATTTTTTTAAAAACTTGAACCAAATGTTAGCCTTATCAAATAAACTTATGAACAAAAAGGGTTACTAGGCCTCAAATTATAATTTTCTCCTCCTAAATAAGGTTATAAATAAGAACTTTTGGGGCACCTGGGTGGCTCAGTGGGTTAAAGCCCCTGCCTTTGGCTCAGGTCATGAATCCAGGGTCCTGGGCTCTCTGCTCAGCGGTGAGCCTGCTCCCCCCACCTCTCTCTGCCTGCCCCTCTACCTACTTGTGATCTCTGTCAAATAAATAAATAAAATCTTAAAAAAAAAAAAAAAGAACTTTTCCACTGAAAACCAAATACCAAAAGCCTTTCCTACTCATAAAAGCATTTTAAACAGCCATGTATTAGAGCAGTTTTGACAGTTTGAGAAAATGCAAAACATTTACATCAAGAGGGCAGAGTCTTTCCAGTTAACTATAGGACTTACCTATCCATGTCATCGTCTCCTGGTAATAAGGGTGGGAGGGGTAAAGGAGGCAACGTTGAAGTTTTTAGGTGTGGAATAGCAGCTGTTACGGATACTTGAGTCTTCACAGAAACCTGTGCAAGGGGCTGAGAATTTGCCTGAGAGGACAAAGTAGATGTCCTTGGGTGAGTAGAAGGGGGCAAAGTTGAAGTACTAGAAGTAAGAACCTGACTAAATACTGGTTGGGGAGGAGGCAGAGGTGGTTGCTGTGGAATAGCTGGTAGTGGAGGCAAAGGTGGCAAAGGGGGTGTCTGAGGTGGAGGGGTAGTAGTTGGTAAAGGAGGTGGAGGAGAAGTAACTGTGGGGACAGGTGGAGGAGTCTCCTTTTCTGATGTCTCTGTCTCTTTTGGAGTAACAATGTCCTCTTTCAATGCTATGGGTTTAGAGTCTCTTGATCCCTGCACTTTCAAATCTTTAATAGGATGCTTCTCAGAGTTCTCATCTAATTTTACTTTCCCTGTATCTAAGGAATTTTTAACTTCTGTATTTAGATGTGGTACATTCACCAGTTCAGTATCTGGGGCAGATTTTTCCAATTTTACACCTCTGGTTAACTTTTTAAACTCCAAGCCTGAATCCTTAGCCTCTACTAAACTATTCTCTTTTCTAGGCAAAAATATAGGTGAACCCTTGGATTCCTTTCCATCCATTTTTGCTGCAGCAGCAGCAGCAGCTCTTTCCTTCTTTTTCCTACTGAGTTCAGCTCCCAAGCTGGAGTTCAATGGAAGCCTGACAGGTGAGATGCTGGAATGTCGACTGCGTGACCCGGATCTCTTCTTTTTACTATGAGAAGATGAGTGTCTTGAATATGCAGGACTTCTGCTTCTTGACTTCATGGATTTCCTACGGTAAAAAGAAAAAGGCAGTTTAAAATGGACAGCTGACAACAATATGCAGGAAAATACATCAGTTAAACTATGGAGCACTGTAACTTAAAGAACCTACTTTGAGTAATTTAGCAATCTTAGAAATGAATTAGGTACCATCAGACAAGATCGGGCACGTTCAGGGTGGTATGGCCGTAGACTTAGGTACCATCAAAAAATAACGATGATGATGACATTAATAATAATATCAATATTGGGACACCTGGGTGGCTCAGTTGGTTGGATGACTGCCTTTGGCCAGATCATGATCCTGGGGTCCCTGGATCGAGTCCCACATCAGGCTCCCTGCTTGGTGGGGAGTCTGCTTCTCCCTCTGACCCCCCTCTTGTGCTTTCTCTCTCTCTCTCATTCTCCCTCTCAAAAAAATAAATAAAATCTTTAAAATAATAATATCAATATTGTTGTTAACTGTAACAAATGTACCAGTTCAATATAAAACGTTAATAACAGGGGAAACTGGATTCAAGGACATATAATAATTCTTTGTACTATCTTCACAATTTTTTTTATGAATCTAAAACCAGTCTAAAAAATAAAGTTTACTTAGGGGCGCCTGGGTGGCTCAGTGGGTTAAAAAATAAAGTTTACTTAAAAAATAGGTTACAAGGGGGGTGCCTGGGTGGCTCAATGGGTTAAGCCTCTGACTTCAGCTCAGGTCATGATCTCAGGATAGAGCCCCACATGGGGCTCTCTGCTCAGCAGGGAGCCTGCTTCCCATCCCCCCCACACCTGCCTCTCTGCCAACTTGTGATTTCTCTCTCTGTCATAAATAAATAAAATCTCTTTAAAAAGTAGATTACAAGGAACAACATACTTCAATCATATAACACTAAAATTATCCATTACTTACTTACTACAAGAAGATGGGTGAGTATTTTTTTCCCATGTTGGAAAAAAACCATATTCACAATGATTACTTTTTTGGAATTTCGGTTTAAATGTGATAAAATGAAAACATGATTAAAAAAAAAAGTCATACATCATACTAAATGTGGGTTATACCAATCAGGAAGTTAAAAGTAACTAGCATGCTTCACCAAAACCTAACTGTTTCAACTAGGGAGCTATTTAATTGACAGATCACAGGAAAATTTTGTTCCTTGTATCCTCAGTCGATAATTAAGTTGTGCCTATACTAAAAAAACCCCTAAGATACAAGACTCATTAGGATTTGCAAGATAAGTAAGCTGAAAAAGCTGCCTTACCAAATAATTTATTAGAAGTTTCCCAAACTATAACGATTTCTGGTACTTTCAAATATAAAATGATTTCCAATCAACTTTTTTTTTTTTAAGATTTTATTTATTTATTTGACGAAGATCACAAGTAGGCAGAGAGGCAGGCAGAGAGAGAGAGAAGCAGGCTCCCTGCTGAGCAGAGAGCCCCATGTGGGGCTCGATCCCAGGAACCTGGGATCATGACCTGAGCTGAAGGCAGAGGCTTAACTCACTGAGCCACCCACCACCCAGGTGCCCCTCCATTAACTTTATAGGAACTCATAAAGCAAAGTACTTTTGCATGTTCAATTTATTTTCTTCATTATTAAGAATTTGGAAATCCATGAGGCAGATTATTCTAAATTGAAACCCAACCCTCATTCTTTTTGCCTTTTCATAAAGCCTAATGTGCTCAGACCTCAATGTGAAGGGAGAAAAAATAGCACTAAAAACCTGACTAAACAAAGCATTATTTGCCCAGTATTCTAAAATAAATTGTTCCCACTCCAGATCTTCAATATCTTTGGTCATTAGTAATACTGACATATTTCAAAAAATGTTTCAAAACAAACAGTACATATGTGTAGGCAAAGTAACTCACATGGTATTAGCCATGGTTTTCTTATACCTACACTGCTTTTTGGAAGTTTGCTCCACAAAGTTAGTTAAAATACATGTCATTATTGGAATAGAAGTACTCAAAACAGCAATAACAATATATATATGAACATGAGAATATACAATGCTGAAAATGGTTAAGTGGATTTATCAAACTAATACATCTCTTGTAAATAACTGGATGAAACCAGAGGTTTTCTCTCACTGAATTGGAGCTGGGATAAAACTACCACCTCTGCTATCCCAGGATAAGATAAACTTCTGAAGTCCCAAACACTAAGTAACGTCAGAACCACATGCTCTAAATACTAGTTTCTTTAATCATTCAGCATTACTAAATCTTCCTAAGGAACTCTGCTACACACCCTTCAATTTCTGAACAGAAGCTATTGTTAATAGAACATTTGATGACCATATACGTATGGCATTTTTAGTGATACAAATGCTATATTGACAGCAAGATCCACTCTTCAAGCAAAAAAAAAACCAACGTGGGAGGCGAGGTGGTGAGAGGAGACAACCAACAGGTAAATGCAGGCAATAATAAAAACTGTTCTCGGGGCGCCTGGGTGGCTCAGTGGGTTAAGCCGCTGCCTTCGGCTCAGGTCATGATCTTGGGGTCCTGGGATCGAGTCCCACATCGGGCTCTCTGCTCAGCAGGGGGCCTGCTTCCCTTTCTCTCTCTCTGCCTGCCTCTCTGCCTACTTGTGATCTCTCTCTGTCAAATAAATAAATAAAATCTTTAAAAAAAATAAAAAAAATAAAAAAATTAAAAAAAATAAAAACTGTTCTCAAAAACAAGTGTCTATTCCCCCGAACTCAGTTAAGTTCTATCCATCTGAAAAGAAATTGTTACCATTAATCACTATTAATTTGGAGGATGTCAAGACATTGAATTTCTGGCAAGGCATTTTCAGTCTTTTAAACGATATTGCTTGTTTAATTTTGACTGTGTCTCCCAAGGAAAATAACAGAGATACCACAGAAGGGATCTGTATGCTCCACTCTAAGAAATTTTTGTATTCACTGTCTGGAAGTCCAGTGAATGAGAAAAAATCTGTAGTGCACACATACAAACATATAATGCTCTCTAAAACCCAACTAAAAATATGCGTGTTGACTCTAAAATTATGTTTACATATTGTGTCCTATGCTATCATACTGTGTCTCCAATTCTTTCCTGATTTACTTTTTACCATTACTGCACTAGTTCCAATTAACTGAGTAGAGGAAGAGAGAACTTGCGATATGAATCCACAAGGAATCACTGCAAAGCAAGTTCTTTCTGAAAGTCATTCTAGTGTTCTAGTCTCAAGTGCACTTCCATATTCCCAAAACTCATGACAATAAAAATTCTCCAAAAAGCCTTAATGAAACTACTCCCTCAAGAAAACAAGTATTCTGAGAATATTTCTTATGTTCCCTTCAACAACTAAGCTACTTTACAAATTAAAACACTTAAAACATCCATTTCACTGTATATAAATTTTACTCTTACCCCTTCAAAGTCAACTCTGGCTAATGTTATACACAACACACTAAAATGCTTATAGTGAATATACTGATGTTTGCAATTTGAGATGAATCAGAACAAAAGATGGATTAATGGAGAGATGGATGGATATGATAAAATATATAGCACATATTAATTGTAGAATCTAGGTAGTACATATATGGATTCTCACCATAATTCTTTCAACTTTTCTGTTTGAAAAATTGTGATAAAATGGGAGGTTTAGGGGTGAGGGGAAGGACTAAGGAACTTTTAGACCCTCACAGCTAAGAACTCTGCAGTTTGATTAATTCAAACTAATTTATGAATAATTATCACTTTAAGTCAGCAAAAATTACTCATACTGACATGTAAAAGAAATGCATGGATTTTTACTAATTAGCATAATCTCTCCCCTAGTATTCAACATTTCCTCACTCATAAGACAGAATTTACTGACTTGCACCACGTAACCAGGAACTGTGCTATACACCTCTTATTTACTAGCTAATTTAATCCTCACAACTACTCTCAAAGTAGGTAGTTATTATTCCCACTTTACATATGAAGACACATTTGCAGAGAGAAATCAAATTATTGCCAAAGTCACAAATCAAGATCAGGATTCCACTCAGGTATAACTCCAAAACCCATCTTCTTTTGTGGACAAAGGTGAGTCCACAAAGAAACACATCTCATCATCCAATAAGAACAGTTTTCAGTAGTAATTAATCTTAACGATTAAATTTCAAACTAACCTGCCTTTTTTGCTAAAATATGGTAAAGGCACTATTATCATTTTAGAGAAAGACTTTGAAAATTGCCAGTGGTCACAGGGTAGGTAAATGGTGATGCTGTTAAAAAAAATCGAATTCTCCTTAGAACCAATTTTTGCTACGCTATATATCAACAAAAGGAAAAAGGAATAAACAGCTGAATTTCCACTAGAAACATCAGTTAAAAGACAAGAGTTATCAAAACATTGTCAATTACGAAATAAACTTACAGCTTTGAAGACTCAGTGGATAGCACACGCACAAATGATAGACGACCTAGGCAAACAGCTTCAAGATAATGCAAATGAAAATTTACAATTTCTTACATTTCCAGTCAGGTCTAAAGCACGAATACCAAGGTGATTTAAAAACAGTTAAGATAATGCAACAGAAAAAGCTTGATAAGCTCTGTTATCAACCCTGTGTATTCAATAAGCTGGAGCTTTATTTTTCTCACAGGAGCTTACAACTGAAGATCTCACCACTGGAAGTACCTACCTTTAGCAGTTTTAGGTATGTGAACTCTCCACTTCTCAAATTCTGTGTTAAGAGAAGACCAGATTCACCTACTTGAATAGCTAACCAATAGCAAGGTGTTCCAGTCCATGAGGAAGACTGGGGGCTTCAACAAAACATTAACAAGACTAACTGCCAGTTCCTGATGACCCAGCCTAGTAAGAGTAAGAAAGGGCTATATATATTTCTAAGTAAGAAAGGGCTATAGGCAAAGAGCTCACCTGGGGAGCGGACTCCGACTCAAAGACCGTTTGCTCATGAAAGGGCTGCTGGACCGTCTGCGACCATAGGGACTGGGTGATCTCCCACTGTAAGAGCCACTCCTTTCATAGCTGGAAGAACGTCTCCGACTATAGGGACTCACAGATCTTTGTCGTCTACTGTAGGGACTGGGTGACCGGGTGCTGGATTGGTAGGCCGAAGGCTCCTTGTAAGGAGGGCTAATTGACTGCCTTCTTGAGGTACTTCCAGGACTCTTCTTGTAGGAGTCGTAATTACTAGAGGTGTGAGATCTTGGGGGACTAAGGTCATAATCTTGGCCATAAGAAGCTCCTGACGGGCTATCATCTTGCTTGGGGCTGTCAGACCATTTCCTATGAGGACTCCTGGATCTCCGTTTGGGGCTGTCCACTGTTTTGTAGCTTTTGGGTGTTTCCCTTTTCCGATGACTTTTACTCCGGTCTTTGTGCCCAGACTTCAACTCACGTTCTTTCCGGGTCTTCTCTTTATGGAGTTTGGATGACCTGGATTCTTTGTTGCTGCTGCTTTTGGATATCTGTGCCTTCCCATAGTCCTCATTCTCTTCATTTGAACGCTTTGAACTTCCTGATACCCGGTCCTTCATCGATCCCGATTTGCTGGAGACTTCCTGGTTTTTTTCTTTTTCTGTTTGTTTAGTTTTTAGTAAGTCCCGGGAACGTCTGTGCTGGTGGTGACGATGTTTGTGCAGGCGGTCACTCCGATCAGTCCCACGACGTTCATCATTCTCCCTCCTGTCCAGTTTGAAGGCCATGTCATCAGAGAAGGTATCTGAATCAGAGCTGATGTCATCATACTCCACCAAAGGCTTGATAATTGTACCCAAAGGTGCTGCTTCGGGGGTCACTAACCCCATGTCTTTGGAGTGCTTGGATTTATGCCGCTTGTGCTTCGACACCAAGCGGTGACGCTCTCTGCTGTTGGAGCTGCCACCTCCCGATGACGGCTGCAAAGTTCCAGAAGCTCCTCCACTCCCGTCCTTCTTGCCCCCATGTCTCTCTGGATTGGGCATTCCCTTTCCCCTAGCCTCAAAAAGGGGAAAAAGTTCCCCAGCACTCCAAAAAGTAACCCCCACCCTCCCCCCCAACCCCACGCCTACCAAAGCGCCCCTAGAACGGGGTGGGGAGGGAAGGGACGGTAGTCCAGGCTCCTCCTCCCTCCCGACGCCTCAGCACCCTCCTACATGAGGTAGGGGGTGAAGGAGCCAGAAAACAGATGAGAGTTCCTCAGCAGTGGAGTTGCGAGACAAGGGGTAGCTGCTCAAGTCTGTTTCCCCTCCTCCCCCCGCCGAGCCAGTCCTCAGGCCCGGGCGCCGGGGAGGTCGAGGAAGTAGGAAGCCGACGGCCTGGGGCTGTGGGGCCGACTCCGGCTCTGGGGCCCTGTGAAGACTGCGCGGGCCCTTCCCCTACCCGGTAGCCCGGCTCGGGGCGGCTTCCTGTCGCTGGGGTCCCGCGGCCTAGGTGCCTCACGCCCCCTTTGTCCCTCGCTCCTGAGAGAGCCCCTCTTCTTGCCTCCGCCTCACCTTAATGCCTCACACACTCACTCGCTCCCTCACACAGACTCAGTCACACACTAGGTTAAACCGAAACGGCACTTGGGGGGGGGAGGGGGCAAACCCAGGAAATACCGCGAGAATCCTGAAGACTCTCGCGGTATTTCGTGCTTCCCTTTCACCTCTCGCCACGGCTTGTTCAAACAACGCGAGAGTAGGTCTTGAACAAGAAACGCGTTCCGCCAGATTCTCGCGATAAGCTCCCCGCTCTCCGTTTGAGCAGAGCTTTATTGAAACGGCGGTAGAATTTTTTGTTTATTCAAAACTTTATTGGTAACTCATTGAACAAAAACTCCCAGGCTCCGGCACAAAACTAATTTTGCATGCTTTATGACAACTCTTTTAACTACCAGTATGAAAATATTGTCAACGGGACAAAGGGCGAGTGTGGAGACACTTCAACCCAAGTCCTTAAGTATTAACAATGCCTCCTTCCATAGCGTATACTATGCGCCTCATCTCTAATTCTCATACTACCCTGCAAAACGCGATCTCCTCTTCCCTATTTTACATATAAGGAAACTCGGAGTCACAGAAGTTAAATAACTTACGATAACAAAGCTAGTCCAGCAAGTGCCAAAACGAGATTCAAATTCACGTCTAACACGAAAGCACAAGCTCTTAAATAGTGTGGCACTTGCTCTCTCCACTGTTTAAAATCTTGAAAACTCATCACCTTTTCGGATTGTCTGTAGCTTTTCTGGAATCATTTAGCCTTTTATCTTCACACAGAAGATTATAATTACGAACAAGTAGAACATAGTATTCATGAGCAAGAAAAAAATAATATCCCGCCCTTCATATTTTACTTTTCAGAACTTTGCACACATTATCTCATTCCATTTCCACAGTCATCTGAATAGGATTGTATATGTGAGGAAACTAAGGCACCAAGGACTCAAATAACTTATCCAAAATTCTTCATTCATTTATTCATCAAATTTATCTATGAGACTTTACAGCCCTCCTCTGTGAAATAGTGTCCTTTCTCTAAGGTCATCAAGCAAGATATAGAGAAAATATTCGTACCACAAGATACAGATGATTAATGTCATAAGAATGAGTCAGAGCACTGCAAAGGTTCTAAAGGAGGATGAAAGTGTTAAGAAAAAGTTTTATAAATGTAGGGCATTTGAATAGGATCACGAAGATTAAATGGGATATGTATAACAAAAGTGGGAAGACCAGGGTCACATGGGTGGCTCAGGTCATGATCCCAGGGTCCTGGGATTTACCCCTACATCTGGCTCCTTGCTTGACAAGGAACCTGCTTCTCCTTCTGCCTACTGTTCCCCCTGCTTGTGCGATCTCTCTCTTTCTCTCTTTCTGATAAATAAATAAATAACTTTTTTTTTTAATAGGAAGATTAGCCAGTAAATTAGGGCCCAGAAATTACCCTGAATATAAGCAGAAGAATCCACTCTCAGAATCACTCCTGGAAAATGTTCTTGTTGGGGAGCCTGAGTGGCTCAGTTGCTAAAGGTCTGCCTTCCACTCAGGTCATTATCTCCCTGTCCTGGGATTGATCCCCACATTGGGCTCCCCGCGAGGCGGGAAACCTGCTTCTCCCTCTTCCATTCCTCCTGCTTGTGTTGTCTCCCTTTGTAAAATAAATAAAACTTAAAAAAAAAAAAAAAGGAAACAAGTGCTGACAGTTAAAGAAAAAAAAAAAAAAAAGGAAAGAAGATTTTCTTGTTGCTTTTGGTCACATGGGTACCAAAAAGAAAATTTTTTACCTAGATGTTTGAGTCCATAAACATTTGCTAAAAATGAAAAAGGTAATATTTTTAATTAACCATGGGAGGAAGTTTAATGCCATCAAGAAAAAAAGGATTGACATAAGTACTGGAACTCAGGTATAGACATAAGTACTGGAACCATTCATTGCTGCAAGAGAGCCTGGATATAAAAGTCTCCACCAGTGTCTGACATGATGGCCAATGGGATGACTTAGCAACCAAGTAGATGAAATGAGTGAGCCACCTTATCAAACACTGGCATGAGTTCAGCAAAATCACTCTGATTTTTTATGTATTCTAAATGAGATTAAGTTTTTGACCCAGGATACACCCACACCCATGGAAAAATGGGAACAGCAGAAGGAATTAATGGTAATGTGTCAAATGAAATCTTGAATAAAATTCATCTAAATTATATAGTAGTTGAGGGGCACCTGGTGGCTCAGTGGGTTAAAGCCTCTGCCTTCGGCTCCGGCTCAGGTCATGATCTCAGGATCCTGGGATCGAGCCCCGCATCGGGCTCTCTGCTCAGCAGGGAGCTTGCGTCCCTTCCTCTCTCTCTGCCTGCTTCTCTGCCTACTTGTGATCTCTGTCTGTCAAATAAATAAATAAAATCTTAAAAAAAAAAACAGTAGTTGAAACTTTCTTAATTATTGATTACCTATTGAAGACTAGAGACTCCTAATGAATGAATGAATAAATGAAGATTTTACTGAATTTTTCTATTTCTATAGTACTGTTCAATTTTCCACAGAACTCTTTTAAGTCTGTCAGTAGATATCAGTTGAACAAAAAATCCAGTAAGGTGGCCAAGATTGGTATTACTACATCCATCTACTAAAGGTTAAAACCTAGACTCAGGAATTGGAATACGCTTCCATTAAGTGTAGGAAGGGCCAGGAGCAGGGAAAGCTCTTTCTTTAATCTTAGACCAGTACTCTTTCTATTGCAGTACACTTTCTCTTTTTGGTGGATACATTTCTACTCTAGTCTCAATAATCTCTAAATAAAGCTGGGAAAAAATTTTTACTCTAGGAAATATATTTTGTCCAAGTGTTTAAATACAAAATCAAGTGTAAACTGCAGAAATTTGTCCAACAATTGGTGAAAATAGTGCTTTTTATAAAATAAGGTTGCTTCACTCTACAGAAAAACTTTGAACTGAGAAATTCCAGGACTGCACGATTTGCTTTATTTGCATGACCTCCTAGGACAGGGAGTCAGGGCAACTTTATGAACCCCACGGTAATCAGTTAGATGAAGGCTATACTTTCCCTGTAAATTCCTCAGAGCAAGTCAGAAAGCGTCTCTTTAGGCTGTACTCAAGAGGAAATATTTAACTAAAGTCAATAACTCCCCCAACCCTGCCCCGGATCAATTTATTAGTTTAGATTTTAGGTTTAAAGAGTCCTGTGAAATCTCCCTCAAAGCTTAGTCATTGGGGCACCTGGAGGGCTCAGTCATTAAGCATCTGCCTTCAGTTCAGGTCATGATCCCAAGGTCCTGGGATTGAGTCCTGCATTGGGCTCCCTGATCAATGGGAAGCCTGCTTCTCCCTCACTCTCTCCCCCTGCTTGTGTTCCCCCTCTTGCTGTGTTTCTCTTTGTCAAATAAGTAAATAAAATCTTTTTTAAAAACTTAGTCATTTAAAATTTGACTAATGTCCCTTTTTTTTAAAAAATTTTATTTATTTATTTGATAGACAGAGATCACAGTAGGCTGAGAGGCAGGCAGAGAGAGAGAGGTGGAAGCAGGCTCTCCACTGAGCAGAGTGCCCGATGCAGGGCTCGATCCCAGGACCTGAGCCGAAGGCAGAGGCTTTAACCCACTGAGCCACCCAGGCACCCCTAATGTCCCCTTTTTGCCATATACAAAGACTGCTCCTATGTGCACCTTGAATGATTTTCTTGTTTAATGACATGTCTCTCCTTTCTTTACTTTTGGAGTACAAATTATTCAATAATGTCATTTTATCCACATTTTCAGATGAGAAATAACCTCTTATTCTGTTCTGTAACCAAACTTTGGTAAAGTTTACTTTATTTTCAAGCTTAGAAGCTTTAAAATTACCTAGCTACACTTGGTATAGACATTATTGTGTACAGTTTCCATGAGGAAATGTAGCTGCATATCTAATATTGATATTTTGGGCACAACAATAAATTAACGAAAATTTGGGGGTATTGATTATTGTAACCAATCATATTTTCAGAATTCTAAGTCAAGTGAGTCCATCTAAGTTTGGGGCTGTGTTTGTATTACCAGTTCCTACCTAATACATAAGTATTAGGATTCCATCGATGCTTGTCAGCATTTGATTTGATTTGATTTGATTTAAAGATTTTATTTATTTATTTGACAGACAGAGATCACAAGTAGGCAGAGAGAGAGGAGGAAGCAGGCTCCCTTCTGAGCAGAGAGCCTGATACCCAGCTCGATCCCAAGACCTGAGATCATGACCTGAGCCGAAGGCAGAGGCTTTAACCCACTGAACCACCCAGGTGCCCGCTTGTCAGCATTTTAAATATGAATTATCTTTCAGGGGTGCCTGGGTGGCTCAGTCGGTTGAGGATCTGGCTCTTGGTTTCAGCTCAGGTCATGAACCCAGGGTCGTGGGACTGGGCCGTGAGATGGGTTCTACACTCAGTGGAAAGTTGGCTTGAGAAGATTCCCTCTATTCCTCTCCCTCTGCTACCCACCCCCCATTTGTGTGTTCTTGTTCTCTTTCTCTTAAATAAATAAATATATCTTGAAAAAAATAAATATAGGGTGCTGGGTGTCTCAGTCCTTAAGCGTCTGTCTTTGGCTCAAATTATGATCCCAGGGTCCTGGGAGCCCCTGCATCAGGCTCCCTGCTCAGCAGAAAGCCTGCTTCTCCCTTTCCCACTCTCCCTGCTTGTGTCCTCTCTCTTGCTATCTTTCTCTTTCAAATAAATAAATAAAATCTTTTAAAAAATAAATATGAATTATCTTTGAATATTCTCACTTGGATAAAATGCTCTCTGTACCTCAATTTTAAGGTTGCTAGATTTACATTATATAATATTTGGAACACACTTTTTAAAAAATATTTTATTCATTTATTTGAGAGGTAGCAAGCAAGAGAGATGGAGAGCTAGTACACACAAGCTGGATGAGGGGCAGAGGCAGAGGGAGAAGCAGACAGCCCGATGTGGGGCTCAATCCCAGAACCCCAGGATCATGACCTGAGCTGAAGGTGGACGCTAAACTGACTGAGCCACTCAAGTGTCCCTGGAACACATTTTTATATTAAGAGTATTTATTGATTATCTGAAATTCATATTTAACCAAGTGTTCTGTATTTTATCCAGCAACCCTATCAATTTATCCCAATAATATGCACTCTCTGACATGTAGGGGTTGGGCTAGGCAATGTTATTAGACAGTAGTCTAAGAAGTGGACCGGGTTAAACCTTCCTGGAGGTAGCAATCTTTTTTTTTTTTTTAAGATTTATTTATTTATTTGACAGAGAGAGACATCACAAGTAGGCAGAGAGACCGGCAGAGAGAGGGGGGAAGCAGGCTCCCTGCTCAGCAGGGAGCCCAATGCAGGACTCGATCCCAGGACTCTGAGATCGTGACCTGAGCCAAAGGCAGAGGCTTAACCCACTGAGCCACCCAGGCACCCCTGGAGGTAGCAATCTAACAGGGAAGATAGGCATTGAACCATCATGTACTTAATACATTTATATGGCGAAAGTGCTATTAAAGAGAAGTTTGAGGGGCACCTGGGTGGCTCAGTCAGTTAAGCGTTGGAGTCTTGATTTAGGCTCAGGTCATGATCTCGGGGTTGTGAGATCCAGCCCTACATTCGGCTCTGCGCTCAGTTTGGGGTCTGCTGGAGATTCTTTCTTTCTCCCTCTGCCTCTCCCCCCACCTTGCACACGCAGGCACATATATTCTCTCTCTCATATAAATAAATACCATCTTTAAAAAAAAAGAGAGAGAGAGGCTTGAACTAATGTAACAGAGGACTTGATAAGTCAGGGGCTAGAGAAGGCTGCTCTAGTCTAGAGGAAGACAATTAAATTGACATCTGAATAAGAAGACCTTAGTGACATGAAGGGGTCAGTTGGAGGTAAGTTTCTTATAGCACTTAAAAAGTCCTGTTCAGGGGCGCCTGGGTGGCTCAGTGGATTAAAGCCTCTGCCTTCGGCTCAGGTCATGATCCCAGAGTCCTGGGATCGAGCCCCACATCGGGCTCTCTGCTCGGCAGGGAGCCTGCTTCCTCCTCTCTCTCTGCCTGCCTCTCTGCCTACTTGTGATCTCTGTCCGTCAAATAAATAAATAAACAAAATCTTAAAAAAAAAAAAAAAAAAAGTCCTGTTCAAGGGGCACCGGGGTGGCTCAGTGGGTTAAGGCCGCTGCTTTCAGCTCAGGTCATGATCCCAGCGTCCTGGGATCGAGCCCCACGTCGGGCTTCCTGCTCAGCAGGGGGCCTGCTTTCTCCTCTCTCTCTGCCTGCCTCTCTGCCTACTTGTGATCTCTGCCTGTCAAATAAATAAATAAAATCTTAAAAAAGAAAAAGAAGTCCTGTTCAAGCACACTGGGAGAGAAAATAGTGCAGGGATTTTCTTTTCTTTCTTTAAAGATTTTATTTATTTGACAGAGAGAGAAAACAAGAGAGCACAAGCAGGGGCAGGAGCAGAAGGAGAGGGAGAAGCAGGCACCCCATTGAGCAGGGAGCCCAATGCAGAGCTTGACCTAAGGACTCTGAGATCATGACCTGGGCCAAGGCAGATACTGAACCAACTGAGCCACCCAGGTGCCCAGAGTGCAGGAATTTTCTGCATGAGAAAGGAGGCTAGCATGGCTGGGGGACTGACAAGGGAAGAGGAGGTGGGTCTAGCAAGGTTTTGTAAGCCCAGTAAAATATTTGTCTACTGGGCCCAAGTACAGTTGTAGGTAGGCAGTGGGGATTCAGAAATGAAGGTCAAATCCTGCCCTAAGAACCCCACTACATGGTGACTAACGGGAATGAGGATAAAGAGGAAAAGGTAAGAAATAAAATTTTCAAATCCTACTTTCAAGGAGCATGGTTATAGATATCTCTGTGGTAGTAAACATGTTGCCAGACACTTAAAAGATTTGCTATTAAATTTACAGTGCTGTGCTTGCTCACCTGATCTGTAGTTATCTGCTGAAATATTTTTGGAAGATATTTGAATAACATTTTTGAAATGTGGCAAGTCTGAGACTGAAAAGTCAGTAGAGATCCACCACTTAATATCACTGCAGGGAACTAGGTAAAATCCAACTTCATCGCAGCTATTTTCAAAGACGTTTGGAAAAAGAACATTAAAACAAAACCGAACAAGACTTGACTATGTTAAGAACTTTCACCGAATACTAGCTTTGTATCTTAGCCAGCTTCTTCAGTTGCAGTGACGACCAACTTCTCAGTATGACTCCAGATTTCTCCTTATGTGGATTTACGGAAAATCGTACTGTGAAGTACAAACTAAACTGATTTTTTTTTTTTACTGTGATTACAAAATAGTGACACTACCAATTGTGAGACACCTTGGTATATAATTAAAAGCATCTGGGGGCGCCTGGGTGGCTCAGTGGGTTAAGCCGCTGCCTTCGGTTTAGGTCATGATCTCAGGATCTTGGGATGGAGTCCCGCTTCGGGCTCTCTGCTCAGCAGGGGGCCTGCTTCCCTCTCTCTCTGGCTGCCTCTCCATCTACTTGTGATCTCTCTGTCAAATAAATAAATAAATAAATAATAAAACCAACTCATGCCCCTAACTGCTACAGGTTTACCTTAATCCAAAGGTAATCCTAATACCAAATCTTCAAAAAAAAAAAAAATTGGCATTGTGTGAGAAATATTTCTGAAATTTGAGAAAAAAATTAGGAAATGGGAATTAAGTGAATTGGGCTGGTTTGGAACGTCGGGTTACAAATAGCCAATATCATTTTAGTTTTTCCATCTAGTATCTCAAGAAAGCGTATTATCTTTAATAAAACATATCTGATACCAATAACTAGTCCTTCAGTAAAGAGATGCCGGGATTTTAATTTACAAACTCCTTTGCCATTCCGAAGAAGAGTAAAGCACCTACAGACATCAAATACCATACCTAGTTGCAATGTCTTGAAACAACCGAGAGCTAAGGAAAGGCGTGATCGGAAAAATCTCGCGAGAAGCACCGCATTTACTATTTTTCGCGATATTTTGGTGCCCAGCCTTTTTCCTATGTCTCGCAGGATCACGGTTAATCTCGCGATATTTGGGAAGTTCCGTTGGGAAGATGGCGGCGGCCGGGAGCACCCTTCTCTTCTTGCCGCCGGGGACTTCAGACTGAGCCTTCCCGGGAAGAGTGGGGACGGCTTGTGCCCTGCGTCCCGGGAGCCCGAACCAACTTGGTTCCCTCGTTAGTGGTGGGGAAGGGCTTATCCTCTTGTGTAGGACTCAGTACCTCCCCACCGTCAGGATGAAGGCTCAGGGGGAAACCGAGGGTGAGTGACTTGAGGGGGAAAGCAGGGGGCGGGACACAGCTTGGGGGAGCCAATCTGTGAGAAGAGCTGGGGGAGCCGATGCTTCCGCGAGGGCAACGCTCCCGAGGTCGTGGAGTCCAGGAGGCGGGATAGCTTCTGACTGTGCCTTCTTTGGTGATCGAGGGCTCTGACTTTGGTGTGATGGGGGCTCTCAAGTTCTGTGAAGGTTTCCTGCTTAGCTAGGGACAATCAGTTGGGCCTCAGGAAATTTTTAGCCTAAAGTTGATGGAAGACCAGGCGAATGAATCTAAAACTTGCTTACACCTCGTAGGTGTCAAGTATTGGAGGATGTTTTGGTATGAGTGAAATGATTAGGATCTCGTGATTTTAAAACCCACTAGTTTCATAGAATGTCACAATGTTCAGATCTTGTATCACACTGTATATTTGTAAAATGCGTTGCTTTTCATCCTTTCAATGGCTGTACTAACTCACAACTGCTGAAAAAACAACTTTTCTGTGGAACCTTACTTAGATTCTCTGAAGTTCTACACTCTTAAATGCTTCATTAGCATTTTGGATATAGATCTTTTAATAAGGATCACTGTATTAATGTTTACTCATCAGTCTTCTCCACTTTCAGCTTTGTTAGATCAGGGAGCTTGCCTTACTCATCATTGTGTAGTCCCTGGCACAAAAAGTGGTAGAGCATTCGTGTAAAGTAATTATCATCAGGCTTTTTGAGGAAAAGGGGGGTGGGGAGTATATTTTAAAGGAGAGGAAGAAGAAAGGTTTACTCCTTGGGTGCGCGGGATTGGTGAGTGTAAAATGGAAACTGGATGAGGCAGAAATTTTGTCTAATTTGCCCATTACTGTATCCCCAACATATAAAATAATGCTTGAGTGAGTGAGTCTTGAAAGTGGAATTGTCAGCAATGTGTCCAAACCGTAGGCTGGCTGAAACAGCCTCCAAACTGATTTTCCAGAAGATGAGGACATTGGAGGAAGGAATTTGAATCTTGATTTAGAAAATGTCACTACCTTGACTGTGATTGCTGATATTCTATTCATCTTTCTTTTTTTTTTTTTTTTAAAGATTTTATTTATTTGACAGATAGAGATCACAAGTAGACGGAGAGGCAGGCAGAGAGAGAGGGAAGCAGGCTCTTCGCTGAGCAGAGAGCCGGATGTGGGGCTCTGTCCCAGGACCCTGGGACCATGACCTGAGCCGAAAGCAGAGGCTTTAACCCACTGAGCCACCCAGGCGCCCCTCTATTCATCTTTCAGTGCCAACATCACCAGTCACCTTTTCTGTAACATCCCCAGGACTGATACTGAACTTTTTCTTTTTTGCGTTTCAATTGTAATGTGTCTGTTTTTAACACCGTATCTCATTTTTGCTTTCTGTGATGGTTATTTCCACTTTAACTTATGCACACCTCCTCACAGATACCATCTCAGGGGTATTGTGTGTTTTTGTATTGCCAGTGGTCTCTAGAACAGGTTCTCATTTATACTAAGAAGTATAAGAATTAGAGGAAGGATCAACTGTATTTCAAAAGTAAAAATTTTAATTAAAACTAATTCAATAAAGTAATACAAATTCAAAAATAACAATCAACTAAATTTCAGTAATGAAAATTATAATTCAGAAATAAAAATTAGGAGGGCTGGAGAGCACAAGGGTTGTTCAGTCCAGGAAACTGAGGACTTTTCTACCTTTCTCTAACCTCTGCTGGAAACTCATCTTTTAGTCATTGACATATTCCGTATCCATATAGTTCTAGTTTGATTTCAAACTGGAAAAATTAAAATGGCAAATATAGCCTGTTCTCTTTCTTTCTCTCATTCTTCCTTTCTGTCTCTCTTTCTTTCTTAGATTTTATTTATTTATTTGACAGACTGCAAGAGAGGGAATACAACCAGGGGGCATGGGAGAGGGAGAAGCAGCTTCCCGCTGAGCAGGGAGCCGAATGGCGGGGCTCCATCCCCGGACCCTGGGATCATGACCTGAACCGAAGGCAGACGCTTAACGACTGAGCCACCCAGGCGCCCCTACAGCCTGTTTTCTTGATAATACTTATACACTAATCTCTTAGAATTATGTTAAAAAATTAAGAAAGTCTGTATTTCATATTGAAAACCAACTAACTATTGGAAGGCCATGTTCAGATATATGCTCTACATATATCATGCAAGGGATTTCATGCATTATCATGTAATGATTTTGTCACTAAATGTAGTCTTAATCCTGAAACATAATTAGAAGTGGTTCTTTTTTTGGCTTTCATTAAAAGAACTGAATAGAAATCATTTATATTTTGTAGTGTTCATTTGATTAGACCCCAATTTCTGTGTCTTCTTGTTATTAAAACTAAAGTATTTGTATATTTTGAAGTAAATGACATTAAAAAATATTTTCACTGAGTTTGTTACCAGGATGAAGTATGTGGGGTTTTTTTGCAAGTAAAATTGTGAAGGGTCTTGAAAGAAGAATTTCTAATGCTGTTTTCTGATTTATATCGTAGAGTCGGAGAAGCTGAGTAAGATGAGTTCTCTCTTGGAACGGCTCCATGCGAAATTTAACCAAAATAGACCTTGGAGTGAAACCATTAAGCTTGTGCGTCAAGTCATGGTGAGGATTACGCTGGTGGATAAAGTGTCATGCTTAGATAATTATTTAATAAGCTAAGCTCCCTGTGTAGATTTTTTCCAGATTAGTTATTATAGTATGTCCTCAGTTTTTTGTCTATTTGTTTAAGAGTGAGTGTGATACCGTGAGAGGGCAGGGCAGTGCGAAGGTGGGAGTTTCAGAGAGAGAGGGAAAGAGAGAATCTCAGGCATGCTCTTTGCCCAGTATGGAGTCTGATGTGGGGCTCGATTTTTTTTTTTTTTTTAAGACTTTATTCATTTATTTGACACGGAGAGAGAGCACAGGTAGGCAGAGAGGCAGGCAGAGAGAGAGAGGGAAGCAGGCTCCCTGCTGAGCAGAGATTCCCAATGCGGGGCTTCATCCCAGGACCCTGAGATCATGACCTGAGCCGAAGGCAGAGGCTTGACTCACTGAGTCACCCAGGCTCACCCCTGTGGGGCTCACCCACCCCTGTAGGGCTCAATTTTATGACCCTGAGATCATGACCTGAGCTGAAATCAAGAGTCAGACGCTTAACTGACTGAGCCTTTCAGGCGCCCTCAGCCACTTGATTCTTTTTTTTTTTTTAAAGATTTTATTTATTTATTTAACAGAGAGAGATCACAGTAGACAGAGAGGCAGGCAGAGAGAGAGAGAGGGAAGCAGGCTCCCTGCTGAGCAGGGAGCCCGATGCGGGACTCGATCCCAGGACCCTGAGATCATGACCTGAGCCGAAGGCAGCGGCTTAACCCACCGAGCCACCCAGGTGCCCCTCAGCCACTTGATTCTAATGAGATGGTAATTTCATTGTATCTGTACTACTAATAAGAGTTTGCAATTGATTTTTTGTTTTTTTAAGATTCTATTTATTTGGTGGAGGGGAGCTGCATAAGCTAGGGGAGCAACAGAGGGAGAGAGAGAAGCAAGCTCTCTGCGGAGCTGGGAGCCTGTTGTGGGTCTGGATCCTAGGACCCTGGGTTCATGACCTAAGCCAAAGGCAGACGCTTAACCAACTGAGCCACGCAGGTGCCTTGGAGTGGATTTAAATAAAAAACAAACAAAAAAAACCCGATTTATTTAGTTTAGAGAGCTTGTGAGCACGGGGAGAGTGGAGGGGCAAAGGTATAGGGAAAGAGAGGTTTTTTTTTTAAGATTTTATTTATTTGACAGAGATCACAAGTAGGCAGAGAGGCAGGCAGAGAGAGAGAGGGGGAAGCAGGCTCCCCGCTGAGCAGGGAGCCTGATGCAGGGCTTGATCCCAAGACCCTGAGATCATGATGGGAGCCGAAGGCAGAGGCTTAACCCACTGAGCCACCCAGGTGCCCCGGGAAAGATAGTCTTAAGCAGGCTCTGTGCTGGGCTCTATCTCACTGAGATCATGATCTAACCTAAAAGCAAGAGTTGGATGCTTAACTGACTGGACCACCCAGGCACCCCTAGAGTTTGCAGTTGATTCTTTTTTTTTTTTTTTTTTTTAAGATTTTATTTATTTATTTGACAGAGAGAGATCACAAGTAGGCAGAGAGGCAGGCAGAGAGAGAGAGAGGGAAGCAGGCTCTCTGCTGAGCAGAGAGCCCGATGCGGGACTCGATCCCAGGACCCTGAGATCATGACCTGAGCCGAAGGCAGCGGCTTAACCCACTGAGCCACCCAGGCGCCCAGCAGTTGATTCTTAATTAGCTTCACCTGTTCACTCTAACTTTTCCTCTATAGTACTACTTCTTGAGTCATTTACCATTATGGGGAGCTCTTACATGAAAGTTAAGTGGAAGACGGTGTAGGGACTGGCTATTAAAAGTTCATCCATATGAGTCCAGTGGTAGTCAAATGATGTAGGAAAACTTTACTTCCTTTTTTTTTTTTTTTAAAGATTTTATTTATTTATTTGACAGAGAGAGAGAGAATTACAAGTAGGCAGAGAGGCAGGCGGGATGGGGGACGGGGGAAGCAGGCTCCCCACTGAGCAGAGAGCCCGATGAGGGGCTTGATCCCAGGACCCTGAGATCATGACCTGAGCTGAAGGTAGAGGCTCAAGCCACTGAGCCATCCAGGTGCCCTGGAAAACTTTACTTCTATGATTTGACCTGGGCGATGCTTATATGGATGTGTTCACTTTGTGATATTCATGGAGTTCTTCATGTAAAATTCATATACTTTTTTATACATATTTTACACTTCAATGAAAGTGCCCCCTCCTCCCTACCAAATCTTACTTTGGATCCGGAGTCAGTTCAGTTTAGTAGATTTATTAGTGTTTAAAATGATCATATCAGTATAGCCCTAGCAAAAGAACTAAATTTGCTGTCAAAAGGCCTATATTTGAGGTATTTACTACCTATGTGACTTTACTACCTATGTGAACAAATTATTGACTCTCTGAGTTTCTTCATCTGAAAAGTAGAGGCACACAGTACCGTTTACTTTTCCACATAGTTTTGTTGTAAGAATCAAGTGAAATAATGGATATTATAGTTTGTGTTGCCAAAAGATTTCTGTAGGAGTGCTTGGGTAGCTCTCCCAAGCACATGGGGTGAGCATCTGCCTTTAGCTCAGCTCATGATCCCAGGATTGAGCCACATGTCAGGCTCCCTTCTCCCTCTCCCTCTACTTGCTGCTCCCCCTGCTTGTGCATGTGCATGCTCTCTCTCTCTCTGTCGAATAAATAAAAATCCTTAAAAAAATATAAAAGATTTCTGTAACTGTAAATTTGAGAAATGTATATGTATCTTCTGGCTGAGGATTACATACATAGAATGTGGCTTTTTGTTTGTATTATTTTGTTTAATGCCTTAAATAAAAGAATGGCGGTTTTTCCAGTCTGGGGATTCAGAGGTTGTCATTTTTATACTACCAGGTAGCCATATTCTACTTTGAAATACGGGCTGTAAATGATATTGTCATTAGAGAGACATTATGAGATAGAGGAATTCCGGGTGGTTCCTAAAATCCTCTCATGGGGAACCAGTGTCTGGTTTGGTTACCATAGCTTCCCCTGTCTACTTCTCACTTTGCATATTCAGATACCTAATTTTTTTTAATACTTTCATTTTTAAAGATTTTATTTATTTGACAGAGACCACAAGTAGGCAGAGAGGCAGGCAGAGAGAGAGAGAGAGGAAGCAGGCTCCCTGCCAAGCAGAGAGCGCAATGCGGGGCTCGATCCCAAGACCCTGGGATCATGACCTGAGCCGAAGGCAGAGGCTTTAACCCACTGAGCCACCCAGGCGCCCCACCTAATTTTTTTTTTTTTTAAGATTTTATTTATTTATTTGACAGACAGAGATCACAAGTAGGCAGAGAGGCAGGCAGAGAGAGAGGAAGGGAAGCAGGCTCCCCGCTGAGCAGAGAACCCGATGTGGGGCTCGATCTCAGGACCTTGGGATCATGACCTGAGCTGCAGGCAGAGGCTTTAACCCACTGAGCTGCCCAGGCGTCCCTCAGATACCTAATTTTATTGGGTATTGAGATTTTGGAAGTTTTCAACAATTGTCATAGTAACAAAGTGTCAGTAGACTAAAATGGAAATCAGATTGTCCATTTATTAGTTTACCACAGAGGGTTTATCTTTCCACTTAGCAAAATATTGGTATTCACTGTCCAGAGCAACCCCTTATCTATTCAAGGTACAAGGGAAGTCCTGTTATTCATCAGATGTTTGTTTTATGAAGATGGAATGAGAACAAAGAGATGGATTTAGGGCATAGAAAAGCCTGAAAAACTATTGTTGTATCATAAAACTTTTCACATTTTTAGGGACTGGAATGTTGTGCAGAGAGAAACTTCCTTGGATAGGTTTAGAAAAACTGTCAGATCTTTTGCTCTTTGGGAGTCCCTTTTTCTAGACTACACATTTTGTTTCTTAGAGTCAGTCTAATTTTACTGAGGTTTGGTTTTAGTAGATTACATGCGAATCACCTTGTTAGATTCGGGGATTTCCAAATATCCTGAGCCACGTCATTTAACTGACTAAACTTAGGATGTAGTTACTTTTGCAGGAGGCTGATCTCATTTATTATATTTGATTCTTCCTAATTTTTGAAGATTTTATTTATTTGTCAGGGAGAGAGAGAATGAGCACAGGCAGACAGAGTCGCAGAGGGAGAATGCGGGACTTGATCCCAGGACGCTGGGATCATGACCTGAGCCGAAGGCAGCTGCTTAACCAGCTGAGCCACCCAGGCGTCCCTATTCTTCCTAATTTTTGATTCTTCCTAATCTAAAATAAGGTCTGGGCATACCTTTTTCTACCTTCATGTATATGGATATGGAAGTATCCATGTTTATGAACTTTTCTTTGTGGATGAATGGATAGAGTAAAAGGGGTCTATAGATTATCTTGAGTATATAGAGTATATAGACTATAGCATTTGGTCTATAGATTATCCTGAAACATTACTACTAGAATAAATACATTTACCTGAAACACTCTTGACTTCGTTAATTTCTACCTCAAGTGTTTTCTTAACAGGAGAAGAGGGTTGTGATGAGTTCTGGAGGGCACCAACATTTGGTCAGCTGTTTGGAGACTTTGCAGAAAGCTCTTAAAGGTTTGTAATACGAAATATGCTTTGAAATATGTTTTTGAAATATGCTCTCTTAAAATGTCCAATATAAAAAGATTGTTTTATACTTAATAGAAGAAAAGTAAGTTGAGATAGATTTACTTTCTATGTTAAGTATTACCCTTGCTTTCACTATGGAGTTGAGATTAGCTCTTACCTGAACTTTTTTTTTTTAAAGATTCTATTTATTTGAGAGAGAGTGAGAGAGAGCATGAGAAGGGAGAAGGTCAGAGGGAGAAGCAGACTCCCTGCAGAGCTGGAGCCTGGTGCGGCACTTGATCCCAGGACTCCGGGATCACGACCTGAGCCAAAGGCAGTGGCTTAACCAACCAGGCGCCCCTTCCCTGAACTTTTTAAAAAAATATTTTAATTATTTGCCAGAGAGAGAGTACACACAAGCAGGCAGAGAGGTAGAGGTAGCGAGAGAAGCAGACTCCCTGCCGAGCAAGGAGCCCGATGCGGGACTCCATCCCAGGACCCTGGGATCATGACCTGAACCGAAGGCAGCTGCTTAACGAACTGAGCCACCCAGGCGCCCTCTTACCTGAACTTTTGAAAGATTTTTTTTTTTTAAGATTTTATTTATTTATTTATTTATTTAAAAGATTTTATTTATTTATTTGACAGAGAGAGATCACAAGTAGGCAGAGAAGCAGGCAGAGAGAGAGGAGGAAGCAGGCTCCCCGCTGAGCAGAGAACCCGATGCGGGACTTGATCCCAGGACCCTGAGATCATGACCTGAGCCGAAGGCAGCGGCCTAACCCACTGAGCCGCCCAGGCGCCCCTTATTTATTTATTTGACAGAGATCACAAGTAGGCAGAGAGGCAGGCAGAGAGAGCAGGGGAAGCACGCTCCCCTCTGAGCAGAGAGCCCGATGTGGGGCTAGATCCCAGGATGCTGGGATCATGACCCGAGCCGAAGGCAGAGGCTTTAACCCACTGAGCCACCAGGTGCCCCAAAAGATTTATTTTTGATCCTTCTTGGAGGCTGGTAGAGATTCAAAAGTTAATGATGCTTTATAAGATAGCAGGGAAAAGTTTTTTTCCTTCACATATTCTCTTTTAATTAACCCACGGTAAGAAGATGGACATTTCAACTCTAATAAAAGAGTTTTACATTGTTTATGGACAGTGTTTTCAGGGAAGGAAATAAAATTTAAATCATGAGCTTGAATATTCATACTTAAAATTACTAGTTCTGTGTATTTTCGGGGAAAAAATTAAAAACCGATTTTACTCTGATCCATCATGAATGAACCTGATTCAGTTGAATATTGTTTTTTTTTCCCCCTTGGGTTTCCTTTGAAATCTCGAGTCTGAGAGTGGGTTCCTACAGCCTTCATCGCCCCTTCTAACAGTTCCTTCTCTAATGGTTAATAATCCTTGTTTAGTTCATCAGAATGTAGAGGATCCCACATTTGCTTCTTCAATCTTAACACAGTGTCTCAATGTTGAAAAACTCTGGTAGCCCTTCCCAGTCCGTGGAAATAACCATAGTATACAGAGGCAGAAGCTGGTATTTTTTTTTTTTAATTGTGGTAAAATGTACATAACATAAACTTCACCATTTTAACCATTTTAAGTTATAGTTGAGTGGCATTAAGTACATTCACATTGTGTGTAGCCATCGCCACCGCTATCCATCTTCAGAACTTTTTCATCTTCCCAAGCTGAAACTCTGGACTCATTAATAACTTCTTTCTCCCTCTCCTCAGCCATTGATTACCATCATTCTACTTTCTTCAAGAATTTGTCTACTCTGAAAAAAAAAAAAAAAAAAGAATTTGTCTACTCTGAATACCTCGTATAAGTGGAATCAAACAGTATCTGTCCTTTTGTGACTGGCTTTTCAGTTAGCATACTGTCTTTAGTGTTCATTCATGTTGTGGCATGTATCAGAATTTCCTTTTTTGAAAAAGCTAAATAACATTTTTATGTATATACATTTTATTTCTTCATTTCATCCTTGAATGGACGTTTGGTTTGTTTCCACCATTTGGCTATAGTGAATAATGCTGCTATGAATATTTTAACTTTTCAAAAAAGATTTTATTTATTTATTTGTCAGAGAGAGAGGGAGCACAAGCAGGAGGAGCGGCAGGCAGAGGGAGAAGCAGGCTTCCTGCTGAGCAAGGAGCCCAATGTGGGACTCGATCCCAGGACCCCAGGATCATGACCTGAGTCCAAGGCAGGCAGATACTTAATCACTCAGCCACCCAGACAAACCTTGAATATTTGTTTTAATGCTGGTTTGGTGTTTTTTTTTTTTAAAAGATTTTATTTATTTATTTCACAGAGGGAGACCACAAGTAGGCAAAGAGGCAGGCAGAGAGAGAGAGGAGGAAACAGGCTCCCTGAGAGCCCGATGCGGGACTCGATCCCAGGACCCTGGGACCATGACCCGAGCCGAAGGCAGGGGCCCAACCCACTGAGTCACCCAGGCGCCCGCTGGTTTGGTTTTGATGTTAATCTTCCTTACTCTAGTGTGAACAGATACATGTGTCTTTTTGAAGTTAAAGATAACTTATCCCAAATGAGCAATGCAGAAGGGAGAGGAGAAAGGTCCAATAGTTTTCTCAAATAGAGGTCTTTTTTCAAATAGGCCCCCCCAACATGGGGCTCAAATTCACTACCCCAAGATCAAGAGTCACATGCTTTACCAACTGAGCCAGCCAGGCACCCCTCAAATAGATCTTTTTTTTTTTTTTACCCTTATTACTGCCTAGGTCATAGCTGAGTCTTACTAATAAACTTGTACAAATTATAAGCATTTGAACTATTGAATGTAATGGCTTGGAGGGATGGATATAATCCTTAGGATGTTTCGGTCTTTGAAGAATAAAATTTAAGTTATTTGGAGCATTTTGGTGATTTCCCTTTTTTTACCCTTTCCTAGTAACATCTTTACCAGCAATGACTGACCGCTTAGAGTCTATAGCAAGACAGAATGGGTAAGTAGTCTATCTTCGGTAGAAGTATTTAACTTAGTGTTGACTTTGGGTGGCTTTATTTGTGTCTTCTATTAATTTTTGTTTTGATTTGTTCCTGCTAGACTGGGCTCTCATCTCAGTGCCAGTGGCACTGAATGTTACATCACGTCAGATATGTTCTATGTGGAAGTGCAGTTAGATCCTGCAGGACAGCTTTGTGATGTAAAAGTGGCTCACCATGGGGAGAATCCTGTGGTATGTGTTGTTGATATTTCACTGGAATCTGTGGGGGTTTACTTAGGGACATTAATTTTAAAATGAATTGTTGGGGTTTGAAATAGCTTGGGTTTAGATATTTTCATGAGCCACTGTAGCGATGGTGTGATTGGCTATAATACCCATAGCTCTAAAATTTAGAATAACATGGGTCCATCTCTGACATCATCCAAAGGCTTTGACGGCTTTGACAAGTGGAGACACTAGAGGAACGCTTTCCATTTCATATCAACAAACATGAGCCGCAGTTGAACAATAGGTGCTGGGGATACAAAGTTCCTTAAAATTCCTGTCCTCAACAAGCTAATAATCAAGGACAGATAATCTTACACATAACTAACGTCTCTGAAAAAGCCTATAATAGAGATGAATGTTTAACGTGTGTAACCAGTTGAATATGGACCCTAAGGATGGCATTAAAAGGAGGTCCTAATGTTCTAAACAAGCTATTGAAAGTTGATTTCTTTATAAACTAGATCATATATTTTGATCTTTAATTTCCCACCCCACCCCTATGGTTTACTAAGTAGGAAGAAGATGCTTTTTGATATCTTAATATAAGGATTTTCTATAGTTTTAATGTTTTTGTTATAAAGCATGTGCTTTAAAAAGAAAAATTTTTGATGTCTTCAGATGCCTTAAAGTAGTTTAAAGTTTTAACATGATTTCTTTAATTTCAGAGCTGTCCAGAACTTGTGCAGCAACTAAGGTAGGCAAATGACATTTATATTCTGATATTGACAGTGCTCTTCTTTATAGCTAGTCTTGAGGCCTATCAGAAGTTACTCTCCTGAAGAAAATATTTATTTTCTTGGATCAGGATTTTTCAGAGTCTGTATTTGTTCACCTTCAGAACTGACTTACCTTGGGTTCTTTTTTTTTTTAAGATTTTTATTTATTTATTTGGCAGAGAGAGAGATCACAAGTAGGCAGAGAGGCAGGCACGGGGTGGGGAGCAGTCTTCCTTACTGAGCAGAGAACCCAATGCGGGGCTTCATCCCAGGACCCTGAGATCATGACCTGAGCCGAAGGCAGAGGCTTAATCCACTGAGCCACCCAGGTGCCCCTTACCTTGGCTTCTTAACCTGCTCCATCTATCCCAGGGTTTTTCAGCCTTGGTAGCACTGACAGTTTGGATTGGAAAACTCTTTGCTCTAGGGGGCTACCCTGTGCATTGTAGGATGTTTAACTGTGTCCTTCATCTCTCCCCACTATTTGCCAGTAGTATCTCCTGACGTGACAATCAAAAATATGTCAATATTTTCATATGTTCCCTGGAGGACAATCACTTTGGGTTGAAAACTACTGATCTAGCCTCAAGAATTCTGTGTGCAACAAAAATAAATAGAACCTAATTATTAAGTCAGAGAAGTCTTTTGAGAAAATTGAGTCTATACCACGGAAAGAACTTTTTTTCACTTTGAGAAAAATTGTTTTACGTTTAAGGTATATGTGTGATAAACTCCCATCATAGAAGTGCCAGACTTCAAGAGTTTCTTAGTAGTTGATGGTATTTCCCCCTGGATTACCCTTTTCTTTTTTTTTTTTTTTTAAAGATTTTATTTATTTACCTGACAGAGAGAGATCACAAGTAGGCAGAGAGGCAGGCAGAGAGAGAGGAGGAAGCAGGCTCCCTGCTGAGCAGAGAGCCCGATGCGGGACTCGATCCCAGGACCCCGAGATCATGACCTGAGCCGAAGGCAGCGGCTTAATCCACTGAGCCACCCAGGCGCCCCTATCCTTTTCTTTTAAATATTTTTATTTATTTATTTGACAGAGATCACAAGTAGGCAGAGAGGCAGGCAGACAGAGAGAGAGAGAGGAGGAAGCAGGCTCCCTGCCGAGCAGAGAGCCCGATGCGGGGCTCAATCCCAGGATCATGGGATCATGACCTGAGCCAAAGGCAGAGGCTTTAACCCACTAAGCCACCCAGGCACCCCTATCCTTTCCTTTTAAGTCGAGTAGAAATTCACTTTCTGGGATTTTAAGAAAGTCATGATATCAATTTTATGTCTTAAATACAGCAGAGTTTTTAGATACTACATGGAGATGGCTTAAGATGTTAATGTTGAGGAAATAAGTTTTATACTTGGCCTTTGCAGTGATCATTTTGATGTATTCATAGCCAAATGTGCCAAATTTGAACCACTTTTTAAAAGTTGGCAACATAAAAACAGCCCTTTTATGAGTTCATTGAATCAGTTAAGTCTAGCAAAGGTATGTTGCCAGAATAGTCCAGAAAGCCAATATTTCTGGTTCTAATCTGAAGTTGGAAACGGCACCAATTTATGAACTGGTGGTGTTTTAAAGTTAATTTGTAAGTATGTTTTGAAGTGGAAAGCTCAGAAATAATATTAGCCTTTACATGCTATTTTTAGTCACTTGGTATAGATAATGATTTTAAGATAGGGGGTATTTTGGGCATTAAGTGTTCAATTTTTGCCTGACCAAATATCTGACACTGTTAGGGCAATTTAGCTCTCAAGAGACTTTTTTTTTAGTTTGAAAAAAGATACAGAGAATTAGAATTGTTGAGTTGTGTTGTGTTATGTTGGATTGCTGAGCCTGCCCACAGAACCCAATTGACTAAGAATCCAAGCCTGAATATTGAGTTCTAGGATGCGAGGGGTCTAAGTAGTAGTTTCTTTTTCCTGGACCAGGTCTAGTCATACGAACATTTTGTGGTTTGCCTCCATAGTACTCATCTCCTTTACTCTAGGTCTCCTCTCTCTCTCCAGGTATTCATTTTCCTCTCTGCTTTTAGGTTGCCGTATACATTCATGCAAGTGTTCTATCTTCCCTATTTATTTATTTCCATTTCCTCTCCAACCAAAAATTTGTTTTCCTCATGACATCCAGTCATCTTAGTTACATATAAGGGGAAAAGAAAATGATTTATTTCAACCAAGTCTCATTGGTTAGGATTGAATTATTGGAGCATCTGAATTAGTAGGTCTTTTTGACTGTTTTTACAGTGCTTACAAGTACCTTCTCTAGATAAATGGGATAGAGAAAGGAAATCATTTCATTTTCTTTTGCTACTTTTGATTGACTCTAGAAAACTTTGGGGAGAAAAGAGCAAACCAAATTATTAAAATTAGTTTTAGGTAGCCATGATTTTTGACGCTTTGCATTAAGATTGAGTAGTAATTGTATGTTTTATTCTCTTCCCTCTCCCCCGAACTCCTTATAGGGAAAAAAATTTTGATGAATTTTCTAAGCACCTTAAGGGTCTTGTTAATCTTTATAACCTTCCAGGGGACAAGTAAGTATTTTTAAAATTTTTTTGCTTTTGTTGGAAAAATCAGTATAGATGTAAAACCATTTTGTGCTTGGAAATTTACCAAGTCTTCTGCCCTATCTTATTTGTGATTTCTTTTCATACTGACTACCTATAGCTTCCAACTTTATATCTTTCGAAGGTATTTGAAGTAAATAATTTCTGTATTAATGGATATAATGCTAAAAGAGACTAAATCCTTGAGATGTCTTCAACATAGTGATTTTTAAGCTGAAAAGTAATTAGTTGTGGAACTGGCTCATCATTTTTATTTTTAACCTACCTGGGATTCTGTTAACTAGCCTGGCTCTTTCAAACAGAATTGCCCTCTAGGCTATGTTAATGTTTGTTTGTATGTATGTGTAGGTATATATTTTTCAACTGTTTGACTCTTGTTCTCTTTATCTACGTTCTAGCAAACTGAAGACTAAAATGTACCTGGCTCTCCAATCCTTAGAACAGGACCTATCTAAAATGGCAGTTATGTATTGGTAAGATGGGCTCAAGTGAATTCCATATGACCCTCTGGATACTTTGTTCTCAAAGCTTTTCAGCTAGGGGGTTGCTAGGGTACTATATTACCTTACAGCTGCATAATATTATGTATTTTACCTATATCGTATATCTTGTCCATCTCCTTTTACTTCCCAAATGATTGCATTTCATTTTCTCAGTATGTCTAAGTTGTTGGTTGATACTCCATCAGTTTTATTTGAAGACTTGTCAAACCCGGCCTCACATCTGATAAATAATAGTCTAGTTGTAATTTTTGTTCACCATATTACAAACTGGTTTATACTTGTAAATAATCTCTTTACCTTAAAAGTGAAATATAATTGTTATATGTCCAGTTATAGAACAACTTATTAAGATAGTATTCTAAGACTTTTAACAGCTTCTTATTAGGGCATTGTGCACTAATACCTTCAGGGCTTTAATACAAGCAAACATAGATCATTTGTCTCACAGGAAGGCAACCAATGCTGGTCCCTTGGATAAGATTCTTCATGGAAGTGTTGGCTATCTTACTCCAAGAAGTGGGGGTATGTGATTCTACTTTGCTTACTTTGAAAAATATTTATTTATAAAAGATTTTATTTATTTATTTGTCAGAGAGAGTACAAGTCAGAGAGAGCAGCAGACAGCGGGGAAAGCAGACTGCCCACTGAGCAGGAAGCCCAATGGGGGGACTCAGTCCCAGGGTCCTGGAATCGTGACCAGAGCCAAAGTCAGACGTTTAACCAACTGAACCACCTAATCGTCCCAATTTCATTTTATTTTTTAAAGACTTTACTTAGGGGCGCCTGGGTGTCTCAGTGGGTTAAGACTTTGCTTTCATCTCAGGTCATGATCTCAGGGTCCTGAGATCGAGCACCACTTAAGCCTCTCTGCTTAGCAGGGAGCCTGCTACCCCCTCTCTCTCTGCCTGCCTCTTTGCCTACTTGTGTTCTCTGTCTTGTCAAATAAATAAATAAAATCTTAAAAAAAAATACTTTATATATTTGTCAGAGAGTGAGAGCGAGAGAGAGCGTGTACACAGGCAGGGGGAAGGAGAAGCAGGTTCCCTGCTGAGCAAGGAGCCCATGTGGAAATCCATCTCATGACCCCAAGATCATGACCTCAGCTGAAGACGAGACACTTAACCGACTGAGCCATCCAGGCTCCCCTATTTGTTAATTTATTTTTAAAGATTTATTCATTTATTTGTGAGAGACACAGAAAGAGTGTGCAAGTGCATGTGCGGGGGAAAGGGCAGAGGGAAAGGTAGAGAGAATCTCTAGCAGACTTCCTGCTGAGCACGGAACCAAGATCATGACCTGAGCGGAAATCAAGAGTCGATCACTTAACCCACTGAGCCACTGAGGCACCCTGAAAAATGTAAAAATGTTTTATTTTAGTTAAGGAGTCGTTACATTTATACCTTGGGTTATAAGCAGAGGGAGAAAATTACCAGTCATTTCTTTATTTTTAAATGGTTTCTAAGGTGTTAATACCTGCCTTCCCCCAGTTACATTTTTATTTTATTATTATTGTTATATATATATTTTTAAACATTTTATTTATTCAAGAGAGAGAGTGAGGGCGCCTGGGTGGCTCAGTGGGTTAAGCCGCTGCCTTTGGCTCAGGTCATGATCTCAGGGTCCTGGGATTGAGTCCCGCATCAGGCTCTCTGCTCAGCAGGGAGCCTGCTTCCCTCTCTCTCTCTCTGCCTGCCTCTCCGTCTACTTGTGATTTCTCTCTGTCAAGTAAATAAATAAAATCTTTAAAAAAAAAAAAAAAAAAAAAAGAGAGAGTGAGTGAGAGAGAGCATGAGAGGGGAGAGGGTCAAGGGAGAAGCAGACTCCCACTGAGCTGGGAGCCCGGACTCAATCCCGGGATGCGAGGATCATGACCTGAGCCAAAGGCAATCACTCAACCAACTGAGCCAACCCAGGTGCCCTCTACCCCCGTTACACTTTTAAACTGTGAAGTAAATTATTGCCATTAGATTCAATATTGAGGCTTCCATCATATCTCATAAGTTGTTTTGGAGCATATGAAATTACTCTCTCATATATAGTTTTGTAAAAATAGGAATGTTTTTGTTTGCAATTTACCTAATAAAAATAGTGATGTTTTATTTTGTGTAGGTCATTTAATGAATTTGAAGTACTATGCCTCTCCTTCTGACCTGCTGGATGATAAGACTACATCTCCCATCATTTTGCATGAGAATAATGGTAAGACTTTAACTGAAAAGCAACTGAAGTTTTTGTTCAGTGTTTTAAAAATATTTAAAATAATTTGAATGCCTAAGCCTGGCTGTGTATTTCCTGATTTGCTACTTCGTAATAAGTTTGCCATCTTACCAAAGTTTGCTGTTCCTGTCAGATTTTGCATCTGATTCACATACACACACACTCTTAAGTATATATACATGTATGTGTACACACATATAATAATAAAAGCTTAACAGGTGCTTTTGAACAAGTAAATGAATGAATGAAAAGGTGTAAACCATTTGACTTGAAATAATCCCCTTTAATCAAAGGTGAAGAGATTAGCCAACTCACTAAAGAATATAATAATGGATATTATTTTCTATTTGCATTTTTTATTTTTTATTATTTTTTTAAGATTTTGTTTATTTATTTGAGAGACAGAGATCACAAGTAGCCAGAGAGGCAGGCAGAGTTGGGGGTGGGGGGGCTCCCTACAGAGCAGGGAGCCCAATGCGGGGCTCGATCCCAGGACCTTGGGACATGACCTGGGCCAAAGGCAGAGGCTTTAACTGCTGAGCCACCCAGGTGCCCCTCTATTTGCATTTTTTAAATTTTATTTCTTATTAGAACAAAGGAGAAGCTTAAACTCACAACCCTGAGGTTAAGACCTTAGATGAGATCAAGAGTCAGATGCTTTACCAACTGAACCACCCAGGCACCCCCTATTTGCATTTTAATACACTGAAACAGTGAGAAACGGCTTAATACTTCATTTGGTCCCTTTGTTGTAACTTAAGTCCTTGACTATCCTATAATCATAATTTTATTTATTTATTTATTTATTTATTTATTTATTTATTTATTTTTAAAGATTTTATTTATTTATTTGACAGAGAGAGATCACAAAGTAGATGGAGAGGCAGGTAGAGAGAGAGAGAGAGGGAAGCAGGCTCCCTGCTGAGCAGAGAGCCCGATGCGGGACTCGATCCCAGGACCCTGAGATCATGACCTGAGCCGAAGGCAGCGGCTTAACCCACTGAGCCACCCAGGCGCCCTCATAATTTTATTTAAATGCATTCTGGAATTGGAGAAAATATTAAGTGTTGGTAATGAGGCTTTAAATTTTTTTTTTCTTTGGACTGCATTGTTTCCTATATTTTGTTTTATTTACTGACAGAAACATTGGTTGTAGAGGTATTATCTGGCAAATTAGGGCTGACAGATTAGCAGAAGTTAGCCTGATTTTTGTTTTTAAATGTTAAGATCCTTGTAATTTGTGTTACTTTGGAGAATACTCTTTTTCTTTCCTATTCTCAGTTCCTCGATCGTTGGGCATGAACGCATCAGTGACAATTGAGGGAACGTCTGCTATGTATAAACTCCCAATTGCACCATTAATTATGGGGTCACATCCAGTTGACAACAAGTGGTAAGTTAAGTATAATCCTAGCAAAGTTCATTTTTCAACTTCAAGCCCAGTATGAAACAAGTATTACTTTTTTTTTTAATTAATTAATTTATTTATTTGACAGACAGAGATCACAAGTAGACAGAGAGGCAGGCAGGGAGAGAGGAGGAAGCAGGCTCCCTTCTGAGCAGAGAGCCTGATGCGGGGCTTGATCTCAGGACCCTGAGATCATGACCTGAGCAGAAGGCAGAGGCTTAATCCACTGAGCCCCCCAGGCGCCCCTGAAACAAGTATTACTTTGACTTGCCTCTTTCCTCACTTGACTTTCTAGAGATTGATTTTTTATTTTATCCATTTAATTTCTCTTTTCATCATCTATTTGAATGTTCCTCTGTGAAGTCTGTTTATAGAACACATTGTCTATCCTGAGAGAGAAAGAGAAGAATTGTACTACTTGTAATTCCAGGGGTTTAATGACTGCTTTTTTTCCTTATGTTGATCATGGAGCGTCTGTTGATTGGAATACTAACTAGAGACTCAAGATAGATGCTTGATTAAATACTTTAGGGTTAATAAATAAGATGTTTTGCAACTGGGGGAAGAAAGTTAAAAGAGTGAGTTTTTTTTATGATTTATTTATCATTTATTTATTTGAGAGCACGTGTGTGCATGTGTGCACACTAGCAGGGGGGAGGAGCAGAGGGAGGACAAGTAGACTCCGCACTGAGCACAGAGTCCGATGCTGGGCTCATTTTGGAGCTTGATCCCATGGCCCTGAGGTCATGGTTTGAGCTGAAATCAAGAGTCAGGGAGAGGGGCACCTGGGTGGCTCAGTGAGTTAAGCCTCTGCCTTCGGCTCAGGTCATGATCTCAGGGTCCTGGGATCGAGCCCCACATTGGGCTCTCTACTTAGCAGGGAGCCTTGCTTCCCCCTCTGTCTCTCTGCCTGCCTCTCTTCCTACCTGTGATCCCTCTCTCTCTGTCAAATAAATAAATAAAATCTTGAAAAAAAAAAGTCAGATGGATGCTTAACTGATTGAGCCATTCAAGTGCCCCAAAAGTGAACTTTTTTAAACCTTTTTTTAGAATTTATTTAAGTAATCTCTACACCCAGTGTGGGGCTCATACTCATGACCTCAAGACCAAGAGTCCCATGCTCTAGCGACTGAGCCAGTCAGGTACCCCAAAAGAGCGAACCTTTGATAGGCTTTTGTTAAATGATATGGGCATGTTTAAGAATGGGTGTTTAGATTTTTCATTTTTATATGAAGTCAAAAATCCAACCAACCCCCTCCTTTTTTTTTTAAGGACCCCCTCCTTCTCCTCTATCACCAGTGCCAACAGTGTTGATCTTCCTGCCTGTTTCTTCTTGAAATTTCCCCAGCCAATCCCAGTATCTAGAGCATTTGTTCAGAAGCTTCAGAACTGCACAGGTGAGTTTTAAGCATCAAGAACTAATTCTTGTTAAAAATTGGAAAAACAAACTTCAAATTCAGATGATCTTAGACTTTCAGTCTTGGCCTCAAAGAAGTACTGATGGGTATAAATGTCATGGTGCTTTGTACTAGTAAATGCTCAGTAAGTACTTTTTTAATAAATGGATGAATGAAATAGAAGTGATGAAAGGAAAACTGAGCTGTCAACATTTTGATGTTATTGTGATCCTTAGGTTGATCCTTATTTTTCCAGGAATTCCATTGTTTGAAACTCAACCAACTTATGTACCCCTCTATGAACTAATCACTCAATTTGAGCTGTCAAAGGACCCGGACCCCATACCTTTGAATCACAACATGCGATTTTATGCTGTAAGTAAGGCTCCATAGATTGTTGTAGGTTATATTTGAACCTATGATCAGAATCTTCCTTTATAGGATTACTGAGGTCAGAAACGTTCCTTTGGACTACTGGATCATATCCTAGTTCCTCATTCAGGCAGGAAATTACAGAAATTTCTGAAACATACTGAAGAAAAAGAACATGAGCTTCCAAGTCAGGAAGTAGCAATGTACATTCCATGGCCAACATTTCAGATGAAATTCTCTTAATAGTATCCTGAACTTTTATAAGTTTGTAAGTAGCTGTTGAGAATTCTTAATGTGTAATTCTTTTAAGTGTCATGAGCTTTAATCTGAAAACATTTTTCAAGTACATACAGAGAAGAAAGTGCTAGAATGAATAAAATAAGGAGGATTCCAAAACCTCATCTGGACTTGAATTTATTTGAATGTTTGAGGAAAGTCTAAAGTAGTAGTTCCCCAATTCTGATTGTGTTACAAATATATTATACAAGGTATTTTATTAAAAATAGGGATTTTGCACTTATAGTTTAGGGGCTCTTTTATATAGATTTTTATATAGTTTATAATTTTGTTGGGTTAGGAAACCACTAATAGAACATTTATAGAAAAGGGGTCTTTTCGGCCAAGTGAGTAATCGGCCTTTATAACATTAGCTGACCAAAGAATTCACTGGGGATTTTTATTATTCACTGAGAAACTGCTGGTGATTTTTGAGGAGTAGCGGTTTTTCCCAGGATATTTTGTGGTTGGAGCACGATGGGTGAGTAAATAGTGCTCATTTCCTTTGTTCTTTTTGCCCAGGCTCTTCCAGGTCAGCAGCACTGCTATTTCCTCAACAAGGATGCTCCTCTTCCAGATGGCAGAAGTCTACAGGGAACCCTAGTTAGCAAAATCACCTTTCAGCACCCTGGCCGAGTTCCTCTTATCCTAAATCTGATCAGACATCAAGTGGCCTATAACACCCTAATAGGAAGTTGTGTCAAAAGAACTATTCTGAAAGAAGGTATTGCCTTTCCTTTTGATATACCTACTGGCAAACGGAAACTGTTTGTTCTCATGGTTCTCTAATTTGGTGGCTTATCATATCTTCTGTGGAGCTTTTATAACTGGTTTCCAATTGCAAGTGAACTGAATTAGAACCTCAGTGGGAGGAGTTGGGAATCTAGTTTAAGCTCCACATATAATTATGATGGAACTAATCCATAAATTGGCATTTGGAAACCACTGTGGTTTTTTGTTTTGTTTTGTTTTTTATAGTGGACTTAACTCTTTTTCTGCATACAGTAATATAATTAGGTACCTACAGGCCTGAATCTTACAATAGGTATAGAAGGTAGAACTTGGGATGCTATGGGAAGAGATGATTTCTTTCTTTTTCTTTCTCTCTTTATTAAGGAATCTTTAATTCATAACCCCAAGATCAAGAGTTGCATGCTCTGCCAGGTGGCCCAGAGACAATTTCTTGAGATTTAAATTTTAGGTGGTTATGACAGTGCTTGTCAGCTTTCAGTCCTGCCTGAGTGTTTCCTGTTCCCGTTCTTTGGGGAACTTAAGCATATAGCTTAAAAAGGGGTAAGACCCATGCCCTTTTCTTTTTCTCCTAAGATTCTGGAATGCTGATATCTTTCAAACAGTCTGCTGTTAGAATCCCTGATGAAACTTTTAGCTGCTCTTATGAACTATAGTTAATTTTTTACCTTAGTTGTAAAGCACCTCATTGAGAGAGCTGTATTAGTGTGAATGGCAGGCAAAAAAGAAACAAAGAAGGCAAATCAGAAGATCTCTTTTTTGGGAATAAGAATTGTTTTAGACGGGGATCCCTGGGTGGCTCAGTTGGTTGGACGACTGCCTTCGGCTCAGGTCATGATCCCAGAGTCCGGGGATCGAGTCCCGCATCAGGCTCCCAGCTCCATGGGGAGTCTGCTTCTCTCTCTGACCTTCTCCTTGCTCATGCTCTCTCTCACTGTCTCTCTCTCAAATAAATAAAATCTTAAAAAAAAAGAATTGTTTTAGAGGGTTGCCTGGATGGCTCAGTCAGTTAAGTGTCTGCCTTCAGCTCAGGTCATGATCTTGGAGTCCTAGGATCGAGCCCCATGTTGGGCTCCCTGTTCAGCGGGGTATCTGCATTTCTGTCTCCCTTTGCCCTTCTCTGCCGTGTTCTCTCTCTCTTGCTCAGTTTTTCAAATAAATAATAAAATCTTAAAAAAAATAAAAAAGACTGCTTTAGAAATGAGAAATATTAGAAAGAGTAATGACACTGCATGTGTGCAGGTGTGCTTATGACCTTTCTATTTCATGTATTTGAATCCTGGGAGAATTCTCCAACTAGTTTGAGGGCATCTGGAAATAGTTTTTGTAAGATAGTTATGAAGTTAGTCCTGCAAGATGTGTGCTTTCTCCCAAGAAAGTATGTGATCCTTTTCTCCGGGCTGCCAGTATATTTGGCTTAACGACCTATGATGATAGTTAGGTATTATATGTGTATTTGGCATAAAGATGTCATTTTATTTATTTACTTACTTTATAGATTTTTTTATTTTAGAGAGACCACAAGCAGGGGAAAGGGCAGAGGGAGAGGGGTAGAAAACCTTTAAGGAGACTCCCTTCAGAGCCCTGAGATCATGACCAGAGCCAAAATCAAGAGTTGGCTGCTTAACCAGCTAAGCCACCCAGGCACCCCATGGATATGATTTTAATTTTTTTAAAGATTTTATTTATTTATTTGATGGAGAGAGCACAAGCAGGGGGAACAGCAGGTAGAGGGAGAGGGAGAAGCCAGCTTGTGATCTCTCTCTCTGTCAAATGAATAAATAAAATTTTTTTTAAAAGATTTTATTTATTTATTTGACACACAGGGATCACAAGTAGGCAGAGAAGCAGGCAGAGAGAGCAGGAAAGCAGGCTCCCCGCTGAGCAGAGAGCCTGATGTTGGGCTTGATCCTAGGACCCTGGGATCATGACCTGAGCCGAAGGCAGACACTTATGACTGGGCCACCCAGGTACCCCTGGGATTTAGTTTCTAAGGAGACAGAATTTCGTTCTGTATACTTAGGGATTATTATTTACTAGTGTCTAGTCTTTTATCTGGTTGATTATTTTATGATCCTTTACTTTGCCTTTTAGATTCTCCTGGCCTCCTCCAATTTGAAGTATGTCCTCTCTCAGAGTCCCGTTTCAGCATATCTTTTCAGCACCCTGTGAATGACTCCCTGGTGTGTGGTGAGTTGTGAGGGGGTTAGCACTATTCTTAGGGCAGTGGTTTGGTCCATTTATCTTCTTTTTGAAGTCAGAAACTGAATTTCTCTCAACTCTTACATATTTTGTCTTTCAGTGGTAATGGATGTGCAGGACTCAACACATGTGAGCTGTAAACTGTACAAGGGGCTGTCAGATGCACTCATCTGCACAGATGACTTCATTGCCAAAGTTGTTCAAAGGTAGCACTGGCCCTTTTCCATCAGAGTCCCATTAATGCTGTTTTGAGTATCAGTGAATGGGAATTAGGAAGAAAGAATTTAGTCACAGCTTTGAATTCACCTTTCTCTGCTTTGAGATTCAAAAGCAATGTAAGCTTTGGTTTTTTGATTCTGAGAGTAATAGGAAATAAGGTAGGTAACTTTAGGTCCAGTGTTAAGGTTGTTTTAGGAGGAGACAGCTGAAATAAGATGTAGGGTTCCCCCCCAACTTTGCAACACTTTTTAACATATGTAGTATGTCAAATGTTGGCATGTGGGAAGATACTTAAGCCAGTCTGCTTCCCAGAAACATTAATATGTAATTTTGGATTTTTCTAGAATAGGTGCTTGTGGTCTGTTTTGTGAATAAATTTTATTGGACCATAGCCCCATGTGTTCATTTATATATTGTCTGTGCCTTTTTTTTTTTTTTTTTTTTTTTTAGAGTGAGAGAGTGTGCGGGGTGGGGAGGGGCAGAGGGAGAGAAAGAATCCCCAGAAGACTCCCTGCTGCATGGAGTCTGATTTGGGGCTTTATCTTGGGATTCTGAGATCATGACCTGATCACATCAGCTGACTGAGCCACCCATGCATCCCTATATATTGTACATGGTGCCTTTTTTTATTGTCCCCCCATGGTGTCTTTTGAACTAAGATGGCAGAATAGTTGGACAGAAACCACGTGATATTCAAAAGCCTAAAATATTACTATTTGGTCTTTTAAGATAGGTTGCTAAAATGTTCTAGAGCAGAGTGTTTTAGAAAATACATTATTAAATTTATCTGTAAGATAGAAAGTGCTTTGCTTTAAAATAATCAAGATTTTATACCAGTAATAGCATTTTTCACAGTATAGGTTTGGGATGATCTTAGCCATTAAGGTTTAGAATTTGTTGGCTCAAGGGATTATTCTAGTGGTTCATTAATTAAGAGAAATAGCATATCCTATTAATCACATGTGAAGCCCCAAAGGAAGGCATTTTCTTACTGAGTTCATTTTTTTTTTTTTAAGATTTTTATTTATTTATTTGACAGAGAGAGAGAGATCACAAGTAGGCAGAGCAGCAGGCAGAGAGAGAGGGGGAAGCAGGCCCCCTGCTGAGCAGAGAGCCCGACGCAGGGCTCAGTCCCAGGACCCTGGGATCATGACCTGAGCTGAAGGCAGAGGCTTTAGCCCACTGAGCCACCCAGGCGCCCCGTCTTACTGAGTTCATTATTATCAGTTTTCTTTTGATTCAGTATGACATCTAATTTGTACTCTTGTTTATGTTTGTGGTTTGGTTGGTTTTTGGTAGTGCTTCAAAAGAGGTTTTGAGATTGCCTACTGATACAGATTCTTTTTAGAATGAATTTGCTCAGAGCTCTGGCATTTTATTTTATTTACTTATTTTTTAAATTTATTTATTTTTTAAAAAAGAATTTATTTATCTGACAGAGACATAGTGAGAGAGGGAACACAAGCAGGGGGAGTGGGAGAGGTGGAAGCTGAGCAGGGAGCCCAGCGTGAGGCTCAATCCCAGGATCCTGGGATCATAACCTGAGCCGAAGGCAGACACTTAACTGGGCCACGCAGGCGCCCAGCTCTGGCATTTTATAGAACTATTTCTGCCTTTCAGGTTATTTGCCTTACCTGAGAATTGCATATTGCAAACCTCTGAGGGCATATCTGAATCTCAGGCAGAATTAAACCCTGCTTTCCCAATAAGAATTGTTTTCCTTTCGCAGCTAATACACTGCTAATTTTGTTTTTTCTATCTCATCTTACAGATGTATGTCCATCCCTGTGACGATGAGGGCTATTCGGAGGAAAGCTGAAACCATTCAGGCCGACACTCCAGCACTGTCACTCATTGCAGAGACAGTTGAAGACATGGTGAAAAAGAACCTGCCCCCGGCTAGCAGCCCAGGGTATGGCATGACCACAGGCAACAACCCAATGAGTGGTACCACTACACCAACCAACACCTTTCCGGGGGGTCCCATTACCACCTTGTTTAATATGAGCATGAGCATCAAAGATCGGCATGAGTCGGTGGGCCATGGGGAGGACTTCAGCAAGGTGTCTCAGAACCCAATTCTTACCAGTTTGTTGCAAATCACAGGGAACGGGGGGTCTACCATTGGCTCGAGTCCGACCCCTCCTCATCACACGCCGCCACCTGTCTCTTCGATGGCCGGCAACACCAAGAACCACCCGATGCTCATGAACCTTCTTAAAGATAACCCTGCCCAGGATTTCTCAACCCTTTATGGAAGCAGCCCTTTAGAAAGGCAGAACTCTTCTTCCGGCTCACCCCGGATGGAAATATGCCCGGGAAGCAACAAGACAAAGAAGAAGAAGTCATCAAGATTACCACCTGACAAACCCAAGCACCAGACTGAAGATGACTTTCAGAGGGAGCTATTTTCAATGGATGTTGACTCACAGAACCCTATCTTTGATGTCAACATGACAGCAGATACGCTGGATACGCCACACATCACTCCAGCACCAAGCCAGTGTAGTACTCCCCCAACAACTTACCCACAACCAGTACCTCACCCCCAGCCCAGTATTCAAAGGATGGTCCGACTATCCAGTTCAGACAGCATTGGCCCAGATGTAACTGATATCCTTTCAGACATTGCAGAAGAAGCCTCTAAGCTTCCCAGCACTAGTGACGATTGCCCACCCATTGGTACCCCTGTGCGAGATTCTTCAAGCTCTGGGCATTCTCAGAGTGCCCTCTTTGACCCTGATGTCTTTCAAACCAATAATAATGAAAATCCTTACACAGATCCAGCTGACCTAATTGCAGATGCTGCTGGAAGCCCTAGTAGTGACTCTCCTACCAATCATTTTTTTCCTGATGGAGTAGATTTTAATCCTGATTTGTTGAACAGCCAGAGCCAAGGTGGTTTTGGAGAAGAATATTTTGATGAAAGCAGCCAAAGTGGAGATAACGATGATTTCAAAGGATTTGCATCTCAGGCACTAAATACTTTGGGGGTGCCAATGCTTGGAGGTGATAATGGGGAGACAAAGTTTAAAGGCAACAGCCAAGCTGACACAGTTGATTTCAGTATTATATCAGTGGCTGGTAAGGCTTTGGGTCCTGCAGATCTTATGGAGCATCACAGTGGTAGCCAGAGTCCTTTATTGACTACTGGGGACTTAGGGAAAGAAAAGAGTCAAAAGCGAGTAAAGGAAGGGAATGGCACCAGTAATAGTAGTCTGTCAGGGCCAGGATTAGATAGCAAACCAGGGAAGCGCAGTCGGACCCCTTCTAATGATGGCAAAAGCAAAGATAAACCTCCAAAGCGGAAGAAGGCAGACACTGAAGGAAAGTCTCCTTCTCACAGTTCTTCTAACCGACCTTTCACTCCACCTACCAGTACAGGCGGATCCAAGTCTCCAGGCAGTTCAGGAAGGTCACAGACTCCCCCAGGTGTTGCCACACCACCTATTCCCAAAATCACTATTCAGATTCCTAAAGGCACCGTGATGGTGGGCAAGCCCTCCTCCCACAGTCAGTATACCAGTAGTGGTTCTGTGTCTTCCTCAGGCAGTAAAAGCCACCATAGCCATTCTTCCTCCTCCTCTTCCTCATCTTCTGCTTCCAACTCAGGCAAGATGAAAAGCAGTAAATCAGAAGGTTCATCAAGTTCCAAGTTAAGCAGCAGTGTGTATTCTAGCCAAGGGTCTTCTGGATCTAGCCAGTCCAAAAATTCATCCCAGTCTGGGGGGAAGCCAGGCTCCTCTCCCATTACCAAGCATGGACTGAGCAGTGGCTCCAGCAGCACTAAGATGAAACCTCAAGGGAAGCCATCATCACTTATGAATCCTTCTTTAAGTAAACCAAACATATCCCCTTCTCATTCAAGGCCACCTGGAGGCTCTGATAAGCTTGCCTCTCCAATGAAGCCTGTTCCTGGGACTCCCCCATCCTCTAAAGCCAAGTCCCCCATCAGTTCAGGTTCTGGTGGTTCTCATATGTCTGGAACCAGTTCAAGCACTGGCATGAAGTCATCTTCAGGGTTAGGATCCTCAGGCTCATTGTCTCAGAAAACTCCCCCATCATCTAATTCTTGTACAGCATCTTCCTCTTCCTTTTCCTCAAGTGGTTCTTCCATGTCATCCTCTCAGAACCAACATGGGAGTTCCAAGGGGAAATCTCCCAGCAGAAATAAGAAGCCGTCCTTAACAGCTGTCATAGATAAACTGAAGCATGGGGTCGTCACCAGTGGCCCTGGAGGTGAAGACCCAATGGATGGCCAGATGGGGGTGAGCACAAATTCTTCTAGCCATCCAATGTCCTCCAAACATAACATGTCAGGAGGAGAGTTCCAGAGTAAGCGTGAGAAAAGTGAAAAAGAAAAATCCAAGGTTTCCACCTCGGGGGGTTCAGTGGATTCATCTAAGAAGACCTCAGAGTCAAAAAATGTGGGGAGCACAGGTGTGGCAAAAATTATCATCAGCAAGCACGATGGGGGTTCTCCCAGTATTAAAGCCAAAGTGACTTTGCAGAAACCTGGGGAGAGTAGTGGAGAAGGGCTCAGGCCTCAGATGACCTCTTCCAAAAACTATGGCTCTCCACTCATCAGTGGTTCCACTCCAAAGCATGAGCGTGGCTCTCCTAGCCATAGTAAGTCACCAGCATATACCCCCCAGAATCTGGACAGTGAAAGTGAGTCAGGCTCCTCCATAGCAGAGAAATCTTATCAGAACAGTCCCAGCTCAGATGATGGTATCCGACCTCTTCCAGAATACAGCACAGAAAAGCATAAGAAGCACAAAAAAGAAAAGAAGAAAGTAAAAGACAAAGATCGGGACCGGGACCGGGACAAAGACCGGGACAAGAAAAAATCTCATAGCATCAAGCCAGAGAGTTGGTCTAAATCACCCATCTCTTCAGACCAGTCCTTGTCTATGACAAGCAACACAATTTTATCTACAGACAGGCCCTCAAGGCTCAGCCCTGACTTTATGATTGGGGAAGAAGATGATGATCTTATGGATGTGGCCCTGATTGGCAATTAGGAACCTTATTTTTTAAGACAAAAATGGCCAGAGAAAAACTAATTAATAAGTTTATAGGCAAACCACCATAAGGGGTGAGTCAGGTGTGATTTTGTGTTCAAGAATCTTAAATGGCATGGCTTTGACACCGAGCTGGGTAAATTTAGAAAGGCATAGCCAGACCCTACTAAAGAGACCATAGGGTTTGATTTTGGTTACCAAGAATCACTTTTTCCTTTGCCAGAGAAAAAAGAAGAAAAAAAAAAAAAGTTAAAGTACTTGCTTATGAATGGGAGGGGGTGGGTGGGGCATAGGGAGAGGGAAGGGTGGGAAACAGTTTTGTGGGAAATATTCATATATATATTTTTCTCCCTTTTTCCATTTTTAGGCCATGTTTTAACTCATTTTAGTGCATGTATTTGAAGGGCTGGGCAGCAAATGAAAAAGCAATACATTCCTTGATGCATTTGCATGAAGGTTGTTCACTTTGTTTGGATAGTTGTCCATTTGAGGCATGGGCAAATGAAGGACTTTGGTCATTTTGGACACTTAAGTAATGTTTGGTGTCTGTTTCTTAGGAGTGATTGGGGGAGGGAAGATAATTTTAGCTATTTATTTGTAATATTTTAACCCTTTATCTGTTTGTCTTTATACAGTGTTTCTAATTCTATAAGGTTCAGGGTTCAAAGTAATGGGAGGTGGAAGAGCAAGGCTTATTTGGTGGTAGGGAGCCTGTAGCTTGTGCTGGTACTGTAGCATTAAGCCCAAACAGATTAGTCAGAGTCCACCTTTGGAGTTAAATAGAAAAACCAAAATGGTATTTTTGTTTTAGGAGGTTTATCGTAGGGTTCAGACATCATAGGAATATTAGGAGTTACCTCTCTGTGGAGGTACTGATTTATATTCTCTTTTGTCCTTTAATAAAGGCTGGGCTGGCTTTTTGGGAAGTAAACATGTTTTCAGATGCAGTAAGGTTTAATGTACAGCCTCCCTGACCCAGTGGCATGAAAACCATTACAGAATTAATAGTTCTCCTATTTCCACAATGTGCCAAAAGTCCACATCCCAGCATTTTGTTTGTAGGAGAACTGATGCCATTCCTGAGAGCTGGGCTCCTTATTTCTCTGCATCACATGGAGGAGGAGTCCAGACTTCAGTCACTCCACTGTATGCTCCCTTAAATAAAACAGTAAAAAATTTGCAGCCATAGTTCACTTAAAACAATTTCAAGCTCACTTGAAGTATTGGGGGCCTGGAATGCTAGGTGGGCATGAAGATACACCCTTGCTACTATGTAGCAACTCAATTGGACCTTTTTGGAGGAACAGGTCTGAGTCTGGATTCTGGGGGACATCAATAAGAAGCCCTTCTCATAAATAAAGAAATCCAGGAGACCATTTGAGTGCAACACAAGTTCTCAGTATTTGGAGGGTCCTCTCAAAATTCTGCGGCCTTACTTTGATTTTGACACCTGCACTGTGCCATTCCTGATGATTCCATTCAGGATCTGTATCAGCAGGACGGGGCACAGTCCCCAGCACAACTCTTCTGGATTAAAAAAAAAAAAAAAAAAAAAAAAAAAAAGCCAGGTGATTCATTTGTGTGTGTGTGTGATAAATGGAGTGACTTCATCAGATATTGAAGAAGATTTCTATATTCAGCTCTTTCTGCAGGTTGGAGTTAGCATAGAGTTGGAAAATCAGCTTTGGCGTTCTTTCCTGACTGTCTCTGATTTCCTCTAGTGTTCTCCCTTTTCTGGTCATCAGCTCTCAACAACTCTGCCACTTTTGTGTCCCAAGGTAATAAGAAGTAGGAAACGAAACATTGCAAAGTGGAGCAAGAAAAGTTATCGGTTACCGTATCAGAGTCAAATGTCTTGGGTGACACTAAGGAGGACATGGGCAAGGTGATACCAGAGTGCTTTATCTTGTGATGCTGATACAGTAGCAGCCTTTCAAACATATAACCAGGTTGGATTTCTCACAAGTTTCTCACCTAGTTTTGAATCCTATCCCATTGGTTTCTGCAGAGGAAAAAAAAAATGTTAACGTGGTTTTTAAGTTTGTTCTGGGTGGGGAAGATCTTATGGGGAATGTACTACATATCAGGGGCTCAGCTTCCCCAAGCAGAGCCAACAGATACCAAAATGAGTAAACTGGGAAGCTTTTTCTCTCTTTCTGTCTTCATCCCAGATCAAAGAATCCCGAGTTAGGATCTGGATGAAGGATAAGCCCCTGAATTGTCGATGGGCACACCCCACACACTGACCCAGCATCTGAACTTGCTTAACAGGGAGCCGGGGCTAACCTGCTTCACCCTGCCTGAGAACCAGGGAGCACTGCATTTCTCCACAGGGTGGAGGAGAAGAGGCAGAATAAACCAAGCCTGGGACACCTCCCTCCTGTCTAGGTGTCCTCACTCTCCTGTTTCAAAAGACTGCAAGGACATGAAGTCAACTTCTACCTGTCTGCTGCTGCTGGTGTCTAATGTATTCTTAGTTTGACCTGATTCCTCTTCTGTCTTTTGGCTTCATGTTAGGGGTTCTTGGTCAAAACCTGCTCTGATGTACATGAAGATTTCAGGTTCAAGATCCATGTGTTTTAAAACGTATTTTATAAACGGGAGAATTGAAGCAGGATATAATTGCCAAAACTGGCCTTGAGGTTAGTGACTCTTGGAAAGATTTTTCCTTAAGGCCTAGGTGTGAAAATTTAGTGCAGCAATATCATGAATTCTCAGAAGCAACCCTTTCAAGGGAGGCAGTGAGTCATACAGTATCCAGTCAAGTCACTTAAAGCAGAGGACAGTATAGGGAACTTTCACAATCCCTGGGCAATCTCATTTTCTTTCTTTTTTTTTCCCCTCCCCTTTTCAACTCCTCTACCCCCTTATTTCTACCCTTGAGTTAGTTTTTTGAGGGGTAGGAAGTACGTAACATCTCAGAAGCTAGGTTGGGAAACGTGCTTAGCTGTAAAAGCTGGGCTTTATAATTTTGTGTTTTAGAAATGTACATCAGGAGCAGTTGGGGAGGGTCTTTTCTAAAAAAAAAAAAATCTTTCAAATTTGATTTTCTGTGTGTATGGCCGTTCTGTAAATACTTTGGGGTTTTTCATTTTTTTGAAAGTAGACAAAATCTGGGATTTTTCCCCCCAAAACATTACAAAAGAACCTGTTTATTTACATGCAAATAAACTTATTTGATAAAAAGTAATATGCCTTCGTGTAGTAAATTTTTAACCTTTGAATAATTTTCATTCAGCTTTTTAAAGGATTTTGTTTATTTTTATTTTTTTTATTTTTTTATTTTTTTTTTTAAAGATTTTATTTATTTATTTGTCAGAGAGAGCGAGAGCGAGCACAGACAGAGTGGAAGGCAGAGTCAAGAGGGAGAAGCAGGCTCCCTGCGGAGCAAGGAGCCTGATGCGGTACTCGATCCCAGGACGCTGGGATCATGACCTGAGCCGAAGGCAGCTGCTTAACCAATTGAGCCACCCAGGCATCCTAAGGATTTTGTTTATTTTTAGAGGGAGGAGTTGGAGGAGGGGGCAGAGAGAGAGAGAGAGAGACAAGCAGACTCCCTGCTGAGCAGGGACCTAGGTGGGTGGCTTAACCCTGAGATCATGACCTAAACCAATCAAGAGTCAGCAACACAACTTACTGAGCCACCTAGGTGCCCCTACTCGCGTTTTAAAAGTCCACCAATCAGAAAAAATTCAATCAGAAAGTAAGTCTTTCCTGAGTATTACTCAGGTTAGCTGGAAAAGATAATTGAAACCTGGAAAAAGACCTGTGAAAATTTTCTTCATTTGATTTATCTGCTTGAGCCAGTTTTATTATCTTTTGCAAAACTTAGTCACCAAATTCATCAATAATTGGGAGAAAATTGTTCTTAGATCAGATGGGACTGAAAAAGCTGTATTTATCTTAGTGAAGTTAAATAACATTAAAAGTAGCAGGCAGGAGAGAATATAACATCTAGACCTGGGTTTGTGGGCCTGAGAGTTTCCTAAGCTAGGTTCCTCGATTAAGAAGCCCTTTCTAGGACAAACATGAGAAAGTTGAAAAATGCTTGAAGAGTTAGGTAATAAAGCTTCCAGTTTGAATATGCCTTTTTTATTTTTTGTATTTTTATAATTTTTACTTTTTTTTTAAAGAGCAGGCGCACCCCGCTCTTTTTTAAGGGGTGGAGCTGGCGGATGGGGAGGGTCAAAGGGAGAGAGAGTCTATTTTTTTTTTTTTTAAGATTTGTATTTATTTGACAGATCATAAGCAGATACACAGAGGCGGTGGCGGGGGGTGTGGGGGGAGGGAAGTAGGCTCCCCGCTGAGCAGGACCCTGGGATCACGACCTGAGCTGAAGGCAGAGGCTTTAACCCACTGAGCCACTCAGGCGCCCCAAAGGGAGGGAGAATCTTAAGGAGACTCCACGCCTAGCTGCAAGCCCACGAAGGGGATGGATCTCACCACCTTAAGATCATGACCTGAGGGGAAATTAAGAGTTGCATGCTTAAAGGACTGAGCCACCAAGGTGTCCCAGAATATGCCTGTTTTTTTTTTTTTTTTAATCTCCAGCACAGTTGCTCTTCAATGAGCTCATCTCTTTTACACATATTTTATTTTTTAAGATTTTATTTATTTGACAGACAGAGATCACAAGTAGGTAGAGAGGCAGGCAGAGAGAGAGGGAAGCAGGCTCCAGGACCCCGAGATCATGACCTGAGCCGAAGAGAGGCTTTAACCCACTGAGCCACCCAGGCGCCCCCACATATTTTTAAGTACTCTCTACACCCAAGGGGGCTTGAACCCACAACTTCCATATCAAGAGTGGTAGGCTCCACCAACCCGGCTAGCCAGGTGCCCCAATAATCTCTCTTAAATCAGATTCATAACAATCCAGTCACTAAAGCGAATTAAAAGAGGTATGAAGACAAACATATTTACTTTGGAAATACAATCAGGGACAGCGATCCTGCCAGGACTGCTGGAATTTATGATACAGTTTCTAATATTTCATCTTTGGTACATGATTTTGCAGTTTGTCGCTCTAAAAGAGGGTAAACTTATTCCTTATTCCATGGAAATTTGATCATAAATTACAAGACCTTGAGGGCTGGCGTTGCTAAAGTATAATAATATGATGACACAAACTAGCTTTTATGGAAGGAGCCTAGGAGTCAGACGAATGTCGTAATTTCCACTGGCCAAGCGCCCCCGCCTACTCGTTAAGACACGCTTGTTTCTCCCGCCAAAGTGACGTCAGGATCAGGTTCTCACCAACCAGAGCCCTGATTGGAGGATGGGAAGGCACTAAAGCCCATTGGGCGCCAGCGGCAGTCTGGTGGCGGAGGGGCGGGGGAAGCCAAAGGCACTTCAGCCTTGTCTGGCCCCCCCAACCACCAAAGCGCGTCCCTCCCCCAGCTAAAAGGAGTGGTCGCCAAGCTCCTGCGCTGCACCCACTGACCCCAAGGCGCGAGGTGCGGTCTCGCTGTATATTCCTGGAGCAGAGGGTAGCGCAATTACCCCCGCCCCCGTCCTCCTGATCCATGCACAGGGAGACCCACGCCCTGCGGCGGCCCCCCAGGCCTCCCTGCAACACCCGGTAATGCAATCCACGGGGGCGGGGGAGGCGGCGGCAGCGACAGCAACGACGGCGGCGGCGGCAGCAGCAGCACTGCCTCAATCTAGAGACAACCAGAAAGCGGAGGAAAATGGCTCCGAGCAGGGACCGCCTGCTGCACTTTGGGTTCAAGGCGACAGTGAGTGATAGGGAAAGGGAGTTGGGTGGCCGGGAAGGACATACGTGGCTGCACAGGCTACCGGGGAAGAAGCGACAAGACTTAGGGGGCTGGGAGGACTTGACAGAAAGCTCAAGTGCTTGCTGGGTGGGTGCGTGCTGTCTGCCGGCGAAGGGGATTAGATGGGCTCCAGTACTAAGTGCAGTTGTCCTGCTTTCCTCACTCGCGAGCACGCGCGTACTCACACCCTCCCCACAGCCCCTCCCATACACAAATACACACAGACAGATAGGCACTTCCCTTCCTCTCCTTCTCGCGGTGGGCTTGCGTGGCTCGGAGGCAAGAGCCGGCTCGCGCCGCCGCCGCCGCGCTCCGGCTGCTCCCGGGCGGACAGTCGCGGACTGCGCCCGGGAGTGGGGGAGGGGTGGTCCCGCGCCGCCGCCGCCGCCGCCGCCGCGCGCTCCTCCTCCTCCCCTCCCCACGCCGTTCCAGGGCCCGGGCGGCTCTGCCCAATGAGGAGCGGCGTTGCTGGCAGGTGGGGAGTGTTTTTGTTTTGGGTTGAAGTTGAGGCTGAGGAGAGAGAAGAGCTAGCGACGAGCAGTCGTCGCCGCCGCCGGCTCTGCGGGAGGTGGAGGAGGCCCCGCCGGAGCCGAGAGGTTTCCCCTCCCCGCGAACGGCCCCTGCCCGCCGCTCCTCTACCTCTTCCCGGTCCCGGAACTCCGGGGCCTGCCCGGGGCCCCAATCTTTGCACTCCGCACGCCGCAGCGCCCGGCCCCGGCCGCACCCGCCGGCCTCATGAGGAGGGACGTGAACGGAGTGACCAAGAGCAGGTTTGAGGTGTGAGCCTGGTAGTGGTGGTGGGGGTTTGGGGCGGCGTGAGCAAGGCGATTCCCGCTCTTGTGCCCCGAAAATTTCGCTCCGCACGGAGCCTCCTCCCTTGCCTGGCGCCGTCATCCACCGACCGCTTGGGTTGCCAGACTTCTTCCCCCTTTTTCGCGACCCGAAAGCCGGGTGCAGCCCAGCTTTTCTAGTCCTCCGGGCTGGTCGCCTCCAGCCTGTTCCACGAGCGGGCCCCGGCTAGGGATTAGCTCTGGCGCCCTAATTCCCCCCTCCCCCCAGTATCACTCAGCTTTCCATTCTTTACACAACCCTTGGCTTGCCTCCCTTCACCCGGCAGAAAAAGCATCACGGCTCCGATCAACCGGAGCTGGCTTCTTTTCTTTCTGCCACCTTCTTCGCGAAGCGAGAGGGAAATTACGGGCCAGAGGGCCATTTCTCAGAGTTTCAGAGACCCCGGTTAAACTGGGGAAGTGGTGGGTGGTAGACAGGGATGATAGAGACGACCACGAGTTTTCGTTGCGGTGTTTGGTTTGGGTATTGTTCTGATACTTCCTCTTCTTTCCCGTTTAGTCTGTACTTTTGTAGCTCATTGTTTCTGGGAACTCTTAGATGTGTACGGTCTTTGAGGTTGGGACGAAGGTTGGAGAGACTTCAGAAAATCCATTCTTTAAGAACTTTTTCTCCTTTGGCGAGAAGGGTTTGTAGCTAATGGAATGGAGGAATGAATGAGGAAATAGGAAAACACCTGAAAGCGTCTTCAGTGAGTAGTTACCGTGTTAAGGAAGTGATTCCTTTGGGAAGTGAGGTATTCTAACTGCGTGTGAATTTCAGTAGTGTTTACTGAGGGTATAAGGGAAAGAAACTTCTACAACTGGAAGAGTAAATGTTACCTAGCCCTTTCTGGCAGAGAATCAGACTGACCTGGGATCACTCACAGCTCAGTGTACATCTCACTTGGTGTTTTTCTTCATTTCCATTTGAAGGATGAAATTGTAAGACCCTGAGACAGAAGTTTAAGGAAACTTGCCCACCAGGTGCGGGGTGTGAAACTGTTACCTAAGGGTCTTCACTTTAGTCTGTTCCTTGGTTTCTTTTTATGCTTATGGGGAAACTATTTTGATTTATTCATGAAGATCTGGGTAGAAAGTGTTGGGGAGAAGTTTAAATTCAGAGTGCTACAATATTACTGTTGGAGGTGAGGAGTGGAGAAAAATGAAGAAATTGGCCCCTTTAGAGTTTTTGTATTTAATTTAATCATAGGAAGAAAATATAGTAGATATAATTTGGTGTTTACTTGAACAGAACTTTAGATTGCCTTGAAGTAGAGAGATCCAATAAGCTTAATTTAGGGTGGTTTTGTATGTAGTACTACTGTATGGTAAAAGTCCAGACCATCATTAAAATTATTGAGTGGACTTCTAGCAGTTAACAGGAATCTTGAAAGAGAAACCCAAATACTAAAGATCAGAGTGGGGGATAGCCTTTTGCAGTTGAAGTCTGCATTTTGCTATTTTCTTTTAGACTGAGTTATTGTTGGAAGGAGTTCTTTTGTAGTATGTGTTTTAAAATTAAATTGCTGCATCCTATTTTTGTAATTACCTTATATTTTAATTTGTAGTTTACTTGCAGTGGTGGTACTATCATAATAAAATTGATTGCCTTGTTAAGTATATCTGCTTACCTTGAACTAAACCAATGGAAGCTTTCTAAAGGTGTCTGATAAGATAAAGAATAAGAGGGGATTAAAAAACCCTCCTTCTACAGTATTCATGATTAGTTTTTGGTTTATAAATAATTTAGTCTTTTATTATGATAAGAAGGGGTCCAGTTTACAAGTAGTAAAACAAGCTGTTAGGTCTCTTACGAAGTAGTAAACTTACTGCTAATTCATTGAAAACATTTTAAATATTTAGTTTCAGTGGATAAGACATATAGACAAGACAGTCTTTTCATATCTAAAACATTTACATCAAGTTACCTTGTTTTCTTTTTTTAAGATTTTTATTAGTTTATTTGACAGAGAGAAAGAGACAATGAGAAAGGGAATACAAGCAGGTGGAGTAGGAGAGGGAGAAGCAGGCTTCCCGGGGAGCAAGGAGGGGGATGTGGGGCTTGATGTGGGGCTTGATCCCAGAACTCTAGGATCATGACCTGAGCTGAAGGCAGACACTTAAACTGAGCCACCTACGTGCCCTCAGGTTACTTTTTTAATTCTCAAAGTTACAGAATGGTTTTCAAAGGACCGATAGTTTTATGATAGTAAGTATAGCTGATCCCTGAGAATTTTTTTTGAGGGGAGGACATTTTTGTAGCAAATAATAACTCATTTCAAATTATGGTTAATACAGAAAGTGAAAGATTATTGTTTTATTTTTCTTAGTCACTTTTTTTTCTGGGTGGAAGATTGATTCATTAAAATCTTAGAAGGAATATTATGTGCATTATTCTTTTGGATGTTGGAATGCAGGCCACACACTTTAAATCTCATGCTCAGGTCTGGAGCTGTAGAAAAAAATTTTTAAGTGAAAATAAAGGGAGTAGAATACTCCAGACATGGAGCCAGATATGTAGCATCCTGTAGAATAGCCAGAGTAGACGATAGCCGGGTAAAAGAGCTAAAGAGATACAGAGATGTGAAAATTTATTGTTCTTTGCTATATCACGTAGGCATTAACCTTCCACAAAAGTAACTCTTATAAGCTAACACAGTGCTGGCTAATGTGTCTCTCAGTTGAAATTCTTCATCTAAATACTTTTTATTACATTACTTATAGTATACATTGTTTTGTGGCAAATATTGATAATTTCCTTTCAGACTTAATTGAATCCTGATGTCACTCCCTGAGATAGGTGTTTTACCTCAGTTACTTGTAATTCTCACAATTCTGTTTTACCGTTGAGGAAAGCTGGGGCCCAAGAAGTGCTCAAGTTGCATAGCTAGTAAGTGGGGGAGCCAAGATTTGAACCTGCTCTCTGTCCCTCTGCTCTGTTTTTAGCATAACATAGCATAAATACCCATAAAATGTGTGGACAATTACTTTCCTACATTTCTTCATCCAGTATATTTTATTTTGTCTTTGCTATCAAGAATGAAGTTGTCCTTCATTTGAAGTACTATAATGCGTGTTACCTTTTAAAAAAAAGTTTAGGGGGGAGGGGCAGAGGGGAAAGCAAGAGAGAGAATTTTTTTTTTAAAGGTTCTACTTATTTATTTGACAGACAGAGATCACAAGTAGGCAGAGAGGCAGGCAGAGAGAGAGGAGAAAGTAGGCTTCCTGCCCAGCAGAGAGCCCAATACAGGCAGATCCCAGGACCCCAGGATCATGACCCTAGCCAAACGCGGAGGCCTTAACCCACTGAGCCACCCAGGTGCCCCTGAGAGAGAGAATCTTAAGCACGAGCAGACACCATGCCCAGTGTGGAGCTTGACTTGGAGGGCTGATCTCACAACCCTGAGGTCATGATCTGAGCTAAAATCAAGAATTGGATGCTTGGATGCCTGGGTGGTGCAGTCCGTTAAAGTCTGCCTTCTGTTCAGGCCCTGATCCTGAGGTCCTGGGATTGTGTCCCACACCAGGCTCCTTGCTCAGCGGGGGATCCTGCTTCTCCTTCTGCCTGGCATCCCCTCTGCTTGTGCTCTCTTGCTCTCTCTCTCTCTCTCTCTCTCTGACAAGTAAATAAATTTTTTTAAGTTTTTTTTTTTTTTTTTAATTGACAGAGATCACAAGTAGGCAGAGAGGCAGGCAGAGAGTGGGGAGGGGAAGCAGGCTTCCTGCCGAGCAGAGACACCCGCCCCCCCCCACCACCATGTGGGGCTTGATTCCAGGGTCCTGGGATCATTACCCGAGCCGAAGGCAGAGGCTTAACCCACTGAGCCACCCAGGTGCCCCTAAATAAATAAAATCTTAAAAAAAAAAAAGTGTTGCTGGGATGCCTGGGTGGCTCAGTCGGTTAAGCCGTTGCCCTCCGACTCAGGTCATGAACCCAGGGTGCTAGGATCAAGTCCCGTATCAGGCTCCTTGCTCCTCTTCCCTGCTTCTCTCTCCACTTCTGCCTGCCTCTGTGCGCGCGCTCTCTCTCTCTCTCTCTGACAAATAAATAAAATCTTAAAGAAAAAAAAAGTGTTGGATGCTTAACCAGCTGAGCCACCCAGATGCCCTTATGTGTGTTACCTTAACACTCAGATTAGTTACAGACAGGTATAAATATCTAAGCTAGCCCTCGGATCTTAAGTTTAGATTTTTTTCAGTAAAGCCTCTCCATTTCATCGTTGTCTTAGTAGCTCCATCATAAGATGACAGTACTGTCGGAGTAAAATTTCTATCCTTTTGGGTTCATTAAAAAGTCTAGTTACCTATTATGAAAACATTAACCAACATCACAGATAATATTGACAGTTTAATCAGTGCCTGGAAATGTTATAATTCATACAGTTAGGAAATAAGTTCCAATTGGGATACTTTGAATCCCTGTTCATTACTGTTTTTTCATTATACCTCACTGCTGCCTTGATAAATGTATAAAATTACAGCCTGTAAGATTAAATTGTACTACTTATTTGCCTACTTAAATATTAAATTGTACTACTTATTTGCTTCATTTTATCAAGACAGTTTGTCTAAAACAAGAAAAATCATAAAATCTGGTATGGCAGAAAGAATACACTGTGTTGGGAGTTGAAAGAACTGGATGTTAATCTTAATTTTTGCCACAAATTAACTATAACTTTGGTCGTTTCTTTTTATTTCTCCAGTCTGCTCATTTCCCTCCTTTGAAAAACAAAGAAGTTAGAATCAGTTGTTGTGGTTCATTTTATTCCAGAATCCTGTGAGTCTGTAATTTTTAATAGAAAATTGGAGGACCACATTTCCTTGGCTGTTTCTCCTAAAACAGCCACTCCAATATTGTTAAAGTTTGTAGGCAAAGTTGCCCAGTACTGCTAAGGCCGCAGTAATTACCTTTTTTCTCCCGTAAGGTTTTATCTTCTAAAGAACATTCTGGGGGCCCTTGGGTGGCTCAGTTGTTAAGCGTCTGCCTTTGGCTCAGGTCATGATCCCAGGGTCCTGGAATCTGGCCCCGCAGAGGAGGGAGCCTACTTCTCCCTCTCCCACTCCAACTGCTTTGTGTTCCCTCTCTCACTGTCTTTCTCTTTCTCTCTCTCTCTGTCAAATAAATAAATAGGAACATTCTGCATAGTAAATGACCATCTTTTCCTAATTAGTTCAGGTGGAAAATGTACATTTTTCCAGTGTGTGACAGCCATTTGCTTCATTATGTTTGAAAAGCCTTGCAATGGGAAAGTGTACTAGTAAAAGTAAGGGATTTTGTTTTTAACACTTTAAAGATTAGTTTGAAAGCAGTTATCTATTATTATACAAGAACCAGATTAGAGGTCTAGGCATTTGGGGCCTATTCGGATATTGTGTTTTTTAAAATAGTGTTATTTGGGCGCCTGGGTGGCTCAGTGGGTTAAGCCTCTCCCTTCAGCTCAGGTCATGATCTCAGGGTCCTGGGATCGAGTCCCACATCGGGCTCTCTGCTAGGCAGGGAGCCTGCTTCCTCCTCTCTCTCTGTCTGCCTGCTTCTCTGCCTACTTGTGATCTCTCTCTGTCAAATAAATAAAATCTTAAAAAAAATAAGATAAAATAGTGTTACTAATGTTTATTGTGTAATTATGGGTCCTTTTTACCTTGTTTTGTTGTTTTAAGATTTTATAATTTATTTGACAGACAGAGATCACAAGTAGGCAGAGAGGCAGGCAGAGAGAGAGAGAGGAGGAAGCAGGCTCCCAGCTGAGCAGAGAGCCCAATGTGGGGCTCGATCCCAGCACCCTGGGATCAGGGCCTGAGCCGAAGGCAGAGGCTTCAACCCACTGAGCCACCCAGGTGCCCCTTGTTTTGTTGTTTTTTTAACATTTTATTTATTTATTTTTTTTTGAGAGAGAGTATGAAGAAGCAGTAGAGGGAGAGGGAGGGGCAGGCTCCCTGCTGAGCAGCTACAGTGTGGGGTTCTATACCTCAGGCCCCTGGGATCATGGCCTGAGCCTAAGGCAGTCACCTAACTAACTGACTGGTGTCCCTCCTTTTTACCTTTTAAAGTTTGGTATGTTGTTATCTTGTACTTACTGTAGTAATTCATTATTTTAAAATCAATGTATGTATGTTTCTACAGTCTACGTAAGGTAAGTCATTACACATTGAAAATTATGTTTTCCATGGTCATTAAAAATTTTTAACTTGGCAAAATCTTTACAGAGTATGGTCTTAATATTTAAGGTGATACGTTCTTATTTTTTAGATGTAATCTATTTCTGCATGGAAGATTTTCATTCATTGAATCAGTATTAGAAATGTTCAGAAGTATTTACACTTTCAGATTTTTATATTCTTATGTTTTAGGTCATTTGTCAGTTTTAGCTATTATTGTTGGTGTCACTTTTTGATCTTAATTTATAAAATCCTCCTGTTTTTATCTCCCAAGTGTCTCTCTTCAAATCTTGGTCTTGTTTTTCTTGCAAATTATTAAGTACTTTTGTTACAGGCCAGGGATTCCATACCCAACCCTTAGATTAGTTTCCCAACCTGTGACACATTGGGAACTGAATTAAAATTTTCAGTAATCTAACTAGTACTGTGGTTTTTGAAGGGTATTTTTAGATGTTCAAAATAAAATATTCCGTTACACCAGGAAAATCCAAGGGAGGGAGGAAGAATAAAGAATGCCCTTAAATTGACCAAATTCAGCTGCTTGTGCATAGTTGTCTTTATACTGTTTCCCTGCTTGGTTCCAGACTTGGTGGATGCTTAGATCAGACCCTTACCCAAAGATTGACTCAGAAAAATGCAGGCATACAACTTGATTTTACAGTTTTATGTCTTAGCACATTTGGACCCATTTGATAAAAGATTTTAACTTAATAGCAACTAACATTAGGTGGTGGTATTGAACTGTGCCATGGTATTTGTGCTTGATTCATCTTGTTTAATTATATAACTTTTTAAAATAAAGGTATGTATTTAGGTGTAAATAAATCCAAAATATATTTGCATTAGCTTTGGAAGACTTTCTTTTAAAAGAATGGCTTTGCTGCATAGTTATTTTCAGCACATAATCTAATAACTATATAGCAGACGTGTGAGTTATAGCAATAGGTTAAGTAGCCTCTATTCCCTAATCATTTTTCCTCCAATTTGACTTTATGATATTCTCTTGAATTTAATAAGCCTCATATCTGACGGTGGTAATCAGGTAGAAATGTAATTTAAGTCATTTTTGCTCAGTCTCTTAAGTTGCTGTGAGGTTAAAGTCACCAATTAAATCATGGTAGACAAGAGTTTAGTCAATCATGAAATATATATTGGCAGTTTCTTCCATTTTTTAAAAAAGATTTTATTTATTTATTTGACAGACAGAGATCACAAGTAGGCAGAGAGGCAGGCAGAGAGAGGGGAGGAAGCAGGCTCCCTGCTGAGCAGAGATTTTCCCCATGTGGGGCTCGATCCCAGGACCCTGGGATCATGACCGGAGCCGAAAGCAGAGGCTTTAACCCACTGAGCCACCCAGGCGCCCCTTTCCATTTTTTAAAAAGATTTTATTTATTTGGGAGATAGAGAGAAAGAGAGAGAGCATGAGCAGGGGAGAGAGGGAGAAGCAGGGTCCCCACTGAGCAGGGATCCTGATGTAGGGCTTGATCCCAGGACCCCGGGATAATGACCTGAACTGAAGGCAGCCGCTTAATCCACTGAGCCACCCAGGCGCCCCTTCTTCCATTTTTGTCCTTGAATTTTGTCCCAGGAATTTCTAGTAAAAACTAAAAAGGAAATAGAATACTGTGAAAGCAAGTAGAAAATTGATCTTGTGCATTACTTGCTAAGACAGAAATCATATCTAACAATATGGGGGTGAAGGTAAGCAATAAATGAAATGCCTGCCTTTATATAATTAGATATATAGATTATATCTATATAATCTTTATATAATTAATCTTTATATAATCTTTATATAATTAGATTTTATATAATTAGATATGCCAGCTATTACGGTATTTGTTGGTTAGTGTGCTTCCTGATCAACTAGAGGATGCAGGCAGATATAGTTTCATAAATTGTTTTAAAGTAAAAAATGGAAAAGCATTTTCAGTTTTACTTCTAATTTGTAACAATAAGAAGCCCTAGGTATAGGTACTCTGAGTGCTTCGAGTTTGCTTTACTATCTGCAGAATAAGGTGATTTATGTGGCAGGGAAGACAGGCAAAAAGAAAACAGTAAATTATCTAGATTAGGGCGGGTTTTTAAATATAGAGTGCCTATTCTTATGCATATGCCACTCTTGGTTGACAGTTTAGGCCCAGGGGAAGGTCATTGCCAACTCTGTGTATACTGAATTACAGTTCACCAACAAAGAGCCAGTTTTGTTATGTTTTTCTTTTTCTTTTTTCCTCTTTCAGAGAGGGTGGGTGGGGAGTTGCCTGCAAATTAACAATTTAATGTTAACGGTAAATGTTAGCCACAAAGTTTTCCAGAGTTCTCTGTTAGAATATTATTCTTTTTTTGTCATGTTATTTTTTTTTTTAAAGATTTTATTTATTTGACAGAGAGAAATCACAAGTAGTCGGAGAGGCAGGCAGAGAGAGAGAGGGAAGCAGGCTCCCTGCTGAGCAGAGAGCCCGATGTGGGACTCGATCCCAGGACCCTGAGATCATGACCTGAGCCGAAGGCAACGGCTTAACCCACTGAGCCACCCAGGCGCCCCTTGTTTGTTTTGTTTCTAAATCATTCTTTGTCAACTTATTTTTTGAACCAGATGATTTATACATTTTAATGTTCTAGTTTTGAAATTAATTTGAGTAAAAAGAGGATGAAAGTGTTAAGGTGATTTCTTAAGGATTTCTTAAGGATTTGCAAATGGAAATAATACAGTTCTGAATTTTGAAATAAGTACTCACATCCATGTATTTTATAAATATGCATTATATGTATATATAATGATATGTATGTAATAATGTGTGTGTGTACTGGTATCTGTATGTCCTTTGTGGACCTCCATTGCTGCAACTGTAAGTTCTTTCTAGCATAGGAATTCTGTGATTCTCTATAAATAAGTCCCCTGACTTGCTGCAGATTAGAGATTAGATACTCAGTTTTATTGCCAGTGTTCTTACATTTCTTTGCTTACAACTGCTAGTAAAGACAAAACAGCCTGTGTGATCTTAACCCATATTCTACTTTGGAATCCTGGTTGTTCTTGCGCTGAATTCTTATAGAAGTGGAGGTGGACACTTAGAGAAAAAGCTGGTGTAGGTCTTTCCAAACGAATATATTGGTCAGAGGAGTAAGGAATGGATATAATATCCTGGAGTTTAGTGTGCTGTGATTCAGTTTCTTAGGATGTATGGAATTTATATAGAGAGAATCTGTTTAAGAGCATTAGCTTTGTCTGAGCTCTGAGTCAAACTCTGAATTCTGAATTTAAACCCTGGCTTTGCCACTTAACCATCTCTGTGAGCTTGGGCAAGTTATTTAATCTGTCTGAGTCTCATATTTTCAATATCCAAAATGGGTATAATGCCTACTTGACTGGATTGTGGGGATTTAATTCTGTAATGTTAGCACTTAGCAAGTTGTCTACTGAACAATAAGGTCTCGGTAAATAATGCCTATTATTTTATTACTTAGTGGAATCTACCACACAGTAAGCACTCAGTAAATGACGACTCTCATTATATTTCTTTAAAGTAGAAGTGTTTTGTTTTTTGTAAGTGTTGGTCTTTTTTTTGTTTTTTTAAGATTTTATTTATTTATTTATTTCACAGACAGAGATTACAAGTAGGCAGAGAGGCGGGCAGAGAGAGGAGGAAGCAGGCTCCCTGCTGAGCAGACAGCCTGATGCCAGGCTAGATCCCAGGACCCTGGGATCATGACCTGAGTCGAAGGCAGAGGCTTTTACCCACTGAGCCACCCAGGCACCCCAAAGTAGAAGTGTTTTTAATTAAGACTTTTTGTAAGTCATTATTTTAATTTTTTTAAGGAAAAATTCTGTTCCAAAGGAAAGAATGTAACTAGTTATCTCTTTATTCATCTGATTCAGTTTTATGTATTGGGTTTATGAAACAGGAACACCTATGAATTTTAATCAGTGTAGTTGAAGAGTAGTAATTTAGCAGTGTTTAAATCTGGAGTTTATACTGCAACCAGTATTGTATTCATTGTTAGGCAGATGTGGGTAAATGCCTCTGAAGATGAGAAGAACCAAATGGTAAGTTGACATTTAAAACACTAGATCAGTCAGCTTTTACCCAGAAACCAGTCTTTCTCCCTTCCCTGATTTGTAGAAAATAAAGCTATGGCATGACTGAACACAGACAAGTAGAGATGTATTTATTTTTGAAAAAGAAGTCTACATTGCTGATACTCTTTCCCCACACTCATCCTTATCAGCTTTTTTTTTTTTTTTAAAGATTTTATTTATTTATTTGACAGAGAGAAATCACAAGTAGATGGAGAGGCAGGCAGAGAGAGAGAGGGAAGCAGGCTCCCTGCTGAGCAGAGAGCCCGATGCGGGGCTCGATCCCAGGACCCTGAGATCATGACCTGAGCCGAAGGCAGCGGCTTAACCCACTGAGCCACCCAGGCGCCCCCTTATCAGCTTTTTGAAAATTGTTTACATGTCCTTCATGTAAAGAAGCCCAGGTTGGAAAAAATCACATCCTAACTTATTTCTGCAACCCATTTGTGGGAAAGAAACCTGACCTGTTTTGGAATTCTCCTTGGATAAGTTAAAACATCTATTGAATACTATAACTTTCCTAACATATTCTCATGAATAGTACTTCAGGAAGATAAGGGACTTAATAGTATTCTTAGCCAGAGCTAACAGGTACACAAAAGAAGTTTCCCAAATCTAGATCTCTACAACAACAATAATGCAGTCTCACTGAGGTCAAAACATTTCTTAAGAAAGAATAATTGTATGTAGATTATATGCCTCAAAAGGTAGATTATAGGCCCTAAGTGACATAAATTTCTTCTGAGCTCATCAGTCTCTGGTCCAGACAGAAAAGTTTGGCCAAATATAGGAATCAGGATCCCAAGGCACCTAATGTTGGCACTGTTGTGAACTTACACTGAGCCCTGGGAAAAACCACTTACCTCTGTTTGTCTTTAGGGCTCTAAAATAAGATTTCAAATGTGTATTATGTAACTTAATACAAACTAGATTGTTAGTTAAAGGTGAAATCTAATATAATGTTGTATGTCAGTTATAGCTCAGTTTAAAAAAAAGATAAAACCTAGAACTCTTTCTAATAGTACTCCCTAAGTGGACATTATTAAGGAGGAATAAGTGAAACTAAATTTCATTTATAGAAACTGAATGTCACAATAGAAATAAATAAGGAAGGACCTGAACATCTGTTAGAATTACCAGTGAAGTTTCCCAATACTGATCCCTTAAAACCTTTGGATCTGACATGCAAGTTTCAGAAGTTCCTTAGACATAATATAAGTTTATGTTAAAAAACTGTGAGGGGCGCCTGGGTGGCTCAGTGGTTTAAAGCCTCTGCTTTCAGCTCAGGTCATGATCCCAGGGTCCTGGGATTGAGCCCCGCATTGGGCTCTCTGCTCAGCAGGGAGCCTGCTTCCTCCTCTCTCTCTGCCTGCTTGTGATCTCTGTCTGTCATATAAATAAATAAAATCTTTAAAAAAAAATACTGTGATAAGGAATACAAATGTAACTTGTATTTGCAACCTGAACTCCATGGAGAAATAGATTTAACATACTATGAATTTGTCATCTTAAAATCAGTACACCGGTCAGGTTTCTGTCCTATCCTAGGTGTTTTAGTCCTGGAAACAAGATGCGGTATCTAATATATAGCACCTAAAAGACAATTAATTTGTTACTTTGGTGTTTTACATGAGCAGATATGTTCAGTTTCACCAGCGAAACCACCAGGACACACTATACAGCCTCTTAAGCTATGAGAAACATCTGTAAGCTCAGGCAAGCTTATCTGACCTTGTCTAGGGCTCAGAAAATCTCAGTATAGAAAATCAAGGTGCACTGCTGATAGTTCAGTACTACACAAAATTTACTTAGCTACCAACTGTGTGTCAGATATTGATAGGTGTTAAAGGTACAAAGCTGGTACCTTTAAACAGGCGTTTAAAACATTGTCTCTCAGGGAGTTTATAGTCTAGTTAGGAAGAAAGATAATTAGTAGGTTCTGTTAAATGCAGGGTTAGAGGTATTGAAGAGTGACAAGAACCAATTTCATGAAAAGCATTCATAGTGCATTTAAAAGAAAACAAAACTCATTGACCCTGATTTTTAAAAATATTAGCACTTTACTGTCAGGCGTAAACTCTTAAGAGTGCAGGTATGAATTACTTACCCTTCTTTCTGACATTCTCTGCATATTTACAAGAAAGGACTAAGGGAAAAGATAGGCAGGTTTTTATTAGTAATTTCTTTGAGTTTGCTGACCCATCTTTAGGCAAACAAAACAGTAGCACCACTAATAATAGAGCTAATCAGAGTCACTGCTCCTCACTAAAGCTGGACATTCCTCTGAGATTCAAACAGAAATTAAACAAGGTTAGAAAAAGAATAACAACAGGAAAGTAACACTTTGGCCAGTAGTTCCAGGAGTTCATTGTATAGTTTGTCGGTAAACACTGGTGCTCCATTTGTTTTTCAGGGAATAAATAAATCTCCTTAAGAAATTTATGAGTGACTTTGCATAATGCTGAAGAAAAAAAAGTTTATATATATATATTTTCAGCATGTGTATATATATATATGGCATCCTACTCACCCCCTCCTTCAGTAGGAGAGAGATTTGAACTTCTCAAGTAACAAATTGATACAGTATTTTACATATTAAAGAACATGTTCCCGTTTATGATTTCATTTGAACTTAAAAAAAATCTTGTGTGTTAGATGGAGGGTGTTTCTCTGCTGTTTTATAGATAAGAAAGCAGATGCTCTGAAAGGCTGTTATTTTCCCAACATTAAATAGCTAAGTATAAAAGCCAGAACTTTAATCCAGTTGACTTGAAGTCTGTTATACTTGTCTCTAGTGTATGCTGACAAGAATCAGTTGTTTTGAACAATTTATTCATTATTCCTCTTTTGATCCATAACAGGCGTTTATAAGATGTTGGTTAGAACTGATTTAACACTTGAGTTTGTGGCCATGAAACTGAGCAAAGCTAATTGTGTGGAGGGATTACAAAGTATGGGAATAGAACCTGTACTTTGGCTTATTAGCCATACTTACTAGCCAACTTAAATAACTCCCTTAAACAGCCATGAACAAATATTCTGTGTAAAGAATATCAAGGTACCTGTGTAAATTACGGTTTGACCAAAAGCTCTTAGTATATAATCCATATGGTCTAATAAAACTGAGTTGATTACCTTCTTTACTGTAATTCTTTGTGAAGACTAGGAGTGAGCTATTAAAACAGTTCAATAAGTATTTGTAGAACCTTGAATATAAGTTTGTGAAGCTTCATATTAAGCCTTTACAAGTGTTCTTTGGTTTGACTTAACAAAGTCTGGGCAGCATTTTCCTCAGTTTTGAATTGAGCCACTCAGGCATCTCTATTTATTTCAGTAATGTAAAATTTGCATTAAAAATGATTCCATTAAAAAAAAAAGTGATCCCATCCATGGACACCTTGGTGGCTCAGTCAGATAAGCGTCTGCCTTTGGCTCAAGTCGTGATCCCAGGGGCCTGGAATCGAGGCCCGCATCCTCTGGCTCCCTGCTCAGTGGGGAGCCTGCTTCTCTTTCTGCCTGCTGCTCCCCCGGCTTGGGCTTGCTTGTTCTCTGACAAATAAATAAAATCTTTAAAAAAAAGTATCTCACCCATGAAAATACAAGGTGTTCTAGAGTTATGGTCAGGATCTATCTGACCCTTCTAACCATTATCAAATACATGTTAAAATGAAATGTGTAATTAACTCATTTTAGTCTTTTTTTTTTTTTTTTTAATAAGTAAATTCTAGGCCCAGTGTGGGGCTTTAACTGATGACCCTGAGTTGAAATATCTACTAACTGAGCCAGCCAGCCACCCTATACCTTTTTAGTCCTGACAATACTACATAGGATCCAGTTTTGTTCTGTGTTTTACATGCTCTGGGTATAGTCAGGTGACTGGGGTTTTGTGGGTGTTGTTGGTAACAGTATTGGTGACAGTATTGGTATTGAATTAACATGAGAATGATAAACCGCAGGATTCAGTGCAGTATTAGTCTGGGAACTAGGGGAGAATATATAGGCTCCACATTTGCACTCAGTGTTTTTCTTCTCTGCAATTAAGCCTGGATACACATTCAGGATGAACATTAGCTAGTCAAATAGTATTTGTAGGTAGTTGTTATGCTTAGTGCCAGTAGTACTCTTTTTAAAAAATTTTTTTAGTATTTATTTATTAGAGAGCAAGTGTGCATGAGAGAGCACAAGTGATGTAGAGGGAGAAGCAAGCTGCTTATCAAGCAGGGAGTCCAACATTGGACTCGATTCCAGGACCCTGGGATCATGACCCGAGCTGAAGGCATTCACTTAACCGACTGAGTCACCCAGGCGCCCGCCCCATCAGTAGTACCCTTAGAAAAGGAAAGCATCGGATGGAAATCAAAGTAACACTTAACCAAAACTAGCTCAGTAAACTTTCCTGTATGTAGTTTTTATTTATAGCAGCTGAGTTGGCCTATGACTGTTTAAGTGGTGTGCTCTGTGAAGTGTTCCCATTATTGTAGCCAAGGGAAACTAGCATCAGCCTCTTTGGCTGTCCTAAACTAACTTCAGGTCCCTAAGTTCAATGTATTTCAGGGACATGTTTCTGCCCACTTCTGTCTTAAAGGCCTGTGATCTAATTTGGGACTGAAAATAGAGGCTCAATTAAATTACTTACTCCTGGAAGAGAAATGAAACTATAATTTTCTGTTTATCTTAAAGTGAGTTTCAAGTGAAAAGTAATTCCTCTGCCCCCCATCTCCATAGGTAATCATTGTTAATTGTTTATTATATATACTTTTGTAAATTATGCATCTATTATGTATGGTTATGTTCATATTTTATGAATAAACAAGATTATACTAGACATAAGTTTTTTAGCATCTTTTCCCTCTTTTAAGTTAGTAAGTTTTATGTAGTTTATATAAGCAATACATTAAGAAATTCTTAGTTAAAATATTAAAACATTTTAAGTATCATAAAAATTTCCTCTTACACTGCCCATAATCCCGATCCTGTCTACCTAACGAATAAGAACCAGTTTTAAACTTTGCGAATATCCTTGTAACTCTTTTATTGTGCTTTTCTTTATGTATGTGCCTTTTTTTTTTTTTAAGATTTTATTTGAGAGACATAGACAGCACAGCAGGTAGAGTGGCAGCGTGAGAGGGAAAAGTAGACTCTCCACTGAACATGGAGCCCACCGTGGGGCTCGATCCTGGGATGTCCCGTGATCATGACCAGAGCTGACGGCAGACGCTTAACAGACTGAGCCACCTAGGCACACCTTTTATTATGATTTTATATAGCATTAGTTTTCTGTGTATGTGTTTACATAATTAATCTCATATTGTATCTGTCATTCTGTAGTTTTAAGTACAGTATGTCTTTTTTTTTTTTCAGATTTTATTTATTTATCTGACAGAGACACAGTGAGAGAGGGAACACAAACAGAAGGAGTGGGAAAGGGAGAAGCAGGCTTTCTGCTGAGTGGGGAGCCTAATGCAGGGCTTGATCCCAGGACCCCGGGATCATGACCTGAGCCAAAGGCAGTCACTTAACGAACTGAGCCACCAGGCGCCTCACTACAGTATGTCTTAAGAGATCTATAGATGTATTTCTTTTAACAGCTACATAGTATTATATAAATACTCTAGTTTATAAAGCTAGCTATTAATGGACCTTTAGGTTTTCTCCTTCGCAGATTAAACAAAAATGCAACAAATATTCTTGTACCCATACATATGCCTTCTGGTGTATATGTGCAAGTGTTCCTTTATGGCAAATACCAGGGAGAGGGATTTTGGGGTCATAGGGAATATGTTTTTAGATTTATTAGATATTGTCAGATTGACTTCTGAATTTATGTTTCGGCCCATAGTGTATGAGTGAACTTGTTTCTTTATACCTTCACTCAAAATATGATGTTTCTCAACTTTAAAATTTTTTGTTGACTGGTGAAAAGTTGTATTTTAGTGCTTTATTTTGTATTCTCATTACTACTGAAGTTGAGTGTCTACTGTTTTATGTTATAGTCTTTGATGTTTTATATTGATCACTTTTATTTCTTCCATAGATTACCTATTTTATCTTTTGTCAAGTGTTAGAAATTGGGTTGTGTTCTTCCTAGGCATTCCTGATATTGAATACTAGCCCTTTGTCTACTTACATATTTGCAAAAACTTCCATTGAGTGGGCTTGTCTCTTTGCTTATATTTTTTCTGTGTTTATATAAAAAAAAGTCCCTTATTCCAAGATTATAAATATCCTTCCTTATTTTGTCACATTAAAATTTTTTTTCAGGGGCGCCTGGGTGGCTCAGTGGGTTAAAGCCTCTGCCTTCGGCCCAGGTCATGGTCTCAGGGTCCTGGGACCAAGCCCCGCATAGGTCTCTCTGCTCAGCAGGGAGCCTGCTTCCCTTCCTCTCTCTCTCTGCCTGCCTCTCTGCCTACTTGTGATCTCTGTCAAATAAATAAATAAAATCTTTAAAAAAATTAAAAAATAAAAATTTTTTTTCATCTGTTTTTAATCTTCCTGAAGTTTATTTTGTAAGATAGGGTTTTAAATGAGCTTGTGGATACCCAGTTATTCTACCATGGTTTAGTCCATCTTCTCCCCACTGGTTTTGAAATGCCTTTTTTTTTTTAAGATTTTATTTTTTATTTGACAGAGAGACACAGTGAGAGAGGGAACACAAGCAGGTGGAGTGGGAGAGGGAGAAGCAGGCTCCCCGCTGAGCAGGGAGCCCAATGAGGGACTCGATTTCAGGATCCCGGGATCATTACCTGAGCAAAAGGCAGACACTTAACTAACTGAGCCATCCAGGTGCCCCTTGAAATGCCATTTTTAACATAAAACTAATTAATTCAGAGGTCTGTTTTTCAACTGTGTTCCGATTCATACATCTATTTTTTATTGCCAGTACCACAGTTCTGGTTAATTGGCCTTATACATTAATCTGGGGAAATTCATAACTTCATAATATTTTCTTTCCCGTTCATGAACATTATACATATTTAGCTTTTTCCAGCACATTTGTATAGAGTTCTTCCTTTACAATTTTACCCCGTTTTTATTTTTGCATTCTTTATCATTTTTAATAATATTATAAGTGGACCTTTTTCCTGTTATATTTTCTAATCACTAATTCAGTCAGCAAATGTTTGTTGAGTAATTTATACATGCATGGGATTGCTATTGATGCTGAGGGTATAAAAGTGGACAAAATGCAAGAAATGCCCTTTGGGAATTTAAAATGTAGTGAGGGAAATTCAACATAAAACTGGTTTTAATAGTAATTATAGGGGTGCCTGGGTGGCTCAGCAGGGTAAAGTGTCTGCCTTTGGCTCAGGTCATGATCGATCCCAGGGTCCTGGGCTCTCTGCTCTGCAGGGAGCCTGCTCCACCCCCCCCCCCCCCCCCCGCCTGCCTCTTTGCCTACTTGTGATTTCTGTCAAATAAATAAATAAAATCTTTAAAAAAGTAATTATATAATATGTTGGATGCTGATAAGTACTGTGGACAAAAATGAATACAAGAAAAAGAGGAAAGGAATTGGGCATGGTTCGTAATTACATAAAATGGTTAAGGAAGACCTGACAGCTGAAGTGACCATTTGAGCAGAGTTAGAGACATCATGGACAGAGCACCTGATGCTCCCTTGGTGGAGCCTGTGATTCCTGATCTTGGGTTTCTGAATTCGAGCCCCATGATGGCTGAACAGATTACTTAAAGGAAAAAAAAAAATGACAGGGGTGCCTGGGTGTCTCTGTCTTTAAGTGTCTGCCTTCAGCTTGGGTCATGATCCCAGGTTCCTGGGATTGAGCCCCACGTTGGGCTCCCTGCTTGGTGGGAAGCCTGCTTCTCCCTCTCCTTCTCCCCCTGCTTGTGTTCCCTCTTTAGCTGTGTCTCTCTCTGTCATATAAATAAATAAAATCTTTAAAAGAATTAAAATTAAAAAAAGGAGCAAGGAAAGACCATTATAGGAGAAGGAATGCAGATATGAAGGTAGGATTGCGCTTGTTGTGTTCGTGGAATGGCCACCAGGTAGGTCCTTGTGGCCAGATGATGGTGAAGTTGGATTGCTGTGGGAGGGAGTGAGGTCAGAGTTAGAAGTGAGAATGGAGAGGGGTTGGTGGAGAGCAGGGCAGACCATGAATGGGCTCATTGGCTCTTAATTTTATTCTGACGAGGGAAGCCAGAGGGATTTGGGGGCAGAAGAGGAACATGCTGTATTTCAAGTTTTGAAAGGATCATTCTTGCTTTTTGGAGAAGTATTGTATAACTGGTGTTTAAGGTTCTTGCAGTAATTCAGAAAAGTAATAGTTGTATCTTGTGTGAACTTGATTGTGATGGAGGTTTAGGAAGTAATTGGGTTCTGATATATCCTGAAAGCAGAGCTGATAGGGTTTACTGTCATTAGAAAGCTATGAAGTATGTTGATTTTTGTGTGCTCATTTTTGTATCCAGTTAGGATGCTCTCAGCTACAAGTTAACAGGAAACTTGTTTAGTAGCTTAAATAATAAGATGATTGTTATCTCACATTATAAGGAATCCAAAGCAGAGCTTTTTCTAGATTAAGAATCATGGTTTAGAGAAGGGGTTTTCTAAGTCCAGTTTCCTTAACAATCACCTGGAAAACTGGCAAGTCACCTGGCCCATAAAATTGCATTTCTAGGAAATATAAAGGTGATCCCTAAGTGAGTATCACACTTTGGATAATATTGACTTGGAACACAATAATTAGAACCATAATTTAGTGTTCAGTGAGCAGAACTGTGGAACCAGACTACCTGGATTCATATCTCCCCTCCACTATTTCCTGTCTGAATTTTAAAACTTCAGGTATATTGATCTTAAGGTACTGTTTTCTTGGTCATTTCTAATTTTGATTTAGTGTGTATAATATATGTATATTAGTTACTTATGATAATAGGTGTTTGATGTTTCTTTGTGGTCAAGAGCATCATCAATTTTTTTTTTTTTTTAAGTTTTTTTTTTTTTTTTTAGGATTCCAGATTTTTTTTTTTTTAAAGATTTTTTTTTTTTTTTTTTTTTTTTTTAGGATTCCAGATTTTATTTATTTTTTTTTTATTAAAGATTTTTTTTTTTTTTTTTTTTAGGATTCCAGATTTTATTTTTTTTAAAGATTTTTTTTTTTTTTTTTTAGGATTCCAGATTTTATTTTTTTTTTTAAAGATTTTTTTTTTTTTTTTTTTTTTTTAAAGAGCATCATCAATTTTTGTAAATATTCTGTGTTGGAAGACAGTAGAATTTTCTGTTTATTGAATGCTTGGGTTTGATGTGGAAAAAAGATCACAGACAAAAGATTTTAAAATGAGACTGTCTTTTTAAAGAACTGAATTGCAGAAAGGAAGAAGTGCTTATGAGCCAGAGGCTGGAGACCAGAATACCCAATCTTCTTAACATTTCTCAAAATTGTGTCTATTTATATAAATATAGATACCCCCTTAAGTAGAGGAAACCAAAGACTTTTAGGTGGAGAAGGAGAAGTGGACTAATTGTCCCCTCCTAGGGGAGGGGAAAGCGGACCTTGTATTTCTTTCTTTTTTTTTTTTTTTAAGATTTTATTTATTTATTTGACAGACAGAGATCACAAGTAGGCAGAGAAGCAGGCAGAGAGAGAGGAAGGGAAGCAGGCTCCCCACTGAGCAGAGAGCCCAATGCGGGGGGTTGATCCCAGGACCCTGGGATCATGACCCGAGCCGAAGGCAGAGGCCTTAACCCACTGAGCCACCCAGGCGCTCCCGGACCTTGTATTTCTAACCTAGAAAAATTTTAAAAGTCTGTTTAAACGTGGAAAACTTCGAGAGGGCTGGTGATAGTTTTGAAAGGGATCATAGTGTTTGTCCAATAAAACATTTTATTATCTATTATTTTCTTTTCTTTTTTTTTTTTTTTAAGGTTTTATTTATTTATTTGTCAGAGTGAGCACAGCCAGACAGAGTGGCAGGCAGAGGCAGATAGAGAAGAAAGCTCCCGCCGACCAAGGAGCCTGATGTGCGACTCCATACCAGGACGCTGGGATCATGACCTGAGCCGAAGGCAGCGGCTTAACCAACTGAGCCACCCAGGCGTCCCTTATTTATTATTTTCTCAAGATCTTTTCTAATTGCTAACATGCAGCACACTGTCTTACTGTGGCAAAGCTGATTTTTTCATCCGTTCATACTTTGGCTAAGATCACTATTTAAAATTGTGTGACTTAGGAACACATCTAATCTCTGCACCTCAGTTTTCTTACTTACGAAATGGAACTAGTCATAGAATCCATTCCAGAGTTGTTGTAAGAGTTAAATGATGTCATACATAAAAAGGGCTTACACGGGTGCCGGGCACATAATGTCCATCAGTGAGTGTAAGTTGTTTGAGTTCACTAAACATTTCTTTGATCAAGCTTGTTACATATGTGTTACTCAGATCCTAGAGGTCTCTGTTAACATTTTGTCTGTCTGTTGGTTTCTATAAGAATATTAAAATTCTCCAGCCATGTTGAAATTTGTTTATTCCCCCCCCTTTTTTTTTAAAAGATGTGTTTATTTGAGTGAGTGCGGGCTAGCGAGTGGAGGGAGGAGGGGCAGAGGGAGAGAGAGCGGTAAACTGACTCTGTGATGAGTGCAGAGCCCTGAGCCCAACTCGGGGCTTGATCCCAGGACCCTGAGATCATGACCCGAGCTGAAACCAAGCCTTTCTTGTAGTGCAGTTCTTCATATATTTTGAAGCTCTGTTGTCAAATATGTAAACTTCAACAAATGTTAAATTTTCTTTGTGAATTGCTTCTATAAGGAAAACCTCCTTTTTATTCTTAATTATTCTGTCCTTGAATTAAATTTTATCTAATAATATTGACATCAAGTTTTATTCTTGAGTACGGGCTCTCACGTTCTCGATTTTGGATTGATAGTTCTTTATACTACTTTTTCCTAATCCCTGCTTTTAAAAAGTCTACTATTATTATTGTAATTTTTAATACTTGACCCCAATTTTATTTTTAAAGATTTTATTTATTTATTTGAGAGGGAGAGTGAGAGAGAGCATGAGAAGGGAGAAGGTCAGAAGGAGAAGCAGACTCCCTGTGGAGCTGGGAGCCCGATGCGTGACTCCATCCGAGGACTCTGGGATCAAGACCTGAGCCGGCTTAACCAGCTGAGCCACCTGGGCACCTATAACTTCACCCAACTTTTTTAGTGGTCCTTGTTAGGAGAATTCATGAGAATAATGTAGTCTATCACTACTGTAAGCAGAGGCAGAAGTACCTAGTACACTTTTCTTCTTTGAAGGTAGATCCTTTCTAAGTTATTTTACTGTAGATGTATGGGTGGTGAACTCAGCTATTATATATGTGGGGACATCTTTCTTTTCTCCTAACTGGTGGGGTCCCCTTAGGTTAGCTGGGTACAGAGCTCTCAGTTGCATTTATTTTCCCTTAATACCCTGAAGATATTCCTCTGTTATTTTTTTTTTCTTTAGATTTTATTGATTTAAGAGAGAAAGCATGAGCAGGACAGAAGGGCAGAGGGAGAAGGAAAAACAGACTCCCCGCTGAGCAGGTCCCACATGGGGCTTGATCCCAGGACCCTGAGATCATGACCTGAGCCAGAATCTGGAGTTGGTCATTTAACCGGCTGAGCCACCCAGGCACTCCAGCTGCTATGAATATTCTTATGAATAAGTATGTGTTTGAAATCTGTTTTCAGTTCTTATGGGTATGTACTTAGGAGTGGAATTGCTAGATTGTGTGGCAGTTTTATGTTTAACATGTTGAGGAACTGCCAAACTTTTCCACAGCAGCTGCACCATTTTGCATTCCCACCAGCCATGTACAGTGGTTCAGACTTTTCCATATCTTTAGTAGCAGTTGTTCTTTTCTTTTTCCTCCCCTCTTTTTTGCTTATAACATCCTAATGAATGTGAAGTAGTATCTCATTGTGGGTTTTTTTTGTATTTCCCTTATGACTAATGATGTTGAGCATCTTTTCATACGCTTTTGACCACGTGTGTATCTGTTCACATTATTTGCACACTTTTTAATGGGGTTATTTATGTTTTTATTGTTGAGTTGAAGGAATTCTTCCTTTCCTTTCCTTTCTTTTCTTTCCTTTTCTCTTCTTTTTTCTTTCTTTTCCTTCCTTCCTTCCTTCCTTCCATTCTCCTCTCCTTTCCTCTCCTCTTCTCTCTCTTCTCTCCTTTCTTGTAGGCTTCATGCCCATTGTGGAGCCCAGTGCAGGGCTTGAACTCAACGACCTTGATGCTTAACTGACTGAGCCACCCAAGCACCCCGAGAGTTCTTTATTTTAGATACTAAACCTTTATCATCTATATGATTTGCAAATACTTTTTCTGCATGGTTTGTAGTTTTTGATTGAAAACAGAACATCTTGAATATTAAAATGTGGCAACTCTAGAAATCACATTCTCTTCCCTCCAGGGTTTGTTGATCCTGCTTATGGTAGTATTGTCTGTTGAATGTCTTCTCTGAATTAATTCTGTCAAGTGTGCATTCTTTGTCCTGTGTAGCCACTGATACGTCTGTTCCATTAGTGTGGTAGTCAGCTAACAATTTTACAGAGATTTCCTTAAACACCTGCAACCAAAATTTTCAGTCATTGCTGAGAGTCTCTTTGCACATGTTGGGACATGCCTGCAACACTCAGCCAGACACTTTAGCCATCACCTCCTGTTTTTGCACACCCTTAAGATCAGCCAGCAGTGACAGCTTAGGGACTTCTCAGGTATTTCTTGAGCATGTATACAACCTGAGGCATGTGTGGGGCCTTTAGATTCCCAGGAATATGGTGGGGCTTTTCAGCACCCTTCTGGACAAATCTTCCTCTGGTCCTTTCCTCCCTAGCCCTCTTTGATTGGTCTGCTGTTTGCTCTGCTATCTGTCCCTCAGACAGCGTGACTAATACATTTGACTATAAATGTTTTGGACAAAGTGGTGTAGTTTCTTTAGTACTAGGTTCCTTTCGAGTGCAGCAAAATAAAGAGAAACCTTTTGAGCCAGTCTTCCAGGGAGCAACCAGACAGGTCAAGACGAATAATTGCAGCACTGGCTTAGTGAGTTAGAAGATAGTCAACACACTAAATAAAATGTAAGCTTTGTAATAGAACTGTAAACAATGTGCCATGGATTATAGGGAAGCAAGAGAACTTCTCTACTTAGAGAATTTTGGGACTTCTGAAGTAGTCTCAAATAAAGCATCCCCCTTATCCTTGCCAAACTTCTAGACAAATGCAGAAAATAGGAGTGGCTGATAGGGGCCAAAATATCACTTACATTACTGAGAGAGACCAGGTTGGAGGATACAGCTTTCAGTGTATGAATCAAATTTTGCCTTTAAAGAAAAAAAAAAAAGTTTTTATTTATTTATTTGACAGACAGAGATCACAAGTAGGCAAAGAGGCAGGCAGAGAGAGAGAAGGGGAAGCAGGCTCCCTGATGAGCAGAGAGCCCAGTGTGGGGCTCGATCTCAGGACCCCGGGATCATGACCTGAGCGGGAGGCAGAGGCTTTAACCCACAGAGCCACCCAGGCACCCCAAATTTTGCCTTTTAACCTAAATTCTTTAGGTAGGCCCTCCTGGTTCCAAGCAGTGCTGTGCTGGATTAAGCCTTCTGACACAAGGGAGAGTCTATTCTCTAAAGAAGTTGAGAACATTTGCTCCAAACCTTGAAAAGGTAGAAACACAGATGAACCAAGTTTGCTCTTCACGCTTCTAAGATTAACCAGTCAGGTAGGTTCAGATAAGTTATTCCATCTCTATGAGTAAAGAAATACAGAGAAGCCAGGGGTGGGCTTAGAAAAAAGTTCTTCCTCATGGAAACCTGCAGTGGGAGATATTCCTCTGTAATGGAGAGGATCAAAGAAGCTTTCATGAAGGATATGAAATTGGAGCAGAGCATTTTTTTTTTTTAAAGATTTGTTTATTTTAGAAAGAAAGAGAGAACACAAGCAGGGGGGGCGCAGAGGGAGAGGGAAAGAGACAATCTTAAGCAGACTCCACACTGAGTATGGAGCCCATCATGCTCCTGGGTGGCTCAGTTGTTAAGTGTCTGCCTTTGGCTCGGGTCACAATCCCAGGGATCGAGCTGTGCATCAGGCTCCCTGCTTGGGTGGAAGCCTGCTTCTCCCTCTCCCACTCCCCTTGCTTGTGTTTCCTCTCTTGCTGTGTCTCTCTGTCAAATAAATAAATAAAATCTTTATAGAAGAAACCAAGAGTCAGACGTTTAACCAACTGTACCATCCAGGTGCCCATGGAGCAGAACATTTTAAAAACAGATAGATTGGGTGCCTGGGTGGCTCAGTGGGTTAAGCCGCTGCCTTCGGCTCGGGTCATGGTCTCGGGGTCCTGGGATCGAGTCCCGCGTCGGGCTCTCTGCTCAGCGGGGAGCCTGCTTCCTCCTCTCTCTCTCTCTGCCTGCCTCTCTGCCTACTTGTGATGTGTCTCTGTCAAATAAATAAATAAAATCTTTAAAAAAAAAAAAAAAAAAACAAAACAAAACAAAAAAAACAGATAGATTTCTAGGTAGAAGATAAAAAGCCAGAGAGATGAGAAGATTTAGGCTCTCTTTGAAAACAAGAAGTAGTCTAATTTAACAGAGTATTTGAGTTCTTGATTTCAGTTGTGGTACCCTTTGGGAATTAATTATTAAACATAAACATTTAGCCCTTGAGCAGTAAGTAGTTGGCTCATTTTCAAGGTTATTTGACTTGAAAGATTACAGACATCGCCTCTTTCTTGTCTTAAGACAGTGAAGTAAAATTATTTCCTGGCTCATTTGAAAATCACATAAAAACAGGAATATAAACTCCCATCTCTGAAACTATGAGATGTCTGTAATCCTGCTTGTATGGGAAGAGGAAAAGCAGAAGGAAATAATGATTTAGCAGAGGAGAGGAAGGTCAAACCCAAGTGCCTATAGAGGAGAATACTGGCAAGAGACATATCATGATTTGTCCACGGGACACCTGTCTGAGAAATTCAGAGCATGGAAATACTGTATACCATAGATGGAGGTTGAGAACAGGGGGGTTGTCTGAAAGTCTGTACTGGGAGATGGATCCCTCTCTGCCCCACCTCCCTCCTCTCAGTATTTATCCCCTTCACCCTGAGTAGTTGGGCAGCTGTTATCAGCCTTACAGAAGTCAGGAGACTATTCTTTGGAGGAATTGAATTTGAGAATTTCAGGACCTAGGACCCCAAGCCCCAGAGGAGGATGGGGCTGATCTGCTACACTGGATGTTGGAAGTTCCCAGTCTCTTTCCCTCCCCTAGTTCCAGAATTCTGTCCACTAGGTAAAAGATTAAAGAATCTTCCTCCTATTAAGAAAATGGCCCCAAAGAAAAGATAGCTGAATTTAATAATTATGCTTATATATCAACAGGTTCATGCCTATCAGTGTTGATTTAAAAAGAAATCTGTAAGCATATTTTTCTTCATTCTTTACAGTTGATGGCAGACAACTGCATGAAGTCATTCATGACCAAACTATTTATAGAACTGCCCCATAGAACAAAAGTTCTAGGGAATCTACAAAAGCCTTGGATTAGTAAAATGGAAAAAAAATTTTTTTAAAGTAGGCTCCATGCCCAGTGTGGGGCTTGAACTCGCAACTCTGAGATCAAGAGTCACATATTCCACTGACTAAGCCAGCCAGGCGCCCCTAAAATGGAGAAAAAAAAAAAAAAAAGATTTTTTAAAGAGGGAGGGGTCTAATAAAAGGTTGCAAGTATTATTTTAGAAAACATAACATATGCTATTGATATTTTAGAATGAAGTACGGATTAATTTACACCAAATATGAAGGATATAATCCCAACATTTAACAATGCATGTAGATTTGTGAAAAATCTCATTGTCTAAACTTTTTTCATTTTGCGTTGGAGTCACCACTGGTTTGGGGAGATAGGATCAAGCGTACTGCCAAAGAACAGAGTTATCAAGCTTATGATCTAGGTTAAATCCTGCTTTGATTATACCTACAGTAACGACACTGGCCTGTTTTTTTCCCCACAGTCTGTATTGATTTTAATTTTGATCCTTTTTTTTAATGTTTACGAAAAAACTGTAAATATAAGCCTGTTTTAGTACATTCTGTAATCCTTAGGTAAAGTACATTTTTAAATTTCTGTTCTCTTTTTGGTTTCCTTATTCCCCCCCAGTTTAAAAAAGATATTTATGGGGCACCTGGGTGGCTCAGTCAGTAAACGTCTGCCTTTGGCTCAGGTCATGATCCCAGGGCCCTGGGATCGAACCCCACATGGAGCCCCACATTGGGGTCCCGGCTTAGAGCCCCACATTGGGGTCCCGGCTTAGAGCCCCACATTGGGGCCTGCTTCTCCCTCGGCCCCCTGCTGGTGCGTGCTCTCTCTCTCTCTCTCTCTCTCTCAGGTGAATAAATAAAATCTTAAAAAAAAAAAAGAATTTGATCTTTATAAAAAAGATGTTTATTTATTTATTTATTTATTTGACTGAGAGCTATATAGAGAGAGAGCATGAGTAGGCAGAGAGGCAGGCAGAGGGAGAGGGAGAAGCAGGCTGTCTGCTGAGCAGGAAACCTGATGTGGAACTCGATCCCAAGACCCTGGGATTATGACCTGATCTGAAGGCAGCTGCTTAACAACTGAGCCACCCAGGCGCACCCCCCCCTTTTTTTTAAATTTCCAGTTTTATTGAGATGTAATTTGATATATAAGCATGTAAGTTTCAGGTATACAGTGTGATGATTTGATATGTGTATATTTTGCATAATGATTACCACAGTAAGGTTAGTTAACACATCTGTCACCTCACAGTTAACTTTTGTGTGTGGTAAAGATGTTGAAGATCTACTCTCTCAACAACTTTCAATTATACAATACAGTAATGTTAACATATTCACTAAGCTCTACATTATATTTGCAGAACTTACTCATCTTGTAATTGGAAGTTTATGCCCTTTGATCACCTTCATCAATTTCCCCCACCCCTCAAGACCCCAGCAACCACCACATTTAAGTGAGATTATACAGTATTTATCTTTCTCTCACTTACTTTACTTAGCATAATGCCCTTAACCATTTTGTTTTAAAAGGGAGGATTTCCTTCTTTTTTATAATTGAATAATATTCTTGTGTGTGTGCTCGCGTGCGTGCGCGTGCACCCAGAAGTAGGATTGCTAGATTATATGGTGGTTCTATTTTTAAATTTCTAAGGAACCTCCATACTGTTTTTTCATACTGTTAATGGCTGCACCAATTTACATTCCCACCAAGAGTACACAAAGATTTCTATTCCATATCCTCAACGGCACTTGTTTTCTCATGTCTTTTTTTTTTTTTTTAAGATTTTTTTATTTAGTTGTCAGAGAGAGAGAGAGAATGGGAGAGAGAGCAAACATAGGCAGACAGAATGGCAGACAGAGGCAGAGGGAGAAGCAGACTCCCTGCTGAGCAAGGAGCCCGATGTGGGACTTGATCCCAGGACACTGGGATCATGACCTGAGCCGAAGGCAGCTGCTTAACCAACTGAGCCACCCAGGCGTCCCTCATGTCTTTTTTTTAAAGGTTTTATTTATTTATTTGACAGACAGAGATTACAAGTAGGCAGAGAGGCAGGCAGGAAGAGAGAGGAGGAAGCAGGCTCTCCGCGGAGCAGAGAGCCCGATGTGGGGCTCGATCCCAGGACTCTGGGATCATGACCTGAGCCGAAAGCAGAGGCTTTAGCCCACTGAGCCACCCAGGCGCCCCATCCCTCATGTCTTTTTAATAATAGACATTCTGATGGTGTGAGGACAGTATCATTGTAGTTTTGATTTGCATTTCCTTGATGATTAGTGATGTTGAACACTTTTTTTTTTTTTTAATATTTTATTTATTTATTTGACAGATGGAGATCACAAGTAGGCAGAGAGGCAGGCAGAGAGTGAGGAGGAGGCAGGCTCCCTGCTGAGCAGAGAGCCCGATGCGGGGCTTGATCCCAGGACCCAGGGATTATGACCTGAGCTGAAGGCAGAGGCTTAACCCACTGAGCCACCCAGGCACCCCACACTTTTTTTTTTTTTTTAAAGTTTCATTTATTTGACACAGAGTGAGAGTAGGCAGAGAGGCAAGCAGAGAGAGAGGAGGAAGCAGGCTCCCTGCTGAGCAGAGAGCCTGATGCAGGGCTGGGGACCCGGGGATCATGACCTGAGTAGAAGGCAGAGGCTTTAACCCACTGAGCCACCCAGGCACCCCTGAACACTTTTTCATACACTTGCTGTCATTTATATATCTTCTTTGGAAAAATGTGTTATTAGTGTCCTGTGCCCATTTTTTTTTCTTTAAAGATTTTATTTATATATTTGACAGACAGAGATCATAGTAGGCAGGGAAAGAGAAGGAAGCAGGCTCCCCGCTGAGCAGAGAGCCCGATGTGGGGCTCGATCCCAGGACCCTGAGATCATGACCTCAGCCGAAGGCAGAGGAAGGCAGAGGCTTTAACCCACTGAGCCACCCACGTGTCCCTCCTGTGCCCATTTTTAAATTGGGTTATTTGCTTTTTTGCTGTTGCTGTGTGAGTTCTGTATTATTTTGGATATTAACCCCTTTTCAGATAAATAGTTTGCAAAAATTTTTCCTGTTTTATAGGTTGCCTTTTCATTTTGCTGATCATTTCTCTTGCAGTATAGAAGCATTTTAATTTTTTATTTAAAAAGGTTTTTTTAGTAAGTAAGCTCTGTGGGACTTGAACTTATGACCATGAGATCAAGAGTTGTATACTTGGGATGCCTGGGTGGCCCAGTCAGTTAAGTGTCTGCCTTGGGCTGAGGTCATGATGGATCGAGTCCCATATCCGGCTCTCTGCTTGGTGGGGAGCCTGCTTCTCCCTCTGCTTGCCACTCTCCCTGCTTGTGCGTGCTCTCTCTCTCGCTCTCTCTCTGACAAATAAAAATTTTAAAAAGAGTTGTAGGGGCACTTGGGTGGCTCAGTTGGTTAAGCGTCTGCCTTCAGCTTGGGTCATAATCCCAGGGGCCTGAGATCAAGCCCCATATTGGGCTCCCTACTGCCCGGGGAGCCTGCTTCTCCCTTTCCTCCCCACTTGTGCTCTCACGTGCTGTCTCTCTCTCTCTCCAAAAAAAAATATGTGTGTGTGTGTGTGTGTGTGTGTGTGTGTGTACACACATATATATGTATATACACATATATATTTTTAATATTTTATATATTTATTTTATATCTATATTTATATTTTATATTCTTTTATATATACATATATATGTGTGTGTATATATATATCCGGGGCACCTGAGTGGCTCATTTGGTTAAGCGTGTACCTTCAGCTCAGGTCACAGTTCCAGGGGCCTGGGATCGAGCCCCATGTCCGGCTCCTTGCTCAGTGGGGTGTCTGTTTCTCCCTCTCTTCTCTACCTGCTGCTCCCCCTGCTTGTGCTGTCCTTTCTCTCTCTGTCGAATACATGAATAAATAAAATCTTTAAAAATATAAAGATTTACCCCTGGGGATAAAAATATATGTTTATAAATAATAAAAAATTTAAAAAATATATAAAGATTTTAAAAATTTTTAAAAAGTTTTTAATAAAGAGGTTTAATAAAGTTGGTTGAGCATCTGCCTTCTGCTCAGGTCATGATCCTTAGGGTCCTGGGATTGAGTCTGGCATCGGGCTCCTTGCTCAGTGGGGAGCCTGCTTCTCTCTCTGACAAATAAGTAAATAAAATCTAAATAAATAAATAAATAAAGTTGTATGTTCTACTGACTGAGCCGGCTAGGTGCCTGTGGAAGTTTTTTTTTTTTTTTTTTAAGATTTTATTTATTTGGACAGAGAGAGCCAACACAAGCATAAGGGAGGGGCAGAGAGGGAGGGAGAAGCAGACTCCCTGCTGAGCAGGGAGCCCCAGATGGGCCCGATACCAGGACCCTGAGACCATGACCAGAGCTGAAGGCAGACACTTAACCAACTGAGCCACCCAGGTCCGCCTCCCGCCCCACAGAAGCTTTGTAGTTTATAGTCCCACCTGTTTTTTGTTTTTGTTTTGTTTTGTTTTGTTTTGTTTTTGAGAGTGAGAGAGCTAGTGCACTTGAACGGGCAGGGGAAAGGGAGAGAGGCAGTCTTAAGCAGGCTCCATAGGTTTGGATCTTACTACCCTGAGATGATGACTTGAGGGGAAATCAAGAGTCGGGTTTAACCAAATGAGCCACCCAGGTGCTCTGATGTAGTCCCACTTGTTAATTTTTACTTTTCTTGCTTGAATTTTTGGTGTTCTATCCAAAATATCATTGCCAAGACCAGTGTTGAGCATTTTCACTATGTTTTCTTGTAAGCGTTTCAGAGTTTTGGGTATTATATTTATTTCAGTCTTTAATCCATTTTGAGTTAATTTTTCTCAGTGGTATAAGGTAGAGGTCCAGCTTCATTCTTTTGCATGTGAATATCCAGTTTTTCCAGTACCATTTATTAAACAGACTGTCTTTTCCCCATCGAATATTCTTGGGTCCCTTTTCAAATATTAGTTGACCATATATGCGTGGGTTTATTTCTGTGCTCTTGATTCTGTTCTGTTAGTGTATGTGTCTGTTTTTATGCAGGTGCCATACTGTTTTGATTACTATAACTTTGTAATATGATTTCAAAGTAAGAAGAGTGATGATTCCAGCTTTGTTTTTTCTCCAGATTGCTTTGACTATTTGGGGTCTTTTGTAGTTCCTTAGGGATTTTAGGATTATTTTTTCCATTTCTGTGAAAGAGTGCCATTGGAATTTTGATAGCAATTATGTTGAATCTGTAGATCACTTTGGGTAGTATGGACATTTTTAACACTATTCTTACAATCCATGAACATGGGCTTTCTTTCTATTTGTGTCTTCAGTTTTTTTCATCAGTATCTTACAGTTTTTAGTGTGGAGATCTTTCACCTCCTTGGTAACATTTATTAAGTATTATTTTTGGTGTTGAAAATGGGATTGTTTTCTTTATTAAGATTTTCTATATATAAGATCATGTCATCGGCAAACAGATAATTTTACTTCTTCCTTCTGATTTGTATGTCTTTTATTTCTTTTTCATGCTTAATTACTCTGATTAGGACTTCTAGTACTATGCTGAGTAGGAGTAGTTAGAGTGGGGGTGCCCTTGTCTTGTGTTTTATTTTAGAGAAAAAGCTTTCAACTCTTCACTGTTGAATGTGATATTAGTTGTGGGTTTGTCATATATGTTTTTTTTTTAAGATTTTATTTATTTATTTGACAGACAGAGACCCCAAGTAGGCAGAGAGGCAGGCAGAGAGAGAGGAGGAAGCAGGCTTCCCTGCAGAGCAGAGAGCCGGAGCGGAGCTCCATCCCAGGACCCTGGGATCATGACCTGAGCCGAAGGCAGAGGCTTTAACCCACTGAGCCACCCAGGCGCCCCGTCATATATGGTCTTTATTGTTGAAGTATATTCTGTCTGTTTCTGATTTGTTGACAGTTTTTATCATGAAAGTTTGTTGAATTTTGTCCAATGTTGTTTCTGTACTTGCTGAGGTTGATCATATTTTTATTTTTCATTCTATTAATTTGGCACATTAATGTGGTATATCACATTGACTGATGGTATATTGAACTATCATTGCATCCCAGGGATAAATCCTTCTTGATCATGGTGTATGATTCTTTTAATGTGCTGTTGAATTTGGTTTACTATTTTGTTGAGAATTTTTATATCTGCATTCATCAGGGGTATTGGCCTATAGTTTTCTTTCTTTTTTAAAGGGTTTTTTTTTTTTTTTACTTTTTATTTTATTTATTTGTCAGAGATAGAGCACAAGCAGGGAGAAAGGCAGGCAGAGGGAGAAGCAGCCTCCCCACTGAGCAAGGAGCCCGATGTGGAGCTCATTCCCAGGACTCTGAGTTCATAACCTGAGCCCAAAGCAGCGGCTTCATGGACTGAACCACCCAGGCTTTCCTGGCCTATAGTTTTCTTAGAGTTTCCTTATCAGGCTTTGGTAACTGGATAATACTGGCCTCATGAAATGGTTTGGGAGTATTTTCTCCTCTTTAGTTTTGTTGGGAAGAGTTTGAGAAGGATTGACATTAATTCTTTAAATTCTTCCTGGAATTTACCAGTGAAACCATCTGGTCTTTTTAAAAAAATTAATTTAATTTCTTTTCAGTGTAACAGAATTCATTGTTTATGCACCACACCCAGTGCTCCATGCAATACATGCCCTCCATAATACCCACCACCAGGCTCCCCCAACCTCCCACCCCCCAACTTCTTCAAAACCCTCAGATTGTTTCTCAGAGTCCATAGTCTCTCATGGTTCATCTCCCCCAGAAACCGTCTGGTCTTTTTTTTTTTTTTTTTTAAAGATTTTATTTATTTATTTGACAGAGAGAGATCGCAGGTAGGTAGAGAGGCTGGCAGAGAGAGAGAGAGAGAGAGAGGGAAGCAGGCTCCCCGCTGAGCAGAGAGCCCGACGTGGGACTCGATCCCAGGACCCTGAGATCATGACCTGAGCCGAAGGCAACGGCCCAACCCACTGAGCCACCCAGGTGCCCCATGGTCTTGAAGGACTTTTATTGGAGGAGGTTTTTACTTACTGATCCAGTCTCCATACTAGTTATTGGTATGTTCAGATTTTCCACTTTTTCATGATTCAGTCATGGAAGTGTTAAATAAACTGATGCACATTAAAATTTTGTGTAGTTTATTTGAGCAAACACTGATTGAAGTCACAGAGTGCCTGTCCAGATGATGTTTTAGAAGTGTTCCACCCACAGTACTAGAGGCAAGGTTTTTATAGATAAGATGCAGAAGAAAAATAAAGAAATTATTTAATTGGCTATCTTTTATATGGTTACCTTTTTTGAGATTTTTCTTCGGTGTTTTTTTGTTTGTTTGTTTTGTTTTTGTTTTTGTTTTTGTTTTTTCTTCCCCAGATTCCAGTGCATTGACTCTGGCTTAGGTCTTGGTTTGCATTCAGAGGCTACTGAAGTTTTGGTTTCCATACCAAGGCGTTAGAGGCACCTCAGGCTAATGGCCTTTTTATTTGATTACTTTAACATTAGGTTGTCATGTGTTTTTAGGAATTTATCCATTTCTTTTAGGTAGTCCAAGTTTTCAGGGTATAATTGTTCATAGTAGTCTCACAATCCTTTACATTTTTATTGGTATCGTTTGTAATGTTTTCCCTTTCATCTGTAATTTTATTTGTTTGAGTCCTCTTTTTACCCTTAGTTAGTCTGGTTATAGGTTTCTCAGTTTTGTTTATCCTTTGAAAGAACCGGGTCTTAGTTTCATTTATCTTTTCCGTTGGTTTCCTTCATTTCTGCTTTAATCTTTATTATTTCCTTCTAACTTTGGGCTTAGTTTTTTTCTTCTTTTTTAGTTTCTTCAGGTGTAATGTTTAGTTGTTTGAGATCTTTATTCTTAAGATAGGTATTTATGGCTATAAGCTTTGCTCTTAGAACTGCTTTTGCTGCATTCCATATGTTTTGGTATGTTGTGCTTCCATTTCTGTTTGTCTCAAAATAGTTTTTGATTTCCTTTTTGATCTCCTCTTTGATCCAGTGGTGGTTCAGTAGTGTGTTGTTTAATTTGCATGCATTTTGTGAAATTTCCATTTTTCCTACTGTGACTGATTTTTAGTTTCATACTTGTTATATTATGATTTATAATAAATAATATATTGGTCTTTGTCCATAATTCTTGGCTCTCAACTCCCAAAACCTTTGGAATTTCCTAAATGATAAAAGCAATGGAAACTTCTTTTGTTAAAATACTCGATCTTCCATCCTCAGTTTAGAGCCATAGAGGTGAAATGGCATCTTGTTACTTACAACAAGCCACTTTCAACCACACTGCATTTATGTTAATAAAGTGGTTTTTGGAAAGTCTCTAGTAAGCCTCTGAGATAGAGGCTGGTAAGGAAACCACTCTTGACTAGAGGATTAGAACTTTCAGTCCCATTTCTCTCCTCTCTTAACCCCAAGAAGATAAAGGGGCTAGCAGTTGAATCACTTGCACAAGGCCAGAGATTTAAACAATCATGTCTATATAATGAAGCCTCCATAAAAACTCGAAATGGTGAGGTTCAGAGATCTTCCATGTTGGTGGCATCACATACCAAGAGAGTGGCACACCCTAGTTCTTATGGAGATAATAGCTCCTGTGCTCAGAACAGTTTTGGACCTCTTTCTATGTACCTCTTCATCTGGCTCTTCACCTATATCTATAAAATAAACTGGCAGATGCAAGTTAATGTTTCTATGGGTTCTGTGAACCTCTCAAGCAGATAAATTGAACCTGAGGAGGGGATCATGGGAACCATCAATTTATAGCCAGTTAGTTAGAAGCACATGTAACAACCTAGGTTTGCAGTTGGCATCTCAAGTGGGACAATCTTGTTTTGTGGTACTAAGCCCTCAACTTATGGGATATGATACTGTCTCCTGTAGATAGTGTCAGAATTAAGTTAAATTTGTAGGATACCCAGGTAGTGTCTGCTACGGATTGGAGAATTACTTGATGGTGTTGGAAAACACACATCAGAATACCATTGTGGTCAAGAAAAATACTTGATATAACATCTGTATTATTGAATTTGTTGAGATTTTTTTGGTGCTCTAACATGTTCTGTCCTGGAGATTTTTTTTTCCTGATTATTTATTTATTTATTTTGAGAGTGTGTGCATGAGCATGCAGCATGTGTGAGGAGAGGGAGAGAATCTCAAGCAGACTCTGGTTCTGAGCACAAAGCCCCAAAGAGGGGATGCTGAATCTCAAGACCCTGCGATCATGATCTGAGCTTAAGTCAGAGTGTGATGCTTAACTGACTGAGCCACCCAAGTCTCCCTGTCCTGGGGAATGATTTTGTGTGTACTTGAGAAGAATGTATATTCTGCAGCCCTTGGATGGAATGTTCTGTATATGTCTGTTAGGCCCATTAGGTCTACAGTGTTGTTCAAATATTCTGTTTCCTTATTGATTCCCTCTCTGGCAGTTCTGTTGTAGAGAGTAGAAATAAAATTGCTGTTTATCTCTCCCTTTAGTTTTGTTGCTATTTGTTTTATATATTTAGGTGCATAAATATTGACAATTGTTATATCCTCTTGATGAACTGACCCCTTTATCATTATGTAATAATGATGTATTATACCTTCATCTCTTGGTTACTTTATTTTTTAAGATTTTATGTTATTATTATTTTACGATTTTATTCATTTGTCAGAGAGAGAGAGCAAGAGCGAGCGCATACAAGCAGGGGCAACAGCAGACAGAGGAAGAAACGGGCTCCCCACTGAACAAAGAGCCCAATGTGGGATTTGAACCAAGGGTCCTTGGAGCATGACCTGAGACAACCATATACAGTAGCATAGCTTTCTTGCTTGATCTTGGGATCTTTAATGTATCCTATGATTATAGTTTTTCTATAAAATTTGTTCCAGCAAGTAACATAAGTGACTCTTTTAAGTTTTTTTTGTGAAACCACATTTCCTGCTCTGTATTTATGTAACTGCTAATTGTTTAATCTAAATGAAGGTTTTTTAAACTTATCCCTATTTAGTTTCCTCTTGGTACTGTCCTTTAGAAATTATACAGAATCTGGGCGCCTGGGTGGCTCAGTGGGTTCCTCTCTGCCTACTTGTAATCTCTCTCTGTCAAATAAATAAATAAATCTTAAAAAAAAAAAAAAGAAATTATACTGAATCCTAATTCTTTCAACAAAGGTATTGCCTAATAGGTTTTATAGTCTCCACAATTTTAGTAAATATGCTTAATGATTTTATCAAAAACATCTAAAACTAGTGTTTTGATCAAACATGGGGTTTGACTGAGAGGACATGTATTTCCATTCCTCTTCAAATAGTACAAAATTACAGTAAAGGAATAAAAAGAGGCATAAGATCCCAGGGACAAAAATGAGTGGAAGAAGAAGAAACCATAGATGAAAAATTTCAACTATTTTTTAGAAGATAAAAAATGGATAGAAGAGTGTTAAGTGATTTAGCCAAACAGAGGAAGGTACACCCTGGGTTGTCTGCAGAGACAAGGAAATGAGTTTACCCAACACAGCCTCCCCAGAGACTCAACACTTGGTGGCAAAATGTCTCTGAAAAGACAAGGATGAGGCTTGAGATTAAAAGTAGGTAATGTTAAAAAAACAAAACAAAACAAAAAAGGTAATATTTGAAAGTCTTAAATGAAGTGGTTGAATCATGCAAACTACTTCTTCCTCCTTTAGGAAACTGGGGATTTTTTTCTCCAAGAAAATGGAAGCTGAGGGTTCTGGATCCAGGAACATCAGATGCATGAAGAGGATAGGGGTTTGGAGCCAAGGAATTAAATGAAAATCTGCATACAGACTGGTGGGTCTTCAAAGTAAAAATGAGCTTCCGTTTAGCTTCTTAATGCCATGAATAGGAATTGACAGTCAAGGAATAACCAGATAGTTGAGGAAGCCTCTAAAATAAGAGGCCAGGAGTACCTGGGTGGCACAGTCAATTGAGTGGCTGACTCTTGTTTTTTTTTTTTTTCCCCTCAGGTCATGATCTCAGAGTCAAAAGATCAGCACAGAGTCTGCTTAAGACTCTCTCCCCCCTACCCCTTCCCTTGCACGCATCCTCGCTCTCTGTCTTTCAAAATAGATAGATATTTTAAAATAAAATGGGAGGCCAAACAAGTAAGAGAGGGGGCAAAGAGCAAAGGAGGGAGAAAAGTGGGGTTAGGGGGGAGAGGGTTTTAATCTCTAAGAAATGAAATATTGCATCTTCAAAAGAACAGGGTGTTATTTTGAAAATCTTGAAACAGATAAGAAATAACATTTGCAAATAGAAAATATTATAATTACACCCCCCTCCAAATAATGGGAGGATTGTGGATAAATTTGAAACAGTTTCCTCGGAATTAGAACCAAAAGATTAAAGGAGGGAAGTAGAAGATAATCTTTTTAAAAGATTTAATTTATTTGAGGCAGAGAGAACATGAGCAGGGGGAGGGGCAAAGGGAAAAGCAGGCTCCCTGTTCATCATGACCTGAGCCAAAGGCAGATGCTTAACCAACTGAGCTACCCAGGTACCACCAGAAAAAAATAATTTTTTAAAAGATTTTATTTACTTATTTGACAGAGAGAGATCACAAGGAAGCAGAGAGACAGGCAGAGAGAGAGGGGGAAACAGGCTCCCCGCTGAGCAGAGAGCCCGATGTAGGGCTTGATCCCAGGACCCTGAGACCATGACCTGAGACGAAGGCAGAGGCTTAACCCACTGAGCCACCCAGGCGCCCCAAGAGAAAAATAACTTTTAAAATTCAAGATAGTCTATTATTGGACCTTGTGGTCTAATAGAAATTCAGATATGAGAGGACAGAGAAAATAGAAATGATGCCTTAAAAATCTCCCAGAACATTGTCCAGGTCATAGATTGTAAATTGAAAATGCTGAAGGAACAGTAAAAAAGGCAAAGACCCAAGAGGTGTGATTATGAAATTTGGTAAACTGGAGATACAGAAACTTTACTAAAATCTTCCAGAAAGGGTAACTAGAGGTTGCATTCAAAGGACCAGTCAGAATGGCATTACGTATCACAGTAGTAACAGAGGGAGGTAGAAATGCATCAAGCTGTGTCTTCATATTATCTTCATTGGGAAGAATTTCCTACCTATAATTTTATTCCCAGCCAAATTATCAATCAAATGTGAGTCTGAAATAAAGATATTTTCAGACGTGCAGGTGACTCCAAAATTCTAGTTCTCATGAGCATTTTTTTGTTGTTGTTCATAAGTTGCCCCTAAATAGCAAGAAAGAAGAAAGCAGGTTCAAGAAGCAGAATTCAAACAGAAGAGCTAAGGGAGAGCCCAAGATGACAGCTGTGTAGCCAGTCCAGAGCATCCCCGAGCAGAATGAAGCAGAAGAAAGAACAAAGGGTTTCGGGAACATACAGCTGCAGGAAAAAGACCGTATCTGATGTATTTGAGCTATGGAAAATATTGATAGATATGTGACAGATGTTGGAGCTTTTGAGGAAAAGTTAAAAATACATAGAAAACAACAACAAAAAAATGAGGTAGTCATTAATTTGCAGAGAGAAGTACCTGGTCTTACTGCTCTACTTGGCTGAGTACTGACTGGTATCTCTCCAGTCCTTTTACTCTGACTCTTGATTTAAATGAAGACCCATAAAATTACATGGGATGTGGAGAATGGAGGCAGAAGCTGAAACTAAATACTTATATTCCACAGCAGGATGTCAATAGATAAATATAAATTTGACAAGTCAAGCCTATTTAGAAAAAGAAAGGCAACCAGAACCTCCAAGAAGAGTCTATAGGATGTAGTGGTAAGGAGGACTGTGCTGTTTTTCCAGTTCTTTTGTCTTGGTTGATTTTTTTTTTTATATATAAAGAGTCAATGAAATTATATACTATATTGTAGAGACCACTTTCCAGATACTTATCAGTTAATTAATACCAGGCAAATATCTAGCTATATCATGCATCCTTTATTTAGTTGTCTTGTTCATAATAGCACCATTGTCTGACTCATATCATGGCCTAAGAAGTCTAATAGATTTACTTTAACTATTAACTTAGTATTACTTTCCCTGAATGACTTTCTTAGGAAGTTAGTTCTTCAGTTCTGCTTTAAAGAATCTTTGTTCTAATTTAACATTGTTTCTCTTGGTTCCTTTTAAATTTAAATATTTCTGACATGCAGTTAGGATATCCTCAGTGCTGTGTACTTTATTTGATTCTTGTGTTATCTAAAACAGGAGAATGCTTTTTCTACAAGTAAATACCATGGCTGTGTTAAAATACTATTGCTTTGGAAATATTTCCATAACAGTAAGATGATTTAGAATGTGTGTTTGTGAGTGAATTGTAAAATTACTATCTGACATATGTCTTGGAAAATTCCACAGCTTCTGCCAGTTTTCAGTTTCTGGCACATTGACTAGAATTTGTACATGAGGAAATAAAACTCTACTTTTCCCTTGATTTACCAATCCCTGTGGTGTTTTGGAATATGAGATTAGAGTTTAAATACTTGCTAATCCTGAGTCAGATCCCATTATTGCCTGGCTGTATCTACTCTTAGTTCTTTAGTGTTTATATAGTAGATGGGGTGGGGCTGGGGCAGTGAAGGAGGAGAAGAGAGAAGGACAAGTAAGTATATTGTTACTTTGAGTTATCAGTTCTTTTCTTTCACTTCATAACCTCCAAAGACATTTTCAGTAGGGCATGGAAGATTTCCTGGATTGAGCAGCTTCCAAAATGAGTTCCAGTCATACCGAGCGGATCACCAAAGTTCATGGTGTCGTGAGGGCTCTAAAATGTTGCTGTAGTTAGTTAAAACTGAATAAGTGAAAGAAATAACAGAAAACAGATTAAAGGTGTATACTTACTTTATACTGAGAGCAATGAATTGGTAGTAGATACAGATTTTGGTTAGTAAACAGAAGTCAGGATAAAAGAAAGCTCAGAATGTTGAGTCAGATGTTAGAAGGTGTCCAAAGCAGAAAGTTTGACCTATTAAGTAATGTGTCTGTTCTCTAAGTGTATCCCTTCCTTGGTATTTTTAATCTAGGAATTTCTTTCTTATGATAAATTTACTTAGGAGATGGTTATGCACTAGCAATAGTTTTTATTTAAAATGTAATTTTATTTCTACTAGGGACAAGATGTAGGGTGGAGGAATTACAAACTGATTTTGTTTTAGGTTTATTTAGGCATACAAAAATGTTTTTGCTCTTAGATTCTGGCAAGAAAATCAGCCAATTGGAAAAACATCTGGTGTTAGTTGAATGAAGGAATGGCATAATCAGTAAAAATTACTTATAGAAAAAAATAGTGAAAAGAAAATCTTATGTAGCTTTAACTCTGGATTTCTTTATGAAAAACAATTTTTAAGGAGGAAGAGCTCTTTATTATTTTTTAAAATTTATTTATTTATAAGTAATCTCTGTGCCCAACATAGTGCTTGAACTCATGACCCCCAGATCAGGAGTTGCATGCTCTACTGACTGAGCCAGCCAGGCGCCTCCTAAAATTTCATTCTTAATTTTTCACTAAAATTTTCCTCTCACCAAAATATTTGACCTGTGTCGGGCTCCCTTTGTATGTCTCAAGTTTTACTCAAATCTGTGATTATGAGTTTATGAAGAGCCTGTTTTTGTAGCCTTTGCTGTAACAAGCACTCTAAGACTTAGTGGCTTAAAACAATTAATTATTCAGCCCAATAGGACTTCTGCTGGTTGCTGGAAAAGTCACTCATGAGGCTCCAGTTGTCTGGTGGCATGACTGGGACTTGAGTGTCTAAGATATAAGATAGCCTCACTTACAGTCTGACACCTGGGTGTCACTGTCAGCTAGTACTCTTTTTTCCACATGGTCTCTCATCATTCAGAGAGTTAGCCTGAATCCTTTTTGTAACGTAGTGGCATGAGTGTTTCAAGAGGGTAAAGCTTCAGTGTCTCTTAAGGCTTAACCTTGCACACATTGTTACTTCCACCACATTGTTTTAGTCAGATTAAGTCACCATGTCAACTCAGATGCAGAGGGTGAGAAAACAGACTCTACCTTTTGAAGGGAGGTACAGCAAAATCCTTTTGCAAAAGGGCATTGCCATAAAGAGTTAAGATTTATTGAAAACCATTATTGTGAGTTTCTACCATGGTCTTCCCTCTGACTCCAGTGATTCACATTCTTATCACATGTAAAATATCCCCTCCAGTGGTCTTCATATGCAGTTCCTCTTGATCCAGAGACCTGTGAACTAAAAAGAAAAGTTTTCTGCCCCAAACACACAATATATACACTCTTGTCACAGGGATGGAGTAATGACAATAGACATGCCCCCTAAAAAGGGGGAGATAACAGGAGGCACATAGCAATTATGGGTTTTTACCAGTTTTGAAATTTAGCTGGGCACATGTTGTCAGGGTCATCTACTCCAGAATCAGGAAATGTACCTTGACTGGCGCCCAGTTCTGCTTCCTTCGAATGGTTCCCTAATCTGTTGTTCTCTGTGATTCTTGGTACCACATTCCGGGCTCTTAATGCTGCTTTCAGACCAGTCTCTCCTTCTACATAAGAAGTGTCTTATGAAGCTGAATATCTTTCTTAGTGACTTCCTTCCTATAGAAAGTTGGGATCCTAGAGACCTCTTTTCATTTTGAATAGTCTCTGTTCCTTTTTTTTTGGTACATACTCTTAAAATTTCTAGGATTTTTAGGGCCCCTGGGGGCTTGGTTGGGCATCCGACTCTTGGTTTTGGCTCAGGTCATGGTCTCCAGATTGTGAGATCCAACCCTGTGTTGGTCAGCACAGAGTCTGCTTTTCCTCCTCCCTCTGCTTCTCCCCCCCACTCATGCTCACTTGCTCTCTCTCAAATAAATAAATAAAATCTTTTAAAAATAATAAAAAAAACCTTCTAGGATTTTTTATTAATCTGATTTGTGTTCTTCTCTGTCCCCATTACAACTCATTTTAACACAGGCCTTTCTCTAGTTTGGTTGTAGGCTGTTGTGGCATAATTCCCTTAAGCTTCTTAGAGGGCTTCTTGTCTAGTTGAGAGAGTCAGCTAGGTATGGCTTCAAAATTTTCCGAGGTTTTTAAAAGGAACCTATAGCCAAATCTTTTATCTGATATTTACCTTGTGGATAGTTCTCATTTTGAGAATCTTATGGCCTGAGAGACAGAAGATGAGGAATAGTTTCATTTTCCAGTATAGCAAGATCTAGGCCCTCTATATATCTTCTAATTTTTTTTTCTTTCAAATTGCAGTTCTCTCTTTAGTGTATTTCTTACCATACTTTATTATATGCAGCTGAAGTACTAATTACCACTTCCAAAGCAGCTAATATAAACATGTTTAAAGACTAAAGGAGCAGCGCATGGGTGGATCCGTCAGTTAAGTTTCTGACTCTGGGTCTCAGCTTAGGTCTTAATCTCAGGGTCATGAGTTCAAGCCTTGCCCTGGGCTCCATGCTGCGCATGGAGCCTACTTAAAACACACACACACACACACACACACACACACACAGACACACACACACACACACAAAAACAAAACTAGAGGAAATCAGGTTTAAATAATTAAAGGAGAGTATGATGACAGTGACTCAAATAGAGAATGTCAATGAAGAAATAGAAATTTATAAAAAAGAATCAAATGGAAATTCTGAAGTTGAAAAGGAAAATAACTGAAAAAATTACCAGCAGAGAAACTCAGAATCAAATTTGAGATCACACAGAAAGAGAATCCATGGACTTGAAGACAAGAGTAAAATAACCCAATTTGGAGAAAAGAATGAAACAAAATTAACATAACCTTGTGGGACATCAACTGTACCAGCAATACATATGTAGTTGGAGATGGGAGAGATAGAAAAAAATATTTGAAGAAATAATAGCTGAAAATCTCCCCAATTTGATGAAAAATGTGTATCTACACATCCAAAAATCTGAGTGAATAACACTAACACAAAGAGGTCTACACCTGTGCACATTTTTATTGAACTGTTTAAATCCAGATACAAAGAAAAAGTCTGGAAAACAAGACAGAAAGAATTCATGATATACAAAAAGACTAGCAATACGATTGACAGCAGACTTTTCACCAGAAACAATGGAAGCCAGAAAGCAGTTGGGTAACAAGTCAAAGTGTAGAAAGTAAAAATTGTCAATTAAGAATTTTATATTTGGTGCACCTGGGTGACTCAGCCTGTTGGGGGTCTGCCTTCAGCTCGGAACATGGTCCCGGGGTCCTCGGATTGAGCCCTGCATCAGGCTCTCTGCTCAGCAGGGAGTCTGCTTGCTCGCACGCGCTCTCTCTAATAAAGAAAATCTCAAAAAATAATTCTGTATTCACATATCAAAGGACACTCAAGAACCTGAAAAGACCACCTAAAGAATGGGAGAAATTATTTGTAAATCATACTCTAAATAATCATATATCGAATATTTAAAGAACCCTTATAAAGCACTTGCAACAAAACAACCCAATTTTACAAGGTCAGAGGACTTGAATAGACATTTCCTCAAAGAAGATATACACGAAAGGCTAACAAACATGAAAATAAACTCAACATCATTAGTCATTAGGGAAAGGCAAATCAAAATTATAATGAAATAGCACTTTATACCCACTAGGATGAATATAATTAATAGAAAAAGTGGGAAACTAAGTATTGGCTATTATGTGGAGAAATTTGTGGGTTTTTTTTTTTAAGTAAATTCCACCCTGTGTGAGGCTCAAACTCATGAGCCCTAGATCAAGAGTCGCATGTTCTCACTGACTGAGCCAGCTAGGTACCCCCAATGTAGAGAAGTTTAAAACTTTTATATTGTTGGTGGCAGTATAAATTGGTAAGTTACTGTGGAAAACACTTTGGTGGTTCCTTAAAAAGTTAGAAGTACCATATAACTCAGAAAATCCAAGATAGATACCAAAAGAACTGAAAACAAATATTCACAAAATTACTTGTGCACAAATAATGTTCATAGCTGCACTATTCACAATGGCCAAGAGGTAGAAGCAATCCAAGTGTCCATTGACAGATGAATGGATAAACATTTGGTATATCCATACAATGAAAGATTCATCAGCCATAAAATGGAATGGATTACTGAGATATGGTACTATATGGGTAAACCTAAAAAATGAAATAAGCCAGACCTAAAAGATTGCATTGAATGATTCCACTTATGTGAAGTATCCAATTAGCAATAATCGCGCCTCGGATAAACCTCATTGGCTACTATACTGCCACTGTGCAAAGCTTTATGTGAAGTATCCAGAATAGGGAACTCTGTAATGATAGAAAGGAGAATAGTGGTTGGCTAGATCTAAGAGTTGGAGGAGACGGGATGGTAGGTTGTGGGAATGATTACTTAATGAGGACTGGGTATCCTGGGGGAATGAAAACTTTAAAACTAGAGAGATGTGGCAGTTGTGTAATATTGTAAATACTAAATGCCATTGAACTGTACTTTAAAATGGTGTATTTTATGTGAATTTTCCTTCAAAAATAATTTAAGTGAATTCTGTATCCAGCAAAGCTATTACTGAAAAATATAGGCAAAATAGAGACATTCCCAGAATAGCAAACATGGAGAATTTGTTGTTAGCAGACATGAAATGCACTGCTTTACATGAAATACTAAAGGAAGTCCTTTAAGCTGAAAGGATATGGTTCCAGATGGTAACTTGAAGGAAAAGCACTGTAAAAGTTAATTACAGGAGTAAATACAGAAGGCTATAAATAAAATTTCCTCTTATATTAGTTCAGCTGAATTAAAAGACACTTGTGTAACACAGTAATGATGAAACTGTATTACTGTGCTTTTAAGATAAATATGTAGGGGCCCCTGGGTGGTACAGTTGGTTAAGGGTCTGACTGTTGATTTCAGCTCAGGGTTATGAGATCAAGCCCTAGGTTAGGCTCAGAAATCAGCAAGGAGTCTGCTGAAGTTTTCTCTCCCTTTTCCTCTGCCTTTCCCCATGCTCATTTGCTCTCTCTGTCTGTCAAATAAATAAATAAATCTTTTTTTTTTTAAGACTTTGTTTATTTATTTGACAGACAGATATCACAAGTAGGCAGAGAGGCAGGCAGAGAGAGAGAGAGGAGGAAGCAGGCTCCAGGCTAAGCAGAGAGCCCGATGTGAGGCTCGATCCCAGGACCCTGGGATCATGACCGGAGCCAAAGGCAGAGGCTTTAACCCATTGAGCCACCCAGGCGCCCCTAAATAAATAAATCTCCTGGGATCATGACCCAAGCCAAAGGCAGAGGCTTTAACCCATTGAGCCACCCAGGTGCCCCTAAATAAATAAATCTTAAGGAAAAAAAAGATATATATGTAATATATGATAATAACAAAAAGGAGGAGGGGGAAATAGATTTCTTTTGGAGCAAAGTTTTTCTATTTTACCAGAATTAAATTAGTAATAATCTAAAATAGATTATGATAACATACTTTTTTTAGGGGTGCCTGAGTGGCTCAGTGGATTAAAGTCTCTGCCTTCGGCTTAGGTCGTGATCCCAGGGTCGTGGAATTGAGCCCCATATTGGGCTCTCTGCTCAGCAGGGAGCCTGCTTCCCTTCCTCTCTCTGCCTGCCTCTCTGTCTACTGCCTGTCTGTCAAATAAGTAAATAAAATCTTAAAAAAAAAAAAAGATATATATATATTTTTTAAAGATTTTATTTATTTATTTGACAGAGAGAAATCACAAGTAGATGGAGAGGCAGGCAGAGAGAGAGAGAGGGAAGCAGGCTCCCCGCTGAGCAGAGAGCCCGATGCGGGCCTCGATCCCAGGACCCCGAGATCATGACCTGAGCCGAAGGCAGCGGCTTAACCCACTGAGCCACCCAGGCGCCCAAAAAAGATATATTTTTTTAAACAACAGAAAAACTACAGTGGTACTCTAGGAAATACCAACTTTAAAGAAGATAGTAAAAGAAGAATAAAAGACCTAAGACATAGAGAAAACAAACAGCAAAATGAGAGGCATCTGACTAAATCAATAATTACATTAAATGTGAATGACTTGTATACTTAAAAGGCATAGATTGTCAGACTGGATTTTAAAAAACATTCAACTTTAAAAAAAAATTCAACTTTTTATGCTGTGTAGAAAAGGCACACTTCAGATTCAAGGCCACAGATAGGTTGAACATAAATGAAAGAAGATATACTACATTTGTACTAGCCTTGAAGAATCTAAAATGAAATTAAGAATACAGTTTGGGGCACCTGAATGTTTTAGTTGGTTAAGTTTCAGACTCTTGGTTTCAGCTCAGGTCATGATCTCAGGGGCCTGGGATCAAGGGCGGCATAGGGCTCCGGTGTCTGCTTGAAATTCTCTCTCTTTCCCTCTTCCCCTCCCCCTGCTTGCACTCTCTTGCACTCTCTCTTTCTCTAAAAATAAATAAATAAATCTTATAAAAATATGTTTTGATTCACAATAGCATCAAAAAGAATAAAATACTTGAGAATAAATATAGCAAAAGACTTACACACTAAGAATTATGAAACATTGCCTGTTACGAAACAAGACCTAAAAAATAAACAGACATTCCAAGTTCATGGTTTGGAAGACTCAGTATTGTTAAGATGGCAGTTTTCTCCAAATTTTTCTATGGACTCAGTGCAATCTTTGTCAATATCCCAACAGGCTTTTTTTGTAGAAATTGGCGAGCTGGTTCTAAAATTTGTATGGAAGCACTGCAAAATAACGAACACAGTATGAGGAGTTACACTTCCTGGTTTCAAAATAATACAAAGCTGTGGGAATCAAGATAGTGAGTTATTGGTCTAAAGATAGACCTATAAAGTAATGGAACAGTACTGAGAATCTAACAATAAATGTTTACATTTGTGGTCATTTGGAGACACAATTGGAGAAAATATTTGCAGATCGTATAGTCCATAAAGGGCCTATGTATATACAAAGTCCTTAAATATAGAAAGAATTGTTAAGTCTCAATGCTAAGACAACCCAAATAAATGGACAAGTCATTTGAATACGTATTTCACCAAACAGGTCATTTGGGTAACATGAAAAGACTCTTATTAACATTAGTAATTACAGAAAAGCAAATTGAAACCAGGATATACCAATTGGCCAATGTTAAAAAGATAGACAACAGGTGATAGATAGTACAATATGGACACACTGGAACCCTCATACATTGCTGGTGGGAATGTAAAATGGTATAGCCACTTTGGAAAACAATTCAGTGATTTCTTAAAAGTTTAAAATAAACTGCAGCACTTGGTTGGCTCAGTTGGTAGACCTTGCAACTCGACCTCAGGGTTGTGAGTTCGAGCCCTACATTGGTGTAGAATTCACTTAAAAAAATCTTAGGGTGCCTGCGTGGTTCAGTTGGGTAAGTGTCTGACTCTTGGCTTTGGCTCAGATCATGATCTCAGGGTTGTGAGATTGAGGTCAGCATCTCCATGCTCAGCAGAGTCTGTTGGAGATTCTCTATCCCTCTCTTCTCCCCCCCACCACTAGTGTGCATGCATTCTCTCTCGAATAAATAAATAAAATCTTTTTAAAAAATAAAAATTAAAAAGGTATAAAATTTAACATACAATACAAATCAGCAGTTCTCCATCTTAGATTCTTTTTTTTTTTTTTTTAAGATTTTATTTATTTATTTGACAGTGAGAGAGGGAACACAAGCCAGGGGAAAGGGAGAGGGAGAATCAGGCTTGCTGCTGAGCGGGGAGCCTGATGGGGGCTTGATTGCAGGAACCTGGAATCACGATCTGAGCTGAAGGCAGACACTTAACCTACTGAGCCACCCAAGTGCTCCTATTTTAAAAAAAAATTGGCAAAGCACTCTACTGGAAAGATATAGACTATTAAATCATGGAAACCTGATGGGGATTTATAATCAGAAGAGTATTACCAGATACCTACAGTATAAATAACATTCATTGGTTCACCAATTTCTGGGCTCTGTGTTGGTTGCCAACTACACAGTGGTGAACTAAACTGAAAAGGTGCTTTCCTCTCAGATCTCATAGTCTGATATAAGGAGTTCTACACCAACTTAGAACTGGTATTTTGTGGTTTCACAGGAGAGAAACAATCCCATCCTATTAGGGAGATTGGGAAAGCCTTCATGGTATAGATAGCATGTCCAGTGGACATCAGTCTGTTTCTACTGATAGAATAGGCAAGTTTGGTTGTGTGGGTGCTTTAGAGAAAACAGTATAAACAAAAGCACAGAGCCTGCCGAGAAGGAGCAAATGGTTTTTAATTTCCTATTTATTTGTTTTCCTCCATTGGTTGGTCTTTACTGTATAGAGTTAAAACTTGCTTTGAATTATAAAATGTGTCATAAACCATAAAAGATGCTTTTGATTTTAATTGTAAAAAATTAAAATTAATTTTAACTGCCCTAAATTCAGAAGTATTAAAACACAAAAATAAAAAAAAATTTAACTGTGGAAAAATACATATAACATAAAATTAGCCATCTTAATCATTTTTTTAAAATATTTTATTTATTTATTTGACAGACAGAGATCATAGATAGGCAGAGAGACAGGCATAGAGAGAAGGGGGAAGCAGGCTCCCCGCTGAGCAGAGAGCCCGACGTGGGACTTGATCCCAGGACCCTGAGATCATGACCTGAGTGAAGGCAGAGGCTTAACCCACTGAGCCACCCAGGGACCCCCATCTTAATCATTTTTAAGAGCACAGTACACTTACAATGTTTGTGTAACCTCCAGGACTCTTCATCTTGCAAAACAGATGATACTTATCTTAAAATCTAAAATAATGTAAGTAAATTTAGCTGCATGTATTGGAGTCCCAAATTAAATGTGGCTTAAATATGATAGAAGTTTCTTTTTCTGTCATATAAATTCCAGAGGCATGGTGTCTCTACAGTCATCTGTAGGCTTTTTCTAGTTTTGTGCTTATTTTTAAAACTGTGGCTTTCAGCTTCATGATACAGGATGGAATTCGGTCATCCTAACCACATTTCAAGCAGCTCAAGTAGGAAGGAATAAGAAGGGGCACATCTTCTCTCTTGAAGGACACTCTGGAATTACACACATAACTTTTTCTTCCATCCTGTTGGCCAGAACTTAATGACCTGGCATTATCTAGCTTCCAAGAGAAGTAAAGTCATCTTACCATACAGCCATATACTAGCTAAAAGTTGGGAGTTCTGTTACTCTTCTATAGAGCTAAATCAGATCTTTTTAATTTTTGAAGTTGGGAACTATACTCCAGTTGAACCAGCAGGGGTCACTGTTGAGCAAGTACTTTGTTTCTTTTATTTAACCTACCTGCCATTACATTTCTCACTATATAATTTATAGAAAAGCAATTATAGTTTTATACAAAGCAACTATAAATGCTAATGTATGACAAAACACATCACTTAGATTTTTAAAAACCCGAATATTTAAGAATGTTCTATCCCTAGATAAATGCTATGCATTTTCTGTCTTTGTTCAGGGGATGGTGTTCTCCCATGAAACAATTAAGAGAGAACAATCTAGTTACTCTCTTGTTCTTCCCATGACTACATCCTTGTAACTCTTTGTGGATATATTATAAAAAATACACAATGATATATTCCTGTGTTAATATGAAACCAGATTACCTAAGAATGTCATGTGTTTGAACAGTCACTTCCTCTACAATAGTTATATCTAAAATCTTTTCACAAATGTGTTGAAATTCATTATATCTTAGATCTAATTGTTTTTGACAGCCTTTATATTTTGGATGAAAAAACCAAAGTTTGGATTCAGCTGAAATAGTAAAATACCTAAAACGTATATTGAAATGTTTATTTTACCAGCAACACCATGAACTGGAGCAGGAGCCATATGGGTTTCCTAGAAAACATTTAAAATTATTGTGTCTACCTCTAGGAGTATTTTCTAACTTCCATTGTTATGTCACTTCAAATAATGAAATATTCTGATTATTTTATAGAACTGTAATTCTATCTTTTTACTTTTTTTTTTTTTTTTTAGTAGGCTCCGTACCCAGAATGGAGCCCAATATAGGACTCAATCTTATGACCCTGAGATCAAGACCCGAGCTGAAATCCCAAGTCAGATGTTTAACCAGCTGAGCCACCCAGGCACCCCTAGATTAAATCCTGAGGTTTGCAGTCTGCTTCATCTGGTCCATTGGTTCTCAAACTTCGGGAAGCATTGGTGTCACCTGAAGGACTTCTTAAACTGCAGATTGCCCTTCTTTCTTTCTACCTCCTCACCCCATTTTTGATATTAATGGGTCTGGGGTACAACCCAAGAATTTGTACTTCTGATAAAGTCCCACTTGATGCTGATGCTACTGGCCAGATGACCACAGGTTTTGAACCATGGATCTTTTTCTTTCTTGGAATGTTGGAGTAGACTGTATATGTCCACAAGGGAGAGGGGGAATATGTAAATTTGGACAGATGTCCTATAAGCCTGGTGTTTGCCAGATCCTCTGAGGACACTGTTTTTCCCCTCACTTACTTTCATGCTTCCACAGATACAACACCACTTGTCTTTTTTTTTTTCTTAGTTTTTTTTTTTTTTTAAGATTTATTCATTTGAGAGAGTGAGAGTGTGTGTGCATATGCACAGTGAGGGAGGGGCAGACAAGCTAACCCCACAGAACCCCGTGCTGTGTTTGATCCCTAGGACCTGCGAATCATGACCTGAGCTGAAACCATTCAGTTTATATAGACTGATGCAAGAAAAGAAATTAGTTGTTGGATGTGATTTTTGTTCCTTTTTATATCTAGAGTTTGGAAGTCATGAGAATTACATATCTCGGGTTTATATTTTCTAACAGTTTAATTACTCTGTATATTCAAGTGAGCAAAGTGCCCTGTGAAGCGAGATGTGTAGCATTTAATAAATATACTTTGAGTATACAAGATAAAGAGCGTAGCATTTCTGGGGCACCTGGGTGCCTCAGTGGGTTAAGCCTCTGCCTTCGGCTCAGGTCATGATCTCAGGGTCCTGGGATCGAGTCCCACATCGGGGTTTCTGCTCTGTGGGGAGCTTGCTTCCCTTTCTCTCTCTCTGCCTGCCTCTCTGCCTAATTGTGCTCTCTTTCATTCTATCAAATAAATAAATAAAAGCTTAAAAAAAGCTTAGCATTTCTAATATATAAATGATTGTCCTTTTGTGAAATTGAGTTGGGCAGAGTCTAGTAGATTGGGTGTTGAGTGAGTCTGTTTTGTACTTAAATTTTTTCCCAAAGATCTTAAGCTTAAGATACATGTTGTGTGCTATCTAACTCTGAAAAGTCTCCCAGGTCTCTTTTTGATACTTTAGTTTTCTTTGTAAGACATTGTCATTTATGTCATCAACCTTTGATTATTCAACTTTTTTTTTTAAGTATTCAGCTTTTTAAATGAGTTATAATTCCCCCCTGTGTTCTATTCTCTAAATGTGCCCAGAGAGGAGTGATCATGGTGTAGCATCTTAGAGACTATCATTTGAGAAGAACTTAAACTTGTTTAGAAGGAAATATGATAGCTTCATTTTGAAAGATTGCCTTATAGAAGGAGGATATGATTTTTTAATAGCTTCCACTAATGGTTAGAAATTATAGGGAAGCAGATTATTCTTTAATGTCATATAATTTCCTAAAACATGTCACTGTCAGTCAACAGCATTACTTTTTTTTAAAAAAGATTTTATTTATTTATTTGACAGAGAGAGATCACAAGTAGACGGAGAGGCAGGCAGAGAGAGAGATAGAGGGAAGCAAGGACAATCATTTATATATTAGAAATGCTAAGCTCTTTTTTTTTTTAAAGCTTTTATTTATTTATTTGATAGAATGACAGAGATCACAATTAGGCAGAGAGGCAGGCAGAGAGGCAGGCAGAGAGAGAGAAAGGGAAGCAAGCTCCCCACAGAGCAGAAACCCCGATGTGGGACTCGATCCCAGCACCCTGAGATCATGACCTGAGCCGAAGGCAGCAGCTTAACCCACTGAGCCATCCAGGCACCCCAACAGCATTACTTTTATTACAAGATTTTCTTTCGCACTGAAACTTGATAGAGTCAGCTTTCCATCACCAAGTCCTTGTTGCTGCTTCAAATATCTTTTTTTCTCCATTTTGTTTTGTTTTTTTAATTTTCACCAGCCTTGGAGATCTCGTCATCTTTTCTTTTGTTTCTTTTTTTTTTTTAAGATTTTTTTTTTTTTTTAAAGATTTTATTTATTTATCAGAGAGAGAGGGGGGCAGAGAGCAAGCACAGGCAGACAGAATGGCAGGCAGAGGCAGAGGGAGAAGCAGGCTCCCTGCCGAGCAAGGAGCCCGATGTGGGACTCGATCCCAGGACGCTGGGATCATGACCTGAGCCGAAGGCAGCTGCTTAACCAACTGAGCCACCCAGGCGTCCCTTTTTTTAAGATTTTATTTATTTATTTGACAGAAGGAGAGAGATCACAAGTAGGCGGAGAGGCAGGCAGAGAGAGAGGAGGAAGCAGGCTCCCTGCTGAGCAGAGAGCCCGACGTGGGGCTCGATCCCAGGACCCTGGGATCATGACCTGAGCTAAAGGCAGAGGCTTAACCCACTGAGCCACCCAGGTGCCCCTCTCGTCATCTTTTCTTTCTTTCTTTCTTTTTTTTTTTTAAAGATTTTATTTATTTATTTGTCAGAGAGAGAGAGAGCGAGAGCGAGCACAGGCAGATAGAGTGGAAGGCAGAGTCAGAGGGAGAAGCAGGCTCCCCGCGGAGCAAGGAGCCCGATGTGGGACTCGATCCCAGGACGCTGGGATCATGACCTGAGCCGAAGGCAGCTGCTTAACCAACTGAGCCACCCAGGCGTCCCTCGTCATCTTTTCTTGAACTATAATTTCAATGTATTCTTAGCTTATGTCCTTACTACCAGTCCAGAGTTTAATTTCTTTAGGTTTCTCTTCTCTTCTCTACAGGATTATTTCATATTTCTAGCCTGGTATACAGGTTTCCTTCATGACCAAACCCCACTGTTCACAGTTCAGTGTACTAAGTTCCTACTATGTGTCGGGCCCTGTGCTCAGTCCTGGAAATATGTTGGCAGATATGAAAGTCATGGTCCCTTCTGTCACAGAGCTTTCCATGTAACTGGAGGGTAGGTTGTTAATAGTTATCTTTTTTAAAGTCTATTGTAAATACTCTTTGAATGTCTGAGATTGAGGGGGAAGTACATTCTTTCCACTACGTTCCTATCCCTTTACTTTTTCTACTTTGAATCATGAAATGCTAAGGCTTTCATGTATGAGTCCATGCTTTTAAACATCTTATCTTCCCCTTTTTTCCTTGTTAATTAACTTCTGGCCTTCCTTTAAGATGTCAGGTGTGGGGAGACTTAGTTATTTCTTCCCTTGCTCTCATATTACCTCTTTCATTTATCTCTAATAATAAAGTACTTACTTTCTATGTTCATTGTAGAGCTAGTGCTCCTGAAGTACAGAGATATCATCTCCTTTTCTTTGTATCTCTTTCCCTATAAGAGTGCCTGATTTGGGGCACCATTAAGCAGATGCTTAATGCCTGAGCCACCCAAGCCATCTGTGGCTCAGGTCATGATCCCAGGGTCCTGGAATCCCTCCTTGGCGGGAAGCCTGCTTCTCCCTCTCCCACTCCCCCTGCTTGTGTTCTCTCTCTCTCTCTCTCTGTCAATTAATAATCTTTTAAAAAAGAAAGTAGTTGTCTTAAAAAAAAAAAAAAAGAAAGAAAGAAAGATTGTCTAATTTGGGTTCCTGGGTGGCTCAGTGGGTTGAGCCTCTGCCTTCGGCTCAGGTCATGATCTCAGGGTCTTAGATCAAGTCCCACATCTGGGCTCTCTGCTTAGCAGGGAGCCTGCTCTCCCCATCCCCCTGCCTTCCTCTGCCTACTTGTGATCTCTCTCTGTCAATAAATAAATGAAATCTTTAAAAAAATAAATAATAGGAACCCTTGTGGGTTATCTGATTAATTTGTTAAATGATCACTTGCGTGCATCAAGGAAGCATGTGGTGGTGGTCATGAAGCATTACCAGTTTTCTGCATGTTAAGTAAAATCAGAATGTTCCCTATCCTAGGATGGTTTCCAAACACCTCCTTGAACAAGTAAATATGACTTAGATTTGGAGAATCACCTCATCTTAATTTTTAAATGGTCACTGTGCAGTGATGTGATTTTAAGCACATAAATCTTTTGCAATTCTGTTTCTTTACAAGAAAATGAAGATTAAGAATAGTATGAAGACTTAGTACATTAGTACATGAAAAATACTTAAAATAATACCTACTACCTAATGTCATGCTTCTGATTGCTGTTAATTTTTTCTAAAGACAGGGAACAAATTAAATGTCTCAAAAATGTTTTTCAGCCCAAAGAGTCCCTAAAAATATTACTTCAGCTTATAATATCCCCTATAATTATTCACCTCTCTTTTTAGAGGACTGTCTCTAAACTTTGAGTTGAATGTAATAAAATGTTAAGTAACACTAAGTGATTTTGTTTTTGCAGATGTTCTCAAATAGTGATGAAGCTGTAATCAATAAAAAACTTCCCAAAGAACTCCTATTGCGGTAAGTCTGAATGCTAATTTTAATTTGGTGTTGTGTGTGTGTCATATTTACCTATTTAAAAATTTTTAGACTTACTGCTAATTTTCCTGTATGTAAAGGAACTGGATTATCTGAATTTGTAAATTTATTGATTCTTTTGTTTAAACGGTTTGACTCTACATTTTCTATATATGAATCAAAATTTTAAATGTTTAAATTCTCCTACCTGATTTGTATCTATATATGATTTTGTTTACTAGTTTTCCCTTGCTTTACTTTTGTATATAATGTATATAATGTATATAAGAGATCATATATTTTATTTTATTATAATGCTGATTTTTTAAAAAGATTTTATTATTTGCAGAGAGAGATACAGCGAGAGAGGGAACACAAGTAGGGGGAGTGGGAGAGAGAGAAAGCAGGCTTCCCGCTGAGCAGGGAGCCGGATGCAGGGCTCAGTCCCAGGACCCTGGGATCGTGACCTGAGCCGAAGGCGGACGCTTAATGACTGAGTCACCCAGGCACCCCAGATCTTTTTTTAAGTGATTCTAATCCATCCCTTTGCCTCGTTTCCTGTTCCCAACATCAAATATGTCCATGAAATGACTTGTATTTGTGACAAAATATCACATATACTGAGGAACTGTAGAGAAGAGTTACAGCCTTTTACTTTAGTTAAAAAGGTGGGGACACATGACTGGCTCAGTTGGTGGAGCATGAGACTCTTGATGTTAGGGTTGTAAGTCCAAGCCCCATGTTGGGTGTACTTAAAAATAAAATCTTTTTTTTAAAAAGGGGAGTAATACGGTAAAAGTTATTTGAAGCTTTTTCTTATATTACAGTTATAATTTTATCCTCCTTATTTTTAACATGTAGAAATTACATTTGGGATCACCCACAAAATAAAATACATAGCCCCCAATTTATATACATCTAACCTAGGAATTGCCTAGGAAAAAAACTATGGGAGTTATTTTCATTGCCCATTATTTGGGTTTTTGGGGTTTTTTTTTAAGATTTTATTCATTTATCTGGGAGCAAGAGAGAGCACAAGTTGGAGGAGAGGCAGAGGGAGAAGCAGACTCCCCACAGAACATGGATCCCAGTGCGGGACTCGAACCCAGGACCCTGAGATCATGACCAGAGTCAGAGTCAGATGCTTAACTGAGCCACCGAGATGCCCTTATTTGGGCACTTCATTATGCTCTTCTTTGTTCACTAATGACTTAGAAAGAAAGGTACAGGAGCACCTGGGTGGCTTGGTGGGTTAAGGCCTCTGCCTTTGGCTCAGGTCAGGCTCAGGTTGTGATCCAGGGGTCCTGGGATCCCACTGCGCATCTCTGCTCAGTGGGAAGCCTGCTTCACCTTCTCTCTCTGCCTGCCTCTCTGCCTACTTGTGATCTCTGTCAAATAAATAAAATCTGAAAAAAAAAAGAAAGAAAGAAAGAAAGAAAGGTACATTTTCTTTTGCAAATGTTAGAAGTTAACAAGTTGTACTGAAGGGCATCGCCTCTTAATCTTAGCTGCTACTGCTCCAGCCCATAACCAGCCCAGTCCCTGCTCAAGGTGGAAAGTAATTTCATGCTAGTGCTGGTGAAGAAGAGAATTCCTGGCATTTCTAGGGATTTGCATATCTAAGGCCTTCACTATTTTGCAAGTACCTTACAAGCAGGGACTGTTTTCTTATACATCTTCATGTAATACCTTATACATTAGAGATACTAAGAAAAAATAACAGAATTGAACTTGGAATGGATTTTTTTCATGGAAACAATGCTTTTGTACATGCTGGTTTACTATAGTAGAAATAACAGCAATATATACCCTAGGGTACCCAGGGCTATTGGAGAATGTATCCTGGATAAATTTTAGCCATCTTAAGGAGAAATATTTTTTTAATTATTTATTTTTAAAGATTTTATTTATTTATTTATTTGACACAGGGAGAGATCACAAGTAGGCAGAGAGGCAGGCAGAGAGAGAGAGGAAGAAACAGGTTCCCTGCCAAGCAGAAAGCCTGACGCAGGACTTGATCCTAGGACCTTGAGATCATGACCTGAGCCGAAGGCAGAGGCTTAACCCACTGAGCCACCCAGGCACCCTTAAGGAGAAATATTTTTAAACAGGTTATGTTCTTAATACTATTTTTTTTTTTTTAAAGATTTTATTTATTTATTTGACAGAGAGAAATCACAAGTAGATGGAGAGGCAGGCAGAGAGAGAGAGAGAGGGAAGCAGGCTCCCTGCCGAGCAGAGAGCCCGATGCGGGACTCGATCCCAGGACCCTGAGATCATGACCTGAGCTGAAGGCAGCGGCTTAATCCACTGAGCCACCCAGGCGCCCCTGTTCTTAATACTATTATAAACTGAGTACACTAAGACATACTTCAATTTTTTTATAATGGCATTATTTTGGACCAAAATAGTTTACCTAAAGACTCAGTAGGATTCAGGGAAATTATTTGATTCTTTGGTATTTAGTTGCCTGCTATTTTGGTTTACATTTTTATATTTTACTAGAGTTTTATTCCATGGAAGACAGACATAAAGGCCACATACCATGTAATTCCACTTATATGAAATATCCAGGATAGACAGATCCATGGAGATAGAGGTTGCCAGGGGCTGTGTTGAGGGTTGATAGGGAGTGACTGCTAATGGGTGTAGGGTTTCTTTGGGAGTGATGAAATATTCTGAAATTAGATACTGACCATGGCTGCACAACATTGTGGTTATACTAAAAATCACTGAATAGTGTACTTTAAAAGGGTAAATTTCATGGAATGTGAATTCCCTCTAATATATATATTGTTTTCTATATTTTCAGTTTACAGTAATTTATAATAAAAATTTTAATAATACACTTGTAATAAAATATGTAATTATATAATACATTTTTATTTGTTATATAATTTAAAATAAAAAATGCAGGGGCACCTGGGTGGCTCAGTTGGTTAAGCATCTGACTTCAGCTCCGGTGGTGATCCCAGTGTCCTGAGATTGAGTTCTGCATTGGGCTCCATGCTCAGCGGGGAGTCTTCTTTTCCCTCTGCTGCACCCCCCACTCACTCTCTCTTTTTTTTAAATAAATAAACAAAGTCTTCAAAAAAAATTCAGCCCCTATGATAAACAAATACAATCTACAGCTTTATTTTATGTTGTATATGTTCAATTATTCTTCAGCCGTATCCCAGTCTTGGTGATTTATTGTAGCAAAGGTTTTGTGGATATTTTCTTTGATGCTGGTATCTCTTCCTTTAGATGCAGTCAGTCCCAAAGATAGCATGAAGGGTAGACTAAGATGACTTCTTAAGTGGGTGATTTGTAGTCTTCTGTCTGTTAAGAGTGACCCCACTTTTTAGGCATTTCTTCATAACCGTTAGCTTACCAGTGGTTACCTCTAATGCAGTAGTATTGAAGAAGCAGGTAATTTAGTCCATACTTGTTTATTTAACAAAAACGTTTTTTTGCTGAAGAGAAGAACAGCAAATAGAAAATTGTTACAGTAATCTTTATTGGCGAAACTGATGGCCTGAACGCCACTGTAGTGATGGGCTCTGTCAAGAGATTTTTAAGAGCTGGGATTGACAGTATATTGCTGATTGATTTGATGTGTTGCAAATGAGGGTATTGGGAAGGAGGCAAGGATGGTGCCCTAGGTTTTTGCTTTCTGCCAAGTGGATGGTGGGAATACTCACTAAGATAAAGAAAATAGGAGGAAGAACAGGATTAATTGACAGAAAATAATGAAAATTAGTTCAGTTCGGGTACCTGTGGATATCCAGGTGGTGATGCCAAAAGGCAGATGTATATACAGTTCTCAAGCTTAGCAGCATGATTTAAAATTCATAGAAGAGTAAGAAATTGTGTATATTTAGCTCTTTTTGGATTTACTGGTGCCCATGGAAATAAAGAAAACAGGAAAAAAATACGAAGCCTCTCTGACACTGAAATGAAGAGCTTTGGGGCCAAAACATCATATACCCTAGAGGGTATCCTGTAGATGGCAACCTTTGGGTCAGGTTTCCAGCCAGGCTCAGTCATGACACCAGGTGTCATCACCTGACGATCAATGTGGTAAGAACTGTGTGGAAAAGAGCTGTGTATGCTGATGTTGAGGTTTGGCTGTATGTCCACATAATTGTACTCTTACGGGCGCCTGGGTGGCTCAGTGGGTTAAGCCGCTGCCTTCGGCTCAGGTCATGATCTCAGGGTCCTTGGATCGAGTCCCGCATCAGGCTCTCTGCTCAGCAGAGAGCCTGCTTCCTCCTCTCTCTCTGCCTGCCTCTCTGCCTATTTGTGATCTCTCTCTGTCAAATAAATAAATAAAACCTTTAAAAAAAACATTGTACTCTTACACATTCTTTCTCTTGGCTTAAATGTTCTATATTAAGGTAGTTGAACTCTTTTGATGTAGCAATGTTTCAGGCATCTCTTAATCTAATATATATGTAAATCAGTATGTCAGCTATAAACTCTGAAACCCATTTTATTTTTATTTATTAATTTAATTTGTCTCCAGATTACTTGAGATGGCTTGGATCAGGAGCAAATATAAGAAATAAAAATGAACTATGAGGACCATGACATATATTTTTTTGAAGTAGAAAACCAAAGCCAGAAAGGAAACACATGTAGCCTTGTAAGAGTTTACACAATTACTATAGGTCATTCTTACATTTAGCTTTGAATTTTTTGGTAGCATAAATGAAATTTTATTCTTTTTTTTTTTTTTAAAGATTTTATTTATTTACTTGACAGACAGAGATCTCAAGTAGGCAGAGAGGCAGGCAGAGAGAGAGGGGAAAGCAGGCTCCCCACTGAGCAGAAGGCCCGATTTGGGGCTTGATCCCTGGATCCTGGGATCATGACCTGAGCCGAAGGCAGAGGCTTAAACCACTGAGCCACCCGGCGCCCTGAAATTTTATTCTTAACAGAAAAGAAGAAATATATATATTATACCATAAAATCAGAGCTCTTTCTAGCACTACTTTCTAAGAGATATTTCTCAAATGAGACTCTGCTTATAGTTTGTGGATAAAGTTACATAGAAAATCCAGTCACAGGAGCACCTGGGTGGCTCAGTTGGTTAAGCCTCTGCCTGCTCATTGGGGAGCCTGCTTCTCCCTCTCCCTCTGCCTGCCACTCCCCCTGCTTGTGCTTGCTCTCTCTTTCTCTGTGTGTCAAATAAGTAAATAAAATCTATTTAAAAAAAAAAAAAAAGGAGAAAATCCAGTCACAGATTTCATATGGTCACGGCTTCTGGCACCTTTGTAATAGTTAAAAAACAAAATAATAACATGTAAAAATGAATGCATGCTTCTGACAGTCCAGTTGATCCAAGGTTGCTTTTGGCTGCAAGTAATGGAAACTCTGAAATGGGCTTAAACAGTAAGGGAAGTTATTTCATGCAAAAGGAAATAAAAAGATCAGGCTGCCTACATGCCAGGGTTAATTGATTGAGGGGATTCACAGTGTCATCAGCAATTTTCGGTCTGTTCTGCTAGAATCAGCATCAGCTTGGTCCTAAAAGCTCTTTTCTTCACGGGCATAGGATAGATGCCAGTGAATATTGGATCAACATGTGTCTTTGTTCACTCTGAGGGGAGAGATAGGCAGCCTTTTATACTCCAATAAAGCCTCTTCTCAGATCTTATCAGCCCAAATTGGCTTAGGCCTGAACCAATCTCTGTGGCAGGTTTAGACTAATGAACTGAGCTGAAGTGGAGGCTGGAGAGTCAATTACAGTGCTTACCACAGATAGAATATAGCATCCTTAAAGGAATCATGAATGTCCTTCAGTCTTTTATAAATCTCACTTACCCTTACCTGGAATTTTCATAAGATTAGGGTAGCACAAGGATTATATTTTTTACGACATCCTGTATTCAGAATATCTTTAGCTGCCCATGGATGATTGAGTCCTGTACTTCAGACCAGGTGAACAAGTAGATTTGTCATCCTTTGATGGGAAATAAAAGGCCTAACCAAGACTTCACCCCAAGAAAGCCCTACCCTACTTTCGCATTGAGTTTTATTTCCCAAGGAAAAATTACAAACTTTCCAGCGTGTAAAAATTTCCAACATGTCAAAAAATGGTTAATGAAATGCTCAAAATTCTGTACTGCGGAGCATAGCTAAGGTGATTTTTGTTTAGAAAGTTTTCATAGAAGGTGATACTGCCATTTGCTCAACAGAGTCACATACACAAAAAAACTCATTAAAATTCTTATAGAGCTTCTCATTTAGAGAGACAGAACCTTCCTGTCAACTCAGTCTAGTTAATAATTTAAGTAGTTGTTACTCTTACACCTGAGGAACTGAGTGATTTGGTGTGCTACATGGGATAACTGGGTATGAGTAGATTAGGTTTGCATAATTTCTGCTCAGTATAATCTTGGTTAAATAGATAACTGTAAGTAGCTGGATAGAAGAGCAGTTGTGTGATGCGTCCTCTCCAGATTTGTAACAATAAGATCATTTAAAAAATACCCAGGATACTTATTATTCTATTCTTAATGGCCAGGGGTGTGCATCTGGTTTATTTAGGAGCATTTTTGCATTGAGATTCAGGTTAAAAAGGAGCCAAAATGCACAGCCCTAATTTAAGATGCTGATGATGTTTTGATCTCGTGGTGGTTATGTCTGCCAACTCTGATTCACTTCGAACATGGAAGATGTGGTCTTTTATGTTCACGTTAATAACCAAGTATGTATAGAGAGCTCTTAAAATTTAATCTGTAGTGGATTCTTGTCTAAAGAGTTAAAGCTCTTGTCCATGATAGCTACAGGTAACATGCAATGCTTTTAGCAGAATTCTCCACCAGACAATGGATAATAACCGTAATGTTAAAATTGTACCTGAAGTCCTCTCACTTAGAGCAGGGGCCTAGTAAACCTGCATCTGTAATTTGATAATAAAGACACTAGCATACAGTTTTAATGAACAGTTCCTGCAAACTGATGGTCTCCTGTGAGGAATAAGACGTTTCCAATTTTGAAAATCTGGGGTAGTTTCTGTCAGACAGTAGGCAAGTATCAGAACCCTAAATTAAGGGGTGCCTGGGTGCCTCACTGTAAGTGTCTATCTTCTGCTCAGGGTCCTGGGATCAAGTCCCACATTTGGCTCCCTGCTCAGTGGGGAGCTTGCTTCTCTCTCTCCTCTGCTGCTCCCCCATTTGTGATCTCTCACTCACTCTCTCTTTCAAATAAATAAATAAAATCTTAAAAAAAAAAAATCTACTCTAAGTTCAGCAGGACTTAACACATCTTGTGGCCAGAGATCTTCATCTGGTGCCTTTAAAATTTTTTAACAAATAATATATAAATTTCCCATTAGCCTAACACTTTGAAAAATACAAAGAAGTAAACAGCTGGCTGCTAATCCCTGCTCTTTCAGTATCCCCCCCACCACACACAAAAAGTGCCTATTCTCTACTCCAAAGGTAGCAGATATATCCACTTATATCTGGATATATTATATGTATAATACTTGGATGCATGTCTTCATGTATCCATATTTTTTTTAGACATGAAAACATATACTCTTCTACAATTTGTTTTTGTTTCTGTCATTTAATAATCATTGATCTCTTTTTAGATCAGTTTATGTACCTCTACCTCATTCTTTCTTTTTTTTTTTAAGATTTTATTTATTTACTTGACAGAGAGAGATCACAAGTAGGCAGAGAGGCAGGCAGAGAGAGAGGAGGAAGCAGGCTCCCCGCTGAGCAGAAAGCCCGATGCGGGACTCGATCCCAGGACCCCGAGATCATGACCTGAGCCGAAGGCAGTGGCTCAACCCACTGAGCCACCCAGGCGCCCCTACCTCATTCTTTCAAAAAGCAGCTATGTACAGTAGTTCATGGACTCTATCACATTTAAGCATTTTTATTTATAGGTATTGTTTGTTTCTTTTCATTATTTCAAATAATGCTGCCATGAACATTCTGTAAACCATTTTTACTCCTACTTTTGCTTCTGTAGGTTGTAATATGTATATTTTTTATTTTAATGGACACTGTCAAATTACTCTGCAAAAAAGTTGTGCTTATAGATATCCCCATTACAGGAATGGAATTATCCAGTTACAGAGAACCATACTGTAGGTAACCATATCCCAAAATCTACTTTCAGTATAGATGATTTTTAATTAAAGATTTTTATTATTTATTTATTTGACAGACAGAGATCACAACTAGGTAGAGAGGCAGGCAGTGGGGTGGGTGGGGGCAGCAGGCTCCCTGCTGAGCAGAGAGCAGATGTGGGGCTCCATCCTAGGACCCTGGTCATGACCTGAGCAGAAGGCAGAGGCATAACCCACTGAACCACCCAGGCGCCCCTACATTCAGTATTGATTTTAACAGCCAGTTCCCATGTTCTCTTCCAGGGATTTAGTATTAAGGATTTGAGGGGTTTTGTTTGTTTGTTTGTACAGCAGTGTTTTATGTGCAATTAGACCCTGTTTTCTTCCATAACGTCTTTTTGCTTCCTGGTATTCTTTATCAAGTGTGTGGAAGGCGAGGTTTACTTCGCTTAAACCTGGGCAGCCTAAAGCCAGTCCCAGTTTTTCAGTAGTCTCTTGATAAGAGATGTGGAAAGGCTTTTATTGAAGTAATCAAGAACATTCTTAGACAATAACAGACGTTTCATTCCATCTCAGTTTTCTTATCTCTTTGATCTTAACCATATATGGTTATCAGGGTCAGGAGTTGGAGCCTACTGACCAGCCTCATGGGCCTGGAGCCTACTTTAACCCACTGAGCCACCCAGGCGCCCCTGGAGCCTACTTTAAAAAAAAGAAAAAAGTACAACCATAGTGATGTGACAAATCGTACATTGTGAAATGCCTGCCACAGTAAGTGTTGTTATCATGCATCACTTAACCATTCTGGTTATAGATGTAGACATCTCAGGAGGATTTATGTAAAAGGTTAAAGTGTATTGAAAAGGACCATTGTCAACACGATCTAAGGTAGTTAGTCTGAAGATAATGAAAAGCAGGAAGGTGCTCAGTATAATGTAGTTTTATTATGCTGGCTTATTATATAGATGCTGTACGTAAATATTTATACAGGTGCTTTTTTTTTTAATTAAAGTTTACATAATGATATTTGGAAGGATAAATGCTCATTTTAAGCCCCTCACCCCTCCCCCCAAAAAAAATCACTCTGGCTAAAACCCTGGCAGCCCATCCCACCAGTTCTTATATTTGGGTTTCTTTTTTCTTTTTAAAAGATTTTATTTATTTATTTGACACAGAGAGACACAGTGAGAGAGGGAAACAAGCAGGGGGAGTGGGAGAAGGAGAAGCATGCTTCCCACTGAGCAGGGAGCCTGATGTGGGGCTGGAGCCCAGGACCCTGGGATCATGACCTGAGCTAAAGGCAGACGCTCAATGACTGAGCCACTCAGGTTCCCCAAATATTTGGGTTTCTAAAGATGATTAGCGCCACTATCAAATATGTAGAATAAGTAGAAATCAAAGTTTACAAAATAATAGCGGACACTCAGATGGATGGATTTAGTATGAAGTGGTAGAAGGGACTTAAGCACTGAGGCTTAATTCATCTAACTAGTGAGCCGAATCAGGACTGGAGAGATCAAGCTCTTTTTACTGAATACAGGAGCATAGTGGCTATATTTGTCTTCTCTCTTTTTAACGTACTGTAATGTCAAAATTCAGGTGAAAACCGAACTCATTTGGAATCTTAATATTCAGAGCCCCAGGCAGTACTTTTTAAGAACGGAATTAGGATTGCCAAGATGTGTGCTTCAGAGGCTCCTAGGTCTGCATTTGGCCTTCACCCTGATGTTCCATATCTGTGTATCGTGCTTCCTTTTGCGGGGAAAAGGTTATTATAGTCTAACTAGGATCGTTACCTGTAAAGTTACTACCTGTGTCCCCCCAGGTGTAATATTGTATTTACACAAATTGCTCAGGGGTTAGTGATGAATTTACAGAAACAGGATCTTTCAATTATGAAATTCCACATAAAGATACCATATAGCAGAAGACAGGAAAAGGCAGGGGCATTTTAGCAATTCAGGGATGTTTGTTGCATAAGAAAAACTTACTGTTTTAGGAATTGAGGTACCTAAGTTGGTGATATCTATATTTATTTGGAAGTGGTTAGTAATCTGTATTGAAGAAGATGGGAGATTGATTGTATAAAAGCCAGTTATTCGGGTGGGAGCAGGGCCACCTGCTAGCTGGAACAAGAAAGGTACCCAGTCTTCCCTCTAGGGACAGATACACAAAGTGTGATATGCAGTACAGTAGAATATTTTTTAGAGATTTTATTTATGTATTTTAAAGATTTATTTATTTATTTATTTATTTTTAAAGATTTTATTTATTTATTTGAGAGAGAGACAGGGAGAGAGAGCATGAGCGAGGAGAAGGTCAGAGGGAGAAGCAGACTCCCCATGGAGCTGGGAGCCCGATGCGGGACTCGATCCCGGGACTCTGGGACTCTGGGATCATGACCTGAGCAGTCGTCCAACCAACTGAGCCAGCCAGGCATCCCAGATTTGTTTATTTAGAGAGCATGAGGAGGCAGAGGGAGAGGGAGAGAGAGTCTCAAGTGGACTCCCTACTGAACAGGGAGCCTGAGGTGGGGCTCAATGAAACCAGAGTTGGCTGCTTTACCAACTGCTGAGCCACCCATGCACCCCTACAGCAGAATATTATGTAGCATTAGGAGGGAAATTCTGTGACATGTTACATGCTAAGTGAAATAAGCCAGTTACAAAAGGACAAATACTGGGACGCCTGGATGGCTCAGTTGGTTGAGTGTCTGACTATTGATTTTGGCTCAGGTTATGATCTTGGAGTCGTGAGATCAAGCCCAGCAGACTCCTCAGAGAACGTGGAGTCTGCTTCAGATTATCTGTCTCCCTTTCCCTCTGCTCCTCCCTTTGCCCGCTTGGTCTCTTTCTAAAGTAAATAAATCTTAGGGGCACTTGGGTGGCTCATTGGGTTAAGCCTCTGCCTTTGGCCCAGGTAATGATCTCAGAATCCTGGGATCAAGCCCCGCATTGGAGCTGAGTGGGAAGCCAGCTTCCCCCTCTCTCTCTGCCTGCCTCTCTGCCTACCCTCTCTCTCCAATAAATAAAATCTTTTAAAATAAATAAATCTTTTTTAAAAATCACACAAAAGAACAAATACCATATGTTTCCCCTCATATGATGTACCTAGAGTAGCCAAATTCATAGACAAAGAAAGTACGGTAGTAGTAGTTGCTAGGAGCTAGGAGAAAGGGGATTGAAGAGTTAATTGTTTAATATATATGGAGTTTTATTTTGGAGAGATGAAAAAGTTCTAGAGATGGATGACGGTAATGGTTGCACAATGGTGTGAATGTACTTAATGCCACGGAACTGTACACTTAAGAATGATTAAAATAGGGGCCCTTGTGGGGCTCAGTGGGTTAGGACCTCTGCCTTCGGCTCGGGTCATGATCCCAGGGTTCTGGGATCGAGCCCCGTGTCATTGGGCTCTCTGCTCAGCCGGAGGCCTGCTTTCCCTTCCTCTTTCTCTGCCTGCCTCTCTGCCTACTTGTAATCTCTGTCTGTCAAATAAATAAATAAATCTTAAAAAAAAAAAAGAATGATTAAAATAGCAGATTTTATGTTGTGTATATTTTATCCAAATAACAAAAAAATTAAAAAGCCAAATATTTACAAAATGCACATCACTATTTGTCTGATGTAACTATTTAAGTTTTTTATTTTTTGTTTTTTTTTTAGAGAGAGAGGGAACATGTGAGGGGGTGGGGGGCAGAGAGAATCTTAAGTAGGCTCCACGTCCAGTGTGGAGGCCAACCCAGAGCTGGGTCTCTTATGACTCTTGAGATCATGACATGAGCCAAAATCACGAGTCCTGCTTAACCGGCTGAGTCACTCGGTGTCCCTTGTCTGATGTAATTATTAACTGAGTTTATTCCAAGTTCCAAAATGTGACTGATAGCCTCTAATCACTAAGCAACAAAATTTTGTTCTTTTAGGCTAATTCAGAAGGTTTTAACACTTAAAGTATTATGGAAGAAAAAATCTGGCCTTCATTCTCCAAATTAATGTTTCCTGACCTCCCTTTTGTAACATCCTAGGTATCTCCAGTTATCTCAAGGAATTTATAAAATTCTTAAGACAAAATTTAAATCTTTGAAGCACATGCTATATATTATATTGCCTCTTATAGATTTTAACTTATTATTCAGAATAAACTGACCTTTAAAGGGTGCTGATAAGTAAAGAGGACTTTAAACAGATGTGACCCATTCACTTATTACCAGGATGCTCTGACCTGCCTTTACAGGTTGCTTATAGTGTAGAGAGTTATGACACTTTAAGCAAATCCGTTATTTCAAATAATAATAATTATGCGACAAAGTAAATATTTAACTTAGTTAAATATAGTTAATAGTTAACTATAAGACTGAGAATAATTCTGGGCAGTGTTTCCTGACAGTGATTAGATGAGTTTTATAATTTCCTGAATTAGAATTAAATATATAGAGATTTAACATAGTTATTAATTTTTAGATATTACTATATTATTTAATCTTTTTTCCTTCATAACTGTAAAATTCTTTATAAAGTTACCTCCCCTAGTTGTCTTTGATGACCAGAAGTGTGAAAATTGTTTTTTTTTTTTTTTACTTTTAACAAATTTTAACAAATCGTATCAGTTAGAATATTTTATTATCCCTTGATACCAGTTCATTTGAACTTGTGCGGTGCTTAATATGTACATTCTCAAGTAAAAGATTACTTTCTCTTCCAATGTTTTATGTGGGCATCGTTATGTTGTAAGTTGTCCCCTGCTTTTTGTATTTGTTGAAAAGAATTCCCTTTTCATATATGTATTTACATTGGTATTTTTAGGTAAAAATCAAGAGAAACTACCGTATCATATAATAAAATTTGTCTCCTTCTCTTTTAGGATATTTTCTTTTCTGGATGTTGTTACTTTGTGTCGCTGTGCTCAGGTCTCCAGGGTAAGAATGGTTGAGATTATTCTAGGGGTACCCCTTCCTGATGCTGATGATGTCAGCCTCTCTAGTAGGCAAACCGTTTACTTCAGATGTTAGTTGTATGTTATGTTTCAGAGGATGGTATTTTATGCATGGCATTCGCAAATTCTGCAGTGGCCTTCTGCAATTTGTACTGTCTCTAACTTTAATTTTTTGGAAGTCTTAACTATTTGTAAAATGCAAACAGAGGAAACATTTTTAAGGAAAAGATATTAAATGTGCAAATCAAAAGAATAGGCTCTACTCAGAATTGTAATAAAATAGTGTTTCATTGTTTTTCTAGTTCATTTTATGTGCACACACACCCACACACACAGAAGGCTCAGGGCTCTAATTCTCATGTTATTTCCCTGTATTGCTTTCCTCAAAAGATAATAGCTAGAATATAATTTATTTTAAAATTATAGGGCAAACCAGATTCCATTCTTAAAGTCAATTTTTAATTTCACTTAATTATCTATTTTTTATGATAAAACTGAAACATCATAATCTTATTGGCTGCCACTAACAAAGAATAGATTCTGTGTTGTGGGAATATTGCTTTCTCTTTTGTAATACAGATCTATAATGATTAACTTACAGTGAGTGAGCACATGCAATCATCATTTTTTTTAATAAACCAGACAGTGGCTTTTTGCTTATTCATTTAATAAATACTGAGAAACTACTGGGTATGAGATACAGTCCTAAGTGCTGGATATGGAACAGGTTTATACCATACTGTGTTTATCTTTGTAGCTGTGCACAGGTTTTCAAATAACCAATACTACTCCCCTCAAAAAAAAAAACCCATGAAACTTGCCATAGAAAATTCACCGAGTCTTGCTAACTTTAAGGTAATTTCTGCATCCCAAAAGCCATACTAAATCAGTGTATCAGCTACTCTGGAAACGGTCAATAATATTTTGGTGATTTTTTTCTTCATGACTTTTTTGTCCCTTGTATTTGTGCTATGGATATGGCTGATACAAATGAATAGGGTTTCCTTAATATCTCCATCTGAAGCTGAGGTCATCATTGAAAACATACCGAGGCCAGTATCTTAACTTTTTTGTTTAGTTGCAGTCTCATCTCATGGGTGTTGATTTTAGCGAATTTTAATTGTTTTCATTTGTAGGTTCCTCTTCCCTATTAATGTTTTTTTTTTTTTTTTTTTTTTTAAAGATTTTATTTATTTATTTATTTGACAGAGAGAAATCACAAGTAGACAGAGAGGCAGGCAGAGAGAGAGAGGGAGAGAGAGGGAAGCAGGCTCCCTGCTGAGCAGAGAGCCCGATGCGGGACTCGATCCCAGGACCCTGAGATCATGACCTGAGCCAAAGGCAGCGGCTTAACCCACTGAGCCACCCAGGCGCCCCCCTATTAATGTTTTAACTTAAAGGAAAGAACACCCAGTTTTCATTAAATCTGGAGAATTGGTACATCAGTAGTTATGCTATTGTTCTCTACTTAAAGTATTTAACGAATTAGTTAAAAAAAAAAAGACTCTAGAAAGGACCTTGTGATTCCTAATTTTAGTCTCAGGTTGTCATGTTTCCTTACTGGAGAAAGTAAGAAAATGACAAATATCAAATCAAACCAGAAGTATATTAAGCCTAAGAATCTAGTAAACATGCGTTTTATCTTTTGTCTCACATGGCTAGCCATTTAAGAAACCATGAGACCACAAAAAGAAAAGCAACATTAACTCCTGAGAAAACCTTAAAGGTTTCCAGAGTAATAACTTTATTTACCCTCATACTCCTGACATATTTCTGGTAGATTGTGTGACACCCTGGGGCTTACAAGGATATTCAGTTTCCTTATTAGTATCTCAGTATTGACTCCATGTAGTAGTCTACATGTAGAAGTCTCTTACTACTACATGTAGTAGTAATAGATAATATTCTAATATTGTAGTAAGAGATAATATTCTAAGTTTATAAGTCAATAATATTAAGACTTTTGTTTGCACTTTAATAAGGAAAACTTTTAAAGGCTTTCTCATTAAAATGTGATTCAAAGTCAAGTCTTATTGGAGTCATTTTTTCTAATCCTGAAAAGTAGAAATTCTTGCCTCTCTTTAGCCTAATTGAAGAAATGTATGAGAAGTCTTAAATGATCACTGTTTTAAGATTTCTACCAACTCAAGATAGAGGGAAAGATGACCAGTTGAGAAACATGCCTCAGTGAGGAAGAGGAAAGCAATAAGATTCTGTCTTGAATGTGAAGAAACGAGGGTGTCTTTTCTAAGTCCCAGGTCACTGTATCAGTTTCAAGTCTGACCAAGTGATTGTGGATGGCAACTATGTGTATTGAACATGGCTGTATTCAGAGTATTTTACTCTTTGGTTTTACCTCATCTTGCTCTTCGTTGAAGGATGGCATAAGAGACTTGTTTATCATCTCCAGAAGTATCTCATTTGGAGATCAAAAACTAAATTTTCCAGTTAGAAAAGAGTTTCTGGCTAGGATACTTATCAGACTGTCCTCTTCTGACATCCCCTCCCCCCACCCCCACCCGAGCTGCTGGTTTCTGTATCTGTTCATTTATGATATAATCTAATTGAATAAAATATGAATCAGAGACAAAGCAGACCTTTTGGGGGTTAATGGTGGAGGGCTGAGAAGTTTTTTGGTCAATTTCTTTTATTAGTTTGAATTGTGAACTTGAATATTGCTGGTTTTCCCTCTTGAGCTTCTGCTCATTTTGTCTTTTTCTTCAAAACAGGCCTGGAATGTTCTGGCTCTGGATGGCAGTAACTGGCAGCGGATTGACCTGTTTGATTTCCAGAGGGATATTGAGGTATAATTATGTGATGTGTGGCCCCATTTCTCATGTTAGAATGTAATTACAGCATGGAACAGATTAGCCCCAACCATATAAATCTCCTTTCCCTGGAGAGAGAAACTATTAATTTCAGTGCATCTGAACTTCATGGGAACCAGCAGCTTCAGATTTTGAGAACAAGCAGAACTATTTTACTGATGGAATACTAAATGATTTAGTATTAAAAGGACTAGACATTTTTTTCTTTATTTTTGTGGTGGAAATGTGAACATGCATTTGCTCTTTTAAGGAAGTCTTTATATTTGCTTTTTGAAGAATGAATAGAGGGGCACCTGGGTGGTTCAGTCGTTAAGCATCTGGCTTCGGCTCAGGTCATGATCCCAGGGTCCTGGGATTGAGCCCCACGTTGGACTTCTGTTCAGTGGAGTGTCTGCTTCTTTCTCTTCCACTCCTCCACTTGTGTTCCCTCTCTTGCTGTGTCTCTGTCAAATAAATAAATAAAATCTTTAAAAAAAAAAGAGAGATGAAGAATGAATAGAGTTAACAGTTTTTTGGGGAATGGTATTTGCATAAATTCTAATTAAGATGAGCATTTGGCTTTGGGGGAGACTACAGACAATTTTTATGGAGAATGAGAAAAGAATAAAGCCAAAGTCATTTAATGAAGTATTTTTGCTGGGGAGAGATTTTTTTTTCCCCTTCTCATTTCTTCCTCATTATTTCATCTCTTAGTATAGCCTATTATCTCTAAAAGAGAGAAGGATAATAGCTTAAACTTAAATTATTTTAACATGAACCTGAATTCTGTGGTCCTTGATTTTCTTGTCAGAAGAGTGAAAATAATAGCTCCTCATTGTATTATAAGGATAAAATGAGATTTAGATTTAAAACATTTTTAAGTTCCAGGGAACTTGTCTTGAGGATCCATATAAGAAGTTTCTCAAAGCCTCACATGAACTTTCCATTAGAAACGGAACTTTTGGGGCGCCTGGGTGGCTCAGTGGGTTAAAGCCTCTGCTTTTGGCTCGGGTCATGATCCCAGGATCCTGAGGAGAGCCTGCTTCCCTTCCTCTCTCTCCCTGCCTCACTGCCTACTTGTGATCTCTGTCAAATAAATAAATAAAATCTTAAAAAAAAAAAAAAAAAGAAATGGAACTTTCCATTTCTACAGAAAGTGCTTTTTTTTTAAATTTATTTAAAGATTTTATTTATTTATTTGATAGGCAGAGATTACAAGTAGGCAGAGAGGCAGGCAGAGAGAGAGAGGAGGAAGCAGGCTCCCCGCTGAGCAGAGAGCCCAATGCGGGGCTCGATCCCAGGACTCTGGGACCATGACCTGAGCCGAAGGCAGAGGCTTTAACCCACTGAGCCACCCAGGCACCCCCAGAAAGTGCTTTTAAAATAATACTCACTGATATCTTGCTGGATTCTCATGTTTTTCACAATTGCCTAATCTTCGTGGATATAAATATCTGTTTAAAACAACATGACCCACAAAATCATTCAATATATATATCATTCTATATATGTATAGATATATATCCTATATATCTATAAATCATTCTATATATCCATATAAATGTTTAAAACATTTATATGGATATATTATTTAAAACATTATATGGATATAAATGTCTAAAACAACATGACCCACAAAATCATTCAACAAGCTTCTGTTAAGTGTCCATTGAGTTTCCGCTGTATTTAGAATGCTGTAGTAAACACTTGGGGGAGGATTCGGAAGCAATAAGATAGCTGCTAATGTCCTTCAGTAGCTACAGGAGGGCAGTCTGCGTTAGTATAGTAGCCTAGGAAGTGCAGAGCACCATTTCCTCAACTGCAGAGTGTCTCTCAAATAGCAGAATGCATAATACAGGGTGTAAGCCTGTTTCAGGTAGATGAGTTGATCACAGTTTTCTCAAAGTAAGTTGGAATTTCTTTCTTGCATTAGATTTTGAAAACAAGTAGAAGCTTTTTCTTTGCTTATAAATTATTTAAAAACAAAGATGAGTTCTTTTCAAAAACAATGTGGTACCTTAATTTTCTGTTTTGTATTGTTTACCTGTCTTTTTTTACAGGGCCGGGTAGTGGAGAATATTTCAAAAAGATGTGGGGGCTTTTTACGAAAGTTAAGTCTTCGTGGGTGTCTTGGAGTAGGAGACAATGCATTAAGGTAGGAACGTAACTATTGATTAATTGATGTTCTTGGCTGAATTAAGGAACAGCACTATTTCACCCAGAAAAAGCTGAAACAATTTTTATATTCTTAAGCTCTTCAGAACCCAAACATACATATGTTGCTTATAACACAAAAATAGCCAGTTTTGGGATGTATGGTTTTGAGAATAAAACAAGAATAAGTATCCCCACCAAAAGCCAGATTCCTCATATCATAAATGGCTATTTTGGAGCCTTGAGTAAATTTTTTTTTTAATGTGTTGACTAAGAGTTGGGGTAATTTTAACCTTGGTTGACACAAAGGTCAGTATTTAAAAGTTCGTGGTAGAAAATGAATATATTTGTAATGTGAACTAGTTTTGTACAAATATCCGGTATTACCAATAGTAATATCTTTTATTATTTTTTGTAATGCCTAGAATTATGCCCATTTCTTTTCACATCTTTAACTTAACTTTGTTTCTTTCCTGTAAAGGACTTTTGCACAAAATTGTAGGAACATTGAAGTACTGAATCTAAATGGATGTACAAAGACAACAGATGCGTAAGTATTTTATGTTTTAGAAGGGTAAGTCATAGCCCCTTGTGTCCTGCCTATACTAGCTTTAAGTGTGGGCACTTAAATACATTTAGCAAATTTTCATCTTACAGAGGGAAGATATTTTAAAAGGAAAAGACATTAAAATGGAAATGACGTAAGAAACTTGTTTTGGAATCTGGCCCAAATTCTATCTTGATATTTAAAGTGAAACTTAAAAATTGTAGACCATGCAGTAGAGATATTAATAATACAAATTACTAGGACTATTTATATTTCAAGATACTAATAGGTTTCATTCAAAAAACAAGGTAAACAGGAATGCCTGGATGGCTCGGTCATTTGAGCATTGATTTTGCCTCTGGTATGATCTCAGGATCCTGGGATTGACCCCCACCCCCAACCCATGGGGCTCTGTGCTCACTGGGGAGTCTGCTTGTCCCTTTGCCCTCCTCCCTGCCTGTACTCTTCCTCTCACAAGTAAATAAATAAAATTTGTAAAAAAAAAAAAAAAAAAAAAGTAAACAGATAATTCTATTAAAAAGATATAAAATCTTACATAATTAAGCAACTTGTAATAATATTGAGCATATATTAAATGACCCTTTAAGTGTACTATGTCTGTGTCAGTTACAATATGAATGAAATCAGTCCTTCATCCTTGAGAGCTTACAGATACAAGAGACATGGAAGATAGACTTAAAAAACATTCAGCACCCCCCTCCCCAAATTCAGTTCCAGGCTATCTGTTGGTAATAAGATGTATCAGATAACACTTAAAATTGCATAGGGAAATTGTTTCCTATTTTAAGGTGCAATGAAGCAGTTAGGAAGCATGTTTATACAGGGTGGGGCCAGGATTATTCAGGGAATGTTCCTGTTCAAAAAAGGCCTCATGGAGATGGGATCTTTATAATTGCTTTAATAAAGGAAGGTGGAAGACACTGCAGACACAGGGTACAGTTTATTTCATTCCTTTCTTTGAGGTCACAACATTGTTAACTTTTAGTATAAGAAAGTGTCTGAAAGACAAGAACTATGGTTATTAATTCTACTGTGGTAGAATCATAAGAATACTTGTAATAGTAAGCAAGTATTATTTCTGTGAATTGATTTAACCCTTTAACATGAGAAATAAATCTAACCCCTCCCCTAACTATGACTTTATACTGGTAGTCCACCTTTACTTCAGATAAATTACCTGTTTATTTTTTTCTCCTGAATACTTAATGTTACAGAGATAAAGAATCTGACTAGTTTGGTATCTAGACAAATGACATACGATTTATAGTTTGGTATCTAGACAAATGACATACGATTTATACTTTTTTTTAGGAATCTATCCTATAAACCAAAGATAAACTGACGAAAATATGGTATAATTTATATATGAAGCTATTCATTTTTATTGTTTATAATAACAAATACTGCAATATATTTTTTTAAGATTTTATTTACTTACTTGACAGAGAGCAGGAGAGCACAGGTCAGGGGAGCTGCAGGCAGACGGAAAGAGAGAAGCAGGCTCCCCACCAAATAAGGAGCGCAATGTGGGGGCTTGATCCTAGGACCCTGGCATCATGACCTGAGCCAAAGACAGTTGTTTAAGCAACTGTACCACCCAGGTGCCCCAAATACTGCAGGATTTCTAATAGCAAGAGATGGGAGACAATCCAAATATCATTCCATAGAACACTATTAAAAGGAATGAGGAGCTATATAGTATTCTGGAATGATCTCCAGGACGTACTATTAAGAAAGTGAACTGCAGTGGCACTTGGGGGAGGTTGGTTAAGTTGGTTATGCCTCTGCCTTCGGCTCAGGTCATGATCCTGGGGTCATGGGATTGAGCCCCACATCAGGCTCTCTGCTCAGCAGGGAGCCTGCTTCCCTTCCCCTCTCTCTGCCTTTCTGCCTACCTGTGATCTCTGTCAAATAAATAAATAAAAATCTTTAAAAAAAAAAAAAAAAAAGGTAGAAAGCCTTTAAAAAAAAAAGAGAGAGAGAGAAAGTGAACTGCAAAGCAGTTTGTGTAAGATGTTTTTTGTAGCAGTGCCTGGATGGCTCAGTAGGTTGTTTCTGCCTTTAGCTCAGGTTATGATCTCGGGTCCTGGGATATAACCCCTCACTGGGCTCCCTGCTCAGTGAGGAGTCTGCTGCTCCTTTTCCCTCTCCTCCCATAGCTCGTGCACACACTTGTGCGCGTTCTCTCTTTCAAATAAATAAGTCAATAAAATCTTCTTAAAAAGATACTTTTTGTAGGGCCAGGAGACAATATAAATAAATATTGCTCTTCATTTACATTTTTAAAAAGAAACAACAGAGGGGCGCCTGGGTGGCTCAGTGGGTTAAAGCCTGCTTCCCTTCCTCTCTCTGCCTGCTTGTGATCCCTGTCTATCCAAAAAAAAAAAAAATCCTCTTAAAAAAAAAAGAAACAATGGAAAGATAATCAAATGGTTGATTTATCAAATGGTGATTTATAAGTGAGAGAGAAAACAGGGAGAGATGAAAGGGAGACTCTGAAATATCATATTTTATAGTTTTACTTTAATAGCTAGCTATGTAAATGTTTTACATAATTAAAATATTAAGTCCAAAAGAAATCAAAGCAGTCCCTAAAAATTGAAAACAAAATAAAACATGTGAACCCATGGAGCATCTGGGTGGCTCAGTCATTGAGCTCTGCCTTCGGTTCAGGTCATAATCCCAGGGTCCTGGGATTGAGCCCCACATCGGGCTCCCTGCTCATCGGGAAGCCTGCTTCTCCCTCTGGCCCTCCCCCTGCTTGTGTTCCCTCTCTGTCAAATAAATTAAAATTTAAAAAAAAAAAAATGTGAACCCAATCACTCAAGTTGGAGCTATAACCACACAGAGAGAAATTACTTCTACTGACTTTTGATTTTTTTTTTTTAAGATTTTATTTATTTATTTAACAGAGAGAGGGAACACAAGCAGGTGGAGCATGAGATTGAGAAGCAGACTTCCTGCTGAGCAGGGAGTCCAGTGTGCAACTCAATCCCAAGACTCTGGGATCATGCCCTGAACTGAAGACAGATGCTTAACCAACTGAGTCACCCAGGCACCCCTGATTTTTGAATTCTTACAAAAAAGTTGTTGTTGTTGTTGTTGTTGTTTTAAGATTTTATTTATTTGGGGCACCTGGGTGGCTCAATGGGTTAAAGCCTCTGCCTTCGGCTCAGGTCATGATCTCAGGGTCCTGGGATCAAGCCCCACATCGGGCTCTCTGCTCAGCGGGGAGCCTGCATCCCCCTGCCCCCATCTCTGCCTGCCTCTCTGCCTACTTGTGATCTCTCTGTCAAATAAATAAATAAAATCTTTAGGAAAAAAAAAAAAAAGACTTTATTTATTTATTTGACAGATCACAAGTAGGCAGGGGCGGGGGGAAGCAGGCTCCCTGCTGAGCAAAGAGCCTGATGTGGGGCTTGACCCCAAGACCCTAAGATCATGAGCCAAACTGAAGGTAGAGGCTTAACCCACTGAGCCACCTAGGCACCCCGAATTTTTACAAAAAGTTTTAAATCTATACCAAGGTAGACAAAAGTATATAATGAACCCATCACCCAGCTTCAAATTGATAATTGAAAAATTAATCACTTTAGGGCCAGTCTTGTTTTATCTATATCGTGAAATTGTTCTTATTTTGAAAAAAGTCCTAAACATCATATTATATAACCTGTAAGTATATATTTCTAAAAGATAAAAACTTTTAACATAAGCATGTTAACTTTATCACTCCTATTAAAAAAAAAAAAGCTTATTGTCTTAAAATCATCAAATAACCACTAGTCTAGATTTTTGCTTGTTCCAGTGACTTTAGAAACATAATATTTTGAAGAGTAAGAGATCAGAGTTCAGGGAGGCGAAAGTAACTGGAATTTTTGTCTCAAGATGAGGGATCTATTCAAAAAGGGCTATAGGAATCTACATGGATTTGGCTGATAGTAAACTGTAAGTACACATATTGAGACCCCACAGAGCCAGGCAAAGAACATCTAATAAGGAAAGAACAATTACTGGAAAACTTGAAAGTGAAAAATTGCCAGAGCTTAAATAAAGCTGGGAGAAGTTCTGACTACCTCAAATAGAGAATACCTTGGGACATTTAATAACAGACTTCAGAAAGGTCACATCTTGGTAGTAAAGCTAGCCTAAACCTGTCCCAGTAAAGGTTAAAAGAAAAAAATTTAGAACCAAACTGACCCATAACTAATTTAGTGATCTGCTAAGTAAGTTTAAATTCATCATTCTTTTTTGAAGAAGGCGACAAACCTAGACACTCAGCATACAGAATTTTCACATTCAGCGAAAATTATAAGACATGCAAAAAAGCATGAAGTGATAACCAGAGTAAAAACTAGTCAATAGAAACAGACCCAGAAATGATAGAGGTTAGAAAATAGACCAATAAAACATTTAAAAATAGCAAGTACAAATGTGCTCAAGAATTTACAAGAAAACTTAAAGATAATATGGACTTGGAAGTAAAAGGATGAGAAAGTATATACTATCACAGTCACTAATCACAAGAAACTTGGAGCGGTTATTAATATGAGATGATGTAAACTTCAGGGAAAAGTGCAAATGGAGGACATTAAATAGTAAATGATAAGTAGACCAAAAACCGGTAAAGCTCTAGAAGACTTGAGCAACAATGAACTTGTCCTAATATCACCCTTCAAAATAACATGGGTCAAAGAATAGATTGAAGAAAACTAAAAAATATTTTTTGCTGTGTGATAATGAAAGCACAACATTTGAAACTTGTGGACTGTACCAAAGGCAATACTTCAGAGAAAAATATAGTTTCAAATGCTTACGTTAGAAAAGGAAGGTTTAAAATTAAGGATGTAGGGGTACCTTACTGGCTCAGTCAGTAGAGCATGTGACTCTTGACCTCACAGTGGGGAGTGAGTCCCACATTGGGCGTAGAGATTACTTTTAAAAAAGATTAGATTGAATATTAATAAAATAGGAAGCAGGGGCGCCTGGGTGGCTTAGTGGGTTAAAGCCTCTGCCTTCAGCTCAGGTCATGATCCCAGGGTCCTGGGATCGAGCCCCGCATCAGGCTGTCTGCTTAGCAGGGAGCCTGCTTCCCTTTCTCTCTCTCTCTGCCTGCCTCTCTGCCTACTTGTGATCTCTGCCTGTCAAATAAATAAATAAAATCTTAAAAAATAAATAAATTAAATAAAATAAAATATGAAGCATAAAAACAGTAATGAAACCAAAAGCTTTTAAAAAAAAATCAAAATTGTCAAGAAAATTTGAGAAAATAAAAAACATAAATTATCAAAAGCAGGAGTGATGGAGAGGACTAAATACTTTACTCAAAAGACAGATTAGGGGTGCCTGGGTGGCTCAGTGGGTTAAGGCCTCTGCCTTCAGCTCAGGTCATGATCCCAGGGTCCTAGGATCGATTCCTGCATCAGGCTCTCTGCTCAGCAGGGAGCCTGCTTCTCTTTCTCTCTCTCTGCCTGCCTCTCTGCCTACTTGTGATCTCTGTTTGTCAAATAAATAAATAAAATCTTAAAAAAAATATATTAAAGGGATTATCAGGGAATATCATCAGTGACTTTGTACTAACATCAGACAGTCTAGGTGAAGTGGACAAATTCCTGGGAACACACCAGTGACCAAATTAGCCTTAAAAAAAGACAGTCTGAGTAGATCTATAACAAGTAAGTTCAGTAAATAATTCAGAAGCATCCCATATAGAAAACCCCAGGCCCAGATGGGTTCACTGGTGAATCCCATCAGATATTTAAAGAAGAGATGATACCAGTCTTAAAGCTGATTTATAAAATATAGTAAGTATTTTACAACTCATTCTATGAGGCCAGTGTTTTTCTGCTGCCAAAGACATCACAATAAAAGGTAATCTCCTGACTGAGCCCTCAGAAACAGCTGCGGAAATAGTTGACAGAGTGTTAGCAAATTGAATCCAGCAACTTATGAAAGGATTTTGGATCATAATCAAGTGGGATTTAGCCCAGAAATACAAATGTGGCTTAATATATGAAAATCAGTTAATATCTCATAATAATTAGTAGAATAAAGTAGAAGTCAGCGGACTTTTTCTGTGCGGGGCCAGATAAGTAAATATTTTTAGGGCTTCATTGGCTGTACAGTTACCTGTCACAATTCCTCAACCCTGGCAGTGTTTTCCAAAGGCAGTCATAAGCCTATATATAAACAAAAAGGCATAACTGTGCTCCAATAAAACTTTATTTCTGGGCAGTGAAATTTGAATTTCATATGATTTTCACATGCTGCAAGATATATCTTTAAAAAAATTTTTTCAACCATTTAAAAACATCAAAACCATTCTGGACCTGTGAACCATATGAAAATAGGCAGCTGGTGAGATTTTTTGCCCCCTGGAATAAAGGACAAAAACCACATGATCATCTCAGTGTGATTGGTGGCCTCTAAAATGACCCCCAAGTAACCCCTGCCTCCTAGTACTCACACCCTTGTGTAATCTTTTTCCCTTGAACGTGGACTGGACTTAGTGACTCATTTCTAACAATAGAATACTGCAAAAGAGATTGGATGTCACACTGAAGATTAGGTTACCAAAAGACTGTGATTCTGTCTTGCTCTGCTTTCCCTCAGGGCTCTGGCTCTGTTGGGGGGAACAAGCTGCCCTGTTGGGAGTAGCTCTGTGGAGAGGTCCACGTGGCAAGGAGCTGAGGTCTGGCCAGCAGCCAGCAAGAAACCTACCAAAAACCAAGTGAGCAAGCTTGGAATTGGATCTTCTGAGGGCTGCCAACAGTCACCTAAATAAGCTTGGAAGGGAGTTCGCACCCAGTTAACCTTTGAGATGAATGCAGCTATGACCAGTACTTTGATTACAGCCTTGTGAAGGATCCTGAGTCAGGCACCCTGCTTAAGTTGCCTGTGCCTGAATTGCTGTCCCACAAAAACTGTGCGATAGTAAATTTTTGTTGTTACAAGCTGCTCAGTTTTGGGGTAATTTGTTAAGTAACAGTAGATCATCAGATACAGAAAAAACACATGACAGATCTAACACGCATTCATAATAAAACAGATCCTCAACAAACTAGAAATAGAAAGGAGTTCACTCAATCTGATCAAAAGCATCTATGAAAAACCTACTTGCTGGGGCGCCTGGGTGGCTCAGCGTGTTAAGCCTCTTCCTTTGGCTCATGTCATAATCTCAGGGTCCTGGGATTGAGCCCCACATCAGGCTATCTGCTCAGCAGGGAGCCTGCTTCCCCCTCTCTCTCTGCCTGCCTCTCTGCCTACTTGTGATCTCTCTCTCTCTTTGTCAAATAAATTAATTAAAATCTTTAAAAAAAATTTTTTAAAAACCCTACTGCTAACATCATACTTACGAAAGACTGAATCCTTACCCTAGGATCAAGAGCAAGGTGAGGATGTTAAATGTCACCATTTCTGTCAACGTTCTGTTGGAGAGTCTAGCCAAATGAAATGAGCCCAAAAAAAAAAAAAAAAAAAGGCATACCAACATGAAAGGAGTAAAACTCTCTATACTCTCAGATGACATAATTCTATAAGAATATAAGAAGTATCTGAAAATGACAGAACATTACTGAAGGAAATTAGACATGTATTAAGAGTGTATAGAGGCGCCTGGGTGGCTCAGTGGGTTAAACAAGTCTCTGCCTTCAACTCAGGTCATGATCTCAGGGTCCTGGGATCGAGCCCCGCATCAAGCTCTCTGCTCAGCAGGGAGCCTGCTTCCCCCGCCTCTCTCTCTCTGCCTGTCTCTCTGCCTACTTATGATCTCTGTCAAATAAAGAAATAAAATCTAAAAAAAAAAAAAAAAGTATAGAGAACCCTTACAATTAATAAGATAATCCAGTTAAAAATTGAGCTAAACAGGGCGCCTGGGTGGCTCAGTGGGTTAAGCCTCTGCCTTCGGCTCAGGTCATGATTCCACGGTCCTGGGATCGAGCCCCACATCAGGCTCTCTGCTCAGCAGGGAGCCTACTTCCCTCTCTCTCTCTGCCTGCCTCTCTGTCTACTTGTGATCTGTCTCTCTCTCTGTTAAATAAATAAATAAAATCAAAATTAAAAAAAAAAAATTGAGCTAAACATGGGGAATCTGGGTGGCTCTGTTGGTTAAGCATCTCTCTTTAACTCAGGTCATGATCCCAGGGTCCTGGGATTGAGTCCTGCATCACATCAGGCTCCCTGCTCAGTGGAAAGCCTGCTTCTCCCTCTCCTACTCCCCCTGCTTGTGTTCCCTCTCCTGCTATGTCTCTGTCAAATAAATAAAATCTTTTTTTTAAAAGAAACTGGGAGCTAAACACTTAGACATTTCACCAAGGAAAGAGATGAATGGCTAATAAGTACAAGTAAGAGTGTTCATTTTAGAATTGCAGAATAAAATCACCGTAGGATTACAATCCATACCCACTAACATGGCTATAATGAAAAAGAGAGTGCAAATGTTAGCAAGGATGTAGAGAAACTGAGACCTTCATGCATTGCTGGTGGGAATGTAAAAGAGTATAGCCACCTTGGAATACCATTTGGTAATTTCTTAAAAAGTCAAACATAAACACAGTGAGGAGCTGGCAATGCTAATCCTAGGCATCCACCCAGAAGAAATGGAAACATAGGTCTACACAAAGACCTAAGACACATATCAGCCAAATAGAATGTATGGCTGCTGCTTGGATCCTGTTTGAACAAATCAACTTGACGAAGGCATTTATAAGACAGTTGGGGAAACTTTAACACAGATGGGTTATCAGATATTAAGGAGTTAAAATCCTTATCTATTAGAAATATATCCTGAAATAATTCTAGGTGAAATAGTATGTGTGGGTTTGCTTTCAAATACTGGAACAGGGTGCCTGCGTGGCTCATAGGGTTGGGCCTCTGCCTTCGGCTCTGGTTGTGATCTCAGGGTCCTGGGATTGAGCCCTGTGTCCAGTGGGGAGCCTGCTTCCCCCTTTCTCTCTGCCTGCCTCTGCCTACTTGTGATCTCTCTCTGTCAAATAAATAAATAAAATCTTAAAAAATAAATAAAATAAAATACTGGAACAGGGACGCCTGGTGGGTCATTTGGTTAAGCATCTGCCCTTGGCTAGGGTCATGATCCCAGGGGCCTGGGATCGAGTCCCACATTGGGCTCCTTGTTCAGCAGGGAGCCTGTTTCTCCCTCTGCCTGCTGCTCCCCCTGCTTGTGCTCTCTCTCTCTCTCTGACAAATAAAATCTTTAAAAATAAATAAATACTGGAACAAAAAGCAGAGGGAAATAGATGAAGTAGAAATAGCCAAATACTAATAAATGTCAAAGCTCAGTGATGATACAGGTATATTTTCTATTTCTCACTCTTGTGTATATTTGCAATTTTCCATCATAAGTTTGAAAAATTAAATGAGAACTTGACCATTGCGGAGAAAGAGCCTTTATGGGTGTCTGGGTGGCTCCGGGGGTTTAAGTGTCTGCCCTCAGCTCAGGTCGTGATTTCAGGGTCCTGGAACTGAGCTGCCCCTTGCCCCCTGCTCAGCAGAGAGTCTGCTTCTCCCTCTTCCTCTTCATCTGCCCCCAACTTAATCTCTCTCTCTCTCTCTCTGAAATAAATAAAATCTTTATAAAAAGAGCCTTTAAGAGACACCTGTGTAGCTCAGTTTGTTAAGTGGCTGCCTGCAACTCAGGTCATGATCCCAGGGTCCTGGGATCAAGTCCCGAATAGGGCTCCTTTCTCAGTGGGGAGCCTCCTTCCTCTCTGCCTCTGCCTGTTTGTGTTCTCTCTCTCTCTTTGACAAATAAATAAATAAATCTTTTTTAAAAAAGAGACTCTAAGAAATTCATAAAGCAGTACCCGGCTGGTCAGTTGGTGGATCATATGACTCTTGATTTCGGAATCATGAGTTTAAGCCCCACATTGGGGATAGAGATTACTTTTTTTTTTTTTTAAGTTAATTTTATTTATTCAAGGTGCCTGGGTGGCTCAGTGGGTTAAAGCCTCTGCCTTTGGCTTGGATCTTGATCCCAGGGTCCTGGGATCAAGCCCCATATCAGGCTCTCTGCTCCACAGGGAGCCTGCTTCCTCCCCTCTCTCTGCCTGCCTCTCTGCCTACTTGGGATCTCTGTCTGTCAAGTAAATAAACAAAATCTTTTTTTAAAAAAGATTTTATTTATTCATTTGACAGAGAGATACACAGTGAGAGAGGGAACACAAGCAGGCGAAGTGGGAGAGGGAGAAGCAGGCTTCCTGCTGAGCCACCCAGATTACGACTGAGTGCCCCAAGATTACTATTTTTTAAAAAAAGAGGGGCACCTGGCAGGCTTTGTTGGTTAATTGGTCACCTCTTGATTTCAGCTCAGGTCATGATCTCAGGGTCCTGGTTAGACCCCCATGTTGAGCTCTACGCTTGCCGAGTCTGCTTAATGATTCTCTCTCTCCCTCTCCTTGTGCCCCTCTCCTTACTCACACTTGCTCACTTTCTCTCTCAAAAATAAATTTAAATAAATCTTTTTTTTTTTTTAAGTCCTAAGGACAGGTAGGTAGTGATATTACATAAACTAACTTATTCAAGCCCGATATCAGTCCATCTTCAATATACTTTGCAAAAATCCAACCATTTCATTACTGCCATGCAAAAGGTTATCTTGAGTAGAGATTTAAATGAAAGAGCAGAGACAGTTTTCAGTCTTCATTTTGCACCACTTGCTAGCAAGTTCTAAGCTAGCTTTCTGGTATTTCTGTATTTGCAAAATGCATAGAGGTCTCCTGTGAGCACATAGGTAGTTTGCTGTAAAACATTTCCAAACGAGAACGAAGCATCATCATCCCCTCATGCTAATTCTCATACACAGCACAGCCTTTCTTCTTTGTGAATGGCACCTGCCTCTTCCTCAGCGTGAAAGGTTCCAGGATTTGTAACTGCTTTTATTTGGGGTATGGAAATTTTACCGTTCTTATGTATGCACCTGGGTTTAATGAGAATTGTATATGATTTACTAAAGATGTGTCCCTGTTTGTTTATTCATTATTTTCTCCTTTTTCCATTTTTTCAGTACATGTACTAGCCTTAGCAAGTTCTGTTCCAAACTCAGGCACCTTGACTTGGCTTCCTGTACATCAATCACAAACATGTCTCTTAAAGCTCTGAGGTAAATATCTTATAACAAGAGTATCCAATAACCAGAACAAATACTGAGTTTTTTAAAAATTTCAAATAACTGAAATAAAGTTAGAATCGAAGGAAGCTGTGTTCTATGGGTATGTATTATAGTTCAGAATAGATTACTTGCCCAAATTACAGGACACATTCAGGTGAAATGCCTAGGGATAACTAGGATTTCTGAACAGACTGATATAGCGTATACGCGAATGATTAGATTTCTCTCAAGCTTGGTTGCCCCCACTCCTGAAACCACCACATACCATAGCTTAGTGATTAAAGCATCGCTTCGGAGTCAGGTGATTGATTAGCCAGGTACCTTGAACAAATATAACCCTTGTGAGCTTTTCCTTGTCATCTCATAGTTCTGTTCTTAGGATTAAACAGTATTTATCACTGTTCGGTAATATTAGGCCAAACCATACAAAGTTGGCAGTATTTAACAGCTTTTATGGTATAAAGACAGCTTCATTGGTTCAACCTAATGTGTATAAAGTGCTTAGGAGAGTTTCTGGCATAGAGTGAGCACTCAGTTTTAATATTAACCTGTTTTTTTAAAAATACATCACAGAAAGTATACCTTAAAAGGAGGGTGAAGTGTTCATTCTCTTTGTATCTTTACTTTTTTTATCAGTCTTTTACAGGTAATTATGGTCCCATTTATTGGTTATGTTCATAAATAGTAAAAATTAAGCTATTAAAAGAAGAAATGTAGATTTAGTTGAGTATAAGTAATCTAAAAATGGCTTCTAGACCTTCCTTACGAATACTGAGTACATATGTATCTAAGGTCATTTGCCAGGTGAGATAATAAACAAGATAATATAACAGCATTTATGGTTTATAAAATATTTTCACATAAATGATTTCATTTATTTGAAAACCATCTGAGGCAGATAGGACAGACACTTAAAGATAAGAAAATCCAAAACATTTTTGAATGTGATTCAACCTCACTAAACAAGGTATTGTTGTTGCTGCCCTTTAGCGACATAGTACGGTGTGGTAAGTGCTATTACAGAAGTGAGTGCTTCCATTTGGGAAGAGCATAGGCTATGGCTGATCTTGGATTAAGAGAAGTTCAATCAGGTTTCCTAAAGTGACTTGTCTGAAGTCATACTGTTAATGTTGAAGAATGGACTTGAACCAAGATCCCCTGCCTTCATTTTATAAAACAATTAGAGCAATATTTTCCAAAGAATATCATAGAGCTTGGGATTCTTGAATAGTTCAAATGTGAAATCAAAGATAAAATGGATATTTGATAGAAGGTGGAGATCAAACACAGTATAGCCTAATTTTAGCCTATGGAGACTGTACTGAGGAGACTTCACAGATAAGGAAAATGTATAGATCCTTTGTAATTTTTTAAATAAGAATTTAAACCTCTTCATTATTACTTTGATAAGTAAAAGAATTATTTGATAAAGAATCTGAATCTAAACCCTTCACTAATTACTCTGTTAACTTGAACAGGTCACTTAATTTCCATTTCCTTTCCAGAGACCTTTTAAACATGAGATAAGTGCAAAAAGAATATATTTGAAAAGCATAAACCTCCATAACAGTCTGATATACCTGAAAAACAGTACTGTGCTCTGTGCTTATTAGTTTAGCTGGATTTGAGATAGCTCTCCTCAGGATACAGTCCCACGTGAACTCAACCAACATTGATAACTAGGCTTTGTTTTTGTTGTGAGATTGCCTGTATTCTAAATCTATGTTAAGTAAATGAGTGTATTCTTGTGGGAAAGCATGGGGCTGTAGCCATTCCCTGACTAAATAGCCAATAAAATGAGACTTTGATGCCTTTGGAATTGGATTTAGTCATATATTTGTTTCATTTTGTTTTGTCCTAAGTGAGGGATGTCCACTGTTGGAGCAATTAAACATTTCCTGGTGTGACCAAGTAACCAAGGATGGCATCCAAGCACTAGTGAGAGGCTGTGGGGGTCTCAAGGCCTTATTCTTAAAAGGCTGCACACAGGTAATACTCCTTGTAGTGCTTGTGAATTTTAGAAGAACCGTGAACTTTGTAGGCAGCCCAAAGATGTTGGCTGGAGGAATTTGTAGTTGTATATTAAAAATCAAGGATACATGCTTACCAAAAATTAAAGTGTCTTCCTTAGAGTTAATATATATATATATATATATATATATATATATTTCATATATATGTATATATATGAAAAGAATTAACATCTGATCAAAGATAAAATTTTTTGAGGGGAGGCAAGATAGGGAGAGAAGATCACACTGAGCATGCACCATAGGCAGGAAGCATCTTACACAATTTAATCTGAGAAGAAAACTTGCCATGTCGTCACTGCCTGAGACCTTGAACTGGAGAGGCAAGGAAGGCAGTCTTAGTTAGCAGTTTTCACTAGTTGTTTAACTGCCAGGTTAAATGTGCCAAGTATACAGAACCTACATTTTATAGTGTTGGTGTTTACTTCCTGCCAGTCACATTACAAATCCCAACATATTTTGCTATTAAAAATTTTACTATCTTTCTATTTTACGGTGATTAAAAAGAAAAAAAGAATTGACATGGCAGTGTCTCGAAGGAAATAATCAGAAGTGAGTTTAGAAGTGACTGACAAAGTAGGGTTAGGCTCTTGTGACATTCTTTTATTAATGGTTACTGAAACCGTGCCTTGGCTTCTATTAAAAGTGCCCTTATTCCTTCACTGTGATGGGAGGAGTTCCATTGTTTGAAACAGAGCTTTGGAAGTAAGACTGTCTTAAAACAACAGCTTGAGCTTCTGGTTATTTATGGAATCCTGAAAAATATTGATTGGAATGCACCATTATAATCAATTACTTGCCATCTGTTCTCAGCACTGTACGCGTGGCATTCATCTTCCAGCAGCAGATAAACCGGATTCCTTTCTCAGCTTCTGCTCCCAAAAGTTTGTTTTTTAAAAAAAACTTTTTATATAGGAAGTACAGAAGTGTGAAAATTATTTTAGCTTCATAATCCCTGAGCAGAATGCTGTGAGGCATACTTAACTTATCAAAAGAGAAATCCATAAACATTAGGCAGTGTTTATTTTATCTTTTCCTTGATTTGGTGATCATGTGAATTTGACGTGGTTGGAACTGATGAAAAATACTGATAATCATACTAATGACATGAATTATGCCTTTATTTGATCATGGGTCATTGTTTCTGGTTCATTGTTCCTTTGAAGCTTGCTTGGCTTTATTTAGCATGTGTTGACGAAATGTGTATACTCCTATTTCTTTATCTCTTGAAACAGTCAGTAATTTTTTTTTCTGTCTTTTTAATTTTTCTAGCTAGAAGATGAAGCTCTGAAGTACATAGGTGCACACTGTCCTGAACTGGTGACCTTGAACCTGCAGACTTGCTTAGTAAGCTGTCCCTCCCACAACTCTTTTGTATTAGTAGTTCATTGCAGTAATATTATTGTACAAGCTTCCATCATTAAGACCAGTGGTTTTTCCACCTCAGCCCTGGGAAACAGGACACACACAGATACGATTCTTGGCATGTTTAAGGACACTCACTCCTAAGGGTTTTGACGTAGACAATATAAAAGATAGCCCATGCAGATTTCCAAACAAGCTAACTAGAACTCCACCCCTTTTCTACCTTTAGAAGTGAATTATTCACAGACTTTAGTACTTAGAATATTTTTTGGTTAATTAATTGCAGTTATGCCAATGAAGATCTATCAGTCAGTCATAACTATTGAGAACCACTGATCTAAACAGATGACAAGCAAAATGTACTCAAGTATTTCCAAGTAGTATTGTAATTCACATTTGGCTTTTTTCGACTGTCACCTCTTTTGTGTGTATCCCCAAACCCCTGCATTTTGCTCAATTTGCTGAAACTATTCAGGGTCCTAGAACATCAACAATATACTTTTATCTTTTCTCTCTTGCCTTGAAAATTACAAATATGTGTTGCCTTGGAGTGAAAGCCTCTCATGGCAATGAAAAAGACTTGATGAGGGTTTGCCTTGTTTTTGCTAAAACTTCTGCTCATTATTCCCTCCCGTTCTTGTATAATCACCTGAAACTTGAGACCATAGTGGTTGCTGAAAGGTGACAGATATAGGGCCATGTTTTGTGCAATTGAAGCAGCCCCCCTTCCAGCCCTTAAGGGATGGTGCTGATAATGATCTGCTTAGGAGACTCCTAAAGACTGAGTTAAATGAATGATACGCCTTTTAAGTCTGATCACTGCTTCCTTTTAATTCTGATTGCCATAGTTGCTAACTGCCCAATTTCATTTATGAAACTGAAATATCTGGCCTGACAGGAAGAGCTTACGCAACTGCTGTAAGCATGAAATCATCATCTTACAGTGACAGGAAAAAACTGTTCTCCGGCATCTTTGGATCTTACATATGTGTATATACACACAGATACGCTCTGTATGTATTTGTGTGGATATATGTTACTTACACATATATACCATACCTACTGTTTGCTGTTTTAGTTTCATTTCCTTGGCCCTTCCAGCAGACAGAAACCCCAGCCGGTAAGCACAAAGAACCAGCTCTGTCATCTGTTTATTTTACTCTTTCCCTTCACCCAGATCTTAGGGCATAAGTCATTCCTTCTGTAGGATGTGATGCAATGATTCTCATTCCTAAGACTTCACGTTTCTTTTTTTTTTTTTTTTTAAGATTTTATTTATTTGACAGAGAGAAATCACAAGTAGATGGAGAGGCAGGCAGAGAGAGAGAGAGGGAAGCAGGCTCCCTGCTGAGCAGAGAGCCCGATGCGGGACTCGATCCCAGGAGCCTGAGATCATGACCTGAGCCGAAGGCAGCGGCTTAACCCACTGAGCCACCCAGGCACCCCAGACTTCACGTTTCTGACCAAAACTGTTGACGTGACCAAAGTACATTCTCATTCCATTCTCTTTTTCTTGACTAAGTTGAAAACATTGAAGTTCAGTAAATTTTATTATTTTTAAACTTTGAAGAATTGTTATATGTGACTTTTCTCATCTTTCTTCCTCAGTAATCCCTTAAAGACTTGAAAACATTAAGAAGCAAAAGGCAGGGGCACCTGGGTGGCTCAGTAGGTTAAGCATTTGCCTTCCGCTCAGATCGTGATCCAGGGTCCTGGGATCAAGCCCCGCGATGGGCTCCATGCTCAGTGGGGAGCCTGCTTCTCCCTCTGCCTGCCACTCCCTCTGCTTGTGTCTCCTCTCTCGCTATCTCTCTGTGTATCAAATAAATAAATAAAATCTTTAAAAAAAAAAAAGGGAAGGAAAGGCAGCACAATCCTACAATACACTTTCCTGACCTTATGTGACACAAATTCTCATTGACCTGGTACATATGCATGTTTATTGATTGCTGCTTCCCCCTTTACATTTCAGTTATCCTCATTTAGTTATAACTATACATCACACTTGCATGGCACCTTTTTAGTTACTTCCACATGTGTTGATCCTCATTAATTTATCCTCACAATACATCTTATATCTGCCTTTGCATCCACTTTTTTATCTGTATCTTGCTTTAGTTATACAATATTGAGAATATATTGATTTAAGCAGTAAATATTTAAAGCTCGATATTTTTTTTCTAATTTTCCTGGCAACCTAAGGACACTGATTGAACAGAGATGACAGGGAGCTTTATTACGAGGCTTACACAAAATCTGTGAATCTAGCAGGACAAATTGAATTGCTAATCACATCCAACATGTTAGGATGTTTATACATGGCATTTTTTTTTTTAGCGTAACATTTTGATGTGTCCTTTTCAAATTTTAGAATAATTTAAAACATATAAAATTATGTTTGAGTTGGATACAGCTGTTTATCTCCATAAATTAAGTTTTTTTTACACTATTACAATTAAAATAAAGAACTAAATAGGGAAAAAAAAGAAAGAAAAAGATCTGTGGTTGATATGAAGTTGAAACTGTCATCCACAGGTTGTTTTATTTTTTCATTAACAATGTCAGTGTCAATTTTGAACTTGCAAATATGTTTATACTGCCATTCTTATCTGTTTTCTGGGTTTTAAAGTAATTTAATTGAATCTAACCCATGATGCACCTCATGCTGTTCGCAGTCCCATTACATTAAAAGAATCCCATTATAGCTTCTTTCGTTTACACCAGAAATGAGCACAGAGGTGCTGGCTCAGTCATGTGATTCTGATCTCCATGTCGTGAGTTCAAACCCTATGTTGGGTATTGAGCCTACTTAAAGGAAAAAAAAAGAAAGAAAGAAATGAGCACATTAAATCAAAAGGAACTGAAAAGGAGAAACAAAGTGTGTTAATTTTCTTTTAGGTTTGCTACCTGATTAATATTAAACTAGTTTATTTCTTTTTGGTGCTTATTTTCAGAGGTAACGTTTTTTCCTTTTTTTCTGCTGAGTTACTAATACCAATGTGGGGGGGTTTGCTTTTATTTTTTAGCAAATCACAGATGAAGGTCTCATTACTATATGCAGAGGGTGCCATAAGTTACAGTCCCTCTGTGCCTCCGGCTGCTCCAACATCACAGATGCCATCCTGAATGCTCTAGGTCAGAACTGCCCACGGCTTAGGTAAACATTTCTTGTTTAGCTCAAAAAATCAGGGGAAAGGAACAAAGGCCTTCTTCACACGAATTTATTGCTCGGAACTTTGAGATTTTTAAGGTAGACACTACAAGGTCACTACCCTTTTAGGTGCTAACCTGCTTGCTTTGTACCTCACTTGATTATATGTATAATTAGCTTAAACCAAGGGGTAATGTTCCCTGTTTCCTACTTCTTGCTATCCATACTAGGAAAAAAAAAATTCACATTTTATTTCTACTTAGAAATGAAGTAAAGGCATTTTCTCTTATTAATACTTCATATAATTCCTTCTGGAAGAAAGTTTTTAAAGGCCTGCCCTGTGGTTATTTACCTTGTGGTAATGATGCCAGCTACTTAGCATTAAGTATTTAAAAAAAAATATAGCCCTGCAGGAATACTTCCTTTGTGTTCATGGTCTTTTAGAGAAAGCCCGATTTCTCTGTGGTTCCTCCTCTTTGCCTAAAGAAGCATTGGCTGAATAATTTACTAAGAATGCAGTGTTAGCATGCACATGCTTTCAAACCCATATTGGTTCTGTAAAAGCACACAACATGCTGTTTTGTAATAAATAAGGATGATCCCCATATACCTTTTTTGTTCTTAAAACAACTTTATTGGACTTATATGCTAGATATGTTAACCCTTGTTTTAAGTGATTTGCAAATATTAATTAATTCAATCCCCATAATAGCATATAAGCACTGTTACTATCTCCATATTACAGATGAGAAAACTGAAGCACAGAGAGAGATCAGGTAACCTGTTCAAGGTCTCACAGCTAGTGAGTTCAGATGCAAGGGTTCAAACTCAGGCAGTCTGGTCCAGAACCCAGGAAACCACATATAATAATCACTATAAACCCATGTAAATTTATTAAAGCTTTTTGTTATTACCTGGCCAGAGGCCTAACCATAATTGTTAAAAGAAAAGTTGCCTAGATTATCAGAGTTCCTTGATATATCATAGACTTGGTCAAAAATAATACTATCAGAGGCCTGGGGCTAAGGAGGCAGCAAGAGTCCTCCCTAAAAATATTACGCATGACCTTTTTCTCTTTTAAAGCAAGGAGTGTTCGGCTTCTTACTCCTTCACGGTTTATTTTATTGTTCGAACAGAAAGGCTCTCAAATATCAGAATCAAAAGTTAGGTTCAGTCAGATCCTGCTTTCCCTTTAGATGTTCATTTCTCATTGCTGGTTGATAATGATTTCTTCTATTATAGCTTTGTTTGTTTCAACTCATGTAGTAAGTAATTCGTAAGCAAACATGAAGATGTTATTTGGTACTATCATGCAGATGTCACCAGACTCTTCACAAAAAAGAGCTACTTTTGATTCCCAGGTCCTGTGGTTAGTATTTTGGTTGGTGTTCAGCAGTTCCTGAGTAGGAGACTGGCTGCCAGCTCAGCCCCGCTCTGTGCTGGGCCTCCCTGGGAGCCTGTGGGAAGAGGCAGGACACTTAGGGTGTTTTTTTCATAAGTGTGGAATTTCATACATGGGACAGGCCTGTAATTAACCAGTCCCTTCATAGTATTTTTAAAAGCTATTTAAATTTGAGTGAACCTACATGTAAAATGGGGAAAGAGAATAATTTACTTAAGCAACAGATTAATTGAAGCGGAGTATTTATCTCCATTTCCTTTGTTTTCTAGGAGCAGGCTGCCCTCTGGGGGTAAGCAGTATGCCATCAAGAAGGCTTTTAAATGCATTTTGGCATTAACTACAAGCTTCTATTATATTCTTCTGATTGCGTCACCCTGAAATGTGGTATTTACAGGACCACTTTATGATGACTCCATGAAAATGAATGGCAAGATCTGTATACAGACTTGCTTAGCTGTTAATGTCACTCTATCATGCAGTGTTTAGGGACTAGGAGGTTGTTTTCTTAAATTCTTGCTGTTTTAATAAACCCAGTTTTCAGAAAACAAGGGCTTGACTTTCACTTTGTTTTGTTTTGTTTTGTTTTTCAACAGAATATTAGAAGTGGCGAGGTGTTCTCAATTAACAGATGTAGGCTTTACCACTCTGGCCAGGGTAAGTTATTTTCTCCAGGTTCTTTACAAAATAATTTTTTTTTTAATTTCACAAGAGTGAGCAACAAGGGAAACGTGGAATGGCAGCAAAGTGGAGGAGGGTATGGAGTGTGAGGGCACTTCTCTGGCTAGTGTGCCTGAGCCTTCTCATGCTGCAGCCACAGGCCTAAAGAACGTGAACTGCTCTAGAAATATAGACGTGTCTTGGAGACCATGATGTTCCTTCTTGAGACTTGATTTGCCACTTTTTCATTAGATGGTAAGCTAGGCAGGGCCTTCCTAATGCTTCGTGGAAAAGCTTTCTTGGTTATTTGGTGTGTGACTGGTGGGTGAGAGTAACATTGAAAGAAACATAGAGACCTGATTTTAAATGGAGGTGGTTTAAGAGATTTTTTTGTGTTCTGCAGAATAAATACTTGGAATCGTTTTATAAATCACTGTATAATGATAGTATTCAAAATTATACTGTCTTTAGCATATATGGACTCTGGGGAGGGACATTTGCTGATGGAAGACTAATGGGTAGGGGGCAGCACGTGGCATAACTCAATGAAGACACACAGTTTACCTTCCATTCTTTCAAAGAGATAATTTTCATTAAATTATTTATGGTTGGAAGGATTCTGTATTAGGTTAGTATTAATGGGCAGAAAATTTATTCCCTTGGACTTAAAAGATAATAGATACATAATTGAGAAATTTCCACTGTGATCAAGGCCTTTTAAAATGTGTGATTAATGGAGGCAGAAAGTGACATTAGAATGACACCAGCTCTGAAATTTAAGATTTTGTCCATGTATTTAATACTGCTTCTTAGTGTTCTGGATTTAAATTTTCCCATGTTTTAAATCTTGGTGCTATAATGTTTGGTTTTGTATTCTGTAGAATTGCCATGAGCTTGAAAAAATGGACCTGGAAGAGTGTGTTCAGGTAAGAGTGTAGATTTCTACTCAGAAATACATTATCGTGGCAGCTGGGTGGCTCAGTGGGTTAAGCCTCTGCCTTCCCCTCAGGTCATGATCTCAGGATCCTGGAATCAAGCCCCACATCAGGCTCTCTGCTTAGTGGAAGGCCTGCTTCCCCCTTTCTGTCACTCTGCCTGCCTCTCTGCCTGCTTGTGATCTCTGTCAAATAAATAAATAAAATCTTTTTTTAAAAAAGTTTAAAAATAATACATTATCATAGGGGCACCTGGGTGGCTCAGTTGGTTAGGAGTCTCTTTGTTTCGGCTTGCAGACTCTGGGGTTCAAGCTCAATGGGGAGTCTGCTTGAGATTCTCTCCCTCACCTGCCCACCTCTACCCATCTCTCCTTAAAATAAACAAATTCTTAAAAAAAAGAGAGAGATACAATATGATAGAGACTGGCAAAAAAAAAAAAAAAAAACCTTACATATACATACACATCAAAACATTCAGTTCCCTGTCCCAGTGTAGTGTAGTGCCTGGTGGCAGTGCTGATTCTTCATTTATTGAGGTGTCCTCCAGGTGTCCAGGCAGAAGTACTCGTGCCATACATGGTAAGGAACTAGGAAAATACATGCCATCAGTAAGGTTGCCAGTGGAAAGAAAGTAGGTCCAAGCATTCAGGCCGTAAAGATGTTAAAGTGTTTCCTTAGACATACAGGGTTATAACAGTAGTAAATAATTAAAGCCCCATCACATGAACAGTATGGCACTGCCCCCACCTTTTTTTTAGATCAGTGAGACTATGGACCCCTTATAATATTAGCCCTGGAGGTCCAACTCTGCCCTTTGGGCAGACAGACCAAATACTGCCTTAGCCACTGTTTCTTTTATTACCTATTATAAGAGCTTCAAGATTAGTAGTTGATCAGAGAGAAATTTTTGAAGGGGGACTCCTAAAAAGGAGATAGATTAGTAAATCTTTTTAATGGTAAAAATAAAGATACTTCTAGTAACTATATAGAGGTCAGTTTTTTCTAAATTACTTGTTATCCAGACACTCCTTAGCAACTGTTCTTACTAAACTAGAACCTGGTCACATCCATCCATCTCTCACTGCCTGAGTGTGCAGTGCGTCCTCTTCAGTGTTACTTCTTCTCAGTGATGTGCACACACCTTCTCTCCCCAACCTTCCATCCCCCACCATTTCTTAGCCCCTGTGAAGCTGTGTGTTACGGTCATCATCATCATTTCAGAGTTGGAGGAACATTTGAAAAGAAGCACTGATCTACTTTCCAGCCTAAGATAACTCTAAAAGACTGTTCTTCCTTCAAGAGTTCCTCCTTCTTGAATGTTCTTAGTTAACCCAAATTCCAGCAGCCCCTTTTCTGTCGTCTTTGGGAAAATACCTGACACCCAGCTTATCAGAGTTCTATCAGGGCTTATAAAATATAGGCCAGATATACTTAATAATTTGAGGATATTTTCCCATTTAAAAAAATTTTTTTTTAATGGAGCAGCGTCTCCTGATTCTTTTCTGTGGTGGTTCTAAGGAGGTAAAACAAAGTCCAGTGGGTAGAAATAACAAGGGGACAGATTTTCATTCATTTCAGAAACAAAAGAGAATTTTCAATAGACCTGTTCAAAGATGGAAGACTCCAGATAACTAGATGTTTTCAAGCCTGCCTGGATAGGTTCTCAAAGAACAGGTTCAAGTAGCTGAAGGGCTTTCAATCTTAAGATCTGTTATTTTTATGATTAATATAGCCAAGAAGCTTTTTTGGAATTATACCTATAATAAACTTACGTGTTTCTTTCAGATAACAGATAGCACGTTAATCCAACTTTCTATACACTGTCCTCGACTTCAAGTATTGGTAAGTTTGACTTTTTAAAGTTTTATGTGCTCATTGGATTTAATCAAAACCTACCTCATACTTTCTTCTTGGTGTCTGGCTACCATTTTGGGAAAACATATTTCTGAAAATTACCAATTTACAGAGGATCAAGGGATAATTTATCAGTACTTGGAGATTGAAAAGTGACAAGGAGGGTATGATTTCTCCCTCCCACGTGAATTACACTTCAGCCTGAATAATGTTTAAATTTCAGCGATCCAGGAGACAGAATAGCCCAAAATACAATTTGCTTCACCTTGAGACTAAATGGTCCTGTAAAACAGAATTAATCAAGGCTTTACTAGGGGTGTTCTCTGCTACTCTTTCCAGTAGCACTGTGGGAATACATTCTGCTTAACTATTTTGTGTCCAGGCTCATTTTTTGTATGTATTTTATGGTATGTTACTAATTAGAATTGGGACGGGGGGTTCAGAGTTTCACATGGGGGAACCAAGGATTCAAGGAAAATTGATAAAGTGAAGGAATTTGTGTGAAGAGATGACCACACCTGACAGGTGTAGGAATCATCTTCGGTTAGTTAACTGTTTGGACATTCCCCTGTACTAGGTATTCAGTATTTAGTCCAAATTCCAGAAGGTTTTGTTCAAGAAAAACTTGAGGGGCACCTGGATGCCTCAGTGGGTTAAGCCTCTGCCTCCGGGTCAGGTCATGATCTCAGGGTCCTGGGATCGAGCCCCACATTGGGCTCTCTGCTCAGCTGGGAACCCCCTCCCCCACCCCCCCTCTCCTGTCTCTGCCTACTTGTGATCTCTGTCAAATAAACCAATTTTTTTTTAAAGTATTTTTAAAAAGGAAAAAAGCTTGAGCCCCTCTTATCCCTATAGAAAAGTATAAATTTGTATGTGAGCTTGGATATCATGATTTGTTCATGAACTATTCCGTAGTCATTGCATGAATTCACAGTATATTTAAAATCACACACAGAAGGACTTCTGGGTGGCTTAGTAGGTTAAGCGTCCAGCTCTCGATTTTGGCTCAGGTCATGATCTCAGAGTTGTGAGATTGAGCCCCGCATCGGGCTTCATACTGAACATGGAGCCTGCTTCAGATTCTCTCTCCCTCTCCCTCTGCTCCCTCTCTGAAAAAGAATCACACACAGACACGTCAGTCACTGATAGTCAAAAGCAGAACCCCAGCAACTCTAGTTTGCTTTCTTACTTCACCGCGTAGATCTGGTGACGGCTCCATAGACATCACAATCCAACTCAGAAGGTTTCCTTTCTGCCTGTATACAGGCCGGTGGCTAGAAAAATACCCTGAAGTGTTCCAGTGTCCTTCCTTGCTCTATTTGGCTGCAGAGTCTGTCTCACTGTGAGCTGATCACAGACGATGGAATTCGTCACCTGGGGAATGGGGCCTGCGCCCATGACCAGCTGGAGGTGATTGAACTGGACAACTGCCCACTGATCACAGATGCTTCCCTGGAGCACTTGAAGAGTTGTCACAGCCTCGAGCGGATAGAACTCTATGACTGCCAGCAGATCACACGGGCTGGGATCAAGAGACTCAGGGTAAACACGGCCACACACTCTCCAGCTCTGGTGCTCTCGGCACCTTTCCTTCTTTCTTTTTTTCCCTCTTCCATTTCCTTTTTGTTTGTTTGTGTTTGTTTTTGTTATAGATGTAGATTTCTGTGACTTGGACATTTAGCAAAGAGGAAAAAAAATGGAGAGCAAACCTAAGGGTAGATAGTTTTTACCTGTTGTTCCAGATGGAAATTTAGTGGGAAAATACCCACTGAGAGGAAGAAAGTAGGTCTTCTCCCAGCAGAGTCTCTCCCGTAATGTCCAGGGCTTAATAACATGCCCAGAGTCAAAAACACATGCCAGATTCAGGAAAGAAAGAAATAACATAAAGAAAAATATTTAGTTAAATGGGATTTAAGAATTTAATTTGTATTTCCTTTCACATCAGACCCTTTTGCTGGGGTTCTTTTTTAAGACAACAAACGGATTAAGTAGGGTTTTTTGTTTGTTTTTGGTGGGGTTTGGGGGTTTTTTTGTTTTTGTTTTTTAATGCTTTCTTTTAGCCCCATTCTCCATACTAAAGAGACCCATGCATCGTCAAATGCCTAGAAGACAGGTTGCCAGCAAGGAGGTTATAAAAGGATGAATGAATCTATATGTTAGGTTATTCAGCTCAACAGACATTTATTGGAACATCTGTTTCACACCTGCTGTGGGAAAGGCACTGTGCTTAGTTAGTTAGGCCCTTACAACCAGTGTCTGAAAACATCCATGTTGGCCATATGGCATCTGAGTACATCAAGGAGCACCAAACCTCATCTTTAGTTCCAGTTAGTCTTAGTTCTTCCTCTCCCTTCAGACCTAGAGGACTGAGAGCATAACTGCTGTGGAAGAGCCTTGCAGCCATATTCCTTCTACACCAAAAGAGGAGAGCCGCAGGCCAACGAGAGCCTCTCCTATAGATGGCCTCCTTACAGAATCTCTTCCAACTCTGAGTCCTCAAGACTTTTTATCTGTTCTCAAATCAAATCATCACTTAGCACTTTTCCATTTTAATTTAGCTATTTATGTCTAGACTGTTAAGTTCCCTAAGAGCAGGACCTTTGTGTTGACCATCTTTGTACTCCCTTATGTAACTAGCACAGTGCCTTGAGTGTGCCAGGAACTCAGAAACTATTTATGTAGTAAAAACAGTGTATTGTTAAAAGAGGATAATGGAGTTTTTAAGAAAATATCAGAAGAAACATTGTCCACAGTGACGTGGAAAAAATCATTTTAAGCATGTACAGTTTCTTTTAACTTTGGGAATGCAACTAGCAATCCCTTTGGGACAGGTTAAGAGATTAGTATAAAGTCTTACCCCAGTTTTATTATTAAAAAGCAGATACCAAAGTCAGGAGCTATTCAGTCATTTAGAACAACCTGGAATACTAGAAAGCAGAACCCAGGCCTCTCAACATCCTAACTGGTACTCAGCCTCTGCCTTGCTTTCATGTTCACTTAGCCCCTTTGTTTTTTCTGAAAAGCAATGTTGCTCTTTCTGTTGAAGCCCTCTTTCTTAGTAATGTTTCTGTCTTGTTTCAGACCCATTTGCCCAATATTAAAGTCCACGCCTACTTCGCACCTGTCACTCCACCCCCATCAGTAGGGGGCAGCAGACAGCGATTCTGCAGATGCTGCATCATCCTATGACAATGGAGGTGGTCAGCCTTGGTGAACTGAGTATTTAATGACACTTCTAGAGTTACAATGGAGTCTCCAGTGGAAGCAACCCCAGTGTTCTGGGCAAGGGTTACAAAGTGAGGGCAGCGTCCAGATCCCCAGAGCCGCACATAACATGCATACCCACCCTCACCGCCACCCACTCTAGTTCTGTGACCAGGGGACTGAAGCCCATGCTGGCTTTATCAAGTGGATTGGTGAAACTTAACCATTCCTGTTGGACATGCCAAGAAGAAAATCATAGGCAAGGCGGAGGGAAGGGGGCATTCCAGCAAATGCAGTGTTACTGCTTCTGCAGTTTCTTCATTTTGTGAAGGGGTTTCTTTGGTGATTTTGGAACAGCAACTGCAGTTCTCCAGGGTCAAGGAAAGCATAGAAAAACAATATATGTTGTATCCAGGGACCAGAAAGAAAATTTCTTTGCATCCTATAAATGGTAGTCATCCATCATGAGATGACTACAGAGCTTCTGTGCTTCCTTGTTCCCATGCCAACATGTGCTGAGCATGCTCACAAAGAAGGCTCATCCATTCCTCCTCCTGTTTTAAGTATTTGGCCCAGAGGTTTCCTAAATGGTTGCACTGAAATCGCTGTGGTCCAAATGTGATGACTTACTCACTCAGATTGTCACTCTCTGTAGCACACTTGTGCACCTGTCTTTCGGTCTTTGTTGCTCCCTCCTGCACTCTTGCTCAGTCTGTCACCTGTTCATTGTGTGCTTACTCACACTCGATTGTTACTCTTTTGCTGTTGCTGTGTTTACAGTGTGCATTTTGGATGATTAGTTGGGGTTACCAAACATTTTTAAAAGAGACATTATCAATAAATATTTTTTTAATTCTAAATTTTACCATTAGGGGACCCTGCCTGAATCTTTGCCAGTGCGAAGGGAAACTGTCACAAAACCGAGATATGGTACGAGAAGAAATTGAGCTAAAACTGTTTTGATGAAAACAAACTTTGCCTTTTGGTTTCTGTTATACCTTGTGATATTATAATAATACGCATGATATGCCCAGTATTCTCCCTGCACCTCCCATCAGAATCCACTAACTTAATAAGGAGAAAGAAATGCATTATTAGTAAAGAGTGGAATGGCAGATCCCAAAACTGAGCCCGAAAGCACCCCCCACCCAAGGTTAGACATGTCAAATATTCACTGAAATCTAGGTGTGAGCAGTACCATCGCTGATTGGTGTCTGTGAGATTGTTTTGTTCTAGTAAGAGTGCTGCTAGAGTTGCTGTGCCGTCTAGCTGGTCAGTTTCTCTCTTTTTTTCCCCCTGTTCCAGCCTTCCAGGGATACGAGAATGACCCTAGAACAGTTGCTCAACTGTCTGTCAGTGTTGATGGTGTATCTCAAATGTTGGCACCTCAGAGGACCAGAACCATTTCAGAACCTGTCAATGCTATCTCTCTTGTGCTCCAGGATTCCCATGAAGGAAATCCAAGGGCAGCCAGATGAAGGCTTTGAGAGGAAGCACGGGGTTCGGTGTCTCTGCCCAGCATGGGTAGCCGAGCTGAAGGCCTTTTCAGTGCCCATGATTCAGAGTCAAAGAAGAGGCTTCCTTCCTTCCCCCCAAAAAGTCATAAAGGATGAGGAAACTAAAATCAGTTTCTAAAGTATAAGAAGTAGATTTCTAAAGCCCAAAGTTAGAAACCTTATGTGGTTTTTTAATAGGACACCTTTTTTTTTTTTGGTCTTTTAGGACATTCTTGTGCAGTCTGCCATGATCTTAGATCATCTTCTGCATGATCCAGGCTGTTAAAAGACTTGTTATAATGCTGCAGGTGCTGGCTCTACCAGCATATGTAAGAAAAAAGTAGGACTGACTTCTCCACAAGCAGTTCCATGAAAGGATGCTAGAAATCTATATTGTCCACCATTATTTTGCATGTTAAATTTACTTTAAGTCCTATTTTTTATTATGCCCTTTTAAAAGCTCAAATTACTTTTCATTTTTCATTATTCCTTCCCCTTATCCTCTTTTCAAAATATCATATGAAGAATATACTTAATTTTTTTTATTGGAGTATAGTTGGCATAGGGATATACTCTGTAAAATGAGACTCCTTCTGGTTATAACCCACATACACAGATGCACACACTTGCACACATGCTTCCAGATGTGGTTGATAATATTCAGATCCCCAGGTAACTCATTCAGACAAAAGTAAAAAGAGAAATATTTAGGGGCCATCTGCTCTAACATATTAAGGTTTTTTTAGTATTGTCTGAACAAATTGACCATAAAACCCTGATTGGTTAGTGAGTATGGATTTAAATTGCACACCAGTAGAGGCCATTAAAGTATTTCTTTACTTAAAAAGTACATAAATGTAAAAGACCCTATTTACCAGGACACGAACATCTTGGAAATGCCGTTTCTCATCTCAAAGAGTGGACCCATGTGCAGGTGCCTGTGGACTTGTTCAGGTGATCCCTACCTATCTGGGCCAAGAGCAGAGTCCAGTGAGAAAAATGAAGTATGCAGCACTGGTGTGTATGTGGCTGGGCCTTGTTCCTTTCACAAGAAAACTTAAGGCCCTTCAAGCTTGGACGGAAATAGATTTTTTTTATGCCAGTCTGTAACCTACACCAGCTAATGAAATGTACCAGGAATTTAAGAACCCAGAATGTGGTAAGTTTTGGTCAGGTGGAAAGGGCCCCACCATCCTATCTTAATATCAGGGATACTTTTGAAAATTCAGTAAGACTTCAGGGATTTAGGAAAAGCTTCTTAGCCTGTTCCTTTGACTCCAGCCCTGGCCCTCTCTGTCTCCCATGATGAAGAAATACAGAGTGAATGGAGAGATTTGGGATATGTTAGAATACGTCAGAGCTAATGCATAGATTCACAGGTAGCCAGGAGGGGTTACTGCTGTGTCTTTGGAGAATGTTATTAAACATCCAGATCACCTCTTTTCCAAGCAGCCTTTCCCTCTACATTTTCCAGCATCATTTGCTACATCAGTATCTTTTGTGGCCTCTACACTGGCTCCACCAAGGTGATCCCAGTTTCTTCTTCTTTTTTTTTTTTTTTTTTTTTTTGCAGTGCTCCCATTTTCTTCCTGTACTCATCCTTGCCTTCTGTTTAAAGCCTCCATCTTACTCCCAATGATGCTGCTGATTTATTCTCAGTGTCTCTAGTCTCTAACTTCCTCTTAAGGCCCTTGTCCTGACGCAAGCAAAGTCTCTGGGCAGCCTTGAATACATTAACTGTTCTGTGGTTCAGGTCATTTTTCACTGGGTGGTCTTAGACATTTGCTTACCAAAATTTGAAATCATACTGTTGGATATGAGGAATAAGGGGATCAGGCTTTATCCTTTACCCCCCCCCCCAATATTTTGACTATGAAAGCACATTGTGCTCTATATTTAAAAAAAAAAAAATTTATTTCCTTCTCCTCTGCTCTTCAGTGGATGTATTTCTTAAATGGCTTTTGTAAATTTCCACATTCATTAAGTTGATGTAGCAGACCTCCAGCACATATTTTAGAGGGACACCTGGCAAATATTTTTATGATGATTTATTTTGGGCTTTCCAAACAATTTGAACTGTTCGATACAGGTCTGATGCTATAGCATTCAGGTTCCTTTATTTCTCCTAATTGCCTTGTAAAATGCTTTGTTACCGTTTGATAGCCCACTCTTACCATGAGGGGTAAACAAGGTATGCGGGGATTTGTCCTGGTCTGAAGTTGTAAGGAAGTATGAGTGGCACCGGAAGGAAGAGGGATCTGCCTGCCTGCCTGTGTGAGCAGTATATCTTTAGGTGACTGTGGTTTTGAAAAATAGGAACGCGTGTGGATTGTGGTTGACCCTTGGCCATTTAAGGTTTGTTGTGCTGAAAGTCATGGGTTGCTTATGACAGGTGATACTGGTACAAGAGGAGGGGTTTAAAGGAAGCAGGTCTGTTCTGCCTTTCCTTCCTTGTGTGCATGGTGTGATCAGGTTTCCATCCCCATTGTGCATCCTGGCTAAGGAACTCTCTCAGTGGTATGCTTTGGGCTTCCAGAACTGTTTTTTTTTTTTTTTTAAAGATTGCCTTCCTATCTGCCCACCAGTTCTAGGATCTTTAACCACCTCAAACCCAAGCAGTGTGAATGAGCCGAGACTTGTGTCAGACGACTGTGTGTTTGGAGGTCTTGAGGCAAACCCTCCCCCTTACAATGACCTTGGACCAAAGAACCTAATAAACGCTCAAGCAGTGTGAGGGTGAGGGGAAATAGGAGTCTAAGCCTCTCGTCACCTTTATTTCTCTCATAAACTTTAATTGTAATATTGGAAGATACAGAAAACTATATAAGACGATGTTGGTAGGCTATAATTAACCCAGGTAATTTGGGAATAACATTTGGCTGTATTTGCTATATCCAGGTGCCCTAACTGAACAGCTTGGTTCTCCAGCAAAGAACATGCTGCTCTAAGCTTGCCCTCTCACTTGAGACAAACTCTACTTGCCAGAAACTCATTTGAGGCACATAAATGCTTTTTCTGCATGCAGGGCTTCTGCAGCTCCCCCTCATAAGGCCAGTCTCTCTATTTCTCCATTTTTATTCTAAGGAACATCAGATCTGCATCTCTGAAGGCTTTGACTCTTAGGAAAGTCAGTAAGAACCTCTCAGCTGAGTCTGAGTGAATCTTTGGAGCCCAACAGAGTTACACTTAATTTTCAGCAGGGGGTAAAAAAAAAATGTCTTGGACAAGCTCACATGTGGGATATTAAGAGAAATTCCGTAACGTGCTTCCATCTCTGCCTCATGCGTTCTTTGAGTAAGCCCTCGGTGGAGTCTGGTTCGAAGGGGTTGAGTTCAGCCATGGTGTCTCACTGCCCTTTTAGGAAAAAGAACCATGAGCAACCAGAACTGTATCAATGGACTCTATTTTCTGTTTTTCAGTGTCTTGTTTTGAAGAATTGGGGTGGGAAAATGGTAGATGAGATTGAAAGTAAAGGAGAGAATCAGTTCTGGAACTGGGGCACTTTGCTTTGGGTACAGGCCTCTGTCCTGAAGATGCAGAAACACCTGCCTGAGTAGATTTGCTTTCCTCTCCGTCCAGTGAACTCCATGCCCTTCTCACCGGCACGGAGGGCTTCTACCCACCCTGCACCCGACCAGAGTCACCAGATGGGAATGGGCACCCCAAAAGAGGCGGTGAATGAGAATCCCCATCCCAAGAAGTGATGGGAGAAGAGAGGTGTCCAGACACATACGTTTTCTCTTTTGCCACACCTCAAGAACCCAGGGAAATCTTTGAAGTGATGTCTTTTTTTTTTTTTAAAGATTTTTATTTATTTATTTGACAGAGAGAAATTACAAGTACACTGAGAGGCAGGCAGAGAGAGAGAGAAGGAAGCAGGCTCCCTGCTGAGCAGAGAGCCCGATGCGGGACTCGATCCCAGGACCCTGAGATCATGACCTGAGCCGAAGGCAGCGGCTTAACCCACTGAGCCACCCAGGCGCCCAAAGTGATGTCTTTTTTATTAAAGTGGAAGAAGAAACCTTTGCCCCACAAAGTTCCGCTTGTCACTGTTGCTTAACTACTTACTTTCACTAATTCAAATCTGTGTCTCACTGCTGCTCACACACATGTGTTTCTTACCTTAGCCTAACCCTTCTTAGCCCCTGAAGCCATTATTTCTGTCTTCTTCCCTCCCTCCCTTCCGTCCTTTTTTTCTTACGGCACTAGTGAACGACAACCGAAAGTCTTAGAAAATCCTAACTTGATAAAGGAGTCTCTCTAACTGGCATGGTTTGATTAATTACTTTACCTCCCACCCGCCTCGCCCCCAAAGACTTGAATGATTTTCTTTCCTAGTGCTAGACCTGTAAAAAGTAAAACCTTTGCTGCTGCTTTTCTGGGTTTACATGTTTTTTCCTGCCCTTAAGAATAATTTCTTACCTGTGCTTCTCTGATGACTGTTACTTTCTAATAAGTGCAGGAAGGAGGTGAGCCTGAGATTTCTTCTCTTACTCCCCTCCTCACCCTACCCCCAAACTCCATGCTAACCTCTACCACACATGACCCGTGGGGCGGGGCTCAGCAGAAGCTACATGCTTAGTGTTTTTGCACTGTGCCTCTGCTCTCTCGGAGCTGGCCCCTGAGGATCTGTGACTGCCCAGTCCGAAGGGTTAGAAGGGTTACAGTCCTTCCATTGGTCGGTCCAGGGGAGAAAGGACTTCTGCATTTTGCCTTTCTCCATTCCTGTTTAATGACTCAATCTTCAGCTGCCTCCCATCCTGGCTGCCTCCTCTTTCCTACTAGGAATTGTTTCCAGGTAACCTGCCTCAGGCGGTTTCTGGCTGCTCCCCTCGGCCTTGCCCACCTTCGTGACCCTGAGAGCACAGACCTGTGTGGAGGGCAGACAGCTGGGAGGACCACCCCCACCTGACTGCCTGAGGACAGAGCTGGGTGGGCAAATGGTGCTGCGGGAGACATTTTTACCTTCAAACCAGGCTGTTCCATCCCTGAGCTAACCCCCTTGAACCCCTCTCCCCCTGAGGGGATGGAAGGCAGAGGATGGTTGACTGGCAGGGCCTGATCCCAAACCTTGCTGTGGCCTAAGCCTCTTGAAGCCTATCGGCCTCAGCGCGGGGGAGCTGCCGCTTCCCTGTTCCTCTGCCAGGCCTGCCCCCCTCGCTCAGCCGCTCCCTGTGGCTGACCCGGTCCTGACTCGGTGACTGAGCACCAGGCTCCATTAGCTGTCCAAGTGACTGCTTCCACCCCATACTTTTGGCGCTTGAGGATGGGGGGAGGGAGGGTTATTTAAAATAAAATCCAAGGTGGCAGTAGAGGATTCCTTTTGCTTTAAAATCTTTGGACTAAAAGAAAAATGTTTTTTATATATAAATATATAAAGTAAATTGTTATGTAACTATTACTGTTTCCTGTATGTTCTAATTTTGTTTTATGATGTAATTAAAGGAAATAAGCTGTGAAGACTTTTCATTTTGCTGCGGAAATAGCCTGACTTGGAGCTGTGATTCTTAACTTCCTTGAACCCCAGAACTGCAAAGGCTCCTGAGGCTGAATGAAGGCGCTTCTTTTAGGCATCCTTATTTTTTTTTAGTATTCTTTAATTAATACCCTTTCTTTACTATTTAATAGGCTTAATACCTTTTTAATACCTTTACTTAATACCCTGAACTCCACCTGTCTCTGAGAAAAACAGAATACATAATACAAATCAGAGTTTCTAAAAAACCTTTGTTTTAATTCATTGACAGCAGCAGTTGAGCCTGAGTCCCCTATCTGTGGAGAGCACTGCCCTCTCCTTGACTAGAAGGAATGATGGTAAGAGTAGCATAATAGTTACACAAGCTCCAAGCCAGAGTGTCCGGCTTCTCCCACACACAATGACCTCAACTGGTTGACTCTCCCGTCTCTGTTCTTCGTTGGCAAAGTGGAGATAGCAGTACCTACACTTCACAGTGTGAAGATTAAAGAGATAACACCACATGGTAGATACTTGCTACCTGCTTTTATTTCCTTTGCATCAACAAATATTTTAGTGTTGAGTCTGTGCTACGGGCTCCTAGGTTGAGAGAGAGAGACGGAGGTTAATGCAGTGGGGTCCCACGCCTTTTGGTGGAAATGAGCAGTGGCCAAGTCAGCACCTGAATTTCAATCTCACATTATCTACCCTGTTGTGAAACACCCTTGGGGAGCCCTGCGAAATTACAGGCATGATCAGAGGTAAATGATGAATAAGGAATTAAGCAGGTATTTTTAAGAGGGTACCTTGGCCTGTATTCCACTCCATGCATATGGGGTTTTCTCTTCTCAGTGTTTGAAATTCCTTAAGGATTTTTAAAAAATTTTTTAAAGATTTTATTCACCTATTTGAGAGAGAGCACATGCACAAGCAGGCAGGGGGAGAGGAAGAGGCAGTCTCCTCAACAAGCAGAGAGCCTGACATGGGAATCGAACCCAGGACCCTGCGATCATGACCTGAGCTGAAGGCAGACACTCAACCGAGGCACCCAGGCATCCTAAAGATTTATTTTCCTTTTTTTTTTTTTTTTTTTTTTTTTTAGATAGAGAGCAGGGGGATGGAGAGAGAGAATCTCCAGCAGACTCGGGGCTAAGCATGTGGTGCCAATGTGGGACTCAATCCCACAACCCTGAGATCACGAGTCAAAATCAAGAGTTGGAGGCTCAACCAACTGCCCCTCAAGTGTTTGGGATTTTTATTAGTATTCCTAAAAGGGGCATCTGGGTGGCTTAGTTGAGCATTGGACTCTTGGTTTTGGTGCTGGCTCTGATCTCATGAGTCATGAGCTCTAGCCCTGTGTGGGGCTCCGTGCTCAGAGGGGAGTTGCCTTGGATAGTCTCCCTCTGCTCCTTCCCCTGCTAGCATGCGCTCACTCACTCTGTCTTTCTCAAATAAATAAATCCTTAAATAATAGCAATAGTAATAATATTCAGAGGGAAAGGGATGAAAAAAAAAATAAGCAGGCTCCTGGGTGGCACAGTCTGTTAAGCTTCTGACTCTTGGTTTTTGGCTCAGGTCATGATTTCAAGGACATGAGATCAAGCTCTGAGCCAGAGTCAGCAAGGAGTCTGCTTAAGATTCTCTCTGCACCCACCCTCTCCACCCCATCCCCACTCTCGCAAGTGTGTATGCATGCTCTCTCAAATCTTCAAAAAAAAAAAAAAGCAGAATAAGATATGGCCCATCCCCCCCCTTTTTTTTAAGATTTTATTTTTTAGGGGCATCTGGGTGGCTCAGTCCGTCAAATGTCTACCTTCAGCTCAGGTTGTGATCCAGGGCAGGTCTGATCCGAGGACCCTGAGATCATGACCTGAGCTGAAGGTAGATGCATAACCAAACTGAGCCACCCAGGCGCCCCTAGAAGGTTTGGGTTTTTGTTTTGTTCTTTTAGATTTTATTTATTTGCGAGTGAGAGAGAGCATGAGCAGGGGGAGGGAGAGGAGCAGAGGAAAAGGGGGAAGCAGACTCCCTACTGAGCAGAGAGCCTGACAGGACTGGAGGCTCAGTCTCAGGACTCCAGGATCATGTCCTGAGTGGAAGGCAGACGCTTAACTGAGCCATGCAAGCGCCCCTACATCTTTAGAACTTTTAAATAAGCATAGTGATTTGATAGTTGAATGGTCTTTTAGAGGCTTTAGTGATTACCTTTTGTCTAAACTAGTTGGGAAAAAAAAGAAAAAAAAAAAACAGCCAAGTTGATTTATTCCTGTGTCCCAGACACCATCCCTTGCCCTCATCTATAAGGAGAGAACATTTCCCCCCAAAGGGACCAAAACACCAAGAAAACTGAGCAAGCATTAACACATTAAACATATATGTCTTTTTTTTTTTTAAGATTTTATTTATTTATTTGATAGAGATCACAAGTAGGCAGAGAGGCAGACAGAGAGAGAGGGGGAAGCAGGCTCTCCACTGAGCAGAGAGCCCGATGCGGGGCTCGATCCCAGGACCCTGAGATCATGACCTGAGCTGAAAACAGAGGCTTTAACCCACTGAGCCACCCAGGCGCCCCCATATGTGTCTTTTTAAATTAACTTTTAATTTTAAGAAAAACGAAGGGTGAATACAATTTTAAACAAACCTGAACCCCTGCACCCAGTGTTCGGGCGGCTCTGCTTGGGGCAAAGGCGCCTTCTCCACAGGGGCAGATTTTGTGCCTCACGGCCCTGGCCAGCAGAAGAGAGACGGGCCCGGGGGCTGCTCCACTCCTCTCTAGTGGTTGGACATGATGCTTCACCTTGAGCCCGATGAAGCTGCTGAGGATTTAAACAAGGCTTCTGGTGAATGTGGGGCCCCCAAGAACCAGGCTGGTGTCAGTCTCTGGCTCTTGCAGCCGTGTGCCCCTGGGCCTAGATAAGAACCAGGAAGTAGCCGTCTGGATTCTGCACTGAAAGCAGTGAGAAAGGCACCACTGGGGTGAGACAAGCCAACCACAGCTTCTCTGCTGCTCCCAAACCATGCAGCGGGCAGTGCACCTCCCACACCCGGGTGTTCTTCCTCCCCCAACTTGAGGAAGCCTCCCTCTGTCCTGTAGGAGGGATAGAGGGCCGGCATCTCTGAATAATGAGAACCCCAGGGCAGCCGGTCAGAGGTGCTCTGTGTCAGGTGATGTCCAGCAAGCATCTTCTGTCTTGCAGGATGGGGGGCGGGGGCAGAAAAGAGGGGGGGGGCCTTACCTTCCTCTCTGTTCTATTCCATGGCCTAGAAACTGGGACGTTTTCTCCCTCAGTGGCAGACAGCCTTGCAGCCACAGGGATCTGGCCCTTTGACACCAACAAAACGGGCATTCAGATGTTTACCAGCTGACTGGAAAAAACGGCACAAGCCCCACCCCACCCCCATGAACACACACCTTCACAGCATCTTTTAGTCCCATTTAGGAGACAATAAACACAATCTTGCCCTTTCTAGGGCCTGCTAGACTTCTTTCTCCTCTAAAACCCCTGCCTTTGTTCCCCACAGCCACAAAGTATGACTCATTCTCAAGATTCTGAACCACCTGCCAGGGAGAAGGGGTCATTCGGATAGTTCTGTTCTTCGAGCCAAACAGAAAAAGCCAGGGCAGGGAGAAGGGCACGCGGCTTCCGGTGGGACAGTGATCAAGGCCGCTGTGGGGCCTGGCAGAGAGCCAGGGCTCCCTTACCTGGTCACTGAGGAGAACAAAGACGCCCCCAGGGTGAGGCAGCAGATCTCATGGGCTGGGAGGGCCAAGAACTCAGCCAGCTTCACAGACAGCTGCACAGCGCTGAGTTCATCTAGAGAGATCTCTTGATAAAAGCCTGGGGATGTGAGCAGCACAGGGCGGGAATCAGTGGCGGGGGTGGGGGTGGGGGGCCGGGGGCGGCTGAGAGAGCCCCAGAGACCAGGAAGGAGAGGACAAGGTGATTAGCTTCTTGTGGGACGGGGGCAGGAAGGAGTAAAGGAAAAAGGTTTATAAATCCATTTAATCCTCACCTATTTCTCAGCTTTGGGGAGGCCTCAGACTGAGGGGAGCCCCCAATTTAAAAAGGGGGGCCACCAGGCATATGAATGACTGAAACTCTAATACAGTAGGATTATAATGTTCTAATGCCACATATCGACAATGACAACGATAGGTTTAGGAAATGGAACATGGAGGAATAATCCCAGGGGACATCTTGGAAGGAGAGGACTAATCTGGTCATGGAAGACCGAGGAATGCCAGGTAAGGCATCTCGGTCCCAGGAATGATGGAGGATCACCCTCTCCCCAGGCAAGAAGATGTTCCGAGCAGCCACACCTGAATCTCCACCTGCAGAGAGAGACCAGAACGTCACCCGAGCTGGGGTTCTTAGGAACTTTGTTCTCTTGCCTAGAGGCCTGTTGAGCCACATGCCGTCAGTCAGCTGGTGACGAATGGGCCTGGGTCGGGAAGTTTATACATCAACACTTCACACCTAAATTAACAGCCCCTCCCTGGGAGGGATCCCAACTCCTGCCAGGTCTCCAGGGAGGGAGGTCACCACTCATTTCTTAAGACATTTTATGAATGGTGGACCCTGGGGGAAGAGAAGACAGAAAAATCCATCTCTGTCCTCAGAAATGGAGTGATGCGGGTGGGATGGGTCCAGAAAAAGGAGGTCACAGGAGCCTAACCTTTTAGCTCATCCCTGCCAGCTTTATTCTTGATCTCAAGCAGGTAGGTCACTGTCGGGGGGCTGAGTTTCTTCCTCTGTAAAAAGAGGCCATGGGACTAAATGGTCTTTAAGTTACCTTACAGCTTGACTATGCCACGAGTCACAACCATTAGCTGAGTTGGTAAACACAACTACAGAGAGAAAGTGCCCAGCAGGAAGAGCATTTGCTCGAAGAGCACTGAGAGGGCAGATCCCATCCGAAGCCCGGCAGATCTGGACGAGATCCTGGCGGGTAAGCTTCAGCAGATCAGTGCCTGCAGAGTCAGGGCCACACGGCGGAAAGAGGCCTGCAATCAAGCACGGCAAGGGACACAATCCAGCATTAGTCTCCAGACTGCCCAAGTATGTCCAGAAATGGGGATCAAACTCGGATTCAAGCCCCAGTTCTGCCCCTTGCTTGTTAGCTGTGTGTCTTTGGGCAAGTCACTTAACCTCTCTGAGACCTATCCTCATGGGTAGTATATAAATTACATGGGGTGAGACAGGACAAGAGAGCCGGGCAGGCATAGTGTCTGGCAATTCTTAGTCCTAAATAGAAGTTAGCTGAAGAACACACAGCAAGCCAGGCAACAGGCACATTTCCTGCCCTCAGTCTCCTTCAGGTAGGGTCCCACCAGACCCCAGCCTCACCAGTGAAGTAGGTCAGCATCTCGTAGTAGCTGGAGGACAGGTGCTGATGCAACCACTGCTGCAGGGCTAGGACGGAGGCCCCAGGGTTCAGGTCCCGAGGCACAAGGAGGGCAGTCCAGTTATCACCATGGGCCCACAGAGTGCGAACAAGGGGCAGGAGAAACACAGCCCCCCGCCCTTGGCGGCCCCACGTCTGAGAGCCCGAAGCCTCATCCTGCTGGCCGAGAACCCCTGTCCTCTCAGTTTTGCCATCTGTGGCCATACAAGCTCTGTCCACCAGGAGGCAGGCCCACCCCATTCTGGAAGAGTGCACTGAAGCCTAGAGAAGGCTTTGAGTTAGAGGTTGGGGGGACTGGAAAGGGGAGACGTACCTCAGCGGGGCTGCCCCGCAAGGTATCCAAGGCAAACGGTGGGGAGGAGCAGAGCCCGTAGGGGAGCAGAGAGTGGGGAGTGCAGCCGGCCCCCAGCCCCACCCACCCTTCCCTAGGAGGCAGAGCTTGCTGGGGTCGTGCCCCCCCCCCCTTATTACCCAAAGGGCACTGAGCTGAGCCTCTTGCCCTTGGCCGCAACCTCAACCCTGTCCCTCCCCAGATGTCGGGGCTGAGGGGCTCTTCACGCTCACCCCACCGCACCTCTCTGGGGACAGGAGCTTGCCCGACTGCGGAGAGGTCAGAGCAAGAGGACTGAGAGGCTAGTCGGGCCCTGCACTGGGATCTGGGCACGGTCAACACTGTGGGGTAAGCAAGCCGCAAGGTTCAGCTTAGACATCCCGAGGCCAGCGGAGGCTCTTCCCTCCCCTCCTTCTGGTGGGAGGCAGACCAGGGTCCCCACGCCCTAGGAGTCCCGGACAAAACGCCACTCAGAGGAAGAGTCAACTAGCCTGTCTGGCTGGGGGAGCCAGGGAAAGCTTCCAGGAGCCGCCAGCCAGAAGCAGCAGCAAGAAGGGAAGTGCTCCAGGCAGAGGGGGCCCAAGTGTGGCGGGGCGATGGCGGGTGCAGGAGAGGCAGCCCGGGAGACTGGAGCAGACAGTGCGGCTTGTCCTTGCAGGAAGCAGGTGCAATCACAGGGGATTGTAACAATCGATCGTGGAGTAGCCACGGCACTCAGGCCTCAATTTACCCACACGTACAATAAGAATCTTTCCTCCAAAGCTGCTCTCCTCCGTTGGGCGCCCCCCCCCACCCCACCACCACATCCACACCTCCGTGAACACCAGGCCCGCAGGGGCAGCCTGATACTGTGCCTCTCCCCGTCTGATTTCAGTTTGCGTTCAGCTCCTTTGGGCTGCAGGAGAGTGAGGAGGGGAGTTCAGAGCCCCCCACTTTACCTGCCTCCTTCTCAGGACGAAAGGGGCTGCAAGCAGGAGCTCAAGCTCCATCTCGTTGTGTGTAGGGTAGGGGGCGGCAGCTGAGGGAGTGCACCCAGCCGCCAAGCAGGGTGACAGTCCTGAGAGGGAAGGGCAGGGACCTGCCTGTACCTTGAAAACTTTGGCGAGGCAGCCGGCTGTGTGCAGGTGCGCTGTTGCTGGCCTTGAAAGTGTGGATCTGGAGGTGGGACACCTTTCTCTCCACCCGTCTTGGAAGGAGCAAACACGGTGCTGATGCAGTGAATCTGAGGTGAAGAAGAAGCAAAGAGAAAGCAGGGTGACTCCAGGTCCCACCCGCATTCAAAGAAGTCCACCTACAAACTGTACCTACCTGTCACCTGTCAGCCTTTCACCACAGCAACCTTCCACCCCAGCTGGAGTTTATTTCTTAATGCATAACTTTATTAGGTTCTTTCCCTTGCTCAAAATCCTTCAGTAGCTCCCCATGGTTATGGGATGAGAAGCAAAGTTCCTGACCCTTAGATCTGAGCCCCTTAAAGAGTCAAGTCAAGGGATACCTGGGTGGCTCAGTCGGTTAAAGCCTCTGCCTTTGGCTCAGGTCATGATCCCAGGATCCTAGGATCAAGCCCTGCATTGGCTCTCTGCTCAGCAGGGAGCCTGCTTCCTCCTCTCTCTGTCTGCCTCTCTGCCTGCTTGTGATCTCTGTCTGTCAAATAAATAAATAAAATATTTAAAAAAAAAAAGAGTCAAGTCAAGGCCTTTTTGGATGATTGTGCACACTCTCTCTCTCTCTGTATCTCTCTCTTTTATCAGCCAACACACTGACCCACCTCCCCGGTCTAATCATGGCCCCCAACACACTTGAATATAGTTCTCCCTAGAATCTTCTACCAGGAAAGCAATTCTGCTCCTATCTAAGACAAAACGTCCCATTCCAGGGTAGAACTGCCAGTTAAAATACAGGATGCCCCATTAAATTTGAATTTCAGGTAAACAACAAATAATTTAGTATAAATATATCTCAAATATTTTATGGGATATTCTCCCCCACACACCCCATGAAACATTCTTATACTAACAAGTTCTTATCTAAAATAGAAACTTAGGGATGCGTGGATGGCTCAGTTGGTTAAACATGTGCCTTTGGCTTAGGTCATGATCAGGGTCCTGGGGTCAAGTCCAACATCTGGTTGGTTGCTCAACCAGGAAGGAGCCTGCTTCTCCCACTCCCTCTGCCTGCCACCCGCCCCCGCTTGTGGTCTGTCTGTTCCTCTCTCTCTCTCTCTCTCTCTCTCTCTCTGACAAATAAAGAAATAAAATCTTTTTAAAAAATCCATTTAAAGGGTGGGAGGTTGGGGGACCCTGGTGGTGGGTATTATGGAGGGCACGTATTGCATGGAGCACTGGGTGTGGTGCATAAACAATGAATTCTGTTACACTGAAAAGAAATTAAATTTTAAAAAAGAAAAATATCCATTTAAAAATAATAAACAAATTGGGACGCCTGGGTGGCTCAGTTGGTTGGACGACTGCCTTCGGCTCAGGTCATGATCCCGGAGTCCCGGGATCGAGTCCCGCATCAGGCTCCCAGCTCCATGGGGAGTCTGCTTCTCCCTCTGACCTTCTCCTCGCTCATGCTCTCTCTCACTGTTTCTCTCTCAAATAAATAAATAAAATCTTAAAAAAATAATAATAATAAATAAAAATAAAATAGAAATTTAACTGAGTGTCCTGTGTTTTATTTGCTAAATCAAAGAGCCTATTCCAGGAAGCCTTCCCAGCCTGCACCCCACACAGCCTACAGCCTGTGTTCTGCCTGGTACTGGGATTCCAAGGGCCAGCAGGGTCTTCCCCTCTGTTTACCCCCACTCCCCACTATAACCCTCCCACAATCCTGAGAAGAACTTGAAAGGTTGGGGAAACAAAGATCATGTCACCCAGGCAAGGTCACCAAGGAAGGGAAATGAAATTGTGCCACATCCACCTGACCTTCCAGTCCAGGTGCTTACACCATGGTGAGCACTCAAAAGAGGGACACACAGGGGACTTTTGACAATATTGTTGGATTATAAAGGGAAACCTAGTCAACCTAGAAAATGTGGAGGACTCTGACACAGAGTAAGGAATACAGGCATCCCATCACACCACCTCTCAGACACAGCACTTAATACTCAAAGATCCTTTCTTCCTCCCTTTTCTCTGGGCAAGAGAAAGGAAAAAGGAAAAACAACTTGTGTACACACACACATTTTTTTTTTTAATCAAATGGAAATCTCAAACTTTAAATACAAGTTTGTCTTCTGCTTTCTCTTTACTTATAGGAAAACAGTTTTCTTTTCATTAGCCATTACTTTAAAGATTTATTTACTTATTTATTAGCGAGAAAGAGCAAATGAGCGAGTTGGGGGGGGAGGGGCAGCAGGAGAGGGAGAAACAGACTCTCCCCTGTTGAGCAGGGAACCACCACAGGACACCATCCCAGGACCCTGGGATCACAGCCAGAGCTGAAGGCAGACGCTTAGCCATCAGAGCCACCCAAGCGCCCCTAGACCTCACTTTAATGGCTACATAATTTCCAGTGTATGTCTGCACTCAAACTTATGTAAAAGTCAATCCTCTTCCAACAGGCACTTGATTGTTTAAAATCTTTGAATATGAGGAAGAGTGCTGCTATGGAGAGCTGGTCAAGATACCTTTGTGTACTTATTGAACACTGTTGTAGGATCAATTTCTTGAAATGGAAACACTGAGGGGCAAGCACCTGGGTGGCTCAGCCAGTTAAGCATCTGACTCTTGGTTTCGGCTCAGGTCAGGATCTCGGGGTCTTGAGATCAAGTCCTGCTTTGGGCTCCGTGCTGGGCATGAAACCTGCCCGGCACTCTCTTTTCTTCTGCCACCCCCCACGCCACTCTCTCTCAAATAAATTAATAAATAAACAAGTCTTTTAAAAAAAAATGGGGTAGAATTCTAGGAACATAAAATCAGTAAATTTTGCCCAAGTGTCATTCTACCAAAGAATGAGTGCACAAACTACTACTTTCTTTCTTCTTCTTTTTTTTTTTTTAAAGGAGCTAGAAGTTTATTGAATATACCACAAGGGAGCAGCAGGCAGACAGCAGAAGAGAGGCTGTCTGCCTCCCTAGACTACTTCTTCACCAATAAGTCTTTTTTAAAGTCTTTGCCATATATATGTGTGTGTGTATATATATATATATGCATTTAATTAGCATTTTCTGAGGTTGAAGTTGAACTGTCTACATTTAAATGTAATTTGTATCCTTCTTGCATAAATTATCTGCTTATATCCTTTGCCTACTTTTCTATTGAGCTTTTATCTATTTTTCTTATTGATATATGAGAACTTTTTATATATGGAGGCTATAAACATATGTCATATGACAACTATTTTTCCCATTTGATGGCTCCTTTGAATTTTGCCTATGTATTGCAGACCATTACTTTTTTTTTTAAGATTTTATTTATTTATCAGAGAGAGAGAGGGGGAGAGAGCGAGCACAGGCAGACAGAATGGCAGGCAGAGGCAGAGGGAGAAGCAGGCTCCCTGCTGAGCAAGGAGCCCAATGCGGGACTCGATCCCAGGACGCCGGGATCATGACCTGAGCCGAAGGCAGCTGCTTAACCAACTGAACCACCCAGGCATCCCAGACCATTACTTTTTTTGAAGCTAAGCTGCGTCCTGAGTTTTCTAGCTTCTTCCATTGCTTTCAGGTTTAACAAGTACTTCCTTGTGGGGCACCTGGGTGGCTTAGTGGGTTAAACCTCTGCCTCTGGCTCTGGCCCTGATCTCAGGATCCTGGTATCAAGCCCCATGTTGGGAGACTGTTTCCACCTCTCTGCCTACTTGTGATCTCTCACGCTCTCTGTCAAATAAATAAATGGAATCTTAAACACACACACACAAAGAAACAAAAACAAGTCCTTCCTTATGGTGAGATTCAATAAACATTTAGCCATATTTTATCTTCAAAGTGCTTTCTGGAACTGGGTTTTTTCTTGCTATTTCCTCAGCCCCACCCAAATTCCCCTTCCTTTCCCACCAGGCCTGCTGCCACTCCCAACGACCTCCAGCCTCCACCCAGTCCCAGCTTCAGACTCGCCCACCAGAAGAGGGAGATCCTCTTGAAACTTCAAGATATTTGAAACTTGCAACTTGAAACTCCAAACTGCATTGGGAGGTTCCAATGAAACTCCACTGTGTTGAGTGGTGAGAGCAGCATCTGGGGTTCCATCACCCCCATGGACAGGGGCACATCTGCAGGCACAGGGCAGCAAGCAGGGAGCGAGCCTCAGCCCTCCCCATCCACATGGCCACCCAAACCAGAAAGTGGACCCAAAGGGTCCCCGGTCCCTCCCCATTCACCAATGTCCAGGATGCTGTCTCCTGGCCACCTCCACCTGTACCCATCCAGCTGCCGCTGCTATGTGTATCACAGGAAAACCACACGCAACACACTCTGGGCACACAGGAAGGCACGGCTCACAGGTCAGTGTGCCCGGGCATTTGGGAACCAGTTCTCACAGCTGGGTTCAGCCAACCATCCCATTCTTCGCCCCCACCTTGCTTCCCACCCTCAGGAGTCATAAGCACTTAGATCATAAGGTCTGTGTCCAGATGCCCACCTGCCACTCACTAGCTGTGACATTGAGGTAGTGACCTAGACACCCTGAGCCTCAGTTTCCTTATCTATTAAATGGGGGAGTTAATCCTTTCCCACTCCTAGCCACTCTGCTTGTTTCTCTTCTTGCTGCCCTTTTCAATTTACAATCAGTAAATTGATTTGTTATTGCATATAACTTGTTTGATCACGCATTTGTCCCAGTAGAATGCAAGCTCCCTGAGGAAGGGAACCACATCTGTCTCTACTGTTGAATCCCTAGCTCATGGAATAGTTTCTGGCAATGCATGGGAGCTAAATATATAATTTTTTTGGAGAGAAGGAATCATGCATGTGAATAATGCTATGTAAATGTATTTCTAAATCCCAGATCTGTTCCTTTGTGTCCTTGAGAAAATATTTAACCTCTCTGGGCCTCTTTCCTCAATAAGGCCTGCCTACCACTGTGTGGCTGTGAAGGTCGAGGTAAAAGGGGCTCTCCAAAAAATAAAATAAAAAATAAAAGGGGGTCTCAAGAGGGTTCTACTTGACAGTGACATCACAGGGATGACATTCGCCTCCTGCCCAGAGGGTCAGTCATTCCTAGCCCTGGCCAGGTGGGGAGGGGGTTGCACCTACCTTCAATAGCCAGGCCCAGGCAGTAGCGTCACTCAGTCTGGTGTTACCAAGCATCCGCACGTCATAGGGTGGACCATTCCTCCACCTGCAAAGGTACCGGAGCCAGGAGGCCCAGCCCCCTCCACTTGAACCTGATGGCCCTGGCTGTCCCCGCTGCACAGACCAGGACCATGCTTGGAGGCCAGGGAAAGGGGTTCTGGCCCTTACCTGAGCAAGCCACTTGGAGACCCTGGGTACAGTTTCCGGGGACTGGGCCATAGGTGCTCTGACTGGTTATGCCAAAACAGCATCTTGGAAAGAAAGCCAGGGCCAGCTGTGTAACAGAGAGCTCAGCACTGGGTTGGGCCAGATTCACTGGACTGTCCTGCTGGGGCCCCAGCCTTTATGCACAGAAGCAGACCCACAAAGCGGTGGGGCAAGGCCAGAAAACTTCTATTGGCTGAGCATCCAGGGCTCTAGAAAACGTGGGACCTATCAGGAAGCCCAAGCGCAGGCAGGGGTGGGGGGTGTGCCTTCCCTTTCTCCTCTCCTTCCCCCAACAGGTGTAGGACACTTGTCCTTTTCCAGGGGGCTGCCTGGCTAGGGGACCACACTTTACAGAACACAGCCCAGATTGCTGTGGAAACTCTCTGGGTGGCCTAGGAGGGAGAGTTGCCCAGGTGGGGAGGAGGGGGTGTGCCTGGGAGTGCCCCCTCCCAGGGCGTAGGAGAGGAGTCCCCGTCCTTAGTGGCTTTGTTTTTTCTCTGCCTGGGGGCACAAGCTGACTGTGTTTATGGACAAATAAGGTCTGTGTGGAGGCTTCTTTCCCACACTCAGCCCCAGTTGTCATTGTACACAGATAGCCCCCCCACACCCCCTACCACTGTGGTTGGTATAAACAGATGAGTGCTTTCCAAAGAGCAGACACAGCCTTTAAAGATGTGGCCTGACCTCGTGTGACCCTGGTTTTCCAGGCTTTGTGATTGGGGTTGGGGGGGGTGGCTAGCTGAGGGAGACAGAAAACCGAAGAGTACCCCCCACACACATCAGGCAGAACACCTCCATCTCCAGGCCCCTGGCCCTTTGTCCTCTACGTGCTTTCTCCTCCCATGAAGCCAGACAAAATAGAAGTCGGGAGAAAAAGGGGATGGGAATATGCCTGCCAGTAGGGACTAAAGAAGCCTGAGTCCCCCAGATCCCCATGATAAGCTCCCCAAGACTTTGAGAACCCATCCATTGCCCAAAGTTGGATTCAAGGCCAGAGGTCTCCACAAAACCCTCCAAGGCTGGACAGAACGGGGTTCCAGGAAGGCCAGGGGAAGGGGAATCAGAGGGGACCCAAGAGGGCTCGGCCCTGGCCCGAGGGGAGTGGGGTGTAGGGGTGGTGGGTGGGCAGAGGAGATGAGCAGGTGAGTGGAGGCTTGTTTTAGGGGCAGAGGTAGAAAAGCTAGAGGCTGGTATGGGCCCCCACCTCCTTCCAGGAGGACACCATGAGGAGCCAGATAGGGGAGTACGTGGGACCCCTTTTCCAGAACCCAATCCCCCACCACTCAGCCTCCACCACCTCTGAAGTCCTCTGTATCCTCACGCTTCCCCCCTGAGGCTGCCTCTCCCCAGCTCCCTTGGCTACTCCCTGCTTCCACCCATCTCAGAGTCTCCAAGCTCTGTCCCCCTCCAGATGGTGTTGGGCCTGTTCCTGGTTTTCTTTGGCTCTCTCTCTGAGGAAAAAAAGCCAGGCCTGAGGCAGATGGAGCCTGGCCAGTCCCAGCCCCCACCTCACTCTGACTGTGCCCCCTGAGCCAACAGAGCACAGGGTCTGAAAGGCCCATTCTTGAGCCAAAGAGGCCTTAAAGAAACTTCTGGTCTCAGTGGAGCCTCAGGCCCTGAGAGATGGGAGGTGGGAGACCCTTCAAGGCAGGGCCCCTTTAGGCGCATCACCTTCCTGAACCCCCTTTCCTCCTCTGTAAAATCAGGACGTCTCCCTCCCGGGTCTCCCTCCCATTCGGTGTGGTAGTGAGGACTGAAGGAAATTCTATGCAGTTGCATCTGATCACGGGGGTTTAATCCTCAGAGGCCCCTGTTGGGGGGCATCCTCAGTGTCCCTACCAAAGCGCGGTCCTGGGAAGTAAAGACATGACTGTCCCAGAAACTTCCACACACACAGAAAGTTTCAGGGAGAGATTTTTGGGGAGAATTTTTTTTTTTTTAAAGATTTTATTTATTTATTTATTTATTTGACAGACAGAGATCACAAGTAGGCAGAGAGGCAGGCAGGGGGGGGGGGAGCAGGCTCCCCGCCAAGCAGAGAGCCTGATGTGGGGCTCGATCCCAGGACCCTGAGATCATGACCTGAGCCAAAGGCAGAGGCTTAACCCTCTGAGCCACCCAGGCGCCCCAGGGGAGAATTTTTTTTAAAAGATTTATTTATTTGAGAGAGAGAGAGCATGAGTGGGGGAGTGGGGGAGTAGAGGCAGAGGGAGAAGCTGACTCCTCCCTGAGCAGGGAGCCCAGATGTGGGGTTTGATCCCAGGACCCTGAGATCATGACCTGAGCTGAAGGCGGACACTTAACCAACTGAGCCACCCAAGGCGCCCCATGAAAAAAAATTTTTAATGAATTTTTTTTCCTCACCCCAATTGCTCTTACATTTTCTATGCCATGGATAACCCAATCCTAATAATATCCTGTGGGTTCCCTAAAGCCGGGAAGCAACTTTTCAGCTGTAAAAATTGCTGAGCAATAACAATTCGGAGTCCTTCTCCTCCCACCAAAATGCTTTGTGCTCTTTTGTTTTCTGTACCCAGGCAACATTCCAACCTGGAGAGTGGGAGAGCGAGGTCTACCCCTCCCTCGATGAAAGAGGGGCTGAGAGAAGGGTTCCACCCCTCTCCATCCACCCATCCACCCATCTAGTCTTTTAACAAAATGTTATGGAGTGGCTACAAGGTAGGAGCCTCTCTCTCTCTCTCTCTCTCTCTCACACACACACATTCTCTCTCTCTCCCTCCCTGCCTCCCTCACACGACTGTGGGACACTGTGGGACGCAGGGCAGGATATCCGGGCGGGTGGAATCCCCCTCCACTCCGGGCTCAGGCACCCCCTGTTGCCTCCACATTGGTGGTCAAAAGTCCTGAGTCCTGGGCGCCTGGGTGGCTCAGTGGGTTAAGCCGCTGCCTTCGGCTCAGGTCATGATCTCCGGGTCCTGGAATCGAGTCCCACATCGGGCTCTCTGCTCAGCAGGGAGCCTGCTTCCCTCTCTCTCTCTCTCTCTCTCTGCCTCTCCATCTACTTGTGATCTCTCTCTGTCAAATAAATAAATAAAATCTTTAAAAAAAAAAAAAAGTCCTGAGTCATGAGCAACCCGCAAAATGATGTAAAAGGAACCTGGCAGTCCCCGCGGGGTCTTCCTGCCTGCGAACACACACGACCCCACCCCAGAAGGCGGCCCCGCCTCCCATTAAGGCTTCCGCCACGTCTGGCTGCCCAGCTCAGCGCCAAACAGCGCCCCCTAGAGTTTGCGCGCGTGCACGGCTCTAAGCCCCCAATCCTTTGCTACAGAGAGTCAGTCCCACTCCGACCACCAAAAGGTCTCACCTCGGAACGTACTGTCTGCTTCTTAGCTTCCCTGCAGCCCAGCCAGCCGGTGCTTACTTCTCCATGTCCTGTCTCTGCCCTTCACCAAATCCTCCACAGCGGTTGTCTGACATGCTGTTTCTTCTTTGTGCCCTTTGTCCAGGGTCTGTTTCCCCATCAGAGAGTGGAAGCCCCTTGAGGGTAGGGACGAAGAGGCGCGCCAGGGGTTCCTGGGTGGCTCAGTGGGTAAAGCGTCTGCCTTTGGCTCAGATCATGATCTCAGGGTCCTGGGATCTGGCCGCGTAGGGCTCTCTGCTCTCTTCTCTCTCTCCCTGATGCTCCCTCTGCCTGTGCTCTCTTTGTCAAGTAAATAAATAAATAAAATCTTAAGACGCCAACCAGTTGGGGTTAAGAATATCTGTCTTGAGATAAACCCCGAGTTCAAGTTCAGCTGTGTGGCTTTGGGCAAGTAACAACCTTTCTGAGCTTCATGTGGCAACTATAAAAGGGGGTTGATAAATGCTTCTACCCCGTGGAGTAGAGGGAAAACGGAATTTAGGTAATAATTAAGCCCTTACTAAATGTAGCGGTTTCTTTCTCTATGTATCCCCAGTGCCTAGTACATCATATGGGTTTATCTATTGAAATTTAGAAGTGACGCGGCGCCTGGGTGGCTCAGTCGTTAAGCGTCTGCCTTCGGCTAGGGTCATGATCCCGGGGTCTCGGGATGGAGCCCCACATCGAGCCCCACTTCGGGCTCCCTGCTCTGCGGGAAGCCTGCTTCTCCCTCTCTCATTCCCCCTACGTGTGTTCCCTCTCTCACTGTGTATCTCTCTATCAAATAAAGAAATAAAATCTTTAAAAAAATTAAAAATAAAATTTAGAAGAGAAGAGGGTCTGTTTACATATTTGGTTTTTTTTTAAAGATTTTTTTTTAATTGATTGATTTGACAGAGAGAGAGCACAAGCAGTGGGAGCAACAGGCAGAGGGAGAAGCAGGCTTCCCGCTGAGCAGGGAGCCCAATGTGGGGCTTGATCCCAGGACTCTGGGATCATGAGCTGAGCCAAAGGCAGATGCTTAACCAACCGCCTAGGAGCCCTGAGGGTCTGTTTTTTTAATAAATAGTTTTTTAAATTTAATATTAATATTATATTATTAATATATTAATATTTAATAAATCGTAGTGCTTACTACAACTACAGAGTGCTTTTTAACCAATCTACCTTCTAAGGTAGAGGCTGGTTTTTTCTTTTATTCTATTATCACCTTCCCCTCATTATACAGAGATACTGAGACTCAGAGAGGTTAAATAGCTATCTCAAGATCACACAGCTAGGGGCACCTGGGTGGCTCAGTCATTAACAGTCATTAAGTGTCTCTTTCGGCTCAGGTCACAATCCCACGGTCCCGGGATCGAGCCCCCATTGGAGCCTGCTTCTCCCTCTCCTATTCCCCTTTTGTGTTGTCTCTTGCTGTGTCTCTCTGGGTCAGATAAATAAATATAAATTTAAAAAATTTAAAAACTTAAAAAGGTCACACAGCTAAGAGGAGATAGAGCCAGGATTTGAACCCAGGCCCTTTGGGTCACAGTCCCTCCTCTGAATCACTGTACTATGCTCCATTCCGCCTGATAAATATATATGGAATTTTTAAATTAATCTCCAGACAACATTCCAACCTGGAGAGCTAGAAAATGATGCCTACCCCTTCCCCCAAAGAAAGAGGGCTGATGGGGGAAGTGTTTCTCATCTATGCATGCAAGCAGGCACTCATTCATTCATTCAACAAGTCCCAAAGAAGTACCCCACCCAAGAACCTGGATTCCAGGGATGACTGTGACCTGGGGCTTTTCCAAGCTCTGGCTCTCCAGCTGCAAACTGGGGACAAAATACTTTCCGTTCCACTCCCGGCTGCGAACCCCGAGGATGAGTAATGCAAGTGACAGCAGCTGAGCTTCGATGGTTTTAACAGGTGGAGAACCAGGTCGGGACGGTTGTGCTAATGATGGAGTGGGAGGGGCAGAAAGCCGGGTTTGTGGTCTCAGCAGGTGTGGCTACTCAGGGGTCCCACCTGACTTGGGAACTCCCTTGGGAAGCAGCGGGGAGGCCGCAGCAGGGAGGGAAAGGCATTGCAGACAGCGGAAGCAGCTTTCCCTGATTTAGGGTCGTGTGATGGGGGTGGGAGGCAGTCCTGCTATCCACCACCACCACCCCCAGGAGGTAAGATGATCCCCATTTAGGGACTAGGAAACCAGAGGGATGCAGGTTGCTGAAATTTCTGAGCTAGCAAGGAATGGGCTGGAACATGAGCCACCCCACTGTCCCCCGCACACTGTCCTGCACACATGCCTTCCACCCAGGCCAAGACACAGGACACGGGAATGGACAGCAGTCCATTCCCATAGTGAAACCTTTGGCCAGAGGGCCCTGAAAGCTCACTACAACTCTCTTGTTTCCATTTTGCTGCCTTTGGGATCCAGGGCAATCTCCCTAAGACACAGGGATGATGGCACCACTCCCAGGGGAGAGGGGGAGAACCCCCCCCCCCCCCCCCCCCCCCCCCCCCCCCCCGCCACAGCCTCCATTGCTCTCAGTGTCATTCTCAGACTGGGCTGAGGATAACCCTGGCTAACCATGGTCCATCTTCCCGGGCACCATTGGCACAGGATAGTTAGTTCTTAAAATCCGTTTTTCTGGCAGGAAAACCAGCATGGATATTCTTGGAGTCAAATGCAAGGCTTGCAGAACATTTAATATAGAGCCATGTGTCTAAATTCTTTTCGAGTTCTGACTGAACCACTTTGCCTGCTCCCCCCCTCCCCACCCCATGCCTCCAAGGCACGGCTGGATTGCTCAGCTGGGCTCCGGGGAGCCTGCTGGAGAAGCCACTTTTCACAGGAAAACGCAGCTTCCAGGCTCAGCATTCAGGGCCGTCTGTCCACTTTCGTCTACTTATTTTTAAGATTTTTATTTTTAAGCCCCAACATGGGGCTTGAACTCTTGATCTTGAAGATCAAGAGTCCCGCGCTCTGCTCCCCGGACTTAGCCAGTCAGCCCCGCCCCCACCTCCTCTTTCTTCCCACCCCTCCTTCTCCCCTTTGCGCGGACAGCATCCACGACCGGCCCTTCTGTTCCACACCTCTCTGCCTTTGCCCACACCTCTCTGCCTTTGCCCAGGCGGTTCCCTCTGCTTGGAATACTCTGGCCTCTCTCCTTCCAGCCTACCCATGGCCTCTACCAGCTTGCCATATGGGCTCCACCGCTCTGTACCCCAAGTCGGCTCAGAGAAACCCTTTGCATTATTTTACTGTCTGGGTCAGGATTCACAAGAAGGCCTTGAGTGCAAAGCTCAGACGCCCCTGATGCCCGGAGCCACTCGAGGCTCCTAGTAGGACCTCATGATTTAGATGTATCAAATTGAGATCTTCAAAGACGCCCCTCCCGGAAGGCCACCCAGTGTAGATTTCTGTGCAGTCAGCAGGGGGCGGTGTGGACCCACGATGGCCCCAGGTTCCCCCACACCGTTTCGGCTGGGTCTACACACTCCCAGCCCCAAAGCCTCTCCCTAAAACAAGTAAACCAGCAGGACCCTGAGGGAGGGGTTAAAGGCAGGCTCCGTGGTCCCTGCCTCAGCTTCTCCTGGGCATCCCTACCCTGACGCTCCTCGAGCGTAGGAAGGCGGAGTCACCCTCACCTATAAGGACTGGATCCAGCTGCTTCCAGACTTGATCCTCCCTCTTTTCCATGAGCTGTCGGCAACCTTCTGCCCCCGTCTGTGCCCAGGCCGCTCTCCACCCAAACTCAAAGATCCTCCTTCAGAGTTGGGGGCATTCAGTGCTCATCTCTCCAAAATTCTAACCACCAGCCGCACTCCCTCCACCAGTCCACTGGGCTCCACCTCCTTGCTCACCCCAAAGTGATGACATTGCTGTTACCTTGGTAACAGATGCTTTGTGGGTGGGTAGGACACCATCAGAGGCTTGGGAGGTGGGGGGGGGCAAACTGGCACAGGACCTGGGGAGGGTACAGACAGGGTCTCTGACTCCGGGCCCCAGGACTGCTGTCAGCCCTACCGTCCCAGCCCCCAGGAAAGTAGAAGGAGATGTCTTTCAGGAAGGAGAGGTTTTCTTCATGGAGGAGAGGGACACGTAATCCCAAGGTCACTATCCCCCTCCCATGTAAACTGGTGTCTGGGACAGCCTCAGCTTGCCTGGTGGGGGGCAGGCAGGGATTGTATATACTGGAGCCCATGTCATTCCCCTCCGGGGAGCCTGGGGCACAGGGAGAGGGAACAGCTCCCCCAGAGTGTGTTAGAGACAGTGCCACAGGCAGTGGGAGGGCGGCTCTATGCCAGTGTCCTGAGCTCCAGGGGTTGGTGACAGCAAGGGGTGGTGGAAGGGCTCTCCTCCAGCCCCTGGGGACCTGGCTGTCCCAGATGCCACAGCCAGGAAGTGTGTCAGGCACTTGCGTAAGAGCCTTCTACATTTCCATAAAATCATAATTACTGATGCCTGCCATGGGCCTTAGCTCATTAGAGCAGTATCTGTCTCTGGGGCCCTGGTGGGCTGGCAGGGGGAGATAGGGGAGACTGGGCAAGGCCAGCCCTCTCACTGTGTTCCCTGTGTCCCCTGCCCCACGCGGAGCCTGGGCCCTCTTCCTCTCCTCAGCTGGGAGATGAGAACCAGACTTGACCTCAACTGTGACAGACTCCCTACCCTAGGAGCTCCAATTCTAAAGTTGGAGAAAAAGACCAACCACTCGTGTTTTCAGCTTGGGGGTGGGGGGCGCTTGGCAACTCATGGGGGCAGAGGCCACAGCAGGGAGGGACTTGAGCTGAAGGTGTTGTTAAGGGAGAAAATAGGTCAGTCCTTATGGAAGGAGAAGCAATCCCTCCCATCAGAGACTCTCATCCGCTCAGAGTGGAGGGGTTCTGGGGATCCTTCAGGCCATTGGTTCTTAATCTTTCGGGAATCTTAGATTCTCTGAGGAGAAGGTGAAAGCTCTAGGCTGTCCCACAGAAAATGCTTAGCCAACATTTTATACAGCTTCAAGGGATTCATGAACCTCTTGAAGCTTGCCTGCAAGTTCAAGGTTAAGTATCCCTAAATAAATGGACAGGTAGAGAGACAGATAAAAACAATTTACTTTGCCCTTACTCTGTCCAGCTCTTCACTTATGTTAATTTATTTAATCCTCAAAAGAACACTAAAAGATATACAATTATTGCCCCCATTCTGACCTGACTCCCTATGCCAACCTAATCTATTCCAATTCTGCCAATCTAAAAAGAAGGAAACCGAAGTCCTTCCAGAGATGGATAGGTCTCTGCCCAATGTCACAGAGCAGGAAGAAAAGGGCCGGACATGGTGCTGTGTGCAGATATGGAGTCATCTGTTCCATCCTTCTGCCCCCAGGCTCCCAAGAGCCTACCACCCACTTTAACTCATTCGGCTGTCCCACTAAGAGGCACCCGGTAGTTCTGTCACACACCCAGAAGGGTGTGACTGCTACTTACCTGGCTCTGCCCACCCCTCATATCTGCCCTCTGACTCTGAGATGGAAGAATATTCCTTCTTCAGAAGCTAGCCCGGCTACTTGTGCCCTGTCCCCAGTCACTGCAGTGGGAGTTGTCAGCACTCAGGCAATGACTCAGGCTTAGTTCATGAAAGACTGCTCTGAAACACGAAGGCTGCGGGCCAGAAAGGACATCCAGAGGTCATGGGATCCAGCCCCTTGCCTTCTCTGCATAGTCCCCACCTTGGGCTTCTGATGGGGAGACCAGAAGGGCCCCCAGGGCCCACCGACTTCTCTGGCTTTCCTGGGTCACCGGGAACACTGATTCCCTTGGGAATTCTTCCCTCTCAGAATCTCCTTTGGAGTTGGTTCCCCCATGAATTAACAGGAAAGTGAGAGGAGGAAGCTGTTTCTTCTCTCTAAGAAAGCACTGGGAAGGGACCTATCTCTCAAGAAAGGAGGGAAAGAAGAAAACAACTTTCCCTGCTGTCTTCCCTGGGCTAAGGGGAGCTTCCTCATTCATTCTCCTCACAGTGAGGTAGGCACTGCCTCTGCATTGTTGATGAGGAAATCAAGGCTCTGAAAGATTTAGCTCCCTACCTAAGGCCACACAGTTAATTTGTGTTTATATAGGTATTAGAGTCTAAGAAACTCAGAATCTCTGCTGTTTGGGGGGATACGGGTACCTCCCCTTAGGAGGTCTCCAACACAGAGGAGGCCCCTCTTTCCTCCAGCCTATGCTAGATGGAGGGCCTGTTGACCCTATCTCAGAGTGCTTCAAGTACCCCTAAGTCTGAGTGCTCAGGGAGGGATGTTGGACTAACCTGGGCTGGGCCAGAGGGAAGACAGCAGCCGTCAACTCAGAGGGCACTGGCAGAAGGCTGGCTAATGGATGGGCCTTAGGGGAGACTGGTCTGAGGGCTGAGGCCAGGATCCTTCGAAGAGTCTTTCAAGAAAGCTAGCACCCAGAGTCAGTCTGCGGCTGATGTGGGTGGATCTGAAGAGAGAGGGGACTAGGCCCCCACAACCACAAACCCTCACTTCTGCCCTTGTCCTACTTCTGCCACTGACAAATAAATCTCTATTCCTGCACAGAGTAACCTGAGCAGGGCTCCCATGGTGAGCTCACTCTTGGGAGGACAGAGATTACATGAATGGCTATATGCAGGGGTTGCAGGAGGGGGGACCCAGGGTTCAGCATCTGTTCCCCAGGGCTGGCATAAAGGCAGAACCCTCTTGAGCCCCCCTCCCCCCACCAATCTCATCACCCACAACAGAGGAGCCCCTGAAAGGAGGGGACTTTGATCCAGAATTTTCTTCACCCACCCTCAAGGAAGGATTCCTTCAACCCCCAATCTACCTCCCTTTCTTTGGACAGGCCAGGGGATAAAGCTCAAAGAGATACACCTTCAGGCCAAATGGGCAGGAGACAACTTGGAGAGTACAAACCTCCCTCCTGATCTATCTCCATTTGTGGTAGGGTCTCTAGGAGGGGAAGGTGTCTTGGAGACGTTTGGGGACCTTAGCTGTGGGGACTGAGGTCCCTTCTTTGCTGAATTCCAAAGGCCAAGCCCCAAGGGAATCCTGCTTTGCGTCCACAAAGGAGGGATTGTCAGGTCTGGCCTTTAACACATGATGTTAAATTGTCCCTTCTCTGCTTGAGGAGCAGAGTTCTCTGCTTGAAGGTTATGAGGACAGCCCCTCACAGCCAAGGGATGCGTATATTGGAGTCTCCAGAGCAGACACATCCAGTTAATGGGGCAGAAGGGTCCACATTCTTCCACTACTTCACTGTCAGAAAGTCCTAACTTTGATGTCACTCTCATCTATCCTTCTGTAGATCCAACCTTTTCTTGTTCCCTCAATCGCATCCAGTCTCTAATATGGTTTCCCAAGTCTTCCACGACTTTGTCACGCTCCCCATTCAGGGTCTTTCGGTGTAAAACCATCCCCTTCCCCACGTCTTTACCCTTCACGCTCCTCCCCATCTTATCGAGCCCCCCCCTAGGCTCCGCCCACCTTGCGCTCCTGGCCACCGCGGCAGCCAATAGCTGAGAAGCTGATTAGCATAGCGGCGCGGGGGAGCAGCGGAGGGAAGGGGGAGGGACCTGGCGACCTCCTAAATCAAAGTTGGAAGGCGAGGACTGGGCGGAGGGGCCTCCGGGTGCCGGGCCGGGGCCGGCGGGGGGAGGGGGAAAGGGATGGGGGGCGGGCACAGAGGACGGAGGAGCCGGCCGGACACGGACTGCTCCCTCCCTCAGCTCATCCCCGCGTCCCCACTTCCCTCCTCCCCTCGCTCGGAGCAGCATCCTCTGCAGACCCTCGGTCCTCATTCCCGGGGTCGTCCGGCTCCCGCGGCTCCGTGTAATTACTCCCCTTCACTGGCCAACCCGGGAACTTTCTCCTCCCGCTCTCGGCAGTGGGGGGTCGATTTGCCTGGGCGGATTTTTCCTGGGGTTCACTGGGGGGCAGTCTCTGGAGAAGGGCCTCAGAGTCCCAGAGAGACGTCTGCCACCTGCCACCTGCACCCAGCAGACCTGCCGTCGGGTCTTGGCACCCTCTCTCCCCCTCTCCCCCAATCATGACCGAAATGAGCGAGAAGGAGAACGAACCGGATGACGCGGCCACCCACACCCCCCCGGGGACCATCTCTGCCCTCCAGGAAACCAAGGTAACTCAGGAGGGTAGAGTAGAGGCCTGGACCCCTGCCCGGGTGCGTCCCCAGCCCGGGTGCCCTCTCCTCGACGCGGTCACAGCTGTGGGCTCGGGTCATGGCAGCGGGACATGTGTGATCCCGAAGGCTCTGCGTGGTGACCTGGGAGAGTGGGTTCGCGACGAGGGGCCACCGGGAGCGCCCATCACACAAGCACGACACGCCCTTGCGCGCGTGATGAGCGGACACGCTGCCGCGACCCTCTGGGGAGGTTGTAACTCGGCTTTGTTGGAGGGAATCGGAGCGGCTAAAGCGGAGGGAGTGTGTAGCGGTGTGTAGCGGTGTGTAGCGGGTGTGGGCCGGTGTACGCGCCGGTGTGTGCGTGCGAGGCGCACCCCTCCCGCGTCCGCCAGGTCTCTGTAGCTCCGTCTGTCCCTCTCTGCCTGTGACTCTCTGAAAATATCTCTACAACCTGTTTGTCTTGGTGTCTCTCCCGCTTTCTTTCGGCATCTATATATGTTTATCTCTGAGCCTCTCTGGATGTCTCTCTCGGACCCGCCGCAGTCCCGCATTCCCCACTTCCAGCCAGGTTAGGCTCGGGGACGTGAGGCCGCGGCCCGGGGGTGCGTAGCTTCCGAGTGCTCGCTGGGGGCTGCGGCAGTGCTGGCCATCGCGGGCGGGGACCAGGGACTGTTGCTGCGGCTCCAGAGCAGAAGGACAGGCAGCCCCACCCCCCACCCCCCACCCCGGGAGCGGGACAGGGGGCGGGGGTGGGGGGCGGATGGAAGCAAAAAGAGAAGTCATCGTAATTAATGAATGTCATAATTAACTCTAATTATGTATGATTGTTACTCCTGCGGGAGTCGCAATGAATAAATTATTCCCCAGTGAAGGCAGGCGGAGCCCAGATTCCTGGTGCTATAGGGGTTGGGGGAGGCCACCCCTTAAATTTAATGCTCTCCCCCCACCTCTAATCTGTCCACATCCTCCCCAAGTTCTAGGTGCTCAGGAGTGACCCTCAAGAAGAAGTTTTGCGGGGAGCAACATGAACTGAGTGGGCTGGGGATGCGGAGATAAAAGGAGGCTTGTGTCAAGAGTGCTCTCTGTCTCCTCCCCAGACTTCAGTCCAAGGCCTCCTTCCTTCTCCCTTCCACCCTGGTGTTTTGTTCCCACCTGCTCCTGTTTATCCAGTCGAGGAGGGGGCACTGAAGACAAAAAAAAAACAAACAAACAAACAAAAAAAAAACGGGTGGGTCTTTGGCTCCTTCCAGGTGTGGAGCTCATCTATAGCTCTTTCCAATGCCCATCTTGCTCTTAATTCGGTCCAGGCCACCTCTCAGGATATGAGGTTAATTCAAGGTCAAGGTCATCTAGAAAGTGACCAGGGGTAGATGAGTAGGGGCAGGGTGGCACTTGGCTGAGGCTCCCCAGGAAGCTCCTCCTCTCTAAACCAGTGAGACCCACTCCATCTCCATGTCAGTCTATAGATCAGAACTTGACCTTCTTCTGCCCCCTTCTGAGAATGAGACTCTGGTCTCTCAGACCACAGAGTTAACTCCACCTCAGAGATCCAAGTCTCTAGTAGGAAAGGAGTCAGGTCTTGGGGTGGGAGGATCTTGCTTGGAATATTTGTGATGGCTATTTTTTTTAAAGCAGAGGGTCCCAGGAGCTGAGCCCCATCCTGAGTGCCAATATCCCTGGCCTTCCCAGTTGCCTTGTAGTGGCCCCCGATGGATACATTCCCTTTGCTTCCCAAGGATATGGGGGTCTTCCAGGCCCTGCCTTGCTTCCCACAGGAGGCAGGGCTGCCTGCTCCCCTTCTTAAGACCTCTCCGAAAGCAGGCAGGAGTTGAGGCAGTGCTGTCTCAGCAAACCCAGAGGCTGCAAGCTCAGCTGTGTGGGCAGGGAGAGGGCAGGAGCGGGAGGGCAGGGCATGGCAGGTCTGCATCTCCCTCGCCCAGTGCAAGGACTCCAATGCTCTCACCTCTGAGGCTGATCCAGGGACATCCCAAGAGCAAGAGGAGGGGGATTGCATACATCGCCCTGCCCCTTTACCCCCCTTCCCTAAATCTCACCCTTGCGAAGGACTGTGATCGCCCAGAGGCTGGGCTGGGGATCTGGATGGAGATGTTCAGGAAGGCAGACATGGGCAGGGGGAGAATTCAGGGCCCTACCAGCCCCTTTAGCTCCCAGCATCTCAACCTGTCCCAAAGAAGCTTGGTCTTCAGACTATAGAACTTGGGGAAGGGGGAAGGGAGAGTTTGAGGCAGGTACAAAGAAGCGGCTGGTGTCCATTAGGCAGTGAAGCCAACATTCCAGAATCATTCATCAGTGCTGGGGTCCCCTGGGCATTCCTTGCCAGCCCAAGTCCAGCCTCCTGCTCATACTAAGGTTGGATCACATCCCTGCACCTGAGCTACTCAGTGATCCTCCTGCTACCATCCTTGCCATCGCTGGGTCCCCATGCCATCCTACCACAGGGTGGTACCATCACCCGCTTTGGTGCCATCCTTGGGAAGACCCTGCCATGCCAGCTCGCCATCTGAGTCAGCTTGTGCCACGCCCGCCACCACCCACCGCCAGCTGCCTAGTGCCCTTTCAGGAGCTGGAGGAAAGTGAGGAGATGCTGCAGGGAGCTGAGGAAATGAAGGGACCATCCAGTCTGTGGGGAGGTGGGGAGGAGGCAGGCAGGCCAGGCCCCGCCTCCGGGAAGGGATTCAGGAGAATGGGCCTGGAGGTCCAGTCTCCAAGCCAGACAATCTCCTGGGACATCCAGAGAGAATAAGGATCCAGGTGGGTCAGCTTGCCAGGGTACATGGCAACTTCTCCGAGGGAATGGGTCCTGGGATACTGGGGGGCATCAAACAGAGAGCTGATGGGAGATAGGGAACTAGGGAGTTAGTCCTCTCTGGGAACTAGTAGTTGCAAGAGTGGGAATACCTGACGAGGCTGAGCCAAAATGAGGTTTGAGTAGCCAAGCCAGATGTCTCTTGGGGGGACAGGCATCAAGCCATTTGGCAGATGTGCCCCCATCCTGCTGTCCAGCCATACACTTGACATCTGCCAGCCATCCCAGGTGATACATTATTCCTTCCGGCTTCTCTCCCCTCCTGGGATCTGGGGCCTCCAGCAGAACCAGGAAGTTGGGGGCAGAATTGGGGCTGCCCCAGTGCTGGGGAACATTCTGTTCCAAAGACCTCTGTACCCTGCAGAGGTGGCTCTTGGCACAGGCCAGGGGAAGACCAGGAAAGGGCAGAGGCTGGAGAGTAAGGAGGCTACACATCTCATCCTGTGGGGATTACTATGGAAATAACAGCCTTGGGCGGGAGGGATAGGACTGATGTCTTCAAATATTTGAAGGACTGATGTACATATAAGAGGGAGTGGCCCTTTCTGGAGCCAAGGGAAGAACAGAGCCGATAGGCAAAAAGATCTCAGGGAGGCAGGTTTCAGCTCTATATAGGGAAGCACTTTGCTGCGACTGCAGCTGCCCAAAGATGGAATGATTGTCCCAGGAGACGGTGTGCTTCCTGCCATAGGAGGTGACCCGCAGTCAGACAACTGTTCACAGGGGACGTGGTGAAGGCATTGTAGGCCGATTTTATGGGCCGGGGACTACTCTAGGTGGCCGATCTTGCACATTCCTTTCAACCTTACATTTCCTGGTTGACCTGGCGGGCAAGGCCATGGCATCGCTGAGGGTCAGGAGTGAGTGAAGGCCAAGGCAGAGCCCAGAGCAGCAGGACTCTTCTGGTCCTTTTGGCTCAACAGCCAAAGCCACTGTTCAAGTCCTGGCTCTGCCACTTAGCAGCCGAAGACTCACTGCACGTGGGTGATTTCACTCCTAGGCGCCTGTGAGTTCATCTGCAAAGTGGGACCGTCGTTGTCACTGTGTCGGCGGGAAGGGCCAGTCTTCATGAGGTCCTGCAGGAGGAGTGCTAGCTCAACCCCAGTATTTTGACAAGGACAGCCCCTCATTATAGCTTTCTGTTTTTACTTTTTGGACCCAGAGCCTTGCATTGCTTAGAGAGCATCTAGTCCTGCCTCTTTCTTCTTGGACGTGGGGAAACTGAGGCTGAGAAAGTGGAAGTGAAGTGACTTTGCCTTGAGACCACAGGAGTAGTTTTGTGCCCATGCCCAGCACAGCCTCCCAAAGCCCTCTCGTGCTCTGTGCTCTGGCCCCTGGGCAGAACGGTAGGTGGTCCTCCTCCCCCCACACTCTGGGCCTCTGAGAGCCCCCAGAGTCATGTGGGCTCATAGAATACCTTTGTGTTCTAATTAATTGTCCCTCCAGGCCTCCACCTCTGCCCTAACACCCAGGGATCTGGGGCCTGGGGCCCTCCTTCTCATAGATGCACAAAGAAGCCTACAGTGCTACACGGGAAGCTGAGTTTGGAAGGCAAGGAGCTGGGCAACTCAGCGTGCCAGACACCCCAAGGCTCCCAGCTGGCACAGCGGGGCATGCCTCGTGCCCAAACATCGCCCTCTCCCTCCTGCTTCTTCCTATGTTTTGCCACCTGCCAGCCTCCCTGGGGTCACGCAGGCTGCTTGGAAGTGCCAGCTGGGAACCCTGACCAATTCTCCCGGCCTGAAGCCAGGCCTCCCGCCCCCTTTACCGATCACTGCTGGGAAGGAGTGGGCAGGAGTGAGGGGGCTCTCGCCAGAGGGGAAGAGGTTCAAGGATCTGGGTAGGGATGTTTCCAGACCTCACTCTGGGCAGACTGTGAGAAGGATATGTTGGGGTGAGCAATGGAAGGAACTCTGGGCTGGCTGCAGAATGAACCCAGCATTCCAGAACATGGGTTCCATTTAGGATTCCAGGCACTTGCCTATCATTTGATCAACAAACATTGACCAAGCAGCTATTATGTCTTGGGGCTCTGGGTGGGGGTTTCCCTGGCCTCGAGGGGCTCCAGTGTCCTGAGGTAGTAAGAAGTAATTGACAACATAAACCAGATTGGGTCTGTAATGGAAGTCGGTACTAGGTGCAGTGGGGCCCAGAGGAGGGAGCGGTTATACTCAATGGAATTCCTGCAGAAGAAGAGACCGCTTCCCAGAGGAGGAAAAGTCACTGGAAACCCTGAGGTATAAAGAGGATATTCACTGGATAAGGCAGAGAAGAGGACAAATGCATCAAAAAAGTGCAGAGGAATAAACACGGACGGGTTTGAGAATCCCCGTGTCTGGGCTGCAGGTGGAAGGCATGGGTGGGAAGGGAAGGCTTGGCCGAGCTGCAGAGTCTCCTGACGGGGCCGAGGGCCTTGACTATGTCCTAAGGAGCCATGGAAAGTGGTTAACCAAGTCAAGGATCACCTCTTTGGCAGCTGTAGGGAGAGCAGGGGGAGATGGGCAGGGTGGAGGTGGGGACTGTGACCCTGAACTGGGGCAGGGCTGTGGAGACAATGAGGTGATTATAGGGGATGGGCTAGAGAGCGATTTTGGAGGAAGAATCAGCCCCTGAGGATGAGGGTCCAGGATGACCCCTCCCCAACTCCCAGCCTGGTGGACAACACCAGTGGAAAACTGGGGACCTGGTGTGTCTGTTTGGCCCCCAAAGTATTATTTTGTTTAACTTGAGTAAATAGTACACCCATACGAGGAAATCCTGTGTAGCCATAAACAAGAATGATGAAACTCTTTATGCGTTGGTATGGAATGATTTCCAAGATTTACTGTTAAGTGAAAAAAGCAAGGCGTAGGAAACATAGTACACTACCATTTCTGCAATGAAAAAAAAATGCAGTACAACCTCGATTTTGTTTCTATCTAAATTCACAGAAAAGTCTAGATTTCTTTTGAAAAATTGGAAAGCCTGGCCCCACTGGGCTGGCCCTGTGGACTAGCCCCAGTTGTCCAGGGGACCCCAGCAGCTGCTCTCTGGCTGGCCAGCCTGTCACAGTGCTCAACACTCCCAACCGTGCCTGCCCAGCCAGACCTTCTTTGCTCATGGACGCTCCCTACCTGGTTCCTGTCAGCTTCCGGGATTGAGACCACCTTCTGGAACAGGGCAGCCTCTGTCGTAGTACTTAGAGGCTGCGAGGCTGTGGCTGACCAAGGAGCTATCCTGGCTGGGAGCCAGTCTCCTCTGGCTTTTGCTTACAGCCCCACTTCCTTTCTCAGCTGCAGAGGTTCAAGCGCTCGCTTTCCCTCAAGACCATCCTCCGAAGTAAGAGTGTGGAGAACTTCTTCCTTCGCTCGGGCTCTGAGCTCAAGTGCCCCACTGAGGTGCTGCTGACGCCCCCAACCCCACTGCCCCCTCCCTCCCCACCACCAGCATCTACAGACGGGGATGTCCCGACGCCGGCCCCCTCCCCCTGCCCCATCCCACGGCCCCTGGCACCACTCAAACCAGTAAGACTGCACAGCTTCCAGGAACATGTCTTCAAGAGAGCTAGCCCCTGTGAGCTATGCCACCAGCTCATTGTGGGTACGTGCCTGCAGTGTCAAGCAAAGGGGTCGGGGGAGGGGGCGGTGGAGAGTATACCCAGGCCAATGTTGGGCTCTTGCTACTTAGGGCCTCTGTCCTCACTGCACCCCTCACCCTGGGTGGACCAACGGGCAACCTTGGGGGTGGGCAGGTGCCCAGGGTCGCAGCGTTTACTAAAAACTTGGGCATCAGTTGATGCTGCGAGTGTATGAGGGGTAGGCGCGCGGTCCCCAGGCTGACACAAGGCTGCCCGGCCCCTTCCTATGTCCAGTGCCCCACCTGCCCGCTCTGCTTCTTGCCCCTGGATGTACCCTCCTTGGCCTAATTGTTCTTGTTGAACCCAAATTCTTCCCAGGAAACTCCAAGCAGGGTTTGCGATGTAAGACGTGCAAAGTGAGTGTCCACCTCTGGTGCTCTGAGGAGATTTCCCGCCAGCAATGCCCAGGCAAGGCGGTGAGTGGGGACCATGGCTGGCTGTGGGTGTCCCCCCAAAGACTGGCCTGTGAGGGGAATGAGTGCCCCCCTCCAGGCCGGTTCCTCCCATGGGGTGGTCCTGGGGCTCGGGGAAGGACAAGCTATACCCTTATGCCCTCTCTCTGCTCCCTCTTGCCACAGTCCTCCTCCTTCCGTCGCAACTTCAGCTCCCCGCTCCTGGTGCATGAGCCACCCCCCGCCTGTGTCACAAGCAGAGAGTCCCCACCCACTGGTGAGTGTTTCCCCCATGGCCTCTGATCCCACATCCCAGGGGTGTGATGAGAAACCCACACATTCCTTAGATGGGCACCTGAGTCAGGTGGCACTGCTGGTCCTTGGCACTTCCCTGCTCTGAATGCCCTTGTCCTCAATGAGGGGGTACCCATTCATTCCTTCATTCATTCATCCTTCAACAGATATCTTACGGGACACTTCCTAAGTGCCAGGCATCATGCTAGACATGGGGACACAGCACTGAAGAAGGTGGAGTTCGTGGTCTAGTGAGGCAGCGAGACATGAAAGAGCTAATCACACAAATCGGCAATCAATCACCATTTTCATGAATGCCTGAACTGAGAAGGGTAGAGACTAGAGAGTCAGGCAGGCACTGTCCTCCTGCGCAGGGAGAGGGAAGGTGTCCGAAGATAGGAAGGATGGGGAGGCATTCCAAGAGGAACTGGAGAAGACACGTGTGGGCAGAGAGGGTCCTGGGGTGGGATGGGGCAGGGAGTTAAAGAGAAAGGACGTCTCGGCTGTAAGGGAGTGAAAGTGACACAGGACTTCGGGGCAGAGCAAGGTTGGCTGCCGGATGCCCAGCCTTGAGGGTGGCTCATTGGCAGGGGCCAGCGGCAAGGTAGACCCCGTCTATGAGACCCTGCGCTATGGCACCTCCTTGGCTCTGATGAACCGCTCCAGCTTCAGCAGTACCTCTGAGTCCCCCACGCGGAGCCTGGTATGTCGGGCACCCAAGGGGAGCCTGGGAGGCAGGGGTCTCTGAGGGTGAGGGTCCAGGGGCTGAGCCCTTCCCCCGTGTGTCCCCAGAGTGAGCGGGATGAGCTGAATGAAGATGGGGAAGGCAGCATTCGCAGCTCAGAGGAGGCCCCTGGAGAGAGTGGTGAGTGGAGGTGGGCCCAGAGGACCAGGAGGTGGGGATTACGGGCAGGGAATGGAGCCCAGGGCGGGCCACTCCCTGCAGCCTCATGCCCCTGCCCTGCCCTGGCATCTCTAGTATTCACAGCCCCAGCTGAGAGTGAAGGGTCAGGACCGGAGGAGAAGAGCCCCGGACAACAGGTGAGGTTATGCGGGCACTGAGCCCTGGGAGGCCAGATGGCAAGGGAATGTTACTTCTTCTTGTCATTGATTCATAGGTGGGTGCGAGCATGGTGAGTGGGGGTGTCACTGCTCCATCACTTATCCTCAGTCTACGGGGATGGGCAATGCCAGGGTGAGTATGCAGGAAAGGGGGGTAGCCCCCCTCCCACCATGGAGCCAATGCTGCTGTCCCCACTCCCATGCCAGCTCCTCAAGACTGGGCCGTTCCAGGGCGCAGCAAGGTGCAGCAAGGCACAGAGAGTATTCCCTTTCTCCGTCCTTGGCCTGGTCCCCCAGAGATGAACCTGGAAGATAGGAGAACTTGACCTCTCCCCGTCATGGACCCAGGGGCACTGTGTCCCAACCCCTAGCAACCCCCCCTCCCCACCAAGGGTAGGCAGGTCAGGGCCAGTGAACAGTGGGTGGAATGACGAGAGGGTCCTCTTCCCATCACTGACCCAGAGCTTTTCCACAGCCCCCCAAACCCCTTCTGCGGAAGGACGTGGGACCCATGTACTCCTATGTCGCGCTCTACAAGTTTCTGCCCCAAGAGAACAACGACCTGGCTCTGCAGTAAGTCCTCTTTGTGGTCCGGCCCCACCAGGCAGCCACCCAGCTCCAGTTCAGGGCCCTGCTCCCGGACCTTGGAATACGAGTGTGAGGGGGATCTTCAGGAACCTTCTCCCGGCATGCATGAGACAGCTGAGCCCAGAGAGGAGCTGGACTGCCCAGAGTCCAAAAGAGATTGGTGCTGATGTCCTCTCTCCTGCCCCTGGCCCGGGCTCTGCCCTACAGTGTCTGCTGTCCCTGTGGTCACAGGGTCCTCTGAGGGCGTCAAGAATGCTCCCCCAGCTACAGGGTGGGGGCATGCTGGGGATCTGGGGGCCCCAGATCATTAAGATGTGGAAAGGGCAGGTCCCTCCTGCCCATTTGCAACCCCAGCTCTGTCCTCCCAGGCCTGGGGACCGGATCATGCTGGTGGATGACTCTAACGAGGACTGGTGGAAGGTGACTTGGCAGGGTGGGGAGCACAGGGACCCTGGTAGGCACCCCACCTTTCCCCACCTTCAATGGGCATTGCCTCACCTTCTTCTCTCCAGGCCCAAAGTCCTCCCCTCCTCCAGCCACTGGCCCTCACCAAGCCTAGGACCAGCACTTGGGACTTGCTCTCACTTTGACCCTCCCTGCCTCAGCCTTGTCCCTCTACTCACCTCATGCCCTTCCCGGTGCAGAAGCCACCCTCTGGGGGTTCGGATACAGGAAGCCCAGGATCTGGAGTTTGATGGCAGTGGCTCTGAACGGGCAGCGAGTCTAGAGGAAGCGATGTTGGGGGGTGGGCATGGGAGCTCATTGCCAGCCTCATCCCCAGGGCAAGATTGGCGACCGGGTTGGCTTCTTCCCAGCCAATTTTGTGCAGCGAGTCAGGCCAGGCGAGAACGTTTGGCGCTGCTGCCAACCCTTCTCTGGGAACAAGGAACAGGGGTACATGAGCCTCAAGGAGAACCAGGTGAGTTCCTGGGCCCCGCAGCAGCCGGAGAGGTGGGCAGGAAAGGGGCGCCAGGCGGGGCATGAACGCCCTGGAGGAGGACACCTCCAGCCTGGCAGTGGGAAGGAAGGAGGGTTAGGAAGGCGGGACTGCAGGGCCCTCCTGTCATCTCCTGCTGGGGACTGGGGCTGGTGGCCAACACAGGCAGGGGGCTGAACTGGGTTCGAGACAGCTTGGGGGAGGGGAAGAGCACTGGGTGAGGAGTCTGGAGGCTTGGGTTTGAATGCTGGCTACGCCTCTGGCTTGTTGTGTAAGCTCCGGCAAGCCTTTTTCCCTCCCCTTACCTCCCCTGCGAAATGGGAGTTCAGCTGGGGCGTTAGACCAGCTGATCTCACAGGTCAGCCCCAAAGTGCTGCTCAGCATCTGCTGATGTCCTGATCTCGCTGTCGAGCCCAGTACCCTCATGGGATCTGCTCCCGTCACCCCAGCTGATGTCTCCAACCACATCTGATCCTGGTCCCATCAGTCCCTGGGGTGGCCCCCTGGGAGCCATCAGCAGGACTCAGGGCCAGGGCTGCAGGCAGAGCCGGGACTCGGCTCCTTGTCTCTCCCACTCAGATCTGTGTGGGCGTGGGCAGGAGCAAGGATGCTGACGGCTTCATCCGCGTCAGCAGCGGCAAGAAGCGGGGCTTGGTGCCAGCCGACGCCCTGACCGAGATCTGAGAGGAGCCAAGAGAACCCAGATGCCACCCTGCCCATGCCTGGCCCTTGCTTCTGGCCCCAGAGGGGAAAAGGCATCTGCCCTCTGCCTCTTTCCTAGGGGCCACTCCCCGGGACTTGGGAGCCTTCTGCACTGAGGAAGGTTTTATTTCTTGGGTCCCAAGATGCCCTGAGGGAGTTGCTCCTCTGGGACTTGGGGATGAGGAAGGAGAAAGTGGGAGGGAATGGGGAAACTCCAGGTAGGTCCAGCCCATGCCCGGACATCCAGTTGCCACGCTGAATGCAGCCCTGGGGAGGGGGGCGTTCCTGGGGAACTTTCCCGCTGCTTTGTCCAGAGAGCCTCCCCACACCACCTCTGCATGCCCAACACTGTCCCCCTCGCCCCGCAGAGCCCCTGCTTGGGTCTACGTGCGTGACCTTGCGGCTGCCCCTTTGGAAGGAAGTGGGGCCTTGGGAAGGTGCCTTTCCAAGTCCCCCAGGTCTCTGCCCTCTGCCCAGGGTCAGGTGGCGGTTCAGGGCTGCGGGAGGATCCTGAGTCCAACTCCTGGTTTCACCACCTCTGTCCCTCCATCAGTTCTCAGGAAAGTTCTGCGGGAATCTCTCTCCTTACTTGAAACCCCGGGCAGACAGAGGAGGAGAGGGCCGAGTTCTGGGGAAAGCACGGTAAATCAGAGACTGTCTCCTCAAAGAGAACAGTCAATCAGCACAGAGCGGCCTCGTGGTGCCCTTGCCCACTGGGGAAGGACACTCAGTAGCATCCTGCACACAGAAACCTAACTGAGAACAACAACAACAAAAAACCAGCCCGTGCTTTGTCAGAACCCTCATTTGACTGTCAGGAATCTGGAAGTCTCAGCTAGCAGGACTGACCAGCCAGGGGAGCTGTGCTTAGTTTCTGCCCCAGGTCTCACAGGGCCCAGCCCTGGGAGCCCCACCCTCAGGGCCAACCTCCATATGGCCCTTCCTCACCCCCTTCCTCTGGGCCTTGCCGGAAACACTGGTACCCCTCCTTCTGTGCAAGAGTCCCTCTTCTGGTTGTAGCTGTGCCCTTCTCCTGGACACCGAGTCCTGGGAGGAAGAGGGAGTGGGAGATTGTCAAGACCCATCATTCTCTTTGGCCACCAGGAAAGGAAGGGGGTGGGCACCATGAGTGTGGGGTAGGCACACACATGAAGAGGACCCCTCCCTGGCGGGTTGCTTTTCTCTGGTGCCAACCTCCCTCTCCCCCTAAGCTCAGAGCCTCCTCTCGTGCCCTTGATCGTGCCAGCCAATGCCAGCCCCCATCCTGGGCACAGTCACACCCTCCCACACAGTAGGAGGGACACATCCTCCTACCACTGGCCCCTGCCCCATTTCTCCCCGTCCATGAGGGGCTCAAGCCACACTGCCCTGTTTGCTGCCACGGGGTCCCCCCAGCAATATCCCAGGGGCGGGCCCCATGCCCACGGTACACGAGGCTGCATGATGGGTCTACGGGGGCGTTGCTGAGCCCCTAGACCCTTTAAATAAATGTTTCTCGTCCCAATCTGTCTGCTCCGCGTGTCTGCTTGGGAGAGAGGAAGGAAAGGTGCAAGGAGTGGGGCGGGGGCTGGAGGTGCCAAAAGGAGACAAGCCTGGAGGGGGAAGAATTTGTGGATCTCTGAGAAGAGGGGAGCTGGGATAGACCCAGACGTGGCAGGGGTCCCCATGCTTCCCTAATCCCTTCTCTGGGCAGCAGCCCGAGATGGGAGATCTGGGGAGGAGTTCGAGAGAAAAGCAGGGCAGGGGTGGGGTGTGGTGGGGTGGGATGTTCTGGGATGCTGGAAGGGGAGAGGGTGCAGCTGCGGTCACTTTCTGGCTCGATGCACACCTGCGTCCGCAGGGGACGGGCGCCCAGCCATGAGCCTCAGCACCATTTCCGCGCAGCCGTTGGTGGCCCCCGAGACATCCCCTTCCCCGAGATCAGCCTCGCCCCCGCAGCTCCCGCAAACCCAAGGCAGAAAGGCCGGCGGCGCGGACAGTCTCCGACAGTGGGGCCCCCCTGAGATGACTCAGTCCCGCCCGTCATGGAGAGCCTGGCACGCGGGGGGCTGGCTGCAGCGCCCCTCCCGCACCAGTGCCCGCCGCCCACCTGCTCCGCCGCAGAGCTGCCTCCCTCCCCTCCGCCTGCCTGGCCGCGTCATAGCCAAGGCAGGCACGTCCTGTGCTATTTATAGGCGGAGGGGAGTGCAGAGGGAGAAAGAGGCGGGCTGCGGGGGGGCCAGGGCCACGCCAGTGCCACCAGAATGCGGGAGCGTGTGCTGCCCCTCCTGGTCGGCACCCAGCGCTTCTGCCTTCTTGCCCCCCCCCCCCAAAGCGAGGGCGGCCAGGTAGGGCCAGACGCGGAGCTTTCCTGGGGCCCCTTCAGCCAGGGAAGGCCCTAGAGCTAGGTGGGTGAGCGGGAGAGGGAGGATGACCACTCCTTTCTAGGACCCCTGGTAATGGGTATGAAAAAAGGGGTCACACATCCAGTCCAGGGGCTTCAAGAGAGGAGAACTGGCTAAAGAGGCACCTGCTGTGCCTGGAGAACCATGCTTGGAACTTTATGTAATCCTCTCAACCACCCAGCAAGGCAAGGGGTTCTCTCCCCTTTTCACAATGAAGAAACTGAGGCACAGAGTTATTAGGGGGCATATTCAAGGTCATAGAACTTATCCAGCCCTGCCTTGCCTCTTTTATACAGAAGGACACTGAGGCCCAGAGTGGATCAGTAACTTGCCCAAGGTCAACCAGCAAATTGGTGAGCAGGCCAGTCTCAGAAACCATGTCTCTTGCCTCCCAGTTCAGCTCTTTCCTGACCAGGGTCCCTGGGTACCTAAAAACAACAAGATGGAAACAGAGACACCCCGAGACGCTGAGCCAGGGGCTCTGGGGAACAAAAGCCCACCCCACTGGAGAGAGGGAAAGCCTTTCAGCCAAGCTTTCTGCACACTCCGCTTGTGCCTGCCCCCAGCCGGCAGCTGGCCTGGACCCCCGCCTCCTCCCCAGCCCATTTGCCGCACTGCTGAGTACAGCAGCTTTTTCGGGTGGCTGAACCACTACCAGCACGCTCACTGCCTGGGGGCGGGGAACAGCTGGTGCCCCCACGATAGCCTCTGCCCTCCTCTGTGCCATTCTGGGGTGTGGCTGGGCCAGCGATACCCCCGGCCTCTGGCAGAGGATGCCCAGGAACTGCTGGTGCCTGCTCCCCGTTTGGCTCTATTGTCTGACCCACGAGCCCTCAGCCTGCGCTTTAACCTGGCATAGATGGTCTGTGGATAGACTTCGGGGAGATGCAAAAAGAGGGGGAGTCTGGAAGCCAGAGACAAGAGGCCTAAAAGAGCAGAGAGATGGATATCAGAGGTGGGGGTGGGGAGACACAGACAGAGGGAGACCCTCTGCGCAACCTCACCCATCTTGTTAGTCCCATTCCCTTTGGTCTTGTCGGCCTTCTTTTATTTATTTATTTATTTATTTATTTGACAGAGAGAGATCACAAGTAGGCAGAGAGGCTGGCAGAGAGAGAGAGAGGAGGAAGCAGGCTCCCTGCTGAGCAGAGACCCCCGATGCGGGACTCGATCCCAGGACCCTGAGATCATGACCCGAGCCAAAGGCAGCGGCTTAACCCACTGAGCCACCCAGGCGCCCTCTTGTTGGCCTTCTTCACCGCCCCCCATCCTTAACACATGCCACCCCAATGCTTGGGACAGGCTGGGGACCTCTGCTGAGGAGTGCAAGGGAGGCAGGGTGGGCATCCAGCCTCTGGCCTCCCTGGGCTGGCAGGGAGCTGGCCTGGGGGTCTCTGTCTCTCAGCCTCAGAGAGAGCACCGGGAAGGGGTCCAAGGACCCCAGTTCCCTTCTCCTGCCCACATGGCCCTGCAGCAGCTGTGGGCCTCGTCCCTGTGTGGCTGCCTACTCTGAATCACACCCTCCCACGTCAGGAGGATCAACGGTAGGTGCTAGTGTCCACGCCATGCTGAGATCCTGGAGAGTCCTTGGCTTCTCCAGGCCTCAGTTTCCTCCCCCCAAAATGGAATTAGACTTCTCAGGGAGGCTTTCCCTGAGGGCCATGAGCCCCTTTAAATGATATGCAGAACTATGTGGTGGGACCAGTCCTGTGACTTTGAGAGGATGGACCTATCTTTCCATCTGAACGACCCTAGGCTCCAGGACCTGGACGAGATCCAGAGGTTACTCCCGGGGGCTCTGCCTGCTGAGGCCGCCCCCTACCCTTCCCTGGGGAGGGTTTGGAGGCCTATGGTGAAAAGAAGCAACCTCCAGGTCTGCGGTGAGCTCCAGAAAGAAGTGACTAAACCCGAGGTTTTCCAAGAGATAGGCTCCTAAAACCCAGACCCCTTCTCTCCCACCCTAACAGCTTCCAAAACAACCCTCAAAATGAACCGGTAGCCTACCCCTCCGGCAACCTGTAGGAGAACAGCGCCATCTCCTGGTCAACGGCGGAAACTGGCTTCGAGTTGCAAGCCCAGGAGGGTTTGTGGAGGGTCCCTTTGGTAACCTTGTGGAGGTTACCTTTGGTAACCTTCTTCTCCTTCCTGTCATCCCTCCACGGCCTGGAAGGGAGGGGAAGAGGGATATGGGGAGTGGAAGGAGGGTGGCCTACCATGCCCTTCCTCTTGTGGTCCAGCCATGCTTGGGAAGAGGGTATCCCATGATCCGAGCTGGAAGCTTGGTGAAGGTCCTTCCCCTTCTAGGCCGCAGCCTCCCTGCAACGTGGACTTCCAAAGGATTACAGCACAAACTAAAGGATATAGTTAACACAGACTGCTACAGTGGCGACAGGGAACCCAAAAATCCCATTCTGATGCATGTGAGCAGGGTGAAGATCCTCTGGATTTTTCTGAGTCTGAGCTGCCTTGCCTTGGGCCACCCACCTGCCCCACCCTGTCTGGACTGGATGAGGACCCTAAAGGCGGGGTAGGAGAGGGGGTGTGGTGTCTCCAAGAACCTATCAGTCCTGTCTTCCCCTTGCACGTGCAGTTGGGAACATCTGCCCAGCACATACCCTCAAGTCCCCAGTGGGTCAGGAGGGGGTTGGGGGGCAGGGAGGAAACTAGGACAGGCATGCACCTAGCTATGCTGAGGACTAAAGAAGGGGGCCCCTTCTCTGCTACTTTTCTCCCCAGACTAGACCTCTGACACCCCTGTATTTAACTGGCTGGCTGACACTTCCCACCTGAACATCTGTCCTTCAAACTGCGACCCCACTCCATATATGCAAAGCTCTTCTAGCCATTCTCCCTAAATCACTTGATTCCTCCCTGACCACCAAAAGCATCACCTGCCCAGTCCCCCAAAGCTTGAGGCCTGGGGATCAAGCCACTTCTTCCTTGGCCCCCACAGTTTCTACCAAGTCCTATGTTACTTTCTAAACATCTTGAATCCATTTTCCTGTCCCCAGTATGCAGGTTGTGTGAATAGCACATCACCTCACTGCTTTCCACATCTACAAAATGGAAAATAACTCTACAATGTTCTGGGGATTAGAGAACCCATGTCAACGCCAAGTGCCTCACAGACCAGGACACGCAGAGCAGATCCTTCACTGAAACATGTATTGGCGGTTATCACTACCAGCTAAGTGGGCAAAATAAAACTTACTCCTGTTTGTAAAAGGGGATACAAATTCATTAAGCAACTCACAATGGCTTCAACAAGTGTTTATTCCAATTTCTGCTGATAAAACCCTTTTCCTTTGTGCCCTATGTGACGGATAGAAACCAAAGAAACGTTAAAAGTTTTTAGTAATCTCTACACCCAACCTGGAGCTCAAACTCAGAACCCCAAGATCAGGTGCGGGTTGTTTGTTTTTTTTTTTTTAAGATTTTATTTGAGAGAGTGCAAAGCAAGTGAGAGAGAGACAAGACAGGACAAGCCAGGGAGAGGAACAGAGGAAGAGGGAGAAGCAGACTCCTCACTGAGCAGAGAGTCTGAGGCAGGCCAATCCCAGGACACTAGGATCATGACCTGAGCCAAAGGCAGACACTTCACTGAGTCCCCCCAGGTGACCCAAGTGCATGTTCTTCTAAGGTAACCAGGGAAAAATCCCTCTTGGCTGGAAAGAAAAGGTCTAGAAATTGGGATGCTCAAGGACATCTGAGCAGCTTCAGGAGGGGTCGGCAATCGAGTCCAGGTGGCATCAGCTTCTGGGCTGGTGGTAGTTGAAATCCCCCTGCCCCTCAACCTCAGGGGAAAGCTGAGAAATACATGCAGTGTCTCGATGCTTTGTAAAATAAAGTGACAACTGGTACCAAGACTTCTGTTGGTTCCCAACCAACACTTGGGACCACTTTTGACCTGTTACCCACTTTCTGCTGCGAAGAACAGGGTTTCTGCTTAAGATTTTATTTGGGGTAGAGAGCCCGAGCTAACCAGAGGGGAAAGGGTCAGAGGTAGAGACAGATTCCCCACAGAGCAGGGAGCCTGAGGCAGGACTTGATCCCGAGACTGTGGGATCATGACGCAAGCCAAAGCCAAATGCCTAACTGTATGAGCCACCCCGGCAGTTCTGAAGCACAGGATTTTGGAGACTTGAGAAGTCCTTCTTTCCCTCCCTTCAGATCAGCCCTATACCCAACTAAAACAAGGTAAGAAACCCCATCACTCCCATAAATGCACACAAGCACAACCAGAGGCCAGGAGCCAAGGAGGACACGAACAGGCATCCCACAAAGGGCCTGTGCCCCAATCCTCAGTGTGCAGTCAGTTTTAATCCTTCCAATAGTGAAGACCCACCAAGCAGCCAGAAACTTCGGAAGCAGAGAGGCAGATAAAAGTTTGTTTTATTGAATAACTGATCTGTCTTATTGCCGAGGCCACTATGTACAGACAAAAGAGAGGGAGTTTTATTTCTTGGTCTCTTCCTCCTTGGACAGAGTCTTGATGATTTCCTCCTTCTTGGCCTGGAGCCGCTCTTCACGGCGCTTGCGAGCCTCCTTGGTCTTTGATCTGCGGGCCTCAGCCTGGTCACTGGATGATGGAAAAGGGAAGATGGGTCAGTTTGAGAATAAACGAGCTGCTGGGAAGACAGAAACACATGGCCAGACCCCTCCCACTGAGTTTAGTCAGCTTGAGGAATGAGTCACTTGGGTCCACCATGCGCTCCTGCTTCAACTAAGCCACAGTCCCCACCCTGCAATGAGGGTAAGTGGTGTACCGCACAGAGGAGCAGGGATTTCTAACTCAACAGCTCTTACCTGGACAGACTGCGTGCAAGTCAGAATCAGGCAGCAGTGTATTTTAAAGGTCTCAGAACAACCCTTATAATCGAGATCAAAGATCCTGCCCCCATGACAGAGGCCAATTTCTGAATAAACTTACGCCAGAAGCTTCTTGCGAGCCTTGTCTGCCTTCAGTTTGTGGATGTGTTCCATGAGAATCCGCTTGTTTTTGAACACGTTACCCTTCACTTTCAGGTACAGGCTGTGATACCTGCAGGATAGAAAGGTTCAGAGGCTCTGCTCAGCAATGTGAGCAGAAGCTGGCCCGGCATCTGCCCCTCTACATAAGGTCCCTAAGGATGCAGGGTTCCTCTCCTCTATTCTGCGGGGACGGTTTCCCCCAAACCAAGACTCTTCCTGCAATTTCCAGAAAGAGCTTGCCTGGCAAGTTAAGTTCAATTCTTGGGCTATCCTGATATTGTACATGGATTTGGCGGGGAGGGAGACGGAGAGAAGACACAGGACAGAATGGAACAACTTTCTTTGAAAGGCCTAAGACACATGGCTCCCTCCCCAAGGCCAATGAGACAGTTGGTGAGTCTGTGCAGAGAACAAGCTGTCAAAGCACCAAATGGGTCTCCGTGCCATAAGAAGAGGGTGTGCTTACATGTGGCGATCAATCTTCTTAGATTCACGGTATCTTCTGAGCAGCCGGCGCAGAATTCTCATCCTCCTCATCCAGGTTACCTTCTCTGGCATTCGAGCATTGGCAGTACCTTTCCTCTTACCTGCAAGGAAGGGGAGTTAAGCCCACTGCAGCGCCACTGGGTCTTGAGTCAGTTACAAGAGCCAGCTGCTTGGTCACAAGGTCAGCTGCCAATTTCTTCAACACCTAACAATTTGCTGTCATGTGCCAAGTGCTTGATCTCATTTTCAGTAGCATATTTTCATTTTACAGATGATGACCCTAAGCATTTCTTTCATTTGTTCATTTTAAAGCAGCACCAACAAGGCAATTACTCCACTTCATGCAGAATGTGCCCAGGACAGGGTGTGCAGCATGGCATTATGGGAAGCTAGAAGAGGCTTTAAATCTGTGACCTTCATCTCCCTAAATCATCTTAACCCTAGAAAGTGGTCTTAGGACTTACTGGACCACATTTTCAAGTACCCAGTAGAATCCTTGGCATAGTGTAGGTATTTAATAAATGTGACCTCTTTCTACCAATACCTTCAACTCCAACACTAGGGTCAACTTTCTGAGTTGGTACACAGAGAAAATACGTGTAATATTTTGGAATAAGAAGAGGCCTTATGAGAAGACAAAATGGAAAGAAAAGATCCTGGATATATCCCAGTCTAGACTTAGGCAACTCTAATTTAAGTCTTAGAGAAAAGGGAAGACACACTTACCAATACCCATATGCCTGCCCTTCCGGCGGGCCAAAGTGTTCTTCCGGCACCGAGCCCGGGAATGGACAGTCACAGGCTTCCGGATGATCAGCCCATCTTTTATCAGTTTTCGGATCTGCTGACCTGGGAAAATAATGTATCTATAGTCAGTGGGTAGGGCCTAGCTCCCAAATGCCATAACCCAGAGTCCGAACAAGACAGGCCAGAAACATCACTTACATCCCTGGCCCAGTGGTCTCAAAAATGCTACAAATATTGGAACTTCTGCTTATTTCTCTTTTGCTAAAAAACAAAAAACTTCTAATTTTTCTACATGTTTTACAGCACACTCAAATTTATGTATCTGAGGATGTGTGATCAAGAATTTACAGGTATGGCCTCGTCCTTCAAATCCTGTCTCACCTATTAGCTCCTGGTCTAAAACAAGATTAGGATATTCTGAGCACATGTTACAATGTCACAAATTAAAACTAGCTAAGAAGGGGCGCCTTGGTGGCTCAGTGGGTTAAAGCCTCTGCCTTCGGCTCGGGTCGTGATCGCAGGGTCCTGGGATCAAGCCCCACATTGGGCTCTCTGCTCAGTGGGGAGCCTGCTTCTCCTCTGTCTCTTGCCTGCTGCTCTGCCTACTTGTGATCTCTGTGTGTCAAATAAATAAATAAAATCTTAAAAAAAAAAAAAAAAAAAACTAGCTAAGAAATTCCTTGATACGGACCAACATTCTTTGCTTGACCAAGCGTTTCATCAGGCTCGTGAACAACCTCCTAGACCCATCTGTACATGTCCTTCTAAATTCTAATCTTTGGGGGTGCCTGACTGGCTCATTGTGTTGAGCCTCTGCCTTCGGCTCAGGTCATGACCTCAGAGTCCTGGGATCTAGCCCTGCATCTGGCTCTCTGCCCATCAGGGAGCCTGCTTCCCCCACCCTCTGCCTGCTGCTCTGCCTACTTATGATCTATCAAATGAATAAACAAAATCTTAAAAAAAAAAAAAATTCTAGCCGTTGTAAGAACCCTGCTTACGTCAAGCACAAGCCCCTACCTTTGATAAAAGATTAGGTTCCCCATCCACCAACATTCCCCAGGTGATGTCTGACCATCCCAGCCTATCTTTAGCAACAATCCTGTTAGGTCTAGCCAGAATCCCACCACCCCTGCCCCACCCCCTCTTAGTCATCTTCTATCCCTCATACCATCCACCTTGGCCATAAATTCCCACTTGCCCATGCTATGCTTAGACTGGAGTGCAACATCTGCCACCCCCCCCCACCCCCACTGTAAAATTCCAGGGCAGTGGTCCCTACACATGTGGGAATGGTCCCGAATAAAGCCTGTCTTATTATCTTTAACAAAGATGACTGAACCTTTTTCTGTGTAACATTACATGGAAGTAATGTAGAGATGTCGCTATCTGCATTACTAACATCTGTTTAACTGCCCTGAAAAACTGTGTGCCAAGAGGCCTTTTTACTAAAGCCCTAGGTCCCAGGTCTTCCCAGACCACCTTTCGGCATTTCCTTGGCCATCTCTACTCCCAGTCCCTGTACCATCTCCTCATAAATCCTTCACGTAGTTACAAAACAATATCCATGTTAGCAATAATCATTAATACAAAACTTGTTTCATTAACTTTCATCCTGTCATTTTGGCAAATGGCACATAGAGAACCTCTACCATATTTCTGGGACCCTCCATTTTAGAAGACCCCAAACTATGAGCTTTTGTAGAGTTGTTAAGTCAATAAAATCGTGACATCTTTCATCTCATAAGCAATAGGGTGAAGAACTCACGGGAATTGGCATTGGCGATTTCATTGGTCTCATTGGGGTCCAACCAGACCTTCTTTTTGCCACAGCGGAGGACACTGGAGGCAAGCCTCTTCTGAAGCCTGAGCATACTGTGACAAACAGAAAACATTATCAAGCCCTGGAAGCCCCTTCCTAGCAATACCTTCCAATCTTTTAATGATGTGAAAAATAGAACACAGGAACTGGATGCGTGTAAGCGCTCAAGTGATTTAGGACAACATCCTGCCCTCCATCCCCATATTAAGAGGCTTTCCTATAGCAAGATTTTTGTGCTGTGCGTTCCTTGCAGGGGCAACTGGCCGCCCTGGAAAGAGAACAAAGTCCAAGCTATGCCTAACTTCTCCGCCTCAGTTTTCTCCTCTACAAAATGAGGCTAATGGATAAAACTGGACGAAAAGGGGCCTTACGCCCTTTCTGGCACTGAGACTGAGGTCTAAGAATCCGAGGCCAGAGGGTCTGATTTGCTCTCTAATCCTTTGCTTCGTGGGCTCGTTTTCCTCGTCTTCTTTCAGTAATAAACTTACATTCAGCTAGCCTTAGAATTTTCTTAACAAACTTACATTCCGCTAGCCTGGTTTTCTTAGGAACCGTCCACGGGGCGGAAGGCGTTAAAGTGCTAGGGATCGCCTCACTCTAAGCAGTCTGAGGCCCGAGGCCTACTACGTCACATGGAAGCAGAGGTCGGCTCCGTTCCGGGGCGCCCAGCGAGTAAGGGGGCCACAGCCTAGACCCCGCCGCGGCCCTTCCACTGTCCGCGCAAAAGTCGTTCGCGAACCATATGGGGCGCGGGGCCCATTCTGCCCGCGGCCTAGCGTTCTCGGGACGTCCCTCCCCGCCATGCCCGGCCCCACTCCCCCGGGGCCTAGGGCGCTCCGGCCCACCCCAAGCTTCGGGACTAGCTGCGTCAGGGCTGCCTCCACCTCATCTCTCCCACCCGGAGCCACGGAAGCAAGTCCTGCCGTCCGCTGGCACCGCGGATCAACCAAAATCAGAGGCCCACTCGCCCTCACCTCATGGCTGCGGCCGCAGCGCTGAAAGGAAAGACCTCCCTCGGCCGGGGATCCTCCCATTATCTGTGAAGGGGAGAGCCCATCCCCTGCTCCGCTCTCACCCGTATTCCCCGCCCATCCTGGCATCCCCTACCACGATAAACTTACTCTTATTCTCTGTGAAGGCCGAGCAATATAATCCTAATCTCGGGAATCGTTTTTAAACTCAAAAGATGTAGAAATAGAGCCTTTCGGTGGGACAAAGTGGTATAGTCCGACTTCCTACTGGGCATGCGCAGCAAGGGGATCTGATCACGTGGGTAGTGGAAGCCGGAAGTCACGGCTGGATGGCGCAGGCTCGGCGTAGTTTTGCTGGAGTGGCCTAGGCTGGGGGCTGTGTGGATTCTCTGGGGTGATGTTCCTTAGCGAAAAAGTATTAGTGAATTGAGTAAGAGAAGACAACGAGGGGAGATATCAGTCAAGAGCAACCTTTTAGGGCGCCTGGGTGGCTCAGTGGGTTAAGCTGCTGCCTTCGGCTCAGGTCATGATCTCAGAGTCCTGGGATCGAGTCCCACATCGGGCTCTCTGCTCAGCGGAGAGCCTGCTTCCCTCTCTCTCTCTCTCTGGCTGCCTCTCCGTCTACTTGTGATTTCTCTCTGTCAAATTAATAAATAAATCTTTAAAAAAAAAAAAAAAAAAAAGAGCAACCTTTTAGTCACTCTCCCCGTACACTGGGAATCCCTGGCGACCTATAGCTCGCCATAGTTTATGTTTTTGCGCCACTGTGGTCCTTAATCTCTTAGCGGTGCAGTCCACTCCTTTGAAAAGTGTACCTAATCCTAATATTCCTGTCATCTTTTGTGAAGACCACATGGATTAACTTGCAAAGAGGATGTTAAGACAAGCTCCTTGGTGACAGGAACCAGTCTTGTTTGGTTCTCGCTGTATGTGCACCACAGGAGGCATGGAGCTTTACCTATAGTAAGCATTTGAGAAATAGTGCATTGGCTGACTGAATGGATAGTTGTGAAGGTTAAAATAAATGGGATGAGAGAGCCATCCACAGTTCTTTTCTCCTGCTCTGAAACACCCAATGCAAAAACCTAAAGAGAATATTCTGGGGTTCAAGAAACCTAGATCTGAATCCAGCTCTATCTCCTTGTTTGGCTTCGGCTGAGCACCCATCTCCATCACCTGAACTTTAATGGCTGCTAAATGGAGCTGAGGGAAGAGAGGAAGGGGAGCAAAGCAAAATTCATGCCATGTCTTCAAAACAACACGGATAGTGTCGTCCTCATTTTACAGCTGAGTCCTGAGGTAGTAGAAACTGAACATCCAGGTCTTTCTGACTTCAATATCCATGACTTTTCTGTCACACCAGGCTCTCTTGTGCCCAAGGGACAGATGGAAACCCTGCTCAAGATTGGATCTGTTCATAGCACAGTGCTGATGTACTTCATTCTTACTCTCCCTCAAAGTAATGGGATCAGAGAAACAATTTAAGCTGGCCATCCTGTTGTAGAACCCAGGATGAGGAGGAATCAGTGTATTCCACAGCCTCTCCTCTATTAGGAGGCAGCAGGCTAGTCTTTATATTAGGCTCACTGAACCTGGGCAAAGCTTGTCCATTCTGCTTCTCATCTTCCCTCTTTGAGGACCAGGGCAAGGGGTAGAGAGGTAATAACTCCTCCTGCCATGAGAGACTTCTGTTCAGCACCTTACAGCATCTCCAAACACCCGAGCAGTCCATCATTTGATTTCATTCTCCCTCATCCTCCTAATAATCCCAGGAGACAAAGACAGTACGGTACCAGCAACCCCATTTTATGTAAGTGTTACTTGTCCAGGGCCACATGACCGAGTAAGCCTGAACCAAATGGACACCAGAGCTGTTGTTGTTAACTCATCTCTATGTCCAAGGTGGGGCTCTAACTCACCACCCTAAGATCAGGAATCACATGCTCAAGGGACTGAGCCAGGCAGGTGCCCTGATACCAGAGTTTTTGCCAGAGTCCCTCACTCCTTTTCTCTCTATAGGTGGTGGTGGGTGGGATCCAGGCCTTGGATATTTGACCCCAAATCAAGGATGAATGGGGAGCAATTCTAGGTCAAAAGTCTCTAGATCTGGTTTTAGTCACTCTCTCAGCTCCACATTTCTCCCTCCTTTTTCCTCTCTTCCAAGAAACGGGCACCTTGCCTTCTGGAAGGGTCTGGGGGGATATAAGGGAAAAAGCCAGAAGACTCCTGGGTCCCTGGGATTTCTTATTGCTCTATGTGTTGGGACTCCCTTTGGACACTCTCATCACCCCAACCTCAGCCTCAGTCTCAGACTCTGCCTCCACCTCCGGAGGGCATCGTCCTTTTGGAGGCAGAGGGGCCTTTCTGTTTGGTTCAAGGCTGCCTGTGACCACACTGGGGAGAAAGGAGTTAAAGCCGGGTCCCAGGATCAACGAGAGAAGTTCCGGCGGCCCACACTGGAGTGGAATGGGCAGACCCGCGAAGGGAGAGCGGTTTGGGACCGAAGCGTGGGGCGAGGGGTGGGGGGGCAGCGTGCCAATCCAAACTTCACCTCCAGCGGCGCTCGGCATCCACCGGTAAACCGCGGTCCCCGGTCCCTGCCCCAAGGCCAGGCCTCACTTTCCACCCGACCCCCCGACCCAGAGTGGGCCGCTCTCACCCCATGCCCGTAGGAGTCTGGCGCTGACCCACCTCCAGAGCCGGGAGGGGCGTGCCTCCCTCCGGCCGCCCTCCTATTGTCTGTGCGGAGCCCGCGGAGGGGCTGCGAGGGGCGGGGCCGGGGCGGGCAGAGGGAGGGCGGGCGGAGGGAGGGAGGGGCAGGTGGGAGCAGAGGGGGCGGGGGGAGATGCTGAGGCTTCAGGGGCGGAGGAGGCGGCGGCAGAGGAGAGAGCGGGAGGAGGGACGCGAGGCAGGAAGAGGGCAGCCGAAGGCCGGGCCAGGTGGCTGGAGCGGGCACCGGCTGCGCTGCGCGGCTCTCGGTTCCGACGGCCTCTTTCATGCGCTGAGGGCGCCCGGCTGGGCCGGACCGGCGGCCGGAGGGGAGGCTCCTCTCCATGGTCCAGAAGACCAGCATGTCCCGGAGCCCTTACCCACCCTCCCAGGAGATCCCCATGGAGGTGTTCGACCCCAGCCCGCAGGTGAGGTGTGGTGGCCGGGCCCGAGGGCAAGGGGCCGCTCCCGCGGACCTTGTGGGGTCGGCTCAAGGGACGCGGGGAAGAAGGAGTTCTGTGCCCGGCGCGTAGGGGCGAGGGGCGCCTGCGCGCCCCCAGTCCCTGCCGGTTAATGATTGATGGGCGCTTGGCCTGGAGTTGGGCTGCGGTTTGGCGGAGCGGGGAGGGGACGGTCGGGCCGCCTGTCACCCTCGCCTCCGCTCCCTCGCGTCAGTGTCCCTGCTGCTCTGGTACTGGCTCCAGGGCTGGAGAGTGGGGGTGCTGGCGGGGCATCCAGGGGTTGAGGGAGGCTAGAGAGAGAGCTCAAGCAAGGGGGCGACGCAGAGCACGTTCGGGGGGCGCCAGGCGGGGGTGGGTGGGGCGGGGGTGGCACTGGGAGATGGCCGAGGCGGTGGTCAGGGCGGTGCCAGCAGGCCTTCGGAGCCGCAGACACGGGCCTTTCGAGGGTGGGGAAGGGGTCGGCCCCGGGCTAGGCCCCCATCCTGGCACCTCAGCTACATCCTCCTGTTGGACCGCCTTCCCTCCCCCAACACCCACGTTATCTTTCCTTCTCCACCCCCTCCCCCTCCAGCCTTAGAAAACGCCTCCAAAGTTTGGAAAGTTGGATGGATGCCAACTCACTGTCCTGGAGGGGAGAAAGCCCTGTTACCTGGGGGTTGGGGGGGTGTCTGCGGCCCACCCCCAGTCTGTGGGTGCCTCGGGTTATCCCCAGGAAGGGGTGTTCTTGGGTGTGGTGCGGGCTCACGGAGTGACCAGCAGGGTCTGGGGTGACTGGTCAGAGTCTAGGGTGGTCGGGCCAAGGGATTTCTCTAGGACAAGGCCATTCTCCAATCTGGCAACATCCCAAGGGTAGGATACCGTTAACTCTTTTCTTGCTGTGACCAGCCTGGAGCAACTGAAACCACCATGAAACTGTGGTTGATGGTCATGTGTTGGGGGGGTCAGGTTAGACCTAAAAATACCTCTCTTCTCCACCCTAGGCCCCTTGGAGCCTGGGAGGCAGCTGACCGGGGCCTTCCTTTCAGCTGTCCCTTGTCTCTCTGGGTGCCACTCCCTTTTTCCATCCTGGGGTGGTGGTGATGGTGTGAAAGAGAGTCTGGGGCTCACTGGAGGATTCTCTTAAGTTTGTAAGGATCCTCAGTCCTAGAGTTTGGGTGTGTGTTTGGTTTGAGAGAAGGGGCTGGGAGGGAGGAATTTTGAAGGGTTCCCAGGTACCTTTCTCTCCCATCTACCCATGCTCCTTCTTGTACTCAGGCCCAAGGAACCAGAGCCCTCAGTCTGATTATGTCTTATCTAGCTTCTTGTGCAAAGAAACTCTAGGATAGGGGCTGGGAGCTAGGGTCTGGAGGGCCTGAACCCTCCATCATCTCTCCCCAACACACTCTGGACTGGCCTGGGGCCAAGTGTGTATGCGAGTTAGGGAAGGCAAGGACGAGCCCCCTTAACAGGAGGCCTGGAAATACCTGAATGTGTGGCTGCTCGAGAGGTCAGGCAGTGTCTGCTCCACCCAAGCCAGAAGCCCAGCCAGTGAGGCTGAGCTAGCATACCCCCCCGGGGCCTTGTGGGGGCTGTGTCCTAGTCTTGTCTTGGGGCAGGGCCAAGGAGCATTCAGATTGATGCAGCCTGGTGGGAACTGGCTATGGGTAGTGGCTGCCAGGGGTTAGAGAGTGGAAGCTTGAGTCCTCTCCCCAAGTGTGACCACCGTGATGATGAAGAGGGGCCTGAGAAACAGTCCAGCTGGTGTTGGTGGGGAGGGGGCCTGTGTTGTCAAACCTGCCCCCATGACTCTGGGCTGGGTTGGGGTTAGATGTTTCCTTTCTAAATACAGTTCCATGCCCCATCTCTTGGGCCCCCCTTCCCCAGAAATCTGGTTTTGGGTCTCCAAGAACTGAGAGCTGCCACTCCCCTCCCCACTCTGCGGAAAAATGAAGGCAAGATTTGGGTTCAGGATAAGCCAAGCTGGGCCCAGGTTGGCGATTCCTTGTCACTCTGGGGGCCACAGGCACAATCAGCCCCCCTCTGCTCCAGCGGAGGGGAAAAGGGCGGGGGACTTTCCCCAGCTGTCTCTGCCCCCCTCACACTGCAGGCAGCCTCTCCCTTCCCTGGAGGACTCTGCAGCCTGCCCAGCATCTTAATTAGCTTTGCTGCCTAATGAGTCTCCAGCTTCTCAGCGCCTCCCTGTTCCCAGTCTCTCTGGCTTGGTTTGGGGGTTTCTGGGTGTGCTTCCTAAGGTTCTCTCCCACTGTCCCCCCACCCCAAGGCTGTGGTCTGGGCCCTCCCTCCCCCTGGGCTGTACCATCTCTGGAAGAAGATGGGGGAAGTGGGGCTGCTCAGATCAGGGCAGCTTGGCTGTAGCTCGGGGCCTGATGGGATGAGGGTTGGGAACGGCCCTTTCTGATTCCACTCTTGTCCATTCCTGGCTTCCCCAGGGCAAATACAGCAAGAGGAAAGGGCGGTTCAAAAGGTCGGATGGGAGCACGTCCTCGGATACCACGTCCAACAGTTTTGTCCGCCAGGTAATGGGGAGGCCGGGCTGAGAGGAAGGAGGTGGGCTGCTTGGTGGAGACCAGCACTGGTGAGCTGGGGCTGAGGCTTTTCTCCATGCACCCTCCCCCTGTCATTTGTCACCTGGCCGGAACCACCCCATCACCCTTCCCCCGGTGACCTCTCCTACACACACTGTCAGCCTGCACCCACTCCCTCAGCCCCCGCCCTGCCCCTCCCCCAGCTCCAGGCATCAGCCCCTGCTGCCTGCCTGCGTCATCTCATTCAGGGACAGCCTGGCCTGCCTCCTTCTAGCTTGCTTCGGGCTGTCACCCACTCCCCCTGCCGGCTGTCTGCTTCCATGTCCTCCCCCAGAACCTGTGACAGCGTGGGGAAGAGGCAGAGCCTAAGAGATGAGGAGCCAGGTCCTTTGGGTCCCTGGAGCCCTGGTGAGGTATGGCAAGGAGGAAGCGCCCTCCTGCCCGTCCAGCTGACTATTCTTGACTATGCAAAGAGAAAGTGTGTTGGAGGGGGTCAGGGCAGGAGGGGGTTGGTTTTAGAGAGGACTCTAGCCTAGCACCCCTGGCTGCAGGAGGCTGGATAGCTTTCTGGGGTCTTTTCTCAGTCAGGAAGATGTCATTCTCCTCTCTCACTCTCGACCCCAGGCCATCTCAGGCTCAGGGAGAGGCAGCCAGAGAACCATGTGGTTGCTATGACTACAGAGCATCTCAACAAAACCTGGTACCCAAAAAAGGCGAGAGAGCCTTGGGAGGGATCAGACGAGCAAAGGGAGTACACCAAAAGGGGAAATGGGCAGGGCACAGGAGGGCAGAGGACAGTAGGGAGGTCAGTCCCCCACCTCCTCGGGCTGGATAGAGAGGGTGGTGCCAGGCACACCCACCGACTGATTCCAGGTTGTGGAATGAGGCCCTTTATGACTCTTCTGTCTCCACAACACTTGGCACATGTGAGCCCGGGCCTGACTTGAGAGGGTCAGACAAGGAGCCCTTCATCCCAGCATCTTCTAAGCACACAGACAGGAAGTTCTTTCTTCAGTCTTTTCCTCATCCCTCCTGTTGCAGGACTGGGCCAGGGCCAGAGCCAGGAGGAATGACGCTATGCTCGGTGTAACTCCTCTTGACAGAAAAGAGCCCTTGGTTCCTTCATTCAGTGTTTGCCCCTGCCCCCCCCCCCAAGTGCATCAGACCCCCAGCCTTCATTCCTTCCTCCTCTCAGCTCCCTAGCTCTGACCCCTAGTAGGTGGCAGGGAGTTGGGGGGGGCAGGCCTTGCCACATCTCTGAGCTAAATATACCCTAGCAGTTTGCACATGTAGCAACTCTGCTTGTAACCTGAGCCCCCTGGGGGAACGGGCAGTTTGGGCCACCCCCTAGGCCGGCAGGGCCAGGCACTGAGGGCGCCGGGATGGAGGCGCCCAGCCGGACCCTCGTAGTGGTGAGCTAGGGATGGGGTGGGAATCGGGGTGGGTGGGAGCAGGCCCAGAGGGATAGCTGATGGGGGGAACCCTCACTCTAGCCTGTCTCCTTGCCTCCTCGCTGTTACCCTGCTCCTGCCATTTCTGATATGCCTACTGCGTGCGCGTGAGTGTCTGCACGTGTGCGTGCGCGCGTGTGTGTGTGTGTGTGTGCGCGTGTGCACGCACGCATCTCTGTAAGGATCAGTAAATGCCTGTCTGCCACGCTGTCTCTGGGTCTGTTTCTCCGGCTCTCTGGGCATCTGTCTCCCTGTTCTTAGTGCTCTCATCAGGATGGCTGGAGAGTGGAGATGAGCTGGTTTTCACCCTCCTTCACTTTTGTCTTTCCCGGCTCTTGTTATTGACCCCACCCCCGCCCCAGTCTTGCACCTTCACAAGTCTCCCATTTTTGTGATTTGGCTGGGAAAGGAGTGGGCAGCCTCCCTAGCTAAGGACAGGACCCTCTGGGGAAGTTGGGACTTTGTTTTCTCCCTTTCCCAGGTCCCCTAGACATTCCTGGCCAAGTGACCCTTTCATGGCCCCAGGAAGGACCCCCGACATGGGTTAGTCCAGCTCTTCCTCCGTATCCCCTCCTGCCCCTGTCCCCACACCACCCCATTTGTGTAGATTTACACCTCCTGGCTCCTGCCCTCATGTGCCCCACACAGTCAGGGACATTCACACCTAGGGTGCCCCCCACCGCCTCCCCGGCTGTGCTTAGGTGCACCTGTCTGCGTTCAGTTGTGCATATCCAGCACATACTGGAGAACACCCTCCTAAATGCACTTGAAGTTGCACACCCAAGCACGCCCGTGAATAAGCATGTTCATTGACACTTTGGGTCTCACCCATGCACCTGCATCCCTGAGGGAATTCCTTGTGCTCTGGGATGGTCCACATGGTCAAGGCCAGCTTCCTGGCATAGCTAGACTTGTGGACCTGCTGAGACTCTGGCAGCCAGCAGCCCTAGCATCAGAGCAAGGCCTGCCCAATGTTCTGCTCTTTACTTGCCTCTTTTGCCTGCACTTCCCTACAAATCTTGGGTTCTCTTTTTAGATCTTGTAAGAGCCTGAGGATTGGGGTTCCTCTGATTCTGGCTAGGGAAGTAGGATTTTATCTCCTCTCACCTTTGAGCAGAAGATAGCAAAATTTTTGGTGGCCCCATCCTGCAGAGCACGCTGCCCGCTGCCAATGGTGCAGAGAGCTCAGGCCTGTGCTAGTGACTACTGTCCCTGGAAGGACTCAGTGGGCTTCTCCTGAGTCTGTCTCAGCCCGTGTGGTCTTGGGGACAGGGGAGGGAAGGAGGAACAGGGAGTGGAGACTCGTCCCCTGGCACTCCTCCCCTGCACTATGCCCCTATCAGGTTCCCACCCCTCCCTGGGCCCCAAGCAGCTGTCCTGAGACCTGCTTTAACCCCCTGCTTGCTGCTGTCGCCTTTCCTGGGGCCACAGTTTTCCCAGGGGCCTGCCAATCTCAGTCCCTCATTCCTCTCATCTAAATGCCACCTTTTCCTAGCCCTTGTGGCATCACGCTGGGGTGGCTGGGGCTTGAGGGATCCATGAGGGGTGGCCCCTCTGTGCCTTCCAAGGCCCAGGAGCTGGCAGGCAGTGTGGGCCCTGAGTCAGCCTGGTCTGTTTTTAGGGCTCGGCAGAGTCCTACACCAGCCGACCCTCGGACTCTGACGTGTCTCTGGAGGAGGACCGGGAAGCCCTAAGGAAGGAGGCAGAGCGCCAGGCATTAGCCCAGCTTGAGAAAGCCAAGGTGAGAAATACAGAGTCAGGGGGCTGTGCTGGCACTATTTCCCCCACCCCAGGCCTTAGAGATGGGCTGAACAGACCCAGGGTCAAGTTTTGGCCCTGACACTTCTCAGCTGGTATACCCCAAGGCCTTGATGGGCCCCTGTCTTACCCCTGTAAAATGTGGGCTATACTACTTGCCTTCATGTGTAGTATAATAGGTGCTTAATAGTGTTGCCAGACGTAATAGGAACTTGAGACTCTCCACTTCTTTCTGGAGTCCAGTGTGTCCTGGGTTGATCCTCATGAGCTGTGTGATCTCAAGCGAGCTGCTTAACCTTTCTGAACTTTGGTCTCCTCATTCATTAAAATGAAGATAATAATAGTAGTTAACATTTATTTATTTATAAAGATTTTATTTATTTGACAGAGAGAGACACAGTGAGAGAGGGAACACAAGCAGGGGGAGTGGGGGAGGGAGAAGCAGGCTTCCTGCCGAGCAGGAATCCCAGTGCAGGGCTCGATCCCAGGACCCTGGGATCATGACCCGAGCTGAAGGCAGATGCTTAAATGACTGAGCCACCCAGGTTACCCTCACTTTTAAAAAAAATTTTTTAAGATTTAATTTAATTTTTGTTTTTTTAAAATAATCTCTTCACCCAATATGGAGCTCAAACTCACAACCCCGTAATCAAGAGTCATGTGCTCCACTGACTGAACCCACCAGGAGCTCCTAGCAGTTAACTTCCTAAGGTTTTTGTGGTGAATAAATGAGGTAATGCTTGTAAAACATGTAACACAGGCCCTGGCACAATAAATGTAGCTGCAGTTATTATTATTATTATTACTAATATTCTTTCCAGATGTCATTCCAGACTACTACGTCCAATCCCAGTGGCTCCCTCCCTTCTGAGAAGGCCAAATTCTATTTTTTTTTTTAAGCTGTGAAATTTAACATATAGACAGGAAAACTACTAAAACCAGGGGTGTCTGGGTGGCTCAGTGGGTTAAGCCTCTGCCTTCAGCTCAGGTCATGATCCCAGTGTCCTGGGGTCGAGCCCCGCATCGGGCTCTCTGCTTGGCACGGAGCCTGCTTCTCCCTCCCTCCTCTCTGCCTGCTTCTCTGCCTACTTGTGATCTTTGTCTGTCAAATAAATAAATAAAATCTCAAAAAAAAAAAAAAACCTACTTAAACCATTCAGTATACTTTCTAACAATCAACACAGAAAATCTCCACATCATCCCCATCCCAGTACATTGTGGCTTAACCCTCCTGTTGTCATTCTCCCTGTGCACCTCTAGACCAAGCCGGTGGCGTTTGCTGTGCGGACAAATGTCGGCTATAACCCATCTCCTGGGGATGAGGTGCCAGTGCAGGGAGTGGCCATCACCTTCGAGCCCAAGGACTTCCTGCACATCAAAGAGGTGGAGAGAGCACTTGGTGTCTGGAAGGGTGGGGGCGGGAGGGGGGTGCGGGTAGCAGGTACCAGGAGAGGGGCAGCCGGAGCTCTAGCGGAAAAAGACTTCTGAGCCTAGCAGAACTTGGCTGAATCTGCTGTGTGACCTTAAAGAAATCTCTTCCCCTCTCTGAGCCTCTAACTTTCATTGGTAAAATGGGGTGGCGATGCCGAGGTCACACGGCTGGCTCTCGAGAGGGTTTGGGATGAGATCTGTAAGGGGAGTGGCAGAGTGCAGGCACATGTGGGTGTCAGCATTTGCTCCTCTTCCTGCCTTTCCAGGGCGCGGTGAGCCCATGGTGGGATGAGTACCTGCTGGGGGTAGGGTGATCTGTGGCCTGAGTGGATACAGGTCCTGGGGTTGTTCTGAGACCTGGGGGCTGGCTCTTTGTGGCGTGAGGGGGGGTGTCACCCCCTGGAGAGGATTGGCAGGTCCCGGGGTGGTTTCCCCCTAGGGTGGCTGCTGGCTTGCCCCTCCAAGCTCCCTCTTGTTCTCTCCCACCCCACCTGCTGTGGCTGTCCGCAGAAATATAATAACGACTGGTGGATCGGACGACTGGTGAAGGAGGGCTGTGAGGTTGGCTTCATCCCCAGCCCCGTCAAGCTGGACAGCCTGCGCCTCCTGCAGGAACAGAAGCTGCGCCAGAACCGCCTCAGCTCCAGGTGTCTAGCTGGGGACCACAAGGGGGCCCTCCAACTGGGACTCGGGGACAAGGGTTGACCACTTGCCCTGAGGGCCCAGCCGCCTGTGGGTGTCACCCTTGGGGCTGGAGAATCTCCAAGGGGAGTGGGGGGCAGGCAGCCTGTGAGAGAACAAGCTTCCCCCGCCCTCACGCCCACCCCTCCGCTCACAGCTCCGTTTGCCTCTCTGCCTACACAGCAAATCAGGTGACAACTCCAGTTCCAGCCTAGGAGACGTGGTGACTGGCACCCGCCGCCCCACGCCCCCTGCCAGTGGTAAGAGCTGCTGCCACCTTGGAGAACTGCGGGGGTGGGGCCGGGGAGCTCCTGGGTGGGGTGGTCTCCGCACTGCCTGTCCCCTCCTTTCCATGCAGTAGGGGGCGCCCCAGTCCTGAATCCTCCAAACACACCCAGCAGTACCCCCCCTCACCGCCCCCTGTGAAGAGTAGAACACCCCTCATGCTGGGCCTGTTGGAGCCCATTCTCTCATGTCTCTCCTTCCCCTTTCTTTGGGAGCTCCATCTCTCTGCCTGACTCCCCTGCCCCATTCCCATTCATTTCTTCTAGCTCTTTTCCATTCACCTCTTCTTCTTTCTTTTTTCCCCATCCCATCCCTGCCTTCTGTACTTGTGTCTCCATGTCCATCCACTCCTCCCCACCTCGCCTCCCTCCTCTCTCCTGACTGCGGTCCAGGTAATGAGATGACTAACTTAGCCTTTGAACTAGACCCCCTAGAGCTAGAGGACGAGGAGGCAGAGCTCGGGGAGCAGAGCGGCTCTGCCAAGACTAGTGTTAGCAGTGTCACCACCCCGCCACCCCATGGCAAACGCATCCCCTTCTTCAAGAAGGTAATTCTTGCTGGGTTCTGGCAAGAGGGCAGGGGGTCAGGGCCCAGCTCTTTGGCAGTGGGAGGGGCTAGAACAGATTCAGATGCAGCTCTGGCCTGGTTCTTTGGGGAGCATGGCCTCCTACCAAGGAGCAGGGAAGGCTGGCATGGCACCAGGAATAGGCACGTCCAGCTTAACGCACCAGTCCACCCTGGCCCACCCCCAGGAAGGGATGTTTCCTGCAGTTGAAGCACCCCTTCCCTTGGAAGGCTGTACCCTCTTGCCCCAGCACCACGAGAAGCAGGGGCTGGTGGTAATGAAATTGGGATGTTCTGTATCTGCCCTCCACCCCCGCGTGTGATGGGGAGAGTGGAAGTGACCCCTCTTTATCTTTTTTGGACTCCGTGGGGCTAGGGTGGGCACATGGGGGTCTACTGGCTGCACAGTGGGACAGTTTAAGGAACGCTTACAATGGGCAGGTTGGACTGCGCTAGAGGCAGGAGATGGGGACCAAATTATGGGCTGTCACCCTTTCCAGAACTTTTCCCAAGACCCAGAAAGGGGAAGGGCATGTCGGAATATTCCCAAGTCCACTGGACTGACTGTCAGTCCTTCTCCCAGCCCTGATCTTGGGCCATCTTTGGCTCCCCCTTGGCACGGGGTCCTGTCCCCTCTCTCTGGCTCTGTCTGTCACTAACACGCATGCCTTGTTATCTCTCCTCGTCTGCCCGCTCTCCCTCCCTCTCTTGTCCTGGCTCCTTCCTTGCCCTCTGCCCCTGCCTGGGTGCCCTCCCCTCTCTCCCCCGCTCCCCACTCTTGGCAATCTCTGGACCCAGCCAAACAGAAGCAGAAGTCGGTGAGTATCACAGCTTTCTGTGTCCCCCTCCCCACCCCCTGGGATGAGCTAGTGGGACCTTCTAACACCCATTCTCGTGCCCTCCCCACCCCCCCCCCATTTCCCTCACCCTGGTTCTCCTTGGCCATCCCTCCTGATCCCCTACATCTGGGCTCTGGGAGCAGAGGGAGGAGAGGATGCATGGGGGAGCCTGGAGGCTGCGGAAGAGGGGCTAATGCCATCTCCACTGTGGGGTTCCCCCTCCCTGCTTCCACCTCAGACAGAGCATGTGCCCCCCTATGACGTGGTACCTTCCATGAGACCCATCGTCCTGGTGGGACCGTCGCTCAAGGGCTACGAGGTAGGAGCCCATAGAGGGGAGTGGATCCAGAGGGGCCCAGACCTCTAGAAAGATGCTACAGAAAGGTTCAAACTCCAGGGAGATCCCCTGGAAGGGCCCAGATTCCCAGGGTATCTCTCCAGAGGGCTACAGACCTTCAGAGAAGCCCCCAAAGGGGTCTGACCCACAGGGAGACCCAGAAGGGTCCAGTCTTCTGCCTCCCCCAAGACACCCCTGGAAGGGTCTTCCCAGAGAATCCACCGAGAAGAACCCTTGGAATCAGAGACCCCATTGGAAGTTCCTCAGACCCAGAAGGAACCCCCCCACCTCCCCCAGGGGCCCATTTATCTCAGGAATTAAATAAGAAAATGGAATGTGAGAGTGTACGTACTTAGTAGTCTACCCTTCCTGAGTGGCTTTAAACACCTGACTTCCTCCCCCACCCCAACCCCCAACCTCAGGTTACAGACATGATGCAGAAAGCTTTATTTGACTTCTTGAAGCATCGATTTGATGGCAGGTAAGACCCTGGGAGCTGGCTCCCCACTCCCACTGTGGTCCTCTGCTTCCTGGGCTTCCTTGGACTGAAGGCTAGGAGGAAGGCCTGGAGCCTGGGGGCGTGGGCAGAGCGCTCGAGCCCACCCTGACCCCTTACTCCCCTTGCTCCGTTCCTCAGGATCTCCATCACTCGTGTGACAGCGGACATTTCGCTGGCTAAGCGCTCAGTCCTCAACAACCCCAGCAAACACATCATCATTGAGCGCTCCAACACACGCTCTAGCCTTGGTGAGCCCACCCTGCGATGTGGGAGGGGAGGGTGGAGGGGGTGCGTCTCCAGAAGGGCTGGGTTGTCCGTTGCCTCTTGGGGAGGCCCCCCTACATTCCCCCTTCCCCGTGACTCTGCGCCCCGCAGCTGAGGTTCAGAGCGAGATCGAGCGAATCTTCGAGCTGGCCCGGACCCTTCAGTTGGTCGCTTTGGATGCTGACACCATCAACCACCCAGCCCAGCTCTCCAAGACCTCACTGGCCCCCATCATTGTTTACATTAAGATCACCTCTCCAAAGGTGGGTATGAGAGCCTGACCCTAGTGGGGACAAGAGTGCTCTGGAGTTGGGTGGCCTGTCTTTCAGTCCCAGCAACTGCTTATTAACTGTGTGACCCAATCTCCCTGAGCCTTATTTTCCTCCTCTGTAAAACTCCATCAAATGGATATTGTGAAAATCGAACCTAATGGGAATGCTTAACACTTAGCAAAGGGTCTGGTATAATGTGCCCCATTATGTATTAGCGGGTATAAGTATCATTGTAGGGTCATGCAGGCCAGCCCCCTGTCTCCACTCTGGTTGACCTCCCAGCCTTGGTCCAGAAAACTGTGCTTTTTTTTGGTCACAGTGTCACCCAACTACTTGGCAGTTGGGAGGTCTTTTCTGTCATTTGATTTTGTCCCTTTTTGCTGCATTGTCCTCGCTTGGACCTTGATAGAGATGAATCGGTAAGAAGGCTGATTTACTTCTTTTTTGTGTTGCAGCTCTGTGAGTTTCCCCTCCTAGGCGTTAGTGGAGATTTGAGAAACATGGAGGGCAAGTTCAGGTGAAGGATTTGAAGTGAGAAAACAGCTTAGGTTCAAGCCTTTGCCCTGGTTGACTTATTCATTCATTCATTCATTCATTCATTCATTCACTTTTGTTGTTTGTTTGGTTGTTGTTTTGTTACTGAGCTTGGGATCTCTGGAGGATTTATGTAGCCTCAGCCTCAATTTCTTCACCTGTAAAATGGGAATTAAAGTCCCTCCCTTGTTATTGTTGAGGGGATTTGAGGTAATGATGGAGAGAGAGAGCCCCGAGTTCTGTCTGATTCATGACTGACAACCAAGGGTGATAACTGTTCCGATTTTAGGGGTGCCTGGGTGGCTCAGTCATTTACTCAGGTCATGATCCCAGGGTCCTGGGATCGAGCCCCTTTGGGCTCCCTGCTCTGTGGGAAGCCTGCTTCTCCCTCTCTCACTCCCCCTGCTTGTGTTCTCTCTCTTGGTGTGTCATTCTCTGTCAAATAAATAAATACAATATTAAAAAAAAAAAAACTGTTCCCATTTCGGAACACACCCTATGAGCGCAACACCCAGATACCCTGACCTTTCTGAGTCCTAAGTTTCTAAGGAGTAGAAAGGGGAAGATAGGATTGAAGTCCTCCCTAGGGTGATTGAAAAGATCTAATGAGTTAATGGATACAAAAACACTTTGTGAGCTGGGAAGTGACTGATCCTTCCATTTCTCCCAGGGGCACTGACCGAGGTGAAGGATAGGGACTCTGGAACCAGGGCACCCGGAGTTAATGAACCAGCACTGCTACTCCTCGCTCTGTGCTCTTTTGGCAAAGTCACCTAACCTCTCTGTGCCTATTTCCTCGCCTGCAAAATAGGAATCCTCATGTGGTGGTTGTGAGGATGACATAGGTGCAAAAAAAAAAAAGCATGCAAAACACCCGGACCTACTAAACACTATATCTATTCTTTTTCTTTTCTTTTTTACTTTTTAAAAAATATTTTATTTATTTTTTTATTTGACAGAGATCACAAGTAGGCAGAGAGGCAGGCAGAGAGAGAGGAGGAAGCAGGCTCCCTGCTGAGCAGAGAGCCGGATGCAGGACTCGATCTCAGGACCCTGGGATCATGACCTGAGCCAAAGGTAGAGGCTTTAACCCACTGAGCCACCCAGGCACCCCTTTTCTTTTCTCTTTTTAAAGATTTTGTTTATTTGACAGAGATAAGTGAGAGGGAACACAAGCAGGGGGAGTGGGAGAGGGAGAAGTAGGCTTCCTGCCGATCAGGGAGCCCAATGCGGGGCTCGATCCCAGGACCCCAGGATCATGACCTGAGCCAAAGGCAGGTGCTGGACTGAGCCACCCAGGCACCCCCCCCCTTTTAAAATATTTTTGTTTTGAAATAATTCCAAATCTAGAGAAGGGTTGCTAGAATAGTACCAGGAACTGCCATTCTTTGAATGCCCTTCACTCAAAAGCCATTTAAAGTATATTACTTAGTTTTCTTCAGATTCACTAATTGTGAACATTTTGCCACGTTTACTTTATGTATGTGTTATGTATATGTGTATTTATATATATTTTTTCCTTCTGAATCATTTGAGAGTAGGTTGAAGATACCATACCATGTCTTTATTCCTAAGTATTTCAATGTGTGTTTCTTAAGAACCAAGGACATTAATCTACATCACCACAGTACAATTGCCAAATTCCAGAAATATTTTAGTCCTTCATTTTTCAATTGCCCCAATAATGCTCTTTATGGCAATTTCTCCCTCAGTCCAGGATCACGTGTTACATTTAGTTGCCTTATCTCTTTAACATTCTTTTTTTTTTTTTTTTTTAGATTTTATTTATGTGTTTGAATGAGAAAGAGCTCAAGTGAGAGAGAGAGAGCACAAGCAGTGGGAGGCAGAGGGGCAGAAGGAGAGGGAGAAGCAGACTCCCCGCTGAGCAGAGAGCCCTACTTGGGGCTCAATCCCAGGCCCCCGAGATCATGACCTGAGCCAAAGGCAGGTGCTTAACCCACTGAACCACCCAGGCGCCCCTCTCTTTCACATTCTTAAACCGGAACAGTTCCCCAGCCTTTCTTGGATTTTTACGACACTGCCGTTTTTGAAGAGTACAGACCACAGACTCTGTAGACTGTTCCTCAGTGTGGGTTTGCTTGATGTATGCTTGTGATGAGGCTTAGGTTTTGCATTTTGGCGTGACGTGTCTTTCAAGATGCTTGAGGTGTCCGTTGTGCTGTTGGTGACATTAAGTTTGATCATTTAGTGAAGGTCATGGCTTTCTGTTTAGTTATTATTACCATTATCATTACTGCTGTGGAGGTGAGAATAATAATAGTGGCTCCCTCATGAGATATTATCAGGACTAAACCAGCTGATCATGTGGAAAGCGCAGAACGGCGCCTGTTCGCAGCAAGTGTCCCATCAAAGATAGCTGCTGCTGTTCCCGTGCGGGTGCCTGCCTGGACAGTGAAGGCTGTAAAGGTGACAGGGATCAGGAAGGTGAATCACTGCCTTTCAGAGAGTCACTTCCCAGGAGAGGCTGGCATGAGACCCGGGAGAGAGCCTGAGCATTGTGTTAGCATGGACACAGGCCTGGCGAGGTCATTTCGGAAGAGGTGGTCAGGGCTGAGAATCATCTAGCGTCCTTCCCTCCCTCCCCAACCCTGACCTGCTTCTCTGACTTGGTGCACTGCGAGATCCCTCTAGCTCCTCTTCTCTCCCCCCAAACCAGGTACTTCAGAGGCTCATCAAGTCCCGAGGGAAGTCTCAATCCAAACACCTCAATGTCCAAATAGCGGCCTCAGAGAAGCTGGCACAGTGCCCCCCCGTGAGTGCCCAGACCCCGGGGAAGGGGGGATATTTGGGTTCTCCGGTTTCCTCTGGCCTGCATGAGAGACAGAGTCACCAGGAGCACCAGGGTGGGGTCTATGGGAGTGAACTGGTCTTCCGGGAAAGGAGCGCCGGACAGGCAATCAGAGATGGCTTTTGAGCCCCAGAAGCCCAGTTCTGTGTGGGGCATCAAGTCGGCCTCCAGACTTGGTTGCCTTATATCTAGGACGAGAGGGTTGGACTGTCTGGGTGCCAGGACCCTTTGTAGTTCTGCCAGTGTCTATATCTGAGAGTCGTCCTCTTCCTGGACATCCAGTGGTTTCTTTTTAATTTTGTCCTTCAACCCTTTGACTCCACCCACTGCACCCAGGCCACACCCTCACCCCCAAGGTCACGCCCGGCTCATCCCAGCCCCGCCCCTAACCCCGACTCCACAGGAAATGTTTGACATCATCCTGGACGAGAACCAATTGGAGGATGCCTGCGAGCACTTGGCCGAATATTTGGAAGCCTATTGGAAGGCCACACACCCGCCCAGCAGCACTCCGCCCAATCCGCTGCTGAACCGTACCATGGCTACTGCAGCTCTGGCCGCCAGCCCTGCCCCCGTCTCCAACCTCCAGGTACAGGTGCTCACCTCACTCAGGAGAAATCTCAGCTTCTGGGGCGGGCTGGAGGCCTCGCAGCTGGCCAGGTCCGTGCCCCAGCAGCAGGAGCATGCCATGTAGGTGTCCCACCCATCTCCCCTCCTGTCCAAGGCTCGGAATTGGAGCTCAGGGAACATGGGGAAGAAGGGAAGAGGTTTATTTTGTAAAAAATGTGGTTGAGTGGCAGCTTCTGGTGTCTGTGGTTTTTGATGGGATGGGGGGGTGGTGCCTCCCTGGGCCTGGCCTGTCCCACTGGACTACAGCTGCTGCCCTAAGGGCTTTTGGATATGAGGCCTGATTGGGGTATTATTATAAGACAGGTGATTAGGAGAAAAACATGTGGAAGATTGATATTTTCCTTCACTGGACTTCACAGCCATTTTGTTTTTATTTTTTAAATTTATGTTTTGTTTTGTTTTTTAAGTAAACTCTACACCCAAAGTGTGCCTTAAACTCACAACCCTGAGATCAAGAGTTGCATGCCCTACCAAGTGAGCCAGCCAGGCACCCCCCCCCCCCCCATTTTAGTTCCAACAGAGCAAGGCCCGTCAGCCCCAGGCCGTTCCCACAGAGCAGAGCCATTTAACCCAGAGAAACTGTCCCTTCTCTCAGAGCCCTAATCCCAGGAGTTTCCTGAGAGGGGACCTAGAATGAAGCATCTTATGTGAGTTGATGCCCTACCTTCCATCCTTCTCCCAGTGAAAGAGATTCCGGGAAAGGCCCTCCTATGGGGGCCCTGCCCTAGGCTGGATCTCCTCCCCTGGGAGCTGCTTCCCATCTCTGAGCTCACACCATTAAGTATTTGATTCTAGATTAGAGCCAGGAGAAAGCCATGAAATCATTCTAAGACCATTGCTTTTCAGATTTGTTTTCAGTAACAGAGCTCATTTGTTCATTGAAACTTCTTTTTTTTTTTTTTTTAATTTTTTTTAAAATTTGTTTGACAGAGAGGGAGATCACAAGTGGGCCAAGAGGCGGGGCAGGGGGGCGGGTGGAGCAGACTACCTGCTGAGCAGAGAGCCCAATGCGGGGCTCAGTCCCTGAGATCATGACTTGAGCTGAAGGCAGAGGCTTAACCCACTGAGCCACCCAGGCGCCCCTGTCTGTGTACAAGCTTTTATGTGAACATACATTTCCAGTTCTGGATTGATACCTAAGAGGGAAGTTGCTGGCTCATACAGTAGCTCCCTGTTTAACTTCATTGAAACTTCTAAGGAAGCTCAGTATATAGTGTCCTTGCTCTGCTTGGAGGGAGCTGGTGGCTTGGTTTCCATTTCATCTCTACAGGGACCCCTAAAGCACTTCTGTGCCCTTCCATCTTGGGTCTCCAGAGAACAGCTTAGAAACTTTTGGTCTAATCCTTATCATACCACCACAGAGAAACTGGGCCTTAGAGAGGAGAGTCATTTGCTCAGGGTCACACAGCTTGAAGTGATCGGGGATGACACTAGAACCCAGGCCTTCTTGCACCCCACCCAGCTGCTTCCGTGGTGGCCGTGACCATCAGATCACCTTTATGTGGCATTTGGAGCTGAGGGTGTTGGGCCACCTCATTGTCTCTGGGGGCAGGGGAGGAGGAGGGGATTGTGTGTGGAGGGGTTTGGGGGTGGAGACCCGCCAGCTTTCCCCAGGCTACTGCTTTGGTTTTTTTGCTGGGGTCAGGGCAGGAATCCTATCAATTTTGGAGACTTTGTCCTCTGGCTAGGGAATGGAGAGGGGAGGTGTGGGGCTGTGGAAGCCTGTGATTAGGGTCTGGTTTGAGCTGAAGGAGCTGGGGTTAGTGAGCTCAAGCTGCAGTCCGCTTAGTATATTTGGAAAACTGGAGCAGTGACTAACTGAATCAACCACTAACGAGTGGCAATGCTAATGAGCTGTTAATGATGATTTAGCCCGAGACAGCATTAATGACGTGCATTGAGGAAGCAATGACTAATTATTCATGGGCTTTCTACCATGGTTACCAGAAGAGTTCATGGCTCCTCATGTCTTAGAAAGGTTGGGTGGGCATCCAGAGGTTTCTTTTTAGAGGAGCAAAGGCCCTGAGGTCTGTCCTCTGGCTGGGCTGTAGAGCCCTTTGCCCAGCTGCCCACCCCCTTTAGCCAGGCTGGATGTCTTGGTGCCATCACTAACCTGCCTTGCTTTGTTGTGTCTCTCTCACCCCTGCCTGATCTGCATGGTGTGTGCTGTCCGTCTGCTAACCAGGGACCCTACCTTCCTTCCGGGGACCAGTCGCTGGAGCGGGCCACCGGGGAGCACGCCAGCGTGCACGAGTACCCCGGGGAGCTGGGCCAGCCCCCAGGCCTTTACCCCAGCAGCCACCCACCAGGCCGGGCAGGCACCCTGCGGGCACTGTCTCGCCAAGACACGTTTGATGCCGACACTCCTGGCAACCGAAACTCTGCCTACACGGAGCTGGGAGACTCATGTGTGGACATGGAAACGGACCCCTCAGAGGGCCCAGGGCTTGGAGACCCTGCAGGGGGCAGCACCCCACCGGCCCGGCAGGGATCCTGGGAGGATGAGGAAGAAGACTATGAAGAGGAGCTGACCGACAACCGGAACCGCGGCCGGAATAAGGCCCGCTACTGCGCCGAGGGTGGGGGTCCCGTTTTGGGGCGCAACAAGAATGAGCTGGAAGGCTGGGGGCGAGGTGTCTACATCCGCTGAGAAACAGAGGCCACGCGGTGGGGGGTGGGGAAGGGCTCTGAGCCCTGGGGAGGTACGGGACCGAGGGGCTCGCCACCGGGGTGTATCTTTCCTCCAGGGGGCGCTGCCTCCCTCTCAGATGCCTTCACCGGATGTTTGGGGTTTCTTTTGCGGTAGCATCATAGCTCCCAGGATTCCCTTAAAGCCTGGTTGTAGGTTTTCACCTCCCTGGTTTGGATGGATGGGGGGATGCCCACCTTTCCGCAGTGTCCCCTTTCCCCCGCTTCAGGGGGCTCTCTCCCCTCACTCCCAGAGAAAAGGTGCACTTCCTTAACTCTTTCTACTTGGGGCTCTATATGGGGGTCCTAAATGGGGTAGCCCTTTCTTTCCCCAACCTGGAGTATTTGGGAAGGGTGAGGGGGCTTTTCCTGGAGAGGGAGAGCGTAGACTCCTTCTCATGAGGGCTGTCTTCCCCAAACCCCAGATCCAGGGTCCCTCCCCGTGCCCACCTCTCTCCCAGCTTCCTGGCACCGTTGTCTGGTGGGTGAAAGGTAGAGAATGGAAGCCCCATGGGGAGCTTATCTTGGGTAGAGAGCGCAGGCATCAAATGTCCTGAGCTCTGCTGGAGTCCGACCCGGACCCCTGAAGAGCGGGCAGCCAGAGACCCTGCTACCCACCCCTCCACATCCATGCCTCGGCCTTCGCCCACCCCAGGAATGAGCTTTGCCTACAACCTCCCTTGCCTACTGCCATCAGAAGAGGAGGCCCCTCTGTGTCTGAGCTCCCGACCCCGTTTCATCTGGGTATGGCACCCATGGAACACTAGTCCGCCTCATTTTGAAACCAAAAAACTGCTCCTTCACTATCACCCGGAGGCCCCAGGGGAGAGGCCCTGCAGGTTGGTGCCCAAGAGGTGATCACCACCCCAGGGGTCATCTTGGGACCTCGGATCTCCCATGGGGGGCTTGGCTGCTGCTGCTGTTCTATTTGCCTCTTGTGATCTTGTCCTATACCCACGTCCACTCCCCCCAGGAGAGGCCTTGGTATCCTCCCGGCCTCCCAAGTGTTCCTCAGCCTAGCATCCCTCCAGCCCAGCAGCCCTGCCCCTCCCCAGCACCCAGCTGGGCCAGAGAGAGCCGATTGTGCCAACGAGGACTGGGCCCTGCCCAGCTGCCCGCCTCAGGGATGGGCCCCTCATGCCTGTCTCACCACCTCCTGTGCCAATGTTGTCCCACCCCCCCAACTGGGGGTGGGGTGCAGCTTCCACTCACTGGTTAGAAGACACCACTGCCCAACCTTCCTCCCTCCCTGTCTGGTGTCCTGTGCCCCCATCTGTCTGTCTGTCCATCTGTACTCCCCTAGAAGTATTTGGCCACATATAAAACCGCCGTCATGTCCTTTGCAGCCGCCTCCAGAGCCTGGTTCTTCGTTCCTGCCGTGCAGCAAGCCTGGCCCCCGCGGGAGCTGCATGCAGGGGAGTGTGAAGGGGCGGGTGCGGGAGGAAGCTGGGCCCCGAGCTGGTTATTCAACAGGATAGAGTGCTTTGTTTTGCAGCTCTCTCAAGCATCACGGTCAAGGCTGATGGGAGCTCTGCGGCCACTTTCAGCCACAGCTTCCCATCAGCCCCAAGTCTTACCCGTTCCCCCATAAGTAGAGCCTGAGAAAATGGGAGACTGAGGTGAAGTGGGGTGTCGCAGGCATTACTCAGTGGGTGAGATCCAGTTTTTCTGCCCCTGTGGGCTCAGCTGCCGACCAGCACCTCCTGAGAGAGAGTGGCTGAGTTCCATCTGGTGCCCTTCTCCACTGATGTCCTGGCTGACCAGCTTTGGGGGATGAAAGAGGTCTACTTTGGGGGGGGCAGGGAATGGGGGCCACCCCAGCCCGATAACATCAAGAGTGAGAAAGTCAGCAGGTGTCTGTGTCAGTTCTGTCATCACCAGCTGGCAGGATGTGGACCCCGGACTGCTGTCACTGCTGGCCTGTGTATCCTGCCTCACGTGGCACTCAAACCATTTCTCCACTCTCCTTGTTTCTGGGGTGGTGGATCTGGAGGACTAGAGCTCCTGGGTCCCTCACCTGAATGTTTTTGCCCTAAGTGCATGTGGGGATGGGGAGTGTAGAGGGCAGCAGCCATCTAGACCTTCCAGGTGAGAGGTTAGCAGGCCCAAGGAAAGGAACTGGGCAGGTCCACAGGTCAGGTGGCTGGCCCAAGATCCCAGGGAGTTGATGGCAAAGACTGCTGGGATTGGAGTCCAGTCTCTGCCTCCCAGCCTAGTGTTCTTACCCCACAGCCTTTCAAAGCAGTCAATCCTTTATTCCTGTGTTTACTCACTGAACATTAATTGAGTACCTACTGTATACCAGGCACAAGTCTAAAAGGGAGCCACAGACCATTCTGGACAGCACTGTGAGCTCTCTGCTGGGAGAAGCACTGGGTTCTGCAGGAACCTGGTAGAAGGGAAATTCCCTTAGTCTGGGGAGGTCAGGAGAGGCTTCTCAGAGGAGGTGAGGCTTCAGTGAGGTCTAGAAGCCTGGTTAAGAGTTAACCTGGTGGTGGTGGAGGGAGTAAGTGTTCAAGGCAGAGGAAGCAGGTGACATGCATGGCATGTTCCTGGTACTTCACCAGCAAAGTGTGCTCTCAAGGCGGTGGTCAGAGAAGGGTCAGCAGGAGCAGATCACAGGGGGCCTTGAGTCATCATGGGAGTCTGGGCTTTGTCCTGAAGCCGCTGGGCAGACATTGAAGGCTTGTAAGCAGCAATGGCAAAGTTGTCTTGGTTGCGGTTTGGAGCATAGATTGGAGGGGCTAGCCTGGACACATCTTTGGTCCTCTGGGTTAGAAACAAGGTGGGGCTGCACTAGGCCAAGGCAGTGGGATGGATAAGGAGGCAGTGGCAGCCAGAGACAGACAGCAAGCAGTTAGAATCCAGCGCTCTTGGAGAGCAATTGGTGGTGGCCAGTGAGAGAGAGGGTGGTGTCTGGGGGCAACTGTGGGTGATGGTCTTCTCAGACATAGAGGAAACAGGTGGAAAAACCATGTTTTTGTTTTTGTTTTTTAAGATTTTACTTATTTATTTGACAGACGGAGATCACAAGTAGGCAGAGAGAGAGAAGGAAGCAGGCTCCCCGCTAAGCAGAGAACCTGATGCGGGGCTCGATGTGGGGCTCATTCCAAGACCCTGGAATCATGACCTGAGCCAAAGGCAGAGGCTTTAACTCACCCAGGCACCCGGAAAAACCAGGGGCAGAAACAATGTCAAGCTTTGGACAAGTTAGGCTATGGTGCCTGTGGAAGGACACCCAAGAGGAGAAGAAAAGGCAGCTGGGTGCTTAGTCTGGAGAATCAGGGAATGGCAGAAAGCTCCATCTGGGGGTGGACCCCGACCTTTTGAATCAATGGCAGGAATTATTAACTTCAGTGTACAGATAAAGTTCAGTGAGGCTAAGCAACGTCCACAGTTACATGGCTATGGAGCAAGGACTTGAACTCAGATCTTTGGAGTTCAAGTTCTGCGGTGCCTGTAAGCCCCAAGTCTCATGCCGATTCCCCTGCTCCGGGTTTTGCAAGGGGAGGAGGGTTGGGGAGGAAGAAGCAGGTGTCTGAGTATGTTTGTCTCCTCTTCATGTGCCTTCTGCCTGAAATTGTGTTTTCCCGGAACTGGCAGGCGGGGGCATTTCTAGGTGACTTAGAGATGTTGAGAGATGAAGAAAGAGAGATTCTTGTCTTTTGGTAACCACAAGCCCTCAACTGATGTTCATTCAGCACGGTGGTGGTTGTCAGCATGTGAAGATTTCAACAACCATAAAGTCAGCTGGGATTAGATCTAGAGAGACTGGGGGACTGGGTTCCTACTACCTCAGGGAGTTGGGAACTGAGGCGCTGGGGACCCCTCCTGTCGGGGACCACTGAACCAGTAGCTGCTGCTGCTTCTTTTTCTTCTTCTTTTTTTAAGATTGTATTTGTTTATTTGAGAGAGAGAAAGGAGGCACAAGCATGGATAGGGCAGAGGGAGAACTCCCCACTGAGCAGGGAGCCCAATGCAGGGCTCAATCCCACATCCCTGAGATCATGAGCTGAGCTGAAGGCAGCTGCTTAACCAACTGAGCCACCCAGGTACCCCTGACCTGTAGCTTCTGTCCAGCTTCTGAATTGAGGCCAGAGAGGCCTCAGTCCAGTGTGTGGCTGAAGGTTTTCCCATCTTTCAACAAATCACAGAAGCTGGTCTGGGACCTCCACGGCCCGGGAGCAATGGGTGTTCCAGGTGGTACCTTAGAGAAAAATCTTGTCTTAGCGCCAATAATCACATCCTCAAGAAAATGTGCCTTCCTACATACTGTCTCTCAGAGTTTTGTTCTGGTTTTATTTTTTGATGTTTATTTTTGGTGTTTATTTATCTCTCGCACTAAACGGTAAAGCCTCCAAAAGACCCAGACTGGGTCTGTTTTGTCTGCTTGGCCCATTTCCTAACTCCTGACTCATATTTGTCAAATAAATGAATGAATGCCCCCTAAGACCCAAGCTCTAGGCCTGGCAGCAGAGGCAGCTCTTGTCTGTGACGGACTGTGCTCCAGCTAGCAGAATGTCACTTTCAATTCTGCAATTGGTGGTGGTAGTTGGGAGGGAGGGGCAGGATGCACTAAGGGGTTCCTTCCCCCCCCCGCCCCCCAGGAAACAGATGGTTAAAGTGCTTAAAGTGTTGCTGCTTCCCCCAGCACCCTCTGCACCCCCATTCTACTGCACCCAGCGTTCCTTCTTTCCTGGGGCTGAAATGGGCTCTGGTAGTCAATTCTCCTTCCCTCTAACTCCAACCAAGCGGTTGAGGTGAGAATTCCTTATTTAGCTGACTGTTTTTCCTCTGCTCTCTCCATAGACTTCCCAGCCTTCTTCATGCGTCTTCAACTTGTGCTCATACTTCTTTAATGCTTGAAACACCATCTCTCAGGCTCTAGCATAACTCATTGTACTTCACTCCAGTAGCAACACGGTCCCAGGCACTGGACCAGGTCGGGAGTGGTGGTGGTGGGGGAGAACAAAGATGAGCAAGACCCGAACCCCCACCCTCTTGGCCTCAGGGCTGATTGGCGGAAACAGGTCAGTCTCCAGTGTTAGGGTAGCCCCATTTGTCTGGAGAACCAGGCCAGGGCTTGGGAAGTCGGTGGTTTCTATGGCAGGCGGCTAAAGGCTTTTAAGAATCCACCTTTCTGAGAAGGTGAAAGACATTCAGGTGGAAGAAACACAGAAGCAAAAGCATGACGCAAGGAGCTGGGCATGTGTGGGCAAGGACCAGTGGACGCAGAAGGTGGGCGATTACCTGCAAAGGCAGGTGAGGGCTGTTCATGGAGACTTGTGAATATCAGGTGAGGTGGCTTATCTAAATCCAGGGGCCACTAGGGACTCACTGAAGGTTTATGAGCTGTGGAGTGCCAGGCTCTGGGCTGGGCTTTATGTCGGTGAAGAGGGCTGTGCTGAGTCAGGGGGAGGCAGAGGAAGGGAGACAATCAGAGGTTTTCCCCTAGTGGAGGGGAGCACTAATGCGCTACGGGAGGACCCAGGCAGTGTGGGGGCGGAGGGAGTTGATTCTCTTGTGTGATAATCGACCTCTCCTAACTGTCCCCTCAGGCTGAGGTGGGTTTGCCTTCCCACTTCTCTTTTTGTTTTCTGGTTTTTCCCAGTTTAAGCAAAGAAGGAAATTCACAACTAAAAGAGTCCCCTCGTCCTTTTCTCACCTCCAGCACTGCTCTCTTTGGCTCGGGCTCTCTCCTGCTGGCTCTTGGCATCTGGTACCCCTCTGTAGGGTCTCTGGCTGCAAGATCTCTCTTTTTGCGCTGTCCCTATCCTCAGATGTCCACCCCCCAGATCTGGCAGCTGTGCCTGAGCAGTGGTTTGCCAGTGAATTGTAGAAGCCGTAGGGATTTACTCCTAGAAGCTAGAAGTTGCCTGTCACCAAGGGACCTCCAAAAGGGAGGGAGACCCCGCCCTTCCCTAAGGGAACTCACTTTGAGTGGGTCTGCAAGAGCCCTAGTGAAATCTCTAGTGAAACCGCTGGAGATCCAACTAGGGCTGCAATATTCTCCCAGCAGAGAGGATCAGTGACGCCTCTGCTCCACACAGCCGGCAGGTGCAGAACGGAGGGTTTTGCTTCAGTCTAGTGCCCAGACATGACAATTGGAGAAGGGACAGCTGGGACCTGGTAGTGGGTCACTGTGCTGGGCCTCCTTGATGCAGTCAGGGAGCAGGTCACCCAGAGAACCTCTAGAGTTTCCTCAGGGCAAAGGGGGGAGGGATGTGGAGTCTGGACCCCATTTTCCTTGCACCTCCAGGGCTCTAGACAAGTAGCCTGTTCGCTGTCGTTGTGACATTCATAGCACCCGTGAGGGGCCAGTGTCCCAGGGGATTCCCGGGTCCCGCAGGTGACTCGTCGGGCTTCCGTGACCTCACAGGCAAAACTCGCTCGGCCCTCCCCGGGGGCGGGGTTCTAAGCACCCTGGCTCGACCCGGGCCCCCGAAGGTCGCTGAGTCTTGCCCCTCCCTAGCCGGGGACGCGCCATGGGACAACTGATCGCCAAGTTGATGGGCGTCTTCGGGAACCAGGGTAAAGGGCGCATAGCTCATTCAAGCGACTGCTCTGATTCGGCTCCCACCCGGGGCTCCCCGAATCCGGGGTCGGGGCGGATGCGCTGAGGGACCTCGGGCCCCGAAGATCCTGCGTGGGCGCTCCTTGCAAGCTCCGGGGCCCCCTTCCATAGCCCCTTCCCGCCTCCTCCCCTCCTGCTCCTCGCGGGTGGCGCGCTTCGGTGCACAACGGGGCGCAGGGCTCCGCGAGCCTCCGTCCTCCTGGCTAAAAGGGGCCGCGGGCTGCGATCGTGGCTCTTTCTCCAGACCCCTTCTCTTGGCAAGCCCAGGGCGCCCCGGACCTTTCGGACAACCGCCTTTCAGGAAATGTGGAGCGAGGAAGGCTCAGCAATCATTTCCACTGTCCGGGAGTGCCGCTTGTGTCGGGGTCGGGGAGGAAACCTGTCCTGTTGGGTTTTGGTCGGGGAGGGGAGCAGGGAAGCAGAAATGGTACAGTGAGCAGAGGTCTCCCAGCTCGCTGGAAACACTCGTCTCCTTCTTGGGAACCCCGGTGGGGCATTCAGTACCCTTGGTTACTGAGTTTGGCCCTGACCCTGCCCTCCCTCCCCATGCCTCCAGAGCACAAGGTTATCATCGTGGGACTGGACAATGCGGGAAAGACCACCATTCTCTACCAGTTGTAAGTGACTCTCGGGTGGAAAGAGGTGGGGGTTGGCTCTTTCCACCAGACTGACAGACATTTGGACCAATCACCCTTCCCTGGGTTCCCAGGTTTTCCAGTAGCCAGGAGGAGTGATCGTGGGGGGAAGTTATGTGATCTTCCCGGCATGGTGACCCTTCAGTTCTGTGGCCGCTCGCCTGGCATTCGAATCTTGCCCGGTATAGGCGACCCCAATGGTCCCCACCATCTCCACCCCTTACCCCTACCAGATTTGGTTGCAGGCCAGAGGCTGTCAGAAACTGACTTCCTGCCTCCCTGCTCTTCGCTCCCCCTAGCGGTGGGTCTCACCTTTTAACTCCTGCACCCCACCTTTCCCTCTTAACTTTCTCCCCTTCTTCAAACCCAAAGGGGAGGGCCAGTTTTGAGTCAGGTTGAGCTCCGTAGCTCCCCATCTAGAAGGGTCTGGCACGTGTGCTGAGTAATTATCCATCGGAGCTCTTCCCAATATCCACTCTGTGGATGGCATCTCTCCCCCTTTGGAACCTCCAGAGTATTTACTTAGGAAAATTTTCCCCTGAAAAAGAAATACAAGCAAATGTTTATCTTAAACCAGAAGAAAAGAGAGCATCGAACATTACAAGCACGCAGAGTGAAAACTAAGTTTCCCAATCAATCTAGACTCCCAGATCTTCCAGAAATGCCCCCTACATATAAAAATGTGTGTGTTCTCTCTGCATTTTAACAAAACTCCGAGGTGATCCAGCTGCATATTGCTGTTTGGGGACACGGCTCTAATATGACTCCCATATCTGGGGTCCACGCCAGGACAAGGCTCAGTCCCACTCCCGCCTGCACTCCCCTGTGACCGGAGGCTTGGCCACCCTGGGCCGAGTTGTTCTGAGTTAGATCTAGCCTGACTCGGGAACCGAGGGCTGGGGGACCCAGAGCGGGGAGCAGAATGGGCTGAGCTCTTGCTGGTCTCTTCTCCCTCCCCAGCCTGATGAATGAGGTGGTCCACACATCTCCCACCATCGGTAGCAACGTGGAGGAGATCGTTCTGCGGAAGACTCACTTCCTCGTATGGGACATAGGGGGGCAAGAGGCTCTCCGCTCCACCTGGAGTGCATACTACTCCAACACCGAGGTGAGCGGCATGCTGGGGCAGGAGGGGCCTGGAAGGCTGCTTGCTGTGTGACTTGAGCCTGTCACTTCCCCTCTCTGAGCCTTCGTTACCCGAACCTGTGAGGTGGAGATTGTAATAATGATTACCCCAATGGCTGTGAAAATTAAAACAAAACAAAACAAAACTGCTAACACATGTGTTTCAAATCCTTAATGCAGCAGTGTTTTGTTAAAATTTGTGAATACCTCTTGGCAGCTTTGCTTGCTGGCAGCTTTCTGTGTGATGCCCTGTGTGGCGTAGGCCCTTGGTCTCCAGGGGCCTTCCTTTCTCACTCTGGCACCCGTGGATTAAGTGGTTTGCTTCCCAGAGTGAGACCGAGTACGAATTCCAGCACCGCCACTCACCAGCTGTGTGTTCTAGGGCAAGATCTGCCCTCTCGCTGAGCTCATCTCCTTTGTAAATGGTGCTAAGCCTGGTCCAGGGGCACAGGGCTGTGCTGGGACCCGAATGCTGACCCCAACGCCTACGGCATAGCATCGCCTCTGGCACGCAATCCGAGTCGTGCTGTGTTCCCCCACCGTGTGGATAGAAAAGGGAATGAAAACGGGACTTGAGGGCAGTGAGAGCTTGAGACCAGACCCAGTTCTCTGTGGGGCTAACATCAGGGCGATGTAGAGGCCGGTCGGGAGCACAGTGGGCGGGAGACACGGTCCTGCCGGAAAAGCCCACGACTCACCACTGCCCTCTGCTGGCCAGTTCGTCATCCTCGTGATTGACAGCACGGACCGGGACCGGCTGCTGACCACTCGTGAGGAGCTATATAAGATGCTGGCCCACGAGGTAAGGCTCCCGAGGTTGGGAGAGGGCCCCGGGGAGACTAGCTGTGGGACCTCAGCCTACTCACTCAGCCTCTCTGAGCTTTGTTCCTGAGTACCCCGTGTCTGAGAGCCGCTACCCCAGCTGTCTGGACAGGGCTAATTTCTCCCAGAAGAAGGGCCCTAATGCCCTCAGCACAACCGATCGCGGAAGCCAGAGCTACTGGTCCAGGTCGTGACCCCCCTTCTCACTCACCGTGGGACTTTCTCCCCTCAGACAAGTCACTTCACTTCTCTCAGTTTTTCCAAATACAAAATGGGGAGGATCACCAAATTTCTGCCTCATGGGACTGTTGTAAGGATCACAGAGCTGGCAGGCAGGCAATCTGCAAGGTGTCGGTGTCCGCGAGTGTGGTTGCCCCACGTCGGGTACCACGGGGCATGGGCTTCTCCTGCAGGGACAGCAGGGGGCTAGGGAGGACTTAGGGAGCAGGGGGATGGGAAGCTAGGCCCTGGCAGGCTGACTGGGGCTGGGCTCCTCTGTCTACAGGCTCTGCGAGATGCTTCCGTCCTAATCTTTGCCAATAAGCAGGATATGAAGAACTCCATGACCACCTTGGAGATCTCTCAGTTCCTCACTCTGACCGCCATCAAAGACCACCCGTGGCATATCCAGGGCTGCTGTGCCCTCACCGGGGAAGGGTTAGTGGCTCCCCACCTGGACGTCCAGGGTCTGGCCCAGTCAATGAACAGCTGACCATCAGAACCTTCTCCTGTTTCTCCCCTGTCAGAATCTGGCTCATAGGCGCACACCCAGGGCGATTATACTGACTCTCAGGGTTTCTGTAGAGAGTAAACGGTGTCATTCATTCAACATCTATTGAGCACTGATTCTGGGCCAGGCACTTTTCTAGGCACCAGGGAAACAGCATCGAAGAAAACACAAAACCCCTCTCCTGTTAAGGCATACATTCTGGTGGGAGGGAGCCGACAATAAACAATAAAATTAAGAAAAAGCTACAATAAGTTAAAAGTGGCAAGTGTTTGGAAAAGATCAAGTGGGAAAGGGAGATTGAAAGTATGTGGGCAAATGTTGCAAAGGATGTGAGGGACACATAGAAAGGGGCTCTCATCAGTCTTGGAAAGTTCTCTTTCCTCTTTCTCGAGTGGGATCGCAGCAGGCTAGGAACCCAGGTGTCTGGAAGCTGGAGGGAGGTCGGTCCAAGGAACCACGCATTTCTGGTAGTGTCCTTGCCATTCCCTCCTCCAATCCACATCCATCTCCTCTGCTAGACTGTAGGCCCCGGAGGGCATGTCTGTGTTTTCACCAGTAACTCCGGCCCCTAGCCCAGGACCTGATGTGCAGTGGGTACTCAATCCATTTATACTTGTTGATGGAGAGAAGGGATTTAACTTTGGTTGTTACATCTAATCCATCGGCTCTGGGTTGGGGCTGGCGACTTGGAGGCCGTCATCCTCATGGGATATACTGATCCGTGGGATATACTCTTCCATCTTCCCTGCAGGCTGCCTGCGGGGCTCCAGTGGATGCAGTCTCGGGCCACTGCCAACTGATGTCCTGACCTGAGGCCGACCAGAAACTCTGGGGTGTTTTGCTTGGACTGTTTGGGTGGAAAATGCAAGTGACGATTATTTTCTGCGGTTCTCTGATGGGAGCTGGGTCAGCTATGGACAGTGAGATTGCCGAAGTCCACCCAACCTAACCCTCCACCGAAGGGCTAGACTGCCTGCCCTGACCTGCTGCAGACAGGACAGCAGAAGAGCTGCCCTTCGCCCTGGGGAAGCAGGTGTCTTTGGAGGCACAGGCAAGTCATTAGATGTGTTGAGGGACTGGGAAGCGGAGCCCCGTCCCCTCAGCCTGCAACCTCTTTGAGGGGAAAAAAATGGGGGATAAAGTAGGAGACCCCTGGAAATGCTCCTTATTTCCTAGAACCCCACCTCCTATCCCTCGATTCTCACCCCAGTTTTCTGGCCCCTTTGCCATCTTTGAGCAAAGGAGATTCCAGAAAGGCAAAGAGGGCAGGCGCAGGGGAAGGAGGACAGAGCCAAAAACTGGTGGGAAGGGAGAGGAGGAAGGACGGGACATCCCAGACGGGGACAGTCCCTCGCACTGCGGGGAGTTCCACTCCTCCCATGCCTTTCCCTTCCCTCTGAGATGCTGGCTGGGACCACAGCTTTTGAGAGTTAAGCCATCCCATCCTTTGCCCTCCAGTCCTTCCAGTATGAATCCCACGCCTCCCAGATGTCTCCAATTCCTACATCGTGCCTATCTTGGCTGTCTTTTGTAGTGATTTTTTAGTTGTTTTAGAATTTTTATAAAAGAGTAATAAATGCTGTTGAAGACCGCTCACTTCTTATTTATGCTACCTGTGCTTCAAACTGGCTTTTGTTTTTTGTACAAGGCATCAGCTCTGTGGAAATCCTCCTGGGAAATGGAGGGGGTACTGCTCAAGGGTACTGCCCAAGGGGCCACTGGGCTAGGGAGACTGGCTAGTTCTTTGGTCCTGGGCTCTCCCACCCTCTGCCACGTAACTGACTCCTGGCTTGCTGGGACCGGGAGCTTTGGCTCTACCTGAATCTAGAGGTGGGCGGGGCTTGATGCTGACTCCTGGAGGAGGGGAGGAGGGGCCCTTGGGGATTGGAGAAGCCCAGGAGTCCTCTGAAGGTAGAGCTGGAGACAGGATGGAAACCCAGGCTGTCCATCTGAACACAGGGAGCCCTGCTTTTACGCCATAAGACCTGAGATGGTTCTGGAGTCCATGGGTTTCTCTCCTTCCCAAGTCAGCACTGGACATCTTGGGGACAGTCTGGACACAATTATAGAAGGTCCAGGAGTCCTTAATCCTGTGGTTTCCTGAGGTGTAATGGTGGGGAAAGACTCAGCAATTCTAGCTATCCCCATTTAGTCCACAACCTGTTCTTTTCATGAAGTTACTTTGACACAGTTGTCGGACCGAAACAATTTAATATTCTCCTTATACTACAGAAACCTATTCCAGGAAAGCGCGACTGGCACGGTGGGGGTATAGCTCAGTGGTAGAGCATTTGACTGCAGATCAAGAGGTCCCCGGTTCAAATCCGGGTGCCCCCTCTCCAGCCAGATTTTTTCGTGTTTTCTTATCCAGTAGTCCATCTCTCAAAGTGCCCTGGCAGGGGAGAGGGGATGCGAGATGCGATGTCAGGGCCTGCCACACCGTTTTGCAGGCAGGCGACGATGGAGTGTTGGCTCGGCAGATCCGTGCGCCCAGCCCGCGCGTGCGTCTATGGGTGGGAAGCAGTGAGAGGGCGAGAAGCTGCTGGTTAACCCTAGGTGGACAGCCCAGACTGCGCACTCCCGAAGTGCTAGGGCGGAGGCCGGCGCACTATCAGAGAGGCCTGGCCAGCGACCCCAACGGCTCTGCCCGGGGAGGGAGGCCCAGGACCTAAGGTCCTGGCTTGGGCTGGGGAAAGGAGACCCAGAGAACGCTGTCTGAGCGTGCAGGACGGAGAGAGGGGAGCCAAGATGCAATAAAGGGGCTCCGACAGGGCAAGACAGGGGGACCTCGGCGCAGGGAATGTCCCCGAAACCAGGGATCTCGAAGGATCTCGAGGGATCTCCCTTCCCATTTCCAGACTCCATTTTGCTTACACCATTCAGTAGAAATTTTAAGCTCAGAGCTTCGGGAAACAAGTTCTGCGTTCAGGCGAGTAATCTTTTGAGATTATATTGTTTCCAACTTTTGTAAACATTGGACACGACTTCTTTTCACGAGCTCATCACAGCGCCTGCGCAGTCATAGGACTAAGAGGTTACTGCGCCCAAACGTCAGCAGAGGGGGTATAGCTCAGTGGTAGAGCATTTGACTGCAGATCAAGAGGTCCCCGGTTCAAATCCGGGTGCCCCCTGCCTACCTGTTTTCACCGGGCCACAGAGGGCCATGTCTCCAGGTGTCTTTTTCTCCCTTCATTTTATGTTGACATTGCCTTCGCCATCTTTTGAGCAGACGACGATTGGTGCAACGAAGACGCGAGACAGTGCAAGAAGCGAGAATTCTCAAGCGATGGATCTTAAAATGTGGTCCCCGGACTAGCACCACCACCTGGGAATGTGTTAGAAATGCAGATTCTCGACTTCTTCCCGGAACTATTGAAGGAGAAACCTGAGGGTGGCGCTCAGAAATTTGTATTTTTAATAAGCCCTCCAGGTGATTCTGATGGGTGCGCAAGTTCCAGAAGCTTACGTTTAAAAAAATGTACACGTCTCTTGCTTGGGATTATTTCCAAGCTGCTGTTTTCAATTCGAGCCTTTAAAGAGACCGTGTAAAACAGACCGCGGCTCCCCACTTGACCGCTAGAGGGCAGCAAGAAGCCGCAGCTGGAAGCAGCGGCCTATTCCTGTTTGAGAGTCGGGATTTGAGTTAGACAACAAGAAGAACTTACAGTCAGGCCTTGCCTTGTCCTACCGTAAAGGATTAGCGTTTAGGGCTGGAGGAGGTCGTTTCTGGGACCCTGCATCCAGAGGAAGGAGGAACTGGGATTCTGAGAGATTAGGGGGCTTTGGTTCTTGTTTCCCTTCTCAGTTTCTGTCTTTGGCCTCAGTGTCAGGGAACACCCCCCCCCTTCCAGCCCACACTTCTTCTGTTCACGCGCGTATCCTTCTTCCTGGGGAATTCCCTCAAGAGCTCTCCGTGTCCATCCCCTACCTGTCCGCGACTGTCCAGTCCCTAGGCCCCAGCCCCGTGAGAAACCAGGTGCCCCTCATCCCTCATCCTCCCACCCTCGAGTGCTCCAGCTCCTCGCCACCGCACGAAGTAGGTCAGGGGAGGGAATCAGCACCTTCGTGTCCTGACCTGATTCCCTGCCGTCTATTAAATCTCCTAAATTGTGGGTATTTTTATTCTGTCCTGAAAGAAAAGGGGAAAAAAAAAAAAAAAGGTGATCTATTCCCCAGAGTCTGTCATAAGGTGGTGGCAGGTGGGGTGAGATGTCTTCGTGCTGGGGGGAGGAGGGGTAGACTGGCTTTGAGGACTGACTGGGACCCTGAACAGGCCTGGGGTCCCCAGAGAGAAAGGTGGCCTCGGTTACCTTCTGGGGTTAAGGGGAGGTTCGGGCTGCCCTCTACCACGGTGTCCACCAGGCTGATGGCAAAGACGGTGCTAGGAACTGGGGGCGGAGGGCGGCGGTGATGGGGAAAAGGGAAAGGAGCCCCGGAGAGGGGAGTGGCATTCAGGCCTCTGTTGGCGAGAGAAGCTGGGGCGGGGGTGGTCTGTGCTGCAAGGGGAGATTCCTGGGGTGGGGATGGGCATCAGAAACCCACAGAACTCTGAGCAACAGCCCAGAAAGTCGGAAAGCCTGGTAGAGCTGGAGGAGGGGGTGCGTATGGCAGGAGTGCACCGCCCGAGGAAAGGGGCGCCTGTCCCTTCCTGGGGTGTGCGCGCACACACACACACACACACACACCCCGTCCACGGTCTTGTCTCAGCGGCTTTCCGCGGGGAGGTGGGGGTGAGGAGGGAAGGGGAGGCAGGAGCTAAGGTGCGGGGTGGGGGGCCGCTTCTCCCAGCCCAGGGTCCCCCGCCCTGTCCCCTACTCCGCCTCCAGCCACCCCCCACCAATTCCGCGGTGGGAGCGCTCCGGGAGGGCTGGGAGGACCAGGGAAGACTCTGGGAGCGCTCGGGAGGCGCCGCGCCCCCCCCCCGCCCCGCCCCCTCCCCGTCCGCGCTCCGGGAGGCCGCCGCTCTGCTCGCTCGCCGCCGGCCCGCGCCCGCGCCTCTCCCGCCGCCCCGCCGGGCCCCGCGCTCCGCCGCCTCCTCGCCGCCCACCCCTCGGCGCGCCAGCCCCCGGGACTGCGCCGCCTGAGCCCGGCCCCTCCCTTGTTCGGGGCCGCGGCCCGCAGCGGGCCGGGGGCGGGTCCTGGCACCCACCATGCGGGCAGAGCTCTGGCTCCTGGTGCTGGTGTTCAGGGAGGCTGCCCGGGCGCTGAGCCCCCCGCCCGGAGCAGGTAGGACTGGCCGGAGTCGGTCGGGGTGGGCGGGGGGCGGGGAGGGAGCAGGCAGGCGGGCGTGGGCAAGGCCAAGTACCCACCGGCCAGCGTTGTCGGGTGGGTGGGGGGACTGTCCGCGGAGAGCCAGGAACCTTTCAGGTTGTGAAAGGTGGACAGGGACCCACTTTCTTAAACACATCGGGTGTGTGAGTGAGGGTGGAGGCATCAGACACTGATGCCCCTCGCCTCTCCTTCCCTCCTGGAAGGACACCAGAGGGACCCCAGTAGAGGGGGCTACATAAGGCAATGGGCTCTGGCCCCAAAGAGGACGGTAGGGGAGTCATAGGGACCCCTCGTCACACTGAGGGAGGCTGAATTCCGATGAGACGGAGAGTCTGGGGTGCCTCCTGCCCCAGCTTTGCCACCTCCTTCTCTTCCCACCCCCCAGGTCCCACCCCAGCCCCAAGCTGACCTGGGTCAGGTCTGAATCCATTTCACATTTGGGGGCTGGATGGGAGCAGCCAGAGGGATGGTGGAGACCCAGCATCTCTCCTAGAGGAAGCTCTGTAGCAGCCTGTCCCACCGCCTTTCTCCCCCTGTTTGGAGCCTGGAGAACCCTCTGGGGCTCGGGAAGAAGCAACTTGCTGCTCCCCCATTCCCCAGTCTCCAGGACCCTCCTGTCACTCCCGCTCTGCTGTCCTGGTGGCCTTTGGCCATCAGCTGCTCTGGCTCCGGATGGGAGTGAGCAGGGGGCTCCTCTTGGCACACTCCTCTTCCCTACACTAGTGCTCCACAGTCATCTCTCCCACCTGGAAGTCCTTTCTGAGGTCTACCTTGAGTCTCTCGTATTACTTAAAACAAAACAAAACAAAACAGTGTTCAGCATGCAATTTTATATTACCTTCCTATCTCCTCAGGCACCCAGACTTCTCTGGGGTTGGGAGGTGGGTAATTTGCAGTCTAGCCTCTTGACAGCAAGAATTGAGGAGATAGAACTTTATGCCTCGGGGACATAGGTGTCCCTTAAATGGGATGGAACAGGGTCATGGGCTTGTCCTGGGAGATGCTGTAGCTGGGCTGCTGTGTCTCTGGGGTGTGCTAGCCCCAGGCACAGCATCTGTGACTGTGTTCTTGACTTCAACGGACTTGTGTGTAGAAGAGACAAGCCTGGGTCCCTGTGGAGAAGGAGGGTGAGGAAGGGTGATGGTGGTGGAAATGCAGGCAGAGAGCAGTGGAAGTTGGTATGGCAAAAGGCCGGTGATACAGAAGCACCAGTTTTCAGGGAGACCACACAGAGAAGGGCCCGAGACTTGGCTTCTTGTCCCCACATCTCACTTGCTGTGTGACCTTGAGCAAGTTACTTTCCTTCTCTGGGCCTATTTCGCCACTTCTAAAGTGGCAAAAGCAAAATCTTTGACTCTTGGTGGGTTTATGAAAGATTCTTTTTTTTCCTATTAAGGATTGTCTTTCCTTTTCAGATTTGTTATGATATATGTGGGTAACTGGCAATTGAAAAAATCTGTATAAAAGGGAGAGGTTGGCCAGGTCAGTTTTTGAGGTTCTATGCAACCCCAAACTTGGTGAGACCTTCTGAACTCAGGATGTGACTAGGATGATGAGGGAGGGCTCTGGACCCCCGACTGAGGTGGGAGAACCACAGAGAGGTTTGGGGAAAGGGAACTGGGAGATAAGGAGCCTGTGCTGGGGGGTGGGGGAGGGTGGAAAGCCTTGGGCCTGGCTGAGAGCTGCCTCTTCAGAGTCCAGTTGGGGTAGTAGACGCCTGAGGAGGCCAGAAAGAGAGGGGCAGGCAGAAACTTGAATCAAAGCTCTAAGTCGAGGACACCCTGTCTTCTGGGCTTTGCCAGAGACTCAGCCAGGAAAAAATGGACTTTCTCTGTGGCAGGAGAGGTGGGCTGGACTTCAGGAAGTGCTTGGGAAGCCAGAGGGGGCAGCTGCTGACTCTCAGTCCAGTATTTTTCGTTTTTGTTTTTTTTTTTTCCACCAGGCCTGGCTGCACTGGAGGAAAGGCCTGGGTGGAGGCGGAGGTGGGGGTGTCTTCTGGGAAGAAGAGATGTGTGTGTGTGGGGGGTAGGACATTCTAGGGGAGGGCCCCCAAGGAGGGACAGCCTGGCTGGGATCAGTGGTGGAGCCCTGGGACCTGGGGAAAGGGCATCGGGGAGCTAGATGTGAAGGAGTGCCATCCAGCCCCAAGACTCTAAGCTCTCTGGGGTGGGGGTGGGGTGGGGTGGGGGTGGGGTGGGGTGGGGCGGGGTTCGGGTGCGCCTCAGGGGGAAACTGAGATCTCCCCTCCCTCTTGATGGGTTGGTTGGTTTGGTGGAGCCTTGAAACTTCTTCCAGCATTAGAACAGGAGCAGGAGAAAGATGAAGAAGCCAAAGATATAGTCGGGAGGTGAGGAAAGACTGCATAGACAGTCAGATGGACAGACAGGAAGATGGCCTTTGGATGCATGGGGCATGGCAGGGGCAGCAGGCTCTGGCCCAAGGGGGAGCTGCCTAAAATAGAGAAAGAAGAAGCAGCTGGAGGGCTTGTCTTTGGCCTGGGAGTCAGGAGATCAGGCCCAGCATCTATCCTTCTAGCCACCCTGGCAACTGCCTCCTTTCTCTGCACCTGGATTTCCTCTTCTATAAAGTGAGGTTTGGACCAGTTCGTGTCTAGGGTCCCTATAGCCGTGATTCTGCCCCCTCCCTCAACACACCCAGGCTGTGGCACACTGGTCTTAAAGTCCAGGTGTTGGTTAGCTCAAGGGCCACATCCTCAGAGAGGCCCACCATGATGGCTCTGCCCAGGGAAGCAATAAAGCCCAACCCTTTTGCCTGCACTCATCAGCATGTCACATTGTCTCATCCACCACTTTATTCATCCATTCATTCATTCATTTACGTGTCTTTTCCAACTAGAATCTTCTGGGGCCCAGGGTTTGTGTCCACCTGTTCACTGTCGCCCTGGCACCCGGCGCAGAGCCTGGCACACAGTAGGGCCTCAGTGTGTGTGCACTGAATGAGTGAGCGAATCAGGAGGTGGTCACGGACCCCAGACTCTCCCTTTGAGAGAAACTCACAGAAAGCCAAGCTCTTCTCTCCTTTCCTCTTCTCCTCTTGGTGGCCCCTTCCTGCTAGTTCCCTGCGCCTCCCTCCCTCTCCGCAAGGGAGGGTCCTCGGTGAGAACTTCAGTGGGTTTCCCAGCAAGAGGATGCCGCTGAGGGCTTTGTAACTGGGACACAGGATTTCAGTTCAGGGTCTGGAGACTCTCTCAAGCCCCTAGGAAAGAAGACCAGGGGACTTTGCTGGGGGCTCGGCGCGCATCATTTTGTTAAGGACTCGAAAACAACTACAAGTGTAGGTTTTATCATTCCCGTTTTACAGATAAGGAAACTGAGGCTTAGAGAGCTTATGTAATTTGTCCAGTGTCACAGTCAGTAAGCATTAGTTTCAGAGTTCATCCCCGAGCTTGTAGGACTCCAAACCTGTGCTCTTTTCTTGCTGCCTGCGCCCCGGGGGGGAAGGGTATTCTCAGCCTGTGGGTCTCAAGTACTCAGGGGCTTTTGAGGATTCCTTCCCTCCCTCTCTTCCTTTCCTCCTTCTCTCTCCTGCCCCCTCCCTCCCTTCTTTCCTCCCTTCCCTGCCCCTTCCCCCCTACCTCCCTGGATCGCTCCCTCCTTCTATCCGTCCTCCACCCCTGCTTACCAAGCATTGGCTCTGTGTCGGGAACCGGGAACCGGGAGCCTACAGAAGTACAGGCAGCAGCTACGTGTGGGGATCAGGGCTGGGACGGTGCAGGTAGTATTTGGGGTGACAGGGGAGAGATGTCGGGGGATGCTTTGGAAAGAGGTGCCATCTCGTGGCACTTGAAGGATCTCGTCAGAAGGGTTCATTTATGGAGCAGAGTGGTCCTGGCTGGGAGAGTCATCTGTGTGAGGCCCTGTGGCCAGAGGGAGCCAGGCTGGGTCCTGGAGAAGGCTTTAGGGAGACAGGAGGCTGGAGGAGACAGCAGGGATGGGGTCACAAAGGGCCTTCGGCTGGAGAGCTGAGGGGTGAGCTGGAAGCCTGGGAGGGAGGGAATCAAGTTTGTCCTGGGTGTGCGGGAGACTACCTCAAGGGCATTAAGGGTGGTGACTGCAGGGACTCCTGGATTGCCTGGTGGCTGTGGGGCAGGAAGGGCAAGCTGGGGCGGCGGGTGGCTCTGCCAGGCCCTGGGGCTGGGCATGACATGGCCTCCTGAAGTCAGCCCACGGCTTCTGGTGCCAGAGCAGGACAGTGGCCCACAGAGGGTCTGGGGCGGCATTACTGGGGCGCCCCCCGTGTGCCAGGGGACATGGTCTCCTAGATAGGACTCCTGAGATCGGGCGCGATGGTCCCCAGTGAGCCAAGCCCATATGCCAGTCCTTCCCCGGGATGTCCCTGCACCTGAGGAAACAGCCTGGGGCTCCTGGTCCCCTCTTGTTGCCCTCCCGATGGCCTGAGCAGACCCTGAAGTCAGCCCTCCTGGAAGTCAGCCTGCCCGTGTGCACCTGTCCTGCCACGAACTAGTTGTGTGACATTGGGAGATTCCATGACACCTTCACGCCTCAGCTCCCAATTCGCACAATAGATCCAACCTAGCAGCCATCCCAAGGGGTTATTGCGGGGAGTAAATGAGTTCATGGGCTTCAAGCATTCGGAAGAGGCCTAGCACCGACTAAGCGTTCTCGAAAGGTTAGCTGTCATTTTTAATTTTCCCTATTACGGCACGGACAGCCCACTAGACGGCAGGCGACTTGGGGCCGTGGGTGAACGGACGGGTGGCTACGGGACCCAGGAGTGGGTGCTCTGGGCTCTTCTGGTACTTCTGGCCGGGGCTCCCAGGCAGCTACACTCACATGCGTGCATCTGGGTAAACCGGGTGCTGGGAGGGACAGAAGGTAGAGCAGAGAGTGGCTGGGGCCGGGGCGGGGGGGTTGGCAACAATGTGTGAGCGCGTGGGGAGGAGGGCCAGGGCCTTGGGGCAAGTCTGTGTGTGCACAGGCACATGGGCCATGCAACACACATGTGAGCCCCCAGCTGTGTTGGCTGAGGGGGTGAGGTCCTGTCCCAGCCAACTGGGAGGGGGCGGGGTGGCAGGGAGACAGAGGTGGGGGTGGGGTTGAGAGGGTCAGACTCAGGGCTGAGCCAGGGTAGGGCGGATTTCCTGGGCTTCCTTCTCCATCCCCTTCCCTGCCTGCCTTCATGGACACTTTGCCTCTGACCTGAGCCCCAAATTCTCTGATTATAAAGACTTCTCATTTGACATTTGAATTTGATGCTCATGGGCATGACTGTCATCCCCGTGTTCATGCTGAGGAAACGGAAGCTCAGAGAGGTCAACAGACAGGTCCAAGGTCACACAGCCTGTGGGTGCAGGTGTCCCTTCCCTGACCCCACAGCTGGTTAGGTCCCCCTTTCCAGCCCTCTTCTCAGGCCTTGGACCCCCACTTTTCAAGTACCCTTCTGTCTCCGTTGCAGGATAGTGATGCCTCCAGATCCTTCGCACCCCCTTCCAGACCCGTTAAGCTCCTCTGCTCGCTCTGTACACGTTCCTTTCCTGTTCTGGCTCTCGCCCAGGCTCAAGGGCTGCTTGCAAGACGACCCAGGGAGCCGGGCAAAGCAGCCCAGCACAAACGGTTCTATCTCCAGAGGCAGCTGTGGGCCCCACCCGAGAGGAGCAAGACAGCCCTGGCTTGGGGTCTGAGCCTCGGGCACACTGCCTTCCCAGTTCTGGGCGCAGGCCCATCTCAGCCAGTGGGCAACTTGGGGAAGGGGCCTGGGGACCGCCCTTCTCCCCACCTTCTCCAGAGCATCTGGTTGCGATTAGGGGCAGAGAAGTGAGAGGGGGCCGGCAAGGGTCCAGCAGGCACCAGCAGCCAAGAATGACTTAATTGGATAAAATGTCTAATGACGAACCAGGGCCCCACAGCAGAGTCCTGGCCCCAGCCCCAGGCCTGGTGCTGGCCAAGCCTTGTCTCAACCTCTGTCCTTGCTGACTCCCAAGAGTTACTTACCTCTAGTATCATGTCCTCAATTGTACAATGATTGAGCACCTACTGTTTGCTAGACACTGAGGATCCGTATTTGTAGAAGATGGGGACAGTCCTGGGGGAACTCGTCTACCAGGCAGAGAGGCACGTAGTTACATCATCGGCGTTCTAGGAAGGAGGGTTGTATCTAGCAGCTCTGGGGAGGGTTAGAGTAGGCAGAGGTGGAGAAGGGCGTCCGACGTGGAGTGGGCCTGGAATTGATGAATATCCCAGGAAATACCAGATCCACCTCTCCAGTGATCTGTATCCCACACACACATCCATAGTAGGTGTGACAATTGCAGTGACAATATAAGGCACATCTTTGGGGGCACAGATCTTTCCAAAAAAGGAAAAGCATGATTTCTGTGACATTTGGAATGCACTGAACGACCTAGAGGAGACAGAAGAGAGTGATTGGAATGGCTGCTAACCGGCCAGTGTGCAGCGTCTTCCCAATCCTGTGCCCTGGAAGACATTGTTAATTGATCATGACAATGTCTCTTGCTACACGGAGATGGAGCTTCCGAGTTTGTCTCAATTAGAGAGTGCTCCTGGCTGTCGCTAATCGATTGGAGAGGACTTTTGAGATGAAACCTATTTGCCATCTTAATGGTGGCGAAGCTCCATGTTTTAGGGAGAAAGGGACTTGCCCAAGTGGCTTGGAGGTAGTCGCAGGACTAAACAGTGGTCCCCATCACGGAGACATCTTTGATCGGCACCATCTGGGAGGAGATGCACTGGCATCTAGTGGACAGAGGCTGGGATGCTGCAGGACTTGCTAGAACGCTCAGGTTAGCCCCCACAACAAAGAATTCTCCAGTCCAGAATGTCCACAGTGCTAATGTTGAGAAGCCCTGAACTAAAAGAGCTCTACTCTCAGGCTTCTTGCCCATGGAGTCCCCTGGAAGGTTAGATTCTATGATGGAGAAATAAGGAACTGGTTTGAAATGTTCCAGAGCAATGGTTCTCACTCTTGTCTACAGAGTTTGGTTCAGGGCTTTGGAGAAAGCTCCCCTGGGGATCATTTAAGACTCCTAATGCCCAGGGGCACCTGGGTGGCTCAGTGGGTTAAAGCCTCTGCCTTCGGCTCAGGTCATGATCCCAGGGTCCTGGGATTGAGCCCCATGTCGGGCTCTCTGCTCCGCGGGGAGCCTGCTTCCTCCTTTCTTTCTCTCTCTGCCTACCTCTCTGCCTACTTGTGATTTCTCTCTCTCTGTCAAACAAATAAAATCTTTAAAAAAAAAAAAAAAAAAAAAAGAAGACTCCTAATACCCAGACCATACTACAGAACAATTATATCAGCATTTCAGGGGTGGGACCCAGACAGGAGGAATTTTTAAAGCTCTGCCGATGATTCCAGCGTGCCGTGGAAGTTGAGCATAATTACCTCTTTGGAGGTTTGGAACTTATCTCCATCCTTAACCCAGGGTGTGACAGTCTTTAACCTCTGTGAGCCCCTGATTCCTGTCTGCAAAATGGAGAGCTTTGTATCTACTGTGGAGGGCCGGGGTGAGGGACTAGAGGTGTTCTGTGCGCAGAGTGTGAGGTGTGGAGCTGGCCCGAGGCTCTCAGTGCCTGTGGGGTGTCCCTACACTCAGGGACGGCTTGGGATTGGGGCCTCCGTAGAGCACATGGGCTGGTCCCCTCCGTGGACCTTTGCTCTGACTGCTGGGACTCAGCTTTCTGTCTCCTTCTCCCAGGTCAGGATGCAGGCCGAGGCTCTGGATGGGCTGCCAAGGGGACCACGCAGGGTTGGAGTCGGAGAGCCCGAGAGAGCCCTGGGCAGGTGTTGGAGTCAGACAGGACCCAGCTGAGCCAAGACCCAGGCGGGGGCACCCTGGCCATTGACACACTGCCTGATAACAGGACCAGGGTGGTGGTGAGTGCTGGAGGAACGTGGAAGGGGAGGGAAGTGGAATTGGGGGGGCTCCCCAGGTGCCCTATGTGTACCTGTCAGATGCACAAATCACATATTCTTTGGGATTGACCTTGGATGTCAGCATGGAGAAAGGGATCCCAGGGGAGGGGATGAAAGCAGGGCCCAGCCTGGGACATAAATTCTTCGCATCTCAAAGCTTCATAGATTGCCTTCCTCCTCGTGCACCCAGAGAGGGGAAGTGACTTGCCCAAGGATGCACAGCCTGTGCACAGGCCTCCTGGCACTGGACTTTTTCACTGCCTGTGGCCTCCACTAAAAGCTGAATGAAGGTGGCATTATTAGTCACACCCAGCTGCCAGCTCAGGCCCCTCCCCCTTTGCATTTCTGCACCATTTACAGACAGCGCAGCCCCAAAGGCTTAATGGCTGCAGAAGCTCAGGCTGCTTAGCTTCCGGGCAGGGCATAGAGTAAAGAAGACAATTAGTGTGAAACTTGGGGCAGAGAACCTCCTCTGCCTGGGGCCAGTTGCCTGTGGAGGAGGGGTTGTGATGGTGAAGGGAGGCCAGCGGGGCCAAGGCCCAGAGGAGGCGCTGTCCTTGCGGTGTCTGGCCCTCTTCCCCAACCGGCTTTCTTTCCAGGAGCCTGGCGGGGACTCCGTGTCTGTGGGTGAATCGATCACCATGTGTGCGTGTGTTTGCACGTGTGTCTGAGGGCTTTTCTGTATTACGTACGCTTGCCTGTGTGTCTGCCACCGTGGGCTGTCTGTGCCTGTGTGAGTGATGAATGTGTGTGGCCGTACACGTGTGAGCGTGCCCCTGGCCGTGTGTATAAGCGCCTATGGCTGAGATTGAATTCCTAGGACGCAGAAAAACTATGAAACGAGAAGCAACAGGATGTGCTTCTTCGCGTACATTTATGTTCAAGAACGATCTTTTTACATCAAAGGAGTGCAAGCAGGTAGTCAAAAAAGATCAAATGCTGCTAAGATCGGAGAACAAAGCAGGCAGACCGCCCCGCCTCTCTGCACCTGCCCGCCTCTCTGCCCCGCCCCTCTGCACCTGCCCGCCCCTCTGCCCCGCCCCTCTGCCCCGCCCTGCCCCTCTGCACCTGCCCTCCCCTTGCTCCAGAGGCGCCACTGGAGGCCTTTTCTCCTGGCGGTTACCACCGTATTCCTAAGTAATTTGCTTGTGCTGCTTCCTCTTGATTAATTCATTTAGACATTATCCGTTGCCTACCTGTTGTGTAGATGAAGATTTGTCTTTTATATATTCCCTCGAGTGTCATCCTGCTCTCAATATTTTTGTTAAATCCATATGCTCTGCTTTATAGCATGATAATCGTGTAAATATTGTTCGCCACTAACCCAATCAGGGTAATATCATTGTTTACTCTCTTATATGATTTTTGGTTTTCCTGGATCCTTGCCCCGAACCCCCTTTGCTTAGTTTACTGTACTTACCATGGTTATATATTCTTATACACCCACTGGCCTCAAATAGAACTTTGGTGTGGTCCAACCAATCTGTTTTTATTCCCCCCACGCCCCCCACCCCCATGGAAACCTCTCTCCTGTTGTCCTGCTCTGACCTGCGCTGGCTGCTGCCCCCTCGCAACCGCCCCGAGGTCATAGAGGTCATCCTGGGGCCTCCTTCCCCTCTGACACTGGAACCCTCCCCCCTCGTTTGTCTCCTGTGTTGGGCACCCTGTTCTATGGACCCTGTGTCCTCTCTTCCCTGCCTCTCCCCCTTGCTTGTTTAGCTTCCTGAAAAAGGTTACACAGGAGGGAAAATTCTTTAGAGAGCTCGCATGTCTGAAAATGCCTTTATTCTGTCCTCATACTTGATTGATAGTCTGGCTGAATATAGAATTCTAGATTAAAAATAATTTTCTTTCAGAAGTTTGCAGGCATTATCTCCTGGCTTCCAATGTCATTGTTGAGAGGTTTTCTGTCCTTCTCACTCTTGTTCTTTGTTTATAACTGCTTTCCCCCCACCTCTGGAAGCGTTTGAGGTTGTAAATGCTGCCAGTATTCTGGAAGTTGGGTCATGTGCCCTGCCTCTGGCTCTTTTAAAATCTCCCCACTACACCGGATATGTGCTGCACTCTTAACACCTAGAACTTACATTCACCGGTTCTGGAAAGTCCTCTTGTTTTATTTCTTTGACAGTCATCTCTCTGCCTAGTCTCTTCTTTGCACAATTCCCCTTGATTAGATGTCCATATCAAGGACTGATCCTTGAATTTCCTTCTCTCTCCTGTTGTCTGTGCCTTTTGCCTTTGTGTGTTTGCATAGCTTGCTTGGTGGTGGTGGTGGTGGTGGTCCATTTTCTGGAAGATTTTCTCAATCTTATTTTCTTTCTTTCTTTTAAGATTTTATTTATTTATTTATTTAAGATTTTATTTATTTGACAGAGAGAGATCACAAGTAGGCAGAGAGGCAGGCAGAGAGAGAGGAGGAAGCAGGCTCCCTGCTGAGCAGAGAGCCCCATACGGGACTTGATCCCAGGACCCTGAGATCATTACCTGAGTTGAAGGCAGAGGCTTAACCCACTGAGCCACCCAGGCGCCCCAAACATTCTGTGCTTGTGTCATGGATGTAATACTTTTTCTATCTTAGGATATTTTAAAAAAATTAAAAAAAAATTTTTTTTTGAAATTTAAAAATTTGTTTCCTGCTCTGCCCTTCCTTCCTCCCTCCCGCCTTCCCTCCTTTCCTTCCTTCCCTCCTTCCTGTCTTTCTTTCCAGTGGGGACGTGCAATGCAGGGGCCCGTTACCCGGGAATGGGCAGAGAGAAGGAAAGCAGCAGGGGGTGGTAAAGTGCTTTGGGAACAGCAGGAGCGGGAGCAGCTGAGAGCTCCAGAGCTGGAGCTGGCAGGGAGGGTGGGGACCCAAACCAGGAGGAGGGGCCACATTTACTAGCCCTTGAAGTGGGGACTGAAGAGGGACCAGAGCCAACCAGCAGCCTGGTAGGGAGGGAGCAGGGTCATAAATGCGTTGAACTCTCCCTCCTTCTGCATCGTTTCCGTGACTTATTTTTCCTTTTACCTCGGGCTCTGACATGGCTTGGCACTAGTACAGATCCTGTCTATTTACAATTTGATATTTTGTTCGTTGTGGATTTCTTGGCCTCATTTCTATTTTAAGATAGTGCATGATTAAATTGTCAATGTTTACGGCTGGGTTTGTTGGTGCCACATTAAATGTAGTACCTGAGGGCAGGGCCCTACCACCTTACCTCATCCCTCTCTGAGATGGAACCTGCTAGAACCTCAGAGAACAAAGCCCCAACTCAATTCCCCTTCTGCACTGTGTTCCCCTTCTCCCTGATCTTGGAGAATCAAGGAGCCATGGTGGGATGATGGAATAGAAGACCAGGGCAGGAGAGGTACCCTGAGTAAGGGGACCCCTGGACACCCTTCCCTACCCTCCCTACCCCCAGGTTTGTTGAACTATCGGTTAAAGAACTGATACTTTCTCTGGGCCAGATGCCAGGGTTACAGGGCCATGTCCCAGTACATGCAGAGGGGACCTGACTGAAGAGCCACAGAAATGCAGACTTCTGGAAGCCATTGTCTGTGGGCATTCAGAAAGGGCAGTGGGGATCAGCAAGAACCAATATAGATTCAATAACCCCAGAACTTAAAAAACAACACAGGGACACCTGGGTGGCTCAGTCAGTTAAGTGTCTGCCTTCTGCTCAGGTCATGATCCCAGCCAGGGTCCTGGGAATGAGCCCTGCATCGGGCTCCCGGCTTAGCAGCGAGTCTGCCTCTCCCTCTCCCTCTGTGATCTCTCTTGCTTTCACTCTCTCTCAAATAAACAAATAAAATCTTAAAAAAAAATTTAAAGTTCCCATGGAATTCTGCTGGCCATATAGGTGTGGGAACTTCTGATCTGTAATATGTCAAAGGAATTTTAAAATCAGTTACTAGAATGACCAGCAGAACACGAAGCTTTCTCAGGTACCACATGGCTAACCTTGATGACCCAGGAGCGTTGTGGCCCCCTCAGCAGCCACACGTCGAGAGCCCACGTGAAGGAGCAAGGCCCCCTTGGCCGGAGACCCCTCTTGAGTGCCCGGGAGGCTGAGCCCAGCTCTGCCTGAGCGACAGGAGTGATCAGACTTCTACCTCAGTTGGAAGAGAGTTCGGATATCAGACTGGGATCCGGAAGACAGCCTTGGCAGGCTGAGTGATAGTCGGCCTCACGCCAGATGAAACTACCAGGATAAATATAAATCCTGGCGCTTGAGTTTAAAATAAGGTGGGAGAGATGGGGCTTAGCAGTAGTTCATGAGGAAAAGATGCGGGGCTCCTCGCGGCTTGTAGGCTGGAGATGAGTCAGGAGTGTGAAGGGACTGCCAAGGACGGAGGTGGGAAAGCTGACTTTGTTAGTGGAAACCAATGGAAACCCACAGAAAACCCGGAACAAGAGTTAGGGCTCTAGAGATCGTGTGGGGCATTTCTTGGCCTGACCATACACTGAGGGGCTTGTGCCCCCTTTTGGGTGGTTATCTAGAAACCAGAGGAGTCCAGAATGGCTGAAGGAGCTTGCAGGTATTAAGCCTGGTACAGAGAAGACTCTAGAGAGATGGCTGTTTTCTCACAGCTCCGGGGCTGTGACTGCTCTTGAGGGAACAAACTGTTTTGCTCCATAGAACTTATCACTTCCTGCACCGAATTATCTATTATTTGTTTATATTGCCTGTCCTCCCCGTGGAACGGAAGCCCTTTGAGGCCCGAGACTTTCCAGACTCTGCCATGGGTGCCCGGCACAAGGGAGGAGGGCCTCCTTTGAAGGAACAGAGGAAGTAGGGATGTCCCCCTCCCTGGAAATCCCGGAAGACGGGGTTGTTGAAGAGAAGAGGTCATGCTAGGGTCCGTCCTTGGACTCAGTGCCTCCAAGGACCCCAACTCTACTCTACTCTTGGGTTCCCACACATAAGAGAATGGCAGAGCTACATACCACCAGAACATGGGGGCCCATACCTGCGACCCAAGTGACCTCATGCCGGGGGCCTCCATGGGGCCCCAAGCTCCATTCTCTCCTGGAACCCACTGAGTGGTGTTTGATGGGGGTCACTGAGGATCACCCCCTTCAGCACAGCTGGGCCTCAAACCCCGCCCCACCCCCGCCCTCGTCCATGCTGTGTGCCCACCCTACCCCAGACAGCGGGCCGCCTCGGCCACTCGGGAGCCCAGCAAAGGGCCCCAGAGACACCTGCTTCTTCATGAGTCTCTGCTCAGTGTCTCTGAGAGCTGAGTCTATTTGACCAGAGGAAACCCCATCTAGACTAAGACTTGGTGGCAAAGGGTTAGGCAAGTGGGGAGTGGTGGGAAGAGGATATTTCAGTGGATTTGGTTTGGTCCATTTCAGAAGGTTTTCTTGAGTATCACCAGGAACTCTGCTCTGGGGCCATATCAAGGGGCCGAGGGCCTAGCAGGTGGGCTTCCATTCCCTCTGCTGCCCCACATACCCACCCCCGAGGCCTCTCACACTCCAGACCATGGGCTTCCCTTCTGGCTCAGGCCTTCTGCCCAGTCTCTCTAGCCATCTTCCTATCTTGCCTCCTCTGGCCCAACACTTTCTTCCCATCCCCTTTCCCCCCAGATCCCTGTCCAGACTCCCTAGCCATCCCTCTTTCCTGGCCCCTCTGCCCAGGGTAGACCCAGGGTAGATCCCTGACTGGGGTCCTCAGCTCAGCTTCTGTTGCCCAGCACCCTGGGCTCACTACCTCACCACAGTGCTCTGTCCAACCCAGAGTGCTGGCTTTGAGGCCTTGAGCATCCAGCCAGCATTGCCAGGGTGAGCTGGCAGCTCCAAGGCCCCTGGCCAAAGCCCTCTCCTTAGATTTTATTCTCATACCCACTCTACCACCATGCCCCAGTGGAACTAGGATTCTTGTCTGGACCAGGATTTCCAGAGATTTTCCCACCAAGACCAATTCTGAGGCCCTGGAACACTGGCAACTTTTTTGGAGGGGGTGGGCTGGGAATTGAGGGGAGACACTAAGTCAGAGACCCTGGGTTGTGGCTCAGTTTATTCTTAGAGGCTAGAAAGGGAAAGGAAGCCTTGGACAAAGTTCTTCTTCCATCCTGGGGATTTCCAATCCTAGTCCAAAGTTTTCTTGGCTCTCTGTTTCAGATCAAGCCCACAGTCTAGGAGGAACCAAGCTTGAACACGTTCAGATTTGGAGGTTCTCCTGTAATAGAATAGTTCTCTCCATGGTAGGAAAGACCCTCTCCTCTACCCCAGTCTTCCCTAGGGCCCCACCTCCCTAAATTTCTTTCCTCTCTGACCAAGAAATTCTTCCCTGCTCTTTCCCCACCATGGGGAGCCCCAGGGATGCTGAGGGACCCTGCGTCCAGGCAGGTACCATGTGGTCCAAGATGGCGGACAACAAGAGGGACAAATGAGTGCAATACCTGCCTGATTTCTATAATCTCCCAAAGGAGGCAGTTCCCGAAAGGAGACCTCTAGGAGACCTCCTCCCCAGATGGAAGGGCCTGGGGGAGAATGGCACAGACAGACAGACTCATAGCCCAGAACCTGGTGACCAAGCTGTGCTTGTGGGAAGACCGTACCATGCCAGTGGGCTCAGGGGAAGGGATGAAGTGAGGAGGCTGAACCTTAGAGAATTCCAGGAGTAGTGTGTAATGTAGGCGGAGGGAAGGGAAGCTCAGGAAAAGAGAAGAGAGAAGATAAAGTGTTTTGTAAGAGGAAGGGGTGTTTGGGGAGGTAGGATGTGGAGCCCAAGGGTCCAGTCTCCAGTGCTATGGAAACAGTCTAGCAGTACTGGGCCCCAACCTTTGCACTGCCTGGTACCAGTTTCCTGACCCTGGGCTGGATGCTGAACCCCTCAATTAAGGAATCCCTGCAGTCCCCACTAGTTTCGAATTTCCCAGATGGGGTGGTAAATACTGATCTCACAGGGTTGACATTCAGGAGCAAAATGCGAGTTTTCTGATCCTGTCATCTCCTCACCCACCCGCTCCGGGCTCAGTACGGGTGCCAAGGACACCTCGTGGCTGCTCAGCCCCAGGACATCTATCTGCCACAACGGTTACTCTTGTTGATCCTTTTCTTGGGCAGGTTGTTGGTTGGTTGGTTTTCTTCTTTCTTTTTCTGGTGTTGAGGTGAGATTTACATAACATAATATTAATCATTTTATTATTTTTTTAAAAGATTCATTTATTTTAGAGAGAGAGAGAGTGCACACATGGGGAGAGGGGCAGAGGGAGAGAGGGAATCCCAAACAGAATTCCTGCCAAGTATGGTGCCCAACCTGGGGCTTAATCCCACAATTCATGAAATCACGACTTGAGACAAAATCACAAGTCGGACACTTAACCAACTGAGCCGCCTAGGCGCCCACATAACGTAAACCAGTTTATTTTTTAAAAGACTTTTATTTATTTATTTGACAGACAGAGATCACAAGCAGGCAGAGAGAAAGGAAGGGAAGCAGGCTCCCTGCTGAGCAGAGAGCCCGATGAGGGGCTCGATCCCACGACCCTGAGATCATGACATGAACTGAAGGTAGAGGCCCGACCCACTGAGCCACCCAGGTGCCCCAACATTAACCATTTTAAAATGAAGGGCATTTAATACATTCACAGTGTTGGGCAACTATCACCTCTATCTAGTTCCAGAATATTTCATCACCCCAGAAGGAACTGCTGTACCATTTAAACAGTTGTTTCCCATCCCCCCTTCCTTTATCCCCAAGCAAGAACCAATCTCTGTTTTTATTTTTATAGATTTACCTCTTCTTGATGTCTCACATATAACTGAAATCATACGACATATGACTTTTCATGTCTGGTTTCTTTCACCTAATATAATGTTTCTGAGTCTCATCTATTTTCATGGCTGAATGCTATTCCAGTGTACGAATATATATAATTTGCTGATTCATTCATTTGTTGATAGGCACTTGGGCTATTTCTGCCTTTTGGCAGTTGTGAATATTGACACTGTGAATGTGAGTCCATGTATTTGTTTGAGGACCTGATTTCAACTGTTTGAGCCACATACCTAGGAGCAGAATTGCTGGATCAAATGGCAACTCTATGTTTAACTTTTTGAGGAACCTCCAAACTGTTTCCCACAGTAGTCAAAGCATTTTATGCTCCCCCAGCAATGTGTGAAGGTTTCAAACTCTCCACATCCTTGCCAACACTTGTTACTGTCTTTCTTTTTTAAAAATTAGAACATTCTAGGGGCACCTGGGTGGCTCAGTGGGTTAAGCCTCTGCCTTCGGCTCAGGTCCTGGGATTGAGCCTCACATCAGGCTCTCTGCTCAGCAGGGAACCTGCTTCCCTTCCTCTCTCTGCCTGCCTCTCTGCCTACGTGTGATCTCTGTCTGTCAAATAAATAAATAAAATATTTTTTTAAAAAGGACAATAATATACGTCTATAAATTAGTTTGCTAGAACCAGCTCTGATCAGCTTACAATAGCTGTTTGGGCATTATCTCTTTACAAGTCTGTTTATGAACATCACCTTTAAAAAAAAAATTAGAACATTCTAATGGATGTAAGATGATACTCATTTTCGTTTTTTTTTTAAAGATTCTATTTATTTATTTGACAGAGAGAGATCACAAGTGGGCAGAGAGGCAGACAGAGAGAGAGAGGAGGAAGCAGGCTCCCTGCTGAGCAGAGAGCCTGATGTGGGACTCGATTCCAGGACCCTGAGATCATGACCTGAGCTGAAGGCAGCGGCTTAACCCACTGAGCCACCCAGGCGCCCTTCATTGTGGTTTTGATTTGTGTTTCCTGATTGACTAATAATGTTAAGCATCTTTTCATGGCTTGTTGGCCATTTGTATATCTTCTTCAGAGAAATGTCTACTTAAGTCCTTTGCCGCTTTGCCCATTTTAATTGGGTTGTTTGTCTTTTTGTCTTGGGCAAATTTCTTAACCTTTTTTCATTGTCAAATGGGGATGCTATTGTCTAAATGTAATTGTAAAGATGTTCTACAGGAATCTACATTAAGGGCCTAGCACAGGGTCAGGAATAATAAACATTAGCTGACTCTGGTCTAGGTGACCAATCACCTTGGTGTTCCCAGAATGCTCCTGGGTTTTGCATTGTCCTGGGAAATTCCAGTAGCAGGCAAATTAGGATACTGATCACCCTACTGTGGTCCCAGGTATGGCAGATACTAGGTATCCTTGTCACCGATGTGCTCTGAACCTCAGATTCCTCATCTATAAGGTGGGACTGAGAATGACTCATGGAGTTGTTCTAAAAATCCGATGAGGGACGCCTGGGTGGCTCAGTCAGTTAAGCGTCTGCCTTCAACTCAAGACGTGATCCCAGGGTCCTGGGATAGAGCTCCGCATCAGGCTCCCTGCTCAGCGGGAAGCCTGTTACTCCCTCTCCCATTCCCCTGGCTTGTGTTCCCTCTCTCATTGTCCCTCTGTCAAGTAAATAAATAAAGTCTTAAAAAATTTAAAAAGAAATGCAGAAACTGAAGGGCACCTCGCTGGCTCAGTCAGAGGAGCATAGGACTCTTGATCTTGGGGTTGTGAGTTTCGGCCCCTCGCTGGGTGTAGTGATTACTTAAAAAAAATAAAAAAGAAGAAAAGAAAAGAAAAGGAAATGCAGAAACTCCAGCCCTGCCAAATCAGTATCTGATTATCAGGTGACTTGCATACACATTAGGGTCTGAGAAGCACTGCTTTGTATCAGAAGTTTTAAAGCTTTAAATCAGGGGAAACCATCTTGGAGATGGAAAGTACATTAATAAGTTCACCACAGAAGTATCTATGAGAGCATAAAAATTAGAAGTTACCTGAATGCCCCAACAATAAGGAAATAGTTAAGAAAATTGTGGGTTTTCTTAAGTGATGGTTAAAAGACCAAGTTCAACTTCAAAAACTGCTTTAGAGATCATGAAACCTGACAGAAGCAGTCCACACAACAGGATTATAACCATGTAAAGTTATATACATATGGAAAAGGCTAGAAGGAAATGTGGCCACATGGGACCAGTTGAGGGATGGGGGAGGTCTGTGTTTGTTTTTATGTTGCCTTGTCCTGATTCTGTGTGGTGATAGGATCTATATTTATGCTCTCAAAATCCCTGGTTGGCTGATATTTCCTCCTCATAGGGAGTTACCGAGAGTGGATGATTCTTCCATTTCCATGAAGTGTTGGGGGCACTGAGAAATGCTGTGTCTAGAAATGCTGTGTCTAGTCCCCACCCTCTTTCTGAGCCTGGTCCAACACCCCATTTCCAGGGCCTTCCTAGGTCTGCTTTATCCATCCCGACACCTCTTTACCCTGGGCCCTCGGTGTGGATCTCGCTGCCCCTTTGTCTGGACTGGGTCCTCTCCCTTTCCAGGATAGACCCGCTTTCTGCACTCTGTGATGACACGTTTTCTGTGTGGGTTTATTTTAACCTGAGGCTTGAATACTTCCAGAGGGCAGATGGAGAATATTATTATTATATGAGGTAAGGGAAAATACGAATAAAAGGCCATGTTATGGAAGTCCTTTCTGATTGCAGATCTCATTCTATGGCTTGACATGGAATTCACCCACCTATACCAAGAGGTGAATATTTCTAATACCATCTTGGAACAGAGAGGTGAAGTTCTTGCCTCAGGTTGCACAGCTAGTGGGTGACAGCCAGGACAAGAGCCCAGGTCTTTCTGCCTTTGGAGTCCAAGGGTTTAACACACCATCTCCTTACGGATGAAAATGCCTGACATATTGGTCCAGACAGGGGGTGCCTCTAGACCAGTGCTTTCCAAACTTTATTGTGTGAAGAATCAATCCCCTGAGAAGCTCATTCAAATTTGGACTTTGATCCCTGAGGCTTCGGGTTGGGCCCGGGATTCTGCATTTCCAAGGAGCTCCAAGGTAATGCAGGTGCTGCTGGTCCCTGGGGGCACATTTTGAGACGCAGGGATCTGGAGAACATCCCTATGGGTCTTGTAAGGCTTCGTGGGATGGTGGAGTCAGGGAACGGGATGCCGCCTCCCCCAGAAATCCCATCAGCACCTCCTGGGTTGGACCCAGCTGCCTGGAGCCCCGTCCTGACAAGCCTGGCTGGCCAGACCTCTCCAGCAGGCCCTGCAGGGTGCCCTTGGTGGCCTGCCCCAGCATTTTCACCTGCCAGTTGGCTGGCAGTTGACGGGCCGATGGTGACAGCTTAGCCGGAGCTCCTGTCCAGAAACGTCTTGAGCTCAGCCAAGGCAAATGCCGCCCCGCTGTCAGCAATGAAGTGCCTGGCAGGCTCCAGGCATGAATAATTGAGGCAGAAGAGACACTGTAACAGCAAACGATCAGGATGGGGCTGGGGCTGGTTTGTAGGAGGCAGCCTCCACAAGCAAAACCTTTCTTGGAAAGGTCCAACAAAATCATCGTAATAGCTCCTATTTAGCGAACACCGACTGTGGACCGGGCACTGGGCTGAGAGTGTACGTGGGTAGGTTTTGTCTAATCCTTTCAAGAACTCTGCGTGCGAGATTACTGAGGAGGGACTCAAGCTGAGAGGAGAGTGAAAAATTGGAGCCAGGTTTTGAATTTAGGTCTGTCTGACTGACTTCGCAGCCCGGGCACCTGACTCCAGAGCAGTGGTTTTCAAAGTGCACTCCATGGAACCCTAAGGGTTCACAGAGGCACTTCCCTGCACTGGCTGCCGTGGAATGGAGGGTGGTGGAAGAGGAAGTAACCCAGCAGGCTGGGCTCCAGGCCCTTCTTTCCTTCCCCCAGAATGGCCAAACTTTGATATGATTTACGTACTGAGCTTCCATGGAAGGTTAATTGGAAGAAAAGATTTCGTGACCAAAAAGGTTTGAAATCCATGGCATGCCGCCTTCCAGAATGAACATGGATTACTGACCAAAGCTTCTTGCACTGATTTCAAGGGAACACAGTTCCGTTTGGTGGACTTGCCAAATAGTCTGGCTCAGGCTATGCCCCCTGACCCTCTGTGCTGTGAGGCCACCCTGTCATAGCTTCTGGCCTCCAAGCCATAGGCTACCCTCAGGGGGAACGGGACTGCCCCAGGGACTGCAGGTCCAACACACTGACGGGCCTGAACGGGGTAAATTCCTGGGACAAGTTCACCGTCAGGCACAGCCTCTAAATCCTTTTAGGAAATGCGTGTACATGGATGACAGCGAGGAAGCCCTCAGATTGACCGGCCTGAGGAGGCCTCTCAGGACTTTCCTTGTATTAATTAGGACGCAGATTCAGCTACTGTTACAAATGTCCAACTCATGAGGGGCTTTGGCATGAGTTTATTCTCCCAGATGTAATAGAGTAAGTGTAAGGAAGTGGGGGGTGAGGTACTGTCTCCATGGTGTTGGGGACCCAGCTTCCCTCCGTCTTGCTGCTCTCGCCTCTGCAACATGTGCCTTCTCTGCTGTGGTCCAAGATGGCTGCCCATTCCTACTGAGGACGACTGTTCTGCTGGTCTTCCATTGGCCAAGCATAGTCCTGTAGCCCTACTGAGCTGTAAGGACGGCTGGGACACGTAGTCTTAGCTGGGTGGTCACGTGCCTAATGGAAACTAAAGGAAGAAGGAGAGAATGGTTATGGGGAAGCCCGTATCCATCTCTGTCATGGGTGGACTTCCTCTATCAAAACTGCTGGTGCTGGCGTCCGCGTGAGCAGGGGTCCGCAGTAACAAATGGGATGTGCCCCCTAGGTTGGTGACTTTCCACATGACTCCATAGTCAGTCAAGAAATCGGCAGTGGGGTGCCTGGGTGGCCCAGTTCATTAAGCGTCTGTCTTTGGCTCAGGTCATGATCCCAGGGTGCTGGAATCAAGTCCCACATTGGGCTTCCTGATCAAAGGGGAGTCTGCTTCTCCCACTTCCCCTCCCCCAACTTGTGCGCTCACACACACACTCTCTTTCTCTCCTAAATAAGTAAGATCTTAAAAGAAGAAGAAGCCAGCAGTGCTTGACTTTATAGAAGAAAAACATGGCAGCCTGGGTGTTATCAGGGGAAATTCTCCCAGAAACTGGGTTTCTCACTTCTTTCTTCCCAATCAGAGTCTCACTGTCTGTGCTGGTGAAGCACGGTCTGGGGTGTCCCTGGAAGACCCTCTGATCACCCCAGGAGCAAGCCTCTTCTGGTTAGTGCCCTTCTGGTTCCAAGAAGCTATTTGAGCTGTGTCAGGAGGAAGGTTTACAAGTGAGGAGGTAGAGACCTACCGTGGGCTCCAAGGGCCAGAGATGACAGACAGGCTGACTCAGAGTCCAGGAGAGCAGTCAGAAGCCAAGGCTGCTTTCTTTCTCTCCAGGCCCAAGTCAACACTAGTCTCTTTTTCACTCACTCAACATATATTTACTGAAGCCAAGTGCATGTAAGGTCTTCCTTCTCCTCTCTGTGGACAAGAAGTCACACTTAGGATAGTGCCCAGATGACACAGAGGTACGGATGTCCACCTGCTGCCCGGCGGAGCCAGGGTCTCTCTTCCTTGCTTGGAAAGTGTCTCCCTCTCTAGCTTCAGTTCCTCAGGGAAGAGCTTGAGGCATCAGGGGACTTCCGCCTGCAAGCAGGACATGCCAGCTTTGGAAGGCTTTCCACAGACTTGGATTCTCAGAGGAGGCAGCTGGGTCCTTCACAATGGGCTTGTGTTTCACCTGCCTTCAGTGCTGAGGGAAGATGTTGTCCTTGTCACCACCTCACATGTTCTCAGCACAACCTCGGGCCCCAGCAGCTGCAGGATCCTTGTGACTCAACTAATTCAGCAGGCAGATCCTAACACCTGCCATATGCCAGGTGCCAAGCCCTGCACTAGGGAGGTGCTGGGGTGACAAGATGAACATGACACAGTCGCCTCAGCTCTGTGCCCTATAAAGGACCTGCGCTGGTCCTTCTGATGGGGGAGACTTTATTTATTTTTTTAAGGTTTTATTTATTTATTTTATTTTATTATTTTTTAATTTTTTTGTTTTTTATTTATTTTTAAAAGATTTTATTTATTTATTGGACAGACACAGATCACAAGTAGGTAGAGAGGCAGGCAGAGAGGGAGGGGAAAACCGGCTTCCCGCTGAGCAGAGAGCCCGATGTAGGGCTCGATCTCAGGACCCTGAGATCATGACCTGAGCCAAAGACAGAGGCCCAACCCACTGAGCCACCCAGCTGCCCCTTATTTATTTATTTTAGAGAGAGAGAGGCAGAGGCAGAGGGAGAAGCAGACTCCCTGCCGACAGGGAGCCTGATGCGGGGCTCCATCCCAGGACCCCGGGATCATGACCTGAGCTTAACTGTTAAGGCAGATGCTTAACTGACTGAGCCACCCAGGCACCCCTGACGTGAGAGAGTTTAACCAATGACTAAAAAGCAGCCCATGTCACCTTCCAGTGGGGACAGTTACTTAAACATCCGAGAAACAACAGACCAAGGAAAAGTCTTTGCCTTTGAGCGAGACTGACCTGGTTTCAGAGGGGGCCCAGGAGACGCGTCCCCTCACTCCACCCTTTGCCGTCTTAGCTGAGGCAGCAGACACACAAGTTCGCATCTGTTTGGGGTTTCCGACCCAGGGCAGAGTGTGGCTTCTGCCTGGGGGGGGCCCTCATTTCTGACGCTTGGAGGTTTGGCAAAAGCTCCCACCGCATGAGTCCCCAGAAGCAGGTGACAGAAACCAGACCCTTCTCCAAGCCTCCAAGCAGCCGTTTTTCAACACGGGTCTGCTCCAGTTCCTACGTGGGAGCTGCATTTGGTTGACTCCCACCCTACCTGCCCAGGTCTGTTCTCTGTGGGCTGTTGTCCTGCTTTGCTTGGTAACATGATCCCATTCCGGTCACGAGCATGCGCGATGGTAGCCCCGGCACGGGGGAGGGGCAGGCCCCCCCCCCTCCCACCGTGGCTGTGCCCTGCGACACATTCATCGGCAAATCCTCCAGTTGAGCACATCCCCCGTGCCTCACCCCCATCGAGAAAGGCAGCCCTCGCCTGTGGGAATGTCTGGTCTTAGAGGAGAGGACTGTGGGAGCCCCAGAAGGCTTGTGAGCAGAGTGATGGGGGCCTTGCACGTGCCTTAGATTTGTCTGACAGCCGCGCAGAGGGCCGGTGGAGGGCTGGGGGGGATCAGGAGGCTGGAGGGGAGGCCCCCCTCCCCTGCCACACCATGCTTCTCCTGCTCATCTTCCCCCAACCCTGCCCTGACCCCAGGTCCCCAGAGCGCATCACTTGTCAGAAGAGCAGAGCCTGCCTCTTGGCGGCTGGAGAGGACAGGCATCCCCTGTCCCTGCTCATGCTGGGCCCAGGGCAAGGGCCGGCTGGGCAGCTGGCAGGTTGGCAGGGAGAACATGGTCTGTCTGCTCTGCTGTGTCTGCAGCCGCGGCCGCTGGACAGCCTGATTAATGACCCGCCGCGTCCAGGGCTCCTCACGGGTCAGCAGCCCCATCTCCTCAGCCGCACGCAGCCAAGTGCACCGGCCGGCTCTGCCTCCTTCTCCTTGTGGCTGGCACTCCCAGATGGGTTGAAATGCTACAACATCGCCTCCTACCCGGGCTCTGCCACCCTTTCTGATAACTGTTTCCTGCCCTCTTTTAAATCCTGGCCCTAAATGCTTCTGTGCAGGAGAGGCTTTACAGAACTAATTCCCAGCTGGCTGTATTCTGGCTTGTTCTTTATCTGCTTTGGGCTCATGGTAGAGGTTAGAAATGTCTCAGAGGAACCACAGCTGCTTCTCTCGGCTTTCTCAGCCCTCTGGTGACTGTCATGTGGGCCCCGATTTCTCCCTCTGCTCAAGGGTTTGTGTCTGTGTGTCCTACTTGCCTAAGGCCTACCTCCTCCATCAGACTAGCAGCTCCCTAAGATCAAGAGTCTACCTCCATCTTTTTTTGTTTTTTAATTTATCTATTGATTTTTTTTTCTGAGGGGGTGGTGGGGGCAGAAGGAGAAGGAGAGATGCTCCATGCCCAGAAGAACCCAATGCGGGGCTCGATCTTGAGATCTCTGAGATTATGCTCTGAGCTGAAACCAAGAGTTGGACTCTTAACGGACTGAGTCACTGAGGCACCTCTCTGCTTTCCATCTTCAGACTGGGGGCTTCTAAGATCCACTTTTTTCTTTTCTCTGAAGCAGGGTAACCCCGAGCAGAGACTACGTGTCCCCTTCAGTCTGGGAGCTCCCTGAAGACCATAGCTCTGTTTGGGGCTGCCCTGGCTATTTCTTGCTGAGCTGAGCTCTGGCCTGGGCATGATCCATGGCCCAGGATGTCCAGGCCGAAACCAGCACTCGAGGCCACAGGGCTCGCACGAGGGAGGGCAGTGACTTCCCGGGGAGGGCAGAGGATGGCTCCTGGCCAGCCCGACTCCTTATACCTCCTGTGGTCTCTGTCTCGGGTGGTGGCAGGAGGACAACCACAACTACTATGTGTCCCGTCTGTATGGCCCCAACGAGCCCCGCAGCCGCGAGCTGTGGGTGGATGTGGCCAAGGCCAACCAGAGCCAAGTGAAGGTCCATAGAATCCTCTCCAACACCCACCGGCAGGCTTCGGTAAGTAGGCCAGTCCCTGGCAGGGCTGCCTTGGGCTGGGAGGCTGGGGGCCAAGGCATTGTGCCTGGTCGGTGGGCAGGGTTGTGGCCTGAGGTCCATGATCTGGGAGGTGCTTTCCAGGGAACCCTGGAGCCGGGGTGCTGCCTTGAGTTAAGGGGCCCACCCATGGTCCTGGCGGCCTGTCCTGGACATGCCTGCTCCCTGCTCTGTCCAGACAAGCATGGGGCAGTGTGGGTGCCCAGCCTCCTGGCCTACAGCTTGGCCCATGCTGATTCTCTCCCATGCCCTGCAGAGAGTGGTCTTGTCCTTTGATTTTCCTTTCTATGGGCATCCTCTGCGGCAGATCACCATAGCAACTGGAGGTAAGGCTGTGTCGGTGGGACTGGGGGAGGTTTGGAGATCTCAGCCAGAACCCAAGTGACCTACCTGGAAAGGTTCAGTGGAGACGGGGGTGTATGGATAGGCAGTGGAGGGTCCCGCGTTGGGCTCTCTCTTGGGATCCCAGTCTCAGAAGGGAGACGAGTGTGTGTGTTGGACCACGTCCCCCGACGTTGGCTGACTTGCATGTGTGTGTGTGCATGTGTGTATGTGTGTGTCTGTGTGTGTGTGTCTCGGCCAGCTCCAGCCAGCCTGGACAATCCCTGTGGTCCCTGTGTTTCAGTCTGTGAATGAGAGAGAGAGGAGACTTCCCTGAGAGCCTGGCTCTTGGGATCAGGCTCCTGGCTGACAAGAGGAGCCTCTCTTAGGTTCCTGTGCACTTTCCCAGGGACAGGGAGGGGCGGGAGTCTGTGCCTACCTGGAGGGGCAGGGAGAGCCTTCTCTGCTCTGGAGCCCTTTTGCTCTGTACACACTAGACCCAGAGCCCAGCAGGCAGGGGTGGGGAACAGAGAGGTCCAAGATTCATTTCCAAAAAAAAAAAAAAAAAGATTCGCTTCCAGCTCCCTCTGCACTGTCCCTTCCGCATAAGGAAGGCACCCCTCTAGGCCTTCTCTGGTGATTCCTCCGCCTTAACCCCCCTCCCCCAGGCTTCATCTTCATGGGGGACACGATCCATCGGATGCTCACAGCGACTCAGTACGTGGCGCCTCTGATGGCCAACTTCAACCCCGGCTACTCTGAGAATTCGACGGTCGCTTATTTTGACAATGGTGAGACCAGATCTCAGAGTTTACAAACGCCCCCTGGCTCAGGGGCTCACTTAGCCCCTTTAGAGCAGTCCCAAGAGAGGACAAGGACTTGCTCACGGTCACAAAGCAAGGCAGCTACCCACCTTCCTGTGTTCACTGTCTTCATCTCTAAGATGGGGACAGGATGCCTGCCACCTAGCAGGATCTGATGAGATAGGAAGAGAAAAGTGCTTGGCTCTTAGCAGAGGTGACAAGCGTTAGAGGCCACGATTGTGTCTTACTCTCCCTGGATTGTCACTTGAGCACCCAGCACCCCACCACACCTGTGTTGGTCCCCAAAGCTGCTGCGGGGCATGCCTCCCTGGCCAGCCGGCTCTCTCCTCTCCTCCCCAGGGACAGTCTTTATTGTTCAGTGGGACCACGTCTACCTCCAAGGCCGGGAGGACAGGGGCAGCTTCACTTTCCAGGCAGCTCTGCACCACGATGGCCGCATTGTGTTTGGCTACAAAGAGGTGAGCGAGCTTAGCTGCGTAGACGGCTGGGTCTTGGATTCTTTCATTCAGCAACTATCTGTAGAGAACCTGCAAATGTGCCAGGCGTAGGCCTTGGTGCTGGGGAGACAGTGGTTGATGAGATGGCTGGAGGCCCTGCCCTTCTAGAGCTGTAGGTCTGGTTGGGGAGATAGATGGTAATTGCAGGGACAAGTGTAGAATCACCACTGTGACAAGTATTCCTAAGTTAGAGGTGCCCTTTCATGAGGCTTTTCCCCCCCTTTTCTTTTTTTTCATGAGGCTTTTTATCTCAGCAGAGGTCAGGGGAGGCTTCCCTGAGGAACAGAGTTGAAATCTGCAGGAAGCAAAGGAATTCCTTAACAGGAAGCCAAGAGGAGAGGGAAAAGCACATTCAAAGGTCCTGTGGCAGAACAGGGCATGGCTGGTACAAAGCCTTGGAAGAAAGCAAGGCTGGAGGGGAGAATGTAGGGGACAAGCAAGGGCAGGGGAACACCCAGCTCTGCCTTTAAGAAAGGTCACTCTGGCTTCAGAGTGGAGAACAGATTGTTGGTGGCTCAGAGGGAAGGCTGCGGGATGGTTTCAGAGAAAGATGTCAGCTTGGAGTAGGTGGCGTGAGATGGAGAGAACTAGATAGATCTAAGAGCCAGAGGGCAGGTGAATTAATAGGATTTGGAGATGTGTTCAGTGGAGGATGGATGAGATGGACGAAAGGGGGTGACTCCCAGGTTTCTGGCCTGCATGGAGGTGCCATCCACTAAGAGCAAAGAAAAAAAGTGAATGTGCTGGAGAAGTTGTGGGAGAGACTTGCAATTTGGATGGGGACCCATTGGATTTGGGATGTCTTTGAGTCCTCTGAGAGGTGCTGCTGAGCAGGCAGATACATCTGGAGATCAGAGGGGAGCTCTAGGCTGGCCCAGGGGTGCTTAGGGGGCGGGGGGGCAGATGGTGCCTCTTTTCTCCTGCCACAGATCCCTATGCCTGTCCTGGAAATCAGCTCCTCCCAGCACCCCGTCAAAGCAGGCCTGTCAGATGCTTTCATGATTCTCAACCCTTCGCCGGATGTCCCAGGTGAGTCCCTAGGGATCCAGCGGAGCTCTCGGACGGGGTGGGTGGGGGTTGGACCGAGCTCCAGCTGACCCAGGCTGTAGGCGGGTGGGGATGGGCAGTGGAGGGGGTGGACGGAGAACAGAGAGCCAAGCAGGAAGGAGGGAAGATGGAGCATAATGAGTTCCAACTTTTCTTCATTAAAGCAGAGGAACCATTTTTTTCCCCCAGTGAAATCTCTAGTGGGGGGCGTGGCTCTAGTTTGGGAGGGGAAGAAGAGCCACTCAATACCCCGTCCCTTTAGAAAATCTCCACAGACACCAAATTAGGATTTTTGAGTCCTCACAGAACACAACCATAATGACATCCCCATCCCAGGTGATAGGAGCATCACAGGGGGCTTCAGGGGAAGGAAGCTGGTCTTGGCCACGTTGTTAACTGTCCTTTGGCAAATCAGATCTCTCTAGCCTCTGTGGCTTCTTCTGTAATATGGGGGTGTGTGTAGCTGGAACGGTGCTTTTTCCTTCCTGGTCCTCTTCCAGTTCTGATATTTTGGGGGAATCACAGTTCTTTCTCTCCTGCTTCTAACCCCTGCTCACCCCCATGAGGGTCTTGGATTCCCATTTCTGGGGAAGGCACGGCAGGCAGGCCGGCTGCTTTTTCTAGACCCCTGGCTCCAATGCTTTTGAACCTGACCTCTTCTGTTATGCTGTGTATAAAAAAGCCCTTCTGTCTAGGGGCACCTGGTGGGGGTGGGTGGTGCTCATTCGGTTAAGCCTCTGCCTTCAGCTCAGGTCATGATCCCAGGGCCCTGAGATCGAGCCCCGTGTTGGGTTCCCAGCTCAGTGGGGCATCTGCTTCCTCCTCTCCCTCTGCCCCTCTCCCATCCCATGCTCTCTCTTGTTCTCAAATAAATTAATACAATCTTAAACAAGAACAATAACAAAGTCCTTCTGTCTAACCTGCAGGGCCCCAAGCAGGAGCAGACTGGTGTCTGTTCTTCTCTTTCCCTACCCGTACTTGATGGGACTGGGGGATATTCTGAACTCCACCCTAGCCGCCCCAGGCTGGATGAGAGGACGTGGGTGGGAGGCACCAAAGGGCTTCCCTGTGGAGAGGCAAGGCACCACCATTCGGGGAACTCCAGGGGTTCTGGGGGAAGTATCCTTCCTACATCTGTTGGTTGAATTCAATCAATACACATGTTCTGAGTTTCTACTCGACACTATGTCCTGGGTGCTATGGAGATACAATGAAGAGGAAGTCATGGAGGGACTCATCACCTGAGCAGAGCCTCTGTCCCTAACGGAAATCCGAGGGAAGGGACCAGGGCTCCTGTCATAAGCCTTCATCAGCACCTTCCATGTGCAAGTTTCAGTCCAGTGTGAGGGGCTTGGCTCTGGGGTGGGAAGCATGGAGTCCAAACTCCCCACAAGCATCTGACCTCCAGCAAGTCACTTATCCTCTTAAAGTTTATTTCTTTATCTGTAGTTGGGGATATAAGTAGTTCGTGCCCCCTAGTGACTGTGAAGGTGAATGCTATGATGCACACGAAGCGTTCGCTCCGATGTCTGGTGCACTGAGTCTGTGAGTCCTGCATTAGGATATCTTTCTGTGCTGGCCCTTAGCACACGGTGCAGTGTTTGATAACCCAGCAGGACATCTGGAAGGGGAGCAAACAGTGCAGAAATAGGAGCATGTGATGTCCTGACACTGGTGTGTCATTGGTCAGATGCCACGCCCACAGTCGTTCACGTGGCTTTTGCAGCTAGTGGGAAAACAATCACGTGCTACAGTGGCAGTTTCCCAAACTTCACCCATGTGCACGTCACCTTTGAGGTTTTTGTCATGAACATGAATGACTGTTCTGTTATTATGAAGGCTCTTCTTTTTTTTTTTTTTTTTTTTAAGATTTTATTTACGTATTTGTCAGTGGCGGGGGAAGAAGTGCAACCAGGGGGAGCAGGAGGCAGAGGGAGAAGCAGGCTTCTGCTGAACAAGGAGCCCAAAGTGGGGTTTAATCCCAGGACCCTGGTATCATGACCTGAGCCAAAGGCAGATGCTTAACCCACTGAGCGACCCAGACGTCCCTATGAATGTTCTTCTTTATCCCAATTTATAAGGTGATATTTTTGCACGAATAAATGTACCCGGTCTAAAACTCAAAAGATAAAAAAAGTTTTTATAAAAACAATTAGGTTTTGGGAGGAATGGGGGGAAAAAAAAGAAAAAACAATAGGTTTCTCTCCCATACCTGATCCCTGTCCCTAGTTTTCCTTTCTGGAGGCAACCCCACTACTGGGTTATTTCCAGAGCTGTAAGCCTATAGGTAAGCAAGCATATGTTTGGTTATTTAACACAAATGATGGCGTATGATGCCACTGTTCTACCCTTGAACGAAGTATATCCTGTCCATCATACCATACCAGCTCCCACTCCATTCTTGTTACTGGCTACTTGATAGCCTGTCACACAGATGTTACCTTAATTTAACCAACCCCTCCCCCCACGCAGGCTTTACAGCTGTTTCCCACTTTTGCTACAAGAAATAAGGCTGCTGTGAATATTCTTGCAAGTAGCTATTTTTACTCCCCGTTGTGAGTATTTCCGCAAGTAAATTCCCACGATCCAGATCTTGTCCCGGCGGCTCTCAAGGTGCTTGCCAGGGTATAGTCATCTCTGCTGCTGACTGGGGTGGAGTTGGCAAGAGCTCTCCCATGGGTGTGGGCAGGGTTCATTTCCTTGAGGAGGGCCCCCTCTGTCCCTGCCCTGTGGACCTCCCCGTAGGACAGCTCATCACATGGTAGCTGGCTTCCACCAGAGCAGGTGAGCAAGACAGCCGGAGAGGGTGGGCAGGACCTAAGGGCAGTCTTTTTGTAACCTAATCCTGGAAGTGCCATCTCATCACTTTTGCCATATTCTACTGGTTAGAAGCAAGTCACTAGGTCCAGCCCACACTCAGAACAGGAGTCCAAGGGCGACAGTACCAGGAGGCAGGCCAGTGGGGGCCACATTGGAGGCTGCCTGATGACCACGCTGATTATAATCCCATCCCCAGGCTCTCAGTTTTATCGTATTTGGTCAACCTCCCAGCACTGCAAGTAAAGTCTGTATTTTGTAAATGAGGACACAGAGGCTCTGTGAGGTGACTCGCTTGTGATCACACAGCTCCGAGAGAGAACTGAAACCCAGATCTTCCTTTTTTTTTTTTTTTTTTTAAACCGTGGGGTCGTTTGAGACTTTCTAAATCTAACCCAGCCCCATTCCAGCCAGAGGGGTGAATCCTTTTCTCCTCAGCTCCCCAAACACCCGCAGCCTGATGTGCCGCAGATCCCAGGCTGTTTTGCGGGATGGGCGGTTCTTAGCGTCCCGGTCCTCGCGCCCGTGTGCCTTACGGAACCCGTCTGGTTCATCCGTGCCTCTCTCAAGGGCTTTGTGGGCTGGCAGCGTCTCAGGAAATGTGTGTTGGATCCAGCTGTTGTATGAGGGTGAATTAAAGGAAGTCAGATCCCCCAGGGAGTGTCTGCATCTGAGGTTTCTCTGTGATTCTGGAATGAAAGGCTGTCTTAGAGCAAGCCAGGGAGATGTGGGGAGGCGGGAAGAGGGGCAGGGGAGGAAGCACAACCCACCTGCAAAAACAGGAGGGCAGTTGCGCCTGCTCCGGGAGGCGGGGCCTCTCTGGCGTGGGAGCTGCGGGATTCAGGACTCCAGGTGCTGTTAGCTGAGCTGTCCTGTCTGCCTGTCCTCCAGCAGGCACCCGCCCCCCAGACACAGCCCCACAGCCCCCAGCCTCTCATCTCCTTCCCTCCTCCCCTCATTCCTTCTTGTCACCGCTGGATCTGATCATGTCATTCTCTGGCATCTTGTTGCAGCAGCATGAAGTCCAAATCCTTAGAGCGGCATTCAAGGTCCCATGCAGCCGGCACGGCCTACCCTTCAGCCACCACTCTCTGTCGGGGCATCACTGGTCTGCGCGCCCTGTTCCCCAAACGTGCCAAGGGCCATCCACATCGCTATGACATAGTTCTTTTTTTTTTTTCTTTTAAGATTTTATTTATTCATTTGAGAGAGAGAGCACAAGCAGGGGGAGAAGCAGACTCCTGGCTGAGCTGGGATCCCAATATGAGACCCCATCCCAGGACCTGGAGATCATGACCTGAGCCGAAGTCAGATGCCCAACCATCAGAGCCACCCAGGCGTCTCTCTATGACATAGTTCTTGTTTAAAATGGCGCCCATTTCAACCCTTTTGCCACTTGGCAAAATTCTCCTCATCTGTTGGTCCAGCTCTGATGTTGTCTCCTCCCTGCAGCAGAACTCCTGGTTTCCTCAGACCCCTTCTCCCCAGCAGGCCATGAGCTCCTTGGGGGGCTCACCGTGGCCCTGGCGCTTAGCTCAGTGCCCGTGCGGCAGGGCAAGCGCTCAACAAATGTGCAATAAGGCCAGGGCGGGAGCCTCTGGAGGGAACGGGTGCCGCAGAGACCTGGTCCTCTGCACTCTGGTGACCCCAAGGGAGAACAGGGGCCTGATGTGGTGGAGGGGCATACTAATTAATTGCATCTCTCTTTGTCAGAGGTTTTTAGCCTGGCTCTGGGCAGAGACTTTAGGAGGAATACCGGGGTGTGGCGGGGCCATATTCAGATGCCAGCCTTTTTCTGGGACAGCACCCATGGCCTTCATTGGGTTGTTGTTGTTTTTAAAGATTTTATTTATTTGACAGAGAGAGACTCAGCGAGAGAGGGAACACAAGCAGGGGCTGTGGGAGAGGGAGAAGCAGGCTTCCTACTGAGCAGGGAGCCCTATGTGGGGCTCAACTCCAGGACCCTGGGATCATGACCTGAGGGCCGACACTTACCAATGGAGCCACCCAGGTGCCCCCTTCATTGGGTTTCTAAATGGGCCACCACCTCTGCTTTGGGGAGTGATGGATTTGATGTGGCTGAGAGGTCAGATTCCTCTGGGTCTGCTATTCAACCCACAAGTAGGGAATCAGTTTGGATTAGGCTGAGCTGCAAATAACAGTAAATCCCAAATAACTGTGGCTTCGTGAGACGCAAATTCAGGGACCGCTCTCTTGTCCGAGGCTCCCATTGTCCAAGCATCCCTGGGATGCCGCCACCAGAAAGGATGGTATCGCTAGTACCCAAGCCCCTCCAGGCCTGGAGTGCAATGAGAAGTGGAGGTTGGTTTCCCCACTATTCCAGAATTCCCCGGCAGTGAGCCCATGGGCTGGTCTACGAGACTGTCTCCTTCCCCAGGCTCCACTTTCCTCCCACCCCTCGGTTTTGGGGGTGGGGGGACTTCAGCATAGTCTCACTCTGGGATTGAGGGAAGGAGATGCTGCAAAAACCAGAATTTTTCTTACCATTACTTCCTTACATAAACCGTTACACAGGCTTTGCAGCAGAGTCTGCAGAGCACGCCTAATGCAGAGACAAGATCTATGGGCAATTAGCAGCGGCTTTCTGCAGAGGCACGCAAAACATACAAGGTAGCTCATTTGCTCTTTATTTGGCCACAGGGGCCCCCAGGAGTCAATAAAATTTCCTCTATTCATTTGTTTAAGAAACTCATTCTTGGTGCACCTGGTGGTTCGGTTCGTTAAGTGGCTGCCTTTGGCTCAGGTCATGATTCCGGAGTCCTGGAATCGAGTTCCCATGGGGCTCCCTGCTCAGCGGGAAGCTTGCTTCTCCCTCTGCCCCTCCCCTTGCTTATGCTTTCCTCTCTATCTCTGTTAAAATCAATAAATAAAACCTTAAAAAAAAAAAGAAATACATGAACGAAGAAATGAAAACTTCTTCTAAAACTGCCATCTTATATTTTTTAATCTTGTAGCCACCCATTTTTGGAGTGGTTGCACTTTGTGGCAGGACTTGTCAGTCTGATCTCTTCTGGCCAATCCAACCCTTCCCCGCTGGTGTCTGGTTTTGAAACAAAATGGGACATGTAAACCTCTCTTTTGAGCCGCTAACATTTCTTGTCTGGGCAGCAGCGCTTTCCGTGTCTGGATCTTAGTATTTCTGAATCTTTGATGAGTGGAGGCAGAGATAAAAACAGAACGTCCCAAACTGCCAGAAATGTGGCTTTGGGGAGGCCTCTGTCTTGCTTCCGGAGGGATCTGTTGGTCGTGCAGATGGACGTCATCATCCTTGGGCGAGCCCCAGATGTTGGCGAGATAATCCAAAAGCAAATAACTCAGGCAGGGATATTAAGAGTTCTGTTTATAGAGAAATAAAATGTTACCCAAGCCATATACTCAAACAAGTACACGTTGGCAGTTGAAGTGAGCAAATATTTTTAATCAGCGGTCTATTTCCGCACACCCACTCTCATCCCCCTTTCTACCACACTCCTCTTCCCTGCCCTGCGGTAGGGCGATGATGGGCTTTGGAGCACATCTGACCCCGTCTGGCTGCATCCTCCCTTCAAACACACCCCCAATTCTGGTTCCCCAGCCCAGGTGGTGGGGAGACCCATCCCTAGATTCTGGCGGGAGGTTTGCTGGGAACCTTGCCTTCCCTGGCTGCTGCTTGTGTGTCTCTATCCCTGAAGTCAGCCTCCTCGACAAGTTCATGCCCTCATTCATGCCCAACCTGACTTCACTTGTTCTTTCCATTTCTCCTTCCTTCCCACCCTGGGGTCAAGTGCTCCTCTACCTCCTTGCAGGTGGGAAATCCGGAAAGCCAGCTCTCCCCTCCTTTGAGCTCTAAGGTCAGAAGGGGCATGTCTGACTACAGTGCCCATTGGGGGCTCCCCTTTTGAGAAAGGCCATAGTCTGGTGGGCTGGGCAGGAAGGGCGTTTTTCCTGTAGGCTGTGGACTGAAGTTATAAATACGTTGCTGAGGTTTGGTGACTACCTATAATCCACGCATTCGTTCACAGTCATTTCTTTTGAGGCCCTTTTATGTGCAGGGGCTGATGCTAGGGGCCGGGTGGTGGGAGTGGTAGAGCTCAGCACCGTGGGGCAGGTGTTGATCAAAGTCAATACTGATGGAGGGTGTAACAGGGGATCCTGGACAACGTGCAGGAAGCTGTGAAGCTCAGAGGAGGGGCCTCCGACGGTGCTGGGGAGGGTGGGGAAGCCTTCATGGAGGGCGTGTCCTTTGCATTGAGTCTTGCAAGAGGAAGCAGATAAAGGAAGAAAGGTTTCCATAGATTATAGATCCCATGGTCTCACACCCCTTGGAGGACCTGGAATTTCCCTTTGTTTTCTTCCCCCTTACATTTTAATGCTCAAAGGGGTGATTTTTCAGAAGGAGAGATAGCTCTTGGGGGAGGTGTGTTGGACAGAGTTGTGGAAGGCTGCCTGGGTGTCCTCCATCTAGATGTCTCACATCCCCTAGGCTCACTCCTATCCTAGGCCACCTTCTCAGTGCAATTGGTGCTACTTGGGAAGGGCCCTGCAGCGCATACAGGCCCTGATGAAAGATTAAAGATTAAAAACTGAGCAAAAAATGACAGAAAGCTGACCTTCCTCACCCCAGTCTCTTCCAGACTCCACTTCTGCTTGGCAACGGCCCTTTCTTGTACCAAAATAAATATGTGCGTCTGTGTGCGTGCGTGCATGCGTGCATATGTACAGGGCTCTGTGAACCTCATCCCTCAGCTTTTGATGGAAGAGTCTCTCCTCCCTAGGACCTTGGTAACCCTGTAGACATCGGGCAGTGACTGCCTGCCTGAGAGCTATGAGGATTTCCTCTCGGCCTCTTCCCTTTCAGACTTAGGGCTGCTTAGGAAAAAAATAAGGACACAGTTCCTCCATCTTTGGGATGTTGGCTTAAGTATTTATTTTTACTGAAACACTGTAAATGTTTCCCTTCTGCCCTTTTAGAAGCACAAATACAGTGGTTCTCCCCCCCATTATCTGCGGGCACACGTTCCATGATCCCCAGTAGCTACCTGAAACCATGAGCAGCCCTGAAGCTTGTGGATACTGTGTTTCTTCCTATACCTACATACCTGTGGTAAAGCTTAATTTATAAACTAGGCACAGTGAGAGATTAACAACACTAACTAGTAATAACACAGAGCAATGATAGCAATGTCATGTTATAAAAGTCAAGTGAAAGTGAATGTGATCTCTCTCTCAAAATATCTTACTGTACTGTACCCACACTGTCCGTTGGTGAGGAGATGGGGGGAGGTGAGCGACATGGCTGATGGAGAGGGGGGTGGGGTCTCAGGCTGCGAAAGCGAAGCCTCGAATGTGGAGGACAACTGCAGAGAAACCAGGAGCTATGGTGTGGCGGGCACCCTTGTATAGAATCACGAGAGCAGAGTGACCATGTCTCTTCCTGATGCTGTGTTCAGTGACTCCAAATTGGTAGCTTGAAATCCGCATGGGGCGTGTGTACACCACAGAAATCAGCAAACGCCACCAGTCAGGACGCATTCATTGCATAGGGCGACATTTCCAGGACATTCCGCGGTTGGGAATGTTCCTGGGGCCGACACGCCCATCATTGCTGTGCCACACAGCAGTGTGGTGTGGGAAGAGAAGCACCAGATCCACTGGGGTTCAACCAGGGGTTAAGTAGGAGGCATTGATTCCAAGATCGGAGATAAATCCATGATAGAAACCAAGATGAGATGTTCTTTTGAGCAGATTCTTCATGCAGGAGGAGGACTAAGGAGAGGGCGCCCAACACATGACCCCCTTCCTTTCACAGTTGGGCCTGATGAGTTCTCCTGCCACCTTGGGGAAGGTTCCTCCAAACCACCTTCATCTGAGAGAGGAAAGTTACATCCCCGCCTGCTCTTGGCTTCCAGGAACAAAAGCCCAGCTCAAACTATCTTAAGTGGAAGAGGGGATATGAAGCAGCCCAAAGAACCAAAGGAAGAACTGAGAGCCAGGGAGACAGGGACCAGGGCAGGTCCTGGGGGCACCAGAGGCTGGAGAGCCACGATTATGTACTGCTATGAGTCTGTGCATGAGATCGGACCTGTGGCTGTTCATGGACTTGGAGTTTGCATTTTCTGAGCTTCATTACCAAAAAGCAAAGGGCCTTTTGGTTACAGTTGAAAAGTCCCAGGGAAGGTCTCTGATGGGTCCAGCTTACATCACATGCCCAGCCCTGGACCAATCACTGTGTAGCCAGGGAGGTAGAGTCATGGGGGAAGATGGTAGCTCCAGGGCCAAGCACATGTAGGAATGGACTAGGGGTAGTTCCCTCAAAGGGAGTGCTGTTTCCAAAAAGAAGAAGGGGCGCTGAACAGGCCGAGCACAACAAGGCTCCTTCCTCTTGTAGGGAAATTCATTCACAAAGCTCGGTGGCTGGCTGACAGCCTTTCAGAGCTGAAGGAAACCAACCCCATGTCATGGTTCTTAGGTGGGTGTGGAGATGTGGTGGAAAGTATCAGAGCATCGATTTTCATTTTAGGAGAAGTCTTTCCTCTACAATTGTACGTTTTTCCTCCCAAATGTGTTATAGCAGGTGTTTCTGCCTTTCCACATCATAAATAAGAAACTGAGGCCCAACCGGGAGCGGAACTTGAATCAAAACTCAGGTTTCTTGAAACCAATGCCCTGCAGGGACTGAGACATAATATAAGCCCAGCCCCAGGCCCTGAACCTCATTCTGACTTCCATTCCGGACAGGAGAGGTTTCCCAAGTTCAGCCTGTGCCTCTGCAGACAATTGCAGAGTGCTCTCTGTGGGTCAAGTTCAGGACCCAATGCTCACTGTCTAACGGCCCCGCCCCCCAAATAGACCGCGGGGACCACATACCTGGGGTGTGCAGGGGTAGCAGGGTGCCTGGCCTGGGTAGAGAAGAGGAGGGACCTGGTGAAGGAAGGCTGCTCAGAGGAAGTGGCCCCGAGCTGGATGTGGAAGGGTGAGCTAGAGGAGGGGAGAAGGCATGGAAGGACAATATGGGTCAAGGGAACAGCAGCTGTGAAGGCACAGAGCTGTGCAGAAGCAGGGGAACTCCTAGATCTTGACCTCAGGAGCAGCCAGGCCTCTGTGTTAGGTTGTTTAACCTGTCGACAATTCAAAGCTCTCCTTGCAGGATGAACTCCTGTCCTCCTGTCTCCCTGCAGCTTTGAGATCATTGTCCAAGGTTGATGAGTTTACCTCCTGCCCTTAGGGGCTGCATCCTGACCCCGCCCCCATCCACTCACTTGAGTCTCCTGCCCATCTGTCCGGCTCTGGGTACAAACTTCAAAGTCCTCTGGGCATGCGATGCTCCCAGTGACGGGCTCTGCCTCTGTTTCAGAATCTCGGCGAAGGACCATCTTCGAATACCATCGTGTGGAGCTGGACCCCAGCAAGGTCACCAGCACATCAGCCGTGGAGTTCACCCCAATGCCAAGTGAGTAGGGGTCGTCCCCGCTGAGGGAGGACATTCTACTGTCCTGGAAAGAGCTTCAGAGTCACACAATCTGGGTTCAATTCCCAGGCCCACCACTGACCCTTGTGTGGGTACGGCCACCTCATTTCTCCGGGCTGCCCTTTCTCATTTGTCACATGGGCCTCACATCACTTCCCTCCCAGAGCTAAGGTCAGGGTCAGAAGCTTGGCAGGTAGAGTTGAAGACATTGATGCCAGCGCTGACACTAGCTGGCATCCTGGGCGTGGTTGTACTTGAAACAGGGTACCTGTGGTGAATAACACACAATTAAAACCAGGAAAGGTGTATCCTTGAGGATTTTTCGACTGAGCCCCTAGGAAAGGTAATCTAGGAACCGAGTGAATCAATCCTTACATTTCTTTCTTTCTTTTTTTTTAAGATTTTATTTATTTATTTGCGAAAGAGAGAGAGGGAGCTCACACAAGTAGGGGAGAAGGGCAGAGAGAAGAGGGAAAAGCAGACTCCCCTCTGAGCAGGGAGCCCAAGATGCCAGGGCTCGATCCCGGGATCATGACCTGAGCAGAAGGCAGACTGAGCCTCCCAGGCACCCATGGGTCCTTACCTTTCTTGTCATGTGTTCCTTAGAGGAGCAGTAATGCCAGAGTTCACAGGCTGGAGGCAATAAAGCGATTTAGCCAGCAGTCCTCCAAGAACCACGGCTCCGGCCCTCCCCGGTGCACCACTCACCTACAGCTGAGGTCCATGACCAAGGCCCCAGCTGTTGCTGTGGACCCCACAGGATCGGGGTCAGGTGCCCTTTGGGATATGGTCAGGGCAGCGAGGGAAAGGAGGACAGCACTCTTGTTCTCACAGCCCGCACTTTTACTTTCTTCTTATTTTTTAAAGTTTATTTGTTTATTTAATTTCTGCAACCAGTGTGGGACCTCATGACCCTGAGATCAAGAGGCTCATGCCCTCCGGACTGAGCCAACCAGGCACCCCTGTTCTTGCATTTTTGAAAGAGACTTTGAATGTCCTCTCCTGTCTCACAGTACCTACCAGCTTCCCTCTGAGTCCATGGCCTTCTCCCTGCCTTCTGGGGTGTTTCTTGCCTTGCCTCCCCTGGCTTCCTCTTCCCTGGAGGTTCTGGAAGCCTGGAGGAGTGGAGAAAGAAGAAGGGGAGGAGGAAAGTTCTTGAACACTAGACCTGTCTCAGCAGGGCTCAGCAGGTGTCTCCCCCTGGGAGAGAGGAAGGACACAGACACCATGGGGTCACAGGACACAAACCCCTTGAAGGTCACAGCCCCACCCCCACCGCAGCTGCCCTCTGTCTTAGGCAGGAGAGACCTGGGGCCTGAGAAGCAGGGATTCCTCAAGGACTGCTGAGGGCAAACCTCCAGGCTCAGGACTTGAAGAAACTGCACTTAGGAGCAAGGACATCCAAGGGCAGATAACTGCCTGGGCGGAAGTGAAGCATCCTGAGAATCGTTTCTGGGACACTGTACATTTCAGCCACTTCCACCCCTCCAGTGAATTCGTAAGCATTTAATAGCTCGCGGGACATCTGAAATGCAGATGAGAAATAAAGGTCAGTGGGTTGTATACCTACCCCACAGAGGCTCCCAGGCCTTTTTCTTGTGGCCAGTTTGCCTAGAGCAATTGTCTGGAGCCCCGGAAGCCGGTTAACTTGGTTCCAAGAAAACTCTGCACCCCCCACCCCCAACCATGAAGGATTTCTCTCTTATCTTTGGGTGGTGGTGGTGGTGGGGTGCAGTTTACTTACCCAAGATTTGTCCAGAGGTTGTGGATGGCCTGTCTCCAAGCCATTGTACTCTGTGGCCAGTTCCTCCTGGTGTCTCTTCTGGAAGACACCATAAGAGGGTGGCATGGGCAGAGGGTGAGAGCTGGGGCAGGGAAGCTCAGGCTTTTGGCTAAGAGCTCAGGCTTTTGGCTCCCTCAGACCTCAGTTCAAGCCCAGACCACCACTCCTAACTCTGTGACTCTCTCTAAGCCTCAGTTTCTTCACCTGTAAAACGGGGATAACAAAATCACGCAGGCATGGATTCCACAAACATTGGTTAACTGCCTACCATCCATCTGTGATAGGGAGCTGTTCTGGGCCCTCTGGGTATAGAAGGGGACAAAACAGCTGGAGAGCTCCATTCTCTTGAAAGGACACAGTGCCACCTACAGCCCGTCCCTCTCACAGTGACTGAAGGTGACACACTGTAGCTACAGCAGCTTTTCTCCCACTCAGCCATGGCTGGTTCCCAGCCGCCATCTTGATGGGGTGGGGGGCATGACCGGCAAAGTGGCTCCCTCATTAATGGACTGCAGTAGAGTCCCGGGAAGACTCACAGAGTGAGGAAATGTGTGTGGTAGGTGTTGAACGAGTGGTCATTTTTCTGAGTCAGTTGTCTCCTCTTGCTGCTAGCTATGTGTTCTGTTCTGTTCAGCTGCCCATCACATGAGCCCTTCTCTTGCACACGCTTATTCAGGGTGAGGGCCTGGCTCTCCTTGGAATGAAATGCACAGGTCTGTGGCAGCTGCTTGCCACCCAGAGGTCTTTCTGGTTTTCTTCAGAGGAGCGCTCAATCTCAAGCGAACAATGCTTAAAATCCAGCCCCCACATCTCCTGCGCTCCGGCCCTCTCTGCTTCTGGGCTTGGCTGGTGCCACAGGGGTCCCCGCACCGTCCAGCAGCCTGCTCCCACTAACTCCTCTGCTCTCCGGCTCTGCGCTGCCCCAGGCCAGCCCCCAGCTGTCCCTCCCCCTCATTCCCATCACCCTCAGCTTGTCGACTCCATGCACCCCGTTAGTGTTCTGGTGGCCGCTGGGAACACCGCTGGAATATGCTCCTCCCCGGCCTCTGCGCTCAGGGGCTTTTCTGCTTCAACTCCTCCTCCTCCTCCTCCAGGCGGGCCTCCAGTCTTGCTTCCTCCCTGCTCTCAATCTCTGCCCAAACGACCTCTCCTCAGAGGCCTTTGCCAACCTCCCCAAATAGGACATCCCCCGCACTGTCACCCCGCCTCCCTGTTCTGCGCCCCTTGTTTTCCCAGCCTGCTGCTAGAAACCCTAGTGCAGACTTTGTTGTCTGGGTATTGTTGGGCATCTCTTGCGCTTAGCGGCAGGCTCTGTGCCAGGAGCGCGTCTGTCTGTCTTTCCCTATTCGTTACTGCAGCTTCCACAGCTGGGACGGTGCCTACCTGTGGCAGGTGCTCAATACATATCTGTTGAAAGACTGCATCAGGGTGCACAGTCGGTTAGGTGTCCCACTCTTGGTTTTGGCTCAGGTGATGATCTTGGGGTCCTGGGATCGATCGAGCCCCACATCAGGCTCTGCACTCAGCAGGGAGCCTGCTTGGGGATTCTCTCTCTCCCTTCCCTGCTCACGTGTGCGCTCGCGCGCTCTCTCTCTCTCCAACAAATAAATCTCTAAAAAGCAAAGAAGAATGAACGTGAGCATGAATGAATGAGTGGATGAATCCTGGTAGGTACGCTGAGGGGCATGAGTAAAGTCACAGTCAGCCACGGGCAGCGTTCACAGGACTCACCGCAGGGCCAGCCCACGTCACGTACAGACCCTCTCCCCGGGTCGCCTCATTTCATCCTCACTGCACGTCTGCCCAGCAGAGACCACCAGGATCCCTCTTTTCCACACGAGAAACTGAGACACAGCGAGATTCAGTAACTCCCCACGTGAGATGTAACCCGAGTGAGCAGAGAGACCCACATAGCCCCAGGGGTAGCTCACTTCCAAGTGGGGAGGGAGAAGAAAGGGATGGAATCAAGAAAGCCTGGTTGACCCCCCACAGACGCAGCGCTCAGGCTCCGCTGAGGTGAGTGAGGAGGTGGAGACAGACCAGGGGACGATTCTGGCCCCAGGCCTTCCACATGGATGGAAGGTGTGCTCCCAGCAAGCACTGGCGGGGGGCAAACCAGAACATCATAAACATCCTTTTCTGTGATTATAGCCAACAAAAGTGTATTCTAAACATTAAATTCAGGGTGCCTGGGTAGCTCAGTGGGTTAGGCATCTGACTTTGACTTCGTTTGTGGTCTCGGGTTCTTGGGATCGAGTCCCGCATGGGGCTCCTTGCTCAGCAGAGAGCCTGCTTCTCCCCTCTCCGCCCTGCACGTGCTCTCTCTCTCTCTAATAAATAAAGTAATGAATTTTTAAAAAAACATTAAACTTGTTGGAAGACTAGTTCTTGTTCCTGCCAGGAGAGGACATAGCAACCGTGTGACTCAGTAGCATTCATAGTTAACCCTACAACGGCAATCAGAGTGCAATATAAAGGTGTCAAGTCAACATGCTTTACGTCTTGAACATATACAGTGTTCTGTGTCAAACAGATCTCAGTTAAGACAAAGAATCCTTTTCCACCCTGTAATTGTGGGCAACAGCCCAGCAGTGTAAATTCCCAGGCTAGGTGAGATCCCTTTGTCCACGCTTCCAGGCCCCTGTGATTTTCCTTCCCAAGCCTCATCATGATGATAATGACATAGTTATGTTTGTTTGATGATCTATTTAGTGTCTGTCCACCCAGAGGACTATAAGGCCCAAGAAGGCAGGCACCAGGATTTACGGTGCAAACCCCAGTCCCAGCTCGGGGCCCAGCCCCCTGGGAACCAAAGGAGGAAGGAGGAAAGGGGAGGAGGGAGAAACAGACAGAAGAATCGGGGCTGGATGCGAGGGAGGGTGGCATCAATGACTTCCAGGGTCCCTGCTAGTCAGAGACTCCGAAACTCTGTAAAGGCCTGGCACTGAGGAGAGTTGTGCCTTTTGGAGGTCCGTGGAGGTCCACGGAGGGTCTGCGGCTTTCTCTTGCAGCCTGCCTGCAGCATCAGAGCTGTGACGCCTGCGTGTCCTCGGACCTGACCTTCAACTGCAGCTGGTGCCATGTCCTCCAGAGGTTTGTGCCCAGGCTGAGGCCCACGGGTGGACTGTGGAGGAGGGGCAGAGGGTGGCCTGGCCCCGACTCTCTGCCTCACTGCCACCATGAGAGTATCTCTAGCCAGTCAACTGTGCCCCCTGGGACGAGAATGTCACAGAAGTGAGTCCCTAAGGCCTGAGACCAATCAAGGTGACCTGCCGGGTCCCTATGGTGATGCTAGGTTTCCAGAAGACTATCCAGGGATCCCACCAACTGTAACTCCTCCTCACACCCCGGAAGAGTTGGCTCATCCTAGGGCAGGGCTTCTCGAGAACGATCCACAGCTGTGAGGATCCCAGACTCAGCTAGGGCTCTGGTTAAATATGCAGATTCCTGGGCCCCGGCCCAGGCCCTGCAGGATCAGGGTCTCTGGGAGGGACGCCCAGGAGCCTGAATTTCAACACAGTGCCTCATCTGCAAACAATTGTGGGACCTCCCAGCTCCAAAGTCCCATTGCCATTGGATGGGATCCCCCTGACCCCAAAACCCCTCCTGAAGATCTTTTGTCAGGCTGCAACGGAGTTTCCTGAAATTCGGGGCTATGGAAATTGCAGGCATCTGTGGAAGGTTAGGGCAGGCTACAAAGCTGTGTTTGCTTGGTTTTGGAAATAGGGAAAATTCCGGAAGAGATTTGGATTCAGGGATAAAGTTCTTAAATCCAACTCATCTTCCACTCCTTGTTCTGAAATCATTTCCTCACAGATTAGACTCAGAATCTGAGTCCTGTTCTCCTGTCCAAGATAAATAAATAGCAGGAAGGGGGAAAAAATGTCTCTGGGGACTGGGGCTCTCATGAGAGTGGGAAGCCCTGTGAACTCCGAGAGCCTCGGAGGCAGTCTTGAAAATTGCAAATTACAGAGTCTCTGCGCTCCACGCAGCTGTGGGGCACCTGTCAGCATTTCCTTTGCTCCTTTCAAACATCCTGGTGCAGAAATAGAAGCTGCCGCCCTCGCAGGCGGCCTGCCCAGCACAAGGCATAGCCCAGGCCAGGAGGAGAGGGGCTCCAGGGTGTTTTTCTTCCCATCAGCTGTGCTCTTACTCACTCTCTTGGGGCCTCAATTTATTTCCCCATAAAATGGGCTGTGTGGTGATGTGGCCCCGGGGAAAAGTGGGTGAGGAACATGCCATCATTTTAATTTCTCAACTACCCAAGAGCATTTTTGCAAAGTGTCCCGGGCCCCGTGCACAAAGGACATGGAGCCTCAGAGAGGATACCTAGGGCAGACCCCAGCTTGGTCCCTCCTGGTGTGTGGCTTTACAGCATGGTCCCCCTCTGGCCCTCTCAAGTTTGCGAGCCACTGTCTCAGCGTGGAGAGATAGCCCAGATGACCTCAAATGAGCCCTGGAATCCTGGGGCTGGCCGGCCACCACATGACTCAGCGTCCAACCGAAGCTGAGCCATGAGAACTTCAAAATGGGTCAGATGAAAGCAAAAGCCTCGCATGGACACATCCCCATTTAACACATACACCCAAACCCAGAGACCGTGACCGTTTAATGAGGGTTGGTCAGGTTGGGGGAGGCCAAGGCCTTAAGTGCAGACACGGCCTTTGCTGTGGTCATGTCAGCTCTGGGATGCAGCGAAGTCTTGTCCCCCAGTGCTCGTGGGCCTGGGCTCACCCCAGCATGGAGCCCTCCTTGCCAGCCATCTGGAGTCTTGGCATCCATTGAGAGCTGACCCCGGGTCCCCAAAGAGCCAGGAGGCAGGGCTGGTGCCGAGGGCCCAGCCACCAGGGACTCTCCCCCGCCACAGCTGCTTGCAATCACCCTGTGGGTTCTCAGCTTCCCCTTCCTCGCCACCCACTCTGCCTTCCGCAGCCTCCCAGAGCTTCCCCTCCTTGCGCTGGGGCTGGATCTGATTTAGACAATTTCACTTACCATGGCTGGTGTCTTCCTTTCATCCCACCTCACCCCCAACCATCACCCCCAACCCACTTCCTTAAGGGGTGACCTTAACTCCAGGATTTGGCCCAGGGAATGAGGGGCCATAATCCCTGCTTTTCAGGGTCACTGTGAGGGTCCCCTGAAACAGGACAGGAATAGCACATGGCTGGGGTGACCTTTGGCATTCAGGAGGCGCTCAATAGTGGCCATATCTCAGGCCCTTCTCTGCATCTGGGTTGGTTGGCTCAGGGCTTAGAATGTGGTGCCCTTAGACCTATATCAAAGTCTCAGCCCTTGAAAGAATCCTTTAGTTTGGCTTCAAAAGGAACTTCAGCTCCCAGCCCCTAACACACCCTTAATCCTCCGTGCCCCAAAGTAGTGGACACAGAGGACCTGAGAGTGGGGGAGTGGGGTTGGTTTAGTGCGTCCCCGCTCCCCCTGCTGCTCAGAGCCTGAGGGGGAGAAGCAGCTCAGAGCCCGAGGAGGCATCTTCAGAAGGAAGCACTGACAGTGCTCGGGAACCTTCTGCCTCACCAGGTCTTTGGCAGAGGGGTGGGCGGATGCTAGGGAAGAAAGTTAACTAACCATGAATCCTCTCTCAGCACTGGTGGCTCATGGGATGCTTCTTCCCATGCAGATGTCCCAGAGCTAGAGCAGGGCTCGCTGGTTTCCCCTGGCACCAGAGTGAAGAATGGAAATGGGAGCCTGATGCCATGGAGAACATTAACATTCTCTGGTTCATCCTCCTACCCCCACCCCTTCCCTAGGGATGCACTTGGCCTCTCCCAGCCCAGCGGAGCTGCACAGCGTCCTTTCCAGCGTCCTTTCCTGGGACACTGACCAGCCAGTTTTTTAAATTTCTCCTAGCCTCTGGCAAGACCCTCCTTCTTGCCCTTTACTGATCACACGGGAGGTACTGGCTAACTCTGTTGACGTCCACCGTCAGCCCAGCCTCTCCTTGTCAAGTTCAGGCCCGTCTGCAAAGAAGGAGGAGGACTGTCTATAATAAGGGAGGCTTTCCCAAGAAGACATTTGTGTGATTTCCCTGGTGCTCAGCAATTTCATAGCAGCCTAGAGCCAAGAGAATTTTAAAGTTTATTTGAGGTCATGCAGTCCATCTAATGCCCTATACACACACATCTGGGTAGATGTGGCCTTAGTCCTGGGGAGCTGGGTCCGAAGGAAGATAGAGATGACACAGACACCTTCCCTTCCTTTGGCGTAATTGGGGAAGAGGGGTCTGACTGCTGATCCCCCAGCTGCCTGGTGCTGAGGAGGGCACCTGCCCCGTGGTCTTGATCACCACAGCCCTGGGAGGTCGGGCCCCTCCTCACCATCGTCAGAGAGCTATTACTGACCGGGGGAAAGAAGGGGAGGGCTTCTCTGTCAGTCCTTCACACCTCTTACCTTTTGGTCCCCTTGCAGATGCTCCAGTGGTTTTGACCGCTACCGCCAGGAGTGGCTGGCCTACGGCTGTGCCCAGGAGGTGAGAAGCTTCAGCAAGCCAGTTTGTGGGGGACGGTAGGGCTGCCCTGCAGGCCCGTCCCCCAGGAGCTCTCCACAAGGTGTCTGTGGCTTTTGGCGGAATTCTTCCCTCCATCCAGGCCTTGCCCCTCAGACTGCCCTGAGCCAGTGAGGCCAGACTTGGGAGATTTTCGAGGGCTCTCTGGAGGCAAGCTTTTCTGGGAGGGAAAAGGATGGTTCCAGGCACCTCCCCTTTAGGATCCCATACAGGCTCCTTCTCGCTGCTGGAGTTTTCCAGAATGCTCCACACTTTGATTCTGGGTGGGGAGCATCCTATTCTTACACCTTATCCCGACCCAGACAGATCCATTTATCTGGGCGTCTCCCTTGTCCTCTCCACCCCTTCATGCCATGTGAGCCCTCCACAGCACACTGCCCACACTTACTCTGATTTCATCGGAACAGGCCCAGGAGCCAGGGGCTGGTCCCCCCGACCTGCTCAGAGCGGAAAACTGAGGCACAGAGAGATTTCATGATTTGACCTGCCCCGCGCAATGGGTGGGATACAGAAGTGCCAAGACCCCACATTTAAACATAAACCGCCTGCCCCAGGCCCCAGTCTGTGTGCTCACCACCTCCTCTGTTATTAGTAAGGCCGGAGGAGCTTCCTATGACCTGAAAACAAATCTTGTCCAGCAGCCCACTTGGGACGCTGGCTGTGGTGAACGTACGGATTTGCTTTATTTGTGTAAGATTGGCATCTCCGCTCCTTCCTCGAGGAAGAATTGGAAGCCGCAGTCAGCTAAATTGCCTTGTAAGATAGATCAGACACTTTCAGGATAAAGTGGAAGTTGTAAGTGCCCTCAGGGCCCGGCTTACCACCCTTGAGCCATGTACCGGCATCTGAAGATTTCTGGCCCCTGAGGGACAAGGGGTCCCCCTCCGCCCTCCCAAGTAAGGGCTCTTTTCTGCACGGCGGGCGGTGAGGCTTCTGTGCAGAGCGGTGCGGGGTCTGTCCTGCAGGCAGAGGGCAGGACGTGTGAGGACTTCCGGGACGATGGCCACTACTCGGCCTCCCCCAACAGCTCCTTCAGTCCCTTTGATGGAGACCTCACCACCACTTCCTCCTCACTCTTCATCGACAGCCTCACCACAGAAGGTAAGGCCTGAGCCAGGAGTGGGGAGCGGCTGGGGGAAGAAGCCCTGGGGAGGGGAAGGCCTGGGGCCCCAGCAACCATCCCTGACAGGGGTTGTCTCGGGGAAGAGGAATATCCCAACTTTCACGGAGGAGGGCCCCTGGGGAGAGGCAGAGCCAGGTGCTGGCCCACGTCGGGACAGTGGGATGGATTCGCTGTGGCGAGGGGAAGACAGACGTCCCAGCCCAGGGCCCGGAATGTCATATGGTCCGCCTCAGGTCACCTTAATAGCCATCCTCACAGAATCCGGGAGGTCTTAGCAGCCTTGTAGCTGTCCACTCACTCAGTCCACACACTCAGACGTGAGCGAAAGACTGCCTGATTTTCCTCCAACCGTGCTCAGCGGGAGGGGTGTCCCTCAGCCCGGCTTCCTGGCCCTGGGACCTGGTGTGGACAGAGGGTCGGAGTGGGGCAGCTGTGTTCAGGAGGGATGCTGATGCTCCATCCCCACCTCTCCAGGGTCTAGCTGCCCCCCCCCCCACACTCCCCGCAGGGACTTAGGCCATCCCAAGGCCTGGGGTTCTTGAAGTGCCAGAGGTCTGTCCACCCAGAGGTACTACATAGCATCTGGGGAAGCCCGGTGCAGGCCCTTCCCGGATTTTCCTGTCTCATCCTTCTTTAATACATCACTGCCAGGTGTTAGCCTTTTGCCCTCAGGCTCAGAAAGACATGGGCTTGTCCCGCCTCCATGGAGCCATGTACCTGCTTGGAAGGGGCAAATACAACAGAGGAAAGGAGAAGAGGAAAAGGCAAATGTTTTAAAATATTATTCAGCCACCATCCCATTTGGTAGCTGTGGAAACGGCCAACGGGTAACCAACGCCCGTAGGGGCGAAGTTGGTTACTCGGGGTTACCTGCAAAGTAAGTGGTGGAATATACTTTCCACGGTGCCCCCCTGCCTTTCTCACTGCAGCCTAAAGAACTGGAGAATGGACCCATGGGTCTGGCCAGAAGGAAGTCCTAGAGGAGGGAGCAAATAATAGGCGAGCTAACATTTTTTTTTTAAGATTTTATTTGTTTATTTGAGAGAGAGAACAACACAAGCAGGGTGAGGGACAGAGGGAGAAGCAGACTCCCTGCCAAGCAGAGAGCCCGACACAGGGGTTGATTCCTGGACCCCAGGATCATGACCTGAGCTGAAGGCAGTCACTTAACAACTGAGGCACCCAGGCGCGCTGTGAGCTAACATTCTGAGGGGCCTGACCATGGGCTAACGTTGTTCAGGCATCAACACTCACATGGTTCTCCTGACAACCCTGCATGCTGATTCTGTTATATCTCCATTTCTCAGAGAAGACACTAAGGTCTAGGGAGGTCAGTGACTTGCCCAAGGTCACACAGGCAGGAAGAGGTGGAGTCAGGTCTCATTTGGCTCAAAAGCGGAGATCTTGCCCCTTGACTGCTTTTCTTGGTGCTGAAAAAAAAAACACCTTAAAAAAAAAAGATTTTATTTATTTGTCAGATAGAGAACACAAGCAGGGGGAGCAGCAGGCAGAGGGAGAAGCTGACTCCCTGCTGAGTAGGGATCCTATGGGGACTCCTTCCCAGGACCCTGGGATCATGACCTGAGCAGAAGGCAGATGCTTAACCAACTGAGCCACCCAGACATTCCAGTGCTGAAAAAGAAAAAAAAAAGGTCTTTGTGGATTTGAGGGGCTGGAAAAAATAGCAAAGGGGTGAACAAGCAAGGCAGATTGGGTAGCACCCATTATTCTAAGATGGTCCAGGATTAACAGGGAGTGGGGTACGGTGCAGGTTTTGAGAGCATTTATTCTCAGATGAATTAAATGAAAAAGAATAAGGAAGAGACAGGAAGTGAGTAATCCAGTCCAGGAGTTAGAGTCTGTCCTGCATGGTCTATCTTGGGAGATGGGAACGAAGGGGAGACAGCCAAAGGGACCCACCCTGCCAGCGCAGAGCCGGAGAGCAGAGGAGTTAGTGGGAGCGGGCTGCTGGACGGTGCGGGGACCCCTCTGGCACCAGCCAAGCTCAGGAGCAGAGAAGGCTGGGTGCACAGGAGGTATGGGGGCTGGATTTCGTTGTGGTTTTTTTTTTGTGATTGAGCGCTCCTCCAAAGAGAACCAGAATGACCTCTGGGTGGCAAGCAGCGGCCACAAACCTGTGCATTTCATTCCAAGGAGAGCCAGGCCCTCACCCTGAATAAGTGTGTGCAAGAGAAGGGCTTATGTGATGGGCAGCTGAACAGAACAGAACACACCACTAGCAGCAAGAGGAGACAACTCAGGGACACCTGGATGGTCCAGTCAGTTAAGCATCTACCCTTCAGCTCAGGTCATGATCTCCAGTCCGGATCCTGGGATTGAGCCCCACAACAGGCTCCCTGCACAGCAGGGTGTCTGCTTTTCTCTCTCTCTCTTTCTCTCTCTCTGCCCCTCCCCACCCCTCATTCCCTATCCCTTTCTCACTCAAATAAACAAATTAAATCTTTAAAAAAACAAAGTGACAACTGACTCAGAAAAATGACCACTCAGTCAACACCTACTACATGCATTTCCTCACTGTGTGAGTCTTCCCGGGACTCTAGTGCAATTCACTGATGAGGGAGCCACTTTGCCTTCCATGCCGACCCCCCAGCAAAATGGCGGCTGGGAACCAGCCATGGCTGAGTGGGAGAAAAGCTGCTGTGGCCACAGCCCCCAACACAACCTGTGGGGAAGAGCCACAGGGAGGGTCAACCATAGGAACTGATTTAGGAAGCCACAGGACACACACCTTGCAGTGTAGACATCTTTCCTCCAAGTTGTGCACAGGTGAGGAGGGGGAGGTCTTCAAGCAGATCTGCACCTGGAACACAGGCCCCTCCTCAGCCCCTCCTAGCCTGCCGCACCCCTAGTCTCATCTCTCACCACCCCCTACTCACACCCTCTCCACCCTCCAGCTATACTGCCCTGCTTTTTATTCCCAACTGGCCAAATCCTTGCTGACTCAGGGCCTTTGCTCATGCTTTTTCCTCTGTCTAGAATCCTTTCCCCCTGCCCATGTCTCGCCTCCCCGTCCTGACACCCTTTATCTGGGTGAGGCCCCCAGTCAGAGCTTCATTACGCTGGGTTTTAATTGTCACTCCCTCTCCCCGACTTGTTAACTCCCTGAGGGCAGAGACCATGTTGAACCCCAGTGCCTACTCTCAGGGCTCAACTGCATAGTAAACATCCAATAAATATTGCTTGAATGAATGAACACGAGACTAGGAAAAGCTGGCTTGTTTGTGGACCTCCACCATGACACTGCTGTGTGACTTGAAGCAAGGCCCCTCCCCTCCCTGTGCTTTAGTTTCTTTGCCTTTAAAATGAAAGATTGGGGCACCTGGCTGGCTCAGTTGGTACAGCGTGAGACTCTTGATCTCAGGGTTGTGGGTTTGAGCTCCACATTGGGTATAGAGATTACTTAAAAATGAAGTCTTCAAAAAAAAACTTTTTTTAAATCCACATAAAATGTGGGGTTGGGGGCACCTGGGTGGCTCAGTGGGTTAAAGCCTCTGCTTTCGGCTCAGGTCGTGATCCCAGGGTCCTGGGATCAAGCCCCACATTGGGCACTCTGCTCAGCAGGGAACCTGCTTCCCGCCCCCCACCCTGCCCCTACCACCTGCCTCTCTACCTCCTTGTGATCTCTGCCTGTCAAATAAATAAATAAAATCTTTTAAAAAAAAATGTGGGGTTGGACTAAACCTCCCTAAAAATCCCATCTGAACCTAAAGTGACCAAGACCATAATGATTGCACTGATCTGACGCCTTCTCTCCTTCTCTTCAAAGATGACACCAAGCTGAATCCCTATGCAGGAGGAGAGGGTGAGTACAGAGCTTCCTGCTACTCTCTATCAGGTCTACAGCCTCTTAGAAACACCCCGCCCCTCAAGAGGGAGTAGCAGTCCCCTGGCCTCTTTGCTTTGGCTCTGATGTGGGGTCGGGAGGGGAGTGACAGCAGCCTGAGCTTTCCAGACCTCCCGCTGGGCTCCTGGGCCCCTGGCCCACTTAGATTGAAGGAACATGTCTACCTCTAGACATTTCTCATCAGCCAGACACCTCCCGGAGGTCTGTCTTGACTACTCACTGCCCTGAAAGGAGCGAGAGGAGGAAGGAAGAGCTGAGCTAGAGCAGGCATGGCAGTATGGGTCCTGTCACCGTTGGCCGCCCCTCTTGTCCCCCTGGGCCTCATCGTCAATGAGGGGTGGAGCACAGCTTCTCCCACATCGAGTTGCCTTGGATTCCTTGCCTGCATGGGCAACGGGTACACAAAACTTGTCCACCTCACTTTTTACAGGGCCCTGGAAATTGGGGTCCTTTGCTCCCAAAATTAAGTACAAGGATATTCTCTATCTGGTGACATGACATGTCCCACCTCCTCCCCTGCTCTTGGCCCTGGGTCAACTCGGGCTCTTGTGACACCACCGCACGGGGGAACTGGAAATGCCTTCCAAACTCCAGGGGCAGTGACATTGTTATCTTGGGTTCTCACAGCGGGGAGAGGCTACTGATGCAACATGGTGATCCAGTCTCCCCCCAGAGACAAAGCCATGACCGCTCTGTGGGCGGTGGGCGTGAGTGTGCATTGACCACGTTCCCCTCACTCTGCACCCCGTGCGCTCTTCAGCCCAAACCCTGACTATCAGATCACCCTGGTCTCTGCGGGCTGACTGCCAGGATCGGGGAGGCTAGCAGGGGGTGTGTCACCTCACCTGTTGGCAGGTAGGGGGCACTAACAGTGCACTCCAACTCCACACCCCCACCCGCCCTGGGACAGGGCAGAGGAGAGGGGATAGGGAGGACAGTGATGGGGATGTGTGTTTCAAGTCCCCACCTCCTGCTGATTCCTCTTCCACCCACGACACCTGTAGGAAAGGATTTGGCATTTCTTTTGCTTATGCGCTCATCAGTCTTTTCTACTCCATTATCTGCACATCCCTGTAGGGTAGGGAGAAGAGGCAAGTAGCCACCCCAGGTAATATGGGAATACCGGCTTGTCAGCAGCTGGCTGACTCTGTCCTTGAGCAAATCACTTCACCTGTCTGTATTTCCAGCCATCCAAGAGAGGGGCCGGACTAGATGACCTTCCAGCTTGATAGTCTATGGCAATAGTCAGCCTCCCCCGTGGAATGTATTTCAAATGCTCAGAATGTTCTCAGAGATTGCCTGCTGGTTTATTAGCCCTCACAGGACTAGGTTCACTCTTTTATTGAACTCCTACCATGGGGCCCGCCATCTTTTCTAAGAGCTAAGGACACAGAGATGAGTAAGAAGACACTGTCCTTGCCCTCCAGGAGGCCACAGTCTGGTAGCAGACAGTGACAGACAGGTGAATATATGGTCATTTTGTTATCAAAATAGCTGAGGTCATCTGAAACACCAGCCCTGGTCTTCAGCAGTTGACGTGAATGATCTGTTTTAACCCTTAGGGTTGTAATCATTAAGATTAGGTAATTATTATGGTAATCATTATGGTCCTTGTTCTACCGGAGTGGTACGTAATTCTCCCGAGGTCACACAGCTTATAAGCCATAGAACTTGAATTTCAATCAGGGAGGAATATTCAGATCCAAAACTCTTCACCATCACATAACCGATGAGAATTATCAAAAAGCGTTTAAGTGGCACGGGTGTTGGAGAGAACTTCTCTTTGATCCTTATTAGACATTTAGGCAACTTTTAAGTGATTTTGGTAAACCACCTGCGCCCCGCCCAGTGCAAGTGAATGCCACACTCACGATGTTACCCACTCCTGCCCCACCTTTAAACCTATGTCATAAGCCAGCCCGAAGTTTCTGCTGGTTTTCACCTCTGAGATTTTGCCAGAACCTAGGACTTCATGGCCCTCCCTTCCTGGTTCCCTGGTAGCCACTCCCTACCCTAACGGTCTCTCCACAGGCCTTCAGAACAACCTGTCCCCCAAGACCAAGGGCCCCCCCGTGCACCTGGGCACCATCGTGGGCATCGTGCTAGCGGTTCTCCTGGTGGCAGCCATTGTCCTGGCTGGGATTTACATCAACGGCCACCCCACCTCCAATGCCGCGCTCTTCTTCATCGAGGTCAGTGTAGGATTTGGGCCCAGCTCCGCTGTCTGCCTCCGCATCAGCATTTCCAAAGCCGTGGGGCACCTGCCCCTCCCCACCTCATCCCTCCTGAGGAACCATCTTTGACTCCATCCTTTGAGTCCCTAACCAACCCCCCCACCTCATTCTCCCCCAGGAGTGCTGCCCCCCTCCTGTCCTGCTGAACGCCCATCTGCCTTTTGCTCCCCTGTTGGTGAAACCAGAAGAGCCCCCAGAGGAAAGCAAGAGAAATCACTGGGGACTGTGCAGCCAGTCTTTAACGCTTTGTGGTCTCTCACCCCCCAATTCTAGGCTGGCTGCTTACTCCAAGCCATAGTGGAACAGAGGTCTCTGCCTCTTTGCCTTAGGTCAGAATCGACAAGACATAGTAATCATGAGTTGCTCTCTCTGGGAGCTTTCACTGAGGGTGCTAGGGTTTGGAATGTCTCGGAATTCAGAAGAGCCAGAGCCCCCTTTTCCCTGGGCCACAGGGCTCACGAGCTCCTGGTCCTGTCCTCTGCTCTCCGCTCCTCCCCAACTCTGCCTATGGTCCAGCCAGGCTGCCTCTGTAGGTCTCCCAGACAGGGATCACCCAGAGGTGCAGGGGGTCTCCTCCTCTTTGTTTAGAAGCCCCTGTTTCTTGTAAGCCCTAACCCATCAGCCTAAAGTTTTAGTCTCCCTGGGTATCACCGCCGGGGAACTGCAGATCCCCAGCCACACAAACACTGATGGGACAGGTCTGAAATGGGCCCGGGAAGGTGCATGTTTATAAGGTCCCCAGCTGTCTGCAGGGTCTACACTGTCTGAAGGGTTATCTTGGCAGTTCCAGAGCCTCCCAGATCATTCCCTCTCTCACCCACGGCCTCACTTTTTGCAGTCTCAGGAGTCCGCTAGGTACATCGCTAAAGGCTCTCACCTGTGTTCTGGAGTCCTTGCCGTGAGGGATAAAAGGACCTCTTCCTAGACTCCTTGGGCTCGCAGCAAGGCTCCCACCAGTGGAGAGATCACCGCCGGGGGGTCGGGGGGTCTTCTGGACAGGGGGGTTGAACTCCGCCTAGCTCACAGGAGGCCCCCAGCGCCCTTGAGAAGAGAGTCTCTGTGCTCAGCACTGTCCCTGGTGGGGGAGGGGCAGGTTGGGGGGGGTCCCAGGTGGGTGCGGGCACCCCCACTAACTCTGCATCATGCTCCCCGCCCCCAGCGGAGACCTCACCACTGGCCAGCAGTGAGATTCCGCAACCACCCCAACCACTCCACCTACACGGAGGTCGAGCCCTCGGGCCACGAGAAGGAGGGCTTCGTGGAGGCTGAGCAGTGCTGAGGGCACCGGGCCTCCCCTTGGAAGGATAGGAAAGAAGACCCGGGTCCCCAAAGAAGATCAGTGGAAGCGAAGCGGTGAAGTGACTTTTCTCGGCTTCCTCTGAACTTGCCCTGGCTGGGAAGATGGAGATGAGACCCTGGCTTCCGGGGCCAGAGCCCCAGTTTGCCCATTGCACACCACATACTGAAGCAAGGGGCCCGGAAAGCAACCCCATGAGGTGTTTAAGGGACAACAACCCAATCTCATCCTGTTTTGATGTGAGGGTCTCTCAATGGTCGCCCCCGGTGGTCCTGCCCCAGCGGCCCTTCCCACCTGAGGCACCTAACACCCCTCGGCAGGACACAGAGAGCAAGGCTCTAGGTTGGGGCCGCATCCCAGGGTCCATAGGCTCCAGAGCTGGTCCTCATGGCTATGGATTCAGTGTATATCGCCCCAGCCTCGGCGGCTCTGGAAGTCTGAAGACGTTCTGGCCATCTGCTAAACACAGGGACGGCTCTGTCTGGCATGTCGTCACTGGAGGAAAGCCAAATGCCAGGAGAGGAAAGAACTTGTTGGGGGAAAGTTGCATTTTTAGGCCTTACTCCCTAGAGTTACCCTTTCTGCTGAGAACCAGTCTTACGTGGAGCGTGTGTGCCACCCTCCGCCTCATGGGCTTTACCCCAACGGCGGCCCAGACTTGGCCTAGCCAGCCCTGCCGGGCACGGGTGCATCTCGGTGTGGGGCTCCAGACTCTGACGGCACGTGTCGAGTCCCTGGTATTCGCGGCCTGTCCTTCTGTCAGCGCCAGGAAGTACCTTCAAAGGCAGGGCCTACCAGACTAGTACCTTTTCTCCTCTGAGCTGGATTTTTATAGCCATTAAAGAGAAGAAACAGGGTGGTAGGAGGACTTCTAGAGACTTACTCCGCAGGGAACTTCCGCTGGATTCTGTCAAGGAGCAAAACTGCAGGAAGGGATGGGAACAGAGGAAGCTGGCGTGGGAAGGAGGGACTTTCTGTGGAAAACCTTGATCTGGAGAGTCGTTTCCAACCGCCCAGCTCTGCTGGAAGCTTTTGGAACAAAGCCTTTAGGCTCCCAAACTTCACCTGGTTCTAAGGGAATTCTGTCCCAGGGATGAGTTGGGGTTGCTTCTGAAGAGAATTTTAAAATTAAAATCTATAGCTCAACCTCATTCAGAGTAAAGAATATCAGCAGCAAATAAATGTTTAATCAATCCCCACTGAGTCACGCCCTTTTATGCACATCGCCGGAGATAACTGCAAAAGAAAGAAGTCAGTTTAAGGACCAGGTCTCCTGAGGTGGCGGGTAGGGAGTCCGCAAATAACCAGACACATCCAAACACTTGACCCATGGTTTTCCAGATGCTTCGTGGTTTATCGGCAGTGAAGGCACTATTGATAGTCTGCGTGGGAAACATGCTGGACCTTGGCTGTGTGTGTGTATTTTTTTTTTTTTTCATAAACCAGACAAGGAAGAGCTATGGGGAGAGTCAGAATGTGAGACACAGAAAAGAGCTCAGCCAGGAGAAGAGGGTTCTTTCCAAGCTTCTGAAGGACAGAAAGGTCTGTAACCGAGCTGTCTTAATGAGAGAAGAGCAGCCAGGCGCTGAAATGATCTGGGCTCCCAGCACTCCCGGCCGGCAGGAGGGTGATTTCTGCCCTTGCCTGAATAGCAAAGCGTCTGTGACCTCTATGGGTCGAAACTGGCCAGTGGGGCAGTTCCTGTTGTGGCCAAATGCAGGGCACAGCACCATTTGCCCCACTCCTAAACTCCAGCAAGCCTCTTCCCAGTGGGAGTTCTGTCCCCCTGCTCTGGAATCCTGAAGGGAAAGAGCATTGAGAGGGAAGAAAGGTGTGGTGGTGGTGGAGGGTGCACCTGGGTGGCTCAGTCAGTTAAGCATCTGCCTTTGGCTCAGGTCATGATCCTGGAGTCTCAGGATCAAGCCCCACCAAAGGCTCCCTAGTCAGTGGGGAGTCTGCTTCCCCCTTCCCCTCTGCCCCTCCTCCTGCTTGTGCTCTCTCTTAAATAAATAAATGAATAAAATCTGGAAGGGAGGAAGAAAGGAAGGTAGGCAGGTGTGAGGCCTCTGCCGTAACCTCTGCAGCTGGAAAAAGCTCGAGATTTCTCTGCCAGGTCAGAGTGAGCCTGACTGACCCCAGCAAGGACAGTGGTAAAGGCAGCAGGCAGCCCATTTACAGCATAAAGAGCTAAAGATGTGTCACTGGATATTAAGTCTTTGGACTTCTCGACCCAAAACAGATAGCCCAGCGCTCCCAAGATACAGAGCCTGGCATCTCATGGAGTTAACCCTGGTTCCAGCTATCCTTAGGACTGGAGACAGGAAGGGTCTCCCACATGTTGGAATTCTACTCCAACATTTAGAGCAGGCTCGCCGGGTAGCTAGAGAGAGAGGCTCACTTGGGGAATGAGTGACCAGAAGGAGACACAGGGGTCTTGCGGTCAACCTTCCACGCCTGGCTGGCAGTCCAGCAAGGCCAAGTCATATCGCACATAAGTGTACAGTCAACCCCAGAGGGCGTACAGCTGCCCAGGACCTTCCCCCCCACCAGCACGCACAGTCTCCAGGGAAAGCAGGTGACTGCAGTACCTTTCCCACACGGGGCCTTCGCGTGTCCTCACGGTGATCTCATTGCTGAGTGGGAGGGTGGGATTCATGAAAGTTCACCACTGCGACGGGAAACCTCAAGCCTGTGAAACAGGGCTCTGGAGGCTTCTGTGTTGCACTCAGAAGTGAGAACTTCTCAGGGAAGCTCTGCTTTATACCAGAACTCTTAAAAGAGCCAGCATGAGGGAAAGAAGAGGAACGAGGAACACAGAGGCTGGACATGAGGGGGGACCGGGGTCAGGCTGAGAGCACCTCCTGTGCTCCTTTCATCTGGGGACCCAGGGGCATGGATGTGTCCTGTGAGGTCTCAGGGTTTCTGATTCTAGAACATGGACATATGAGCCCACCTATCAACCCCAACACCAGGAATGCAGATGGGGTTTCCGAGCTCACGTGACCGGCCATCTCCCTCCCACCAGAATCAGGTACCACCCGCTCCCCGCAGCAGGCCTGCGATGCTGGAGGCCACTTTTTCCGTCTCAGCCTAGAGCTGAGGTGGAGAGTGTCCTTTGGTCACTGTTCCATGTTCTCTATGGACCACGGAAAGCAAATTTTTCAGTTCGTGTGTTTTATTAGGACTCCCCTGTGCACAGTATCCCCATGTGTATATGCACATGTAGGTGTACACACACTTTTGCATTGTATTGCCAAAAACATCGGAGGAAGTTGAGGCTTTCCTCAGGTTTAAGGCAGTGGCAAAAGCTGCCCCCCAACCTCACCGTTTTTTGTTTGTTTGTTTGTTTGTTTTTAAAAGATTTTATTTATTTACTTGACAGGCAGAGATCACAAGCAGGCAGAGAGGCAGGCAGAGAGAGGGGGAAGCAGGCTCCCCGCTGAGCAGAGAGCCCAACTCAGGGCTCGATCCCAGGACCCTGAGATCAGGACCTGAGCCGAAGGCAGAGGCTTTAACCCACTGAGCCACCCAGGCGCCCCAACCTCACCATTTTGAAAGGACTGAATCACTGAATCACTCATGGGATTGTGGACAAGGCTAAGACTCCCTTCTCCTGGTCCTGGAAAGGATGACAGATTTGCACAGAGCACTGATGGGGAGCTGCCGGCAGACTCTGTGGCCTCGGGAATCCACACCAGGTAGTCAGAGAAAATGCAGCCAACCTCTCTGCCTCTCTCTCTCTCTGTCTCTGTCTACACCCGCTTTTCCCCCCACTCCACCTCCCAACCAAAACCTGAACTTATACTCAGTGTTAATAATAAAAAGCAACCTTGGGAGGCCTGGGTGGGTGGCTTAGTTGGTTAAGCGGCTGCCTTTGGCTCAGGTCATGATCCCAGGTCCTGGGATCGAGTCCCACATCAGGCTCCTTGCTCAGCGGGGAGGCTGCTTCTCCCTTTGCCTGCCACTTCCCCTGCTTGTGCCTTCTCATTCTCTCTCTGACAAATAAATAAAATCTTAGGGGAAAAAAAGCCACTTTCTTCTAAGACTTCTGCAGTGTGCAAAATAAAATACCAAGAATTCTGAGTGAAAAAAAAAAAAAGGAGCTGCCTTGGCCCGATGAACGGAGTCCATCTCCTCTCAGGAACTGGACTAAGGAGCCTAGGAGCAGCCTCCGAAACCCGCCCATCCTGGCTGCTTCTCCCAACCTCCCATCTTGCCTCCAGGAGAAACAGCCTGGAAAGAGATCCCAGCTCTTTTATTTATTTGACGTTTGTAAATCCCTGGAAGTAAACCTCGTGGGTTTCCAATCTACCATCTAGAGACACAAAATCCATCTGCATGCGATGAGGCTGCCGCATTTCTGGAGGCTTCGCGGTCAAACCACTCTAGTGGCCTCATTGTGCTTTTATTACTTTGCGCTTTTCGTTCACAAAACACAAAACAAAGCAGACCAAAACGAAGAGAGGAAAAATTTGAACCCCTCACAGCCAAAATCAGCTGCGCCAAATTTTAGGTTCCAAACGAGCTGATTTATAAATAAACACACTGTGTTTGCCGAGTGAGGAGGAATGTGTTGCAGAAGGCAGCAAAGACTAGTGCAGAAAGTGCCGAGGTGTCTAACTGCTTAGAAGCCAGGAGCAGTAGAAACCCTGTCGCTGAGAAGCTGTGTGATGTGGGCCAAGTCACCCAACTTCTCTGGGTGGGGAGATGCCCCTCTCCTTAGCTAACTGCCTCACCTGCTTTTTTATTCTTCCCCCAGTTCACACAGCAGCTCAACCCTTTCCTGCCCATTATCCTGACGGGGTTACGAAATTTTCTAGTCTGCCTAGAACTTTCTTGGTTTGAACACTGAGGGTCCTACGTCCCAGGAAACCCCTCCAGGATGGGCACCCTGGATCAACTGGTTAGTTTAGCCTTGGAGTCTGTCCAGATTCCATGGGCTGGAAAGATAAGGTTAATAATTTCAAGGACTTTAGGGTCTTGGACGTAGCTACTCCAAGTATGGTCTGGATCACCATCCCTGAAGGATTAGCAGAAAATGCAGAAGTTAGGCCCATCCGACCCAGAATCTGTGCTTGAGGAGCTCCCCAGGTAACTCATGTGAGGCCCAAGAAAGTCTGGGAAGCACTTCTAGGAGGCAAGTTTACTGAGTGTAGCCTATTGGGGAGGTGTTATTCCCCCATTTCCCAGATAAGGAAACTGAGGTTCAAACAGGTGGTTTACTTGTTTATTTCTTAATTTGATCCATACTCATGAAGCACCTACCATGCGTCAGGCACCATCAAGTGACTTGTCCAAGGTCACACGGCTAGTAAGTCACCTAGACAATCTCCAAAACCAGGGCTTTGGATTCCCAGCTGAGGTTGTTCCCTGGGGACGACCAGGTGGTGCCAGAACTGCCCGACCACAGTTAGAACGGAAGCGAACTGTGGAGTCACAGAGTCCTCTCAGGCCTGTAGAGAGGCTCGCAAAGACACACAACGATGACTTCAGGTCCTTGTTCTTGGATCCTGAAACTGTGAGCTTGTCAGGTATTTATTTACACAGTCCCAAGAGCTTAAAAATGTCCTCAATGGGGGCGCCTGGGTGGCTCAGTGGGTTAAAGCCTCTGCCTTCAGCTCAGGTCATGATCCCAAGGTCCTGGGATCTAGCCCGGCATCGGGCTCTCTGCTCAGCGGGGAGCCTGCTTCCTCCTTTCTCTCTCTGCCTACTTGTAATCTCTGTCTGTCAAATAAATAAATAAAATCTTTTAAAAAAAAAAGTCCTCATTGTTCCTGCCCCCCCCTCCTCCGGCTCCCGGCTCCCCCACTCGGGGACCCCCCTCACACGAAGATTGGGAAGCACTCTCCACAAAGCTTTACAGAACCGAAGCTCAGGCCTCTGTGCTAGTCTCCTTCTTGAATGGAGGACAACCCATGACTTCATCTGCCACAGTGGGGCTGGAGAGAGCAGGGAAGTGGGGAGGGGGAATCCTCACTTGAACTGCTGAAACCAAAGAGACAGTCTTTGGGGGGTGAGGTTTCTGATGTTCGTAAGACATTTTTACATTTGGTCCCTAGAGACAGGTATACACTCCCAGTCATACAATCCAACCTCCCCTTCTGGCTTCAGTCGGCCCTCTTCAAAGGTTTTTTCTTCAGATCAAGGGTCCAAAAGGTATAATATAAGGCTCCCTGTGCCCAGCTGAGGAAAGGCCGAAAATCCTCCAGAAGTAACAAGTCCCGTCTCTCTTCCACTGACCCACCTCACAGTTCCCTTAGTTTAGATCCCATTTTGAATTCACAGATAAGTGGCTCTCAGCTAACTCAGATGTGGTCAGTCAAGTGCTGAATGGAGAGCCCTTTGCCTTGCCGCCCTCCCAACCCCGCCCCAGGAACCGGAAGTCATTTCCAGAACCTCTCCTCAAGGTCTAAAAGGCAGCCTGCCCAGGGCCCACGGTGTCCCCTCTCTCGAGTTGCCCACACTGCTCTCTGTTCCTTGGGGCTCTTCTCCCACAAGGCCTCTATGGACTGAGCCACATCTGCCCAGCTGACTTTGCTCTTCCTCCTGCCTCCTGAGATGAGCACTCAGCCCTCTTCGTGCTGAAGGAGGAACCGAAACTAACAAAACTGGGAATTAGCCAGACTTTCTTACAAAAGCCCTGATCTATTTACTTTCATCCTCTGAGATGACGAGGGGACGGGTAGCAGCTCACATTTACTAAGTGCTGACTAGGTTCCAGGCGGTGTGTCACAAGATTTATTTGGGTTGTCTCCTGTGAGGCAGGTCTGTGGTTAGCTCTCCCTTACAAAGCAGCCACTGAGGTGCAAAACACATGAGGGAATTTGCTGAATTTCTGAGGCCCCACAGATGGAGTGACTGACCCCTAGTTTGCTAGATGTTAGCCCTCTAGAAACAAACCCTCTCGGGGTGCTCCTGCCACCCTTTGAGCCACACACCTTGGAGGCTGTTACCCGAGGTGTTCTTGTCTAGATGAGCCGAGCCCAGGCTACAAGAATGGCTTTGTCCACTTCCCCAATCCCTTCGTTTTACAGAGGGACAAACCGAGGCCTGTGAAAGCCGGGCAGGTCAGGAACGACTTGCCCACAACCACACAGAGAGCCTGAGAGCCCCCAGGCTGCTGGTTCTCAGGACTAGCCCCTGTGGTGGGTAAGCCCAAGGGCTCTAATGTTATCAAGTCCGAGTTGAACACTGGTGATGCCATATATCACCTCTGTGACCTTACACAATGACTCGATGTCCTTGCTTGCCTGCAGCATTAGTTAAAAGAAAGTGGTAGAAAGAGTAGCACCTGGCAGCACCTGGGGGGCTCAGGTGGTTAGGCATATGACTCTTGATTTCGGCTCAGGTCGTGATCTCAGGGTCGTTGGATGGAGCCCTATGTTGGGTTCTCTGCTCAGTGGGGAGTCTGCTTGAAAGTCTCTCTCCCTCTGCCTCTTCCCCCACTTGCACACTGCACTCTCTCCCTCAAATAAATAAATCTTAAAAAAAAAAAAGAAAGAAAGAAAGAAAGGAAGAAAGAAAATAGAAGCACCTGCCTTATCAGGCTTTTGTGAGGATTAAACATTCCAGTATTTGGAGATAAACCTCGCGCTGCAGAAGACCTTGGCTTCTTTTTTTCTTGCTAGATTTTACTTGCTAATTACTAACTACAGCGGGACTCATTATGGGCGGTGGCGGTGGGGTGGGGAGAGTGGCGCCTGGGGATGGGATTTTCTGGCACTTTCTGCAGCCTTTATGTTTGGGTATGGTTTTCACCAGAAGGAGGCGCTCCGCTGGCGATCTGTTCAGCAGACAGCATCTTCCTCTCCGAAAGCCTCCCACTTCCCCCAGGATGGGGATAGATGTTGACAGACATCCTTGCAACTGGGTGGCTCTTGTGACTCTGACCAAAACAGGCACTGAAACTAACTTCTCCTCCCTCTCCATTCTTAGCTTTCTATATTTATCTTCAAAAGACTTATTTTCATGTTCTTTAGGGGGGAAAAGAAAGAATATGAGAAAGGGATATTGTAGAATTCAGCCTGCAGACATCAACCCCTGACAACTTCCCTCGGTGATTAATTTTGAAGGGTTCAATACTCAAGTCTGACTGTTTTGTAAGAGATCAGCTGAGGCACTGAGTTTATCCTTCTAGTTCCCGTTAAACCTAAATTAAAAACAGATTACTCTAAATAAAACTGGAGGTATCACAATCCCAGATATCAAGATCTACTACAAAGTTGCAGTAATCAAAACAGCGTGGTCCTGGCACAGAAACAGACACATAGATCAATGAAACAGAACAGAGAGCCCAGAAATAAACCCACGATTATATGGTCAATTAATCTTCAACAAAGAAGGCAAGAATACACAATGGGAAAAAGACAGTCTCTTCAACAAATGGTGTTGGGAAAACCAGACAGTTACAGGCAGAAGAATGAAACTAGACCCCTATCTTATACCATATGCACATACAAAATTTAAACTCTAAGTGGATTAAAGACCTAAATGTGAGGCTTGAAACCATAAAAATCCTTAAAGAGGACATAAGCGATGATGTCTCTGACATTGACCATAGCAGCGACTTCTAGATATGTCTCCTAAAGAAAGGGAAGTAACAGCAAAAATAAACTATTGGGACTACATCAAAATAAAAAGCTTCTGCAGAGCAGAAGAAACAATCAATAAAACAAAAAGATACTGAATGGGAGAAGATTTTTGTAAAAGACATATCTGACAAAATGTTAGTATCCAAAATATATAAAGAACTTGTACAACTAAACACCAAAAAACCCAAAAATAATCCAATTAAAAAATGGACAGAAGACATGAAGAGACATTTCTCTGAAGACACACAGATTGCCAACGGGCACATGAAAAGGTGTTCAACATCACTCATCATCAGGGAAACGTATATCAAAATCACAATGAAGGGGTGCCTGGGTGGCTCAGTGGGTTAAAGCCTCTGCTTTCGGCTCAGGTCGTGATTCCGGGGTCATGGGATCAAGACCCGCATCTGCTCTCTGCTCAGCGGAGAGCCTGCTTCCTTCTCTCTCTCTGCCTGCCTCTCTGCCTACTTGTGATTGCTGTCAAATAAATAAATAAAATATTTTAAAAATATCCCAATGAAGTACCACCTCACACTATGGCTAAAATAAAAAACACAAGAAATAATAAGTGTTGGCAAGGATATAGACAAAAAGGAACCCTCGCACACTGTTGGCGAGAATGCAAATTGGTGCAGTCAGTATGGAAAACAGGATGGCGGTTCCTCAAAAAATTAAAAATAGAACTACCATAGGATTCAGTAATTCCACCACTGCATATTTACCCAAAAAATAGAAAAATACTAATTCGAAAAGATATGCACTCCCTATGTTTATGGCAGCTTTATTTACAATAGCCAAACCATGGAAGCAATGCAAATATTCCTCAATATATGAGTGGATAAAGAAGATGTAGTGTGTATACACAATGGAATTTTACTCAGCCATAAAAAAAAAAAAAAAAGAAATCTTGCCATTTGCAACAATATGGATGGATCTAGAGGGTATAATGCTAAGCAAAATGAGGCAAAGAATGACAAATAACACATGATTTCATTCACGTGTGGAATTTAAGGATGGAAACAAACGAACAAAGGAAAAAAAAGAAACAAACCAAAAAACAGACTCTTTTTTAAAATTTTATTTATTTATTTTTGACAGATCACAAGTAAGCAGAGAGGCTGGCAGAGGGAGAGGGGAAAGCAGGACCCTAGTAAGCCTAGCCAAAGGCAGAGGCTTAACCCACTGAGGCACCCGGGCACCTAAGAAACAGACTCTTAACAGTGGAGAACAAACTGATAGTTATCGGAGGGGAGGGGGCTTGGGGGGTGGGTGAAACAGGTGATGGGGTTTATGAGTGTACTTATCGTAATATATAGAATTGTTGAATCACTATATCGTACACCTGAAAATAATATAACACTGTATTTTAATGACATTGGAATAAAAAAAAAAAGATTAAACTAATAAAGTCCCAACATTGAGGTCTGGCACTCCATAGGCATTTGCCTATTTGTAGAAAGGGCGAATGTAGGAGAGACATGCTTCTTAACCCAAACAGAAACCCTTCTCTTCCTTACCCGAGAAATCACTCTCACAGGTATTTTGATGGAAAGGAATAAGGTGAAAAGCCTTCATTTTCTTTCAAAGGCACATAAAGCCAAGAAAAGTCCAGCCCTGACTCTCTTGCAAGCCTTGGGTTCAGGAGGGCTGCAGGTTAGCAGACTCCAGGGGGAGGGTGGGATAACCTTCAAGCCCAGATAAGGAGGGGACTACCTATCCGTAGGCTCACAGAATAACCAGAAGACCCAAATTTAGAATCCTCATTTCTCCCTTGGCCGGCTTCCTCTCCTTCAGGGGAGAAGGTTGATGTTCCGGCAGCTTCCAGAAGCAGGACAATGGATCTTTAGACAGGGAAGCAATTCTCACTCATTGCCCGCCCCAGGGCTGGGTCTGCCGGTTTCTGGTGATTTGGCACAAAAGCACAAATTAGCTTGCAGGGCTCAGGCACCCAAATAGATGACTCACAGTCAGCCCCCGGCACAAAGAAAGGACACAAAATGAAGAAATGCAGAGCAAAGTGCCAGAGGCACTGGGAGCATTTCTGGAACGAATTCCTTCCCGGCCTGGTCTTCGTCATTCAGATTCTCAGTTTCTGGGGAAAATCACTTTCTGAGATATAAACACTGTGGGGGCGTGGGTGGGGGTGGGATCACGGCCCAGGGTGGATTAGAATCAGGCACCGAAAGGCTACAAAAGAATTTCTCCCTTCGTTAGAGATGATTTCCCAAAAAGGCCCTTTGGGGAAGGAACTACCCTTGAGACCTCAGAGGATCATTGAGGCCCATGGGCCCTTCTCCAGGCTTTCTCCCCCTTCTGCTACTTGGGTCTGATTGTTAAAGAAGTCTCCACCACAGAGGTGGTTTCTGTTATTCCGTCTGAGTTCCTTCTTTTCAGGCTACTCCATAGATCTGACATAGATCTGATCTACCCCATAGATTGCAGGAACCTGAATGGGCGCGGGGTTCCTGGCCACGGCCACTCGTACTTCCTACACCCCCGTGAAACAAAGCGCCTCCTCCGTTGGGCCCGCCAATATTCCGCCCCTCAGAATAAAAGGATCCCTGTGGAGGGCTTTACAGCTTCCAGAACATTTGCACGCATTCAAGTCTCAAAGGCAAGGCTCACACCGTTGGGGACCTTCGGGACACAAAACTGTCCTTCCCCCAGCCCCAGCCCCAGCAGGATGCTGCATTCTGTGCAAGTGTAACCATGCTTCTTACTGACCAATCTTAGCTTGCAAAACCCTTGTCTCAGTATCTCAGGGATGATTGAGTTTCAGAGTGCTTCCTGGTTGCCAGGCTTGAAACTGATGGAGGTTCCGAAGGCAGGCAAGGTCTGGAGCACTCCCCCACCAACCCCCTGCCAAGAAAGAATCCTTGAGATGTCTTTGGTGCAAAAAGGTAATCTTATGAAAGCATGGGGACAGGACCCCTTGGGCAGGAAAAGAAGCTGCACCAGAGCTGCGGAATGGCTGGTTATATATTCTGGGGTTGGGAGAGGTAAGAAAAAAGGAAGATGTCCAAAAGGACTTACTTTTTATCTTTTCTTTTCTTTTTTACTTTCAATGTGCTAGATTTGCTATTTTTTTTAATTATTAGCATATAATATATTGTTTCAGGGGTACAGGTCTGTGATTCATCAGTCTTACACAATACACAGCGCTCACCACAATGCACACCCCCTCACCAGTGTCCATCACCCAGCCACCCCATCTCTCCCACCCCCTTCTGCTCCGGAAACCTCAGTTTGTTTCCTGAGATTAAGAGTCTCTAATGGTTCGTCTCCCTCTCTGGTTTCGTCTTTTTTTTTTTTTTAAGAAATGGTACTTTATTTATTTTTTTAAAGATTTTATTTATTTATTTGACAGAGATCACAAGTAGGCAGAGAGGCAGGCAGAGAGAGAGAGAGAGAGAGAGAGAGAGAGAGAGAGGAGGAAGCAGGCTCCCTGCTGAGCAGCAAGCCTGATGCGGAGCTTGATCCCAGGACCCTGAGATAATGACCTGAGCTGAAGGCAGAGGTTTTAACCCACTCAGCCACCCGGGCGCCCCTCTGGTTTTGTCTTGTTTCATTTTTCCCTCCTTTCCCCTATGATCCTCTGCCTTGTTTCCCAAATCCCACGTATCAGTGAAATCATATGATATCTTTCTCTGATTGACTTATTTTGCTCAGCGTAATACCCTCTAACTCCATCCACATTGCTACAAAGGGCAAGATTCATCTTTTTGGTGGCTGTGTAATATTCCATTGAATGTATAGCCCTCATGTTCTTTATCCATTCCTCTGTCAATGGACACTGGGGTGCAGTTGCCCCTTCCATTCCTCACATTTGTATCTTTGGGGTAAATGCCCAGTAATGGAATTGCCGGGTCATAGGGCAGCTCTATTTTCAACTTTTTTGAGGAACCTCCATACTGTTTTCCACAGTGGCTACACCAGCTTGCATTCCCAGCTTTTTTTTTTTTTAAAGATTTTATATATTTATTTGAGAGAGAGAGAGAGCCCACAAGAGTGGGTGAGGTGCAGAGGGAGAAGAAGATTCCCCACTGAGCATGGGTTGGGGGGACTCCTGGGATCATGAACTGAGCTGCTAAAAGAAGATGCTTAACCCCTTAACTGATTGAGCCACACTTCACAAGGATTTTCATCTGTCCAAGAAGACCCTCAGGATATTGGAGGTATGGCTATCATCAGACTAAGTTTGTTTTTCCCTCTAGCCACGCACTAACATTAAAAGAGTTGGAAGTTGGGGTGCCTGGATGGCTCAGTGGGTTAAAGCCTCTGCCTCCGGTTCAGGTCATGATCCCAGGGTCCTGGGGTTGAGCCCCACGTTGGGCTCTCTGCTTAGCAGGGAGCCTGCTTCCTCCTCTCTCTCTGCCTGCCTCTCTGCCTGCTTGTGATCTCTGTCTGTCAAATAAATAAATAAAATCTTAAAAAAAAAAAAAAAAGAGAGAGATTTGGAAGTTAATCACACAGATCCCACCCGGAGTGGGGGTTAGGGGAGGCTGTCCAGTGCCAACCTGCGTTTGTCCTCAGCTTGCCTTCTTCTCCCTCCTCGGAAACTAGCATCTCGTTGTAAGAATAATGGATAAAACTCCATTCTTTTATGGTCCCATGGGACTAAGCATCTCACAGGCATTTCAACCACAAGATAAGAAGGAAGGCCATCGCTTTTACTCATGGTTGGATTCTCAAGGCTGTCAATCAAAACTCGCTTCTTGGGCAACTTACCCCAAGCCCTGCCAAGCAAGAGCTGTGGGAACACAGAAAATCAGAGCTGGTTGTATTTATGATATTAGGGCAATGTCTGTGAGAAAGATGAGATGGCATGAAACAGGGGACGAGAGTCTAGTCGGCATTTAAGGCCTAAATTGGTTACTAGACTAAACTCTCAGACAGTTACCCTAGCTCGAAGGAGAGCCGAAGTAGAACATTTGGGGCTGTCCTCTTCAGTCTGAGAGCTTAAAACAGAGCTGTTTCACACTGGGAGGTGCTTGTAAGTGTAACATAACTCTGGATTTTAAAAAAAATTTTTTTAGATTTTATTTATTTATTTGACAGAGATCACAAGTAGGCAGGGGTGGGGGAAGCAGGCTCCCCCCTGAGCAGGAAGCCGGTTGCGGGACTCGATCCCAGGACTCTGGGATCATCGCCTGAGCCAAAGGCAGAGGCTTTAACCTACTGAGCCACCCCGGCACCCTGAATTTTTTAATACTGGAGGGCGCCGGGGTGGCTTGGTGGGTTGAGCCTCTGCCTTCGGCTAGGGTTGTGATCTCAGGGTCCTGGGACCGAGTCCCGCATCGGGCTCTCTGCTCAGCGGGGAACCTGCTTCTCCTCTCCCACCGCCTGCCTCTCTGCCTACTTGTGATCTCTCTCTGTGGGTCAAATAAAGAAATAAAATCTTTTTAAAAATCTAATACTGGAAAAATGACTGTAAATATAACTCATTAATAATTTTGGTATTGATGACATGTCAAAATTATAGTATTTTGGATGTGTTGGGTTAGACAAATTATTTTTTTTTTAAAGATTTTATTTATTTATTTGACAGAGAGAAATTACAAGTACACTGAGAGGCAGGCAGAGAGAGAGAGAGAAGGAAGCAGGCTCCCTGCTGAGCAGAGAGCCCGATGCGGGACTCGATCCCAGGACCCTGAGATCATGACCTGAGCCGAAGGCAGCGGCTTAACCCACTGAGCCACCCAGGCGCCCCGGGTTAGACAAATTATTAAAATTAATTTCACTCCCCTAATGTGGCTACTAGAAAATTCTACATGACCTATGAGGGTGACATTTTATTTCTGTTGGACAGCACTGGTTTCAAATAATGGTCTGTCATCCATGTGCTTTTGATGCCAATAGTGCTAAGCACTTTATGTATGTTCCCTCATTCAATCTTTGAATCATTTCCATGATCTCATTATTACTCCATTTTACAGATTAGGAAGCTATGATTTAAAGAAGTTAATCATATAGCTATTAAAAAGGGTGAGTTAATGGGGCGCCTGGCTGGCTCCATCATGATCTCAGGGTCCTGGGATCCCCCACATTGGGCTCTCTGCTCAGCAGGGAGCCTGCTTTCTCCTCTCTCTCTGCCTGACTCTCTGCCTACTTGTGATCTCTCTCTCTAATAAATAAATAAAATCTTAAAAAAAAAAAAAAGGTGAGTTAAAACTACATATATTGTGGGGGTGCCTGTTGGTTCAGTGTCTGGCTTTGGCTCTGGTCTTGATCTCACAATCCTGCGATCCAGCCTCCAGGCTCCCCTGCTCAGTCGAGGGTCTGCCTCTCCCTCTGCCCCTCCCCCCACTCAAGCTCACTCTCTCTCAAATAAATAAATAACTTTTTTTTTTTAAACCGTGCATGAGGCGCCTGGGTGGCTCAGTCATTAAGCATCTACCTTCCGTTCAGGTCATGATCTCAGGGTCCTGGGATAGAGCCCCATATCTGGCTCTCTGCTCAGCAGGTAGCCTGCTTCTCCCTCTCCCTCTGCTGCTCCCCTTGCTTGTGTTCCCTCTCTTGCTGTGTCTCCCTCTGTCAAATAAATAAATAAGATCTTTAAACAAAGCAAAACAAGGGGTGCCTGGATGGCTCAGTGGGTTAAGTCTCTGCCTTTGGCTCGGGTCATGATCTCAGGGTCCTGGGATTGAGACCCGCATCAGGCTTTCTGCTCTGCAGGGAGCCTGCTTCCTCCTCTCTCTCTGCCTGCCTCTCTGCCTACTTGTGATCTCTCTCTCTGTCAAATAAATAAATAACATTTTAAAAAAAGAAAAATAAAATATGCCTATATAATTTATTTTGAATAAAGGCATTAAGTGACTTGCTCATATTCATTCAACTAACTGTACAGTCAGAACTTGAACCCTGGACCTATGACAACTCCACATTCATGCTCTTGTCCCCATGAGAACCTATGGAGGTAAGAAGCCTTTGGGAGGTGTTAAAATCAAGTGTAGAAAGTCTGGACGGTTCCCTGAGCAGACAGAACCAGTTTAGTCATGCAGACAAAGCTTAATTTAGCTTATTATGCAAGGCTAACTTGACCTGGATTATTTCTTGCTTGTACCTCTGGAAATGATAAGCAAAACTTGAACTGTTTCCCAGATTGATATGAGAGAGCCACTGAAAATTGTACTGTAACCAATCAGTGTGAAGAATAAACAGTCACCGCTTTGTCACTGTAATAAGCTGCTTTATAGCAATATACTCCTGAGCCTCATTCCATGTTCTGGTTCAAGTGCTCCCAGTTTGCAAACTGCCTTTTTGGTGTGTGCACAATAAATTTTTCCTATTTACTGCGTCAGCGCTTCATTGGTTTTACTCTGGCTATTTTGAAACTTTGACAGAGGGTATAGGAGCTGAACTCCCACCCATGTCAGGCCATCTCTCTCTGTAGTATTCCTGGAAGGCAGACAGCTACCATCTGCTTGAATACCTCTTGCAATGGGGAGTTCATTACCTTTCCTGGCAGCATGCCCCATTGTTGGCCACCTGCTTATTAGGATTTTCCTCCACTAAATAAGGAGAAATCAGTCCATCCTAAGTCCTGTCCTTGAATTCTGGATACTCAGAGAGGAGGCAGCCAAGTTGAGATTTGGCCAAAAGGATGGGCTGGCTTGCACAGGCCTCTACGGAGAGAGCTCAGATGTGGGTCCAGCAGATTCGACACTGCTATGTGGGGACAGGAGCCCTAATCTGCCCTCCATCCCGCTCCCACCACCTCCACTGCCCAATCCATCCCGCAGACTGACCTGGGTAAACCTCCCTTGCTTGATGTGCACCAACGGCCTCCCTGATTGGCTGTGGGGCCACAGCTGCCTCAAATGTCTGAATTTCCATTCATGGGAAGGCCTCCCACCGCTGAAAGGGTAATTATCTGCCCGCTGTGCTGACAGGTTCCCATCTGGTAAAGGCTGAACGCTGTCTCTTTAGAAAAGGCAAGCTTTTAGCCCGCTTTGACAGATTTGCTCAGCAACGCTACGGGGGGAAAAAAAGACATTGCTGGGGGTTAGGGACAAGGGGGTCAGGTAGTGGAGAAGCCAAGAGAGAAGAGAAAGAATCTGGGATGCAAATGAATTCCTTGTGATCTCACTCTCCTTTTACCAGAATATGTCCTCGGCAGAAATCCAAGGGGTTACTTTGCCAGCCTGGGCCTGAAATGTGCCCAGGTAGAGAGGATCCCAAGTCCTAGGGCAGCCTGTGAAATGCTGGCTACCTGCTGATGGCTGAAAGCTGAGGATAGAAAACAAGAGGAGGGATCTGCAAAAGGGATCCCCCCACTCCCTTAACATTGCACTTCAGGGGTCTGCTTTCCCAGTCTGCCTTCCTCACAGTGACAACAGAGCTGTGAACTTAGAACATTTGTAGCCGATGGGACCTTAGTATGGCCTCTTCTCTCCTCTCCTTGCCGCTTTCGAGATCAAAAAACAATAAAAGAAATGCCCTTTAGGAGTTTGAGTAAAGGGCCTGAAGCCTATCATTTGATCCCCAGATCCCCAGAGCGAGTAGTCAAGCTGTGGCAGGCTCCGTGCGGTCAAGACGGCAGGCCTGCCGTCTGCCAGCAGCCACGACCTGCTCTGAGAGCTGGTGTCACTGCACAGTTAGGCTCAAGCAAACCCTGAGGGGCATTACTGATTGTCAGCCACGTCCCAGGCTTTGCCCTAAGGACTTTGTACACTTGCTACACATTAGCGAACCAGGATTTATTCTCATTAGCCTTTTAGAAACGTGGGAAGTGGGCTGGGAAGAATTAAATGAGCAGATTACCCAGCCAAAAAATAGCAGAGAGGGGATTTGAACCCAGGTCTGCCATGCTATAAAATCTGTGCTTTAAACAACAAAACCAAATTTTTATTATGGAACGTCTCCAACATACAAAAAAAGCAACACAAACTAGTGCCGTGAACAGCCCCCTACCCAACACCAGGTCCTAATGATCATCAACATGGGGCGCCTGTTGCTGCTCTGTGCTCACCCATCCTCATTTATTAGGGTATTTTTCTTTTTTTAAGAGACACAGTGAGAGAGGGACCACAAGCAGGGGGAGTGGGAGAGGGAGTAGCAGGCTTCCCGCTGAGCAGGGAGCCCAATGCGGGGCTCGATCCTAGAATCCTGGGATCATGACCTGAGCCAAAGAGAGATCCTTAACGACTGAGCCACTCAGGTGCCCCTATTGTGTTATTCTGAAGTAAACATTGGCCCTCATGTCATTTTATCCATTATTTTCCGTTTGTATTTCTAAAAGAGAAAGATCCTCCAAATCTGTGCTCTTGACTCCATCAAAATACTGACCCTGGGTGAGATGATCACAGAAATCTCCAGAAAAACTGCAAGATTTCCATCGCCCCCAGGGGGAAGTGACGCATTCCCATGCTGCCTGTGGCGTTTCGCCATAACGTGGGGAGACTACGGTCATTACCGGCTAAGTCCAAGAACGCCCATCTGGCAGCCCAACACCAGGAGGACCCACCCACCCGGCCACATGGCCAGACCTTTCCTGCCTGTTACTTCTGGTAGCATCTAGCTAAAGAAAACGGCACCTGACCAGTCTCTTTCGGAACCCTTGACTGTGTTGGCTGTCCTAGGCACATGGAATGCTGTTAACATCTATTCAAGACATCTACTATGTATCAGACCCTGACCTAGGAGTTCTGATGTGTCAGGAACCTGATGCTTGATTCCTTTTTTAAATTTTGATTTGATTTTTGTGGTTCAAATTTCCATGTGGTTTGGAATCTCATCTTGAATTGAAATATTCTGGAAGGGACTATATATAATCCCTTCAAGGGTTGGATTCAACCATCAGCAGTATTTCTTGAGAACGTGTGTGCGCGCACGTGCGTGTGTAAATCACCCTGTGAGTCACCCCGGAAGTACCGAGAATAGTTCCTGCTTTATACTGCAGCGGAAGAAATGTCTCTGTATTGAAGTCTGCAGATACTTTATTAACCTCCTTTTCTTGCGCCACAGGGCTTGCGGTCCCCATCCTGAGAGGTCTAGTAGGGTAGGTAAGACAAAGCACACAAGCAAGCAGATCTCCAAGGCGGAACACACCAACTGCCACAGCAGATGTAAAAAGAACACGTCGTGGGAGCTGAAAGGTCTTCTGATGGCAGTAATGCGTGACCTGGAGAACTCAGAAAAGCGTTGGTGGCATGTGACATGTAGAACGTTCCCCAGGGGGCGCCTAGGTGGCTCAGTCAGTTAAGTATCTGCCTTCAGCTCCTGTCCTGATCCTGGGGTCTTGGGATCAAGTCCTGGGTCTTAGGATGGAGCCCCGCATCGGGCTCCCTGTTCAGCAGGGACCCTGCTTCCCCCCTCTCCCTGCTGCTCCCCCTGCTGTAGTCTCTCTCTCTCAAATGAATTAATTAACTAAAAACACTAGAATGTTCCCCAGGACTCTGTGAGCTGTGCTCTACACGCCATGTACCACAGACTAGAGAAGCCACACACTGGGTCTACTCTCAACTTCTCTTCACCACAACAGGGTCCCTGGCTCTGGTCCCATCTGCATTCTTCTTTCCTTGAGTGGGAGCTGCCCCCTAACCACTCCGGGCTGTCCCTCCCTTACTGTGGGAGCCTGGTTGCTGCTGGTGATGGCTCTCGAGGGGTTGCTTGCTGACCCCAGAAAGCGGGGTGATGCTGTAGCTCTCTGTGTCTCCAGTACGGGCTTTGCTCACCAGACCATTGGTTTTCTGCACACCGTGAGGATGACAAGGGGTCTGAAGTACCAAGGGAGGAGAGCTATGCCTCCTGGATTCAGGGCTGAAAATAGACCTATAGTTAGGATTTTTACAGGCGGAGGTGATGGGGGAATAGAGCTATAAGGAGAGGCACAGAGGCAGGAACAGAGCGCGTTCCAAGAACCCCACCCAGAGGGAGGGCTATAGGGGAAGACAGACCATGGGGATGCACCTGGAGGCACAGGCTGGGCGCCTGATGAAAATCCATAAGTACACGCTGAGGACAAATACAGACAATGGAGAGCTAATGAAGGGACCTGGCAGAGTTGTCACCATACCTTAGGAATGTTCCTCTGGCACAGCAAGTATCATGGACTGGGATGAAGGGAACAAACAGAGTCCAGGAGACCGGCTAGAAGGCCCAGGGTATACACTCTTCTGCTTGCTTATCATGGCCGGGCTGGAACGTGGGCCTCTTGAAATAAGCCTTTGACTGGGTCTCCGTATCTTGGGAAGTGGCCCTGCACTGCATTCTTTGTTTTCCCAGGGCCTGGCACATAGTAGGTGCTCATTAAATATTAGTGCCTGGCACATAGTAGGTGCTCAATAAATATCTGTTGAAAGAAAGAAATGGAGAGGGAAGAAGGAATGGAGAGGGGGAAGGAAGGAGGAAAGAAAAAGTCCAAACCCGTGCTATGCTATGAAGATAGCTTGGGGAGAGGCCATGGAGGACTTTCTGTAGCAGTGGAGGAGTTAGAAGTGGGAAGGTAAGGGTTTGGGGGAGCCACAGATATGCCAGTAAGAGCATCTGGGGCCTGGCGAGTGGGAAGAAAGCAAAAAGGAGGAACCTAGGATGACCAGGAGAATGAAGGGGCCATTAACAGAAATAAGACAACCAGGAGAAGAAGCAGGATGGCGGGAAAAGGCAGTAAAAGGACGATTTTTTTTTTTTTCACTTTGGACACTTGGAGTTTCAGGCGCCTCCCAAAGCTGTCCCATCTGCATGGAAAGAAAGCTCCAGAAAGAGCTAGGTATGCAAAATACAGGCTGCCGAGGCATCCGCAGAGAGGATCCAGTGGTAACCGTGGGAGTGGGTGAGATCGCGGGGCTGGAAAGGGAGACGACCAGAGGCCCGGGGGCAGAGGCTCGAGGAATGCCAGCACCGCGGGAAGGGAACAAGCAAGTGCTGGAGACACAAAAGGGAAACCGGGAAGTGCAGCCTGTGCTGCCGAGGGGGCGGTTCAAGGGGGAGGTGATCAGCAGGACCAGATGCTTCAGGGGTCCGGTGGGATGAGGTCTGAAAAGGAGCCTGCGAGATTTGGCAACAGGAGGTCACAAGAGCCCTCCTAGGGGCGAGGGTGCGGCGACAATGACGCTGCCGCCGAGGGATCCAGATGGCGCCTCGTAAGAAGGGAGTGGGCGGTGAGAGCCCGGAGGCGGCCAGCGATAGCGCTCTTGGAAGGGCCCTGGCAGCCAAGGGGAGAAGAAAGGAAGGACCAAGGCGGGGAGGGAGGAGGGCTGGAGGAAGACGGGCTTTGGGAATGGGTAAGATGAGAACAGACTTGTAGGCGGGAGAGAAAGAAGAAGTGGGGTGTACAGGAAGGTGACAGAGGGCATTTGGGGGAGCAGAGCAAAACCTGAGAGGAGGGGGAAATTCAAGAGAGTTGGTATTTTAAAAAAGTCTACCAATCAAAGCAGCACATAAGTGATAACGGTAAGTCCTTACATTGAAAAGCAATGAAATGCCATCTATAGGGCGCCTGGGTGGCTCAGTGGGTTAAGCCGCTGCCTTCGGCTCAGGTCATGATCTCAGGGTCCTGGAATCGAGTCCCGCATTGGGCTCTCTGCTCAGCAGGGAGCCTGCTTCCTCCTCTCTCTCTCTCTGCCTGCCTCTCTGCCTACTTGTGATCTCTCTCTGTCAAATAAATAAATAAAATCTTTAAGAAATGCCATCTATAGAGCATTTTTAATGTGTTTTATCTCATTTAATCCTTGTGAGGGGCCCATGATTTTCTCTACTAAAACACGAGGAGGTTAAATGACTCACGTAAGATCATACATCTAATCAACAGAAGAACTCAGAATCAGAAAGGCCACCATGAGACACTTATTGATCAAATACGGGCTGGGCCAACACTGTTTGGTGCTAAAGATCCCAAAGAGAGTGCAAAGGGCTCCTGCCTCTCAAGGAGCTCACCACCCAGAAGACTGACCTCCACGTTACTAACCAATATGCTCCAAGACATAACTGTGCTCAGACCGAGAAAAGGAGAGGACCCAGGGTGGGGGGGGGGTGGAGGTGTAGGACCCAAGGGGGACCTTCCCGAATTGGTGATGTTGAGCTGGGCATGGAAGTTTAAACAGGAATGAGCTGGCGCACAAGCAGGCAGGCAAGGGGAAAGGCATTCCCAGCAGAGAAGATCAGTCTTGCAAGAGCCTGGAGCCTTCGGAAGCTGAGAGCAATTCACTCTGCAGGAACGCGGGGGTGGTGTGGCAAGGTGGGGGAGCGGGGCATGCTACCTGAGGACGTCTAGTCATATCCTTAAGGTGAGAGTACCTCCAAAGGGTTTTAAGCAAGGGAAGGAGATTAGATTTGCGTTCTAACACAATCACTCTGGATGGAAGACCCCTGGAAGCAGTGTGGAGGATGGATTAGAGCAAGATACTATGGGAAGCAGGGACACAGTTAAAATGTACATGTAGTGGGCTAGGCAAGGAAGGATGAAGCCAGCCTGGATGGGGCTGCAGCCTTTGTAACGGACTAGAGGGAGGAATATTCCCATGTGTGTAATAAAAAAAACTGGCCAGCCTTAGAGGAGGAAGGGGAGGAGGAAATAAGAAAATGGGAGGGTCTAGGATGACTCCCAGCTTCCAACTTGAACACAAGCAGGAAGAGAAGCAGATTTTGGTTGGAAGTGGGGTGTTGAGTTCAGGACATATTGGGTTGAGAAGCCCATGGATATCCAGGTGGAGATGCTCCGTAGGTGGTTGGATAGGGGATCCAGGGCTCCTGGGGAGGCTGACCTGAAGATCTAGCTTTGTGCGTCACAACATAAGGGAGTGGTTCAAACCACAGATTGGGGTATTTGGCTAGGGGAGAAAAAATGGTCTCTTACACGGCCAACAGGAGCATCGGCACTTAAGGAGCACTTAAGGATGAGAAGGGTTCCCTGAGAAGCAGGTCAGAAGGAGAGGCCAGAGAGGTAGCAGAGAACACAAGGAGAAAAGGATATTCCAGAAGATGCTGATCTTCCCAGAGGCTATTCTGGGAAAATGCTATGGAGGACTAGAATACCATTGTCATTCCCTTTCAGGGGGGAGAGGAGATCCCCCTGGGCTGGTCAGAGAAGCGGTTAGGAAACAGAAGGAAAGTGAGAAAAAGAAAGTGGAAAGAGAGAGGGTTATGCCATCTCGTCTCCTCTTTAACATGTTTTCTTGACTCCAGCTGCAATAATTAGTGCATTTTAGAAAATAAAGCACGTTATTTGATGAAAGGTGGAGAATCAGATGTTCAAAATGTTTCAGTGACATGCTTTGAAACCAGACAGGCTAAAAATGGAGACCATCCCATGTGATCATGCTGTCCTTCAAAGTATCCCTTTGATAAACATTAAACTGTTCTTTTTACCAGAAATGTTAATAAGGAAAATAAACAGCAGGTCTATTTAGGAGTATTTGAAAATTGAAAAGAAAACAAAAGGAAAAAAAACAAAAACAAAAACAAAGCAAAATCCAAAACTGAGTGACCATTTCGGACCTTAAAATCTTTTTCTCCTTCTAATGCTACCTAATTCTTCATCAGCCCAAGCTATCAGGTTCACATGCTATAACTCAGTGAGTGAGTAGGCGTCATACTCAAAGGACAGGGTATTGAGAGGGGAAAATGATATAGAGATGACAGAAGGTTTGACACATAAAGGTCTGAGGAACTTTTTCTAGAGGAACTTTAAGAATATTATTGATGCACATTCCACAGAGACCATACTTCAAATTTTGCATTTTTGGGGTGTTTTCCCGGGCCAGCAGTATGCAGTAGGATGCTTTCTCATGAGGCTGGGCAGGGCAAGCAGGCATGTAAACATTAGATACACTGACAACCCTCCCGTGCCATACCATCGTCTTACACCTTGAGTTCAGTATTCAGTAAATCATGAGATATTCAACACTTTATTATAAAATAATAGGCTTTGTGTTTTGCCCGGTTGCAGGCTAATATAAGTATTCTGAGTACATTTAAGGTAGGCTAGGCTGAGCTATGAGGATCTGTGGGTTGGATGTATTAAATGCATCTTCGACTTAATATTTTCAACTTACCAAGGGTTTATCGCGGAGTTTACCCCATTGTAAATCAAGGAAGATCTGGAAATTTCATGCTTCCACTGGGAGGGTTGGCAACCAAAATGGGCTATATTGGTTCCTGGTACCCCAGGAAAGCAAAACTAACTCTTGAGGATATATACCCCAAGCTAGCCCCCGCACAAGTTCGCAGCCCATGTGCATGTTAGTTGTTTGGTCAGAAAAGCCTTCAGATGAAATTTAATGGAAAGGGGTCCCAAGTGCCTGAAGTGCAGGGAGAAGCAAATGCAGATCCTCTCTAGATGAACTCGTCTTTATCTCAGGGTCCCCCAAAGTCCCTCAGGTAAAGTTTTAAGAAATGCAAGCTCCCAGTGAAAATCATAAAACCCAAGGAAACTAGGAAGCATGAGAAAAAAAAGCTGAAACACAGACAGCAGAATCTGATTTACATATTTAGATATAAGAATTATCAGAAACCTAGGGGGATGGGGCGCCTGGGTGGCTCAGCAGGTTAAGCCTCTGCCTTTGGCTCAGGTCATGATCTCAGGGTCCTGGGATGAGCCCCCCCCCCCCCCCCCGAAATCGGGCTCTCTGCTCAGCAGGGAGCCTGCTTCCTCCTCTCTCTTTGCCTGCCTCTCTGCCTACTTGCCATATCTTTCTGTCAAATTAATAAATTAAATCTAAAAAAAAAAGTAAAAAAAAAAGAATTATCAGAAACCAGATATAAAATAACTATTTTAGAGCTTTTAAGAACCAAAAAAGGCATTCAGAGGAGTAAATAATGAGACTGCAAAAATGATAAAGCAGTTTGCAGAAAGCAAGTAACATTCTGGAAATGAGGGGCACTCGGGTGGCTCAGTCTCTCTCTCTCAAATAAATAAGTAAAATCTTTTTTAAAATTCTGGAAATGAGAAATGTAATAATTAAAACGTAAAGCTCAGTGGACAGATTTAATAGCAGACAGACACAGTGAAGAGGGAATTCGAGAGCTAGAAGACATCTGAAGAAATGATTCAGGCTGAGTACAGTGTGACCATAGTTAAAAGGAACTGGGAAATGGAAGGATACTCAGATTCAAGAATCACAGTGAATCTCTACTAGAAATAAAAGGATATTTGCATTCCGACACATCATAATAAAATTGCGGAACACCACAGACAGACTCTAGACCATAAATGCAGAAAGAAAAGTCAGATAACTTCAAAGCTGCAGCAATTAGACTGATAGCTGTTATCTTAAAAACAACAATAAAAGTAAAGAGATAATGGAATTCACTGAGCTAAGAAAACATTGAAATCAACCTAGAATTCTATACCCACTGAAAACCTATAAAGAACAAAGGTGAAGGATGCTGGGCTAGCTCAGTCAGTAAAGCACAGGACTCTTAATCTCTGGGGTCCTGATTTTAGGCCCCACATTGGGTGTGACATAGTTAAAGAAAATGGGGGCACCTGGGTGGCTCAGCAGGTTAAGCCTCTGCCTTTGGCTCAGGTCATGATCTCGGGGTCCTAGGATCAAGCCCCACATGGGGCTCTCTGCTCCGCAGGGAGCCTGCTTCCTCTTCTCTCTCTGCCTGCCTCTCTGCCTACTTGTGATCTCTGTCTGTCAAATAAGTAAATAAAATCTTTAAAAAAAAAAAATGAACAAAGGCGAAAAGAAGGAATTTCAAACAAATAAAAACTAAAAACATTTTCTACCAAAGAGCATCACCTAAGGAAATTTCAAAGTATGTTTTTTGGTTTTTTTTGGGGGGGTTGGTTGGAGAGAGAGAAACATGTATGAACAGGTGCATGCAATCTGGTGGGGGGCAAAGGGCAGAGGGAGAAGGAGAGAATCTTAAGGAGGCTCCACACTCAGCATGGATCCCAAGGAGAGGCTCAGTCTCACCACCCTGAGATTATGACCTGAGCCAAAATCAAGAGTCAGAGATGTCTAACAAAATGAGCCTCCTGGGCAGCCCTCAAAATATGTATTTCAAGCAGCAGAAAAGTAATTTCAGATGGAAGGAATGAGATGAAGGAGTGAAAAGAGACAGAAGTGGTAAAACAATGAATCAAATAATTCTACTTTACTGATCGACCATTGACTGTATAAAACTATAATAAAGCCCCATAACATTGAAAACTTAACAGAAGGCTATCTGCCGCCTCTGGGCCCCGGCGCTGTAGTATAGGTCCCGCCGTGGTTCTGAGCTATTCCACGGCCATGATCTCCAGCAGGGGCATGAGACAACCAAGAGCATGAGCAAGCCAACACATAGTGGTGGCCTCGGGCGCCTCATAGGGCACACCACGTTCCTCTGGGATGTCATCCAAGTGCAGTGTTGCTGGAAATAGTACATGAACTGCATGCCATGGAGCTTCCCAAGGTCTCCAGGGACAGGCAGGCCTTCAAGTTCAAGAAAACAGTAGAAGCACATATCTGCGCCAAGAGGAAGCAAGAGACCTGAGCGGTGTCCCGGCTACCAGGAAGAAAACAGCTGCCTACAGGACCAAGCCCACTCCCCGCTGCAAGAGATAAAAACTTCACAGAAAAAACGAAATGGCAAGAAGGAACTCAAACACACGGCCCAGTAACACAGAAGTCAGAAGATGGGTGATGGGAATTATGGTGTTTTAACGTCCTTACAGTGTTTGGAAGAAGGCGAAAGAATGAAGATACACTTTGGATGAGTTAATGAGGCAAGATACATTTTTAGATTAACTACTCGAAGTCTAAGAATAGAATATGTAGCTTCCATCCGAATAGAGGAAGAAACATGAAGTGAACCAGATACAGTTGACCCTGAACGACACAGGACTTAGGGGTGCTGACCCCCTCCCCATGCAGTCAAAAATCCAGGTGTAATTTTTTTTTTTATAGATTTTATTTGTTTATTTGACAGACAGAGATCACAGTAGACAGAGAGGCAGGCAGAGAGAGAGAGAGAGGGAAGCAGGCTCCCTGCTGAGCAGAAAGCCCGATGCGGGACTCAATCCCAGGACCCTGAGATCATGACCTGAGCCGCAGCGGCTTAACCCACTGAGCCACCCAGGCGCCCTCCACGTGTAATTTTTGATTCCTCAAAAACTCAACTACTAATAGTCTACTGTTGACTGGAAACCTGAGTGATAACATAAACAGTTGATTGACACTTTTTTTTTTAAGATTTTATTTATTTATTTGACAGACCGAGATCACAAGTAGACAGAGGCAGGCAGAGAGAGGAGGAAGCAGGTTCCCCGCCGAGCAGAAAGCCCGATGCAAGGCTCGATGCAGGGCTCGATACCAGGACCCTGAGATCATGACCCGAACCGAAGGCTGAGGCTTTAATCCACTGAGCCAGCCAGGCGCCCCAACACTTATTTTTTGACTTGTGTCACTTCTACGCTAGAATATTTAATTTCCAGAGTGAGATCATCCAGTGCTCGCTTCTGCTGTGATGGTCATGGACGGATGTGTTGAGAAGGAGCCTCTACCTGCCAGGGTCCCTGAGTCACTAAATGAGCAACTGGCATTGGACATATAATGTGACCAAGAAATAAACCTTTGTTGCTTAAAAAAAAAAGACAAACTTATTTTTATATGTATTATATACTGTATTCTTACAATAAAGTAAACTAGAGAAAAGAAAATATTATTAAGAAAATAATAAGGAGGGGTGCCTGGCTCAGTCATTAGGTGTCTGCCTTTGGCCCAGGTCATGCTCCTAGGGTACTGGGATGGAGCCCTGCATCAGGGTCTCTGCTAGCTGGGAAGCTCACTTCTCCTTCTCCCCCTCCCCCTGCTTGTGGTCCCTCTCTTACTGTGTCTCTCTCTGTCAAATGAATAAATAAAATCTTAAAAAAGGAAAGAGAGAGAGAAAGAAAGAAAATAATAAGGAAGAGAAAATAATATTTACAGGACTGTACTGTAAGAAAAAAAAATGTGTGTAAGTGGAATCACATAGCTCAAACCCATGTTGTTGGAGGGTCAACTGTAGACAACAATTTAAAAGAGAAAGCTAGGGGTACCTGGCAGGCTCGGTCAGGAAAGCATGTGACTCTTGATCTCAGAGTCATGAGTTCGAGCCCCACTTCGGGTGTAGTGATTACATAAATAAACTTTAAAAAATAATAAAATAAAGAAAAAAATAATTTATTAGCAATGTGCCATGCAATAGATGCTACAAATTAAAAGATTGTCAGAGTGGAGAAAAACCCAGCTCTATCCATTTCATTAAAAAACCCACAAAAAGACTGAAATAAAAAGAATGGGAAAGATGCACTAGGCAAATGCTAAGTCAAAGAAAGCTGATATAACTCTGTAAGTATCAGACAAAATGTACTTGAAAGCAAAAAAAATATATTATTAGGTAAAAATATTATTAGATCACTATACATATAATGATAAAACAATACATTGCAGAAACTGACAGACCAAAAGTTGAGGTTGAAAATCTACCATGATCATGGGAGATAGTAAGTAATACCACCCTTCAATGACCAATACACCAAGTAAGCAAAAAAAAAAAAAAAAAAAAAAATCCATAAGTATTTATGAAATTTGAATAGTGCAATCACCAAGCTTAATTTAATGGAAATCCGTAGAAAAATGCCAAAGCAACATTCCAAAACCGTACAAGGACAGGATGGGGAAAGAATATGATATACCAAGTTCACTCACAAATACAGATGCAAATATGGTAAGTGAACTACTAACAAACCGAAGTTAGCAGTGTTTAAAAAGATAATAGGTTATTACCAAGTTGGATTTATCCCAGGAAGGTGTAATAGATTTAATATTAAGAAATCAACTAATTATTTATTTTTTTCAGGTGTGATAATATATTGTATTTTTGAAGGAAAATGTCCATACACTTAGGAGCTGCATGCTGAAGTATGACATGAGGAACCTATGGTGGTCACATTCATAGAGAAAGAAAATAGAATGGTGGTTGCCAGGAGCTGAGGGGAGAGGGGAATGGAGAATTAATATTTAATGGGGACAGAGTTTCAGCTGAGAAGACGAAAAAGTTCTGGAGATGGGTAATGCTGACAGCTGCACAACAGTGGGAATGTACTTAATGCAATGGACGCTTACAGATGGTTAAAATGGTAAATGTTATGTATATTCCACCATAATAATAAATGGTTAACACAAAATTCCAGGTAATACTAGTCTCTGGGATAAAAACAGGAGATGCAGTTGGAGAGGTACACACATGAGTCTTCTGGGACGTGATAATGTTCTTTCTTGGCTTGGAAATAGATCCCCAAGTGCTCATTTTATTGTTGCTTTTTTAAAGAAACATAGATTTCCATGCATGATTTTGTATGCATGCCGTATTTCTCTTAAAAGTTTAAGCACATATAAACGCGTGCTAAAACAACAATGAAAAGCAAGTAGATACATAAGCACAAATTCAGGATAACGGTTACCTCTGAGCGGGGCGGGAAGGGAGGGGACCTAGAAGGGGATCCTAGGGAACTTCAGAGGTCATGCTGGTTTTTATTTTCTAAAACTGAGTGGTGGGACAGACACAGGAATCCCTTAAATCACGATTCTTGACTCCTTACATGTATTTTGCAAATATACCTAAGTATAGGTGTAGATTTTTAAAGTTTGGCTTTCCGGGGCGCCTGAGTGGCTCAGACAGTTAAGTGTCTGCCTTCTGCTCTGGTCATGATCCCGGGGTCCTGGGGTCCACTCCTGCATCAGGCTCCCTGTTCAGCCAAGAGTCTGCTTCTTCTCCCTTTGCTGCTCCCCCTGCTTTTGCTCTCTCACTCTCTCCTTCTGTGTCAAATAAATGAATAAAATCTTTTAAAAAAAGAGAGAGAGAGAGAAAATAAAGTTCAGCTTTATTTGTAAATCTGGCATGTGTCTAACCCTGAGGCCAGCTATTTCATTGGGCTACTTGTCTAGGCTATATCTTCCCTAACACCTCTGTGTGCCATGGGATAACCACCGTGGACTTGTGATGTGATGAACGGACAGCTTCAGAGCTTAATAAATGATCACTCTCCTTTATGCAGGCGGTTAAAAGGAGAACGCGCCCTCCTTTGGGCTGTATTAAAGTTCCGCCGCAGCTCCAGTTCCTTACAGGGTGGAAACTGGGCCACTATGTCCCTTGGCTGTGCCCAGCCCATTAACTTCCTCTGCCTTTTTCCCAACACCAACAAAGAAAAAACATGGAAAATACAACCACATAAAAGATCCTGTCATATTTGACAAAGGAAACATTTTTCTAGGATAAAGTACCAAGTATCTCTAGTCTATCAGAAAGTGAGTAGGGCTTATCATGAGGGGGCCAGAGGCTGTTTGGCTGAGCCCTCACAGTCATAAAAGACCTCAAACTTAGCTCTTTGACCTCGTCTCCAAATGAGATTACAATACAGCCACAAAGACATACAAGAAAGATGGAAACATTTGTTATGCTGTTTTAAGTGTGTGTCTCCATATCAGGCTGTACTTCCTGTAGGTGTTCTGAGAATGAACAGTTGTTATGAGTCCTGTCGTTATCTTGGGACCAGCAGTCATATGGCAAAGTGGTTTCTGCTTGGAATTCTAATTTATTAAATGTAAGTGTTTAAAAATTGAGTGCAGGGGTGCCTGGGAGGCTCAGTGGATTAAAGTCGCTGCCTTCGGCTCAGGTCACCATCTCAGGGTCCTGTGATCGAGCCCCAATCGGGCTCTCTGCTTAGCAGGGAGCCTACTTCCTCCTCTCTCTCTGCCTGCTTCTGCCTACTTGTGATCTCTGTCTGTCAAATAAATAAATAAAATCTTTAAAAAAATAAAATAAAATAAAATAAAAATTGAGTGCGAATTTAACACCAATTTGGCATTTCTTCATTTTGTAATAAATCAGGAGATTTTAAAACTCAGGGCTGCCAGATTTATCAAGGAAAAATACAGAACACCCAGTTAAATTTTAATTTCAGATAAGTAACGAGTAATTTTTTAGGATGAGTATGTAGCATACAGAATCAGGGACGTATTTACACTAAGGAAAAAAAGTGTTTATTGTTTATCTGAGATTAAAATATAACTGGGTGTCCTGTAATTTTTTTTTAAGATTTTATTTATTTATTTGACAGACAGATCACAAGTAGGCAGATCCCAGGACCCTGGGATCATGACCTGAGCTGAAGGCAGAGGCTTTAACCCACTGTATTTTATCTGGCAGGCATAGTAATGACGTAGTCAGTCTTTCCATCTCTGTGTACCCTGGCATGGGCAGAAAAAGCAAATAACATTCACCGAATGTCTGCTACAGATCAGCCAAATACATTACAAGTGAGATCTCATTTAAACCTTGCCACAGTCCTATGGCACGGTCCTGTCTTATTACTTCATTTTATAAGTAAACACAAAGCTCGAGTAATTTACTCAAGGTTAGATGGCAGACATGGGATGGATGAAGAATCAAATTCAAATCTGCTTCCCCAATCTGTGCTTTCTCCCTCTCAGTGCACTTTCTACCAGAAAGCTTTCACATGGCTTTTTAAAAAGATTTTAATCAAAAAGAGATAGAGTTCTCTTGCCATTTGCAACGACACGGATGGAGCTAGAGTGTATAATGTTAAGCCAAGTAAGTCAGACAGAGAAAGACAAATACCATATGATTTGACTCATAGGTGGAATTTAAGAAACAAAACAAACAAGCAAAGGAAAAAAGTAAGAGAGAGTCAAAGCAAGAAACAGCCTTCCAATCATAGACAACAATCTGATGGTTATCAGAGGGGAGATGGGTGGGAGGGAGGGGTTAGATGGGTGATGGGGATTAAGGAGTGCCCTTGGCAGGCGCACAGGGTGTTGTGCAGAAGTGTTGAATCACCACTTTGCACACCTGAAACTAATGTAACACTGTATGTTAACTAACTGGAATGAAAATAAAAACTTAAAAAAAAGAGAGAGAGAGTTCCGGAAATATTCCAAAGCCTTTTTTATCAAAAGTTAATATTTCATGTGAAATATTTATTATATCTAATTAAATGTGTTTGCATGGCATGAAATGTAATTACAGATGAAATCTGTATCGCCTGACAGGTTTCAAGAAATTTTAATGCAGTTTTGCCTTAGGAAGGTTAGATAATCTCTCTGGAGCTCGGTTTCCTCATCTGTGAAAAGAAGGTGTTTTGTGACAACTGACGTACCTTTGGGATTTCCGCGGGGGGGGGGGGGGGCGGCGGGCGGGGGGAGGTTAGCGGTGGGAGGAGAGACATAGTAAAATCTTATACAGCTCTCTGCTGCCACCTGCTGGAAAAATTACAGCGCCCATTTCTCCTTGAAATGCGCTCTGTTCAGTAACCAGCCAGTACCCTTGATCCCAGGCTTGTTTACTTAGTAATTTCAGTCAATTAATGAGAATTATAGTTTTCTGAGTTTTCCCAGCTTCAGTGTTTTCAATTTGTAAAACAGTCCAAATGAGTCAAGCCTGAACTTTGACCATCTGGAAATTAATTTCTTAGGTTTTCCCACAGGGACATATTTTTTCTACTTGTCCAGTGTTTTGCAATGATTGTCCTGCCAAATCTGCTCACATGGAATTCGCTTTAATACTAGCCGTTAGTAAAAACAAAACAAAACATTGCCGTTAGTGTTGCATTCGTGAGGTCTGATAAAAAGTATTTAATAGAACAGAAAAAAGGCATTTTTATTCAAGTATCTTTTTTTTTTCAAGTATCTTTTAAAGATTTCTGAAACATTTAATTTTTCTGCTCAGGAAGACAGATACACTTCTCACCTACATTCCTACAAGCAAACACAATTCAGAATACATTTTTTAAAAATCTGACTGCTTAACACCTGAAATCTAGTTGTTTCTTTTTTTCTTAAGATTTTATTTGACAGAGATTGAGAACACAAGCAGCGGGGAGTGGCAGGCAGAGGGAGATGGAGAAGCAGGCTCCCCTCTGAGCAGGGACCCTGATGTGGGGCTCAATCCCAGGACTATGGGATCATGACCTGAGCCAAAGGCAGATGCCTAACGAACCAAGCCACCCAGGCACCCCTGGAGTCTAGTTTTTTTAACTGGAAAAAAAAAATTCCCAAATTAAAGGCTGAGTTGTATATTCATTATACTGGAATTAAAATTTTTAAAAAAAATTTTTTTAAATAAGGACTCAGTGCTGGCCTTAACATTTTTTTTTTTTTTTTTTTTTTTAAACATAGACTATTTTTTGGAGCAGTTTTAGGTTCCCAGCAAAATTGAGTGGAAGTCATAGAAGTTTCCATGTGCCCATGCCCCACCCCCACACAGCCTTCCCCCACCAGAGTGGTACACTTGTTAAAATGGATGGGCTTATACAGCTACATCTTTGCCCCCAAAGCCCACAGTTCACATGAGGTGTTGTACATACTCTCGGTGTTGTATGGGTTTTGACAAATGCACTCTATGTATCCACCATGATAATATCATATGAAATATCTTCAGTACGAAAAATCCTCTTTCTGCCTCTTCCATCCTCCCTCCTCCCCAACCTTTGGCAATCCTTGGTCCTTTCACTGTCTTCATCGTTTTTGCCTTTCCCCCATGTTACATAATTGGAGTCATACAATAGGCTGCCTTTTCAGACTCACTTTTCACTCAGGAGTATGGATTTAAGTTTTCTCTGTGTCTTTTCATGGTTTGATAGCTCATTTCTTTGTAGCACTGAAAACTATTCCATTGACTGGATGTACCACAGTTTATCTGTTCACCTACTGAAAGACATCTTGGTTGCTTGCAATCTTTGGCAGTTACGAATAAAGCTGCTATAAACATCGTGTGCAGGTTTTTGCGTGACATAAGCTTTCAGCTCCTTTGGGTAAATACCAGGGAGCATGATTCCTGGATCATCTGGTAAGAATATGTTCGGGTTTGTAAGAAATCACCAAACTGCTTTCCAGGATGGCTGTACCATTTTGCCTTCCCACAAGCAATAAATCACGGGTCCTACTGCTCCACACACCGACCAGCATCTGGTGTTGTCAGAGTTTGGGACTTGGGCCATTCTAATAGGTGTGTCCTGAGAAGGTTGTTGAAATTTGCAATTCCTTGATGACAACACGATGATGTGGAGCATATTTTCATCTGCTTACTTGCTATTTGTGTATCTTCCTCCATGAACTCTCTCTTTAGGTCTTGTTGTTCATTGTTCAATCGGGTTGTTAGTATTCTTAGAGTTGAGTTTTAGAAGTTCTTTGTATATTTCAGATAACAGTCTTTTATAAGGTATGTCTTTTGAAGGTATTTGCTCTCAGCCCATGTCTCATTGGCTTTCATTTTTAAAACAAAACCGCTTTCCAGAATTCCCATCATAATGCTAACAGGGCAGTCTGAATAACTCAATCATAAAATATAAAATATAGGACTAAATATATTGCCAGCTGGGCTTGAGTCAGCTTCACAGGGTGGGAGCCAAAAGCCAGTCCCTTCATATCTGAATCCACATTATCTCAGGGCTTTGTTGTATACCTGCCAGAAGCTTGATGTAATCTGAAGGGCAAAAAAAAGCAGAATCTCACTCCTTTCTAAAAATTAACCTTGAGGTAGGGCTTATTTTGAAAGGAGATCAGGAAATGTCTGGGGGGAAAAGAGGTGATGTCCATTAATGGCCATTTACTCCTTCTGCCTCGTGACTTCCCAGACAGAACTATCAACAGGCTTGGATAGTTGAATACATTTATTTATGACCATCTTTCAATTTATGATGATTCTCATTAAAATGTTAAAACTCATTAAACCCCAAACTATTTTCCAATCCTTCCATTTATGGTACCGTAATAGACAAGAGTGCATATTATTAATATTTTTTCTGATAAAACAAGTAACACAGGCTCCATATACAGAACTTGGAAAACTCAGAAGTGCAGAAAAGAAAAAATAACTTAATTCCAGCTCCCTTTATATTGCCATGCAAAAATGACTATGGCCAACATATTAATGGACAAGATCCCATGTGATTCCTCTAATTGGCTTCATGCCAAGATGCTGGCATTGAAAATCTTGGGTAAGACATTTAATTCCTTGGACCTTGGTGTCCTTGTCTGGAAAGTGAAGAATTTCTTGCCATTCTCCTGCCAAAGCCTATTTTGGGGTGATGTTTTATCACTATGACACATCTCGAGGACTCCATATAACAGCCCCTAGTTCCACACACCCTCAGTTTAAATGGAGTTTTATTTTTTGTTAGTCTGTATTTTCAACGGCCCTATGCAAATCATTGGGATCTGCCTTATTATTTTTGCTAGCAATTTTTGTGATTCAGCTGACTAGTCTTTAAAAATAAAAAGTAAAAATAAAATATCCATCTTTTTAATAAAAAAGGATGACAAAATCTGAAAAGAATCCATCATTGGGCTTTACTCTTGGTGTGTAAAGAAATAAATGTATAAAAGTAGAGGATGAAAATCACTATATTTCAATTCAATTCAGACAATTGTGATTTAGTAAGAAAAAAGGGTAGAAACTTAGGGACCAAAATAAACCAACATCAACAGAACACAAAACATATTTCAGAAGGATGGAATAGGATTTGGAAACTCAAAGGAAATCCAACTAGAAAGGAAAATTACTTACTCTAAGGAAGGGAAGGTAGAGGTGGCTTTAATTACATTCAATTATATAGAAGACATAAGCCAATTATGTGTCTTCTCTATTAAGAACCAACAGGAAATTGGCTTAGGCTGTTGTTAGATTAACTTACACATTAAAAACTGTTGATAAAGAGATGGAAAAGGCAGTGAAAATGTACCAAAAATGGAAAATGTGCTAACCTTTTGTACAGGGACTGCTGTTGTACACTGATATCTGCTCTTTCCTTTTTTTTTTTTTTTTTTTTTTTCCTTCAAGAGACTTTGGGGGGGCAGAAGCAGAGGGAGAGGAGAGAGAAAAATTCCAGCAGATGCCATGCGCAGGATCCGGAGATCATGACCTGAGCGGAAACCAAGGGTCCAACATGCAAACCGACTGAGCCACCCAGATGCTCCCTGCTCTCCCCTTCTTATATAGTAATGGAATCTCCTATTTTTCATAGGGCACGGGGACCTGTGAAATATTTTCTTTTCTTTTTTTTTTTTTTTAAAGATTTTATTTATTTATTTGACAGACAAGAGATCATAAGTAGGCAGGGAGGCAGGCAGAGAGAGAAAGGAGGAAGCAGGCTCCCCGCTGAGCAGAGAGCCTGATGCGGGGCTTGATCCCAGGACCCTGGGATCATGACCTGAGCCGAAGGCAGAGGCTTTAACCCACTGAGCCACCCAGGCGCCCCTTCAATTAATATTTTAAGAAGAAAAACAGCATATTGTTTTAGCCAATAAAAATTTGGGAGAATTTCCTTCCCCCCAGTTTTTATGGAATGTTACAGGTAACCAGCTATTTTGGAATAATTTTGGCCAGCTTTCCACCTACTCTGAAATTCAGGGATGAAGATATAATTTTATCGCATGGTATCAATCAAAGGTAAAGGGAATGATATTCAAGACTTTTGTTGGGCGCCTGGGTGGCTCAGGGGGTTGAGACTCTGCCTTCGACTCAAGTCATGGTCTCAGAGTCCCGGGATTGAGCCCCATATTGAGCTCTCTGCTCAGTGGGGAGCCAGTTTCTCCCTCTCCCTCTACTTGCCTCTCTGCCTACTTGTGATCTCTCTCTCTGTCCAAAAAAAAAAAAAAAAAAGACTGTCGTGACATACTGGTGAGATGCTCATTTCCTTAATAAAAATAATTGCAAATGATTTCCCTGCCCACACGTGGCATATCTGGGAGTCAAAATATATCTGGATCCTTGCAAAATTCTGAGTATCAAGTAAAACAACTAGAGCAGCATGTAGGTTTGGGTGAGTATACACGTGTATACAGGATGTAGCAGAAGCATAGAGAGAAATACCAAGGGAACTAACTCATCTCTAAGTGGAGACTCCATTGTTAGTGCTTTCAAAGAGCTCACGGAATTAACCATGACTCAAGGCAGAATGAATCGCCCAGAGAGCAGTACCGGAATGAAGAATGTTCAAAAGAGGAAAAACATTTCTCATTATAGGGATTTTTAAAGGTTTAAGACACTTAGAGGAAATAGCCTGAGAAATGGCCAAAGCCCATACATTTCAAACTAGACTGTGGATTTTGTTAAAATGTAGGTTCTGATTCGGGAGGTCTGAAGCAGGGGCTGAGGGTCTGCATTTCTTTTTTTTTTTTTTTTTAAAGATTTTATTTATTTATTTGACAGAGAGAAATCACAAGTAGATGGAGAGGCAGGCAGAGAGAGAGGGAAGCAGGCTCTCTGCTGAGCAGAGAGCCCGATGCGGGACTCGATCCCAGGACTCTGAGATCATGACCTGAGCCGAAGGCAGCGGCTTAACCCACTGAGCCACCCAGGCACCCCGAGGGTCTGCATTTCTAAGAAGCTCTCAGGTCATGCTCTTGGTCCTGGGACTCCTTCCAGAAGCAACTGTCTAAAGTCTATTCTTAAGATGTCAAAAGGTAGAGCTTGAAGATGGGGATGAAATCAGAGAAATATGAGGCTTGAGAAATATCAGAGAAATATCAGAGCTTGAAGATGGGGATGAAATAGCAGAGAAATCAGCATGAACCATACCACTATGGGGACAACAAGGGGGTCAGTGTTGCGGAAGTAAGGAGAGTTTGAGGAGTTACCTCGAGACATAAAATTCAGCCTCATTGAGACAGGCCTTGAAGATCAGGTTCAGAAGTTTCTACTTAATTAGAGGCAACAAGGAACCACTGAAGGCTTTTGGGAAAGGGAATGATACAATCAGTAACTAAAATCTTCATAGAAATCCCAATGAATAAAACAAGCTTAGTAAATCAATAAATATTTGAAGTTAGTTAATTTGGAGTCCATCAGCAAACATGTATTCAATGTTTCTTGCTCTTTATGACTACAAAATCAAGTGCAGGATCTTGGAAGGGGTCTGTGCAAGCAGGAGGCTCATGGCAGATTCATCCCTGTATCCATTGTTCTTCCATATATGAAGGATACAAAAGAGACATAAGGCATCTTAAGGAGTTCACAGTTTTGTTTAGGAGGGAAAGCATACTTACTGAAGAAACAAGCTTCATGCAAGGTGCAAATCTTAAAGTAGGACCAGGGGAAGATTTAGAAAGGAGGGAAATCATTTTTTAAAAGTTTAATTTTTTCTTTTAGTAATCTATATACCCAACATGGGCCTGGAACTCACAATCTTGAGATCGAGAGTCACATGCTCTACTGACTGAGCCAGACGGCCAATGATTTACCCTGGTAAATCTTTTTTTTTTTTTTTTAAAGATTTTACTTATTTGACAGATATCACAGGTAAGCAGAAAGGTAGGCAGAAGCAGGCTCCCTGCTGAGCCGAGAGCCCGGGGCTCGATCCCAGAACCCCGGGATCATAACCTGAGCCAAAAGGCAGAAGCTTTAACCCACCGAGCCACCTAGGCGACCCCTGATAAATCATGTTTGATGGAAGTTTCAACTCAAGAAGGTGGGGGTAAATCTGCTAAGGACAAACCTCTCCTATCCATTCTCCCCAACCCCTCATCTGCACAGAAGAAGCAGGTCTGTCTCCTTGGGAAGGAGGAGAATACATGTTAGACCAGGTCAGGTGCTTGTGACCCTTAGCCACTAGAAGGCAGAAACTCTATTTACCCTGCAATTACCACTGGATTTGGCAGAAAGTAGGCTTGGGTCAAATGTAATGGATGAACAAGTAGAGGGAAAGAGATAATAGAGAACACTGAAGAAATGGCAGAGAGTTGAATGTGATGTGGCTGGCAAGGCAAAGTCACTATACATTCTTGAGATGGGAAACGACAACATGGACCCAACGTACTTCTCCATCAACTGGATTGCCAATCCAGTGGACACGGGTAGGACTCAAACAGACAACCTGTGGAACTCAGCAGCACTCAACACTACCGACCCTGCCTCACTCTTGAAACATTTATTTTCCAGCTTCCATGATTCCATTCTCTCCTGGCTTTCTGCTGTTTACTTTACCAGAGGCTCCTTTTTAACTTCCTCTAAGAACTTGTCCTACTTTTCCCAATCTTTCAATGTCCATAAATGTGTATCTCCAGTCCAGAGTTTTTCTTCCAACCTCCAGATTCATAAATTCAACAACTTTCTTGATAGGTCTACTTGGATGTTTCCTAGACACATCATATTTACTATCTGCAAAATTAAGCTCTGAATTTTCTGCTAGAAACACTCCTCTCCACTTGCATATCTCAATAAATGGGATTAACATCTACCCATTCATTAAAATCCAAAGCCTGGGAATCATTCATATCTTCTTCCTTTCTCTCACACAATGTCTAATCCATCAGCAAATTCAGCTACTTCTAGGCCCCAAAATATATCCCTGTCTTTCCAGGGCCACTACTCTCTAGTCAGGCATCAACATCCTAACAGATCTCCCCTCTTCTACTTCTACTAGCTTCAATTATTCTCCACATAAAAGCCAGAGAAATCTTTCAATAATATAAATCAGATTATATCACTCTGCTTAAAACTCCTCCATGACTTTCCATGACACTTTGAATAAAATGTAAACTGCTTACCACTCAGAATCTTTATACTCATTAGGTGCTCCTGCCTCCTGGGGCTAAGATCTTCATGAACCTATAAAAAATGTTTGAGGTGGGGGGAAAAAAAGAACTAGCTCCAAAAAACTAAAAAATCAAAAATCAATGTTTGTGACTACATAATATAACAATATGTCAACTAATCCTAAATGTAAAGTTAATCATTATGTAGTCATTTATGTATTTTATTTTAATAAACGATGTGGATATAAAGTAGAGTGGGTCCCCCAAAGCTCGAATATATAGAGCCTACAGGGGTTCTAAAATGAGCCTCTTTTAAGGCCTTTATATAAGGTCCTGCATACCCCATCTGTCTGTGCCTACCTCTCCATGGTCTCCATGATGCTACTCTCCTACTTACTCACTAAACTCAGCCAGGCAGCTTTACAAATCCTACAATGTACCAGAATCTTTCCTACCGTTCCCTTTGTCCCAAGCTCTTTCCTGACTGGTTCCTTTTCCTCCACTAGTTCTCCAATTAAGTGTAATCTCCTTTTTTTTTTTTTAAAGATTTTATTTATTTATTTGAGAGAGAGACAGTGAGAGAGAACATGAGCGAGGAGAAGGTCAGAGGGAGGAGCAGACTCCCATGGAGCTGGGAGCCCGATGTGGGACTCGATTCCGGGACTCCAGGATCGTGACCTGAGCCGAAGGCAGTCGTCCAACCAACTGAGCCACCCAGGCGCTCACCCTAAGTGTAATCTCCTTAAAGAGACCTTCCCGACCAGTTCATTTAAAGTAGGCACCCCCCCTTCCATACTATCTTTTTCTCTGCTGCCTTATATCCTCCATAGCACTGTGTGTTTATGCTATCTTTCCCATTAGACTAATAAGCTCCATTAAGGCAGGGAAATACATGTGCCTTGTTCTCTCTTGTGTCCTTAGGGCCCACTCCAGTAGCTGGCCCAGAGCAGGCTTTAATAAATAGCTACTGAATGAATGAATAAATGAGTAAGACCTCATTTTCAAGGGAAGAGGGACCTCATTTTCAAGGGAAGAGGGCCAAGCTAGCAAGTTCTGTCTTGGACTCCATCTTGGGAGGCTGGAGGTACAAATCCTCGTCTGATTCTAGGAACCCAGATAGGTTTTAAAAAGAATGTTTGGAGGTTTCCTCCAACAGAAGTTTTGATGAAAGCTCTCTAATTTACCCTTCTGGGGTGGGGGTAGGGGGAACTAAAAATGGGCTCAAAACTAGGTTGAAGGGAGAGGAAGTGGTTTGGAGCAGACGCCGGGCGCGCCAGGTACGGGCTCTTCCTTTGCACCCTCCCCTCCCCTAGACTCTAACGGCTCCACCCCTTCCTGTCTTCAACTTGGAGCAAAGGGTCGCGTTCGTCTCGGTTTGGGCTCCGAGGACCTCATCTTCGTTCATTATTCATGGTGTAGGAGGGCACTATGGGTGCTCGGCTTTTTAATATTCATGAGGGGCGGTCTCTTTCCCGTGTGGGTGTGGTCTCCTGAGAGGGTTCTAAAATATTCATGAGAGAGGAGGGCACTATGGGAGCCGGGGTGGGCGGCTTACTATTTATGAGGGGGCGGGGCTTCCTTCCCGCTGGGGCTCCTGGGAGGATTCTAAAATATTCTTGAGGCCACGGGGGCGCCTGGGAGGCGGGAACGCAGCTCCGGAGCCGACCGGAGCTGGACCCGCCCTCAACCCGGCGGGAAAACCTTGAGGAGAAATTTTCTTTTTTTAAACATTAAGAAATTTGAGGATGGTGGGGCAGAACAGCTAAGTCCAATTTGCCTGTGAGTCCTTAGGCGGAAAACTGTCAAAATCTGTGGTAAAAAGAGACTTTTTTCCCCCAGTACTTTCTTGAGATAGTTTCATCTTTTCCTTGACTGAAGGGGGTAAAAAAATGCATCACCATGTGGTTTGATTCTTATATCGGCCAGTTTCTGCTTTATGGTGTCCCCGGTTTAGCTCTTTGGAGGTGTTTGGGGCCCATACCCTAGCAGGAGTGGGTCTCTTCTAGGGTTTTCTTAGGTTGAAACAAAATAGAAATTGTGGTGAATTGTTGTTGGACGGTTTTCTCTGAAAGGGGCGGAAGTTCAGCCAAGAAGGCCCTCAAACCCTTTACCAGTCAACAACGAATGGGGTGGAACGGAGGCATGGAAACTTTATTATTTTGGTCAATGATTCTCATTCTCTTGGGGGAGGAGGGAGAAAACCGGAAATAGTTTGGGATTACACTTTCGGGATTTTCAGAAAAGCCTGTATGCCCCCGCCCCACGTCGTCCAGCTCTCCTCCAGTGAGGAAAATAAGGAATTGTAAGAGGAGACTTCGGTGTTAAAAGAAGGGGCCCATTGAGTTTTAATCCTCAGAGGTTTAAATATATACGCTTAGTGGTTGACACTGAAGTCCCCGGGGCTCCGAGGGGTCAGTGAGTCTCTGAAGAACCCAAAGGCCCCGTCTAAGTTCCACTTTACATGTTCTTCACAGGCCGGACAAATCTAGGCCGGATTGATAATTTTATTACAATGAAAATACTTTAAAGTGCCTACTGTGAAAGTTAAAAACAACCTCATGGATCAACATTCTTCCATTTATTTACATGCAGCCTTTAAAATATATATACTTGCAGAAGTATCCATTGGCATGGAATAAGATAGCTTTCCTTATCATTGAAAAAAGCGGATTACAAAATAGTATGAACAGTGATCTTTTTTGTCAGAATATATATATATTCTATATATAGCTGTGATATATATAATTCTGGAGTGATATAAACCAGTTTCTAAGTGAATTTAAGTGCCTTCTTTTTGTCTTGCTGTACTTTGTAAACTTTTTTGACAATGCAATATGTTACTTGTGTAATTTTAATGATTATTTTAAAATAGCTTTTAATTGAAGTGCTCATGGAATGCTTAAGCAAAGTGCTATGGTATGGTTTTATGGTTTTAAAGGAGGTTCACAATATGTTTTTCACTGAGAGCTAAATTTCTTGGCCATGTTTTCAAAATATAACTGATTTTAAGTTGATATGTAACCTTTTAGATGAGTAAGTAACAATGTGATTTTAGCAAGTTTGTGACAAAAGGAGAATATGCATTTGGGTCAGATATATTTGTAACTCTTTGATGAAATGTCTTAGTTGTTACTTCAGAAACAGAAAGGCTTAAAAAAAAAAGAGAAACAGAAAGGCTTAGAGTTGTAGTTTTATGTACATGTATGGGTATATGTACAAAAAACAATGTCTTCTGAATTGGCGCAATAGTGACACAAAGTCACCTATTAGGAATATTTTTTAAGAATTATTTTTTGGTGTAAGTAAATTATCAGTCATTTTAATAAGTTCTAAGAAATGTTCATTTCAAAATCAAGTTGTGTAGGCCCTTCTTAAGAATTATAAGTAACCAAAAGTGGAATTAGGAGGAAAATTATTGTTCATTTATTCTAATCTTTTTAATTTTACAGGACTTTAATTTCGCTGTTTATTTGTGTTATACAGCACAGCACATAATTGGTAGTAGTAATACAATCTTCTTAATCTGTTAGAACTTGTAAATTTTAAATGTTCTAAAGTTAGAATTTCTATTTCTTGTCTCTATTTTTACTGCTTCCAACAAAGAAAATATCAATACTCAAATAGAAAAGCTTCACTACAAAATTTTAAAGCTACAATGATATTTTGATTTTTTTTAAATGTAAAGATTATAAAAGCAACATACTAATTGACAGATCTTGAATGTTTTGAATTTGTTATATTGGGTTTTTTCTGTCAAATCTTTTAAAGACTGCATATTTTCTTAGACTATATCTCATCCAAATACATGTCTCTTACTCTACTAAAATTCTTTTTCTAGAATATTTGGCTAAGAGGGAAAAGAATTTTAAACATTTCATATCATTTGAGATGAATAGATACACTCTTAATTGGTGGGAGCTCTGTTAATTAGACATTATATTAAAAGTTTTGTTAATAGAGGGGTTCCTGGTTGACTGACTCAGTAGAGCATGTGACTCTTGATTTTGGGGTCCTAAGTTTGAGCCCCACGATGTGGGTAGAAATCACTTTAAAAAAAAAGTTTTGTAAATAGATAGATAGCTATTTACCAACAAGGTATCAGTTTCTCCATTTTAAAAAATAGCTCTTTGTTGCTATAATTTCCTTTCTCCTTTGTCTCTTGTATTTTATTTTTCTAACCAGGATAAATTCATTACATAAGAAAAAGGATGGCATCTAAAATAAATACCAGTTTCACTTTGATTCCCAACCAGAAATATAGACGTAGTAATCGTCGACCCAGCAGCTATTTTTCCAACACCCTTGGCTCAGATTCTCAGCCCTTATCAACGCTTGGAAATTTTAAAGCCTTGCCATTGGAAATATTCCAAATAATCTTAAGATATTTATCAGGTGAGGTCTGGGAACTATGAGTAGGCTATATAGATGCTTGAATTTTTTTTTTTTTTTCCCTGCAAGAACTACTGTATCATCTTGGGCCCTGCTAGAATGTTAATGGTATTTACATTATGTTTGTTTTCTGGTTTCATCATTATTAGGTAAGGGATATAATGAAGAAAGTGTGGCATTCAAACTCTTTAAAGTATGCCTCTAATTATAACTTAACTGTTACATCCCTAAGTATTTCCAACTCATTGAACAGGAGATTTAAAACAATTTAAAATTTTCCCCTTTTCCTCCACTTTTTATGTATTTTATTATTTAGTATATTATTGATGAGCTAACTTATAAATTCATAGATTGTACTAATAATGATGTTCTTGTAATTAAGCTATTTATATATATATGTATATGTATTTCTTTTGGTAGTGAAGGATATCAGCATGCTAAGCATGGTGTCCAAAACAGTCAGCCAGCACATTATTAATTATATTTCAACCTCGTCAGGAAGCAAACGACTTTTACTACAGGATTTTCATAACCTTGAGCTGCCTAGCAAGAGACAAGACTCTGCCATACTGGAACATTACAGATCTCTAGGTAATTTATGTAATGAGAATTGTAACAAGTAAAGAACTACACTTAATTAAGGGGATTTTATTAAAGAATTCCGTAGGGCCTGTGGGAAATGGGGGATATTTCTTAAAATGTGCCTATTTCTATGATGCTTTAATTCTTCAGTGTGAAGACTTTTCCATAATAGTCCCTTATACTTATCTTTAAAGATGAGAGAATGCGCTTTAGTGTAAAGTATCAGTCCTTGTGGTTTCATGTGCATACAGTGTCACCTTTTCTTATTGTTTAGGTGACTTTCCAGTGAAATTGATGTACTTCCTATACTTCCTGGGTATCTAATGAATTTTTTTCTAAACTTCTTTTCTCTTTCAACCATAATCCAGTCCTTAAAATATAAAAGAAATGTAAACACATTATTGTGGAAGATCACTTATTCTCTTATCAGAAACAATTTTTTAAAAGTACTCCACACATTTATTAATAAATCATTACACTATAATAAATTAGTCTTATCAAAGGAAATTCCATATAATCCATTCCCTTGATTTAAAATCATCTATGTCTTTTACCCCATTCATTGATGTACTCAAATAAAATTCTAATTTTGACTTGACTAGTGGCACCAGTTTAATTATGAAATTACCTTATAATTAACCAAAACATGGCAATAAAGCCCAAAATTAAGGTGATGTTTTCAATTTTTAAATAAAGGCATACTAGTTAAGTTAAATGATTATTACCCTTTAGTAGCACAAGGAAGCCTAGCTTTAAGATAATAAAATAAGACTATATACGTGTATATAAATACATAAAAGTATATTTGATAAATTAATAAGATTACTATTAATTAGATTTAGTTTCATAAGACTAAATGAAAGGTTTGTAATCTGATTACAGTGTTATGTGTTTCAGTATTTGTAGTTGGACTTAGTAAAGCCTGTAACAGAACATAGCAATGACTTTTTGCTACTTGTCATTGTAAATATCTTTTTTCAAACATCCTTAGTTGTAGAATAAGTGGTACATTAAAAGAGTTTATCTTATGGTTTTGATCTGAAAGAATTTTTTTTCTCCCTAACCAAGATTCAATCACTTAAAGAAACAAACAACCATTAAGATAATTATATGGATAATTCAGTGAAAAATACAAATATGTATTGATCTTAATAGCCAGCTTTTATTTATTTATTTAATTTTTTTAAGTCTGCATTCCAGCTCTGTTTCTTTCTTTTCTCTTTTTTTCTTTTTTCTTTTTTTTTTTTAAGATTTATTTATTTATTTATTTGACAGACATCGATCACAAGTAGGCAGAGAGGCAGGCACAGAGAGAGAGAGGAAGAAGCAGGCTCCCCGCTGAGCAGAGAGCCCGATGTGGGGCTGGGATCTTGGGATCATGGGATCATGACCTGAGCCAAAGGCAGAGGCTTTAACCCACTGAGCCACCCAGGCACCCCAATAGCCAGCTTTTAAACACAGTTTTATTCACATAATGATTTCAAACTTCCACTTAGTTTTGGTGCAGACACCTGGCTTATGACTGATTCTTTAGGTAAATGTTTGATGTACTTACCGTTTTCTCTTGTTGCCTTTCCTATCTGATCCGTTCTTGTTTTCAGACATTAAAATAACATTTTCAGAATTCTGTGCTCTGAAGATTATAAATTTTAATTTGCTTCTTCATATAAGACAGAGCAGATGGCCAGTGTGAAAAGAACATTACATCTGACTCTATTTTAGTGGGAAGAAATTTTAAAAGTTAGTCTCTAAAGGGTATAGCAGAGCACCTGTGTTAAAAAAATAAATAAGTCAGCCAGTATTGGTTTTTATGGTAAATTGCAATCCTCAAAAATAGGAGTTTTACATTAGAAAAAGCAACCAGCATACAATTATAGCTTACACTTCCCCAGCTATGATCTGCCGTGGGACTGGATGCCAAAACATGAAAGGGAAAGAACTCAGCTTAAAAACCAAACATTGAAAATGTCTTTTTATGTACAAAAATACAGAGGGTTTATATTTCAAACTCAATTCTGGTCATGTGTTGTCCAAACATAGCAACTTCTAAAAATAAATTGGGTTCCCATAGATTCTACGGAATTATCTGAAGTAGCTATCATATACATTAAAAAAAAAAAAGTAAATGCAAGGAAGATAAAGATAGAGAAATTCATGATATTCAGGTATTTATTTTGCTATCATATATCTTATTTTTAGTAGCATTGCCCTTATAGGAATGTTAACAATGTATTGCCATTTTAGGAAAACAGACACATAAAGTTAGAGGAAACCGATCATACACTTCTGTCACTGTAGTTCAAGTTACATGTCTCACTGGGAAATTGAAGGGTTTTTTTTCTTTTTTAAAATATCTGAACACAAAATTCTATACATTCTTAACATGTAAGCCCCATAAAAGGATATCTTTGAAGGAAGAAATGGATATTTCATCCAAACTGAATACTTTCTGTGAGTGAAAATAACTTCTAACCTCTGAAATTTTAAGTACTTACGATTCAAAATTTTTTTATATGGAGAAAGGAATACAAAATCGCTTTTCTCATTCTTTCCATGTTTTACATTAACAACTCTTAAAGCATTTTCCTTTGTGAACATTTTAATTTCAAGAAATATTGGAATCTGTTTTCTGTAGAATAAAGATACAGTTCCACTAGTGCAGCTTTGTGTCTGTTGTTGTATCTTTTTTAATCTAAATATTTTCTATATCTATCTTATAATATCAATTTCATCATTTTTATAAGATTTTTATACCACTTAGTGGACATCACAGTTATTTGGTAAACACCATATATTCTAAGTGTTTGGTACCCTTGCTCCCAAACTTCCTCTTCAGAATCATATCAGCTCACAGTCCACTGTGATTTATCGTACTTGACTTTCAAGGAAATGTATGCTGTGCTTTACAGGTACTTTTACATTAATTGTATCATTGTCATTTTTTTCATGTGTCTCTTTATGTTTTCAGGTCTGCTGTTTAAAAGATGTACGTTGCTGCTGCCCACAAGGGAAAGACTAAAGTACATTCACAAAATACTGGCAGAAGTAAGATCACACTTCTCAACTGGTTCACAATCTTGATTTCTAATAAAGCTATTTGTTATAGCTTTTTAACAAGCTATGAATGGACCATTTTAGATCCATCTTCAATTAGTAGAATTTTGTGAATTAATACTAATAACTGATTGATGATAGTCTAATACTATACCAAGTATCCAGAGATTATAAAACACCAAAATGTAGTAGTCTTTTACTTATCATAAAATAATTTTTATGTATAATTAGGAATATCATTCAAGTTTATTAGAGTTATCAGAGTATAAAAGTATTTTTTAACCTACATGAGAATCCTTAAATCCTTTAAAGTGGTGATTTAGATTTTTATTAAAATGAAATAATTTCTGAATGTTTACTCTTACTGTTTATGAATGTATGAAAACAAGGAAAGTGGGGTTTTTTTAGATTTTTTTTAAATTTTATTTATTTATTTGACAGAGAGGGAAATCACAAGTAGGCAGAGACGCAGACAGAGAGAGGGGGAAGCAGGCTCCCCACTGAGCAGAGAGCCCAATGTGGGGCTGGATCACAGGACCCTGGGATCAGGACCTGAGCCAAAGGCAGAGGCTTTAACCCACTGAGCCACCCACGCTCCCCAAGATTTTTATTTATTTGACAGATAGAGATCACAAGTAGGCAGAGAGGCAGGCAGAGAGAGAGAGAGAGAGGAGGAAGCAGGCTCCCAGCCGAGCAGAGAGCCCGATGTGGGGCTCGAGCCTAGGATCCTGGGATCATGACCCGAGCCAAAGGCAGAGGTTTTAAGCCACTGAGCCACCCAGGTGCCCCAGGAAAGTTTTTTTAATATTAAAATAACAGAACTTCTGAGGGTGCCTGAGTGGCTTAGTTGGTTAAGCGTCCAACTCTTGGTTTCAGCTCAGGTCATGATCTCAGGGTTGTGGGATTAAGCCCCATATTAGGCTCAGGCCTCAATGGGGAATTTTCTTGAGGTTCTCTCTCCCTCTCCCTCTCCTTTTGCCCCTAGCACCCCCTCCCCATGCACACAAGCACACACTCTCTCTTTAACTCTCTCTAAAATAAATATTTAAAAAATTTAAAAAATAAAACTTTTATGGTAATTTATGACTTGAATGTGTATCCATGTGTTTGGGCATAGTCTCTGTATAAGTTTTGATTTTCAATATACAAACTCAAACATATATCCAACACTGATGGTTCAGTTTTACACTCAATAGTATGCAAACTGTTTCTGATGCATTCGCTTTTTTTCATGTCAGTATTTGCACTGAGTTCAGGTCTATATTATTAGAGCAGCTTCTCAGATAATCTTCCTGCCATATCTTTCTTTACTTTGCAAGACATTCTGTGTGCTGAATCAAGGTTATTCTTCCCAAAGAATCCCTTTCATTGAGTTAATTTTCTTACTTAAAAATCTTTCAGTGGCTACTTAATTTCAGCAAGATAAGGTCCACTGTAGCTGGTATTTAGGGCTCTTCCTGACAATGCAATCTTACTCCCTACTACACTGAGCCCAGTTAAGTATGTCATATCTTTCTTTCCACATAAAGCTTTTCATTCCTACCACTGCACAATGTTATCCTTATTTTTTCTCTCACCTATCTTTACTATCTTTTTCATTCCTTATATTTGAATCCTACTTTAAGACAATGCTTTTTTCACATGCTTCAGAAGCTGTTTTGATCATTCCCAAATTTATCGTTTTTACTTTCACAGTGTCTAATATAGTGTGTATTTAGTCATTTTCACATCTATGTATATTCTAACCTGAATTATCAAAATAATTTCACATGCGTCTATTTTATTCTTCTAAATAAATTATGAACTCCTTTAAGACACTTGGTTTTATACTTCTATTTTGACCTTACTTATGTAACACAATGCTAGTTATTTAGCCTTTTCATTATTTTCAATTAATAGTGAAAAATATTCCTGCATATTTCCTTTATATTTGAATGTCCAATCATTGTACAGTTCCATTGTAAAAGAGGAATTAATAGTTGTTCTCTTTATAGGTTTCCTGTTTTAAATTCAATGGCTGTGCAGTTCCTATCCAATGTTTAGGATTACCATGTTATGGCATATTTTTACAGGTACATTTTTTTTTAATGAAAGAGGAAAAGGCATGTTTTTTTGAAGTGTTAACAGGTAAAGCATGTAGTCTACATTTCAGTAGGTTAAAAATAATAATAATCTAAAAGAGAACAAAATAAAATTATAAAGACTTGAGGAAGTATTAATCTAACAGTGTGTTTGCCACCTCAGATTTTTTTTCTTGAATTTCTCAAAACATTTATTTGCTCAATACCAATATACTTGAAGTTTCCAGCCAGTTGTAAAGACTAGAAATCTTGTGGGGTGGTACGCGCAGGCGCACACACATTTGTGTGTATGTAATGAATTTTTAGTTTTTTGCTAGTTATTTAAGATGTGATTTTTAGAAGTGAAAAAAAATTAAAGCTCTCGAAGATGGTAGATGTGTTAACTAACCTTACTGTGGTAATTATTTTGCAGTATGTACAATTGTAAAATCACGACATTATATAATTTAACTTACACAATGTTATATGTCAATTAGATCTCAAGCTGATTAAAAAAAGAAATCAACTACCTGGTTTTTTTAAAGTTTTTGACTAATCTTTTATTATAAACAAAGAAGATTAGTACTATTATTTATGTTATTCAATATTAATGGTATATTATTAATCTATTATATTGTTTTAAGCAGTTTAAATGTATAGTTTACCTTTGAAGAACATGGGTTTGAACTGTCCAGGTTCACTTATACACAGATTTTTTTCAATAAATACAGTACAGTGCTATAAGTGTATTACCTCTTCCTTATGATTTTCTTTCTTTATGATTTTCTTAATAACATTTTCTTTTCTCTTACTTTATTGTAAGAATACAGTAGACAATACATATAACATACAAAATATATGTCAATTGACTATGTTTTTGGAAAGGCTTGCAGTCAGCAGCAGGCTATTATTAATAGTTAAGTTTTGGGTAAGCAAAATTGACTGGGGGGCAGTGTAAGTGCCCCAATCCCTGTCTTTTTCTTTTCTTTTTTTTTTTAATTTTATTTATTTGACAGAGAGAGATAGAGAGAGGGAACACAAGCAGTGGGGGTGAGACAGGGAGAAGTAGGCTTCCCGAAGAGCAGGGAGCCTGATGTGGGACGTGATCCCAGGACCCTGGGATCATAACGTGAGCTAAAGGCAGATGCTTAATGAATGAGCCACTCAGGCACTCACCCCTGCCTTTCTCAAGGATCAACTGCAATAACTTATTTAAAACTTAACCTTACAGGGGTGCCTGGGTGGCTCAGTGGGTTAAGCCTCTGCCTTCAGTTCAGGTCCGGATCTTGGGCTCCTGGGATTGAGCCGCACATTGGGCTCTCTGCTCCATGGAGAGCCTCTTCCTCCTCTCTCTCTGCCTGCCTCACTGCCTACTTGTGATCTCTCTCTCTGTCAAATAAATAAATAAAATCTTAAAAAAAAAAAATACCTTGCAAAGTTTACAATTTTGCTCTATACGCCAGCCTGCCAGCCACCATCTGCGTGCCCAGATTCCAGTAGCGTAGGCCCTCCTACCATCTCTCTTCCAAGATATGTTTTTGCTTTGGGGGGAGGAAGGACAGGTAATATAAACACATATATTTATTTAAAATTCAAAAGGTGCAAACCTGTATAAAATGAAAAGGAAGTCTACCATCAGGGCCTGTCCATGGTCCACTGAGTTGCCTTCAACAAAAGTAACTGTTGTTGTTAGCAGTTTCTTCTACGTGCTTTGCATAGGGAATGTGATTAATTCGTAAACTATTAAAATCCAGATCAACTATTTTAAGAAAAATTGATATGATTAATGAACCTTTTCAAAATCTAACTATAGATTAGCATGCCATTTGAATTTCTTTTTCATATATGCTTAACTGTACATTCTGGTTGGGTCAAAGATAAATATTAAACTTTGTCGTAATAAAAAGTTTTTGCTCACTCGCATCAGAATGTTATTAGTAATTGCTCATAATTGTCACATTAAGATGAGATCATTCTCATTTGTAAGCAGTATCATAAATGATAACTAGAGGAAGTCAAAGGGATTCTGTTGAAAACTAAACCACGGTATGGCTGTGCCACGTATCTAACGTTGTGCTTTAGGATTTTGGTCTTTGTTACTTTGCCCATACTGTCAGGGTTCAGAATTCAGCACCACTTGAAAGTGTTCTGAAAGGATACTCCCTTGACAACCAAAAAGAAACTGGGTTTGTGGGCATTTCTAGGATTTGTTTATGTATATTTTCTTATTAATTTGAATTTTTCATAGTGGATAAAAATTGCACATCACCTTGATCATGCTCATAAGCTAGCAGTGACTTATATTTTGATTTGATGGTCAGGACATCTGTAATATTTCCTTCATTTTATTATTCTCAGACCTTAACGGCAGGTTGGGATGGACTCGAGTGCCATCGTGTGTATAACTTCTTATGTGAGCTGACTAATCTCTCCCGCAAGATGCAGACCGTTGTCTGCAGCAAACCAGGTAAAAAAAAAAAAACAACAATTCACAGCTAATATTATACAGATACTAAAATAGAAAAAAAAATAGCAAGAGTTTGAAAGTATGTTTAAAAGAAAATCATGACAGGGCACCTGGGTGGCTCAGTGGGTTAAGCCACTGCCTTCGGCTCAGGTCATGATCTCAGGGTCCTGGGATCGAGTCCCGCATCGGGCTCTCTGCTCAGCGGGGAGCCTGCTTCCTCCTCTCTCTCTCTCTGCCTGCCTCTCTGCCAAATTGTGATCTCTGTCTGTCAAATAAATCAATAAAATCTTAAAAAAAAAAAAAGAAAATCATGACATCCATATGTAGTAAAAGGACAAAGAAATGTAAGGAGAAGATAAACACTGAATTAGATTGTGAGGCACGTGATTAGAGAATGAAGTATTCAGAGGGCTCAACTGTATGAATAATATTTTATTAATTAAGACTGGATGGACGATACAAAGTTGTTCATTATAGTATTCTTTAAACCTTTATGTATATGGGATATTTCATAGTTTTAAAATTATGGAATCCTACAATCTAGCAGTTTCACGCTGAGATACTCCTACAGTGTGCATAAGGAGATCTGTGTAAGAATGAGCATTACAGCATGTAAGCATGAAAAACTGCAAACAATCCAAATGCCCCTCATCAGGAGAATGGAAAAATGAATTAAGTATCCATACAGTTGGGGTGCCTGGGTGGCTCAGTGGGTTAAAGCCTCTGCCTTTGGCTCAGGTCATGATCCCAGGGTCCTGGGATCGAGCTCCACATCAGGCCCTCTGCTCAGCGGGGAGCCTGCTTCCTCCTCTCTCTCTCTTTGCCTGCCACTCTGCCTCCTTGTGATCTCTGTCTCTGCCAAATAAAAAATAAAACCTTAAAAAAAAAAGTATCCATACAGTTAAAACCACTGTAGGTTAATATGTAAAACCACATGTATTAATATGGATAAATCTCAAAATGTAAGTTGAGAGAAAGATAACCAAAGGATATTTTGAACATGTTACTATTTATATACAAATTAAAAACATGTAAAATAATTCTATATATTCTTTATGGTAATATACCTGTATTAAATATAAGAACATGGTTAGGAGATAAGATGTTAAGTTTGTAGGTCAGCTTGGGTGGGTCAATACCCAGCACTCAGATATTTGGTCAAACATTATTCTAGATGTTTCTCTGAAGTTATTTCTTAGATGAGATTAACATTTAAATCAGTAGACTTTAAGTAAAGCAGATTACCCTCCATAATAAGGGTAGGTCTCATCAATCACTTGAAGGCCTTAGTAGAAAAAGACTGACCTCCCAAGCAAGAAAAAATTCTACCAAGCAGACTGCCTTTGGGTTTGAACTGAAACTCTTCTCTGGTTTCTAGTCTGCCAGCGTACCCTGCAGATTTTGGATTGCCAGACCTCCATAATCTTTGACAGAGAGAGCGATCACAAGTAGGCAAGGAGGCAGACAGAGAGACGGGAAGCAGGCTCCCTGCTGAACAGAGAGCCGGATGCAGGGCTTGATTCCAGGGCCCTGGGATCATGACCCAAGCTGAAGGCAGAGGCTTTAGCCCACTGAGCCACCCAGGCGCCCCGGCTTGAGATATTTTATTATGAAACAAATTATGGATCAAAAAGGCAGATTCGAAGTCTAATGAAACAATAACAAAATTACTTTATCATATCTCTCCCTGGACGAAAAACTTTATTGGCTCCCCAATGTCATCAAAATAAAGTCCAAACTGTTTATACTGGCTTTTACATTCTCATCCCAGTCTATTTTTTCAAATTTATTCCCCACAATTCTCTGTATCTGCTTGACATAGAATAGTCTTTACCTCTTCCCTCACTGTCTCACCTATCTCTTACACATTTCTACCTCATATCTTTTGTTCATTCTCTCTCTCTCTCTCTTTTTTTTTCCCTAAAATACCATCTGTCCTCATCTTTTAAGACCAGTTTGCCAGACTTCCTCTGTAAAGCCTTTCCTGTTGCTGTGTTACCTGGCTTAATACATCAAGGGGTACTTATTTCGTATGGCCTTTGATCAATAGATTTTCCATTTACTCTTGTCTTATCTACAAGTAAGTAGAACATAAATGGTAAAAGTGTAATATGGTGCCACAACTATGGAAAAAAACTTGACCATTTCTCAAAAAGCTAAACAGAATTATCATATGGCCAAGCAATTCCACTCCTAGGTGTTCCTAAGGGAATTGAGAGCTGGGACTTGGAAGGGTACTCATATGCCAGTGTTCACCATGGTGTTATTTACAATAGCCAAAAAGTGGGAACAACCCAGGTGTTCATAAACAGAGGGAGGGATAAACAAACGTTGGCTCTTCATACAATGGAATATTTTTCTGCCATAAAAGTAATGAAGTTTTAAAGCATGCTAAGATGGATGAACTTGGAAAACATGCTAAGTGAAATAAGTCAGACACAAAAGGACAAATATTGTGTTTCCACGTAACTGAGGTACCTCAAACAGGCAAATTCATAAAAACAGAAAGCAGATTTGAGGTTATCAGGAACTGGGGGCAAAGGGAAATGGAGAGTTATTGCTTACTAACTTAACCTCTATTTGAGGTAATAAAGAGTTTTGGAAATAAACAGTTGTGGTTGAACTGCAAATTGAAAGTAAGTGATGCTACTGTATTGTACATTTTAAAAATGGTTAGGATGGCAAACTGTGTTATATATATTTATATATGTATAAATAAATTTATATTTTACCACAATTTTTAAAAATTAATAATATAATAGGTTTTTTTTTAAAGATTTTGTTTGTTTGTTTGACAGACAGAGATCACAAGTAGGCAGAGAGCAGGCAGAGAGAGAGATGGGGAAGCAGGCTCCCTGCTGAGCAGAGAGCCCGATGCGATGCGGGGCTCAATAGCAGGACCCTGGAATCCAAAGGCAGGATTTGATCCAAAGGCAGAAGCTTTAACCCACTGAGCCACCCAGGCACCCCAATATAATAGATTTTTTTAAGTTTAGTTATTTAAGTAATCTCTACATCTAACATGGGGCATGAGCCCACAACTTCAACTTCAAGAGTCTCATGCTCTTCCGACTGAGCCAGGCATCCCAATATTATTATAGATTGTAAACTATTGAATTATACACTTTATTTTTTTTAAGATTTTATTTATTTATTTAATTGACAGGGAGAGAGGGAACAGAATTAGGGGAAGTGGGAGAGGGAGAAGCAGGCTTCCCGTGGAGCAGGGAGCCTGATGCAGGGCTCAATCCCAGGACCCTGGGATCATGACCTGAGCAGAAGGCAGATGCTTAATTACTGAGCCACGCAGTTGCCCCTGAATCATACACTTTAAATGAGTGAATTTCTTGACATGTAAATCACATATATTTTGATAAGTCTGTTTAAAAAGACAAACCCAAGATATTACTTCATACCCACTAGAACAGCTAGAATCAGAAAGTCATATAATAAGTGTTGGTAAGACAAGAATATGCTTGTCCAGATATAAGATGGTGCAGCAGTTTTGGAAAGCAGTCTGGCAGTTCCTCAAATGACTAAACTTAGAGTTACTATATGACCCAGAAATTCCACTCTTAGGTATATCCACAAGAGAAATGAAAAACATATTTCCACACAGAAACTGGTACACCAGTGTTAATAGCAGCATTGTTTGTAATAGCCATTTTTTGTAATAGACCTTTGGATACAACCCAAATGTCCTTCAGCATGTGAATGGATAAACAAAGTGAGATATATCTATGCAATGAAATATTATTTGGCCATAAAAATGAAGGAGGTACTGATAGATTCCATAACATGGATGCTTGAAAACATACTAAAGGAAAGAAGCCAGTCACAAAAGACTACATACTACATGATTTCACTCCTATGAAGTCCAGGAAAAGGAAATCTTTAGAGACAGAGGATAGATTAAGCGACCAATATTACTTAAGTCCAGGGGTAGTAAAGAATGGAGGGATGGGGGTGCGAGCTAAAAGAACGGGACTTCTAGGGTGCCTGGGTGGTTCAGTCGTTAAGTGTCTGCCTTTGGCTCAGGTTCTGATCCCAGGGTCCTGGGAATGAGTCCCGTGTTGGGCTCCTAGCTCAGCAGGGAGCCTCCTTAACCCTCTTCCACTTCCCCCACTTGTATTCCCTATTTCGGCTGTCTCTCTCTGTGTCAAATAAATAAATAAAACCTTAAAAAAAAAAAAAAAAAGAATGGGATTTCTTTTTGATGTGATAAAAATGTTATAAAATTGACTTGGTGCTGGCTGTATATATCTGTGAATATACTAAAACCACTGAATTGTATGATATATAAAGTTTATCTCAATAAAATTGTTTAAAAAATAGTCCCTTAATAATCTAAAATTTTACAAAGGAAAATGAAGTAACACTTCAGTACAAAGTATATTACAGATGTCTACCACTCACCATATCCACTGTGTGCATATCCAATATGCACATCAGCCTTTCTAGGAAGAATGGTTTACAATTTTTTTGTCTTCATAGGAAGTGCCCGAAAACTGGAGTTAAGGATAAGACTGTTCTGTAGGAACGTCCTGCTTGATCATTGGATACATCGGAGTGATTCTGCTTTTTGGTTGACACGTATATTAAAACCATGGCCAATGGTGAATCAGGCAAGATTATTATATATCATCTTCGGACCAGTATCTCCTCAAGATGGTGAGCATCCATTTTTTTAGGGATGTATGTTTCAAAAATGTTAATTACTTCTACTTTAGGAAGCATATCTTTTTATACCTCCTTAGTTTCCTCATTCCTGATGATTAAAATGTGTTTCATGATTTCATAGATATATACTACATTAGCTTATGCATAGCTTAAGCTTCAAGACTACATGCCATTACCAAATATATTCCTGTCATCTCTGGTGCACCTAAAAATCACTACTTTTCATTTCTAAACATTACCTTACCTCAAGATTATGTTGCTGCTGGAAGGGAATAATACTATCTGTAAAACACAGTAGAAGTTAAATTGACATTCTGTCTAATTTGGGGTACATAATATGATTATGCACATTTTTTTGCCTTTTTAATTAAGCTTGGCTTAGATTAATGTTAAAATTAGCATGCAGTTCTTTGGTTCACATTACCTATATCAGGAGTTAACCAGTTTAAAGTAGCAGCAGGAAGCCAATCTGGGATTAAATTTTATGTGTAATTCACAAGGAGAATTGCTCATAGGTAAAGATTCAAAAATTGACTGGATTACTGTGTTTTGATATATTTAATGTTTGGAAGATACTCAAATACAGCATGCTCTCTTTTTGAAGGATATCAGATTTCATTTGATTTTAATAAGATTACATTAATTGTTTATTATAATTTTTTTGAAGATTTTATTTATTTGACACAGAGAGAGAAGGCACAAGCAGGGGAAATGGGAGAGGGAGAAGCAGACTCCCCACTGAGCAAGGAGCCTGATCATGACCTGAGCCGAAGGCAGACACTTAACCTACTGAGCCACCCAGGCGTCCCATTATAATTTTTGTTATAGGAGTAGCATTATCTTTGAACTAGAAGCACTGTTTTCTTGGTGAAATTACCTTTTCTTTACTTCATGTAGCAATTGTTGCTAAACTTCGTCACATCAGTCAGAGACGTTCACACTTATACTGTTGTCAGAATTGACTTTTCATTGTGAAAGTAGCATATATAAGCAATGGGATTCTGTAATGCCATCCAATTTCCTTTTTAAACAATCCATGAATCTTTATCACAAAGCCAACTATTCTGTCATAGCCTAGTTTTTGTTTCAATTATCCAGGACAGGTGGTTTGGCAGAAAATGATAGAAGGACCTACAGATGAATCCAGCCTGAAAGGTTTGGCTGATGCTATTAAATTACTGTATGACACAGGCACCAAAGAGTGGACAGCAGATGATGTTATCAGTCTTGTAGATGAACTATCAGGTAAACGTACATATTTACCACACAGAGTAGTAGAAATATATTCTTAGAATACAATTATAAAATTGTAAGGATAATCCTATAGGTAACAAATGAATTGCCTATTTGAAATCAATAAATGTTCTAAAATATTTGAAGAGTTTGGTATATGTTTGAAGAGAATACATATAATCAATTTCCTTTTCTCCAATTGCCAATAAATATATATTTATTATTATTTGAAATTTTCATAATTTAATCAGCTCAGTTATTCCCATTTTGCAAGTTCCAAATTCTCACAATCTCCTAGGTTGTGTAAGAAGAGAGCCCTCTTCTATTGGCTCAAAAGGAAAACAGTTTTTTCTATTCCTGCAGAATCCTTTAGATTCTAAAGGTTATAAGTTTTCTTTGCTTACATAGAATTAGATCACCTTGCCTTTTGATCTGTGTGTGGGAGAAATGCTTTGACTATATTGCTAGGACATTTGTAAAAGCCACTATAACTTGGCAATAATCTCTGTTTCTGGTTGAATGCAGTAAATGCAAAACTATAGCATTTTTTTTCTGTGCTTTTCCCTTGGCTCTAGTTGTATTTCCAAAAAGGTAATATAATATTGCATGTATTTAATGATGTTTACTAGAGCTATTATGTAATTTCTTACTGAATAACTGTTCTTCCTCTAATAAAAGTGGTTCCCCGTGAGTGGCTCCTAGAGAATAATGCACGTCTCCTAATCCTAAGTGGAAACAACATCTGTTTCACTTTCATGGCGAGTAAAGCTGTGAATGGACGGGCCATTGAACTGGCAAAGCTGATAGTCTTTTTGGCTTTGGTAAGTAAAAAACAAGCTTTTCTCTAGCAAGTTGTTTAACATTATAGTTGACTTACCAGGGAGCTTCCCTGAAGGAACTGAAATATGTTCAGAACATTTTGAAAGAATAAGTACTTAAGCATCTTTTTTTTTTTTTTAAGATTTTATTTATTTATGTGAGAGAGAGAATGAGAGAGAAACCATGAGAGGGGAGAACGTCAGAGGGAGAAGCGGACTCCCCATAGAGCTGGGAGCCCTATGGGGGCTTGGGACTCGATCCCGGAACTCCGAGATCATGACCTGAGCTAAAGGCAGCCGCTCAACCAATTGAGCCACCCAGGCACCCTTAAACATCTATTTTATGTATATTTAAATTTTTAAAAATATATATAATGTAATATCATATTTGGAATCATTCCTTATATTACTCTCACCCCACTTAATGTCCATATTTTCATTATACAGCTCTGTTGAGTTATATTCTTTTTTAAAGATTCCATTTAAAAACAGCTTTTATGATTTGCTTCAAAATAATCATTGGGGAGCAGGAGAGGATGTGAAAGTAAATGGTAGTAGAGACGAGACAAGATTGGTAATTGCTGAAGCTAGGGAATGGATATTGGGGGTTCACTATGCTACTATCTCTACTTTTGTATAGTTAAAATGTTTTTCAAAATAAAGCAGTAGGGGTGCTTAAGTGGCTCAGTCGGTTAAGCAGCTGCCTTCAGCTCAGGTCATGATCCTGGGGTCCTGGGATCAATCATGCATTGGGCTCCCTCCTCAGCAGGGAGTCTGCTTCTCTCTCTCCCTCTGTCTCCCTGCTTGTGCTCTCACTCTCTCTGTGTCAAATAAATAAAATCTTTTTAAAAAGGAAAAAAAAAAACATTAAAGGGGGCGGTTGAGTATCCAACACTTGATTTTGGCTCATGTCAGGATCTTAGGATCATGAGATCCAGCCCAGTACTAGGGTTCACACTGGATGTGGAGCCTGCTTAAGATTTTCTCTTTCCTTCTCCCTCTGCCTTGTACTCCATGCTGCTCTCTCTCTCTCAAAAACAAACAAACAAACATTAGATATATTTAATATTCATTCATTTAAACACATTGAATATTTTACTATGGGCCTAACACTGTGTGAGATTCTAAGAGTATGGAAATTAATGGAACAAATCTCCAACCAAAAGCTGCTTAAGGTCTTTTTTTTTTTTTTTAAGATTTTATTTATTTATTTGACAGACAGAGATCACAAGTAGGCAGAGAGAAGCAGGCAGAGAGAGAGAGAGGGGAGGAAGTAGGCTCCCTGCTGAGCAGAGAGCCCGACCTGGGATCATGACCTGAACCGAAGGCAGAGGTTATGATTAACCCCCTGAGCCACCCAGGCACCCTCCTTAAGGTCTTTTGAGATCTCTCAAGGTATATATAAATAAATTCAGTGTGATAAGTACAAATATATGTGTATTAAAAAGATACAACCAGACGTAGCAGAGGGGAGCCAATACTGGGTGAATATAGCACAGACAAGGCTTACCCAGCCCCAGCAGAAATAGATTTTTTTTAAAGATTTTTATTTATTTATTTGACAGAGAGAGATCACAAGTAGGCAGAGAGGCAGGCTGAGAGAGAGGAAGGGAAGCAGGATCCCTGCTGAGCAGAGAACCCGATGCGGGGCTCAATCCCAGGACTCTAAGATCATGACCCGAGCCAAAGGCAGAGGCTCTTAACCCACTGAGCCACCCAGGCGCCCCAGAAATAAATTTTGGAAAATGAATGGGAGGAGTTTAGTTTGCTGGGAGATGAGGGGTGTGTGTGTGTGTGCAAATTATTCTAACATGTACCTGCCTACATTACATAGAAATCTCACTGATTTGCCTACCGTCACAGATGCCACCCCAGCCAGTGCTTCAGAAGCACTAGAATAGTCTTCCAGGTGACTGTTGTGAGGAATGAGTGAAGTAATGCATTTCTTATGAAGTAGATACAAGAATCTTTACCAAAGGAACAGCTTAAAACATGAATAAAACTTCTGTGGCTTTTCTTAAAATGTGAAACTGAAGAAAGCTATCAAATTAACTACATTCACAGTGTAAATATTTATTTTAGTAATTAAGCAGATTGCCTCTGAGAGAGAGAGAGAGAGGGAGGGAGAGAGATGGAACTGCATGTATTTGCAGGACCGTAAGCCGCTCAGTATTATTTCAGGAGTAGAATGTGCAGAGGAGGAGGCGGTGAGGAAGGGCAGTAAGAAGGGAGAGGCTAGGTAAGGAAGGCTTTGCCAATCATTCTGCGGGTCTTAAACATATCCTCTAATAGGGAGCTGCTGAAAAGTTTTAGGAAGGTGAGAGCCATGGTAAGTTTTAAGTGTTTGGAAGGTTACTTTGGCAGCACTATAGCAAGTCACCTTTATTGACACTCCTAGAAAACCTCTGATAAACATCTCAGTGCTGATCATTCATTTTCTCTAAGTGGCCTCAGTTTTGTCTTATCTTCATCTTCAATTACTACTCAATTACTACTAGTGGTTTTTTTTTTTTAAGATTTTATTTATTTATTTGACAGATCACAAGCAGGCAGAGAGGCAGGCAGAGAGAGAGAGGAGGAAGCAGGCTCCCTGCTGAGCAGAGAGCTGGATGCAAGACTGGATCCCAGGATCCTGGGATCATGACCTGCGCTGAAGGCAGAGGCTTTAACCCACTGAGCCACCCAGGCGCCCCGACTACTAGTGTTCTTAAACCATTTTATGTGTGGGGTAAATGGTTTCCCAGAAGAGACCGAGAGCTCTTTGACATTCAGGACTAGGTGACTTATTTGTTTCATAGTGCCTGGAACAGTGCCTTACACATAATACATAGTCAACAAACCTTTCCTGTTAAGTTTACATTATAACTAAATGTTGCACTACTCTATGTGGTTTATTTATTTATATATATGGTTTGTTTTCATACTGTATATTATTTGATATATATGGTTTGTTTTCATACTGTATATTATTTGGCTATATGAATTAAATTGACCATTTAGAATGTTAGTAAATACACCTTTTTCCTTTTGGCCAGCTTTAACTATTAACATGTAATCTTTAAATATTTTTATCCTTGGGGTGCCTGGGTGGCTCAGTGGGTTAAAGCCTCTGCCTTCAGCTTGGGTCATGATCTCGGGGTCTTGGGATCAAGTCCCACATCGGGCTCCCTGCTCAGCGGGGGGCCTGCTTCCTCCTCTCTCTCTCTCTGCCTGCCTTTCTGCCTGCTTGTGATTTCTGTCTGTCAAATAAATAAAATATTAAAAATAAATAAATAAATAAATATTTCTATCCTTTATTTTTAAAAGATCTCATTTATTTATTTGTGAGACAGAGTGAGCAAGAGAGAGAAGAGAGAGAGCATGAGCAGGGGGAGAGGCAGAGGGAGAGGGAGAAGCAGATTCCCTGCCGAACAGAGAGCCCAGACATAGGGCTCCAACCAAGGATCCTGGGATCGTGACCCAAGCCAAAGAGTTGCCCAACCGTCTGAGCCACCTAAGTGCCCCCTAAATATTTTATCTTTTAAGTAATGGATAAATATTCTGTACAACTCTCAAGGTGGAGAATTGATAAGATCATAGTTCTCTTGCCTATTAAAATTGCCTGTTTGTCGCCCTTACTAGATTCCTGGAAAATAGAGGCCCTGTCTTTATGGCTTAACCATTGTATCTCCAGCTCTTAGCATCTGCTCAATAAATAATAACTGCATGAATGAGTGAGCAGAAGTCTTATTTTTGATATGTTTAACAGTTATTTGTAATACTAGTTCTTACCATAATGAATAATATGCTGTGATAATCTTGGACAAAGCTTTTATTTACATCACACTTTTTTCCACTAAAATTGTACCATTTAAAAGGAAAGGAAAGTTAGATGTAGGAGCATTTCCCACTTACAAACTCAATATGATGTCATGTGTAATAAATTCTGTAAAGTCATAAACCATCATTGTCAATACCATTTTTAAATTCCAGTGTTTTCTTCACATGAAGCTTTACCATTACTCTTTTTATATCGAAATCAGGTTTGTGAGAAAGAATTATACTGCATGGATTGGGCAGTTAAAATGATGCAAAAAGTCTGTAAAGTCTTTAGCACTCCCATGGAAAGAAATAACTTCCTGCAGAGTGTGGCGAATGCATTTGCGTGTGTTATAATGGAAATGCTCCAGTCGATCATGTCCGGTGAGTGAGTGTGCTTGTAGACGGTGCACAGGTGTGACTACAATGCATTCTAGTCTCCACTTGAAACAGCGAATTCCATGTAGACTTTCATTTGTAAACCAAGAATAGAAGAAGCATTTTTTGTTTATTTTTCCACAAGATATATTTAGCTTTTGGTTTTGCTACTTTTTAAAAATCTTGCATGGATTTTAATGGAAAACCTAAAGTTGAGGAGTCTCTTCTGAAAGGAGCTAGTTCCAGTTTTGCACAGCAAAACGTTCACTTGCTCACTTCCCAACCACCCTAATCATCATAATAATGCCCTATATTGTTTAGTTTCAACACATATGATTATATAGTTCTATTAAGTAGCCAACATGATAATCAACCCTATTTTACAGATGAGAAACTAAGGCTTAGAGAAAGTACTTGACTTGCCCAAGGTCATAGAGTTAGAGGCAGTAAAGCATGGAGCAGCATCCTTTTCTTCTGACTCCTTATTCAGTGCCCTTATACAGTTCCTTGACTTAGTAAAGATCACTGACTAGTCCTCTGTTACCTATTATTAGGGGAAATTGGAACATCTTATTCCAAATAAATCATTTATTTAAAAAAATAACTGTCATTTTCTTTTCCCTACTGTCCACTCCTGTGTGTGGCGTACAGGAGACCGTGACGAAGATGACAGAAGCTTTCTGAATTTGTTCCATCTTGTGCATGCTCAGGCAAACTTCCATAAGGAGGTCTTGTATTTGAGCATGAATACTCTTTCTACCTAAATACTCAGGAAGTCTTGCATTTCGAGAATACCTCACCGAAGAAATAATCGGAAGAGGTGCTACTTTTCCACAGCCAAAGAATAGCATCCATGGGACTTTTTATGACCTAAGTAACCTAAAAACTCCAAAGCTGCACAGAATTTTAGAAGCAATTGCTTGTACCATTATTAATATAAAAATTACAGGCAAACCCAAGAGTGTATTGAGATTTCTCCAGAAAACAAGCTGTGCCTTTCCAGATTTTGGTAAACCTAACCCCCAACTACATAGAGCATTAGTGCCCAATTGGGGGCCAACCTGTATGTGTTAGATGTTGGAAGCAAGGGAAAATTCTCTTTTGTAAGTAGAGGTGACTCAAATTCATTAAGTGGCTTCTATATGTTCACTTTGCCTAGGTCGTGTAGACATAACCTAGTATGCTTTATAAAGAACTATAATATGATGCTTTGGAATGTGCACATAGAAATCACATTTTTTACCACCTTATGGCATAGAACATTATATTTTGTTGATGTTTTATGTGAACTAACAGATCAAAAACTAAAGGAAGTGTGTGTATATATATATTCATATGTATATAAGTATGTCTGTATATTTCTATACATACGAACACACACACACACACACACACACAAACACACACACACACATTTCCTTCTTTAAGACAAAAGTCTATAAAAAGAGGAAAGTATATGTTGTCTTAATACAATTAAGTCATCTTTTATTCCTTCCTGGAGATTAGAGTAAAATGTTGCAAATAAAGGAGAATATAAAATGAAAGAAAGTACCCATTCTCCTGCCAGAACAATCTTCACAAATAATTTGCACTTCTTCCTAAAGCTTTCCTCTCTCTCTTCAAGAGTGGGGTTTGAGGGAACCCAGAAGCAGCATGCATAGGGAGGGCGGCCCTGAGAGAGTGGGGTTTCACTCCAGTAAATGCATTCCAAAGATGCTCCAGACTATTTCAGTCTGACTAGCATTTACCCACCACTTTTACTATTAAAATAGAAATGAACAGTATCTCATGGAGTTGAAATCAGGGGCTGGGGCCCTCCCATTTTCTTCCTGCTGAAGATATACTCATTCCTACTGGACTACTTAGAGGATGGCTTTCTTTTTCTAAGCCTTTGACTTAACTCACCTCTGCAGCTAAGGAAGGAAAGGGACACTAGAAAATATAGAAATTACCCACAGAAGGGGGTGTAAATTGTGTAATTTGTGGGAAATTCTCAAGTGTTTGGCAAGAGTTTAATAAGATAGAGGAAGAGTGAAAATTTGGGGAAAAATATAAATTGTGATAAAAGATTTTACTATATTTCAGTAACAAAGGCACTTACCTTCATTTTTGAAATATTGGAAGTTAACTACCTTTCCGTGATGAATCGTCCAACTATAATTTCATCAATGGCAGAAATTTTTTTTCTCCAGAGTTTAGTATTTGCATATTCATGCAGAAACAAAGTTCTTGCTTTTCTCCTGGTTTCATTTTTCTTCCTCTCATTTTAAGAATTCACCCACAACTAAATTATAAGGATTAAAAATTGGCGAAGACCAGAATACAAAATAATACCTTGATTTTTAGCATTTTCTCCCCCCACACACTCTTTTTCCTGTACATGCTCTGGAAAGCCTAATCCATATATTTATCAAAACACTGGTGATTCCAAATCGACAGTATACCCATTAGATTAGTTGGGGCAGGGAAAGAAGAGTAGAGGAAAAAGTAAAAATTTTAATATATATTGAATATTTTTAGTATTTTACTCAATAGATATTTTCATTCTCTTAGAGAAAGAAATTTGGCTTTGTGAAGATTCTTTGAATTATCCAAGTCCCCACAGTGGTTTACAAAAGAAGCATGGTTTAACTTTACACGTTTTTGACCCAGGTTTTAAATCTCCTGTACACTTGAACTGACGTGACTGCTACTATAAAATTTTTTTACACATATTATTATATTATCCTGGATAATTGTGAATTATGTCACCCTCCTCCAAAATTTGGAATATAAAAAAATCGAATTCATTCTTTGGGTGCAGTAGATAAATGATATTGTCTCACTACCAATAAAGAGTAAACTGACTTCATTCAGTTATCAATAGATAAAAACACTGAAACCAAACTTGCAATTTCCTCAATTTAGCAGCCTGGTTTTTTTGTTTTCCAAATGGAGTCAGGAATAAAGTGTGATATCAAATGTTTAATTGGGAGATTAATTTTCAAAAGTGCATGTTGTTGTCACTGGTGTCAATGTTCAATTGACAGAATAGACACTCATAGTACCACCAAACAAGGAGTATTAGCAAAACGCATAGCCTGAAATTACTAAGAGCTTGTCCACTTATGACTAACTTTAGAACAGTCATAACAATGTGAGCTGCTAACAGGTCAGATAATTTATCCTATATCTTTTCCTAAATTAGAAGATGGACCTGATCGTCTAGCTCTTTTATTCCTTTTAAAAGTGATTCCCTCAATCTCCTTTCATTTGAAGCTGATTTTTACCTCTCTTAGAAAGCAAGCCCATGGCTACATCATTATATTTATCATACTGTTGTTTCTAGACACATACACACTGTACTAATAAACTGAGGACACTTCTTTTCTTAGAAACTAATTTAAAGTTTATATCTTGTGATAAATACTCTATGCCTTAAGAAACCATGGACGATCTATCCTTAATACTTTTTTTTTTTTTATAATTTCTCCTCATGCCCTTCTGATCCCTCAACTTCTTTATCATATTCACAATGCAGGCCGTAAATTACTGTATTGGGGAAGCAGCTTAATCATTTCAGAAGTTCAAGTGGTTGCTTATCAGGCTGCTCTCCACAGCATGAACAATAGACACCTGACTTCACACTTTCCCCGTCCTTTGATGACTTAGTTCATGCTTCCTGTTCTTCCAACAAGAACAAAGATTTTTATTGCCAGGACAGTCATCCACCTTAAGTGGAGATTAGAGCAAGCATGAGGTGTGCAGGGAAAGATGCAACCGGAAGAACCATCTTATGTTAATAAAAACAAACCTTTATCTCTTCGTGTGATTATTACTTGAGAGTCGATCTCTTTAAGTGAATAGGACAGTACTCGATTATATGATTACAGATTTCTTTTCAGTTCTACTAGCAGGTAGCAGTGAAAACTGTAGGAAATCAGGTCATGGACATACGCTCCTTGGTTTATTGAAACATCACTAAGATAGGAAAGATGACCCAAAAGACATCTATATTTGATAGTCTTCTCTAAGTTAAAATAAGAAGTGCTGAAGTACCAAGAACACAGTTTTTTTTTCATCAAGAGAGCAAATATAATTCCAGAATATTCTTCAAGTAAACAGAGACCAAAAAAAAAAAAAGTTTAGCCCTCGAAAGGCTTTCTTACAGATATGTATAAAATTGAAAAGTATGCATTGTTATTTTTAAAGTATTGTATTTATGGCAAAATGTCTTTGATACCTTAATATTTGCTAACGTTTATTTAATTTGTTATTTATTCATATTAATAAAATTTAAATTAGAAACATTCTGACTTGTATAGTGTTTGTTATTATGCCAGTCATTGAGTATAATTCCTTTATTTCTTATGGAGGAAATTTTTTTTTTTAAGATTTTTTAAAACTTATTTATTTCACAGACAGAGATCACAAGTATGTAGAGAGGCAGGCAGAGAGAGGGAAGGGAGCAGGCTTCCCGCTGAGCAGAGAGCCCAGAGCTGAATCCCACGACCCTGGGATCATGACCTGACTGAAGATAGAGGCTTTAACCCACTGAACCACCTAGGAGCCCCAGGAACTTATTTTTATTTAAGCTGTTAGTTGTAGCTCTACCATGATGAAAACACAAAACATCCTAATATAATGTTGCAGGTAGCCATATGATCTGTGTTTATTTATGCTTAGTATTACAGTACATAAGTTAATTAGTTAAATAATTTCATTTACTAGCAACAACTCATAAATTGAACGATAATCTATAAGTAGAACAGTGTTTTGTACTATTCTCCTATTTAATTCAGAGACCAAATTCCCAAGCAATTAATGTTCCAAATACTATAATTACCATCGTTTAACATCAGTTTCCAAAAACAAAGTGTGTAAGTAAGTATTGTGGATTACCTGCAATTTCCCATGACCACAAGCTCTCTTTTTCTAAGAAAAAAGAAGTTTTTAAATATGTCTAAATGTATCTACCTTTGCATCTTTGAGTTCATAATGGAAGTTGTGTCAATCGTTTTTTCTGTTTCCTCTTTTATAAATGATTTTGGTTTTTTGTTTAAAATAGATGGGACAAAACTAACTTAGAATAGGTCATTCTAGGTTTAGCAAAATTTGGAGTGTCATAAAGCCAAATCATGTAATTTACAATTTTCCACTTCAACTATGCTAAGTCTTTTCTTAAAGGAAATTCCTTTTTTTGAGTAATTTAAAATTAAAATGATACTTTTAGGGGATTTGAAGTCTGAATAATGCTAATTTTAAGCCCTTTAAAAGCAAACACATTTTCTGAAATTTAATAAATCATGTCATGCCAAGTTGCAAACTCAGAAAGTTTGGATTTGATTCTGTATACCCAGAACAATGAGTCTTAGGTGGCTCAAAACTTAGTAACATTTATCTTTCCATTATTTAAATATTTCCCAAAATATATCCTCTTTCTCCTGGAATAAAATACATCACTTCCCCATAAAAATCTCTATTTCTTGTCAGGAAAGCAGGAATTAATGTAATACCACATTAATTTTTTCTAAGTAACCTACAATTATTCAGAGATGTTTTTAATGCTTCGATGTGGGCCAAGTACAATATCTACTCTATAGTACAGGATTTCCATATGACAGATTCGTAAAATTTATACAACTTCATATTATAGAAGTAACTTTCTTCCGTGTTTTATTATGTATGAGAATGCTAATATACGCCAGTATACAAATAGTTTAAATGTGAAATTTAAAAAAAGTATCGAAATGATGAACACCGGGCGCCTGGGTGGCTCAGTGGGTTAAGCCGCTGCCTTCGGCTCAGGTCATGATCTCAGGGTCCTGGGATCGAGGCCCGCATTGGGCTCTCTGCTCAGCAGGGAGCCTGCTTCCCTCTCTCTCTCTGCCTGCCTCTCCATCTACTTGTGATTTCTCTCTGTCAAATAAATAAACAAAATCTTTAAAAAAAAAAAAAGAAATGATGAACACCATAAAACTCTGTTATAAACTGGCATATTATAGCATGGAGACGGGCACAAAGTCCTAAAATTCCTTCCAAAACATAATCACTTACTTTTTTAAACCATAATATTTCACAGGTAATATGGGCACTCTTTCTACGTCCTTTCATTACATGCAATACCAGTGATATGTATCAATGGGGTATAACTGAAACTGCCTGCTTGTTTTCACTGAATGTTTAGTGGTTTCAGCTATGCATGTGTATAGGTTAAAGAGCCTTGACCTCATAAAAGTCTTCAGAGTGAACTTGGTTAGAGACTAAACCTTGAAGATCCATACTACTATAATTAACTGTGTAACTTGGACCCCTCCAAGACACTGACATTCGCCTTGAAGTAGAGAAAATTTTAGTTTGAAACACAAAGTAACGCCAAAGAGTCAGAGGAATGTTTTAGTGTCATGTCAAGGACTCCCCAGATAACTGGAGATCATCCCTGATTATATATATATATATATATATATATATATATATACATATATATATATGTATATATATATATATATATGTTTTTAAAGATTTTATTTATTTATTTGACAGACAGAGATCACAAGTAGGCAGAGAGGCAGGCAGAGAGAAGGGGAAGCAGACTCCCCACTGAGCAGAGAGCCCGATGTGGGGCTGGATCCCAGGACCCCGAGATCATGAGCAGAAGGAAGAGGGTCAACCCACTGAGCCACCGAGGTGCCCGCATCCCTGAATATATTAATGTTCAGACCCATGCCTCCTACATCAGTGTAGTGTTTGTCAAATCGCCTCTTGCTGTTACATACCACCACATAGCATTGCTTTTGTTAATATCCCCTAAACAACTTGGGCAAATTGTCACTGCCAAATGTTTGGAATAAGTAAATACTGTCATTTTCTCCTGGCAGTGTGGTTGGTGGTGCCAAAAAAAAAAAAAAAGTTTTGCAGTTGAGTTTTTATTATAAAATGTCATGCGGAGAGAGCAGAAAAGCGAACTACTGGTAAACTGTTAAAAGTTTGTTCCATAAGAATTTTGCTCTCAAAGGTGTGGTTTCCAATGATAATGCATCCTAGAATTGTAGAATTTTCAATGGAAAGGGAAATTTTAAAATTAAAACTAGTTAAAATTTAATAAATAATAGCATAATAAATAAGTAACAATTTTCTAGTCCAACTCTTTCATTTGTCAGAATAAACAGAAGCCCTGAAGGTTAAGGGACTTATTGAAGGTCATTCGTTACCAAGACAATGCTTCTAGAGCAGTGTTTTTCCTTGGCCAGAATTTTAAAATGCAAGTTTCCATTTTAATTGGATCATATGTTGTAGTGCGTCCATTTTACTTTTTTTTAAGACGTGGAAATTGAATACAATATCATAAATCAAAACTCTTAAGTTACTCTTTCTCCTTGTTTATTTGTAAGCTAGCAAGGAAAGTCAAACGTAGAACAATTACGATGGACTTTTCACGGGAACAGGAACCACAGATTTGGGGCCCACATCTACTCTGGATTCCACAATATATGGTTCCTTCAACCCTAATCGGACCCCTTCAAAAAAAAAAGTTTTTTTTTCCCCCCAGACGAGGAACATTCGACAATATAAAAGACATTTATTTGGGAGTGAGAGACAGATTTTTCCCCCCCCAATAACAAGTAAGATGAGGTATAGCTACCCTATTTCAACAATTTATAATTCAGCCAGTCACAAAGAATGAGGACTATATATATAACTATTTCTCTCTTGAAATGAGAAGCTGGGCCACAAATGGTATGGAGTGGGGAAAAAAAATGATAAATCTTAAAAATTCAAACGACAATTTCCTTCTTGCTGGGGAGCAAGACAAGGGCCACCACACAAGCTCACACTGCGGTCTGTAAAGACAGTGTTAAAGTGACTATTTCAGAGATGAAGATAGACGATGTGCTCTTGAACTTACAAGGGGCCCCCTGCCTGCGAGAGGGAAAGGAAAGAACATATTTTAGCATCATCTGTTGCATTTACAACTAAAGAAAGGCTGTCACGATGAGTATCTGAGCAGTTCTCCAGGGTAACTTTAATGAGCCTACATTTCAGCTAGGTGTCCTCAACACTCTCTATCCACAGCTCGAACGCACACAGCATCTGCCAGGCGTGCCCACGAATTCCTGAGGTCCCCACGGAGGGCCTCTGCGTCGGAGCTCAAAAAGCCCCTTGCTCGACAGTGGTTAGCCATATCCGGAAGGCTCTGGAAGAGGTCTGCCGGGTAGCAGGACCGGTGCTGCTGCTAAGAGGCCTCTGGTTGGACTGGAGACCAGGAGCTGCAGGAAACCCAGAAACAGGGCTCAGATGGGAATACCCAGGACGCTCTCAGCAGCCCCGTATTGGCTACGGATGAACAAATGAATGCGTTCCTCTCTCCTCGCCACCAAACCCCACAGCTGGGAAAGAACTGACGTCTTCCCCCAGACCCCACACCCAAGTACATTTCATTAGCTACTTCATCTTCCGGTGAAAATGAGACACTAATTAATTAATGCAACTATGAGAGCTTAATTGCAAACCACTCTGCCGACATATAAAGATGTGTTTTACCTTTAATTACCAAGGGGGATGGGGTGGGAACAACAGACAACTTGGAGTCCGAGCACCTACTAGGAGATAATAGTCCCCACCCCCGCACCCCCCTCCCAATCCATTCTCTCTAAAAATGTTTTGCATTGTGGGTTTTATGTTTCATTGTAAAAGCTTGTTATTTTAAATTAGGTCTCAAAGAAAGAAGTTGGCATTTCTTATTCTTTGCAGAGTGGTCTGAGAAAGGCTATAGGAATGCATCGGAGGGGGGCAAAATAGGATAATAAGATCTCTTTCAATTTTGTTTTTGAATCAATACCCGGAATAACGACCAGAAGCAAATATCCACCGGTGCGTCAGCAAAGCAGGATGCTCGGGCGGTCAGCTTCATCCTGAGCTGGGTTCAGAGGGCTCCCCGCCGCAGCTGCAGGCCCCTAGAGCAGATAGATAATGTAGGACAGAATGACCAGGCCTATGATGGCAAAGAACATCAGGATGAAAATATCCAGCATTATGGAGTCCTTGGCTGGGGAAGCCTCTGGATTCCGGGCAAACGTGAGCTGTGACCACGGAGGTTGCAGCCCAAAGGTTGCAGCCCGGGGAGAGAAATGGCTCCCTCTTCTCTCCACGGCTCCGTCTTTTCCCTTCCCCCTCCCAGGGCCGGAGACGAAGGGATGCTGCCGCTCCATCAGCAGCCTCCCTCCCCTCCAACCCCCCGCCGCCCCCCAGCCAACCAATCACGAAGCCCGGCCGCGGGTAACCAAGGCACTGCTCGATTTAGAGCCGGCAGAAGCGAAGAGGCTCAATTTCTCCGCAGGAACCCAATCCCAGCCCTTCGTATCTAAATGGAGCCGGCATGATAGGGACGGAGGGGGAGATCTGATCTCTATCCGGATCCCCCAGGAATGAATCCTCCTGGCTGCTCTCCTTCTGCCTTTGTCCTCTAACACGTTGATGGCCAATTATCTCGGAAAAATAATGGCTGGACGTCGGGCGGGGGGGGCCATGGGCGGGTTGTAAAGGTCGCGGTGTGAAGGGACATAGACAGGGGTCTCGTGGGAGTCCCAGTTGGCCTCTCTGGGGTTGGATTCCTTTACCGCACCCCGGTTGTTAAGTTCAGCCTCCCTACAACTCTTGCACAGATGAGGCTCAGAGCCGGTCAGGAACTTGACTGATGTTACCCTTGGGGGGGGGGGGGGGCCGGGGTTGGTGGTCCAAGATGGAAAAGGAGGCTTACACACTCTGGGGTCCATATTCCTCTCTCGCCTCCGCCCCTTCCCGCACTGGCCCACCTTTGGTGTCCGAAATGCCCCTCGGCCCTCCCGACACTGCTCAAATCCCTCCGTGCACAGTGGGAGCCCCGGAGTCTCTCCTCCAGCTAACTGCGTCTCTCTTCGTGGTCCTGACCCTCGTCCTTGTTCTCGTCTGTGTCCTGTTCGGAGACCTCCACGCAGTGTTCTACCCAAAGAGAGCGGTGTGGGCTCCTAGGCCTGTCCCTGGGCGGGGAGAGAGTCTAGGTAGGCAAATCAAGTGATGCCTTCTGAGGAGAGAGGGGAACAAATGTTTTATTTTTTTAAACTGGATGGTGGGTACTCAGTTCTGTCTTGTGTTGTTTTTATGTCTTTTTATATCTTAATTATTCCCTAGTAAACTGAAAACACTCCCTGTGTCATCTCTGAGGCCTGGTGTCCTCAGTTCCACCCTAAAGAGTCGTTTTGAAGGCCCCCAGGGTGGGGTCAGGGGAATGAGGGCATTAGGGACCCTTTGCACAGGCTCTGCCGAGGGAACTGAGGCCCCTTCTGGAAGGGGGTCTGGAAACTGCTCTCACCAGCCTGTGCCCAGAAGGTAGAGCCCAGAGCTTTCTGTGAGCAGGGAGTGGGGTCACCCCTTCCAGGCAGACTGCCCCCTCCGATGGCTCTGGTGAATGAAGCCTCCTGAGAGGGAGGACTGCAGCTCCGCACATGAGAGGGCAGGCCGACAGGAGGCCGGATTTGCCAACTCATAACCCCTCTGCTGGGAGAATATTAGTCGGCCTGCTCCTTTGGAGAGGGAGTGGGTGTCCATCCTGTCTTTAACAAGCCCACCCCCGCCTCCAACACTCCCTATACCTCTCCAGCCCTGCAGACCCACTTTTGTCTTTCTCCCTGTGACCAAGGCTCAGGAAGGGCCCTTCCAACTCCGCCATGGCTCTCCCAAAGCCAGAGTGCCCTCCTGCCGTGCCCACAGTAGGAAATGCCCCTTTCCACAAGGCAGCTGGATGGCTTCCTTTTCTACCACGGTCCCCTTCCCAACGCCACAGAAGGGAGGCCACCGGGCCTTCTGATGGGGGATCAGACCCAGGGCACCTGGAGCAAAGGAGAGTGGTGTGTGGGGAGGGACAAAGATGTGAGGTGCAGAGAGCAGGGGCACAAGGCCCACCATGGCAAGGCAGAATGGAGTGAGGCTGTGGGTCCTGCAACGTGCTATACAACTTATGCCAAATCACAGCCCCCCTGGGCTTCAGAACCCCATCCGTGAGACGGACAGGACGGTCGGTACCCAGCTGATGAATACTGCTTTGGGCTGGTAAGATGGCTTCATCCCGTCTTATTCCTCCCAGATGGTCCCTCCATCATTTCCATCCTCACACAGCACCAAGCTCTTTCCAGATGCTGGGCAGTGGCAGAGGGCACAGTGCCCCGGGGCTGAGCTGCTGCATTAGGGCAACAAAGATTTGTTGAGCAGCAATGGATCTGGCCCAGGACAGACCCTAGGGCTTTAGAGGAATTAGATCCATCCCCTGCCCCAGGAATGCACTGGCTCGTGCAGAGACAGGTGCGTAACTCAGGAGGTCAGACAGGAAGAGGGAAATAACAGCTCAGGGATGTTTTGGGAGTGTCACCAAGCTGGGCAGAGAGATACAGCCAGGAGCAGACTGGCTGGAAAATTCTGCACGAGAAGCAGGTGCCAAGTCCCCATCCCAGAACCGACTGCCGCGCCAGGCTGACAGCTTTCAAACCAGTCATCCCCTCCCTGAAGGGCATCAGGATTCTCAGGAGGGTGCCAGGCTAAGGCCCTGAACACTTGGCACGCGTGCACATGCACACACACACCTACACGTGCACACACAGCAACACTTCAGAGCCAAAGAGAAAACCAAGTCCACAGGTAAAAATTATACTTTTATTATTTGAGTCACCAGGAGAAAGATTCACTTGTTGTGGTCCAAGTCAAATGTTGAGAATCGTTAACAGGCCAGAAAGAGTTGATCCCAAGCACAAGCCCACGAGGGAGGGGACCAGAACAGACCAAGAAAAGACAACCACCCCATATAAAAAGATGAACGGACAGCTTCACACACATACACACACATACATACAAACACACACACACACACGGATGAAATGTTTGGACAGAGGCAGATTTCACATGGTCATTTGTTTTTTTAAATACAGGCTTGTGGGGTGGTTTTTTTTTTTTTTTCCAGCTATTTAAAAAAAAAAAAAAAAAGGCCCAAAAGTGCATATGTGAGAGGATAAAGGCAGAAATGAAGCAATAAAGTCGTTTTCCCTGGAGGGACATGAGGAAGAAGATAGGAAGCAGTATGACAGAATTCACTTTTCTCACCAATGGACTTCTTGCATTTTCTTATTGGTCCACTACAGTTATATTCACATTCTAGCTTTGATGCATCTTCTTTCCTGGGATTAGGTTGGCCAAAGACCTTTGGAAACTGTACGAGGCGGCCAGGGACTTGACCCAGCCACCAGCTCTGTGCTATAGTAGGGGTGGATGGTTCTGGAAAGGAGCAAGGATGCCTTAGCAGCCCCTGGTCCCTCAGCACCAGTATGACAGTCCTTCTCTCTGGGGGTGTGTAAGAAAAGGTCCCCTATTTTTAGGGTGGGGGGAGCAGGGGGGCTGGCAGCGAGATTCCAGGGGCTGGCCTGCCTTGTTGTGGAAGGAAAACGAAGCAAAGGGAGAACAGGCTGCTGCTTGCTCCTCTAGGCTTTCCTCCCCTCTCTCCCTGCACAGGTCCCCCAACGACAGGACACGTCTCCGACCTTGGTCCCCAAATCCAAGCTGTGCTTTGAGATCAAGAGGAAAGGTAATGGGCGGCTCCCTCATCCCCCCAGATCGCCCAACCTAGACCCTCCACCTGCCTTCACCTCGGCTGGGGCCACAGAGAGAGAGAGAGAGACGGGTCAGGCAGGGCTCTCCCCACCTGCAATGGTCATTTCTTCATTGTTCCGATTTGGGGAAGATATTCCAACGTCAACCCCCACACCCCGAGGACCTGACTGCTGAAATTTGCCTGTAGGGTCCCCCCTCCCCTGAAGGAACAAGGAGGCAAAGATGTCAACTGTGGAGCCTGAGGGGAAGACAGGAGGGGGAGACCCAGGATGTGTAGAGAAGAGCCCAGAAGAGATGAATGAAGCCAAGCAAGGGTCATCACAGCCGCCAACGAGCGAGAGAAGGGACTTGGAAATAGCACCATCTTTCCCTTCCTCATCCCGGGGTCTGTGCTTCCAGTTTTGAAGCCCTGGGACCTTCTCCTTTTGCTTCAAGGGGGCCTGAGGTTAGTAAGGGGGAGGGCAGGGGGGTAGCGAGGCACCCCCGGTAGGGGTGACAGAGATGGGAAGGGAAGAAGAGGCCTAGAGCCATGGAGCCTGCCCCCACCCTCACCCCAGCAAGCTGCTGGCCCCCACATCAGCCCGGCCAACTCCACGACTACCCCCCTCCCTGACCTCTGCCCAGCACCCTGGAAAGGGGGCGGGTGGGCTTCCGCCGTTTGGCAATTGAAGGAAAGGAGGAATTTTCATGCAAAAGAAGACACCAGGGACTTCTCCCCCACTGGGGTCCTCCCAGAGACTGCCACAGGCCTGGACCCTGACTGCCACAGATACAGAAATGCTCCTTCCCCCACAGGCGGAGTCTCGGAGAGGCCCAAAGGCTCTGAGGCTTTGCACAGTTCCAGTCCACTTGGCTTTGGGCTGAGGACTGGCGGCTGCGGGGAGGCCTGAGACATCTTCCCATGGGGAGGAGGGGGTAGGACCCACCTAACCCAGAGCTCAGGGGGGCTGGCTCTCGGTGCGGGAGCCAGCCAGGGCGCCTGGGGACTGAGGGGAGGAGGAAGGAAAAGGGCTCTGGGAGAGAACACTCTGTCCCCCGCCTTCCCGCAGCTGTCCCTGAAAGTAAGAAAGGCGAGCACTTGACCCAAGCCATGCTTCCTAGGGAGCTCCTCGCCCACGCCCTTGTGCGTGGGCAGGAGAGCGAAATCACAGTGTGAGAAGGAACACATGCAGGGAGGGATGAATGAACCCCGAAGCGGGAACGCTCCCCTCCTCTGTGGTCCTTGAGAGTGGGAGAGGGTGGTGAGGGGCCCCCTCAGAGGGCTGGCAGCCCTGTCTTTGAGAAGCAGAGGCAAAGCCCATCCCAGGGACAGGGGTGGTGGGGTCCCATCTCGGAATGTACGGAGCCCCTCCCCTGGGAGTCCTGGAAAGTTGGGGTGTGTGAGGAGGGCAGGAAGGTCTGGGTGGAGGGGCGGGCAGAAAAGAGAGAAGGCAGAGGCCTGGGAGCCAATGGGTCTGCCATTCCAGACCAGCTCCCCAGGCCTCAGCCTCCCCCAGAGAGGTCCACACCTGTTCCGTCCAGAGAGAAAACCAAGAAGTTGGTCAAGGGAAAAACCTGCCAGAGAAGAGCCCGCGAAAGTGGCAGAACAAGGCTTCAGTTGGCAAAAGAAGCTGGAGGAGGGTGGGAATAAACAAGCGGTCGCAGATTTAAAAAAACAGACACTGAAGGGTGGACAGGTCCGCCCAGGACAGATGTGATGCAGTGGAATGCACTGAAGACGGGCGGGTTGGGGGGGGGAGGTTCAGATGGCCTCCACGTAGTTGGCCGGCAGCATCCCCGTGTCGCCAGTGCGCTCCACGGTCCCGTACATCCAGCCATCGTCGATCTGCTGCACGTTCACGATGGTGTCCCCATCCTGGAAGGAGACCTCGTCCTCGTCCGCGGCGCTGTAGTCATACACAGCGCGGTACCGCTTCTGCAAGAGTGGGGATGCGGTCAGCCTGGGCCCCGGCCCTTCTTTCTAACCCTATATGGCCCAGGCCTCTGATCTGTTCATCCACTGTGATCTCAGGGGGAACTTTCCAAACTGCAGACCTGATCATGTGACTCCCCGGCTTTAAGTCCTTCAGCGGTGTTCCACCTCCTTCAGCACCAGATTTTTCTTTTTTTAAAGATTTTATTTTTAAGCAATCTCTACACCTAACGTAGACCCCAAGATCTGGAGTCCTATGCTCTATGGACCCAGCCAGCCAGCACCAAATTGCAAACTTTCTTTCAAGCCGCAGAAAATAGCTCCATCAGCACCAAAGTCTGTGTGTGGGGTAAGAGGTTACACCCTGCCCCACAAAGTGACCTTGGTCTCTTATCACCAACTTCGCCTTTATCTCTTGGGCTGAATTGCTGCCAGCTACGCCTGCATCCCGAGACAGCCTCCTCCCTAGTCTCCCTGCTTCCGCCCTCAACATTCTGCTGCCACTTCTCAAGAGCCACCCGTGAGCCTTTAAAAACAGAAATCAAAAACGTCCCTCTGCATAGCTCACCAATCACAAAGGCCTTCCTGTGGCCTACAAGTCCCTGCCTGATCTGACCTTATCTCCTACCTTTTTCCCCTCTAATTGCCTTGGCCTTCCTGCTGGCCCCAGGGCCTTAGCAGTTGCTGCTCTCCCTAAAACCACTCACTCTCTCATCTTACTGAGGACTTTGGGGCTCTCCCTCCCAACGTCCTGCTTTTTCTTCCCAGCATGTGCCACTATCCGACCTTATATTATATACCTACTTATTTATTGCCTCCTTATTTGTCTCCCTGACTGAAATATAAGCTCCAAGACAGCAGGAAGGTGGTCTTTCATTCAGTGCCAAATCCCTAGTGTCCAAAACAGGTTTAGCTAGTATTAGAAGGACTGGCTGGTCTATCTGGAATCTTACCCTGCAGGTGACTTCTCAGTCCTGCCCAGCAGCCCCGTGGCATGGACACTCCCTTGTTTATCCCCTTATGTCCAGGGCATGAGGCTCCAGGAGGACAGGTATCTCAGGCTATTTTACTTCTCTATAAGTAGAGTGTCTCCTACTTCTTCCTCCATGAACTACTTCCAATTCCCAGGAACCCAGCACAGAGGAGCTGAACGCAGCCAGGAGCTCAGGCTGGGGGTTCCAGCAGCCCCCTCAGTGGGACAGGCAGCAGAACTTACAGACCAGGGACTTCAACTCTAAGCACAGTAAGCCTGGTCCTGCCCCAGTTCCTATTTTGCTCATCACTGACTTGGCAGCATCGTTGAGCGCTGGCTCTGCGCCTGGTTCAGAGCCGCTGAACCAAGAGGACGTGGCCTTGCCCGCACAGAGCTGCAAACCCAGCAGGGGATACAGACACAAGTTAACAAACAGAACATTCTGAGTTGCCAAAAGTACTCTGAAGAGAACCAGTGGTGGGGAGTGACAGATGTGTCAGGGGAGACCCATGTGACATTGGGGGGTTTAGGAGGACCCCTTGGAGACAGGACTGAGATCTAAAGAATGTGGTCGGGCTTGGGGGTCATCCTCATGAGGAGTGGGGAGCAGGAGGCAGGAAACTGAGCAGGGGAGGTGACTTGTGCAATGTACACCCAGAGCCGGAGCGCTGGGCCCCAACCCCAGCCCAGGGCTCGGTGCATTGACCACACAAGTCTCTATCACCTGCAGAGGGCAAAAGGAGCTGGGGTCAAAGATCTGGGGAAACCAGGCCTCCAGGTTGGGTTTCTAAGGAGAATCTAGGAGCTGTGACCACGAAGGCCTTCTCTGGGCCCATCCACCTCTGGCTTCCCCAGACTTCGGACCCCCATTCCACCTCCCCGCTCCAGGACCTCTCCCACTTGGCCATAGCTACTTACCCCGCCCCCGCCTGGGGCCCTGCATGGTATGGAGACCGGGGCAGCAGGCTCCTTGTAGCCACCATAGGACTGTGCCACCGGCTGCTGCTGGGGCTGCTGGTAAACTGCAAGATGGGAGAGACGAGGCTCAGAAACCCGATCCCTCCCTCGGCCCCCTCCCTTCCCCCAAGAAGCCCCTATCATGCATTTCCACTCCCCACAACCTTACTCAGACCCCACTTCTCAAAGGCTCATCTGTCTGCACATGTACATCTGCTGGTGTTGCACACTCTACAACAGGGGCTATACCTCTGCCAACATGCTGGCACCCGGCATGGACCCTGACCCGGGTGCTCATTGTCCCACTGGGAGGGGGCCTGGGGGGGGTGGGGGGGTGGGGTGTGTGTGTGTGTGTGTGTGTGTGTGTGTGTGTGTGTATATATATATATATGTATAGAGAGGAATTCTTGCCAACCTCCTCCCCATCCCAAAGCTGGCCTGGTCTCAGGCCCTCTGCCTAAACAGGGGCACTGGCTTGCTCACCTGGGGCGCTGGCTGGGATGTGGTGGGGCGGCTGCTGCTGCTCCTGGGTGTCTCGGCGCTCAGACTCCATGCCCTCGCCTCCGCTGGGGGCCATGCGGCTCTTCTCAAACTCCTCATGGTATTTTATCTGCAGTGGCAGAGAGCGCTGGGTAAAGGACTCACAGCAAACCAACCAAAGCTCCTTTCCTGGGGCCACTTAAGATCTCCCAGGACAGGAGAGACTCCCCAAGGGCTATAGGCAGACGGGACCAGATTCCTGTGGCTACTTAACCTTGCTGGGCCTCAGTTTCCACCTCTGTAAAATAGGACATTGGAGCCCACCTCTGGTGTTGCCGCAGGACAACAAGAATGTCCGCTCACTGGTACCTGCTGGGTGGCAGGCACTGTGCTGGGTTCTACCTCCCAGGCCCATTTTAGCCTGTCGGCACCTGGGAGAGGGATATACGACAGTCCCTGTCTAACCGACAAGAAGGAAACGAAGGCACTGACAAGCTAAATGAGGGAGGAGAGCAAACCCTGCCCTGTTCTCTGGAGCAGAAGGAACCAGTGACTCTGGGCCCCAAGGCCTGATGGGAGCTGTCCCGGCCCAGGGCAGTCCCTTTTGGCCATCCTCTCCCACTTGCTCTGCTCCCTTCTCTCCCACTCAGTGGCATTCGCTTTGCCAGGAGGGCAAGAATTGACACTTGGTCAGGCAGGGCTTACGTTTACTAGACCCGGGCTAAAGGTCTAGAGGTGTGGCCTAGGAGAACAGGGCACAGCATCTGTGGCTCACTGCAGGCCCGGCTGGGAGGCCCAGCTGGAAAGACGGGCAGGGTGGGGGTAACATCTCACCTAGGAGTCTAGGTCCTGATGAGCCCCTCCTTTCTCTGCCCCTTCCCTTCGAGCCAGAGCAGGGACTCACCCCCAAATGGTGAGATGGGCTGAGTGTATTATGGGCTGACCATATTACTTAGGGGGAAGCAGCCAACCCTGGCCAGACTAAAAACCAACAGGCTCCCTCAACTCCTGCTCAGAAGGGCACCCAGGAGGGAAGTTTTCAGACCTAAGGCCAGTGCCTTGCTCTAACATTCTGAAGACAAGAGCCAAAGCCAAGTGTCCCCGAGCCCCACTCCCTCGGTGACTCCTGTCCACTGGCTGGAGAGGGGGCGCGGCGACAAGGAGCGAGGCCACCCCTCCTGAGGTCTTGAGGCTCACAAGGCAACTGCCCTTCCGACTTTTGTCCTAGGGGTTAGAAGGGTGAGCTTCCTGTGTTTACTTTCTGTGGAAGAGACCTGACCCCGGGAGCCAGTAACCAGGGGAGGGAGAGCACATGCGTAGAAGCAGACAAAGGCCTGCAGTGGGGGGACACCTGTCCCTAATGCTGGGGGCCCAGCTTCCCTGCATGGCAGCCGCCTTCTCTGGGTGTGAAGGGGTGACAGAGAGCCCTGGGGGAGAGGGTACGTCCGTCCCAGTTCCTCTGCCGTACTCAGGAGCCAACACCTAGAGCTATTCCCAGTCAGTGTCCTACAGACTCCGTCCCTCAGCACGGGAGTGGTGCCCCTCCCACGCCTCATCCCTGGAAGGTCATCAGCTTTTTGCTTACTCATGTGACCCTGGGAGACTCCCCACCGCTCTAGGCCTCACTTTCCTGATCTGTAAACTGTACCAGCTGTTCCCAGGAGGTCCTGAGGCTCCAGACCAGGTCCAGCAACCAAACCAGACTCCAGAGCTGAAAGCAAGTAGGGACATGCGTGCAGTTCCATAAGCGGCTGCTAAAATCGCTCTTGGTGCTTCGAAAACCACTACCCAGGATAAATATTTCTAAATGAGGGCCAGCTGCCCCAGGTGGATGGAGTCGTGGCAGCCTGAAAATAGCGGAAGCCTGCCCACCACCACCGATGTACACACCACCTGTTAGTGTGAATACCAAGAACCTTCCCATTTGCTCGGCGACTCACGGAGAGTGCTTGAAGGCTCTTTCCGCCACCATCTCCCCCAGCCCTGGTGATAATCCCCCCTTCACACTGGGCAGGTACACATTCGTTCCCACTTTACAGAAGATGGAAATGAGCTCAGAATTTCAATGACTTCCCAAGACAGAGCTTTCACTACTCAGGAAGGGCCGAGGCTGGTGACACAGGGACAGAGTCACAGGGGACAGGCCCGCACCCAGGGGCAGGTGCGGAGCTGGGGGGCCACGTGCCCAAGGCCACCCCTCACCCCACTTCACGGCTTCGGTTTGGGCATAAATGTGAGTGGTGCACCTCTCACTTGAGTGGGGGTGATGACCCCAAGGTCACCCTAACTTTGAGGGGAGACGAGGCAGCGTGGCAGGGAAAGTGGGGTGCAGCTCCTCTGCCTGGGCCCACTGGGAGAAGACGCCACCACTCTCCACGACCTCTCCCTCCCTTCCCCAGCAAATGAGAAAACTGTGTTCTGTCTTTGCCGGCCTACCGAATGGCATGAGAAGCCAACAGGCACGCTGAAGGGAGTCAGCCTATCCGAAAGGGAAAGAAACATTTTCCAGACTCCAAGCATCTGGCTCGTCCCTGTTCCACAGTCAGCAGAGTTTAATCTTCCAAGAGCCCTCAATGGGGGTCACCATAAACCCAGAGATGTCACCTAGGGCCTCAGCTTAAGAACTGTCACAGGCAACGGGGTGGCTCAGTCAGTTAAGCATCCCACTCTTGGTTTTGGGTCAGGTCATGACCTCATGGGTCACTGGATCAAGCCCCATGTTGGGCTCTGCGCTCAGCATGGAATCTGCTTAAAAGCTTCTCTCCCGGGACGCCTGGGTGGCTCAGTTGGTTAAGCAGCTGCCTTCGGCTCAGGTCATGATCCCAGCGTCCTGGGATCGAGTCCCACATCGGACTCCTTGCTCGGCAGGGGGCCTGCTTCTCCCTCTGCCTCTGCCTGCCATTCTGTCTGCCTGTGCTTGCTCTCCCCCCCCCCCTCTCTCTGATAAATAAATAAAATATTTTAAAAAAAAATTAAAAAAAAAAAGCTTCTCTCCCTCTGCCCTTCCCCCCAACTCTCTCTCTCTCGATCTGTCTCTCTCAAATAAGTAAATCTTTTAAAAAATAAGGAACTATCATGGGCCCCCAAGCACTCTGTTCTATGCCCAGAAGATCCAAGTGCACGTGGGTTGAGAGGCTAGGACTCGGGGGTGACCAGTGGAGGGTCCATTCCATGGCTAAATACAGAACCCCATTTTCTCTGCTAGCCCACATTCTGTTTTCTGAACCCCTGCTCCTGATTGTGGTGGAAAACGGAGGTCTGACACCACACCGCACTCTCACATGACTCTACATCACAGGCCACAAGGGAACACAGACTCTGGATGGAATCATCAACTCACCAGCCAGAGTCTATTTTTTTTAATAATTTTTTTTTTTAATGTCTCCCACTCTCTGAGGGCTGATTGTGTGTCCTTACATGGATTACTCATTTCCTTTTCTCAGCCAGCCCCACGACTGTGCATCACTATCACCCCCCCCCCCCAGTTTTCTAGATGGGGAAACCACGTAACAGGTGGAGTTAGCAGAATCCAGCTCTCATATCGCATCCTTACTTCTCAACTACCATGCAATACTGCTCCCTACTACAGACTAACAGTATTTTGTTTTTAAAACAAATGTGAATCTGTGTTCACCTTCATTAGTCATCAGAGAAATCATTGCAGGTTAAAACCACAGTAAGATACCACTATACACAATCAAAATGGCTAAAGTGAGCAAGTCTAAGTGAGGAGGCAAAGCAATGGGAACTCATCACTGCTGGCTGGAGGGGAAATCAGTACCCACTTGAAAAACAGATCGGCATTATCTGATAAGGTGAAGGATCATAAACTCTAAGACCCAGCAATTCCACTCCACAGGAACCCCAAGAAATATGTATGCGGACGTCCAGAGCTTGTGGAAGCAATCTTAAATCCAACACCAGTATCAATAAAATGTATTAAGCTTTAAATGGAATATTATACAGCAACGAAAAAGAATGGCACGTAGCTACATGCAAGTATGTCCATGAATTTTTAAGCATAATGTTGACCAAAGGAAGGAAGACACAAAAAGAATACCTAGTATATGTTCAGAATCAGGGAAAACAAAACTATAGCATTTAGTAATACACAGTAACATATTAAAATTAGAAAAAAAGGGGCGCCTGGGTGGTTCAGTCTGTTAAGCTGAGTGTCTGCCTTCAGCTCAGGTCATGATCCCAGGGTCCTGGGAATGGAGCCCTACATCGGGCTCCCTGCTCTGCAAGGAGCCTGCTTCTCCCTCTCCTTTCTGCCTGCCACTCCCCCTGCTTGTGCTCTGTCAAATAAGTAAAATCTTAAGAATAAAATAAAATTTAACTAGAAAAAATAAATCACAGCAACACTCTCAAAAATTATACTCCGGTTGTTCCACGAGCCTGTGTCCAGGTCATCTGACCCTGGGCATGGAATTTCTGTTTGATGTTACTACTTAACTACTGACTAGGCCCAGCCCTTAAAGAGTGAAGCCAACTTAACCAGAATATGCGCTGCTCATTCTTTTTCTTTTTTTTTTTTTAAGGATTTTATTTATTTGACAGAGATCACAAGTAGGCAGAGAGGCAGGCAGAGAGAGAGGAAGGGAAACAGGCTCCCCGCTGAGCAGAGAGCCCAATGTGGTGCTTGATCCCAGGACCCTGGGATCATGGCTAGAGCTGAAGTCAGAGGCTTTAACCCACTGAGCCACCCAGGCGCCCTGCTCATTATTTTTCACTGATATAAACGCAAAGCATTTCTTCCTGTGGCAAAGATATTCCTGAAGTTTATGGTTTTATGGTCCTGTAGAACATTACCGAGTTCTGCAGATAACAGCAGAGTACTAACCAGTTCCAGTCTCATTGTATCCAGCACTTTCTTTAACTGACTATGCAGCACATCTGCCTGTCCTAACCTCCAGCATAATTAGTTAAGTGAAATATAGGAGAGGTGCTCACTGTATGAGAGCTAGGTTTTTAGCACTTTAAAAACTCTATTCTGGGGCACCTGGGTGGCTCTGTGGGTTAAACCTCTGCCTCTGGCTCAGGTCATGACCTCAGGGTCCTGGGACCTGTGGGCAGGGAGCCTGTTTCCCCCTTTCTCTCTGCCTCTCTACCTACTTGTGATCTCTCTCTCTCTCTCTCTGTGTCAAATAAATAAAATCTTAAAAGAGAAAAAAAAAAAAAACACAAAACTCTATTCTAAGAGGAGTTCAGGTTGTGGCGGGCGGGGGGGAGTTCAGGAATGTTTCTTGACTTGCACAGTGAGCACAGGTGTTCCCTCAGTGTTACTGGGTGTTACGTTCCACAGAAAAAGACACAGGATTGTATACAGAAAATCAATATATAAGAAGATATGGAGATAAACAAAACCAGAACTCCCCCACTGTTTAGCAGGGGCTCAGCCATGAAAATTTCCCAGTGCATTAGAGCCACTGGCATTTGGGACCAAAGGTCCTTCCAGAAGGATACGCTGCATCCCAGAGCACACAGCCCTGACCTCCCAACCCTTCCCATGCCTTTAACCAAGACACAGTTCCCCCAAAAGTACAACTTACTGGACGCCGCCTCAAAAGCTTTCACACATTCTCAGTACCAGACAATGGCCCAACTTTTCAACCAAGCTTTATCCCCTACCTCTTCCTGAGCCACAGTGAGGAAAGTGGACAGGTCTGCCTTTACAGAGATGGTAACTGTACTGACCACACTGATCTGACAGATGACAGACCACACACATCCAAGGCCTTTAACCATTATTCCTCTGGGGATGCAATCTCATCCCTTCACAAGATGGTCTGACCTCTCCGGGAGCAGCTGGAGGTCACCGGGTGCTAACCTGGGAAGCGAGTGACCAGCCACACAGAGGACACTATTTTGGATACTAAGCAAAAGGTGTGGCTCTCTTCTAAACACTATCTTTGCCCCCAACTTTTCTGGAGGTTGGGACAACCTCACAAGGGCTCTCAGCATGGTTTCGAGCTCCCTGAGAGTTCGGGGATGTGGCCGGGCCTGGCAATCCCTGACTTAAGGCTTGAGAAAGCACTTTTTTTTTTTTTTTAAAGATTTTATTTCTTTATTTGCCAGGGAGAGACACAGCAAGAGAGGGAACATAAGCAGGGGAAGTAAGAGAGGGAGAAGCAGGCTTCCTGTGGAGCAGGGAGCCTGATGTGGGGCTCAATCCCAGGACTCTGGGATCATGACCTGAGCCAAAGGCAGTTGCTCAATGACCAAGCTACCCAGGCACCCCGAGAAAGCTTTTTCAAGCTTTTTAAGGAACAGCTCTCAAACTTCACTGATTATCCCCAGAACGCAGCTTCTCCCCAGAACGTTGGTTAAAATGCTGGTTCCTTAACTGCGGCTCAGGTCATGATCTCAGAGTCATGGGATGGAACCGCGTCGGGCTCCCCACTCAGCCAGGAGTCTGCTTGGGATTCTCTCCTTCTCCCTCTGCCCCTCCCCCTGCACTCTCTCTCAAATAAATAAATCTTAAAAAAATAATAATGAAACAAAATAAAATGCTGGTTCCTGGGTCGGGCTCCCAGAGATGCTGAGTTAGGCAGCCTATGAGGAGCCGGCCTATGGGCCTGCATTGTCAATAAACCTTTCCACATCGGGACATCTGGGTGGTTTAGCTGGTTAAGTGCCTGACTCTTGGTCTGGGCTCAGGTCATGATCTCAAGGTTGTGAGATCGAGCCCCACATCAGGCTCTGTGCTCAGTCCAGGACTCTGCCACAAATTCTCTCTCTCTGCTCCTCTTCCCCTGTGTGTGCACTCTCTCTCTTTCTCTAATAAATAAATAAAATCTTTAAAATAAAACAAGACCAAAAAAACCTCTCCCATGTGATTTTAGTACAGTCATTTACTGAGGCCACATCTGACAGACTAACTGGGTTCACTAAAACTGAGAGCCCTCCAGCTTTGTGGTCACACCTCAGACATCCCAGCTAAAGCTGCAAAAAGCAGAACCCCGTCAGGTTCAAGCCACCTCCCCCACCTCAGAGCAGAGGACAATCAGCTAATGGCAGCCCTGTGGTTAATGATAAGATGGTTATCACCTTAGGTGTAGATGTCTTGGCCACAGTGAGTTCAGTTACCAGAGCTCCTCAGATGTTAACACCTTCAATAACTGGGTATGGAATATTCTGGAAGCCTTCCAGTAAGGGAGGCAGGGATGACTGGGCTCGCTTGTCTTCTGCCTCTAAAAGCCACAGGCTGGAAGAAATAAGTAAATGTGCCGGCGAACTGGGGTTGTAGATGAGAGCACGTGTCCTTGCAATGGAAACACCACAGAGGCCTGGAGAGTCAAGACTCCAGCTTTGCGAGCCATTCCACATTTTCCCCACTGCCCAAGGCTTTCCCCCTCCCTCCCACTTGTCATGTGGAGAGCTGGAAGACACAGACCTTCTTTAACCCTCTTTACCCTTCAGAGAGTCTGGGCAGCATCCGTGGGGAAACTCTAGGGTACGAGGCCAGATCCTGGCTTATAAAGCAACTGAAACAGGTTTTACTAGAGAGAGAGAGTGTGTGTGTCTGGGGGGGGGGGTGAATTTGAGCTCTCCTAGCCCAAGGGAAGCTCTCCATTTCCTCAAGCCACAAATTTCAAACCGTAGGTCAACGGCCTTGTTGCAAAACCCACTTAGTTACCCATTTAGTTAAGTCTGCAGCAAGCATCTTTACAAGATAAAATAGAACAGAAAATATCTGAATCCTCTCCAAGGACTCTTCGAGGAAAGCTCTGAGTCGGTTTTCTCTCTAAATAAATAAGCAAGCCTGTTTGGTGGGTCATCATGTGAAATGTATGTTGTATAGTAGGTTGCAAAGTCTAAAAGCCACTGACTTGGGCCTGACTGGTTCTCCTGGCCCTAAGCCCTTGCCCTGGAACCCATGCGAGCCACTGCAGAGTCACTCTAAGCACAGTGCCACCAAGGAGGCTGGGGGGGGGGGGGCGGGGAGATGGGTGCCCCAGGGGGGCCTGCCTGAATCCCAGACCCTCCACCCCAAGTGACCTCGGGCAACCTGCCGACTCCTTTCTGTTCTAGTCATAAAGACAACCATTTGCCCAGGCCTTCATTTGTAGGACCACCGCCACCCCCCTGCCCGCCCCGACGAGACTGGCTGGGCACACACTGCTATTCTGTGCCCTGGGACCCTGGGCCATGGGGCCACGGGGCCCTGGGGCCCCACAGCCCAGGTTCATAGCAAGTGCCCCAACCCCCTCCACCCCCGCCCCAGGCAGCTTCCCTGCAAACTCAGATACACAGACTGCAAGTCTGTGGCTCTGCAAGGCAGGATACCAACACCTATTCCCCGGCCACAGGTGCCACGGCCCTGAGAGATCGACCACCCACGCTCTATACCCAGTGCCGCCACCTCCAGACACGCCGACCATCCCTAGCCCGGGGGACCGGCCAGCCAACAAAGCCAGCTGGGGTTTTTACACAGGAAGGAAGAGCAAGCCGAGGTGGGGGTGGAGGCCGAGGGAGGGCGGAAATACTGCAGTATCAGCACCCAGAGACAGACGAAAGGGGGGCCGGCCCCTCCCCACCTAGCCACCCAGTTACGACCTTTGTGCTCTGACAAACAGTCCGTCTGGACCCTGACGCCCACCACAGCTGCGGTGGGGGGGCATTTTAGAGAGGGTGGGGAGAGCTTCAGCACACAGGCCCTCCCTGTACAAAAGCTGAGTGCTTTTCCAGTAGAAGTACCATGTGGGCCCAGGGTGGAATGGGGGAGTATGGGGGTGCACAGAAAAAAGGCAAGTGGGAAGCCTAGACCCTTCCTTCCTTCGTGACAGCTGTCACCCAGGTGGGCCAGGGGACGCGAGGCAGTGGGGGTCCCACAGCAGGCAAGGGAGCGTACGTTACTGATCTGGTCCTGGGTTTTCTTGATTCTCTGCAGCTCGGGCGTGTCCGCCACCACGCTGAACCCTTTGCCCTTGTTCTTCTCGAACTCCTCCTTGTAGCGCACCTGGAGGACCAAGTTGGGGAGAAGAATTAGCGTCAAGACAGGGGCGGCAGAGGGATCCAGCCCACGGCCACCTCTGACGGAACAACCAGCCAGGATGGAGACCCTGACCAGAAATTCCCTGCAGTGACGTTCACCGCCCCCGCACCCCGAAGTCAAAGCAGGAGGCTTAGCCAAAAAGTGTTTGACTACTAACAATAACCCACAGAAATGTATTCAGTGCCTTCTGAGTGCCAAGTGCTTTACATGAATTATCACAAGTAAGTCTGCAAGCTCCGTTTTGCAGATAAAGAAACTAAGCCGGAGAGAGGCAAAACCCCCTGCCAAGGTCATACAGCTTGGAAATCAAGTCCAGAATCACCAGGGTGCAAACTCTCGGCTGCCTGACTCCCGACCTCTCCCCGCTGACCTATCCTATGTGAAAGCTATAGGAAGAAGGTACTTTCCAGAGCTCCAAAGGCTGCCCCAGCCCTCACCCTAGCCAGAATATGGCCCGACCCACCGAGAACCCGGAGAAGTCTTGGAAGCGCCCAGCTGAGCAAAGGCTGTGCCAAGTGACAAAGCCGGCACCCGGAAAGGAGGGCGGAGAGACAGCCACTCGGAAGGACTCCATCAATGAGCCTTTGACGGGCCCGGCGGCTTCCTGGAGCCTGCCCGGCCTGCTTCTAAGGTCAATGCCACATGAGTAGATGACATCGGTGGGGGCAGAGACAGGACTTCGGAACAGGGTTCCAAGCTCCGGGAAAGAACCCTACCCTCCAACACTGCCTTCCTCTCCTGAGAAATTCACGGAAGCTCAAGTACCAGAGGGACTCGAGTCAGACCTAAGAAAGGACTTCCCGAACGCTAATGGAATTGAAATATGAAAAATATCTCATTCTCCCCAGGGGGTTTTAAAGAATGGAATGGAGGCTAGAAACGCCCATGGGACACAGAACAGTTCCTTGGTTTCCAGAGACTTCACTGTCCACTCCTGAGCCACCAGCTGTTCCAGCCCCAACAGCTGCCTGGATTGCCTCTGGGTGTGTGTATGCGCGCGCACTGTCCTAGAAGCAGGTCAGCCCAGGACACGAGGCCTAGGGCCTCGGGAGTTTCCAGGATAGGATGCCCAGGCAGCTCGCAGGCGTGGAGTCAGGAGTCACCTGGCCACACCGCTGAGCTGCACCCTGACCCAACCCAGGACAACACTCTCGGATTCATCCGGCCACACCCACGAGTTCCTCGGCACACCGCCCAGGGGTCAGAGGTCCTTGTTCATCCTCTGGAGCCCAGCTTATCCACCCAAGGTGTTCTCGATCCTACAAGGTCTCAGAAGCGCCCCTGTTTATTTATTTATTTTAAACAAGCCCCTTCATTCTGATCCAGACTGAAAACCAAGGCCTGGATGTGCCAGTTCCCATCAGACTGCAAGTTAACACAGTAATACATGGACTGACCCACCCCCAAGGGCCCAGAACTGCCCCCAGCATCAACTCTTCCAGAAAGCCCTGGAACAGCGTGGTGACCTTTAGTGCTGAGGGCAGGGAGACCCTTTGGGAAAGGAGCATCAGGGAGAAGGTGGCACTGGAGTCAGAAAAATACAGCTCCTGATGCACAAGCCCCAAATCCAAGGCCTCTGGTCTCGGTTTCCCCATCCATAAAAGAGCTGTAAGAGGAATCAGTTAGAATATGGGGAGGAGGCTTCCCATGCCAAGCATGGGCAAACAGCTAGAGGGAGCTGGTCCTAACCAGTGCTCAGTCTCGCACTTGCCAGGCGGTCTTGGGCAAATGACTTCACCTTTCGAGCCTCCATTTGCAATCTGTAAAATGGGGATAGCACCACCCATTCCAGTCAGTGGCGCCAACTACAGACAGTGGCTTGAACACAGTCAATGAGTCCTGGAGCATCCTGAAGCAAGGCCGGGCTCCACATCTGCTGCTGAGGGCAAGTGTGGAAGTGCTTTGTCAACATTCAAGTGCTGACCACGTGCCAGACCCCCACTCCTTCCTCCACTTCCTGGCCCTGTAAGGGTCAGGTCCCTAATCCAGGGGAATAATTGCCATGGCGACACTACCATGATGTCAGCTAGTTCCCAGGCTCAGGAACTGCCTCTCCCTCCCTGCTGGGGAAGGAGAATGTGTTTCACTCCTGGCACAGGCCACCAGATAGGGCGGAGCTGGGGTGGAACCAGGATGCAGAAGGGCTGAAGGGAGGTCAGCCCCTCAGGGCTGTGTGTCACTAGGCAAGCCAGTCCCCCTCTCTGGACTGAGCAAGCCAGTCCCCCTCTCTGGACTGAGCCGGGGGCGGGGGGGGCGGGGGGGGCGGGGGGACACTGGCCCGCTGATCTCTAAAAACCTACCCAGCTCTGGAGTTTGTGATCATTTTTAAGTACCTGCAGATCTCAACTATGAAGATCAAGGTGAGGAAGATTCTCTGTGAGGCCTTTTGGGGCTGGAGTGGGTGGCAAAAGTGAAAGGTAGACAGCCAGGGAGTGTAGGGGAGGACCCTGCCCAGAGCCCCTCTCTCAGGGTTCTCTGGTCTCCCAAGCAGGAGTGTTTGCCTTCACCTGGGATGGCTCAGCAGGATGTGGTAGGGGCTGGTCTCTCAGGGAGGAAACCTGCCTAAGGTCATTCAACCCAGTTGTGGGTAGGGACAGGGGGCAACTCTGCTCTGGGGACAGATGACTCTATGTCTGGGAGCTGCCTGGGCCGCCCATTCTGGAAATTCCCCACGCAGGGCCAGATCTGAGGCCGAGGCTCCTCCCACCCACCAAGCAGGGCCCTGGAGGCTCCACTTTCTCTACACGTGTTTATTAATAACTCCCTGGGTCTATCTTGTTCATTATTTATCCCAGCAAAGTAGGTACAAGTAAGTGTTTGTGGCGTGCATGATGGGTGACTTGAATAGACACAAAATATCAAACAGACAGCACAATTTAGAAAGTCACTGTTTTGCTGACCCAACATAAGAGCAAAGATCATGACTTGAACAAAAAATTTTTTCTCCTAAATAAACCAGTATAAAACAAAACAAAACCAGAAAATTTGGGTGGGGGAGGGATACAGTGCCACTTCTTTTTTGGGAAAAAAAGAAAATACAGTGCTTACTGTGTGTCTACTATATGCCAGGCCCACATACTATGTAACTTACCTCCTTCTAACAGAAAAGAAACCAGCTTGAAAATTAAGACACAGATGGGGAGGAGAGCGAATGAAGAAGATCAGTTGGAAGCAATCATCAAAAGGTCAGTGTCTACTCCCCAGCTTCACTGAGCCCAGGCTCTACTTCCTCCCCTTTCTAAGATAATAGTTAACTAGTGAACACTGATTGAGTACTGACTCTAGCCAGGAACTGCTCTAAATGCTTACCCCACACTAAAATCCTCTATATCCTAATGATGGTATAGGTCCTTCATAACATCTGCTATATCCTCACAACAACTTTTGGAGAAAGGTAACCCCCATTTTACAGATGAAGGCACTGAGGCTCAGGAAGGTGAAACAGTTTCCCCCCCAAGGTCACACAGCTAGGGTGGCGGACCCAGGATCTGACCTTTAGCAGGCTCAGGTCAGAGTAACACCAAGTATGCTGCCTGCGGTGCTGGGGACAGACCACACTGTCCAATGCCTGGGACTGTACAGCGCCACAGGGGGGACGATGGGGACAAGAGAGATTTATTCTCCCTGAATTTCTGCCTGGGTTCTGGGGGCCACATGGATGTTGCCTCTACTCAGCTGGGAGCTGGGGGAGGGAGAGCTGCCTTGGGGAGGGGGTGCAGCTGGGGCCCCAGCCTCCGCTTCCCCGCCTCAGCCAGGCCTGGGCAGGACCACCCACAGGGTCATTTCTGGTCAGTTCTGTGGTTACCTCCCCCGCAGGGGAGGCTCCAGGTGTCCCAGACACCCAAAGTACCACTTTGGGAACCAATCTAGACACAGGAAAACAAATAAAGTTGAACTAGCACTGGCAGCTTCCAGAGACTGAGGAGGGCTGGGACACACGCATACAGGTCAGGAAGGGGCCCTGGAAAGAGCCCAAGTGACACCCTGGTGGGGTGGGGCACGGTAGGCAGAGGAGGCTCCCACTTCCCTTCCCGCCAGCCACAAGCTGCTCTAGCCAGCCCTGCCCCCACAGGAGCCACAGGAACCAGAACCTGTCACCACCCCCAGACAGGCCCACTCAGCTCTTCCAAACCTCAGTGCCATCAGCACAGCCCCCAACCACTAGGCAACTGGGGTTCGCTGTCTCCATTTTACCAGGGAGTTTTGAAAAAAGCTAGGGGAGGACAGCAGCCAGGCTCAGACCACAGACCCACGCTTGCAAAGAAGACAGGGCCCCCGCCTCTATCCTCGCTGCCTACCCCAGCTTCCAGGCCCAGGAGCCCAATGCAGGTTAGAGGCCAACGCCGGTTAGAGCCGTGTCCTCAGTGCAGAGCCCTGACTCCCTAAGGCCCCCACCCCTCCGCTCAGAGCAGAAGCAAGGTGAGCCCCAGGCAGTTCCACCCAGCTTCCTGCCTGCCCCTCTCAAGTCTGGCTCTAAGTCTCACAAAGTAAGTCCAAAAGGCTCATGAGAATCACCAGGGCAGTCAAAATGCAGATTCCTGGGCACTGCCCAAAATTGCCAACCAGAGACAGGGGCCTGGAGGCCCAGGAAGCAAGCAGAAGTCCAGACCCCAGGGAGCAGTGAGCAGAGGTGGGGCAGAGGGGGCCTGAGGAGCACAGGGGAGCCTGAGCTCCTGCTGCTTCCTCCTACATACCCCGCCCCTCAGGGATCTGGTTCCAGGGCCAGAAAGGGCTACAGCCGTGCCTTTGTGGGACTGACAAAAGCTAAGGGAATTAACAGGGTTTGAATTTCTCCTCTTGAGAGTAGGTGTGTGTGTGTGTGTATGTGAGTGTGCGCGCGTGTGCGCGCACGTGCGCGCCTCTGCCTGAGTGTGTGCACACACTCTCACACACCTCTGGGAGCTGCACCTTTCCAAACACCTGACAGCCCCTCCCACATCTCTTCTTCCAGGTTCCCCTATTGGGGCCCCCACCACTTGGGGGTCTGACTGCCCCTCTCAAGCTGTGGAGTGAGTCCAGGTTACCCTAGATGCTGTGGCCTGCACACTCCTCAAAGCCCCCTCCACCTCTGGCCCCAGGGGGTCCCTCTCCAGGATGGGGGGGCGCCTCTCCAGGATGGGGGAGTCCCGGGTGGTCGTCAGCAGCCAGCTAGAGTCTGGCCAAAATCTTCCCCGTGCAGACCCAGTCCGGGCCCCAGGGCTGCCTCAGCCCCTCTTCCTGCCAGCTGGACCACCCGTGCCCTTCTCTGCAGGCAAGGTCCGGTGTCCATACCAGCTCCCCGCCAACTGTGGGTTTCACGCCCGGCAGGGTCAGCATCCGGGCTGGCAGCTGCAAGCTGCCGCCTAGGGAAAAACCAGCTTCCCCTACTTGCTCCCGGCTACTGTGGGACACGCACGAGGCTTACGCCTCACACCTCACCGGGACTGTACGTGGTCAATATCACTGTACTTGGGAGTGGAAAAACCAGAGTCCGGATCCTGAAACTTCACTCACTGTGCGTGTCAACAGGCAAAGCCTGCATTCCCCCATCTGATGGTTCTCAGAGTGGGGTCAAGGATGAATGAGGCAAAAAGTAACTATAAGCACTGTGCTAAGCTATAATTCTCAGCAGCACCAGGAACTAACGTGTTTATTATCAAGGTAGAGATAAGTTCTCCTGAGGGAGTTGGGTGGAAAACTGGAAAGAACGCAAGTCTCAGGATTCGACAAACCGGCCTTCAAAGTCCGTAGGATCCCTTCCTTCGTCCTTGGAGTGGGGGTGATCCTGCCAAGGTCTCAGGCTCGTGAGAACTAAGGGCACTCAGATGCCCAAGGCATTTGGCACTCAAGACCGGAGCAGTCAACAGTCTTCCCACCCGTGCCGCTACCCCGTATGATCTTAGCAAGTCCTCTCATGTCTCTGGGCTGTTTCCTCATCTGTACCACAGAAACAGCACCTTCCTCCCAGCTGCCAGAGGACATAGGTAAAGCCCTAGAGAGCATAGGGCTGGTTCTCTTTCACAGGACCTCCTGGGACACAGGGACCTAGAGAGGTCCTGTAAACGCCAGAGAGCAGGAAGCCCACTCCAGGGGGATCAGGAGAGATTCTCCCCTGTGGCCCCAGGGGGATCCTCTGCCAGCAACATTTTCCTGGCCCTGGGCACCCTGCCCACTTGGCTAAGTCCCTCAAGGGGTCTTTGTAGAAGCCCCATTCCCTCGAAAGTCCAGGCCAGGCTGGTCCCAGAAGCCCTCCCAGACCTCCAGATAGAATGTCCTGTTCAGGGCTCAGGGCTCTGGATTCTTTGCTTATTCCTCACTGTCCCCTAAATTCAGAGTCTTGCCTGGACAAGAACCCATCTCCCCCCCAACACAGCGGCATGTACCCCACTCCCCACAAAGCACAGGCTCCAAAAATCAGGCCCAAGGAGACAAAGGTAGGACAAGCCCCCAGGGGAGACCCTCTTTGCAGCCTACCCTCTGAGGGGCTTTGGAGACATGGCCATAAAGGGAGGGCGGACCTCCGATGGCATGAGCCTGGAGAGGTGAGTCCTCTCCTTTGAGGGGGGGTATGAGTGGAAAGGAGGGAGAAGGGAACAGCTTCTTGAAGGAGGCGGGCTTCAGAGGCCCCACAAGAAATTTCTGGAGCAGAGAGAGTCAGACACCCATACCTCCCGAACCCACTTCCTCCACTCCTTTGATAAGGTCAGGAAATATGAAGTAACCAGGAGCAGGGGTGGGGGCAGGGAGACATGACAAATGCCAGGATTTCAGAACCTCGGCCCTGCTGAGTAACCACAGCAGGGAGGAGGAAGCAGCCCTTGCCAAACCCAGGGGTTACAACACCCCTCGCTCCCCGCCAGGCCACAGGGCCTGCCCCGCCCCCTCACCTGACTCTGGAGCTCACTCTGTTGCTTGAGGCGGAGGTTTTCCGGGGTGTCAGCCACCATGGTGAAGGACTGCTTGGGGTAGTGTCTGAGGAACAGAAAGAAAGAGGGAAGGTCACTCTGGGGAAGGGGTAGGAACCTGTGGGCTTCTCACAGGCCTGAGTCTCCTGGAAACTTCCTCTTATCCATGGGCAGCCCCTGCCCTGTTCAGCAGCAGGACCACGATGTGTACCAGCCTTGGCTGAGGTGGGGCAAGCATGTCTCAGACTTGGCCGGGGCCAAACCAGGAAGACATATCAGGCCTGAGGGGCTGGCTGGCCATGGAGAGCTGTCCTGAGCCAACGGAAGGCCCTGGGGACAGTGTCTGAGGGTTTCAGATGGCCCTTGTTTGGAGAGAATCCATGTCTTAGAATCTAGCATCCAGCGGGGTTGAGAGGCCTGGGCTGCCCAGGACAGCCCCACCAGCCGGCGGCCAGAACAAAGCGTCCAGCTAAAGGTAGAAATGGAGACCAACCAAGCAGAGGAAGGGCAGGAGGGATGTGGAGACAGAAGTAAAGGAGAAAGGAAATGAAACAGACCGAGCAAAGGGGAAAAAGAGACAGACAAACCAAGAAACAGACTCTTAACTCCAGAGAACAAACTTATGGCTAGCTAACCAGGGGGCAGGTGGTTGGGAGATGGGTGAAAAACATTATGGGGACTAAAGAGTGCCCTTGTGATGAGCACTGGGGGATTAAAATAAAAACTTAGCAGCGCCTGGGTGGCTCAGTCCGTTAAGCCTCTGCCTTCAGCTCAGGTCATGATCTCAGGGTCCTGGGATCAAACCCTACCCACATCGTGGTCTCTGCTCAGTGGGGAGCCTGCTTTCCCCTCTCTCTGCCTGCCTCTCTGCCTACTTGTGATCTCTCTGTCAAATAAATAAATAACAGCTTTAAAAAAATAAATAAAATAAAATAAAAACTTAAAAAAAAAATAGTAGTAAAGGGGAATGGGACATGCATATCGGGGGGTGGGGGGATGTGGGGGAGCTTCCTGGAGGAGGTGGTAAGAGAGGAAAAGCACACAATCCAGAGTGGTATTATGAAGGGCTAACGTGGTCTTACTTAACTGGAAGGTAGGTGAGACATTGGCTTGACGTCAGAAAATCAGCCTGAGGCCCTCAAGTGACAGGTAACGCTCTAACAATGGTTGATGTGTGCCCAGTGTCTCAGTTCATCAAATCCCCACAAATGCCCTATTTTCCTGCTTTGACAGAAGGGGGAACTGAGGTTCAGACAAGTTAAACAATGTGGCCAAAGCACAGGGGCAGTAAGTCATGGCGTCTAAATTTGTATCCCGTGTCCCCAGGGCCCAGCATCCTGAACCAAACCCTCCTGATCCCGGACACAGGGCAGACCAGGAGCCTGTGCCTCAGAAAGAGGACTGGCTTGGAGGTAACAGGAGCTAGGGCAGCCCTTAGAGGGAAACCCACAGTGACCTCCAGGATCAGGCAGGCCGTGTCCCCTCAATTCCCAGAAGAGGAAACAAGTGTTGTGATGCAAGGCACTTAGCACTTAGCTGATTTCATAATTCATTTATTTATCACTGGTTTCTTGTCTTCTCTCTACTTCTCCATGATGTGAGGGGTTCTGGTCTCTTTTGTCCACAGATTTATCCCAAACTCCTTCAAACAGAACCTGGTGTTAACAAACGTATGTTGGATAAATGATGTCCCACCAGGCACTAAAGCTGGGTCAAGACTAGAACTCAAGTCTCTCATGCCCCCCTTGGTCATGCCAAAGGTCCCCAGCAAACCAGCTAGAGGAACGGCAGCCCTGAGTCACTGCTCTGTGGGAATGTGCTGGAATGGGAAACGGCTGCGGGTCCACATGGGCTCCAGATACCTCAAGGGTTGGCTAGCGGCTTCTCTGAGCAGGAGCTGAGGTCTGGCCATTTGCAGCCCTGGGTGATGGACACCTCACCACGACCGTGACCACCTGCAGATCGCCGCGTCACAGACTGTCCTCAGGTAAGCAGTGGAGCGCCTCCTTCCAGGTATGTTCAACCCTGGCTGGCCTGGCCGACAGGCCCTAGAGCTGGCCTCCTACTGTGTGCTCACCAAAGCTGGAAGGTTCCTGGGGGGAGGGGGGAGGCGCCCTGAGCAAGAGCTACCGGTGAACTCATGACTTCCCTGAGCCACCACTTGTGAAGGGCAGGACTGGGGTTTGCAGAACTAAACCAAGGTCGGGGGTGGGGGGGGTTGACTAAAATGGACACAGAGCTGGGCTCTGGCCCTGCCATGGACTCGCTGGGTGAGTTCAGCATATCCTTTTTCTTCCTGGGCTAGTTTCACTGTCCAGGACCCAGGTGCTCCCAGCTGTGCCCCTCCCCCAGCCTCCACTGCTCCACCTGGGTCCTGCCTCCCAGTTAGGCTGAGCCCTCTGCTCCTCCAGCAGCGAGGGAGGGAGAGGACAGAAAAGTAAACACAGGTGCCTACAGCTGGCGGGGCTAAGGCTACCGCAGGAAAGCTGGGCCACCCACAGCCCAAGTGCTCCCTTCAAAATTCCTCCGCAGTTCCAGAAAAAGGGAGGGCCCACTGGGAGTCTGTTTCTGGAGATTAGGAAGAGACCGGCAGGAGGGATCCAAGTTCGGATCTCTAGCAGAACTGGCTGGCCCTGAGGGCCTAGGAGGGAAGCCTCGAGACAGGACCCTCCCACCACATCAGGGCCCTTTAGAAGGTGTGAAGGTGTCCGCAGGTACTGCAGGTGTCACGGGGTAGGGAGTGTGGAGAGGAGAGTATCACTGGCAGAGAAGAGAGGTGGGCTCCTAAAGCAGGGGGACCAAGGGGAAGACCTCCCGGGCAGCTCTGGTCAGTTTCCAGATGACGTCACTCAGCACTGGGTGGGGAAGGCTGGCGGGCAGCAAACACACGTTTGCCAGTCTACACACCTGGGCTTTCCCATCTGCCTGAATGTCCAAGGTTAACATGGAGTGCCAGTTCTGGTGGCCCAAGGACAGCCCGACACAGGTGGATGACATGCCCCCCCCCCAAATCTGCAGTTACGAGGCTCCTTTGTTCCTCACACCCACAGATTACAGAGACGGGCCCTCCGCAGTGGCGCGTGTCTCTGAGATGCAGGGGCCAGTGGGTCCCTTGTCTCTGCCGCTGCACCAAAGCAGTATCAGGACAGTCTCCCACCCCTGCAACAGGCAGCAAGGGCCTCTGGATGGGACCGTCAGGTGTTTAACCTTCACTTTGGAACCACCTTGACCCCCAGATCTCAGCCCCCCACAGCCAATCCCATCAGAAGGGAAGGGGAGACCAGCCTAGATGCTCACGCAGCTTAATCTGGAGGGAAGGTGGGGGGAGAGATGGGGAAGATTTTAATCCTGCATCAGATTAAATAGATTCAAGAGGAGCTCCAGAACCTCTAATCTCTTAGCCCACCGCCTCCTGGACCCCAACCCTGGACCAGAGGAGGGCAGGCAGACATCTCTTCCTCCTGCTGGGTCAAACCTGTCCCCTCCCCACAGCCCTGGGCCCCTGACGAGACAACCCTGCCTTTCCCTTCCCCTGCTCACTGTGCTTCAGGTTCCCATGGCAACCCCATCCTCAGCTCCAGGCAGGAGAGCAGAGCAGAAGCAGACAGAGAGAGGCTGTGGGGGTGGGGGGTAGAGGCGCAGACGCGAGGGTGGCTGAGGACACCCAGGAGGGCAACACCAGGAGGCTGTGAACTCAGGATCCTCGCAGACAGTGTCAGTGAGGAAGACAGGTGCCATGAGTGTGTGTCAGGGTGGGGGGGAGGATACACAAATGTGGATGCTGTGCCCTTCCCCCACCCACACAACTGCCTTCCAAGAAGCCTGCAACTGATCTGACCTGCTTCCAGAGATAATTGCTGGAAATTCTACCTTTTCCATCCCTCTCTCAGGGATTCCCATCTCCTCAGGTTGGATCTCTCCCTACCCACCACCCGCAGATCCCAGTCGGGATGAACAGATGTGCGTGGAAGCCAGTGCAGGGCGCTGAGGCCACTGAGGTCATGAGGGGTTACCACCTCTGCTAGTGACCCTGCTGGGACCCCAGCCCCACCAACAGCCCAGAGCCAGGGTGGGAAGAACTGGGTGTTCCAACCCTACCTGGAGCTCGGCGCAGAGCACAGCTGTTCTTTGTCCCTTCTGTGGGCCAGGCTGCACCCAGCCCCTTGTTTCTTTCTCCCAGCAGTGGGCCCTCAGTTATGTCCCTCCCCGCCTTTGACAGCTGCCATCAGCTGCTCTGGGGAAGAGAAGGGCATGGAGACAGCCCAAGTCCACTAGGAGGGGAAGCTTTGGGGGTAGAGCGGGAGACCACGGAAAGAGATCTAGCAGCTATGAGAGCAAGGACAGGGAACAGCAGGCCAATCAGGCAGCGGCTGGCAGCAGCGAGGACCTCTAGGAGAATTTACAGGCACACGAAGTGACTTCTTGATAAGACTATGTCCTGTGCCCCGTCTCTCTTGAAATCCGCCACAAGGCTTTGGGCTAGAAAAGGCAGGCATTATCATCGTGCCCATTTTACAGATAAAGAAACTGATGCTCAGTGTCAAGGGCAAAGACCTTGCCCAGGGCACTCCCCCTCCCCACAAGGGCCCCGGCCATCTAGGGGGAGGCTGACATCTCTCTCAGATGGACCCCAGCCCAGACCGCTAGCTCCCAGAGCTCTGGGGAAAGATGCACTTGGCAGGGTGGGTCTTGAGCAAAGTACTTTATCTTTCAAGCCCAACCAGTTCCTAAGCTTGGTCATTATGAGACCCTCTGGGAGTCAGAAGCCACTTACTCAATACTTTTCTAAAGCAGGAGCGCCTGGGTGGCTCAGTGGGTTAAGCCTCTGCCTTCAGCTCAGGTCATGATCTCAGGGTCCTTGGATCAAGCCCCACATCAGAGGGAGCCTGCTTCCCCCCTCTCTCTGCCTGCCTCTGCCTATTTGTGATCTGTCAAATAAATAAATAAAAATATTTAAAAAAAAAAAAAAAACCTTTTCTAAAGCAGGTGTCTCAAGAGGGGAGAGTGACCTGCATGGTTGTGGGTGAAGGGTCCTCTGCCTCTCCTGGGTTTGCCCTAAGGACCTCTGAGTCAGCTTCCTGTTCAGAAGGGCAAGGAGGGCAGGGAGGATGCTGAGAAGTGGTGAGGCTCCCACTATAGACACACTGGTGACAGGGATAGCTTACAGGACACAGCCCTGCTCCGCTCCTGCCCTCAGCCGCATTCCAGAGGCAGAGCCAGAACCAGAATAGACCAGAGATCCTGAAAGCCCGCTCCCCCTTTCTACAAGCAACCTGGCCCCTTCCAGCCTTACACCCCTTCAAAAACCACAGCTTTTTGTTCAGGGAGGAACAAAAATACATCAACAAAAGCAACAAGGAGCCTTTGGTTTTACCAAAAGAAAAAAAAAAAAAAAAAACCAGCCCCTACATCCTGCCTGTGGAAGGAGCTGCTGATTCCCCTGCTGGGAAAACTGCCCATGTTGGGGGGGGGAGCTCCTTTCTAACCCAGTTTCTCACTCGTCTCCCAGGCCTGAGGGGCTGAAATGGTGGGGACAGGAAGCAACAAGGAAGCATTGTTTGACCAGAGGGGGGAAAAAAAAAAAAAAAAAGAGCCGCCAGAAAGATCAAGGCCAGACATGAAGAAGAACTTACCAGCCCTCAGGCATGAGAGACAGGATGAAAACTCAAAGCTGGTACCCATCCCTGATGGCAGAGTACATTAAGAGAAATGATTCTGCCAAGGTGGGGAAGGCATGCAAACACTGGGCCTCAGTTTCCTCATCTCTAAAATGGGCGGTTAGGAAACAATCCCTGAGGTCCCTTGAGGCCCCGACAACTCTGAGTGGTACTGGCCCTTTGAGTCTGCCTTCTCCATTCCAAACACACATCACACACACCCCTCTCACTCCCGCTCCCAGCCAGCGCTGCACCTGCTCCCTGGGACGTCTGATCCCACTGTTCCCAATCAGAGGCAGGAAAGAGGGAAGTAGAAAACTCCAGGCCCTAGTCCCCGATTTACCCACTAATGTCCCCTCCCTAAGTGTAGCTGGGATTCGGGACAGTTTGTGAGAACCCAGAGACATTCTGAGCCGGCAACCCCAGGAGCACAGGCCCCACCCCACACTCGGACACCGGAGGGAAGAAGCAGGGCGACAGTCCCTTGTTCTCCAGAGTCAGCCATCTCCATCCGCCCTCTTCAGCCCCTCACCATACAGCTCAAGGAAACTGACAGAAGGATCTGGAAATCTGCAGTCAGTGAAGAGGTGGGGAAGGTGCTTCTGAGTGTCCTCCCTTCCTTCCCCGGCCCATGTCCACTCCCACACTCAACACCCCCAAAAGCTGGTTCCCCTCTCTGCCTGGCGTGTGCGGCCTCCGTGAACTCCTGGCTCCCAAGGAGGAGGGAAAAGGCCCATTTCTCCCCACTCGCACCCCACCCACCCATGACCTCCACATTCCGGGACTATGTGCATGGAGACAAAGGGGCAGGTTTGTGGGTGTGGACACATCAGCCCCCCTTACACAAAACATAGTTTACAAAACAAATAATCGAGGGCATAAATATTCCTTTAACCAAGGGAGCCAGCAGGCTCACCCCACCTACCTAGAAGTTTCGCGAAAGCATTTGAGGGTGGTTCTTGTACCTCCAGCCACTGTGCAAAAGCGGGAAGGCACACCTCTCCCTTGCCACAGCAGTGGCTGTGCCTGGGAGCTGTGAACACACACGCCGCCCAATCCATCTGACTCCCTGGCATTTCTCCCCGGCCCCACACCCACGCATGTGCGTCTGGATACGCATGAGGCACGTGTTTATTAAGGCCCCATCTGTAGGGGCCCCTGACCGCCCAGCAGGCTGGCTATAAGCTCTCGCCTGAGTTCTCTTTCCTGTCTAACCCTGAAACAAGTCTGGTGCAGGGAGGGAAACAGAAGAGGCCTTTTTGCTGCTCACAGTCACTTTATGGAACATTTTAAAATCTCAGTCTTGAGAAGCCACCAGGGAATGACAGCCAGCCTTCTTCTCTCTTGACCACCTCCCCCTGCAAGATTCTGGCTCAGGGACTGGCCAAAAATAGGCACACCATAGAAGCCTCCCTGCACGCCAAAGTCACACCCTCACCCACTGAGGGGGCACGGTCCCACTCCCTGGCCAAGTGCCAGGAGAGATCAGCAGCCCCTCTGGGGAAGACCCAGAGGAGCTGAGAAGGAAGGAAGCCAGGCCCAAGGTCTACAAGGCAAAGCTGGGAGCGGGGTGAGAGCACAGCTACCCCCTGGGAAACCCCAAGATTTAGAAACCTGAATGCCACCGAAGGATGGGGCCAGAGGCAGAAAGGAAACAGGAGGGAATGAGAGGGGATGTCAGCACAGGGCCTGGCCCGTGGCAGGGGCTCACCCTCTTTGGTCTAGGGGCCGGCATCCCTGAGACATCCCTAAGACACCCGGCATCCATAACAGGGGAGAAACTGAAGGTCAGACAGGTGCAGAGGGTACTTCCTGCAGGCCAGGCCTACTACATTTGGCTTCTTCTGGACTCACCAGATCAGGTGTGCGGGCCAGACCCACTGCTCAGCAGATGCCCTCCCAGCTGAAGTGAGAAAGGACTGGGGGAATGGGGGGCCAACCTGCTTCTCAGGCAGGGTGGGGAGGGGGGTGGCAAGAACCTTGGGGAAATAGCACCCAGGAAGAGATTCAACTTCTGCCCCTCCCTGGAGACCCCAACCCCTGCAGGAGCCCTCACCCCACTTACTGCGACCTCTCTGGGAGAGGGTAGAACAGCTAAGCTGGGACTCTGGCACTAGGCTGAGAAGATACGGAGAGAACAAGGACAAGCCTCTGATTTCTCTCGCCAACTCCCATCGCTCACTGAATTCTAGGCTACTAGAGTCTGAGCCAGAGACATGAGAAAGCATCAATCCCTGCCACCCACGCCAGGCTTGGGGCTCTGCCACACTTCGGCCTTGGAGGGGCAGAAGCTCAGCAGATGCCCAAAGGAGCCTTGGGGCCCAGAATCCAGCTTCACGTGGTCCAGCCACGAAGGGGTTAAACTGCCCCTGGCCTCTGGCTTCACTGAACCCCACCCCACTCCCCAACGGAGGGAGGAAGTGGCAGAGAATCAGGGCTTGTGTGAGCCCTTAAGAATTCTAAGAATGTCCCATTTCCCTTGGGGGGGTGGGGGGGGTTGGTAGGGGAAGAAGATCCGTGGAAGCTAATAGAAAAGCAGAGGCAGCTGCAGAAGAGCCAGGACCAGGCTGTGACCCTCCTTCTACCCAGGGGCAACCTTCCCAGTGCCCCAGTCTCACCCAGAAGGGACAGTGTCCAAGCTGCCCAGGGACAAGACATGGTGGGGTTAAGAGGCGACTGGGGTGCTATAAGCAAGAGACAGCCTTTCAAAGGGGTTTCAGCCCCCCAGACCCTTTAGTCAAGTCCCATGGTTCCCCTCCTTGGTGAACTTCAGTTGCGAAGAGCCTCCTGACTGAGAAAAAGCCAGGACTCAAGTCAGATCCTGGCTTTTTCTGAATTTTCACTTTGCCACTACTTAGTGACTTGACCTTCTAAAGCCCTCATCTGCCAAGGGTGCCGTGAGGTCACACACACGTGGCAGCCCCCACATGGAGTTTACACTTGCTACACAGGAGGTCAACTTGAAGGCGGTAAATTTTCTGAACTGCCCAGGATGGGAAGAGGGTGTCCCGGATAGAGTCGCACCCCACCTCTCCCTACCTCCCTGCAGCAGGACGGGTGGCAGGACCCAGTAGGTCCCAGTGCAGCAGGAACAGAACCCCAGTCAACTCCACTGGGAAGGACAAGGATTCTATAGCCAGGAGGGAAGAGATCTGCCCCTGGGGCCACGGCCCCTGCAGGCTGCCCCCAGTTATCAGGGGGCGAACATCAGAAAGGGCTACAGCCAGAAGCCCCCAAAGCCTAAGGTGCTGACCTTCTGATAGGGGGCAGGGGAGAGAAAGAAATGAGGGAAGGCAAACACAACAGGGCAGAGCACCGTGTCCTCAAGGGCCCCTCTCTCGCAGTAGGGTGCAGTGGAGGGAACATACCTGCCTGGCAGAGAGCAGCATGGTTACTGGGTCTGAACCAGCCTCTCAGACATGGGTCTGGCCATGTCATTGTGGGCAAGTCCATTCCCTTCCCCAGCCTCAGTTTCCCTCCCTGTAAAACGGGCCTATGAGCTGCCCTTACTTCATCCTGCCCAGGTGAGGACTAAAGGTGATGAGTGCTTATTCCTGCGGTAGTGCTGGGCAATATCCCCAAACAGGAGGGAGGATGGGGGAGGGGGGAGACTCACACATTGCAGTAAGGGGTTGGGGGGGGAACTCACGCGTTGCAGTAGGGGGTCTTCTCGTAGCCCTTGTAGTTCTTCATGTTGAGTGTCATCTTGCAGGTCTCGCAGTGGAAGCATGCTTTGTGCCAGAACTGGGGACAGAGGCAGAGGGAGCACAGCTGTGAGACACTGGGACTCAGAGAAGGGGGACTCGGGCCCTAGAAGGAGCACTCCGTCCCAGGGACTGGATCACAGCCTCAGGTCACAGGCTCCGGCAGACATGCTGGGTGAGTGGGGGGAAAAGGCCCCCAGAAGGTTGGTTCCACCTCCCCCAGACCACTTCTGCTGTCCCCACTCCCCCCCCCAAGCTGGAGAAGCCTCATTGCTGATGCAAAGTTGCACCAGAGTTGCTAAGAAGCCATCACTGCTGAACTTGAAGGGGCAGCTCCGTGGCCTTGACAAGGTCTAGAGAAGCCGATGGAGGCGGGCCCGGTGGCCATGTCCTGGGCAGGAAGCCTTAGGAAGCCTTACTCCCACTCCAGCCCCACCCCCACCGCAAGGCTGTTCCTGCTGTCACCTCCCACCTCCTTGAGGCTCCCTGTGACCATGGTGGGGTGAGTGCCCCAAGCTCTGGTCACCACACCCATGCCCTTTCTACCTTCCCTCACCCTTCTCCCAGCCCCAGCCAGGGAACTGGTAGGAGAGCCCCCCACAGGGGCTCGCTCTCCCTGGAGGCACTACATAGCTCTGCTTGGAGGCTTATGCCACAGTGGGGACATCAAGTCAGGGCCCAGGCCTCCAAGCCATTTCCATGTCTGTAGAGTGAGAACAGTAACAATGAGGAGTCAATGAGAAATCACCTATACAGGGGCATCTGGGTGGCTCAGTGAGTTAAGCCTCTGCCTTCAGCTCAGGTCATGATCTCAGGGTCCTGGGATCGAGCCCCACATCGGGCTCCCTGCTTGGCAGGGAGTCTGCATCCCCCCTCTCTCTGTCTGCCTCTCTGCCTACTTGTGATCACTCTCTGTCAAATAAATAAATAAAATGTTAAAAAAAAAAAAAAAGAGATCACCTATAGAGCACTCAGCACAAGCACTCAGCTTGGCCCCTCTGGAACGTTAGGTGCTGGGCACTGCGACAGGTATAAACCCACCCCCAGGGGCGCATCAGCTCCCAGTGGAGGTCTGTGTGTGCTGGGGAGCAGGCAGGGGGTGGGGTGCCTCTACTGGCCCAACCACAGCTACAGCGCATGTGCATGTGCGAATGAAGGGAGCAAACCATGGGGTGGGACAATCGAGGGGAACAACCGGTGCAACAGAAGTGCTCCCATCCTGAGAAATGTTGATCCTCACTGGCAGGCAATCCCCTGCCAGGGAAATAGAGATCCTGCCCCAGGTAGCCCAGAAAGAGATCAATACCAACCTGGAGTCCAGCTTTCAGGATCCCAGAATCTAGGCTATCTGCTGACCTGGCTGGTCCCTCTCTGCCCCATTTCCTAGTGGTCAGAGGAAGGCACTCCTGACCCCTCAGAGAAGGAGGCCGGAAGCCAGGGAAAGGCCTAGGGGGAGACTTCCGGAGGTGCTCAGCACAGAGCTGGCTCTCAGCCCTGTGTCAAGGAAATCCCCCTAGTCAGTGCTCTTCAAAATGTGCTGCCCTGCCAAGGGGTGCTCCTGGGTCACTCTGGAGGAGGGGGCAGAAAAATGGAAGCTGAGAGGCTAGGATACCACCTCCTCAACCCTGGCCCCCCTCAACCAGAGACCAGGGGATAATCTGGGGGTAAGAGCCACTTTCCCTATCAAGGAGACTGGCCCAAGGTGGAGGAGTAAATGAAGTGGTAGGAGACCCACTCTTTAGGGAAGAAGGCCAACAGGAAGTCTGGAAGCAAAGGCATGGCTGTCAGCTTGGCCTTTACCCCCACCTGGGCCTATCCCAGAGCCCAGCCCTGACTCCTCCCAGTACGAAACCCATACACACACAACTGGCTGGAAAACGAGACCGGGGTAGTCCCGGGCCCCCATCAGTGCCCCCAAGTGACAGCCCCCCTCTCTCCCCCAGTGCCTGGGAGGTGCTGGCAGAGTGCCCCAGCCCCGTCACCACCCAGTCTGCTGGCCTCTGCCTGCCTAGCGGCACAGGCCCCTTGCCTGGGCCTCCACCTCCCTGCCACCCCCTCAGGGGCCTGCCAGGAAAAACATTCTCTGGAATCCGGACCATGACCCACTTTCACACACACACATACGCAGGAATATGCACTGTCCTAGGACTGGGGACCTCCAAAGCTGCCTCCTGACTGACTTGGGGGAGACACAGGGCAAGAAGGAGATGGCCAGGTCCCCGCACCGGGGGTGGGGGGGCGAACCCCTCAGGAAGGGGGGCAGGGCATACTGGAGAGGCTGGGGGTACAGGACTGCCACAAGAAACCTCCCAGCTGTCTTCTGGAGGAAGGGGAGCCTCCAGGAGGGGAAGGCGCCCATTTCCATAGACGGTCCATCCCCCCCTCACCCTCAGAGACCCCATACTCCGTCACTCGAGAAGCAGTGGGGGGCTCAGGAGCGGGATCATGGAAAGGAGAGTGGACTGACGGCCTCCAGCAGCGCTACTGATCTCAGGCTCCCCGTCCACAGAGTGGTCTCACAGAGGTGCGCGACAGGGGCATGTGAGGGACGGGGTGACCCAGATGCAGGCTCCAAGCCCAGCAGGGAGAGCCGCTTCCAGTCATTTCCCTCCTCCCTCTAGGGGAGGGCTCCAAGGTTAAAGAAAATCCAGTAGCTCCGACTACTGTGTCCTCTTTGGACAGGGGAGGGGAGAAGTGGAAGGGGGAACAGACGATGGCCCTTGGGGGCCAAGTTGGGGCTGCAGACCCCAAGGGGATCCCAAGATGAAGGGGACCCCATCCCTGTTTCCATCAGGTCTGGTGAAGGACGCAGGGAAATCAGTCAGTACAGTCCCACGATGACCTATCTGCCTCCCTCCCCTGCTCCGACTGCCCTGGCCCAGAGCCAGAGATCCCCCACCCTTTCCTGGAGGCCCCAGGTAAGATTTCAGAGAGGCATGCCTGAGACTCTAGCCTCAGGGGAGCAAAGTACACTCTGGGTACTGCTCTAATCCTTCCTGCTGCCTGCAGGAAGTGTACTGTTTCCTTGTCACAAAAACCAGAGCTGGGGGGGCCAGTTAGAAGCCTCTCAGCCCCTCTCCAGGCTCCGGAGGTACCCACGACGCTCCTCCACCTGCACCTCCAAAGCTGCCATCCGTTCCACTGCAGACCCATTCCACAGGAAGGCAAATGGAGGCTGATGCGGGCAGAAGCCAAATCTCCCACACTGGTGGAGGCTTGGGCCAGCCTCTCTCTCTGGAAGCACCATGCAGGGGCGGAAGGGTTTCTCACAGCTCTGGGGGAGCGGGACGTGGCGAACCTCAGATCACTGTGCCTGCAGCCTGGCACCTTGCCCTCTGCGCCCAGCCCAGGCTACCCGGGGTGGCCATGAGTCAGGGTTAGAGGGTGAAGCCGTCCCCTCCCTTCCTGTTGCCAAGGGTTACAGAGCCTCCCTCCTCTGGGAGCAACACCAGCTATACCCTGGCCAGGCTGCGGTCACCACCCTAGCTCTGCTGGCCACCTGGGCTACTGGCTTAAAGGCACAGACCCTGGCTGTACCTCCCCAATTCTCGAGGGGGAGGTTACCATTCCCAGTGCTCCAGCTCCACACAGGAGCCCAGGCCCAGAACATTCCTCAGGCCGGGGTCAGGAAGTGGACCACTAAGGACATTAGGAGACGGTGTAAATCAAAGTACCTTTTGTGAACACAGAACAGACAGAAAAGCTGAGCACAAAGAACTTTAGATTTGAATTCCAGCTCTGGCTGAGGGGGAACAGCCACATGATGTCGGAGCCTCCATGGACGGGGTTCATAATTTATAGGAGCAATCACATCTGTTTTGTGAAGACGGAACCTGGCGCGTCAGTCAGTAGTAGCTACTATGAACGGATGGTCACGAAGATCGTGGGGTGCGCTGAGCTTCAGCTAGGAAAGTGGGGCACCACGGCTATTCGACTTGTCCTTTCTCACATCTAGCCCAGCCACCTTCTACCTTGCTGCCCCCTGTGGCGGGGTGGCTCAGACCACCAGAGCAGAGCGCCCTCTGGCCAAGGTGTTCCAAGTGGACCGAACAGTCCACAAATCCTCTACCCCTCCCGAATGTCTCCACCAGTTTTTAGGGTCCTGGCAAAGTAAGCCAGGGGACAGCATCCTCGACAGTACAGATCCCCAGATATAAATGCTTCCCCAGAGGGTCCAGGACAAAACTCCAACCTTTTCCAAACGTCAAGGACGTTCTGAGTCACAGACTCCTCTCTTCCCCAAAGGCCCCACAGCAACCATTCAGAGAGCCCGGCACAAAGCAGGTGCTCAATAAATATTTGCTGAATGAATGAGTGAATGAGGTCACCCCATTTCTCCCCCAACCCTAAGCCTAGAAGTCCTCTGGGAAAGCACATTCTGACCTCCCTCCTCAAATGCCATCATCAGCAATGCATATTTATTCAGCATGCAAAGCATGCTGCAAGCTGCAGGTTGGGGACAGGTTGGGGGCAGGGTGGCCATTAGAGGTGACACAGCCTTTACCCACCTAAGCCTTTGAGAGATAAAGCTCAGGGAGAAGAAAAAACTAACAGCAAGGACGTCGCTTGTGCTCTGGGTCACAAGGTGAGCTATGTACCATAGGGAAATCATAGTGAAATGTGTCTAATTTGACTCTCTCCTATAGTAAATGGGAGGCCTTGGGAAATTGGTTAGCAACCACACCTATGAGACGGAATGCTTCCCCCTCCCAAGTCTCAGTCATCTGGGCACCAGGTCCCTAGTCCAAGCACCTGTCCTTACTGCATAGACAGAGTTGGGAGGATTAAGTCTTAACACCTGAATATTCTAGGCCTGCTGCTCAGTGGAGGTGGGGGCGGGGGTCTCCCCAAGGCCATCACCTGTAAGGAGGGCTCTAAAAAGGAGGAAGAACCAACTTCCACTTCCCAGGGCAACCCAACCTGAATGTCTTCTTCTAGGTAGGGTAAGAGAACCCCTGGAGAAGCACGTTATAGAATCCCTACCCCCTCACCTCTGGCACCCAGCACCAAAAGACTTTATAAGGGAGCTGGATGTCGGGCTGGACCGAGTATCCCAGAAAGACAGGCAGGACACAGAGTGCATGCACCACATCCCCTGCAGGCACTTTAGTACACTGCTCCACCTCCAATGAAATGACATCATTCATACCCGTAAGACAGATGGTGAATACTGAGGCCTAAAGCCATTCATAAAGCTTGTGGGAGCAGACCCAGAACTAAGACCAAGTTTCCCAACTTCCGGCCTAGCAATCCCTCCACTATATATAGCTTCTGCCTTATAAAGGTGAAAGAGCCTACAGCCTCTTCCCAGTTCATGACTATGGAGAGAATGGGGGGAAGGGGGATTTGCGGCACATGGAATGCAGAGGCCAAAATGCAAGATGCAGAGGCCAAAGTAGGCGAAACCCCAGTGTGCAAGGACAGTTAGCTCTTCAGCCTGTGCCTCCAAGCTTAAGTCCTGCCCCCCAGAAGCTGGCAGGGTCTCTGGGAAGCTCAACACCCCCACTGTTTATGCCCACAATATGGCCCTCCTCTTCTGCCCAGCCAAATCCAGGAAAGACAATGAAACAGCAGAAACACATACATATGCCCATGTATCCCATATGCCCATGTATCTCCTTCCTCCAAGAGCAAGTTCAAAATTATTTCAGGCCTACTCCCATTGCCCTGACTCAGAGGCTAAAGATCATGGGGGAAGCTCCAATCCCAAGGGGGAGGGAAGAGACAGAAAGAAGCCAATGAACTATCCTTTCCCAAACAAAACCTGGCTCCAGGTGCTCAATGAAGTTGGCCCCAGGGTTCTGCACCCCTCTTCCATCCCATGCCCCTCAACCCCTACCAGTTCAGACAAATCAGAGGGGTATTTGGATCTGGGGTCAGCTTTGGGAGGTGAGTGAAAGGCCTGCCAAGGAAGGAGACAAAATCAGAGAGACTTCTCCTGCAGAGTGGAAAGAATATGCAAAGGGGAGGCATCGCCTTAGGATCTTAGGGAGCTCACAAGACCAGATCCTACCCCAAACTGCTGGAAACACCCAGTTCTACTCTTCACCCCCCTCCAAAAGTATAATAGCAACCAGATGAACAAGTCCAACATGGATGGGGGGGGGGGGGGCAACGCGTAAGGGCCCCTAGGGGACTGTGAATTTCTAGAAGGCCACCTTTCCCTCTCCCTAACACCTCCCCCTTTTCTTGGCTTCCCCTGAACTCAGCCAACCCCACCCTCCATTGGGGAAACCTGCTTTGAAAAGTTAGCTCTTTGTTCTACACGCCGGTCTCAGGCTCTGAGCACAATTTCAGGAGATCTCTGCAAAGCACCCTCCACCCACCCTACTTCAGCACCCGACCCCGCCCCGCTCTGGCTGGGCGGCCCAACCCCGGGAGTTGGCTTCTAATTTGAGGTGGGGGCTGGGAAGCTATGGAGGAGGTCCGCTAGTCCATTAAGCGCGGAACCACCGAGGGGGGTGCAAGTCGTCCAAAAAAAGGGGGTCTCGCAGTGGGGCTTGGGTCCTTATTCAAAGCCCAGTTCACCAGATGCAACACTCGCCGCGGATAGCCCCCGCCCCCGGTCTCCAGGCCCTGAAGTCCGGCCATTTGCGGCCAGAGCTGACGGTTTCGCTGAGCCCCCCAGCCTCTGCCCCGCCCCCCCGTCGCCCCCTCCCCCAGCGCCCCGCGCTTCCGCCTACTTGGCGCTCAGCGCGGCGGGGAGAGGGAGCGGCAGTCTCCTCTCACTCTCCCGGCCTGGGGGCGGGACTGCACCCCTAACCTTCCCCCACCCCCCAACCCCCACCCCGGGGCCTGGCCACCCTACTCCTCTTCCGTCCTCCCAGCTTCAGGGCACAGAGCTCTACTATTCGCCACTAGTGGCTGCAGCCACGCGTGGACTCCTTGCCGCGCCGCAGATCTCCCGGTTTCCAGGCTGGGGTCTGTCCCCACACCCCATGACACCGCCCTCCGTCCCTCCTCCCGGGATCGTGGGGATGAGGCGGCACAGACCCGGCCCTTCTCTCCTCCCCTAATCCGAAGCATTGCTCGGGGACTGCAACGACGTGCCTCCCGATCCCGGGGCTCACCTTATCCAGACAGTTCACCTTCTCCGTGGGGTACACGATCTTGCCGCACCGGGCGCAGTTGGGATTCATGGCTCCGGGAAGGGTTGGGGCGGGGACGCCCGAGCTCGCGCGCGTTCTCTTTCCCTGGAGCGAGCTGGCGGGAGGCGGCCGCGGGTGCAACTACTCAGTGAGCGGCGACGGCGGCTGGAGCTAGGAACTGGCCTCCGCCTCCGCCCTCCTTCCCCTAATAAACACAGCGGGGAGGAGGGGCTGCACCGGGGCGGGGACGCGCCGCGGGCGCGGGCAGGGGCGCGCACGGGCAGCGCGCTTCCCGGGCGACGTGGGGCTTCGCGGGGGCGGATTCCGGGGAGGGCGGCGGGGCCCGGGGCGCGCGCCTAGGTGCGTCTTGAGGGTCCCCAGTCCGCGGGCGCTCTCTAGCAGAAGATGCCCGCGAGAAGGGCGCCCGGAGGCCAGGGACCCGTTGGCGCTGGAGGCGGCGCGCAGCCGGTGTGGCTGCACATCTGGGGCGCCCGGGCTGCAAGAGGCGGGCCAATCCCTCGCACCCGTCGAGGGTGGGGGCTGGAACCCTTCCGAACGCGGGATTGGATTCACCAGATTCGGGGACTTTCCTTTGTGCTGGTCGATACCTGGCGTGAACCTGCGGACGGAACGGGAAGCCCCTACCCCGCCCCTCCTTTAGCCTCCCTTCCCCCACATCCTTTCGCACATTTGTAGGGCGGAACCCGTCCCTACAGCCGGGACGCGGCGCGGGGCAGCCCTGGCCGGTTCTTCCTTCCCTGCGCTCTGCCTTGCGCTCTCCTGGGGTTCTCCGGGTCCCGATACCTTCTGTTTTCCGCCTGGCCCTCCTTCTTCCTTCATTCCTTTCTCCTTGGTCTTACTCCCTACTCCCTCCCGTGTAGCAGTGTTTTAGTACCCAAAAGAGCCGTGTCCGGGCGCAGCGGCGGCGTGGGGGTATAGCTCAGTGGTAGAGCATTTGACTGCAGATCAAGAGGTCCCTGGTTCAAATCCGGGTGCCCCCTTCGTGGCTTTTCCTTCACCTTAAGACGAACATTTCGCGAATTGGATTTACTGTTGAATTAGATCCTAGGTTGAAAAAAAACCCAAAGTTGACTTATTTTACAAATGCCTTCCTCATTTTCCTAACCTTAGCAGAAAGCTTTCGATTTTGCTTTGTATCCAGCTGAAGGAGTGCGTGCGCGCACAAATCATGTTCAAAACCTGCAGCTCCCTATTATCCGCGCCGGCCTTGTCACGATCTCTGCGGCAGCCGCCAGCAGCCTCAAGTGTGTCAGGCAGTTCGAGGCACCCGGGTCGGAGGACAGGATTACTCCCCCAACTTGGCTTTCCGTTTCCGATGGGGGAGGTGGATGGTCAAAAGAGGGAAACCCGCAAACACAACCTTTCCCCAACTTCAAGTTTCTTTCTTAAGTCAGGTGTCATGGACCTGCTGTATTCACCCCTCCCTATTGTTCTTGACACAGGCAGAGGGAACGCGCTTCAAGAATGTTAAAACGGCGAATGCACACCCACCGGCTCATTTTAATTTACAAAAATAGTTACGTCCGGATGCAAACGGATATATACGGATGCGGTGACTCTCAAACTCCAGCGTGAGCCAGAATTACCAGAAGACCTTGTTGAGTCCCGTTTCTGAGCCTGGAGGGGAACTTCAAAGAATTTGCATTTGTAACCAGTTCCTGGGGGCTCCCGCCGCTGGTGGTCAGGGGCCACACTTTGAGAACCACTGAACTAGCACTAGGAGGCAATGGAGTTTCACAACCTGAAGGTAGGCCATGTATCTCCGTTGGCTTCCTGACTGACAGTTAACCATTGTTGGGTCACGGGGAACGATGTGTGAAAGCAGCAAGGGTGGCCCCCTCGACTAGGTTTTGCCCAAAAAAAGGAAAAATAAAGGAGAAAGGGAGAGACATGCTGCCTGGGTCAGGGGCGGCTGTGATATTTTAAACCCGGAATCTGATTGTGTCATCCTTGGGAGCCCCTGGGGAATCCTCCGTTGCATTTTTCCCCATGGCTCTCATAACTGTGGGAGGCGTTAAAAGCCAGGACATGGAGACTGAGCAGAGGCCAATCCCAAGGAATAGCCAGTTTTTCACCCCTTTTCTGGACACCAGGCCTCAGGCTTACCACCTGCACTTTTGTCAGACCAAAGCCCTCCCTTTGAATAATATAAAGAAGGAGAAAACCATATACTTTTGACCTGTCTTCTGTCTGCGCTGGGACTTAAACTTCTCAAGCACGTAAATGAACCTTCTGAATGTAGATTCTGTTCTCCGAGTCTCCTCTGTCAGAATATGAATAAGGCTAAATAATATTACCTCCCCCGCCGGGCACTCCGCTGTTTGCCCCGCCCCCGCCCCCGCCCCCCAAAACAACCTGTAATTAACATTAAACCAATAGATCTCAGTCTCAGAGATGAAAATAGTTTGATCCCATCTTTCACCCACAAGTGGGTTTCTTGGCACTGCGCTGAGTTATATCATAAGACTGGACAGAGTAATAATCACTGTTCAACCTCTGGGATGTTAACTGCTTGCTTCTCAGGTACAAGGAAGAGGTAGCTGCCAGGAGAAATCAGCCAAGTGAAAGAGACGGGGATTCCAAACAGTTTTGTGTTCAGAACCTGCTGATATTGGGGTCACACACGTATTCAGAACCTACAGATATTGGGGTCACACCTGAACAACTGTGAAAAACAGTAAAGGTAACAAAGGGGGCACCCGGATTTGAACCGGGGACCTCTTGATCTGCAGTCAAATGCTCTACCACTGAGCTATACCCCCTCTGCTGGCAAAGACTTGTTAAATTCTCTTTACTGCAATCCTAAATTTTTCATCTTGAAAATTCTTTGTTGGAAGTTTGTTTCTTCCTGCTAGGTAATACTGAATTTTCTAGTAAGAGGAACAGAGCTAAAATACCAATTGAAGATGTGACATTTTAAAAACATGTGAAGTCAGGTACCAATCTGCCTTTTCCAAAACAGACTCCATCTCTTTACCCAAAGAAGTCAGAAAACAATCTTTTGCAAAACTAGTTAGGGAATCCTTTTCCCTGGTCTCTCTAAGAAAAATACAAACAACAGCTAGCAGGACATCACTGGGAGACGTCCCCTGGCTATACTTTCTAGTGGTCGCTCTCTCTTTTTATGGAGCAACTATTCCCCTTTAGATGCAGAATATATTTTCCATTCTCACTCACACCGAATTAAAAATCTAGTGAAGACAAACCAGAAACTGGAGAGTTAGGATCTGAAAGACATGAAAGGGACACTTGGCTACCTGGGAAGACATGCTTTCTAAGTAGCAAGACTAATGCCATGTCCCTAGAGCCAGAGTGGGAGGAGAGGTGGACAGGGGAAGGACAATTCAAAAGAGCTGGACAGGTAGCCAGGGCCAGTGAGGGCCTTGTAACCCAAGGTAAGGAGTTTGGATTTTATTCCAAATAGATTAAAAGGCAGCCATCGGATGGTTTTGGGGGGGGGGGTTGAAATCATCACCCACACTTCTGGATGTATAGGGATCCAAGAAGGGACATAAAGAATACATACAATGGAATACTACTATGCCTTGAAAAGGCAGGAAATTTTACAGTATTTGACGACATGGGACATTATGCTAAGTGAAATGAGCCAATCACAGAAGGACAAACACTGAATAATTCACTAGATGAGGTATCTAAAACAGTCAAATTCATAGAAGCAGAGAATATAGAATGGTGGTGGCCAGGGATGAGGAAAGAAATATGGGGAGTTGCTAAGCAATGGGTATGAAGTTTCAGGTATACAAGAGGAGTAAGTTCTAGAGCTCTGCTCTACAATATTGTGCCTATAGTTAACAATATTGTATTGTACGCTTAAAAATCTGCGAAGGGACATCTGGGTGGCTCAGTCATTGAGCGTTCAGCTCTTGGTTCCGTTTCTGCTCAGGTCATGATCTCAGGGTCGTGAGATTGAGCCCCACCTCAGAGTCCAAGCTTAGAACAGAGTTTGCTTGAGATTCTCGGGCTCTCCCTCTCCGCCTCCCCCTGCTGACACCCACGCGCGTGCACACACACACAGTCTCTCTCTCTCTCTCTCTCTCTCTCTCTCGTAAATAAACAAACAAACAAATAAATAAAATCTTTTAAAAATCTGTGAAGAGGGTAAATCTCATGTTAAGTGTTCTTACCACAAAGGAGAAGAAAAAGATGGACACGGAGAGACAGGTTAGGATTCTCTTGCATAGTGGAGGTGAGAGACGGCACAAAAATATTATCTTACACTTCTGCAGGTCAGAATTCCAAGATCAAATGTACGGGGCTAAACTCAAGGTGTTGACATGTCTGTATTCTTTTGGAGGCTTTAGGAGAGCCTCAGTTCCCTTGGCTTTCGCAACTTCCAGAAGTCACCTGCATTTCTGGGTTCATGGCCCCTTCTTCCATGTCCAGGGTAGTATCTTCTCGCCCTCTGATCCCCACCACATCCATCCTTAGATCTTCTCTCTGTCTCTGACTCTGATCCTTCCGCTTCTCTCTTAGAAGGACCCTTGTGATTCCATTGAGCTTATCCACATTGCCCAGAATAATCTCCCCAACTCAAGATTCTTAACTGCAACCACATCTGTCTTTTATAAGCTAACAGATGCACAAGGGGTTGGGGACATGGACATATCTGGAGGGCCATTATTTAGCCTACTGCCATGGGAACAGCAGAGCTGGAGAGGAGTGTGGGCCTCCAAATGGGCCACAGGAGGGGGGTTACATGCTTCCTCTACTTTGGATGGCTTGAGGAAGAAGAGCGAAAGAGAAGAATCGAGAGTGACTCTTCTTTTTTGTCCCCTATCTGGGTGGATGGTGGTGTGGGTTCCTGAGATAAAGAACACTGGGAAAGGAGGAAGCTTAGAGGAGAAAAAAAAAAATTAAGTTTCTTTTTAAAACTCTTACACACAAAGTAAGACAGTATCACGCCCTGCCCTCATGGACCTCACATGCTCGTATGGCTCCACATGTTAAGGGTGAGATGCCCCATAGATATCGAAGACGGGATGGTAAGCATGCAGTTGAAGACCCAGTGAATTCTGGGGGCCAGGGAGAGGTCTGGGCTGGAAATGTAATTCCATGAGTTGTCAGTATACAGTGGGGTGTTGAGGAAGAAGGAAGTCAATCCCAGAAGTGTGCTAGACTTGGCTCATGCTGCTTCTGAGAACTGATGACTGGATTTTCAGGAATTTTAAAAGCCAGTTGACTTCCCTGTGGTAGCTTGAAATTGGCAGGTGGGGATATTTGCATCATGGGAATTAGCAAATGCTATAAAAACCACGTCCTTTGAAGCCAGTTAGTTGTTAGCCATTTACCAGCACACCACTGCTTCCGACTGACTCCGATTTTCTCCAAAATGGAAGAAAGAGGCCAGCTCTTCGGCAAAGCGAGTGAAGAGAGATAAGATGTGGGAGGTTGGAGGAGAAAATATGTGAAATAGACATTTTGGAGACTGAGAACATGAACCTAGTCAGCCAGTGGTGTAGGAATACTAGACGGGGAAGCCTAGCCTGTTTGAGATTGATGAGTTGATGCGGGCCTTGTGAGCTCTTCTCCAGCAAAATTCAGCGGCTTGGGTGCTAGCTGGGTGTAATGTGATGGTTGAGTTTAATCAGGACTGATTTGGTTTGCCAAGTACCAACTAGGGCGTGTAATGAATCAGGCAACAGTGCCAGCTACTCTGGGAAAACAAAGAGGAATGCAAAGTGATCCCTGCCCTCAAGGAACTTACAATCCAGTTGGGGAACCAAGATATGTAGTCCCGGGCAGGGGGGGGCGGTTAGGGGGGATTGCTGACAGTCAGGAAGGGAAATGTCGAGTAGCAGAACGCAGAGATAGGTCGACGATGTTGAAAGAAATGAAGTCACTGGCTTTCTTAAAAATGGGTAGCAAGAAAGAAATGTGCAGGCGACCACAGCTATACAAAGCAACAGAAGGGCTTTCTGATGTAGGGGAAACCTGTTGATGTTTGAAGAAACCAAGGGAGAGGAAGTGACTGAAGAAGACAGAGAATGGGGACAAGAGAGGTTCTTCTGGTACAGGAGCAGGGAGGGTCTGAAGAAGAACAGGGGAAGCATTTTCTCTCTTGCACAAAGCACTGGGCTGGGGATTTAGGACAGCTTGGGATGCAGGCAATGCACAGAAGAATTCCCAGACGCCAAAGGTAAGAAAAGCCTATAGTTGATGGAAAGAGGGAATCCTGTCCACATGCACCTACACAGAACCTTCAAGCCTGGGTCAGAGCAGGCCTCACATTCCTCCCCTGCCACTTGGGTCCAGAATCCCTCTGAAATCTCATTTTGGATGTTTGCATCACCCCAGGAAGCCTGAAACAGTCAATCACAGGTACTAAACTATTATTAATCACTGAAGGACTGGTCAGCAAACACTACAATTAAAGTATAATCCCTTTCCTTCCAGCAGAGGGGGTATAGCTCAGGGGTAGAGCATTTGACTGCAGATCAAGAGGTCCCTGGTTCAAATCCGGGTGCCCCCTACTGTATTCACTTTTAAGCCTTACCACCCTCCAGACCAGGAGAGAAAAGAGATGCTGATGCTAACTAAGCAAGCATCCTCCTGTCCATTCTGCAGAGTGTTAAGCTGCAGCACCAAGGATTCCAGGTTCTGATACCTGAGTCAACGTGAAAACAGCGCAGTTACCCTATAAGGTGAGAATGTCTGCAACCTTTCCAGGGTTCTCTGTCCAGGTCACTTCCCAAATATGGTCTGGGGGGATTTCTTCTAGGCCTCTCCGAGACCCTTTGTAGCAAGAGAAGAGCTCATTTCACAAGACTACACAATCTGTTTCTTGTTTTTTCATGAGTACACAGTAGAACTTTCCTAAGGCTGCCACAGTGTGTGCTATCACGACAGATTAAGAGTGGGAACATGAAAATCCAGGTGTCTTCCATTAAGCCAGACATTAAAGGGATCTCCAAAAACATGTAAAGCAAAGTCATTCTCTCATTAAATTATTTTTGTTTGGAAACATGTATTTTTCATGTTAAGATGTTATGTATTTTTTAATAGGCAGTGGACTTATTATCCTCAGTGAATTAACAAATGCTTAAATATTTCACAGTTTGTTTTTTAAAGGATTTTATTTATTTATTTGACAGACAGAGATCACAAATAGGCAGAGAGGCAGGCAGAGAAGGGGAAGCAGGATCCCTGCTGAGCAGAGAGCCCGACACAGACCAGATCCATCCTAGGACCCTGAGATCATGACCTGAGCTGAAGGCAGAGGCTTTAACCCACTGAGCCACCCAGGCACCCCAACATTTCAGTTTTCGTGGCTAGTCTGGTCAATGTGAGTAGATACAACCTACATAAACAAAAACTCTTTGGGGTTCCCAATAATTTGAGAATGTTAAGGGGTCTTCAGATGAAAATTTGAGAAACACTACTCTTAAGTAAAGAGATGGCTCAGGAGAGAGCATCCTGGGGTTGCAAAATGGCACAGGGAAGACATGACATTTGAGTACAATGTTGAAGAACAGAAGGATAAAGCAAGAGTCCTGAAATCCTAAGCAGTTTGGTGTTTCTGAAGAATAAAGTATAAGAGGAAAGGTGATTGAAGATGAGGCCAGAGAGAAAGTAAGCCATTTCAGGAAGAGATGCCCATACTGTGCTAAGGAGCTTAGATTTTATTCTATAAGCACTAGAAGGCCAGCACAGGGTTTTAAGCAATGAAATGTTATGGTCAGACACTGGTGGTAGCACCAACTGAGAAGACTAATACAGGGGAACCTGGGTGGCTCAGTTGGTAGAGAATACAATCATTGATCTTGGGGTTGTGAGTTTGAGCCCCGTGTGGGGCCCATTGTTTACTTTAAAAAGTAAAAAAGAAGAAAAAATAAATAAATACAGTCAGAAGAGCAGATTTCCTGGTAAAATGAGGATTTCTATTTTGGACATGCCAGGTTTGAAGTGCCTGTGGGGTGGAGGTTTCCCAATCACCATTTCCATACATTGGTGAGAGCTACACAGAAATGTCTGGGCTGGAGATAGAGACAGGGGAGTGGTTAGCAAAAAGACAACTGAAGCCATCTGGTTGGATGTGATCACCCAGGGAAATACAGGAGGAAAGAGCATAGTGGCTTAGAGACTGTGCTTGGGAATCAGCCAGGTTTGGAGTGGCATTCCAGCTCTGCCTTGCACAACCTGGATGATCTTGGACACATGACTTCACCTTTTCATTTCTCCATTTTCTTATTGGTAAAATGAGAATGATAATAATACCTACATCACAGGTTTGTTGGGGGGATCCAAGAAGTCACATTCTGGTAAATGTTTAACTCAATGACTAGGACTCAGCAACCTTCCATAAATAGTAACTTCTGTTATTTTTTTTAAATATTTTTGCTTACTTATTTGACAGACAGAGATCACAAGTAGGCAGAGAGGCAGGCAGAGAGAGAGATGGGGAAGCAGGCTCCCTGGCAAGCAGAGATCCCGATGCGGGGCTTGATCCCAGGACCCTGAGATCATGACCTGAGCCAAAGGCAGAGGCTCTATCCCACTGAGCCACCCAGGCACCCCATAACTTCTATTATTAGCAGCATCATGGAAAACATGGGTGAAGAGTGTTAAGAAGGTGGGAATGGTCCCCGCATGGAGTGCTGTGGAGGTCAGTTAAGACACTTGGATTTTGTTTTGTTTGTTTGTTTTTTTAATATTTTACTTATCTATTTTTTGAAAGACAAAGATCACAAGTAGGCAGAGAGGCAGGCAGAGAGAGAGGAGGAAGCAGGCTCCCTGCTGAGCTGAGAGCCTGACGTGGGGCTCAATCCCAGGACCCTGAGATCATGACCTGAGCAGAAGGCAGAGGCTTTAACCCACTGAGCCACCCAGGTACCCCAAGACACTTGGATTTTGAAAATGAGTAGGTCACGGTGAACTTTTTATTTTTTATTTATTTATTTATTTATTTTTAAAGATTTTATTTTATTTATTTGACAGAGAGAGATCACAAGTAGGCAGAGAGGCAGAGAGAGAGAGGAGGAAGCAGGCTCCCTGCTGAGCATAGAGCCCGATGCGGGACTCGATCCCAGGACCCTGAGATCATGACCTGAGCCGAAGGCAGCGGTTTAACCCAATAAGCCACCCAGGCGCCCCACACGGTGACCTTTTTAGTAAAATTTTTCAATATATATCATTTCTAGTATAATTTCAGTCACATAGGGGGGACATAAGCTACAGAGAAGGAATGTGTACATGTAGGAAATAAGGAAGTAGAGACCAATGATTTCCCATTGAAATGACCGAAAAAAACAATAGCATTGGAAGGATGGGCAGCCAATAAGAGCGCTATAGGGAACATTTTTTTCTTTTAAAGATTTTATTTATTCATTTGACAGACAGAGATCACAGGTATACAGAGAGGCAGGCAGAGAGAGAGGAGGAAGGAGGCTCCCCGCTGAGCAGAGAGCCTGACTCGGAGCTCGATCTCAGGACCCTCAGATCATGACCTGAGCTGAAAGCAGAGGCTTTAACCCACTGAGTCACCCAGGCGCCCCTGTAGGGAACATTTTTAACACCAAAAAAGATGAAAGAAGATAATTCCAGAATAATAAGCAGTCCTTTAAATTGAGCAAATGTAGCTTTATAAGAGACGCTGTATTTTCCAAATATTTCTAATTTTGCCATAAGCAAAGGAAAGCTTCTTCATGAAAGGATGCTGACATATAGAGATGATCAAGATTGATTTCTTTAAAAAAAATTGATTTCTTCATTTGTTCAGCAACAATTCAACATGTATTTATTGAGCAAGACTCCGTGCTAAGAGCTAGGGATATACTGTTGAACAAAAGGATGTGGACCCAACCTTTATGAAGCTTATAGACTAGTTATAGACTATTTGGGGGGGGGGGCTGATTCAACAAACAATCTTCAAATACATATTTATGAACTGTAATAAGTAGTATGAAAGATATGAAAGAAAAATGCCGTGTGTTAAAAAATGCTCTCTTTCTCTAGAAAGAGAGTCAGGGCAGATTTCCCTTGGAGACAGTTAAGCTGAAATCTAAAAAATCAGTAGACATGTTGTACATGACAAGGGTAGGCAGGGTATAGTACTCCAAGCATGCATTAGGCCTGTGGGTAGTCAGGAGCATGGGCACCAGGCTAAGAAAAGTCGACAAAAAAGTTAACTCACGGGGTGCCTGGGTGGCTCAGCAAGTTAAGCCTCTGCCTTTTAGTCTGGTCATGATCTCAGGGTCCTGGGATTGAGCCCTGCATCAGGCTCTCTGCTCAGCAGGGAGTCTTCCCCCCCCCCACCATAATTTGTCTGCCTGCTTGTGATCTCTGTCTGTCAAATAAATAAATAAAATCTTTAAAAAAAAGTTAGCTCATGAGAACAAGAGCAAATGTGGTGTAAGGCAAGGCTGACAAGATAGGGCAATACCAGATCAGGGCCTAGCAGGCCATGATATGGATTTTAACCGTTGATTCTATGAGCCCTAGAACCACTGGAGGATTTTCAGGAGGGCAACGTTGTAATGTTTGTATTTCAGAAAAATTATTCCTGGCCATTGTATGAATAGTCAGTAGGTAGAGGGAGAAACAGAGGTCAGGAGGTATGCTGGGAGGCTTCTGAAGTAACTTAGGTAAGACATGGACCAGAGCAGTACTAGAGGAGATAAAAGAGGATAGATATGAAAGGCTTTTTATTTTTTAAGTAATCTCCATGCCCAACATGGGACTCAACCCTGAGATCAAGAGTCACATCTCGGGGTGTCTGGGTGGCTCAGTGGGTTAAACCTCTGCCTTCGGCTCAGGTCATGATGTCAGGGTCCTGGGTTAGAGCCCCACATCGGGCTCTCTGCTTGGTGGGGACCCTGCTTCCTTCTCTCTCTCTGCCCGCCTCTCTGCCTACTTGTGATCTCTCTCTCTCTGTGTCAAATAAATAAATAAAATCTTAAAAAAAAAAAAAAGAGTCACATCTCTACCCACTGAGCCAGCCAGACACCCTTGTAATGTTTAGGAGACGAACTGAAACGAACTTGGACAAGAGGCTCCGATGGGACACCCGGATGGATGGCAGTGCCATTTACCAAGAGAGACTAATTTGGTAAAGAAATCACATATTGAGAAACACATGGAATTTGGTTGAGAAGTGAAGGAGCGTGAAAAACTGGTAGCTAGAGAAGCTGGCAGGATCAAGTGAAGGCATGTTAAGAGTGGTAAGGGAGATTGATAAATGTACAGATTTATAAACGTCTTAATGTTGAGGTGCCCCAGAGCTTAGCTCGTGGTCTTTATTTGCCCTTACTTTTTTTCTTTTTTAGATTTTTCTTTTTTAATTTTTTTAAAATATTTTTCAGTGTTTTTTTGTCTTGCATTTTTAAAAAAGTTTACTTATTTGTCAGAAAGAGAGAAAGAGCGAGTGAGCACAAGCAGGGAGAGCGGCAGGCAGAGGGAGAAGTAGGCTCCTTGCTGAGCCCCAGAGTCCTGGGATCATGACCGGAGCCAAAGGCACCCACTTAATCGGCTGAGCCACTCAGGCATCCCTAGAATTTTTTTTAAAAAGGTTTTTTTAAAAAATTTACTTATTTTAGGGACGCCTGGGTGGCTCAGTTGGTTAAGCGGCTGCCTTTGGCTCTGGTCATGATCCCAGCGTTCTGGGATCGAGTCCCACATCGGGCTCCTTGCTCGGCAGGGAGCCTGCTTCTCCCTCTGCCTCTAGCCTGCCACTCTGTCTGCCTGTGCTTGCGCTCTGTATCTCTCTCTCTAACAAATAAATAAAATCTTTAAAAAAAAAATTTACTTATTTTACAGAGAGAGAGAGAAGGATCACATGTAGGCAGAGAGGCAGGCAGAGAGAGAGGGGTAACAGGCTCCCTGCCTAGCAGAGAGCCCAATGTGGGGCTCGATCCCAGGATCCTGATATCGTGACCCGAGTTGAAGGCAGAGGCCTAACCCACTGAGCCACCCAGGTGCCACTAGATTTTTTATTTTTAATTTCTACACCCAACATTGGACTCAAACCCACAACCCTGCAATTAAGAGTTCCACCCTCCACATAGGGGTGCCAGCCAAGCACCCTACCCTTACTTCTTTTTTCTTTTTTTTTTTTTTTTAGATTTTATTTATTTATTTGACAGAGAGAGCGATCACAAGTAGGCAAGGAGGCAGACAGAGAGACGGGAAGCAGGCTCCCTGCTGAACAGAGAGCCGGATGCGGGGCTTGATTCCAGGGCCCTGGGATCATGACCCGAGCTGAAGGCAGAGGCTTTAGCCCACTGAGCCACCCAGGCACCCCCCCTACCCTTACTTCTTTATGATCTCATCCACTGTCATGTTTGCAAACAGGGTTCACCCTCGAAAAATGTGGGTTTGAACTGAAATCCCATTTTTTTTAATTTTTATTTATTTATTTGACAGAGAGAGAGATCACAAATAGGCAGAGAGGCAGGCAGAGAAGGTGAGGGGGAAGCAGGCTCCCCGCTGAGCAGAGAGCCCGACGCGGGGCTCAATCCCAGGACACTAGGATCATGACCTGAGCTGATGGCAGAGGCTTAACGCACTGAGCCACCCAGGCGCCCCTGAAATCCCATTTTTTTAATCCCATTTTGTAAAAAATGCTGTACAATACTGTAAATGTATTTTTTTCTTTCTCTTGATTTTTCTTTTTTTTTTAAGATTTTATTTGTTTATTTGACAGAGAGAGAGAGCGCGCGCGCGAGCAGAAAGAACAGCAGAGAGAAAGAGAGAGAGAAAGAAGAGGCTCTCTGCTGAGCAGGGAGCCGGACATGGGACTTGATCCCAGAACCCTGGGATTATTACTTGAACCCAAGGCAGACACTTAACAACTGAGCCACCCAGGTGCCCCACCTTTTGATTTTCTTAATAACATTTTCTTTTCTCTCTTACTTATGTTGTAAGAATACAGTATTAATACACATAACATATATGTTATTTGAATGTTTATGTGATTGGTAAAGCTTCTGGTCAAAGTAGGCTATTAATAGTTTTAGGGGAGTCAAAAGTTATACATGGATTTTTTTTTCCAAGATTTTATCTATCTGTTGGACAGAGACATAGCGAGAGAGGGAACACAGGCAGGGGTAGCAGGAGAGGGAGAAGCGGGCTTTTTGCTGAGCAGGGAACCCAATGCGGGGCTTGATCCCTGGACCCTGGGATCATGACCAGAGCTGAAGGCAGACGCTTAATGAATGAGCCACCCAGGTGCCTGTATACATGCATTTTTGCGTGCACAGAGGGGTCGGTGCCCCATCCCCAGAATTGTTCAAGGATCAACTGTTCACCTATATGCTAACAACTCCCAATTTATAGCCCCTTCAGAACTCCAGGCTAATATGTCCAACTTATTATTTGAATCTTGTTCAGTTGTCTAATAAACATTTAATTTATGTCCTATTCTTTTTTTTAAGATTTTATTAATTTGACAGACAGAAGTAAGGCAGAGAGGCAGGCAGAGAGAGATGAGGAAGCCGGCTCCCTGCTGAGCAGAGAGCCTGATGCGGGACTCGATCCCAGGACCGGAGCCCAAGGCAGAGGCTTTAACCCACTGAGCCACCCAGGCGCCCCAACTTATGTCCTATTCTTAACCACAAATCTGTTCCTTCCATAGTTTTCCCTATCCCAGTTGATAGCAATGACATCTTCAACTTGCTCAGACCTAAAACCTTGGAGACATCTGACTCCTTCCTTTGTTTCCACACCTTGCCTTTTGTTGGCTCTACTTCCAAAACATATCCAGAATCTGACCATATCACATTTCCTCCACTGCTACCACTGTAGTCCGAAGCACCATCATTCCTTTCCTGGGTATTTCAAGAGCTTCCTAACACATCTCCTTATTTGCAACTTTGCATGCTCTCCCACACTCTAGTCTCAATTAGAGTGACCCTTCTGAAATATTAGATCATGTCCCTCTGCTTACCCTGGGGCAACGGTTCTCCATTCCAGTCCCCAAATGCTGAAGTCTATAGTGGTGTACAAAGCCATACACAATCTCATTCCATTACTTCTGACCTTCTCACCTGCGACTCTTCCCTTCACTTACTCTGTCCGGTCACATCCACTTCCTTGCTGGTCTTCATATTGCTTAGGCACACTTCCACCTTGGGCCAGATAATTGGCTGATGACTCTCTCCCCTGTTCTTCCCAGACATTCATATTGCTAACTCCCTCACCTAAAGTCTTTGCTTTAATATCGACTTCGTCCATGAAGCCCACCCTGACCATATTGTTTCAAATCGCAATTCGCCCCTATTCCGACTTCCTGATACCTGATACTTTTACTTTTCCATAGTACACATCATCATCTTACCTGATACACTGCAGTTATTGTATCTATTTAGTGCGGAATATCCACTATCATTGCCACCCTTGCAGAATCCTTAAGGGCAAAAATGTTGATCTGGCGTTTTTCCCTGATGCAGTCTAATGTATACCCATGATGGTACCTGGCATAAAGTAGGCACTCAATAAATAAATAAATAAATAAATAAATGTATGGGAGGCGAGAATTCTACCACTGAACCACCAATGCAATAAATGTATGTTTGAATGAATGCATCGGCAAAAGCAAAAAAGCCAGAAGAGGAGGTTGAAGCCGCGAAACGGTAACTGATAAACAAAGATATCTGAAATACAAATGAGTCTGGGACCAAACATACATAAATGGAATTATCTGTAGTGCTAAAATGGCACTTACTCAAAACCACATCCTTTTTTGGGGTGGGGGGTGGGGGTTGTTGATTTTTATTCTTAATCTTTTTTTAACACAATTTTTTTTCCAATACCACATCCTAAAGATACCATTCAGAGCTCTTTCTCGCTCAATACCCCACTCTCTTGTGTTCTTTGAGGCTCCTACACAGGCCCTTTTAATCATTTCTTAATTTCGAGTGTCCAGCGAAGTTCCTGACACATACTACGTGCTCAGTAGACGTTATTGGGTAAATTAACCAATGTTTCTGTATCCCCTACAACTTTAGAGCTCGTAAAGAAGAGACTCCGGGCGTCATTTTCTCCAGCAGCCCTCAACACCCACACCTCCCACTTCCCAACGAGAATTCAATCCGACGTGCACGACTTACTACGTGATAAGACAGCGTGCTTGCGGAGGGCGGGGCGGGGGTGGGAAGAAGAGGATTGCGCAAACTCTGGGTCACGTGACGAGACTGGGCGGGGCATCAAAGTTCATATCCCAGAATCCTTTGTACCTACTTCCTTTTTGTCTCTTTCCGGCGTCCAAGATGTCGAAGCGAGGTGAGGGTTTGACTTTTGAGTATCCTTTGCCATCTGTCGCGGGGTGACTGCTGGCCTCTCCCGGAGCGGTGGCCATGGGCAGCTGGGGCGCTTTGCTCTTCTCTGGGGCGGAGAGGGAGAGGAGGGCGCTGTGAGAGCACTGGAAGGGCCGCCGAAAGTGGCGGCGGGCGGGGGGGGTGCTTGGAGAGTTGAGTTGGCAGCATCCGGACAGGAGTTTAAACCAAACCGACGGGATCCCTCTGCGCCTAGCACTCCAGTAATAGTGTTGAAGTGAGACTGGCTGAGGCCCCAGAGTGGACGACTTGTGCGATCTCCCGCCTTGCAGGGAGAACTACGTGGTGCAAAAGGTGCAGTGAGGGTTGAGTAGCTCAGGCCCCTTAACCGTAACGTAAGGGCGGTAACAGTGAGGAATTGGCTGTTCGCTATGGGGAACCGGGTGACTCGTGGGGAGGGGTAGGCGGAGTCCCAGAGAAAGGGACTGGAGGATACCGTTGCCCAAAGCATGTGCGAGTGTGAGGGGAAACTTGGAACCATGGCTAGTCAGTGACCCCTATCCTGTTTTCCTTCCTACCCACAGGACGTGGTGGGTCCTCCGGTGCGAAATTCCGGATTTCCCTGGGTCTTCCGGTGGGCGCCGTGATCAACTGTGCTGACAACACAGGTGAGACCTTCAGCTGCACTCCGCCAGGCTCCCCCTTTTAAAAGCACTCGTTGGGCCTTGACTAATGACCCACTGAGCCGTCAAGAAAGGGCAGAGTGAAAACACTGCTTTTGGGTGAAGCAGCAGCGTGCTGTGTTGTTTTGCTTCAGTCGGTGGTGTGACAAGGTGTTCCGCCTTGGTTGGGGGGTACTAACTGGGAGTGTGAGCTGAGGGAGAGGCTCTGGAAGTGCCGGAGAAACGTTACACAGGTTCCCCCCCCCCCCCAAAAAATTACTTGTTTACATTCTCAATAGGAGCCAAAAATCTGTATATCATCTCTGTGAAGGGGATCAAGGGACGATTGAACAGACTTCCTGCTGCGGGTGTGGGTGACATGGTGATGGCCACAGTGAAGAAAGGCAAACCAGAGCTCAGAAAGAAGGGTGAGTAGAAACGCTGAATCTTCCTTAACTGGTGAGCAGTTGAGGGATTTTTCCCTTTATTGGAAAATGGAATCATAATTTTACCATTCTGAAGGCTCAATTTCCTTGGAGGGGCAGTGTGAGATAAATACCTGCAATCGGAGTTCTGCTGCTTTTGCTGTCTTAAGTGCTCTCCACTACCCGGTCTTGCTGTATTTGTTTCCATTTTTGAGTAATCTCTAAGTCCAAGGAGGGACTTGAACTCCTTACCCTGAGGTCAAGAGTCGCATGCTCTACTGACTGGTCCACCAGGCACCCCAGTAAATGGTTTGTTTTTGTTTGTTTGTTTGTTTGTTTGTTTTGGTAGGATTTAGAGCTTGACCAGGTGTCAGGCAAGTTTCCTTTTCTGGAACTAGATTTGAAGGGGAAGAATGATCCTTGAATACTTTCTCAAGTGGTTGTTAGATTCGGGTAATAAACTGAGCATGTAGAGCATTTGGTCTCTGACCTAACACTTTGTAAGTACAGAAAAACATTGCTTCCTGATTTAAGGAAAAAAATAATTAAGGCTTTATTTGTTTATTTGACAGAGAGAGCACAATTGGGGGAGTGGCAGGCAGAGGCAGACAGAGAAGTAGGCTCCCTGCCAAGAAAGGACCCCGATGTGAGCCTCTATCCAGAGACCCTGACACTGGGACCCAAACTGAAGGCAGCAGCTTAACCCACTCAGGCGTCCCTAAGAATGGTTTTTGTTTGTTTTTATAGAAGAGATTAACTCAGAATTATGATTAACTCAGAATTGTGACTTGTCAAAAGTCCAAATGCTTCCAAATGTCTTCTGTAGAAGCTAAAATAGGAGCTGCTCATTGCTTAATCCCCCTAGGTGTATGAGTTGATGGGGAGGGTTTCGGGCACTTTGACTTGTCTGGCTGGCTTTAGAGCTCCTGATACTCCATGCACTAAACTTCAGCTCCTGAACTTCCCTCCTGTACCTAAGTAGTCTGTCTCTGATCTAGGGTATCTTGCTCTTCTGAGAAGTCCTAGCCATCTCTTGATGGACAGTGCAAATACAGGTCTTGGCTACATACTGCAGTCTCTCCTTGTAGGCCTGTACAAGCACCCCTGCCACCCGCTGATGATTTGGTGGGGGTGGTCAGAAATCTTTGTTTACATTTAATACCGACTTGAGGGCGTGGAGTACCAAGCATTGTAGTTAAGCATTGATTAATTGATGTGTAGATTGGGATCTACATGCAACCGGACAGGCTCTCCTCTTAGAACACTTGCTGGGTCTGGTCTGTGGCCTGGGAAGCTGTCAGAGAAGGGCAGAGCAATCCACTGTCACTGTTGGTGAGATGGCAGCAGGGTGTGTTGTTGGTCTCAATCAGGTTGTGGTGGGACAGACCAGACAACACTTTATAGTTTTAAAAATAGTGAATTGCCAGCTCTTAATTAATCTTACTTGTCCTTGTGTCTGCTGAATGAATACATTCTCTCACCTTAGACTTCCATGTAACAGACAGAAATGTGGAAAGGAGCAATTCTGGAAGTCCAGAGTCTTGGATTTGTGTGTGGCCATATTCATCTGCTAGACTGGTCATTTGTGAGAATTTAAGTGCTTATGAGTAAGGGCTCCTGGCTGGCTCAGTCATAAGAGCGTGTAACTCTTGATCCCCAAGTCATGAGTTCAGGTCCCACATTGGGCATAGAGTTTACATTAAAAAATGTTTTTTCTAGTTAAAAAAATAAATGGTTATTAGTAGATACATGAGGGTCCAACAGAGAAGGCTCTCAGTAAATACCAGTTAACCCTCAATGTGTATTTCATTCTTAAAAACCTGATCAGGTAGAGCTGCCTGGCTAGCTCAGTCAGTGGAGCATGCAACTTGATCTCAGGTGGATTGTGAGTTTGAACCCCATGTTGGGTGTGGAGATTTCTTCTAAGGGGGGAAAAGAAAACCCTGATCAGAGGCCATCTTACATATAGAAATAATAATGGCCTCAAGGATAGCCAGGATCCCTGTCCTTGTTTAAAAAAAAAAAAAAATTCTTGTATTTGCAGTGTCTGATGTTGAATGTGGAAATGTAACTTATCCCTATTTACAAAAGGAACACTTGAATGTCAGTTTAAGTAACTTGTTCAGAGTCTAAGCTAATGATGGTCATGGTTTGCATGCACGTGATGTCTGACTTAGTTCTTTTAAGTGCTGTAGATGAAGGTCTGGAAAGGGTTCATTTTAGTGCTGGTAGGTTTTTTTTTTTTTTTTAAGTTTAACTTAAGTTTTGAGGAAAACTGTTCCTCAAAAGTTAAACAAAATTTTATTTGTTTATTTATTTATTTTGATTTTAGTATTTGACAGAGAAAGGTCACAAGTAGGCAGAGAGGGGGGAAGCGGGCTCCTTGCTCGATCCTAGGGCCCTGAGATCATGACTTGAGCTGAAGGCAGAGGCTTAACCCACTGAGCCACCGAGGCATCCCTAGACATAATTACATAGGAAATAGAAATTAAATTTCTATTATCCAACCTTCAGACTTCCAAGAGATGACCACTGTTAATATTTTGTTGTGTGTCTGTCTTTTTTTTTTTTTTTTTTTTTTTAAGCTTTTACTTTATTTATTTGAGAACAAATAAGCATACAGGCCCAGGGAAGGGGCAGAGGGAGAAGCATACTCCCCACTGAGCAGAGAGCCCGATGCAGGGCTCCATCCCAGGACCCCAAGATCATGACCTGAGTCAAAGGCAGATGCTTAACTGACCGAGCCACCAGGTGCCCCATCCTTTATTTATTTATTTTTTTTTAAGATTTTATTTATTTGACAGAGAGAGATCACAAATAGGCAGAGAGGCAAGCAGAGAGAGAGAGAGAGAGAGAGGAGGAAGCAGGCTCCCTGGCGAGCAGAGAGTCCAGTGTGGGACTCGATCCCAGAACCCTGAGATCATGACCTGAGCTGAAGGCAGAGGCTTAACCCACTGAGCCACCCAGGCGCCCCCCCACCGTCCTTTCTTTTTGAGTTACATGCAAAAAATTAACTTGTAAACTACTGTTTGAATGGGACCACAGCCTTCCCATAACTCGTTGCTTCACAGATATTGTCCTACATGTGAAAAATTAGATAGACATAATTTTTTTTTTTAAGATTTTATTTATTTATTTGACAGAGATCACAAGTAGGCAAAGAGGCAGGCAGAGAGAGAGGAGGAAGCAGGCTCCCTGCTGAGCAGAGAGCCAGATGCGGGACTCGATCCCAGGACCCTGAGATCATGACCTGAGCTGAAGGCAGCGTGGCTTAACCCCACCGAGCCACCCAGGCGCCCAGACATAATCATTTTTAAGTGGTTCTGTTTTGTGTATTTGCCATGAAATACATAGGTTGATTCCAGCTTTTTGCTCTAATACAACAACACGTGTGCCCACAGTTAGGCATTTGAGATAAGGTGTAGAGTGTGTGGTCAATATCTTGGATGTACTTCTGGGGTTCACGGAGTGTGTAGACATATATGCACACCTTGTTGTAGGTTTTCTTTGGTTAAATTGGTGTGTAAATGAACTTCTATTGTAAAATCTAACACGGTGCATATTTAATGCCAGTAAACTCTGAAAAGCAGTAATTTTTAGATCAAGGTATGTGCTTTCTTGGAGGTTTTGATATATACTGGGATGGAATATATCTAATGGGTTCATTAAAAGCTGGGCCTCTACTTACTCCGTCCAAGAGGGGTCCCATTTTGTGATACTAGGATCTTAACAGCATCCACCTGTTGGGTGAAGTGGGAACAAGTATAGAATGTGCTTAGCAAGTTTTGTGCTAGTGTTGCTGATTGTTGTAAGAAGAGTACAGATTTACATTTGTAGGAAGTGCAGGCAGTTTTGCCTTGAAGTAAGGTTTTTCCTTAAGGGCTGAGTGGTATTTGCACTGTCTCTCACACTCGCTTTTAGGAAATGAAAAGCAAATGGTGAGTCTGCATTCTGTTGAGTGGGAAATGTTGGGGAACTAGGTGAGATGTAAACTGCTTTCTTGTGGTGGCACTGGGACCTGACAGGTTAGTGACTACTGTCCTGTTTTCCCTCTTAGTACATCCAGCAGTGGTAATTCGACAACGAAAGTCATACCGGAGAAAAGATGGTGTGTTTCTCTATTTTGAAGATAATGCGGGGGTCATAGTAAACAATAAAGGTGAAATGAAAGGTAAGAAAGAAACCACAGTGTTGCCTAAGTCTTCCAGATGGGATGATTTAACCTCTGGGTCTATCTGATCTTATCTGTCATCTCTTTTTTTATGTAGGGTCTGCTATCACAGGACCAGTCGCAAAGGAGTGTGCAGACTTGTGGCCCAGGATTGCATCCAATGCTGGCAGCATTGCATGATTCTTTGGTGTAATTGTTTAAAAAAAAATTAAAAATTATTTGCTCCCAAAATTTGTCTTCCTGTTCTTTTCTACCTGTCACTCTTTTTGACAACCCCAAACCTTTTGTAAAATGAAATTGCTTAGTGCAGTACTTGGTTTTGTGACTCTACAGAAACTTACAGACTTTCCCATTTCTGCTGTGAAAACTTTTAGTTATTTGTGTTCAGAGTTCTTAAAGTAAATTGCAGGTAGTAGTTACTATTTGAGAGGTTACCCAAGGTAACTGCACTGTGCTTTAAGATAAGGGATGGTGAATGGTCACATGGTGGACACACACGGAGTTCACTGAGTGATGTGGGGAAGGCCCAGGTGTGTGTGTGTGTGTGTGTGTGTGCACACTTGGAGTTACAGGTGTCCTTCCCGTAAACCAGCACATAAAGGACTGTATTTGTTGTTTGTTTGTTTAAGATTTTTATATTATTTTATTTGACAGAGATCATAATCAGGCAGAGAGAGGAGGAAGCAGGCTCCCTGCCAAGCAAAGAGCCAGATGCAGGGCTCGATCCCAGACCCTGGGATCATGACCTGAGCTGAAGGCAGAGGCTTTAACCCACTGTGCCACCCAGGCGCCCCATAAATGGCTGTATTTGTAAAACCTAACACATGATTACCATGTTTTGTTTTGGGTTTTTAAAAAATATTTTATTTATTTATTTGACAGAGATCACAAGTAGGCAGAGAGGCAGGCAGAGAGAGAGGAGGAAGCAGGCTCCCAGCGCAGCAGAGAGCCTGATGCGGGGCTTAATTCCAGGACCCTGGGATCATGACCCGAGCCGAAGGCAGAGGCTTTAACCACTGGGCCACCGAGGCGCCCCCATGATTACCATGTTAATTTGCTCTTGTGGAAGGCAATTGAGTTACTAAAAGTATCTGCATGGTTTGCTATCAAAACATTTTGATAGGATAGCTCTATGTACCTGCAAAACCTTAGTTGGGAATGAAAGGTAATGTAATGAACCAGCACAGTGGGTGTAAACCTTGGCAAATTCTGCCTGAAAGCATTGGACATTGTGCTTTTCTAAACCATGAGAAGTGATGTATGTGAAATTTGGAGTCTGATGGAAAAAATGAGCGCTCAGCAGGTTTGGGTCAATAGTCTGGCCTAAAGATGTTGGAACAGGCTTTTCAGCCTAGATTTGTGTTCACACATCTAGTATCAGAATATACTCTGCCTTATGTGTTCTTTGTAAGGCTGAGGATTAGACTATGTGTGGACCCTAGCACATGGTAAGATGACTACCCTTTTGTCCAAGATTCAGAATGGAATGTACTAATCTAATCAGTGGTTCTCAGCCAGAGTGTGTCCAGGCAATATCCCAGACCCAGTTAAGTCAGATTGTGGAGGTAGGACCCACGCATCAGTACTTTCTAAAGACACCCACCACCCCCCCGGAAATTTCAAGGTGTAGCCAGGATGGAGAACCAGGGCTGTCTAGAGAGGCTATTTTGGTTTTAGGACCAGGAATCTAAAGCAGACCTGTCCTCCTACCCTATTTTCCATCCTGGTGAATTTGAAGTTTTTAATGTGACATGAAGCCCTCGGGTCCTCCATTTAAAATTAATCCTTTTTGGGGGGTGCCTGGTTGGCTCAGTGGGTTAAGCCTCTGCCTTTGGCTCAGGTCTTGATCTCAGGGTCTTGGGATCGAGCCCCACATCGGGCTCTGCTCAGCAGGAAGCCTGCTTCCTCCTCTCTCTGCCTGCCTCTCTACCTACTTGTGATCTCTGTCTGTCAAATAAATAAAGTCTTTTTAAAAAAAAATCCTTTTGGGGTGCCTGGGTGGTTCAGTGGGTTAAGTATCTGCCTTCAGCTCAGGTCATGATTCCAGCGTCCTGGCTTGAGCCTGACCTCGCTCCCTGCTCTTCTCCAAGCCCCCACCCCCAGCTGTGCTTGCTTTTTTCACTCTCAAAATCTTTTAAAAAGTTAGTCATTTTTATCCCCTTGTGTTAACTCTATGAAATTTCTCCAAGAGGTACGAGGGATGAGCCTCCCCTCTACCTCCCCTGCCCCTGCCCCGCGTCTTCTGTCTTCCAAGCTCTGTCCAGGTTCTTTACAAATTTTAATAGAATGGGCTCAAACTATAGACTTAATTTTCTGTAACTTCAGATTCCTAGGAATTTACCTATTAATGGTATAGAAACATGCTCGACATTAACTTGCCAGAATTAGTGGGGTTTGTGTGTACATACAGGCAACCTTTTTCTAATTAATACATGTGCCTTTGGGGCATCTGGGTGGCTCCATCGGTTAATTGCCTGGCTTTGCTGGGGTCATGATTTCAGGGTCCTGGGATCAAGCCCCACATTGGGCTCCATGTTTATGGAGAGTCTGCTCCATCTCCCTCTGTCCCTGCTCCTGTGCTCTTTCTCACAGTCTCTCTCAAATCTTAAAAAAACAAACATGGGCACCTGGGTGGCTCAGTGGGTTAGGCCTCTGCTTTCGGCTTGGGTCATGATCTAAGGGTCCTGGGATCGAGCTCTGCTGAGCAGAGAGCCTGCTTCCCCTTCTCTCTCTGCCTGCCTCTCTGCCTACTTGTGATCTTTCTCTCTGTCGAATAAATAAAATCTTTAAAAAAAAAATTTTTTTTAAGTGCCTTCATATAATTGTGACTATAAAAGATTTCCTTTATCCTTTTGTCTCATGTTAGGATGATAATAGCACCTCATAGAGTTGGTGTGAGGAGCACTGAGTAAGGCACCCTGATGTGTAAAGCATCTATGTAAGGTTATTCAAGGGGGAAAATTTGGAAATAAAAAGTAAAAATCACCTGTAACTGGTGACTAGAAATTATTGTTCATGGTTTGCTGTGTCCTGACAATGTACATAAAAAGAGCTAGAGGATTGGGCACCTGGGTGGCTCAGTGGGTTAAAGCCTCTGCCTGCGGCTCAGGTCATGATCCCAGGTTCCTGGGATCCAGCCCCAAATCCGGCTCTCTGCTTGGCGGGGAGCCTGCTTCCTCCTCTCTCCCTCTGCCTGCCTGCCTGCCTGCCTACTTGAGATCTCTGTGTGTCAAATAAATAAAATCTTTTAAAAAACCCACAAAAACTAGAGGAAAGAAATGTGGTAATGTGTTAACCTGCTGGTTTTTGTTTTTGTTTTTGTTTTTAAAGACTATTAGAGCACAAGCTGTGAGAAGGGCAGAGGGAGAAGCAGACCCCCTGAGCAGACAGCCCCAGTGGGGACTCTGTCCCAGGACCCTGGAATCATGACCTGAGCCTGAGGGAGACGCTTAATGACTGAGCCACCCAGGCGACCCTGTTCTGTTTAAAGATTTTATTTTTAAATTTTTATTATTTTTTTTAACAGGAGGAGGACTAGTATCTCTGTTTCTAAGCTTCAGTTTAAAATTACTAAAAATGAGAGCTGGAAGTAGATGGTCTCTGAACTCTTTCTGATCCATTCTGGGTACAAGCTTTTCAACGGAGCTGAGTTTGGGAAGTGTAGTACGGTGGGGAGGAGGAGGAGGCTAGCCCTGCGCGCACACCACCTGAGTTCCGTAATGCCTTCTACAGTCTCCAGTTCCTCTGGCTTGGTGTCTTACGTCATCCTTCGCCCCAGGGCCTTGAGAGCAACTTAACCAGGCAGCCCTAAGAGCCTACCCTGTTCAGACACAATACGGTTTGTGTCACTGGAGTCTTTGACAACGCACCACCACGTAACAATGCGACTAATGCGCAGGGGAGCCCCTACTTCGTCCTTCCAGTCCCAGCAGAAAGGCCCTTGGGGGCTGCAGTGGTGGGGATGTCGTACTACTGCGAGTGTCCTCTGCGGCTGGAGAAGAGCTTCATCTTGGACGGCGTGGCGGTGAGCTCCGTGGCCCGCGCCCATGAGCGCCTGAGGCCCAAGCTCTGGTCGGCGATTCCGCCCTACAACGCCCAGCAGGACTACCACGCCCACCGCTACTTCCAGAGCCGCGTGGTTCCGCCCATTCTGCGGAAAACCGAACAGGTTATTGGCTAGGGCCCCGATCCCACCGGCTGCCCCGCAAAGCTTGACCCTGATGGTGGGGCCTGACTTCCCAAATCCGGGCATCTTACCCCTAGGGAGGGCTCCCCGCTCCCACCCACCCTCGGCTTGCTTTCTTTCTTTTTTTTTAAAGATTTTATTTATTTATTTATTTATTTATTTATTTATTTATTTATTTATTTATTTGTCAGAGAGAGTGAGCACAGGCAGAGTGTCAGGCAGAGGGAGAGGGAGAAGCAGGCTCCCTGCTGAGCAAGGAACTCACGCGGGACTCAGGAAGCTGAGCCCAAGGCAGCCGCTTAACCAACTGAGCCACCCAGGCGTCCCAACCCTGGGCTTTCTTAATCAAAGCCCAGAACTGGTGCAGGCAGGTGACAGGGACTGAGCTCCCTGAGCTCACAGAATCACTTTTCAGCCCTGCGTTTGAGAACGATCTCATTTTGGGTCTCTGCAAACCTTAGGGAATGGGGCTGGAAGCCCGCCTCTGCCAAACCAGTTTCATTGTCCTTTTTGACATCACGGACCCATCCTTTGGGGTGATCACATGCCACAGATTCTCTAAAAGCTCGAAAATCCTTGTGACTTAAGCAAACGAAACAAAGCAAAGCCTAGAACCCCCAGGCGGGGTGTCCTCTTTTGGTGATATCACAATGACAGAGGGGCTCGCTCCATGGGACTTCCTGTGAGCTGGTGGGAAGGAAACTTCCCAGACCTCTGCAGACCTCTCTCCTCTCCCGGCCTTTCCCCTTGTGGGTGTTGCCTCTCCTCTACAGAGTCCTACCAGCGATGGGAGATCTGTCAATGTTTGCTGATGACTGCAACTTTTTCCAACACTTTTGCCTCCAGTATTTGTGTACATTTGTCACAGTGGTATGGGGAGGGGACAGGTGGGGTTAATGGGGGTTCTGAGAACAAATCTTGGGTTTTTGTCTCTGTGTGTGTGTGTGTGTGTGTGGCCTTGGTGTTTGTGTGTGTGCCTGGATGTGCATCGCATGTGCGTGGACACGTCTGTATGTCCCATGCCCATGCTGGAGTGTGTGCGGGCACTCTACTCGCATAATTTTTATGACTGAAGGATCCAGAGTGTGGGAGGAAGAAAGAAAAACTTGAGTATTTAAAAGCTTGAAAATAATATGGTATGCACACTTTTGAAACTATGTTCCCTTTTATAAGAGTTTAACCATCACAGCTGTTGGTGGTGGGTATTTTCATTTACATAAAGAAAATGATTGTTTTTTTTTTTTTTTAAGATTTTATTTATTTATTTGACAGGCAGAGATTACAAGTAGGCAGAGAGGCAGGCAGAGAGAGAGAGAGGAGGAAGCAGGCTCCCTGCCGATGCGGGGCTTGATCCCAGGACCCTGGGATCATGACCTGAGCCGAAGGCAGAGGCTTTAACCCACTGAGCCTCCCAGGTGCCCTGATATTGCTTATTTTTAAAATAAATTAGGCACCTGAGTGGCTCAGTTGGTTGAGCACCTGCCTTCAGCTCAGGTCATGATCTTTGGGTCCTGGGATTGAGCCCTACATCGGGCTCCCTGCTCAGCGGGGAGTCTGCTTCTCCCTGTGCTCCCCCTCCCCCTGCTCATTCTCTTAAATAAATAAAATCTTAAAAAAAGAAATTAAAGAATATTTACTATGCCAGGCCCTTTATTTGTCTCAAATCTTATAGCAACACTCCTTTCACTGATGAGGAAAGAGAGATCCAGAAAAGCTGTGCCATTGGCCCAGGCTCACACGGCTCGTTAGTGGCAGAGCTGGAATTGTAACCAGTCTGGCAGCAGACACTGAGCCTTGAACTGCCCGCCTACGCTGCCCCTCTCTGAGAGACAATGGGTCAATCCCTGTTTCATATTTATTTTTTTTTTAAAGATTCTTAAAAAAATTTATCAGAGATCACAAGTAGGCAGAGAGGCAGGCAGAGAGAGGTGGGGGGGGGGAGCAGGCTCCCTGCTGAGCAGAGAGCCCAATGCGGGGCTCAATCCCAGGACCCTGGGATCATGACCTGAGCCAAAGGCAGAGGCTTTAACCCACTGAGCCACCCAGGTGCCCCCGTGTTCCATATTTAATCTGGTCTGGTGACCCCCCCTGCAACAAACCCAAAGGGAGTTTTGAGTGTGCCCCTCTTAGCACGGTGGCTGACTGTCTTCTGTGTTTTCTCTCTCACTCTCAGGATCATGGCGGCACAGGAAGAGATGGCTGGATAGTGGATTATTTCCACATCTTTGGAGAAGGACAGAGATACCTGAACAGGAGGAACTGGGCTGGAGCAGGCAAGTGCCCCTGGCTTTCCAGCCTCGGCATGGACCCGGTGGAAGAGTGGTGTGCGGTCCCTGGTTCAGGGAGAGAAATCAGGCCACAGAGACCCTTGGCTTGGGGGGCAGGGGAGAGGCCTTGGGACTGCGTCCCCAGCTTTGCTTCTCAGACGTACGCCAGTGGCATCACCATGCTTCTATGTAGTGACTGAGCTAACCGGCTGTAGGTCAGACGGTTTTTATGCCCACGCTCCTGCTGCCCTCCAGCTGGGCAAATGAGTGTAGGAAGGTGAAGTGACTGGCCAAGGAGGGCTTGGCGGGGATTGGAATTGCGCTCTTTCCAACTCTAAAGCCCATGTTCCCCTCCCTGCTCCCTGAACAGGCTGTGTCCTCCTTTTCCAGGCCCTGTTGAGCAACAGGAAAGGAAGGGTGGAGAGAGGTTTTTCTGACAGTGTGAACCCTCCTCCCACCCCAATTCCATCACCCTTTGGCCACGCTCTAGTCATGTGACCCTTTGTACCATTTGGCCAAATTGAGCTCATCCATTTCTTCCACATGGGTCAGAAGCAAGGGTGAAATGTTTTCAGTCTTCCTGGGAGTGAGGCAAGTTCAGCCAAGCCCAGAAGTTTTTGGCCCCTCCTGTCTTAGCACATAGCATTCACGCTCCTCCTGGTATACAGTTTGGTTTCCAGAAAGCTGTCTCCTGGACTTTATCAACACTTGGCTTTTAATCAAGAGGCTTGAGACGTTTGAAGATGGGTTCAGCTGGGACATGGGGAGTACATTATATACCAGCCCCGGGGGAGCAGGGGAAAAGCAAGAGGGGGCTGAATGGGGGCTCAGGCCTCTCTCTCTACCCCCCAAGGGCATTCTCTCCAGCAGGTGACCGGCCATGACCACTACAATGCTGAACTGAAAACGATCAAGGGGTTCAATGGTCGGTTTGGCTATCGCCGGAATACGCCAGCCCTCCGTCAGCACCCGTCTGTCTTTGGAGAGGTCACCCCATTCCCTCTCTTCTAACAGCGTCTCTTCCCTTCCCCCCACCTTGACCTGAATAGAGGACAGATGTTTAAGGCTATTTTTATATAAGCAGTGATGTTATTTGTGCCTCCGAGTGTGTTTCTTCCCTGAGGTTGGGAGGGGACTGGCTAGTTTGTCTACCTCAGCTTCTCTAGCCTTTGGAGAGGAGGTGGGAGGAGAGAGGGCGTCCTTAGGCTCCCTTACACTCCATGCCCACCAGTGCCATGCTTGAAAGGAGGCCTCCGTTCCCCCATGCCCCTGCCAGAAGAAGGACGACACTGCACACCTTGGCCTCCACAAAGCTCCGCCCCGGGCAGCACCCAGGCTAGAAGCTGGCTATGTTTGCCCATCAAGAATGAAGCGGGTGCGTTAGTCCCAAGAGATTGTGCTTGGTTGCCCTGAGAAGGATTTCCTGATTTTCCTAAGTCATCCCATTCCAAATAACTGACATCTTCCTTCTCCTTCCCATCCCACAGTCCATCAAGAGGGAGTGAACAAGGGGATATCTGGGGTTGCTGTTTAGCCTCTGGATTCTGCCATAGTACTTCTGACACGGTACTTGTGAACATTTTCCCTGTTGGCGCTCTGTCAATTTCCTTTTCAGCTAGTTTCCGGGATGTCATTTTTCAAGTGTCCCCACCCAGTTTATTGGTGGCCAAGAGAAAAGCCAAAGCAGATGATGGATATAAAAGAAGGTGGAGCTTTAGAACACAAAGCTCGCCAGAGCTCTAGCATGGGTGGAACCTGATGCTACTGAGTCACCTCAAGTGGACAAGGAAGAGAAAGACAGTAGGGTGTTGGGGGTATAGCTCAGGGGTAGAGCATTTGACTGCAGATCAAGAGGTCCCTGGTTCAAATCCGGGTGCCCCCTTACTCCTACTTTTTTTTTTTTTGCTTCCATTGAAAAGAATCAAGGGAATACACTGTATCTCTTAACTCCCAGCCAGAGTTACTAGAGAGGACAAGGAACTCTCAACTCATTCTTGTACTGAAACACTACTAGTTTCCCCTATATTTCAAATGACTCTTAGCTGAAATCCCTGGAGGACCCAGCTGGGCTTCAATGAAGCCAAAGTCCCTAAAGAAACTATAAATCTAAAATTAGGTGTGGGGTGCCTGGGTGGCTCAGTCATTAAGTGTCTGCCTTCAGCTCAGGTCATGATCCCAGGGTCCTGGGATCAAGTCCAACATTGGGCTTCCCACTGCAGGAAGCCTGCTTCTCCCTCTCCCACTCCCACTAGTTGTGTTCCCTCTCTTCCTGTGTCTCTGTCAAATAAGTAAATAAATAAAATCTTTTTAAAAAATTAGGTGTGAGGGGGGATCTGGGTGGCTCAGTTGGTTAAGCTTCTGCCTTTGGCTCAGGTCATAATCCCAGAGTCCTGGGATTGAGTCTGCTCAGTGGGAAGTCTGCTTCTCCCTCTCCCTCTGTCCCTCATCCCTGCTTGTGCTCTCTCAAAACTCTTTAATAATGAAATAAAATAAAAAATTAGGTGTCAGAGCTATGAACCCAAATTTAGCAATCTGATGTATGAGAGTACAGATAAAGAGGTTCATACAACATGTATTTTTGAGAATTTAGTATAATACAAGGCAGCTGTGAACGAAAACCTGAAACCAGGCCCCTGTCCTTAGGGAATTCTGTGTCTGCTGGAAATTGGCATGTTCACACACAGCAGTCAGGGGGAGACATGTTTGTAACTCGAGGAAGAAATGTCTTTTAAAAATACCTACTCACCTTTTCTAGACTAATTTCTAACTGAAGCTTTCCTACAATTTGTAGGGACATTCTGCCTGATCTGAAGAATACTATTTATGACACTGAGCAATTCTCTCTCTCGAAGGTTAGGGGCACTTTTTTTCCTCTTAGTATTTTTTTTTTAATTTTTTATTTTTAAAGATTTTATTTGAGAGAGAGAGAGAGAGAAGCAGATTCCCGGCTGAACAAGGTACCCGATGCAGGACTTGATCAGAGGACCCAGAGATCATGACCTGAGCTGAAGGCAGACACCTAATGGACTGAGCCACCCAGGCGTCTCACTCCTCTTAGTAGTTTATGGTGCAAGTCAGGGTTCTTGGAATGGAACCGATATCCTCTCTGGCCAGGTAAAGCAGGAATGCAGGTATGGTGGACACTTGCAGAGCCGATAGAAGGTTGGAGAACCTAATTGACAAAGCAGTTAACTATGAAGGGCGGCTGAGGACGGAAATCCAGCTCAGGTCTCATCTCGGGAGCGTCCATCACTGGTGCCACCAGCTCAGGGCACTCATCACCAGGTGTAACTATTGTTCCAGCTGCACCTGCATCTCAAGGACAGTTCCTCCGCTTTCCCAATGCCAAGTGGAGGAGGCATCTGATTGGCTGAACCGTGGTCTGACGCATGTGCAGTGTTGCACCAGGATGGGGAGGGGGTCGCTTTGCCTCACCGCGTTTGAAGACTCAAGATACTCCCCCAGAACTGGAGGGGTGTTTGGGTGCAAAAATTTCCAGTTCTGTCGAGGATTTGCCTTGTCACACCCCTTGACTTCCCATTTGCTAAAATTAGATCAAAATGTTGTATTAAATCAGTTATGTCCACATTTAGTCACATTATTAGGTTCATGATCCAGGAAATACTATTTAGAATTGAGTTTATATATACTACAATAGCACTGGTTTCTTGAAAACTTTTTTTCTCTGGAAGATAATTACCTCATTTTTTCACATGTGTATTTTTCATTCTGCTCAATCCTTTAACAGCCTCACAGCACAATTGTTCCCCTGGTCCAAACTTTTCAAATTAATTTTTATTATTTTTATTTTTTTTAAGATTTTATTTTATTTTAAAGATTTTACTTGTTTATTTGACAGAGAGAGATCACAAGTAGGCAGAGAGGCAGGCAGAGAGAGAGAGGGAAGCAGGCTCCCTGCTGAGCAGAGCCCCCCCCCCCATGCGGGACTCGATCCCAGGATCCTGAGATCATGACCCGAACCGAAGGCAGCGGCTTAACCCACTGAGCCACCCAGGCGCCCCAAAGATTTTATTTATTTATTTGACAGACAGATCACAAGTAGGCAGAGAGACAGGGAGAGAGAGAGGGGGAAGCAGGCTCCCCACTGAGCAGAGAGCCCGATGTGGGGCTTGATCCCAGGACCCCAGAATCATTACCCAAGCCGAAGGCAGAGGCTTTAACCCACTGGGCCACCCAGGCGCCCTCAAATGAATTTTTTCAACGCAGTCTTCCCGACACCCTCCCTGCTTCCGCTTCAGGCAGGCTGTTGAGACCTGTCGCCCACCTGTTGCCTTGGGAATTCGCTTTCCCTCTCCTTGGTGTGGGATTCCAGGTTTCCTGGGTAACGTCTCCCTTTCTCTTGGTTTCCTCCTTTATACGGTGGAGAATAACCCTGAGATGCTTCCCGAGAAAAAATATATGCCAGGTAATATGCTTGAGTTCTGGCAGATCTGAAAGTACATTTTGTCTGAACACTTGAGAGATAGTTTGAGAACATAATTTTTGCTGAGAATTTTGTTTTCAGAAGTTTGAAAATCATGGTCTTCTAACTTCTCTTGGTAAGTTTGATGTCACTCTTATTCCTGTACGTGATCTGTTTCTCTCTGTAAAATCTTAGGTTCTTTGTTCCTGGTATTCTGGGGTTTTTTTTCCCCCCATGACTTACTCGGTGATCTCTTCCAATCTAGAGATTCATTTCCTTAAGTTTTATTATGTCTAATAATTTCTTCTCCGTCATTTGCTCATGTAAGGACTTATCTTTTCCCTCCTCCTGTTCATTTGTCTTTTTGTTGTACTTTCAAGATTTCCTCACACTATCTTTCCACTTAAAAAAATATATTTTATTTATTTATTCATGAAAGACAGAGAGAAGCAGAGGCAGAGGGAGAAGCAGGCTCCCTGCTGAGCAAGGAACCTGATGCCAGCACTGGATCCCAGGACTCTGGGACCACAACCCGAGCCAAAGGCAGATGCCCAACCGAGTCTTTCCACTTTTTTATTGGCTTTTGGATTTTCATTTTCTCGTGTGCCCCAATTGTTTTTTTTTAAAAATTACATCCTGTTCTATTTTTATGGATACCATTTTTTCCTCTTGTTTCTTTAAAATTGCGGTTGTTTCTAAAGTGTTCTAATCCAAGTATTGCCTTTCCCCCCTTCTTTTTTTCCACTGTTTCCTTTGGTTTTGGACTGGTGTTGAGGGCATTCACCAAAAAACTGGACCTCCAATAGGTTAAGGCCATTGGAAGCTCTGTTCTTAGGGCTTGTTGACTGGTGAACTCCCCTGTAGGTTCTCCAACAGTGAGCTAGCCTTTTCATTTAGGAACTTCCCAATGTCTATATCTGCGGGTCACCATCCTTCCTGACTCCTTGGGCCATTTAGTTTCTCCATAGGAAAATGCTGATATCTGGGGCGCCGGGTGGCTCAGTCATTAACAGTCTGCCTTCAGCTCAGGTCATGATCCCAGAGTCTTGGGATTGAGTCCCTTGAGTCCTGCCAAATCCCGCATCAGGCTCCTTGCTCAGCGGGGAGCCTGCTTCTCCCTCTCCCACTCTTCCTGCTTGTGTTCCCTCTCTTGCTGTGTGTCTCTCTCTGTCAAATAAAATCTTTAAAAAAAACCCAAAACCCTGAGGTCTACTGCCTGAGATATCTCCTTGATGCTGGCATTTTGGGAGCAAAACAAGGAAAAAGAAGGGAATTGGTGACTTCACTTTTCAATATGCAGACTTACATTGCATCCCCACTGCTATTCTGAAAGCCCCTGGCTATCCAGTTAGAAGTAGAGGGGCTTCACAGATCCAGTCTCTCTAACGGATCTTTCACCCATAGGACTGGAGATAAAGATTGAGGATCTTAACTGTTCCGTATACAGACTTTTACCAAAATTCCTTTTTTGCAGGACGCCTGGGTGGCTCGGTGAGTTAAGGCCTCTGCCTTCTGCTCAGGTCATGATCCCCGGGGTCCTGGGATCGAGCCCCGCATCCGGCTCTCTGCTCAGCGGGGAGCCTGCTTTCTCCTCCCTCTCTGCCTACTTGTGATCTCTCTCTGTCAAATAAATAAATCTTTTTAAAAAATTTCCTTTTGCTCCTCACTCCTCTGCCCTTCCTGGTGATGCCAAATTTTCTTCTCAGGAAGTCCACTTCCCCAGGATTCCTCAGGCATAAATCAGTTCTCTTCTGTGTTCCTTTCCATAGCTCTCACTGTTGAAAACCAACCACTTTCTATGAATTTGACTACTCTAGGTACCTCATGTAAGTGGAATCCTACAATATTTGGTTTTTGTGTCTGGCTTATTTTACTTATAAGGTTTTCCAAGTTCCTAGTAGGGAAGCACATCAGAATCTCCTTTCTTGTTATGGCTGAATAATGTTCCGTTGTATGGATATATCCCATTTTGTTTATCCATCCATTGATGGACCCTTAGGTTGCTTCCTCCTTGGCTATTGTGAATAATGTTTCTAGGAACACAGGTATACAAATAACTTTTGTGTCTCTACTTTAAATTCTTTGGGGTGTATACCCAGGAGTGGAACTGTTGGATCATATATAATTCTTATGTTTAATTTTTTTGAGGACTACCATATACCTGAGAAATTTCTAAAAAGATTTATTTATTGGGACACCTGGGTGGCTCAGTTGGGTGGGCGTCTGCCTACAGTTCAGGTCATGATCCTGGAGTCATGGGATCAAGTCCTGTATCAGGCTCCCTGATCAGCGGGGAGTCTGCTTCTCCCTCTGCACCCCTGCCACCTTGCTCTCTCTCTCTCAAAAATAAATAAAGATTTTATTTATTTATTTGAGGGAGGAGGGGTCGAGGGAGAGGGAGAGAAATCCTCAAGCAGATACTGAGCAGGAAGCCCGACACGGTGCTTGATCCATGGAGATCATGACCTGAGCCAAAATATCTGGAGAGATTTTTATTTTTTTTTTTAAGATTTTATTTGTTTATTTGACACAGAGAGAATGAGCACAAGCAGGGGGAGCAGTAGGCAGAGGGAGAGGGAGAAGCAGTCTCTCTGAGCAGGGAGCCTGATGTGGGCCTCTATCCCAGGACCCTGGGACCATAACCTGAGCCGAAGGCAGACACTTAACTGATCCACTTAGGCGCCCTGCTGGGAGGCATTTTTTAAACTATTAATGCCTAGTGGGACCTAGACCTTCTGATTTGTTTCTCTCCCAGGTGACATTAATGTGCACCTGGGATTGGGAACCCCTGCCTCAGCTAACACTTGGGTTTCAGCTTCCTCTGCTCTGCTGAAGTCACCCGCCACCCTACCGTTCCATCTTTGAAAACTGTTGGGCATTCTCCTTCTGTTCCCTCTTCAGTCTTCTCTTTATCTTTAAGAGTTATACACTTTAAGAGTTTTGGGAGGGAGTGGATATAAATACCTAATGATCTATAGAGACTCATTGCTCTGTGAGAATTATTTATATATGAATTTTCTAATGTGTATGCATGTAGCTTATCTCTTGGGCTGAAATTTCTTAGGAGAGAGCACTTTGGCATATATGCTCTCTCTTTACAGTAGCCAGGAAAGAATTTTCTTGCATTCTTGTATTCCTTCACTCATTTGTCCATAGTAGCTGATATACGGGATGCCTACCACGTGCTTGACACACACAGGGAGCTCTATCTAGTGTGGCGGTTGTCCGGGGTGCCTGGGGGGCTCCGTCGGTTAGGCATCCAACTCTTTTCTTTTTTTTTTTTTTAAGCATCCAACTCTTGATTTCGGCTCAGGTCATGATCTCAGGGTTGTGACATCAAGTCTGGCATCGGCTCCGTGCTCAGTGGGGAGTCTGCTGGAGATTCTCTCCCTCTGTCTCTCCCTAGCACTTTCTCACTCTCAAATAATACATACATAAATTTTCTAAAAAAAGGATGGCAGTTGTCAGCGACACAAGAGACATAATTCTACCAATACACACATTTGGTCAAATGAAAGCTGTCTTCAGTTTCTTGCCCTCTTTATTGTGTCCCTGTTTTGACAAACACACGCCCGGACGATATTTGACGTTGCCTTTTTTTTTTTTTTAATTTTATTTATCCACTTGACAGAGATCACAAGGAGGCAGCAAGGAAGGCAGAGAGAGAGGAAGGGAAGCAGGCTCCCCGCTGAGCAGAGAGCCCAATACAGGGCTCGATCCCAGGACCCTGGGACCAGAGCCCGAGCAGAAGGCAGAGGCTTTAACCCACTGAGCCACTCAGGCGCCCCTTGACGTTGCTTTTAACACACCTGGCCGCCGCCGCCTTCTCACCCTTGTAATTAAAAGGCCATGTTTTACAGTTAGTATTGCAACAGTGAACACAAGGTGACCTTTTTAGAGCAGGAGTAGAAGCTTTCGTTGCTCGGCAGGTAACTCTGGTTAAGCCTGCAGTGGACTATGACTGCAGGGACATCCTGAAGCCTATACTATGAAAGGCTCTTTAGAATACAGGAAGGCTCACTTCTTAGTAACCAGGGAACCAGCCAGATGCTCTGGGCTAATGACCCAGACACAGAAAGTGCAGGTCAGTGAATGGGAGGCTAGCATGCTCTGCAGCTCCCTCTTTGTTTCCTAAATATTTTGATTGGCGTGACAGCCTCTTCCTGGTTGTGTGTGGCCTGGAGTAGAGTTGCCATGAGTACTGATGCCTGTGACAACCACCTACACACATTTGTACCTACAGGTTTCCCCTTTTCAAATGGTCTTGCCCTGCCCAATACTTAAATGATTGTCTCAACACAATTCAAGAAGGATCACAGACAAGCTGTTAAGGGAAAACATAGGAAAATAGCTTTCTGTCTTCAGGGTTGGCAAAGGCATCTTAGTGAGTGACCAAGAGATTCTCTCCATGATCAAACTTTGGATGGGCTCTCCTGAGCTCTTTTTCAACTAGGCCCTGACTTTAGGACTTCTGAGTTCCTGTCTGCCTTGTCCAGTTTTTTTTTTTTTTTTTCCATCAGCGAAGACCAGCAGAAGAGATGAGTTATTGTACCCACGTTACATTCAGCCACAAATGAAAGCAATAAGTCCCGAAAGTCACAGGTCCAGGACAAAGGACCAAAAGGGACTTGTTCTGGTTCCAACTTTAGTATATGTTGCTGTGGAGGCCAGCACAGAATGTTTTGGAACGAGCAAGGTGGGTCTCTCAAAGGTGGTCGTTGAGATCAGATGGGGAAGGGCAGTCTCTACCCATTAGGTCAAGCTCTAGAAAGTAGGCGTATAGTCCATCAATTGATGGACTGTTTCTGGCCTCTTGCTTTCCTTATTTCTGCTCCTATGGCTCGAAGGGTGCGCAAGCGAGCAATCTCCTGGACCTCTGCCTCATCTTCTCCTATGCTTAAGCTCATTTGCTTCTTCCTCCAGTTGGCTGTCCTGGCGCAGAGGTTTCCAAGAAGATGGTGATGAGGCCAAGGGCTGCGTTGTCCAATGTTTGCAGGAATCTTGCTAAGTCAGTTCAGCCAGGATCAGATCTGATCATGCTCAGTATCTGATCCGGTTCCTTACACCCCACCGTCCTGTAGGCGAAGTCTGATTGTCTTGGCCTGCCATCAATCACTATCCTGTAAAGTCACTTTAGCCAGAAATTCCCTCCCCTTGCCCCCGATGTTTCCTCTGAGTAATTTTCCACCCACTCCACCCAACCCCTCTGCCCTGCTGCTTGGCTATAAATTGCCATGCTGTTCTCAGAGTTGAGGTCCCTCTCTCCCCTTCCGGTAAGGCCCCACTGGTACTTATGCAATAGTCTCCCCCCAACCTAAATAAAGTCTTCCTTACCCTGTTCTTTAACTAGTGTTATGTGTAGTTTTTTTCTTTAGTAAGAGGATGCAAAAAGCATAAAGGAATATATTAATGAATGAGACTTTACTAAGTCTGCTTGTCAAAAGACCCTTTTGAGAACAGGCAAGCCACAGACTGAGAGAAATGATTTGGAAAACACAGATCTGGCAGAGAACTGGTGTCCAGAATATATAAAGAAGTCTTGCAACTCAAAAGTAAAAAGGCTGTAAAGAACCCAGTTAAGAAATGGGGTAAAGGCGGGGTGCCTGGGTGGCTCAGTGAGTTAAGCCTCTGCCTTCGGCTCAGGTCAAGATCCCAGGGTCCTGGGATGGAGCCCCTGCATAGGGCTCTCTGCTCAGCAAGGAGCCTGCTTCCCCGCTCCCTCCTCCTGCCTACTTGAGATCTCTGTCCAATAAATAAATACAATCTTTTATTTTTTAATTTTTTTTAAGATTTTTTATTTATTTATCAGAGGGAGAGAGGGGGAGAGAGCGAGCACAGGCAGACAGAATGGCAGGCAGAGGCAGAGGGAGAAGCAGGCTCCCCGCTGAGCAAGGAGCCCGATGTGGGACTCCATCCCAGGACGCTGGGATCATGACCTGAGCTGAAGGCAGCTGCTCAACCAACTGAGCCACCCAGGCGTCCCTAAATACAATCTTTTAAAAAAAGAAAGAAAGAAATGGGGTAAAGGCCCCGCACACAGGGGTGGTAGGGCAGCTTTTCTGGTCTCCCCCACAGATGGGCTCTGTGGTCCAGTTTCCCTGGCACCTGGGATCACGCACCGAGGCCCGCGAAGGTTCCCTGCAGAGGTTTCCACCAGCCCACAAGGTACAGCATGGCAGCCATCCCCTTCAGCGGCTTGCTTGTGGCCACCCGCGACTGTTCCCTATGACACCCAGGGCTCCACTTCCAGTAACAGGTCTTATGCGAGTGCAGACGATCCTGGGGAAGCCATACCCCACCACGCAGGTCTCTCCAAGGTGCACCCAGGGCAATGGGACACTGGCGGCTTTTGCAGGAAGTCCACTCTCCCATCCATGGCCACCATGTCGGAGTTCCCAGAATGGTGTGTCCACCCTCCTGGGGGCCAGTGTGGGTGATGGGGGCAGGTCAAGCAACCTCTGACCACAAGCTTACCCCCAGCGGGGACTCTCCCTAGGCCTTCAGTGGCAGGGTCACCTGTAACTTGGCTCTGGAGACCCTGAGAAGCAGCCTGGCAAAGCCAACAATGGGTCCCAGTCCTGAGCGGCCACTGCCATGCTTCAGGGGGTGCTGGGCTCATCAGAGATGCTCCCCTCCCATAGACTCCAGGCTGCAGCAAGTGGAACCAGCTGGGTTCTTTTAGAGCAAAACAGCAAAACACCAAAAAGGAAGTTGAGAGAATCCCCATCCCCTTTACTATCCAAGCCCCAGGTAAGTCTTTGTGACACCCTGTAACCATGTGCCTTGCACCAAGTGGAAATCAAACTCCAAGTGGCCAATAAGAAAGAAAGAAAAGGAAAAAGAGGAAATGGAGTAAAGATTTGAGGAGACATTTTACAAAGGAAGAGATACAAAGGAAGAGATACATATATCCATGAATAATAATCACGGATAAACCCATGAAAAAGTATTTGACATCGTTAGTCATCAGAGAAATGCAAACTGAAATCACATTGTTACATCGTTAGTCATCAGAGAAATGCAAACTGAAATCACATTGTTACACATTGACATCAGCATGACTAAAACTATGAAGGCTGACAGCACCAGACTCTTAATTGGTGGGAATGTGAAATGGTATGCCATTTCAGGAAAAGATCTGGCAGTTTGTACAAAACTAAAGTAGACTGACCTTCCGGCCCAGCAATTCCATTCCCAGGATTTTACTCAGGATAAATGAAAACACGTGCTTACCAAAAGACGTATATAGAAATGTTCATGGAAACTTTATTCATAATAGGCAAAACTAAAAGCGGACAAGGGCCCGCTATTAGGAAAATGATTTTTTAAATCTGTGGTTTATTCATACAATGAAATATTACCCATCCATAACAAGGAATGCATTACTGATAGAAGATGAATGAATGTCACAAACATTATGCTGATAAAAACCTTATAGAAAAGAGTGAAGGGGCACCTGGGTTGCTCTAGAACAGTGAATAAGGAGTAGGAAGTCTTTTTTTTTTTTTCTTTAAAGGTTAGTCTTTTTTTTTTTTTTTCTTTAAAGGTTTTATTTATTTGTCAGAGAGATGGCATGAGTGCACAAGCAGGGGAGCAGCAGGCAGAGGAGGAGCAGGCTTCCTGCCAAAGAAGGAACCTGATGCAGGGCTTGAACCTAGGACCCCAGGACCATGACTTAAGCCAAAAGCAGATACTTAACCAACTGAGCCACCCAGGAACCCTAGGGGCAGGGAATCTTATGAAGCTGGAGAGTTAAGAAGGCCAGGTCCTGAAGGGCCTAGATATGTTAAAATGTGGCCTTTATAGTATGAATAATGTGGAATTATTAAGGGGTTTAGGGCATGGGGATTAATAAATTTGCATTTGAGAGAGATCACTCTTAGCTATAAAGGAGTACATAGACGGGTAAGGGATTCAACTGAAAGTGAGGAAATGACACTTCCAAGAGAAGGGATGATGGAACCTGAACCAGGCTTGTGGTGAATAGTGACAGAGAAGTGGGTAGTCGTTAGACTTTTAGCAGCGGGGATCTTGTTGACTGATTGGATGTTGGAGGTGAGGGAGAGGTCTTGAATGATGTTGAAATGGAGAAACAGTGGTAACGGGAGAAAAGAGCTGCATTGGGGGAATACGGTTAGGTTATACAATGAGTTCAGTTTCCGTGCCTCCCAGATGTCCAACTGGGAACATTTACTAGTCAGGTTTAAAACCCTGGAGCTTGAGAGAGAAAAATGACTGGAGATAATGAATTTGGGATCCATCAGTATATAGATGGTAACTGAAGCCCTATGAGTAGATGAGATCACCCAGGGAGAGCATTTAGTGGGAAAAGACCCAAGACAGAACCTAGAGCAAGATGAAGAGGCAAAATGAAGTAGAAACAAAATGTTCCCTGAGGAGGGACTAGAGAATAAAACAATAATCTACGGTGCCTGGGTGGCTCAGTGGGTTAAGCCGCTGCCTTTGGCTCGGGTCATGATCTCAGGGTCCTGGGATCGAGTCCCATATCGGGCTCTCTGCTCAGCGGGGGGCCTGCTTCCCTTCCTCTCTATCTGCCTGCCTCTGTCTACTTGTGTTCTCTGTCTGTCAAATAAATAAATAAAATCTTTAAAAAAAAACAACAATAATCTAAAGAGTGGTACAGAGAAGTCACGTGTAAAGTGTTTTGAAGAGGGGAGTGTGGTCCTCAATACCTTCAAAGGTTAGGGGAGGTCAAATGAGTATGTGATGTGGCTTTTTTTTAAAGATTTTATTCATTTATTTGACAGAGAGAGGTCACAAGTAGACAGAGAGGCAGGCAGAGAGAGAGGGAAGAAGGCTCCCTGCTGAGCAGAGAGCCCAATGCGGTACTCGATTCCAGAACCCTGAGGTCATGACCTGAGCCAAAGGCAGCGGCTTAATCCACTGAGCCACCCAGGCGCCATGCAATGTGGTTTTTGATTTAAGTATGGGGAGGGGGATTACTCAAGATCATGGGGGAAAAATAGCTGAGTGGAGGACTGAGGTTAAGCAGAAGATGAAGTGGAGGGAGGCATCTTGTCTCCTGAGTGGAGGCAGCCAATTTAGAGTTTGGTTAAGAGAGAGAGTGGAGTAGCTGGGGGAAAGACATGGTTGTTTAACCATTTTTTTTTTTTTTTTAAGACGGTCAGTTGAGTGCATCTAAAATGCTGAAAACAGGGGTGCCTGAGTGGTTCGGTTGGTTAAGCTACTGTCTTTGGCTTGGGTCGTGATCCTGGAGTCCTGGGATCCAGTCCTACACCGGGCTCCCTGCTCGACAGGGAGTCTGCTTCTCCCTCGAACCTCTCCCCTCTCACACTTTCTCTCTCTCTCTCTCAAATAAATATAATCTTAAAAAAAAAATAAAATGCTGAAAACAGGGACTCCTGGGTGGCCCAGATGATTGGGCAGCCGACTTGGTTTCAGCTCAGAGTCCTGAGATCCAGCCCCATGCTGGGCAGCTCAGGGTCTGCTTGTCCCTCTCCGCCTCCTCGAGCTCACTCTCTCTCTCTAAAAAAATAAATGAAATCTTAAAAAAAAAAAAATGCTGATGACAAAGGGCCAGTCCTGAAGGCTCCACTGGAGAGAGGAAGGTATCTGTAATCCCAGATGTAAGGGGTCGGATCCAGAGCTGATGAACCGTCAGGATTTAAGAAGGACGCCTCTTCCAGCATAAATGAAGGGAAAGGAAAAGGAGAAGCTGGCAGATTCTAAAGGTTTGGTGCAGGAAGGAGCTCCTGCCTGGTTCAGTGCGTAGAGCAGGCTCTTGATCTCAGGGTCTTGAGTTTGAGCCCCGCCTTTTGGGTAGAAAGCCTAATGTGGGTGGGCCTCAGCCAATAAAAAAATAATAAAGGTTTGGTGCAGGGACGCCGATGGAATTTCTGCGGGACGCTTTCTACTTCCCTCGATAAGCTAGGCTGGGAGTAGGAGCGGACGCTGAGTGGAGCTGGCACAGGAGTGTGGGTTTGAAAAGCGTTTCTTACAGGCGGGTGTGGGCGGGAAGGGCTGGGTGGAGGCGAACTAGGCAAATTGGCAGTGGCGCCTAGGGGGTGCGGGGTGAACGTCGTGGCGCGCTGCCATGGCAACAGGCCGGCGGGGCGGAGCCCCAGTCGACTCGAAGTGGCCGGGGCAGCCCGGTTTCAACACAGCGTTCCGGAAACCCGGTGAGGTGCCAACAGAGGTGCCCAAAACCGGACCGCAGGCGCCGCGAGATCTGGGCCCCACGCTGTGAGACTAGCCGCGACGCTAACACCGCACTGCGCGACAAAGTGCTGAACGTCATCGTCCTGCGACGCCGACGCAGTAATAGGACGCCCTCCCGGAAGTGGGCTCTGGATCGGGCAGTAAAAGTGGCAGCCAGGTCGCAGCTGAGCTGTTTCTCTGCGTTTCCTCTCGATCCCTCCTGATCCCTGCAGGTCCGCGTAGAGACGAAACTTCTCCGCTGTCATGGGGGGCGGAGATCTGGTAAGTGAGGGAGACCTGGGCGGGGGAGGACGGAACCAGGGACCGACCCGGATTGAGGACGGAAATTGGAGGGTGTGGAAGTGGGTGACCATGGCTACACGGCCGTGCTTTCGTACGAAGGGAGCTGTAGCCTCGGAGAGGGGCCCGATCTCTGGGGTCACGGAGGGACCAGGCAGAGGCCTGGGAAGGTGTGCGACGTGTGTCGCCAACGGTGGTGACTGGTGTTTGTGTGTTTGTTGCTGGGGCCCTTCCCGGCTGGAAATTCTGGGAAGGCCCGGGAGGAGGTGGTGGTGGTGGAACCATGCCTATGAAAGGAGGCAGATACCAAGTCACGCGGGCTTTGTTTTGTATATCTTGTCTTGGGACACTTCTCTCTTCCTCAGCTGGGAGTTTAGTCATGTTTTGGGCTGTAGTAGGAGTGGTCGTACCCCATTGTCTTTGCCCCTGAGCCATCTATTTTATTTTATTTTTGAGTCATACCTATTTTAAACCTGAAGTTATTTTTTCACATCCATGTCTCTGACTTCCACTCCTCCTTCAGTGCTATATTCTGATCTGTAGTGACAGAGCTGTATTCTGAATTATAGAAGTTTTTTTTTTTTTTTAATTATTTATTTATTTGACAGACAGAGATTACAAGTAGGCCGAGAGGCAGGCAGAGAGAGAGGAGGAAGCAGGCTCCCTGCTGAGCAGAGAGCCCCTGGCAGGGCTCGATCCCAGGACCCTGGGATCATGACCTGAGCTGAAGGCAGAGGCTTTAACCCACTGAGCCACCCAGGCGCCCTGTATTCTGAATTATAGCACTTAATATAAGTTACGTGGGAATTTCTCTTGAACTGTATAGTAGTTCATCTGTAGGGTGCTGAGCTCCAGATAGGGCAAAGGAGCTACAAGAGCATGGTGCAAGATCAGAAAAACGCTAACCCCTTTAAAGTGTTGCTGACTGAATCAGCAAACAAATTTTGCCACCTGTCCAGGATCTGTATTGGAATTTGTCAGGTGTTGTTGGTTAGAATGCTTTCCAAGACTCCAGGATTCATACAGTTTAGTGTATTCTTTTTGTTTATTTATTTATGAGAGAGAGAGAGAAAAAGAGATTGAGCACGAGTGGAGGTGGGGCAAAGGGAAAGGGAGAAGCAGGACCCCCCCCCCCCCCCAAGGAGGGATTTCGAAAACTCTATCCCAGGACCCTGAGATCATGACCTGAGCTGAAGGCAGACGCTTAACTGACTGAGACACCCAGGGACCCCAATTTAGTGTATTCTTCAGGTAATGGCAATTAGGGACAGGAAAGCTCTAGTTCAGGGTTTCTCAGCCTTGGTGCTGTTGACACTTTGGGTGGGATAACTCTTTGTTCTGCTTTTGGGTGGTGGGTGGGTAGGTGGGGGGTCCTGTGCATTGTAGGATGTTCAGCAGCATCCTTGGCCACTAGCCACCGGATGCCACTAGCACCTTTCTCCTTCAGTTGGGACAACCAAAAATCTCTCTGAACACTGCCAAATGTTTCCTGGGGGGCAGAATTACCTGTGTTGAAGGAGGGAGAGGGAGACCAGTAGGACAAGGCCAGAGACGGGGTAGGGGTAGTGGACTGAGCAACCTGATAAAGAGAAAAGAAGGACAAGGTGGAAAAGAAAGAAAGGACAGCTCTCATTGCCTGAATACCTTCTATATGCTAGGAACTTTGTGTACGTTTTCTCATTTAGGCCTCTTAACTGATCTCCTGGTCCTCAGTCTCTGCCCTCTCCAGTGCATTCTGTTTGGTTTTTTTTTTTTCCCCTTAAAGGTTTTATTTATTTGTTTGTCAGAGAGAGAGAGAGAGAGAGAGCACAAGCAGGGGGAGTGGAAGAGGAAGAGGGAGAAGCATCTGCTGAGCAAGCAGCCTGATGCAGGACTCGATCCCAGGACCCTGGGATCATGACCTGAGCCAAAGGCAGACACTTAATTGACTGGGCCATCCAGGCGCCCCCTCCAATGCATTCTAAACACGATAGCTAGTTATGCCTGTCACCTGCATGTGACTGTTTAGTGTTTCTTACTGTCCACAGGATAAAGCCCACTCCCTTAACATGCTTTATAAGGCTCTTAGTCTGTTCCTTTCTTAGATGGCTTAGTTGGCTTCATCTTCGACCCCCCTCCTCACCAGCTTGCATGCCTTCTTTAGCCCCACAGAATCACTTGTGCTATGTTCTTTCTCACTGCTGGGCCTGTAGTTGTGTGTGCTGTTCCCTCTGGAAATCTACTCCTGCTCCTCCCTGCTTCCTACATCACTAGGCTAAATCGTAATTGTCATGAGATGTCACTTCTTCCAGGAAACCTTCCCTGGTTGGCAGCTGAACCAGAACAGTGGCTTATGGGGAGAGGGGAGAGGAGAAGCATTCTTGAGGTGCTTCAGGGTGCCCTGTGAAGGGGAAATTGGAACTGAGGGGAGATTCCTGGGAAGGAAGGTTGAAAGAGGTACTTGATGGGGAGGTAAAACACATAAGGTGACGGCCGGCTAACCGGACTCAAGGAGCAGAAGATGTGTTCATAAAAATGAACATCTCCTGCCAAACGCACTAGAGTTCTGTTGCCTTTCAGAGTTTACCTTCCTACCTCTCTGCCCATTCCCCCTGTACTGTCACCACTGCCCCTTATTTCAGGCATGGCCAGTTGAAGTCTGATCCATAAGCATTTCAAGCTGAAAGTGTTCAAAGGGAATCCAGAAAAGGCCTGTTCTATCCTGAAGCTTTGTAATTTTTTTTAAGATTTTATTTATTTATTTGACTTAGAGAGACAAGGGATAGAGGGAACACAAGCAGGGGGAGTGGGAGAAGGAGACGTGGGCCCCCCGCCGAGCAGGGAGCCCAGTGTGGGGCTCGATCGCAGGCCCCTGGGATCATGACCTGAGCTGTAGGCAGACTCTTAACGACTGAGCCACCCAGGAGCCCCTATCTTGAAGCTTTATATACTTGAACAAACCCCCCAGATGTGTGAGAGATTATTGGGTGTCAACCTCGCCATTGTGCAGGACATCTTGCCCTTAGATGTCTGCTTGGGCATGAGTAGGGAATGGGGGGGGCATACCCCCTTCACCTGCCCACCGCCTGTCTTGTGTTCTCCCCCCTTCGTCCACCACAGAATCTGAAGAAGAGCTGGCACCCACAGACCCTTCGCAATGTGGAGAAGGTGTGGAAGGCCGAGCAGAAGCATGAGGCTGAGCGGAAGAAGATCGAGGAGCTGCAGCGGGAGCTGCGGGAGGAGCGGGCCCGGGAGGAGATGCAGCGCTATGCTGAGGACGTCGGGGCTGTCAAGTGAGTGAGAGGCTGAGGCTGCAGCGGGGTGGTGGGGCTGAGGCTGGCCCGCACCCGCTTGCTTAGAGCTGTTGGCTGGGAGCTTGGGTTTTGGAGTCAGCCCGACCTGGGCTCAGTCAGTCCGACCTCAGGCTGGCTTTGCATGTACTAGCCTAACTGTGTCCCCTGGGAGCAAGTTTGGGGGCTCAGTTATCTCAGAGGAACCAGTGGAGCAAGAGTACCTGATTCCCAAGGTTTGTGGGGGAAACAGATGAGAGAGCGTAGAAAGGGCTTAGTGTAGGCCTGGCGCATGCCTGGTGGTTCATAAGCAGGCCTGAGGACAATTGCTTCCATCCTACCTCTCCGAGTGTGCCTGGGCCTCAGTCCTGCTTCTGTTTGTTCATGGACTCAGTGAGGCCTCGTGGAAGCTGGTGCATCATGCCTATCAGTAAAAGTTGTGTGACGGTGGACCGTCCCACTCCATTTCACCCTACTTCAGTTTCCTCATGTAGAATATAGGCTAGGGGCAGCAGGGGACCGTCATCCTATCCATCTCCTACAATAAGGTGGCAGCAGATGTATTCTGAGAAAGATGAAAAGTATAAAATGTATATATAGTACATTTAAAAAAAAGGATTTTATTAATTTATTTTACAGAGAGAGAGAGAGCACACAATTTGGGGGAGAGGGAGAAGGAAGCTCCCTGCTCAACAGGGAGCCTGACATGGGGCTTCATCCCACGACCCTGGGATCATGACCTGAGCCGAAGGCAGACGCTTAACTGACCTGGTCCCCAGGTGCCCCATACAGTACATTCTTAAATTTAATGAAAACAACACTTAGACTAAAATCAAAGTAATCGATACTGTCCTTCTCTTTGTTCATGTCCTTGTGGGTAAGTCTCCTGGGTGGTGTGTGGCATACTGTCCCCAGTGGGCATCTAGGGCTTTTCCTTAATACTTATGACAGGAGGATCGGTGGCATTCAGGGTGGTGTGTGTATGTACAACTTACACATGGAAGTGGCATTATGGAACTTAAGCGTGGTGACAGTCACATTCTTTCAGGACACTGGACTGGGGAGAAGGCCACTCTGACTCAAGCGTGAAACTTGGAATGTTTTAAAATAGTTTTAGGATTGGAGCGCCTGGGTGGCTCAGTGGGTTAAGCCTCTGCCTTTGGCTTGGGTCATGATCCCAGGGTCCTGGGATCAAGTCCTGCATTGGGCTTTCTGCTCAGTGGGGAGCCTGCTTCCTCCTCTGTCTCTCTGCCTGCCTCTCCCAACTACTTGAGATCTCTGTCTGTCAAATAAATAAATAAAATCTTTTAAAAAGAATAACAAAAAAATAGTTTTAGGATTTTTATTTTTATTTTATAAAATATTTAATTTATTTATTTGATAGGCAGAGATCACAAGTAGGCAGAGAGTCAGGCAGAGAGAGAGAGGAGGAAGCAGGCTGCCTGCGGAGCAGAGACCCTGATATGGGCGCCCCAGTTTTAGGATTTTTAAATAGAACAAAATAAATTAAAAAAAAAAAAAAATTAAAAAAAAAAAAAAGAACAAAATAAATTTATGACATTAATACATCAAGTGAGATAACGGAATGAAATTTTGTTTTCTAGTACCATAGACTACCTTAAATGTATAGACATACATTATATGTTTTATATAAATTACATATTTTACATTTTTAAAAATGTGTTGTTTTTTATTTTAAAGTAAACTCTGTCCCCAACATGGGGCTCAAACTCATTAATTCCGAGATCAGGAATTGCATTCTCTAGCCAGGTGCCTACATTATAACTTAATGTCAATAAATTTCACATATTCAGGGTTGCCTGGGTGGTTCAGTGGGTTAAGCCTCTGCCTTCGGCTCAGGTTATAATCCCTGGGTCCTGGGATCGAGCCCCGCATTGGGCTCTCTGCTCAGCTGGGAGCCTGCTTCCCCCCGCCTCTGCCTGTCTCTGCCTACTTGTGATCTCTCTCTCTCTCTCTCTGTCAAATAAATAAATAAAATTAGAAAAAAAAAAAGTAATCTGTATGCTAATGGTGGGGCTCGAACTCACAGTCCCAAGATCAAGAGTCACATGCTCTTCTGACAGCCTGCCGGGCGCCCCTTGAAACTCTTATTCAGCAAAGTATTACACATCTTGCCTGATTTTACACAGCATGCCTGATGTATCAGAAATGTGGGCTTCTCAGATTCTAGTTAACGAGGTGGGACTGTAGACAAACAGCTTCAGAGCTGGGAGTGAAGCTTTTATCCTTTGCTGACCCTCAGGCCTGCTTATCTGTTGTGAATAGGAGGAAGTTTATTTTATTTTATAAAATATTTTACTTATTTATTTGTCAGAGAGAGACACAGCAAGAGAGGGAGTGGGAGAGGGACAAGCAGGCTTCCTGCTGGGCAGGGAGCCCAGTGTGGGGCTCGATCCCAGGATGCTGGGATCATGACCTGAGCTGAAGGCAGATGCTTAATGACTGAGCCACCCAGGCACCAGAAGTTGATTTTATATTCTTTTGATTTTTTTTTTTTTTGGCCCCCTCACATACCCTCCAACATAAAACACAAAGGTCAGCTCGGATGTCCTTCTTTTTGGGTGTTTACTTGCAGATGTCTTTAATCATCTGCTTGTCTGTCTCGTGCTTGTATAGGTCTTTGCACAGTGGGATGCTTTTACTTTATCCTATAAAATGCCAGTAGAATCCTTTTACTATCTAATGATTCATTTTCATGGGTTAGATAATCTTTTCTATGTTTATAACGCATCACTCGGAACAAATAGAAACCTCAGTACACGTATTATTCTGGATGTCCAAATTCCTCTTCGCGATAGAGTGTTGCTTTAGTATTTACTGAAATGCTAGAAAATTACATGTTCTAGACTGCGGTCTATACCAGTGTTTCTCAACCTTTGCACTTTGGAATGTTCTTGGAAGATTAAAGATGAGAGTGGTTCCCTAAGAATAGCAGGGGGTACATAAGGCAAGGGCATCTGCATCTTTTAAGAGCTCTTGGTGATCCTAATGGGCAGCCTCCATTGAGAACCGGGTCTATATCTTTAATGATAGTAACAATAAAAATTCTATAGATCATCTTGCTTTTTTTCCCCCCTAAGATTTGATTTATTTATTTGAGAGAGAGAGACAGCATGAGTGGTAGGGGCAGGGGCTGGGGGAGAGAGAGAGAGAGAGAAAGAATATCTCAAGCAGACTCCACGCTGAGCATGGAGCCCAATGTGGGGCTTGATCCCAGGACCTGGAGATCATGATCTGAGCCAAAACCAAGAGTCGTTTGCTCAACCGACTGTGCCACCCAGACACCCCAAGATCATTTTGATTTTACGTGGCTTTCCCCCCAAGTATCTTTTCATCTAAAAACTCAAGAGTTGGGGTGCCCAAGTGGCTTAGTCATTGAGTGTCTGCCTTTAGCTCAGGTCATGATCCCAGGATCCTGGGATCAAGTCCCGCATCAGGCTCCCTGCTCTGTGAGCCTGCTTCTCCCTCTCCTTCTGCTACTCCTCCTGCTGTGCTCTCTCTCTCTCTGTCAAATAAATAAAATCTGTAAAAATAAAAATTAAGGGCGCCTGGGTGGCTCAGTGGGTTAGAACCTCTGCCTTTGGTTCAGGTCATGATCCTGGGGTCCTGGGATTGAAGCCTGTGTCAGGCTCTCTGCTCAGTGGGGGCCCTGCTTCCCCCCCACCCCGCCTGCCTCTCTGCCTACTTGTGATCTCTCTCTCTCCCCCTCTCTATCAAATAAATAAATGTTTTTTTAAAGATTTTATTTAGGAGCGCCTGGGTGGCTCAGTGGGTTAAGCCTCTGCCTTCGGCTCGGGTCATGATCTCAGGGTCCTGGGATTGAACCCTACATCGGGCTCTCTGCTCAACTGTTTCCCCCTCTCTCTGCCTGCCTCTCTGCCTACTTGTGATCTCTCTGTTAAATAAATAAATAAATAAATAAATAATCTAAAAAAAAAAACTTAAAAAGGTTTTATTTATTTATTTGTCACAGAGAGAGATCACAAGCAGGCAGAGAGGCAGGCTGAGAGAGAGGAGGAAGCAGGCTCCCTGCTGAGCAGAGAGTCCGATGCGGGGCTCGATCCCAGGACCCTGAGATCATGACCCGAGCCGAAGGCAGAGGCTTAACCCACTGAGCCACCCAGGTGCCCCTCAGTTCTTAATTCTATAGTGTTTCTCAAACCGATCGTTTTAATAGGAAAAAAAAAACCCCAACAAACTAAAACTAAAGGGTTATGCCCCCCAGTTATTGGTTTAAAATATTATTTTTTTGAAGATTTTAGAGAGCGAGAGTGTGGGGAGGGAAGGAGGGAGAGAGACAGTCTCCAGCAGACTCTCGGCTGAGTGCAGAGCCTGATGCAGGGCTTGATCCCACAACCCTGAGATCATGACCTGAGCCAAAATCAAGTGTCAGACACTTAACCGATGGAGCCACTGAGCCACCCCTGGACATTTTTATTAAGAATATTTTAAACCAGGGTACCTGGGTGGCTCTGTCAATTAGTGTCTGTCTTTCAGGTTAGGTCGTGATCTCCGAGTCCTGGGAACAAGGCCCATGTAGCTCTCCCTGCTCAGTGGGGAGTCTGCTTCTCCTATCTCTGTTCCTCCCCTATCCTACCCCCTGCCCCATGTGCACTCTGCCTTTCTCTCCCAAATAAATAAAATCTTAAAAAATGTCCAGGTGTCTGGGTAGCTCAGAGGGTTAAAGCCTCTGCCTTTGGCTCAGGTCATGATCCCAGGGTCCTGGGATTGAGCCCCGCGTCAGGCTCTCTGCTAAGCTGGGAGCCTGCTTCCCTTCCTCTCTCTCTGCTTGCTTCTCTGCCTACTTGTGATCTCTGTCAAATAAATAAATCTTTAAAAGAAAAAAAAGTCCAAAGACATAGCTTAGGAAAACATTCTTTATGCTTACAGTTGTTGTAGAATCCTAAGTGAAAATAAATAAACAAATGTTAAGAAGCCATATTCAAAGAACATTGAATTTAATGTTACAGATAATACTGTTTTGATGAAACTACTTTGCCTCTTGCAGCGTGAGTGTGCTTTCAGCCCTTCCACACAGGCACTTGTCAGTCAGTCAGCCGCAGTTGGTCAGCCTTTACTGTCTGTTGTGTGAGGTTCCTTCGATTTTCCGACCACTTTTTTCTCTCAGAACCCCAGGGCAATATTTGTTTGGCAAACATTGGACCTAAGTTGGCCCCCCCTCTTTTGGCTTGAAAGCATAGTTAACTTATTCAGTCACCTCTGGTCTTTTCTCATTATCTTCCCAAGTGAAGAATTACTGCTTGTGCCCATGTGACAACCCGCAGCCAAACACACCCCACACAAATGTGTATGCGGTCACTGATATCATTCTAGGTAATGAGGTGATCCAGAATCTGTGTATCGTTTCCAATTTGCCTCAGAATAAAAGCATAACCTATAGTCTACATAAAGGAGGCTTGAGAAGCCCTGAGCAAATGTCCACGCCCCAGGTTGAGGGATAATTTTCTCCACAGAAATGGCATCAAGCGTGTGGAAACAATCTATCCACTGAATGGTGAGCTCCATGCCGACCAGCCCCGGGTCTTCCCGTGCGCCACATGGAGCACAAGATGTAGCCCTGCGAGGCACCTGGAGAGCGGGTCGGGCTCCGACCAGCTGGAGTCCTCTGTCCCTCATGCTCAGTGGTATGTGTAGGTCTGTAAGAGTTGACATTTCCTTTGATTGTGTTTTTTTGTCTTGAACCAGGAAAAAAGAGGAAAAACTGGACTGGATGTATCAGGGTCCTGGCGGGATGGTGAACCGCGATGAGTACTTGCTGGGGCGCCCCATCGACAAGTATGTTTTTGAGAAGATGGAGGAGAAGGAGGCAGGCTGTTCTTCGGAGACAGGACTGCTCCCAGGCTCCATTTTTGCCCCTTCTGGTGCCAATTCCCTTCTTGACATGGCCAGCAAAATCCGGGAAGACCCACTCTTCATCATCAGGTACTGATGACGGGCTAGGAAGGGTTTGCTTTTTTTTTTTCCCCAGCGTTGCTTGACTTTGCAGTTGGTTTCCTCTTGGCTTTTTCTGCCCTATAAAAGGCTTTGTCTCCATTGGTGGTTCCCCTGATGTTGGGAAGGAGGATCCTTCAAGGGCTTCTTATGTAGGCCACATGATAAGAGATGGCAAGTGGACCAGACCAGACCAGATTGGCCTTTGAACAAAAATAGGAGTTAGAAGCGTGGTGAGAAAGGCTGGCAGCTTCTTGGGAATTTGGGGCTATGTACAGAGCGGGATAGGTGGGTGAGCAGGCCTTCTAACTCCCCAACCCCTTTTTTTGGTACAGCACAATGCTTTAAGAAGAAACCTTAGAATCTTCCTTAAAACTCTTAATATGTGACATCGAAGTAGAGTTGTGTTTTGGGAGCCAACTCATGCTGTGCCTCTTAATTTTTTTGGTTTAATTTGCAGCATTTTATTTCAGGTTTATAAGGTTGAACATCGAAAAACATTTGTCACTTATAGTTCTAATTTTGAAAAAATTTAAAAGTTATTTACATGGTAAAAATACCACATAGATGTATGTAATGATACTGTGTATATATGTGCAAATTTTTTCTCCATTTTGTTAGCTTCTTCTTCTTCTTTTTTTTTTTTTTAAAGATTTTATTTATTTATTTGTCAGGGAGAGAGAGGGAGAGAGAGCGAGCACAGGCAGACAGAGTGGCAGGCAGAGTCAGAGGGAGAAGCAGGCTCCCTGCGGAGCAAGGAGCCCGATGTGGGACTCGATCCCAGGACGCTGGGATCATGACCTGAGCCTAAGGCAGCTGCTTAACCAATTGAGCCACCCAGGCGTCCCATTTTGTTAGCTTCTTAATTAGTTAAATCGTGGTTCATAAAGCCTAACATAAAATATAGTCTTTTTTTTTTTTTTTTAAAGATTTTGTTTATTTATCTGAAAGAGAGAGAATGAGAGCGAGAGCATGAGATGGGGAGGGTCAGAGGGAGAAGCAGACACCCTGCTGAGTGGGGAGCCCGATGCGGGACTCCAACCCGGGACTCCAACCCGGGACTCCAAGCCGGGACTCCAGGATTATGATCTGAACCGAAGGCAGTCACTTAACCAACTGAGCCACCCAGGCACCCTGTAAAATTTATAGTCTTAACCACCTGTAAGTGTACAGCCCAGTGGCAATAAGTACATTCATCCTGTTGGGCAGTCATCAGCACCACCCATTTTCAGGAGTTTTTCACCTTGCAAAACCGAAAACTCTTTACCCATGAAACAAGAAGTCCGTGGTTCCCCTCCCCCAGCCCCTGGGAACACCATACCACTTCCTGTGTCTGTAAGCTTGACTCCTCTAGGAATCTCACATAAGGGAAATCGCACAGTGATTATCTTTTTGTGGGACTGGCTTATTCACTCAGCATAAGGTCTTCACAGGTTCATCCGCCATATAGCATGTGTCAGAATTTCTTCCACCCCTCCTTTTTTTTATTTTTTTGAGACTTTTTGTATTTTAGAGAGTGCAGGAGAGCAGGGCCAGGGCCAGAGGGAGAGAGGGAACCTCAAGCAGACTCCCTGCTGAGCGGGGAGCCCAACGAAGAGCCCAAACCCACAACCCGAGCCGAAGTCTATAGTCAGTCACTCAGCCGACTGAGCCACCCAGGCGCCCTCCTCCCTCCTTAAGGCCGAATAATACTCTGTCATACAGATTCCGTTTGTCTCTTCATCTGTCAATGGATGTTTGGGTTTTTCCCCCTCTTTTGGCTGTTGTGAATAATGTTTGTTCTGAACATTGATGTATAGATATTATGTATATTATTTTATAAACTCCTTTTTTTCACCAAGTTAAATATAGGAGACATCTTTCTATGTCATTAACTGTGCTTTTATAGTACTATTTTTTAATGTCTGCATTGTGTGGATATACCATAATTTATTGATTAATATTCTCTTATTGGGCCCTAACTTGTTTCCAAATTTTCATTGTTATAATGTGGACAGCTTTGTAGAGACCTTCCTGGATTATATCCTTACAGTAACAAATTCTTTGTTTTTTTTTTTTTTAAGATTTTATTTATTTAATTGACAAAGATCACAAGTAGGCAGAGAGGCAGGCAGAGAGAGAAGGGGAAGCAGGCTCCCTGCTGAGCAGAGAGCCTGATGCAGAGCTCTATCCCAGGACCCTGGGATCATGACCTGAGCCGAAGGCAGAGGCTTTAACCCACTGAGACACCCAAGTGCCCCACAAATTCTCAAGAATTTATAGGATTAAAGAGCACACAGGCTGTGATAAGTGTTGCCAAATTATCTTCCATGGACGCCGACCAGTTTACCCTCATGAGCAATAAATGAGAGTAAGAACTTTCTTTTTTTAAGGATTTTATTTATTTATTTGACAGAAAGAGAGAGAGAGTGCACAGGCAGGGGGAGTGACAGGCAGAGGGAGAAGCAGGTTTCCCTGGGATCATGACCTGAGCCAAAGGCAGACATGTAACCTACTGAGCCACCCAGGGGCCCGAATTTTTGTTTGTTTGTTTGTTTGTTTATTTATTTAAATTTGACAGAGATCACAGGTAGGCAGAGAGGCAGGCAGAGAGAGAGGAAGGGAAGCAGGCTTCCCAGTGAGAAGAGAGCCCGATGCAGGGCTTGATCCCAGGACCCTAGGACTGAGACCAGAGCCGAAGGCAGAGGCTTTAACCCACTGAGCCACCCAGGCGCCCCTTTTTTTTCTTTTTTAAAGACTGATTTTATTTATTTTAGAGAGGTGGGAAAGGGGCAGAGGAAGAGGGAGAGAGAGAGAATCTCAAGCAGGTTCCCCACTGAGCGTGGAGCCGGACTCAAGGTACTCTCTCACGACGCTGAGATCACAACCTGAGCTGAGATCAAGAGTCGGACACTCAACCAACCGACTGAGCCACCCAGGCGCCCCTAGAGTAAGACTTCTTGAAAGAGGAATCCATTCTCTTTGTTTCCCAGCTGGTTGTCGTGCTGAGTAGTATAGGTGGCATTGAAATGCTGCGGCCAGTTGATACACAGGATGCCCCTATTTACTCAACCAGCTGGGAAGCCCTGAGCATAAAGCCTACCAAGGAACAGCCCACACACGCTCTTCTCTACCACAGGGACGTAGCGTGGCCTTGCCCCCCAGCATTCAGTCCCTTCTGTAGGTTTGAGGAATAAGCCCGAAGGCTTCCACACCACCATGCAGCTTTCCACCCAGAGCCTTTCTACGTGCATTTGGAAAAAAAGATCGCTGTGTAGACTTGGTGGAGATTAGAGTAAATGACTTAATCCCCTTGCCAAAAGAGAGAGTCGTGATTTTTTATCATTTCCTTTTTTTTTTTAGGAAGAAGGAGGAGGAGAAAAAAAGAGAGGTGTTGAATAATCCTGTGAAAATGAAGAAAATCAAAGAATTGGTAAGTAGTGCGTCAAATAAGCACTAATAGGATCCTGTAGGTACTTAACCTGAGAACTTCTCACATTTCACTCTCACTTCATGAGCAGGAAGGCAGAATGATTCCCTCCTTTATGTTACTTGGTTGGAAAAGCAGCATGTGAGGTCAATTTTTTTTAGAAATGAGGTGTATGGGACATGCTGTGGGAATCCTGGACATTAGGTGTGTTCAAGAGATCACGTGATGTCAACCCCCTAGGGCCCATTTATCATTCACGGACGGACGGTTGTGATTGTGTTTTGGGTTAGTTTGTAAGGAAAATGTAAAAATTGATCTTGCAGTCCCTGATGGCTTTCAGTGGAGTTGGAGTTCTTCTGACCAATTGGAAATTTTGAGGCCTGGGCTCTGGGGATGGTTTACGAAGAGATCCCTGGCCCTGCCCCCGAGATTCCGCCCCAGGGTCCAGGGGGTGCTCGTGCACTGCCGGGTTAGCGCTTGCCCTCCTCCTGTTGACAGGAAGCTCTGCTAGCATCCCGACCGCCATAAAGCCAGAGGTACAGAGTCAGGTAGTGTGGGTGTGAACCAGGCCCCTCAGGGCCCTCCCTGATCTTGCCTGTCTATGTTTTGCCCATTTTCTAGTTGCAGATGAGTCTGGAAAAAAAGGAGAAGAAGAAAAAGAAGGAGAAGAAGAAGAAGCACAAGAAACATAAGCACAGAAGCTCCAGTAGTGATGGTTGCAGTAGCGAGGAGGAGCGCAGCCGGGGGAGGTGAGCACGTGGAGGCAGGCCCTCCGCTGTGACTCACTGACTCATTCATTCTCCAGATAGTCACGGATTGTGCTTTGTGTGGGGAGCTGCCAGGCACTGGGGTTTCAGGGGTGAGCACTCGCATGTGGGCCCCCTGGCCCACAGAACTCATCACCCAGCACCCACGCGCATTGGAGGTCTGGGTGAGGCCCCTCATGGAGCTGACTTGACCTTGTAGGTCTCAGCACAGCCCTCCTAGATGTGACTTTCATTTGGGCTGGTGACTTTTTCCCAGACGGAAGTGGATTTTATGTAGCCTTCTCTTCTTTCCTTTTTTTTAAAAAAATGCATTAATGGGCCATCTGGGCCCATTCTGTGTGTCTTCTCTGTGGGAGCAGTGAGCACTGTCACTGCTGACTCACTCTTAGTCCCTGGAATAGCAGCATGAGGCGAGAGGAGAACGTGTTCAGGCTTTGGGGCTGAAAAGCCAGGCCCACGGGTTTTCACAGGAAAAACATGACTGTGCTGATGCGTCCTCCAGCAGACAGTGCAGATAGACAGCCACGCTGCCGAGCGACTGCACCGGTGGGAAAGGTCATGGCCAGAGCAGGAAGCACACTTCAGCATGAGATTGAAACTGGGCCTTGAGGCATTTTCTGTATAGGTGACACACACAATCTATGTGTTCAATTGTTTAGATCTTCAAAAGAAGGTGGCAGATTCTTCCCCTGTGCTGTCCAGAGCCCCGGGATATGGCTTACAGGTAAGGCTGTGAGCATCTCAGAGGGTGACAACGGGCTGTAGAATGTGTTCGCTTGAGAGCCTGTTTGGACAGAGAGCATCTCCCGCAGCCCGCCCGACATCACCGAGGGAAGGCAGGAGTTTGGGCCACCAGGGTGGGGGCTGCGGGAGCTGGCCCATTCCTTATCCCGAGCCTCTGCCTGGGGCTCCGGGTCCTCTGAGCAGAGACCCTATACTACCAGTGGGGCCTTAGGCATTTGGCCTCTCCCTCTGCCGATAATTTCCATGAAACGCAGGCATTTTAGGCTTCTAGGTTGATGGCTTTTGGACAGGTGGATGTCCCTCTAGATTCTTCTTTCCCTTAGTAGGTTTAACCTTAGGTCCCGATCTCGTGCTGTCTCTTGCGGCTGCCCGGGCTCTGGTGAAGAGTCAGCCGTGCAGGTGGCTGCCGGGACCATGCTCCTGAGGGGATTCTGCAGAGAACTTTGCTAAGTTCGAGTGCTTCTCTGGGGTAACTGTATGGTGGGCGCAGTACGCCCGCTTGGCTTCTTACAGAACCATAGTGCTCATTGATTTCCTTGTTTCACTGCATTTTCTCTGAGCTTCTATGAATACCTTCTCTTCCTTTCCTTTATGCTACAGATCAAGGACTCCTACCATAGCCAGGGAGCGCAGAGTTCTCTGATGGCCAAGCAAAAGGGAACGCACGGGTTGAAGAATTATTCCAGGTCCAGAAGCTCCTCCCACTCACCTCCCAGACATGCTAACAAGAAGAGCACCCGGGACAGGAGTTCTCGATCCCCAGGCAGAAGGTCACGGTCCCCGAGGCCAAGCAAAGCGTGAGTGTGGGAATTCGCTGGGAAATGGCCTATAAATGTGGGGCTGGTAACAGCAGGTATTTGCTTTTGCTGATGTCTGCTCATTAATTTTTCCAAATGTCTTTGCTTTATCTCCTTTATATTGTGTATCTGTCCACCCCCGCCCTCCTGCCACCAGCCACCTTAGTGTAAATCTCAGGTCCCTAGAACTACAGATTTATCTATGTAGAATCTTTGGAGTAAGTCTAATATCAAATCCTATGTATCTTTATGTGTTTGTTTTTCTTCTACTTCTGCCCTCTGTTCTCTTCAGTTTGGATTATAATTCTAAGACCGTTAGCTTTTCTCCCATTATTTGAGGGACATGATAAAAGCCCCTGTGTTGAAAAGGCTTTTCTCCTGTTTGCCCTCTGTGCGTCTGTCACAGGCACAACTCTAAGGTCAATAGAAGAGAGAGAGGCCGAACTAAGAGCCCATCGCCTAAAAAGGAGGTCTACCAAAGGCGGCACGCCCCTGGATACACCAGGTGAGTCAGGAGGCCCAGACCTGAACTGCAGACTCTCTGGGCCCAAGTCTAGGAGTGGCTTAAACCAGGGCAGGTGGATAATCTACTTTTATTCTTCTTGTCATAACAGTCTTGACCTCCCACTTCCCTTCCCCGCAAGGCACATTGAAAGGACAAAGTAATAGTTTTACCTTGATGAACAATTGATTAAGTGACTGTCTCTGAACATCTGTAAACATGTTGATTCTCACAAGAGATTTCCACAGAGAAGCTTTTCCCTAGAGAGTGTTCCTTTCCTGAGGCATCAGCTGAGGGGGAAGCAGGGTGCTGTCCTTGAGGGCAGACACCCTAAGATGGACTCTGTGTTGGAGCTGGGTGTGGAGTGGGTCAGACAGAACAGGGGCCTGCGGCCCTGGGACCTGAGGGGAGTTGGCTCTGCCCACGAAAGACTGTCTGTAGGGGTCTTTCTCTTTATAGAAGTCGAGAGGAGCCGGGCAACTTTTGTGAACTTCCTTTTACTGCCCAAACAAGTTGGCTGCACAGTAGAATTATCTGGGCAGCTTAAAAAAAGTTCCATTACCTGGCTACAGCCCAGCCCTATGACATCATGATCTTTGGTGGTGGGGGCAGACATCAGTATTTTTAAGGCTCCCCGGTGACTTCAACAGGCAGTCAATGTTGAGGACAGCTTAGAGTCTGCACCACCTCTTGTATTCACTATGTTAAAAAAGAGGCAGACCCTACAAGTCCCTTTTAACTCTTGATTGCCTGATTCCTGAAGTTTCTTTTTCTTTTTCTTTTTTTAAAATTTATTTATTTATTTGACAGAGAGACACAGCGAGAGAGGAAACACAAGCAGGGGGAGAAGGAATAGCATGAGAGAGGGAGAAACAGGCTTCCCGCTGAGCAGGGAGCCCGATGCGGGGCTCCATCCCAGGACCCTGGGATCATGACCTGAGCTAAAGGTCGACGCTTAACGACTGAGCCACCCAGGTGCCCCTGATTCCTGAAGTTTCTAAGAAACAGAAACTTTCTTAAATGTTTTCATCTTGACTGACAACTTTCTAAAATATGTTATATATTTCCTTGCCTCACCAGAGTATGTTTTGTAGAATTTCATCTTTCTCTGGTGACAGTTTTTCAGCTGGGCTGGAGGTCATTCTGCTCCTCCAGTCAATGCTCATGAACGTGTGTATTTGTTTCTGTGTTTTAAGGCTCTTGGTCAGCGTGTGACTATGCTTTTTCAGATCCTGCTTTGTCGTTCTGTCCCTTTTGCCATCTGTCATCACTTTAGTTGGTCATACTTTATCAGCCTTTTTAATCCCCCTTAGAATTTGTTTTGAATTTTGTGATTTAAATGGGTTAGAACCCTCAAGACCTCTCTCTCCCAGCAGTAAAAGCACAGAAACTTTAGTCCATAGATTTTGTGATCTCATTGTCCATTTTGGTTTGGTGTTCCAGGTGGTTGAGGTTGCTTTATGTAATTAAGATGATGGTGAATTAAGATAAAAAGAGAAAAATTATGGCTGTAATGGGGAATTTTGTCAGAATTTTTAAATGCGTGTGTTTTCTTTTGTATGTTTTCTTTTAATTGGTGGTTGAAAACGACTCTAAACAGCTGAAAAGATGAAGCTTCTCTTTTGTGCTAAGGTGCTTGATTTAAAGCAGTTTTGGGGGCACCAAAATTTGGTGGGGTGGCTCAGTTGGTTAAGTGTCCAACTCTTGATTTCAGCTCAGGTCATGGTCTCACAGTCCTGGGATTGAGCCCCAGATAGGGCTTCATGCTCAGTGGGGAGTCCTTGAGGTTCTCACTTTTGCCCTCTGCCCTGCTCCCTGCTTGTGAGCTCTCTTTCTCTCAAAATGATTAAATAAAGGGGCACCTGGGGGGCTCAGTGGTTTAAGCCTCTGCCTTTGGCTCAAGGTCCTGAGATCAAGCCCTGCATTGGGCTCTGCTCGGCAGGGAGCCTGCTCCCAGCCCCCACATCTGCCTGCCTCTCTGCCTACTTGTGATCTCTCTCTCTGTCAAATAAATAAAATAAAATAATTAAATAAGATCTTTTTTTATTAAAAAAAAGCAATTTTTACAGGATAAGACTTTTTTTCTTTTTTATTTTTTTAAAGATTTTATTTATTTATTTGACAGAGAGAGATCACAAGTAGGCAGAGAGGCAGGCAGAGAGAGAGGAGGAAGCAGGCTCCCTGCTGAGCAGAGAGCTGATGCGGGACTCGATCCTAGGACCCTGAGATCATGACCCGAGCCGAAGGTAGCGGCTTAACCCACTGAGCCACCCAGGCGCCCAAGACTTTTTTCCTTGTAAAATTTTTTTGGGGTCTTGTGGGATTCCCATTTAATATTTTCCATTGCTTTTGAAATTACAAAATTTTTTACAGGCAACACAGCACTTTTATAATTTTTAAAAGATTTTATTTACTTATTTTAGAGAAATTTATTTATTTTGGGGGCGGGGGTTAGAGGGAGAGAACCTCCAGCAGATTCCCTGCTTAGCCAGAGCCCGCAGGCTCACTTGAAACCAAGAGTAAGGCAGGCACTCAATGGAGGGAGCCACCCAGGTGCTCCTTCCCTAATGGAGCTCTTTTATATTTGATTGTTCTATTTTAAAAACCTTCCTCGGGCACCTGGGTGGCTCAGTTGGCTAAGGGACTGCCTTTGGGTTAGGTTGGGATCCCAGGGTTCTGGGATCAAGTCGCACATTGGGCTGCCTGCTCAGCGGGGTGTCTGCTTCTCCCTCTCCCTCTGCCACCCCCCTGCTTGTACTTTCCCTGTCAAGTAAATAAATAAAAGCTTTAAAAATAAATAAAAACCTTTCTCATTTTATCATTGTAATATCGTTCATTATCTCTGAGTGACATTTTTAATTGTAAACTTTTAATAAGTTTTGTGCTTTATCTTAGTCCGTTTACTTTTCCTTTGGTCTCTTTCCTGTGAGAGGCTCTTCTGAAAAATGTTTGGTGATACTTCACTGTCTATTCATATGTAAGAGTAAGGAATTAAAGCTGAGATCACTGTATTGTGTGTGGGCAGCACTTACCTACTGGTGGGAGTTTGGGTTTGAACTGGTTTTTAGCTGGGGATACGCATATCAGTATCTGGTTTTCTTGTCAGGAACCAATAAATTTCTTCTCCTTTTTTCTTTCTTTCTTTAATTTTTTTTTTAGTTTTATTTATTTATCAGAGAGCGGGAGAGAGCGAGCACAGGCAGGCAGAGAAGCAGCAGAGGCAGAGGGAGAAGCAGGCTCCCCGTTGAGCAAGGAGCCCGATGTGGGACTCGATCCCAGGACGCCGGGATCATGACCCGAGCCGAAGGCAGCTGCTTAATCAACTGAGCCACCCAGACGTCCCTCCTTTTTTCTTTTTTTAAATATCTTATTGATTCACTTGACAAAGAGAGAGAGAGCATAAGCAGGGGGAGCAGAAGGCAGAGGAGAAGCAGACGCCCTGCTGAGCGGGGAGTCTGACACAGGGCTCCATCCCAGGACCCTGGGATCATGACCTGAGCTAAAGGTAGATGCTTAACTGACTGAGCTACTCAGGCCCCCAAGAACCATTAAATTTCTATAGATGGGGGTGCCTGGGTGACTCGGTTGAATGTCTGACTCTTGAATATGCTCATGGGGTTGTGGGATCAAGCCTCATGTTGGGCTCCACACTCAGTGAGGGATCTGTGGGAGATTCTTTCTTCCCTTATCCCTGTTTGCATTCTCTCTCTCTCCTCAAATAAATAAATACATCCTAAAAAAATGTTGGGGGGGCTCTGGGGTGGCTCAGTGAGTTAAAGCATCTGTCTTTGGCTCATGTCATGATTCCAGAGTTCTGGGATGGAGCCCGCATTGGGCTCTCTGCTCAGCGGGGAGCCTGCTTCTCCTCTCTCTTTCTGCCTGCCTCTCTGCTTACTTGTGATCTCTCTCTCTCTCTCACTGTCAAATAAATAAATAAATAAAATCTTTAAAAGAAATTTTTTTTTCTACAGAAGGAAAAAACCCTCTGGCTCCCTGATAATGGCTCTAACTCTGGCTTCTGGAATTTTGGGAGACATTCTTTTTACCCTTGGTGGCCCTGCCAGCTTCCTTTGCTGTGCCCGATGTGCCTGCAACTCCTAATTTCCTGTTTGGCTTAGTTCTTTAGAAACTACCAGAAGGGTCTCCTTTCTGGAGGGTCTCCTGTCATTGTTTGGGAGAACAATCACTGGCTTCCCCAAGTTAGGAATGAGGACCCAGGGTGTCTTGATTGCTCTTCATATAGACTTTAAATCAGTCCCTTTGTTTTCAACTTTACCGCCATCTGCTACTTGGTGCCTGCAGTCTCTGAACCTTTCCTGGATTTTGCTTCTGATTAGTATTGGGCATTTAAAGAGACTAAGTTTTCTCTAATCTGTGAAAAGTAGTTGCTACCCCTTCATCTGCTTCCCTCTTCCAACAATTTTTTTTTTTTTTAAAGAGTTTTAAATTTATTTCACAAACAGAGATCACAAGTAGGCAGAGAGGCAGGCGGGGGTGGGGGGGTGTGTGGGGTGGGGGTGGGGTGGGGTGGGGAAGCAGGCTCCTTGCTGAGCAGAGAGCCCGGTGCGGGGCTCCATCCCAGGACCCTGAGATTATGATCTGAGCTGAAGGCAGAGGTTTTAACCCACTGAGCCACCCAGGCGCCTCTGCAACAATTTTTAGACATCTCTTATCCAATGTCCTCTCCTCTCCCATTCTCTTTGTGGTTTTATATATTTTATTTAATGGGTTTTTTAAATGAAGCATTGTCATTTCACTATAGACAACTAAATGTTAAGTTTTAGTGTCTTAAGTTTCTGTGTCAAAATTGCGCTCCACTCCCTAATGAGACGCCACCAAATATTTTTCCTCTTAAAAAGGGATCTTTTAAATGGGCTTATCACATCCATTTGAGAAGCAATGGATTTGAATTTCTGACCTTGTTAAATAGTGATTGAGCTGGTTCACCACCTCCTCTTTTTCCTCTGACTTCATTTGCCATGAGTGTCAGGAAAGAAGACTTATCTACTCTCTGAGATTAAGTTGAATTGACCTGAATTCTTCTGGTATCTGCATTCTAACTATTCCTAAAGTGGTGTACTTCTGGGCTATGTCCATGAATTTCTAAGCATTTCCAGTAGGTAGATGGTAGATGTCAGCAGTCACATGGCTAACTTAGTTTTATGTTCTTCAGTAAGTTGTTGAGCAAACAATCGGAATATTTTATATTTTATGTTTAGAAATACCACTCCAGAGATTACTAAGAGAGAGTATGAAAGTCTTTGAAATTTGGATGAAACCACCTGCCCAAGGTATTAGGAAAGAAGGAGACCCATGCTGAGGGTGGCCCCGGGTTGAGCATTTCCATAGAGAGAGCAGGGCGGTGGAGAGCCTGGGGTCCTACCTAATTTGTTGTCCCTGTAGTGTATGGGTGTTTTTGCTGGGAGAGAAGTAGACCTAATAGGATGGTTTTTGTGTTCAACAGAAAGCTCTCATCAGAGGAACTAGAGCGAAAACGTCAAGAGATGATGGAAAATGCTAAGTGGCGGGAGGAAGAGAGGCTGACCATCCTCAAGAGGCACGCCAAGGATGATGAACGGGAGCAGAGGCTGGAGAAGCTGGGCTCCCGGGATGGGAAGTTTATCCAGTGAGTGCATCTTTTTTTTTTTTTTTTTTTTAAGATTTCATTTATTTATTGGGCAGACAGATCACAGACAGGCAGAGAGGCAGGCAGAGAGAGAGGAGGAAGCAGGCTCCCTGCTGAGCAGAGAGCCCTATGCAGAGCTTGATCCCAGGACCCTGGGATCATGACCCAAGCTGAAGGCAGAGGCTTTAACCCACTGAGCCACCCAGGCCCCCCCAGTGAGTGCATCTTCTTGCTGCCTGATGGCTTTCATGGCTGTGGTCCCAAGGAGGCAACTGGGCAGCGGACTCATTCATTGTGTTCCTGGTGTTTCGGTGTCCGTGCAGTGAGAATGGGGAGATCAGCCTCCAGGCCACCTTTGTTACTACTCCCAGCATCTAGCTAGACACTGGGGTATTTCTGATTTGAAGGAAGGAGAAGTGGATTGGTATTTTCATTGAATCTCCTTGCTTTCTATTTAAGTAAGAATTCATGGCTCAGGAGGCTTTTTTCCAATGAGGCTTTACCTGGTTTTTCAAAACAGGTAACTTTCCCCTGTTGGACGTTGGTTTAAAAAAATTAATTCCAATTGGAGTCCACTCCAAAGTTACCTATATGAGTTTAAAAGAGCTTAAGTTTCTACATCTGCTTTATGTTTGGCAACCTCTTTCTTCTAAGTCTGCCAGATAGGTGACCACTTGACAAATATGTTACTCACATATATTCTCCTGTCTTCCTAGCCGCATGAAGCTGGAGAGTGCATCTTCCTCCTCCCTGGAGGATAGGGTGAAACGGAACATCTACTCTCTACAGAGAACCTCAATGGCTCTGGAGAAGAACTTTATGAAAAGATGAAAGCTATCCCCTCTCTTGCTGGCTTTCCTGAAATTTCCAGGGAGGCTGCTGATCCCTTAAAAATTCTCTTTATAAGAGTTCAAGTGACTTCTTGCACAGTCGTCAAAGCACCACTGTTCAAAGTGACTCTCTTCCGGTGATTCCTGAAACAGCTTACTTCCTTTGAGAACCAGTGCAACGCACTTTATGGGACACTCAGTAACTTTTGCTGAGTGCCTTGTAGGTTTTAATGGGTGGGCACTAGACACTCTACGTGTGAGCACTCACCCTGCTCTGGAAGGCTGTTTCCTGTGGTCATGATACTTCTTATGCCACTTTCTTCCCTGCTGTGAGAACTGTGTGCCTCAGTGTAGACTGGACCTTGCAGAAACCTCTCTCCGGAGTCGCGCAGATAGACTGTGCTTAGTGGGGTAAATGAACATCTTTCTTGATTTAGTAGATCATGTGACAGAATGCTGTCAGATTAGGGCAGATCTAAGGAGAGACAAAGAATCTGGAAGGGGACACAATCCAAAAAAGCACTAAATGAGCTGTTGAACTATTTGGACTGTCTTTTGAACTGTAAAAAGTGTAGTGTGTATGTGTACAAATGTATAATTTTTACATGCTTTTTAAAAAAGTTAGCTTTGTGAGAACATCTTGTTTGGTAAGTGACTTTACTACATAATGGAACCATATTGTATCTTGTTACCGAGTAATACAGTAATGCAGGTCAGCTTTTTTTCCCCTCTGAATTCAGCTAGTTTAGGAGGAGCCTGGGTTTGTAGATAGGATCCAGGGGATCTATCCTGTTACACTGCTTACAGGCTCCCATGTGGGCAGTGCAGCTGTGAAGTCAAATGATTTTAGGAGTTAGGACCAAATTACCAGTGTGCTCCCACCCTGGCTCTTAAAATAAAATGGAAGCTGTTTTATTTCATGGCTTCCTTTTAATCATGTAGTAATCTTATTACAATTCTAGATTTCCAGGAGTTTGCTACTATTTTTTAGTCAGGTATTAAAAACCCCCAAAACTCATGGAACCAGTCTCTTGCTTTTACTCCTTTCCTTTTTCTATTCTTTTACCAGAAGCCCTCATTTGACCCATGAACTCCTCAGGCCCTCTTGACCCACATATTAGCGGGGCTAGTTCCTTGTTCTGCTAATCCCTAATTCTGTTTAAAACGAATTTGGGTTTATATTTCTGTGCACTTAGATGCCAGGCACTGTAATACTTAAAACCCAGTCTCTCCCCAGAGAGAAAGTAACACACACTTGTTATTCATTTAACCACCTCATCCTCCTTCTCTATGCTAATTATGTCTTTTATTTTATTACTTGGTAATAAAGGCTACATTTATTTTTGTAACTGTTTAAAGAACAACCACGTGCTGAGTACTGAATTTATGAATTCCCATACAGAACAATACTGACCCGTAATTTGTGTCGAATCTTTGGAAATCCGAATCTTTGGAGATCCTTCTTCCAAGAGGAATTACATAACAAAGCGTGGGCAATTCACTCACAGATTGTCTTTGAAGTGTGCCAGAGAATAAGACGATTACAATTTTCTGCTGCAGGATAGGTGTCTTAACGTGCCGCAGGTCTCTTAACTCGACCCTTTGAAGGGAGGAGGCCAATCGGCAGCTGGGTGGGTGCGGGACCCATTCATAAAACCCTGGGCTCCGGGCGCGCGGCTCTCATTGGCCCCGGGGGAAAGGGGCGTGACCCGCGGGTGGAGCGCGCGCCAGGCCCAGGGGAGTGGGAAGATCCACACTTGGGTGGAGCAAGGGGGCGTTCCTGGTTTTCCCGGCCAGGACTTCCTTTTCCCCTCGCTGGGTTCCTCCTCTCTCCCCCGGGATGGGATGGTACGTCCCACCCTCCTCGCATTCCCGCCCCTCCTCCCCTCTCGGAGCCTGGGCGCCGCCGCCATCTTGGCACGTCAGGTTGAGGGAAAGAGCCAACCCTGGCTTTGGGAGGGGGCGGACAGAGGGACCCTCCCGCGGTGGACGACAAGCCCTACCCCCAGCCCACCTCCTCCTTTCGTTCCGGTGCGGGACTTTGAGTTGTCCCGAGGCCAGCCCGGTTCCTGTCAGGCCCGGGGAGGAGGGGCGGGAAGGGCGGCCGCTACCTCCCCGGGGACGGGCGCTACCCACCTGGGCGGGGAGGAGAGCGCCTGGTGACGGCGGGGCGGTGGCGGCGGCGCTCGGGGGCGGGGTTCGGAGCGAGCCGGCCGGCTCCCTGGAGCGGGGCGGGGCGGGGCGGGGCGCGGCGTGGGGGCGGGGCGTGGGGCGGACGGAACCACCGGGGCGGGGTGGGGAGGTAACGGGACGGGCGCGACCATGGCGCGTTGAGGGAGCGGGGGTGGGGATCGGTCCCGGGGAGGCCTGGGGCCGCTGGCTTGTGCGCCGTCTCGACCGCCCCCCCCTTTCGCCGCCGCCGCCGCCGCCGCCGCCGCCCCGGGCATGTCGTCCAACTGCACCAGCACCACGGCGGTGGCGGTGGCGCCGCTCAGCGCCAGCAAGACCAAGACCAAGAAGAAGCATTTCGTGTGCCAGAAAGTGAAGCTATTCCGGGCCAGCGAGCCGATCCTCAGCGTCCTGATGTGGGGGGTGAAACCACACGGTAACCAGCTCCCCCGCGCGCGCCCCTCCGAGCGCGGCCCCCGCGCACTCCCACGCCCCCCCGCAGGCCCGGCCCTCACCCCGCGGGTCCTGCTAAGGACGCCCGCAGCCTCTCTCCAAGCCACTTGCACGCCCACCCCACCCTTGCTCGCCGTCCCGGCCGGGTGTGCACTCCCCGCGCGCCACGCGAGGCCTGGTGTCTCCGACAGTGGTATGCCGACGCCCCCTCCCTCCCCTCCAGCCCCTCTGGCTTCCTACGTTGGGCTTGCTCGCTTCGGGCAGTCCCTGGAGCGCAGGGGGAAGGCCTGGGTGCGGCAGAATCGCTCTCATCCCCTCTCCCTGTTTGTTGCATGTGTTTCCCCCCTTGTTCCTTCAACCGGCTGCCAGCTCCCTGTCCAGTTGACAGGGCAAGTGGCCTTGGCCTGCCTGAATATTCCTCTATTTCTGGTTATTTGGTTGGTGCGACTGCTTGAAGTTTCCCATCCTCCAGACCTCCTCACCCCTGACTATGGAAATCCTCCCTGGGTTTCCTTTTTTTCTTCACGAACAAGATGTATCAACTGGAGAAGCACAGGCTTCCTTGAATCACAGACACTTTACCAGGGTCTTCCTGGGTTAGGGAGAAGAGTGAATGTAACCATTTAAGAGAAGGTGAGGCCTGATTATAAGGAAGACTATTCATAGTAGAAATAATGTGCCTTCCTGCATTCTCCTATGATGTTCATGTCAAAGACGCTGACTTCTCTTTTACTGAGCTTTCTGTTGTAACGTCATGAAAGGTGTGATAATGGTCGGAGGTTAGGATGAGAGAGTGGTCCCCTGGACCCTTGGGGTGCTTTGAGATTGTCCTATCAGTAATTTGGAGCCCAGCTTTGGTGCTTAAGCTGGAGGACTTTGTGCCCTGTTTGTTTAGGGTCTTTCTTTTTTCTTTTCCAACCACTTGTTCCTTGCGTTCTGACCATTTGCACTGGGACTCCCTACACCAGGAATGATGAAAGGAAGTAAAAGGACCTGAAATACCCAACTTCACCAACTACAAGTTTGGAATGAGGAAGATGAAACTATTGGCTTGGGTTTCCTGTGCATTTCAGTTCTTCAGGCACCCGGACTTTTCAGAGCATTTGAAATAGCCCACAAGACCAAATGATAACAGAGGGGCCTGGGGCCAGCAAGGCTTTTTGTTTTTCTTTGTAGAGGAGCAAACCTCTGGAGAGGGTTGGCTGGAGATCCATGAACCTTAGTCTGAGTCAGAGAGTTAAGAGCTTCAATCTAATACGGAAAAGTGCACGTTTATGGTGAGGTCTTTGTTGGTGTTTTGGTCTCGGACAGGTTACTGTTTTCAGGAACCTCCCTCAGGTGAGAGTCCTGGCCAGGGTAATGGAGTAGCGTGGGTTTAGTGCCTAGACCCCTGGAAGCGACTTTGGGGGCAGTAGTCCAGTAGACTTTGCTTCTTCTGCTTCCTGCTGCCTCAGGGGTCATCTGACAACATTTCGAGGGAAACTGGGTCATCAAAATGTGGACCTTGTATCCCTGCCTGGAAGTCAATTCTTGATTTTGTCCTGCAGCCTGCTTCTCACTAGAAAGCATCCTGTCTATATAGAGAATTGGTGGAGAATCTTACAGCTCCTGCCTTGGAATATTGCCACTAACTACCTTGGGTCCCTGATTCTATACACGGAGAAATGGAGGCCCCAGCTGGAGGATTAGCTCCCCCATGCCTGCAGCAGAAGAGGCAGCTCACAGTCTGGGACGTCGGGCTGTGTGATTCGTGGTGGTGCTTGAATGGCAGGTGTCGCTTTCTGTGCCTCCTGGTCCCTAGTCCGTTTCTCAGCCAGGTGCCACGATAGTAGGGATGATGGTCTTGTTATGTACGCTCGGGTGTGGACGCAGCTCAGTTGGCCCCAAGCATTAGTGCTTCATTAGGGCCTGGTGTAAGGTCTGGTACTTTAGAGTTCCGCATTTGGGAAATGGAGGCATGTCCCTGAAAGAAGAGTGGTATAAAATCTTGCAGTTCTCAAGGGGGTCAGGACTACATAGTTCTTGGTGTATTGCCAGGCTTCCTGGGAGGTTGCCTTCCTTCAGAAGCCCACTTTTGCCACTTTTTGCAGTCTGAGGCTTCAGATAGCACATTTTTTTGATTCTTTAGTTGCTCACCCCTTTAAGTGTTTAGGGCATGATAGTCTATGGCTGATGGTGGATGGATATGTCTTTATGGAGGGCAGAAGTCAGTGACTCTCCTGACATGGTTGACTAACCACCGTGTCATCCCAGGAGCTCCTCTTGTGGCCAAGAGGTGCAGCCGGTGGACTTTGTGGAGGGAGACTGCAGGAAACAGGCGAAGAAGTCAGAAGACTTTGGATCGGGGTGCCTGGCTGGCTCAATCAGAGTAGCACGCGGCTCTTGGTCTGTGGGTGGTGAGTTTGAGCCCCATGTTGGGTTTAGAGTTTACTTAAACAAATAAAACTAAAAAAAAAAAGAAGAAGAAGAAGAAGAAGACTTTAGATCTGTCAGGGGAGAACTAGTAAAGAGAGAACACCAGTGTTTTAGTGAGTGAAATACAGTTTTTTTTTTTTTTTTAAGATTTTTTATTTATTTATCAGAGAGAGAGAGAGAGGGAGAGAGAACGAACACAGGCAGAGGCAGAGGGAGAAGCAGACTCCCCGCCAAGCAAGGAGCCCGATGTGGGACTCGATCCCAGGAAGCTGGGATCATGACCTGAGCCGAAGGCAGCTGCTCAACCAACTGAGCCACCCAGGCGTCCCATGAGTGAAATACAGTTTAGGGGCTCTGGAGTTAGAGAAAAGATTGCCTCTGAGAGGGGTGTGGAGACCAGAGGAGGCAGACCTGGCTTGCTGACCTGTTGGCGGGGTTAGGAACCAGGTATGAGTGAACCTTCGCTCAGGTGATCACAAGGATTAGGAGCAGCTGGCAGTAACTGTATCTAACCAATAGGAACCTGCTAGACTGTTCTTCAAAGTAACTACACTATTGTACATTTCTACCAGCAGCAGGGTGCTTGTTCCATGCTTATGCACCTAGCACAATGACTGCCATAGAGTAGGTGCACGAGGAATGTTGGCTAGAGGGACAGATGGCTAGAAAATGGGACTGAAGTATGGCTAACACCAGGATAAAGACCAGGTTTCATTTTCTCCACATCCTTGCCAACACTTGGAATTGTCTGTCTTTGTCATAGCCTCCCTAGTGGGTGCAAAGTGTTACCTCATTGTGGTTATGATTTGTGTTTCCTTGATAACAAATGGTTTTGAATACCTTATCATGTACTTATTGGCCATTTATATGTATTTTCTTTTTTAAAAAAATATTTTATTTATTTATTTGATTGAGAGCGAGAGCATGAGCAGGGGGTAGGACAGAGGTAGAAGAAGCAGGCTTCCTGTGGAGCAGGGAGCCACACATGGGGCTCAGTCCCAGGACCCCGGGATCATGACCTGAGGCAAAGGCTGATGCTCAACTGACTGAGCCACCCAGGCGCTCCGGTCATTTATATATTTTCGTCATAGAAATGTCTGTCAAGATCTTTGTCCAATTTTTTAAAAACATTTTTTGCTCATTTTTAATTGGGTTGACTTTTCATTATTGAGTTACAAGAGTTCTTTTTTAGAGAGAGAGAGAGAGCTTGAGCTCGGATGGCGGGGACAGGGTGAAGGGCAGAGGGAGAAGGAGGTGGAGAAGCAGACTCCCCACTGAGCAGGGAACCCGATGCGGGACTCAATCCTAGCACTCCAGGATCATGACCTGAGCTGTCAGATGCTTAACCAACTGAGCCACCCAGGTGCCCTATTTTTTTTTTTTTTTTTTAAGATTTTATTGATTTATGGAGAGAGAAAGTCTGGGGTATGGGGAACCTGATGCAGGGCTCTGTCCCAGGACAGTGAAATCATGACCTGAGCCAAAGGCAGACATTTAACCAACTGAACCATCCAGGCGTCCCAAACTCACAGTTTTAGTGCTTACAATTAGGTCTGTAATCCATTTTCAACTAATTTTTGTGTATGGTGTAAGGAACAGATTCATTCTTAAGTCTGCTCACTTCTCTCCCACACTCCACCCCCCATGCTGTCCATGCATTTTCTTTGCATAGTGCAGACTCAGAACCTCTTTTACCTGCCTTTTTCTCTTGCTCTGCGACTTTAAAAATCTTCAGTAAATATTCCTATTCTAGTGGGCTGCCCTTCGCCAGGCCTTTCCACCTCACGGAGAACAGGAAGAGAAGAAAAACTGTGGTGTGAAAAAGGAGGAATAAACGCAGGACTGAATTTGTTGGCACCTGTGGCTCTGTTCTTGCCCTTTTCCTCTCTAGTTTGAGCTCTTACTTGGACTTCTTTGGTCTTGGGGATTTTCAAGACATTGTGTTTCCCGATGGGGGCAGGTAACACCTGACTGTTAGTGCTAGCCGGCCTGCCGCTGAGCCGCCCACAGAACTGTAGGACAAGTCAGGGAACCTGCATGCCTGGCCCACGCCTCCTGGGTGCCTATGAAGGTCATACACGGAAGTAGAAGTTTCTGGAATCAGAAGTTCAGCAGACTAGAACTAGTGACTGAATTTTCATCTCTAGTAGGATCAGCGTAGAGTGAATTCTGGGCTCCTAAATTTCTCACTCAGCTTGGTCAGCCTCCTTATTATTTATGCTGATGGCTCCTGGAGTTAATCATGTGGATAATCCAAAAACCACTTACGTGATGTGAAACCGAACAGATTTCCCATCCGAATATGTTGTATTTAATGTGATCCTTGGATGAATATGCATTCCACAAGGGCACTGTGCTGAAGGGGAGGGGTATTGGCCCAGGATTGTGCTAGATAGTAGAGGACAGGCACGTCTTCCTGGAACATCGCTTTAGTCATGAGCTTTCATGCTTCGAAACTCTTAGTTACTCCCCTTTGTCTACCAAATAAGGTTTCTTCTTTCTCCCTGCTGTTTCAGACTCTTTCTAGGGCACCTGGGTTGGCTCAATCAGCTAAGTGCCTGCTTTTTGCTCAGGTCATGATCCCAGGGTCCTGGGATTTGAGCCCCGCGTTGGGCTCCCTGCTTAGCAGGGAGCTTGTGTTCCTGCTTTCGCAGTCCCTCTCTCTGTCAAATAAATAAGTAAAATCTTTTTTTTTTTTTAAGATTTTATTTATTTATTTGACAGAAATCACAAGTAGGCAGAGAGGCAGGCAGAGAGAGAAGGGGAAGCAGGCTCGCCGCTGAGCAGAGAGCCCGATTCGGGGCTCGATCTCAGGACCCTGAGATCACGACCTGAGCCGAAGGCAGAGGCTTTTAACCCACTGAGCCACCCAGGTGGCCCAGTAAGTAAAATCTTTAAAAAAAAAAAAAAAAAAAAGTCAGGTCTTAGCCTCCACAGTCAACTTAACCTTTGTTCTCACCCTTCAAAATATGAGTCTTTGGCATGGTCACAACAGCTTTGCTGTCTCTTTTCTCCTTATCCTGGTGTTAGCCATACTTCAGTCCCATTTTTCTAGCCATCTGTCCCTCTAGCCAACATTGATTATGCACCTACTATATGCCAGTCATTGTGCTAGGGGCACAAGCCTGGATAAGATCATGTCTTCTTTCTAGAGGCTCACAGCCTCGTGCAAAAGTGAAATATGTGAGCAAACCATTACCCCAGTGAATGTGCTGTTTGGGATATAAAGATGCACAGAGGAAGACAGGGTTGCTGTGACTGAGGAGGTGTTGTTTAGGCAGATCTTGAAGGATTTTCTTAGCTTTATCCTTTCTTCTGTCCCTGCTGCCACAGTCTGTCACCTTAGCTATTTTATAATGGCCGCATAAATGGTCTTAGTGCTTCTTCTTTTGCCTTGTCCAGTCCTTGCTTGATTTTGATTCCAGGATGCCTTTCTAAAGCATCCATTTGATCATGTGAGGTCCCAGATTTGAACCTGAGAGCACTTCCCATTTCTTGTGCAGTTAAGTCTAGATTTTTATAGTGGACAGATCTAAGTTCACATCCAGGCTCTTCCCCTTCTTGTAGCTTTGGAACTTCATTTTCCTGTTCTATAAAATGAGCAAAACCACTTTCCTTGCAGATTATTAGGAGAGAGGCAAGGAAGGGGGAACACTTCCTTAGTCAAGGTAGCTATCCAGAAGAAGGCTCACACAGCAGAGTACGCAGAGCCAAGCTGTGGGTACCAGACAGACCTGGGAGCAAACCCTGACTCAGCACATCCTGTCTGTGTGACCTTGAGCAAGGTATCCTAAACTTTTTTTGCAAAATCAGATTAATAACAGTTTGTGTGGCAGTTAAGCATTAGAAATAATAGCACAGAATATGTGTTCTCTGTGATATATATAGTAATGTGAAAGCCCCAGCCACTTTCAGGTATTCAATAAAAAGAAGCAGCTGTTATTTATTAATATTGATAGTAGACTAGGCCATTCACTGCTCTTCCTGTGTCCTCTCCGTCCACCCCCTAGCACTTCTGTCCTGCCCTGCCACCCCCCAGACTGCCCTCACACACTGTACTTAAGCTGGGCAGTATACTTTCACAGCTGTGAGGCTTGGTTCTGACTGTTCCCGCTGCCTGGGATTTCCTTCATGTCTTTTTTTTTTTTTGAGAACTACCATCCTAGGCCTTTCTCACGTGTGTTTATTTCTCTTCAGCTTCCTCTAGCAAGCGGCTCTCTGACGCCCACCCCCCGGCAGCACCAATTTCTTCATCTGTTTCTCCCCCTCCCTGTACTCTAACTCCATAGCACTCGTCGCGCTGTATTTTTTGCCATTTTCCCAGCTGGACAGAGCCCATGTCTTCCCGTTTCTGGATCCCCGGCCCTGGCACTGTCCTGGCATGTGTAGAGTAAGGCCCTCACTACCCTGAGTAGAAGTAAACTGAATAGAGTTCGGCGATGCCTGAGCCAGGTCAGGAGGGGCCTTCCATGCCAGGCTTAGGAGGTAAAACTTTACCCCAAGGTTGATGACTTGAGCCACGGGCGGCCTTAAGTGGGGGTGTAACATGATCTTGTTGTAGATTTGTCCAGTGTCAAGTGCTCTTGGCAATACCAGGAGAGGCATGAGGTGCCCTGTTTCTAGCCTGACGTGTGAGGGCCAGGAGTCTGTGTGACTCTGTTAACCTCACCATCTGAGCCTCTGTTGTTCTGGATGTGTCTGTCCCCGTGTTCGCACTACATGTTTACCACTTGACTTTGAGTTTCTGTGTGTCATGGGTTTGTCTCATCTCCCCGATAAGAGGATAAGCCTCCTATTCCTCTTGTGTGCACCGCCCCCCATGTACCCTCCTCATCCCTAACATGAACTAAATCCTGTGGTAGGTATCTCAGTAAGTGCTTGTTCAGTTAAAATCGAATAAAACTCTTTGGGGCTATAAAAGTTAGCACAATTAAAAAAAAAAAAAAAGTACAGCTAATCCCTAGAGTGAATCATCTGCATGGGGCCCCGTAGAAATGAGGGACAAGGCTACATAGTTCATATATATGGATTGTTCACCAAAAATTCTCTCAGAAATTTCCTGCTGTTGGGCTGTGTAGTCAAGAAGAGAGATGGCGGGAAATCTAAAAATCTGCCAACTTATAACCATTTGAAGTAGGCTGAACCAGAAGTTATAGCAAATTAATGAATGGGGCATTTTTTAAAAATATTTTATTTATTTATTTGACAGAGAGAGATCACAAGCAGGCAGATAGGCAGGCAGAGAGAGAGAGAGGGAAGCAGGCTCCCCGCTGAGCAGAGAGCCCGATGCGGGACTCGATCCCAAGACCCTGAGATCATGACCCGAGCCAAAGGCAGCGGCTTAACCCACTGAGCCACTCAGGCGCCCCCGAATGGGGCATTCTTGAATAGAATTTTGCCGTTGGAAAAATTCACCCTGGCCCGGCATAGCTGACCCTGTCAGGCAAGGGCTTCCGTCCTGGATGTCCCAGCATTTGGTACTTTGGGCCTTGGCACCAAATCTGGACTGTAGACTCATGCAGAATCAATGAGTAGTATGTCCTGGAACGTTCTGGTATAAAACCATGCACTTCGAGCCAGTGCGGTGTGTTCTTTCTGGTGTGGAGGTGTGAACTGGCAAAGTGGGATGATGACACAAGAGCCGTGAACTTCTTAACTTCTTCAGCTGTCCGAGCCAAGCAAGATATGCCAGGAAAAAGGAAGCGGGACAGCTCCCGTGAATGGTTTCTTTTGGCAGGAAAACCAGGAAGCAGAATGGTTTCCTCCACAGGCACGCACTTCGCAGTCGGGTTCCCTTGTAAGCACCCCCTGAAATGGGAGATGGTGTGGCTTTTGTCCTGTGGCCAGTAAGCCAGTGTGGTGGTTGCCACAGACCTTGGTGCTGGGGATTTTCAGTGTCCATTTGGATGAGTTTCAACAAATGTATATCTGATCATGTAATGATCACCCCAAACAATACATAGAACACTTGTGTCACCCCAAAATCGTACCTCTCGTATCTCTTTACAGTCAGCTGCCCCCGGCCAACCCAGGCAGCTTCTTACTGGATTGCTCTCACTGGAGATCCCTCTTCGAGGAATTCATATGCAGGATATACTCTGGTGTCTGTGCTCATCAGTTTTTGCCAGCAGTTTATTGACTCCCTGCCCCACTGGCAGCTTCTGCTGATACCCTGCCACCCCCCTCCCCAGACATCTACATGCCTGTGCCTACCTTCATTTCCACAGGAGCAAGTTAGGTTTTTCACCAGTTCTATGAAAGTGTGGTTCCCCAGCCCAGATCCTGCATTAACTCCCAACTTCTTCCATCCTCTGACATTTCTACCTTAAAAAAAAAAGATGTTTGGAGCATGAAAGGGGCAGCAAATTAAATGCTCTTTCCCCCCATTTATGCTCCTGTGAGTCTCAGTTATTCCCTCCCTGCCACATGGGCCTCATTGAGATAATAGGATTTGCAAGGAAAGTCTCCGGGAGACATAAGGCTGTGCGTCCCCTCCCCCGCATCCATTAAGGCAGACCTAGGGTTTCCTCTGTAAATCCTGAATGCATTAGTGGCCGCTGGGTTGAGGGTCAAATGTCAAATACTCCGCTGTGAAGGGAGAGGACATCTGCGGCTAATTAGACCACTAATTGGCTAAGCTGGGGACAGGGAAGGGCAGGAGACATGCTCTCAGCTCTGTGCCAATGGGAAGCCAGCTCCCTGCCAGCCTCCAGCTCCCCGAAGGGGGATGAAAGCCAATGGGAAGGTTTGTTTGTGGTGGGGCAAGGCACTCTACCCCATCTCGTGCAGTCAGCCAAAGGCAGGACATGGCTTGAGGAGCTGGCCCTGTTTTAATCAGGAGGGGAAAAGTGAGCCAGTGGCCAGATGCCTACCTCTTCTTCTCGCTTTAAATTTAATCCTTTACTTTGGAGATGAGTTATACACCCACACAAACTCATTCAGCTTTTTTCCTACCCCAGCCCAACATCTTGAGTGACCCACAGTTGGTAGGAAAATGTTGAAGGCCTCAGTACCCACATAGGTTGTGTGATATTTATTCATTGATCCACTTACTGCTACATTTGGCAAATATTTATATAATACTTGCCATATGCAGACCATGGGGCCAAGCACCTTGGAGCCTCCAGAGATCAGTTAGATGACCTTGGCTTACAAGGATCAGTAAGTAATACGATCTTGGCCTCACTTAGAGTCTAGCAAGCTTGTGAGGTTGATAAGCATTAATACCACAATGTGAGGGAGGCTGTACGATGGCCAAAGGATGGAGACAGACACGACCTCAGGAATCCCAGGGTCAGAACATTTATGGTCTAGACAATCATGGAAAGCTTCATGGAGTTAGGTGCCTTTTGAGCCGGAGTTTATCAGGTGGGGAGAATCTCTGTACTAGGTAGAGATGAGACTGGGAACTTCTCTGAAGAGAAGGGCAGAAATAAAGACAAGGAGGGAATCCACGGACATACTTTTGGTGAGATGGTGGTGTTTGCCTTATAGCATCTCGTGTCTCTGAGGCAGGTGGCCTCCTGGCTGAGAAGCTCTCCCTTTCCCCTTGCTTCGCAGATCAATGAGTTGAGCAATGTCCCTGTGCCTGTCATGCTAATGCCAGATGACTTCAAAGCATACAGCAAGATCAAGGTGGACAATCATCTCTTCAATAAGTAAGTGGCTTCCTGAGTGGGCTCAGGTTCTGTGGACAGCCCTTTCCCTCAAGGCAGAGAGCTGCTGAGAACTCACGCATGGCCGTGCCAAGCTGGCACCTGGCAGGGTGTGACAGCGACACCTGGCTCTCCCGGCAGACACACTGGCTGGGAAGATCCATTCATTATGTGCCTCTTCCCTTTGTGTCATTCTGTCATTCTCCTTTATCCGCCCGCCTCCAGGGTCCCTCTGGGCGTGTGGCCGGACCCAGGGTGATTCATCTGGGGCCAGGTTAGGGAGCAGCGAGCTGGTGTCTGGTGGGAGGCTGACAGCGGTGGCCCTATCTTGATCTTCATCTGCGGCAAGAAGCTACCAGACATGTTCCTGGCCGGGGTCAAAGGCTGAGCACGGTGCCCAGGGGCGCCTTCTAAAGTAATTCCTCCCACTTTTGTTCACTGTGGCTTCTGGGACTAACACTGGTGTCTGGAGGGCGACTCTGGGCTGGAGCAGCCATTTTACCTGGAGCAGGTGGGTCCTGCCCTAAGGCCTCGGGAGGCCTTGCTCTGGCAGCACACCGCAGGCCACCCCGGGGAGGCGCTTGCTGCACACACCCTCCTTTCTGCGCTCGCATCCCGGCGCCACCTTCCCTGGCCTCATAGTCCCCGGCACCCCTTCAGCTGGGCTCTGTCACCCCACCACTTCCAGACTGTTAGTCTGAAGGGGAAGCTCTGTTTGAAAACACCCCTTAGTGGCCTCTCCCTGCCATAGTATGTAATAATAACATCATATTCTAGAAGCCCTCTGTCCTCAGAGCTAAGCAGCCAGCCACCCGTGTAGAAGAAAAACTCCTGGGTTTGTGCTCTGCTCTCACGCCTCTCGCTACCACGTCGCACTTCCCTGGATTTTCCACACGTGGAGCAGTTGTGTGGGATGGCGGGGTGTCCTGGGCGGGGAGCCGATACTGTGGCTGGACTCAGCGTTGGGCCCCACAGGCTCAGCCCCACAAAGCTCCCCCTCCCGCTCCGTCTTCAGATGCCAATCACAGGTTGAGGTCGTCCCCTGGGTCAGTGACCAGCCTGCAGTGGGTCCCACATTCCCTCAACCTTCCCCCTTGGGTTTGGTTAGTTTGCTACAGCGGCTCACAGAACTTGGAAAAACAGTTTATTGACTCGCTTACTGGTTTCTTATAAAGGCTACAGCTGAGGAACGCCCTCTCTGGGTGCACCCCCGTCCCCACGCTTGCACCTGTTCGGCAGCCCACAAGTTCCCAGAGCCCTGCCTTCGTTGCGAAGGTGTGATTGATGCGTCATTGGCAATTGGTAATGGGTTCACCCTCCAGCCCCTCTCCCCTCCCTTGCAAGTCAGGGGAGTAGGACTGAATGTTCCAACCAGCACCGAACCTTTGAGGTTTTCCAAAAGTCACCTTTTTTTAAAAAAGTAGATTCCACACCCATTGTGGAGCCCAACACAGGGTTTGAACTCATGACCCTGAGATTAAGACCTGAGCTGAGATCGATCAAGAGGCGGACGCTTGGGGCGCCTGGGTGGCTCAGTGGGTTAAAGCCTCTGCCTTCGGCTCAGGTCATGATCCCAGGGTCCTGGGATTGAGCCCCACATCCGGCTCTCTGCTCTGCAGGGAGCCTGCTTCCTCCTCTCTCTCTCTTCCTGCCTCTCTGCCAACTTGTGGTCACTGTCTGTCAAATAAATAAAATCTTTAAAAAAAAGAGGCGGACGCTTAACTGACCGAGCCACCCAAGCACCCCTCCCCTCTGCCAAAAGTCTCCTTATTCACATAAACTCAGATGTGGTTGAAAGGGGCTTGTTAGGAATTAAAAAAGACATGTTTATTGCTCTTATGACTTCAGAAATTCGGTTTTAGTTGCTCTGTGCCTCAGACAGGAACAGAGATCAAACACATCACAGTATCGCACCCCCCAAGGAAGGAGAGACAGCCCTTGGGCCTGAGGCAGGAAAGGAGGGGGCTCTGTCCCAGGGCTCAGGGCCCTGGGAGGGGACATCGCACCACCGCCTGTTCCAGGGTCCACGGCTTCTGGTGAGGCTCCACCTTGACATCCTGGCCTAAAGCAGAGCATCCTGTCTCTTCTCCGTCTTTCCTTATTCCTTTTGTCCTCCCAACGGCTGTTGATGTGCCAATTATTAGACCACAGTGCTCGTGCCAAGGGGAGGCAGAGGAGGCCCCTGCCTTCAGGATAAGCCGCGGCTGTTTATTCCCTCCAAGTGTGTCATCCTGGAGTGTAGTCCCTGGAGGGTGTCCCTGAGCAAGGGGACCGTTGTAAAGACAGAGGATTTGCAGGAGGCCACCCTTCAGGGCTATCCTCTCCCCTCCTGGGAGTCTGTGGCTTATTGACTAAGGAGCGGGAAGGGTGGCAGTTGGTGCCGGCAGCCCACAGACAAGGCTTCTGGAAAAGCTGGGATCCCAGTCAGCTGACTGAGGACCTCTTCAATCCAAAGCTCTCTCGTCCTCCATCCGGAGGGAAGCCTGGGGCTTCGTGGGTGTAACCATCTTCAGGCCATGTTGGTAGAATCTTCCTCAGAGGAGAAAAGTGGTTGAGAAAAGGCACCTCTTTTAGCCATCAGACTGCCAGCTGCCTCACAGCAGCTGTGCACACGCAGCCACTCCCGTGCGTAAGCTCGGCCCTTGGGCATTGGGGCCCACGCTCTGTCTCACTTCTCAGCAGATGAGGTTTTTCCCCTTTCGTGTAAATTTTGTCAGAAGAGAACGTACACTCAGAAAAAGTACACAAATCCTAAGGATACAGCTCAACTCATTTTTACAAAATGAACACAGGGACGTAAAAATTGAAAAAAAAATTTTTTTAAGATTTTATTTATTTATTTGATAGACAGAGATCACAAGTAGGCAGAGAGGCAGGCAGAGAGAGAGGAGGAAGCAGGCTCCCTGCTGAGCAGAGAGCCCTATGCGGGGCTCGATCCCAGGACCCTAGGATCATGACCTGAGCCGAAGGCAGATGCTTTAACCCACTGAGCCATCCAGGCGCCCCCAAATTTAAAACTCTTAACACACTCAGCATCACCAGGAATGTTTGTTAAAAGTACCAATTTCCAGATTCCTCTCCAGAATTTCTGGGGCCTAGAAACCTACATTCTGAGCGCCGCAGACTGTTCCGATCCTGGTGACCTGTGGCCCAAACCCAGAGAAGTTCGGGTGAAGAATCAGGCGGACGAGGAGGGGCTCACAGACATTTCTCCGCTCTGCCCTAGGGAGAACCTCCCCAGCCGCTTTAAGTTCAAGGAGTACTGCCCCATGGTGTTCCGCAATCTCCGGGAGAGGTTTGGGATTGATGATCAGGATTACCAGGTATGGAGTGTCTTTGTGGTCGGAGGGGTCAGGGAGTGCAGTGGGGTCTGGAGGCCATAGGACAAGGAGAGGAAAGACTCCCGTTCTCGTGCTCTGTCTTCCTGTCCTGTCCTGCTCCAGCCTGGGGGTCTCTCCCCGGTACCAGCGGGGTCCGGGAGGAGGGTTGGGGCCCAGAAGTGCTCTGTCTCCTCTCCCCGGGAGGCAGAGCAGAGGGAGGGGAATGGGCTGTGGAAGCTGCCTCATCTCAGTCTGACATTCCCCGTCTAAGCCCAGGAACCCTTCTTCTTCTTAAAAGAGAGAATTGTTGCCAGCAGATGATGAGGCCTCTTAAAGCAGATAAGCCAGAGTAGAAAAGGAAGACTTGGAGGGGAGTGTCACCTTGGCAGGTGTGCATGCTGCCTCCCCTGGGGCCCGTGTGGCCAGCGACTGCCCCCTCTCAGGGCTGATGATGCAGCCTTTGGCCTGCTTGGAGCGCTCCTCCCACCCAGTCTTGGGGACATTACCGTCTGACTCCTAGGCTGTGGTTTCTGTCACTGCCCCACCTAGCACCTTCTGCGGACCTTCTTCCCCTGGCAGGCAGCCTGCTGGTGACGGTGGGAGAATTCTCCACTTCACCTTGCTAGCAGTGCGAAGTTCGGCTGACCTGCGGTGGTCTGGGAAAGGGGGTGCGGGGGAAGGACCACACGGCCTAGTGCGGTCTAAAACGGGTATCCAAATCTGCAGTACCGTAACCCCTCCCGGCCGGTCCTAGCAAGCCTTTCACGGAGTAGGTCCCGAGGAGCAGGAGGCACCTGGGTGAGACCCCTCTCCTCTCCCGTCCACTCTGGAGGGGGGCCCGCAAAGATGCTCTCCCCAAGAGGAGGGCACAGGGATGCGGAGGCCGGAAAGCTCAAGAACAGCTGTGCCTGAGAGGTACTGGGAGGTGCCTCCAGTCCCCTCTGTTGGGACCGAACCCGGAGCTAAACCATGACCTGATTGGAGCTGGAGGTTTTCTGATAACCTGTCACTGTTGCAACCCGAGGCTGCTCAGCTGTCTTCTGCTGTGGCTCCTTCCCTCCCCGCTCTCACCACATCCTCTCCGTGTCCGCATTTTTTTCTCTAATAACCTTGTGGGCAAGTGACTGTGCTCCCGACTAAAAGAGGCCGGGCGTGCGGTGTTCAGGCAGGGGATTCTGACCACGTGGAGTGCCAGAGCCCGCTGCCTGGAAACGAGGCGGGGATGGGAGCATGCTTCCCAGCGAGGCTGGGGGCCTGCTCGGCTTTGTGGAAGGAGGACCAACCAGGCTGGGGGAGCGAGGCCCTCCGCTGTAGCGCCTACTCGATCTTTCTGGATGGGGGACACTCAGTTTTGGGGGTGCCCTTTTAGACGTCAGACTTGAGTCTTCCCTGTGAGGGTGGTGCTCCCTCTTTTCCCCAGGGTCTCCTGAGGAGGAACCGGGGGAGGGCAGAGTGTCCGACCCTAGGTAAGAGCCGAGGGAAGGGCTCAGAGAGGAGGCCTTTCTGCAAGCAGATCCCCACATGTGTCTGCTTGGGAACAGGGACAGCTGGGGCTTCCTCTCTGCCTTGCCTTTCAAAGGTCTTCTCCTGGCGTCTGCTTGGTGAACACATCCCTTTGGTTGACTCACACCTCCCCCTCCACCCCCTCTAGAGGCTTCTACTGCTCTCTGAGCCCAGTGGGAATGGGGCCTCGAGGAGGAGCAGTGGCAGAGCCAGAAAAGCTCCCCAGAACTGCCTCATAGCTCTGCACAGACAAGCAGGAGCATGAGGTGAGGGGAGAGGGGCTGGGCAGAGAGGCGAGCAGCACCTGTCTGCTGTGGGAGGGGTTTTCCAGGACCGGGGTACGTCCAGGAAAAAGAGACTACTGTCCATTGCTGCTTTATGCTGGACATCTTGACTAGTCCCTAAGCTTTGTCTTTGTCACCCCAGGAAACTGGGAAAACCATCTTGGACTGCCTCCTTGTGTTCCAGGTCAGGAAATTCAGGAGTGGAGAAGTGAAATGGCTCATGCAAGGTCAGGTTACCTGTGGGCATCAGGTCAGGGCAGGGATCCCTGAGGCAGGGATCTCGTGGACAGGGTCATTCTCAGGGGTCCGAAGGAAGGAAGTGTTGATGCAGCCAGCCCGCTGCCCCTCCGATCAGGGATCAGGAACAGGTGGTCTGGAGCAACTCTTGTCACCCTTCAGGAAGACCTGTGGGAGAGAAGTGAACTTCCCATGACACCAGGGAGGGGCAGGGCCCGCCTGTCTCAGCGTGGTTGGCCCAAGTAAAGGTCAGAGCCCTCATTCCTCTCCCAAGACCAGCCCGCTTTTGTCTCCATCCCTCAGAACTCAGTGACGCGCAGCGCCCCCATCAACAGTGACAGCCAGGGCCGCTGTGGCACGCGCTTCCTCACCACCTACGACCGACGCTTTGTCATCAAGACCGTGTCAAGTGAGGACGTGGCCGAGATGCACAACATCCTAAAGAAATACCACCAGGTATGGTGAGTCCCGAGCCTGGGCGGGAGAGGACGGGTGGCAGGGGTTGGACAGAGGCCCTGGGCGGCTTCCTGGGGAGGGATCGGGCCCCTTGCTGTGGTCCCTGCCTCCTGAGAATCAAGCACTTGGCCTTCCCCGGGGCTGGGTGTGGAGCTGAAATGCCTGCTTGCAACAGGAGAAAAAGCAAGAGTGAAGGCACATTCTTCACTCACTCAGATCCCGCGGAACAGCTGTTTCTTGTCAGAGTAGGAAAGTGGCTTCCCGTGGCACCTGCCACATTTCTTCTAAAAGAGGTCCCCAGGGGCTGGGCAGGGTTGCTTCCTTTCTCCGGCCGGCTCTCCGCACGCCCTGGTCCTAGTGCCTGGGCCTTCGGGGAATGCTGCCTTCTCTCTGGGGCACCAGGAGGTGGTGAAAGGGACTTCTGGTCTTCGGGGCTACAGCGGAACCTCTGGGGTGCCGCATGGCTAAGAACTCTGGCAGAGGGGAAGTCGCTCTTCTTTCCCCTGTAGCCTGCTCACAGGCCTGCCTCACTTTATCTCCGGCAATAGAATCTGGTTTCACACGGAAGTTTCAGTGGTGGCCCAGGAATAGGAGACCCAAAGCTCTCACTTGGCAGGGCTGGCTGGGGGCGGGGATGGCTGTGGCCTCGTTAAGTCTGAGGAGCCCCCATGACTTCACAGGACCCCTCTGAAAACGACTGGCCCAGAGACTGGACCTCCCCGGGGGGATTTGAGCCTGGGCAGAGCCCCAGCTGTCCGGCGTCTTCCATCGTTCCTTAGCCGCCCCTCCTTCCTCCCTTTGCTCTAGTTCATAGTGGAGTGTCATGGCAACACGCTCTTGCCACAGTTCCTGGGCATGTACCGCTTGACCGTGGACGGCGTGGAGACCTACATGGTGGTCACCAGGAACGTGTTCAGCCACCGCCTCACTGTACACCGCAAGTACGACCTCAAGGTAACGGGCTCTGCCCTCCTGCGCTTTGTCCCCCCCGCCCCCCGCAGGCTTCCCCATGACGGGAAAGCCTGAGAGCAGGGGTTTCAGCACAGGCAGGTGACCCTGGAGTTGATATGCCCAGTTCCTCTGGGTCAGAGGCTGTTGGAAGTCCAAGTGACAGGGACAAGAGGTTATTTAACGTGCCTTATTTATGTCACCATCGATGTTCTTCAGCTCCTGTGGGGGGCGTGTGCTCTCCGAGGGCAGCCGCCGGGGGACAGGCCCTGCGCACTGATAGCACACGCACATTTCTAGACACGGAAAGGAACACACCTGTACCTGGGAGCCACAGCGCTCCACTGTTCTGGAAGCCGGCTTCCTGACTTGTCACCTCACACCCCTGTCTCTCCCCCCACTGCAGCCGCAGTGCTGTCCTTTCCATTCCTGCCCGGTCTGTGCTCTGCGCCTCCCCAGCCCCTCTCACGGCCGCCTGGCCTCTTCCCCTCCCTGTTCTTTTGTCCGTCTCTGCCTTCCGCCACCTGATTTCTTCCTGCTCGGCTCAGATGTCACTTCCTGCCGGAAGCCAGCCTGGACCGCTGCCCGCCCCCAGCCCAGACCCACCCCTGTGCCACCTGCTCTCGTGTGTCCTCCCGTTTTCCACCTCGCACCAGTGTGATTAATGGATTAGTTAATCATGTAACCACTTGTTAATGCCGGTCTCCCTTGTTGGAAGGGAAGTCCCTAAGGGCAGGGACTGAGTCTTGGTACAGTCCTGTTTGCAGAGCTCGAGCTCGGGCCTAATCAGAGCTCTGTCACCGGTCTGTGGCAGAGGACGTGAACAAGCTGCTGCCTCCTGGCCCCTCCAGGATTCTAACCAGCCTCCTTCAGTTCACGTGCTGCCTCTCCCCAAAGATGGGTGCGTGCTTTCCGCCCAGCGGAGTTTGCCTCAGCTGGATCTCTCCTGACGGCTCTTGTCCTTGCAGGGCTCCACTGTCGCCAGAGAAGCCAGTGACAAAGAGAAGGTATGCTGGGACCGGTACTGATCAACTGTGGCCTGGGTCGCTTGGAATCAGAAATACCTTCTGTCAGTCTTCTTGGCCCTTCCTCCATCACAGCCCCTAGCCTGGTTCCCACACGCGCCCTTGGTCGGGGCTGTGTCACTGGGCATCCGCCTGGCCTTGGCCTCGTCCTCGAGCTCCAGCCTTGCCGTATGTCCACAGTCCTGCAGGCCTGGCGGTTTCTGTCTCATTGGCCAGCCTCACTTGGGGTATGGCTGCCTGGGTCCCGAGGTAGTCCAGGCTCAGCAGGAAGACCTGCTTTGGTCTGTCCTCCCTGCCTGAAGTTTGCTACCTAGTTGCCATCCCTGCCTGCCTGAGGCCTGGGACTGCGGCTTCCTGCGCTGACCCATTGATGGGACAGGCTGCCCCTCTGTGCTGTGCCCCTTCCTCTTACCTCATGGGGTGAGTGTCTTCGGCCACCCGGCCTCACACTGCTATTGCTCTCCCAGGCCAAGGACTTGCCAACGTTCAAAGACAATGACTTCCTTAATGAAGGGCAGAAGCTGCATGTGGGAGAGGAAAGTAAAAAGAACTTCCTGGAAAAACTGAAACGGGACGTAGAGGTACTTACTAACCCTCATTTTTTTTTTTTTTAAAGATTTTATTTATTTATTTGACAGAGAGAGATCACAGGTAGGTAGAGAGGCTGGCAGAGAGAGAGAGAGAGAGGGAAGCAGGCTCCCTGCTGAGCAGAGAGCCCGATGTGGGACTCGATCCCAGGACCCTGAGATCATGACCTGAGCCGAAGGCAGCGGCTTAACCCACTGAGCCACCCAGGCGCCCCACTAACCCTCATTTTCACCTTGGTTGAGGAGGGCCCCCTATTGTCCCCAGAGCAGGAGCCTCTTTAACCTTAAGAAAAATTGAATTCATGGGGAGACTGGCTGGCTCAGAAGGCGGAGCATGTGACTCTTGATCTTGGGGGTTGTGAGTTCGAGCCCTGTGTTGGGTATAGAGATTACTTAAAAATGAGATCTTTAAAAAAAAGAAAAGAAAAACTGAATTCACTACTTTCCACACTCCTGGAAAGGAAGGCTGGTGATTTGAACAGTGTGGGTGCCAATGAGGGTTCCATCACCAGCAGCACGTTCATAACAGTAGTCTTTGTAGCTCAAGTTGGAACGTTTTCCTTGATCCCTCACTGTTCTATTCCAACGCCTTTTTCAAACACCCCTAAACTTCCTTTCTGCAGGTGTTCCCATCGTTGGGGGGTGGGGGTGTTGGCCATCAGAGCAAAGGGAAGCCAGCCATGAGCGCCACCAACCAGGCCTTTCTCTGGCTCCGGTTCTTCCCTCACCCGGCGGCCTCCTGCTGGAGCGGGACTCGAGGCAGAGAAGTTCTTCTGGGGAGGACAGGTGCTAGATAGCAGATGTGTTACCTGACCACTTGATAACTCGGTGTCTCCTGTTTCCATAAGTTGGGAGGCTGTTTATTAAGGCCAAATCCTACAAACTTTTGGAAGTGTTTTCTTATTTATTCTTATTGGGGTGAAATACACATAACATAAAATTTCCCATCTTAACCATTTGTAAACGCACAGCTCAGTGGCATGGAGTACAGTCACCGTGTTGCGCAGTTGTGACAGCCATCCCTCTCCAGAAACTTTTGTCTTCCCAGACTGAACCTCTGTCCCCTTTACACACTGATTCCCCACTTTTCCTTCTCCCTAAACCCCTGCCAAGAACCATGCTACTTTTCATCTCTGTGAACCGGACTATTCTAGTATTTTATATGTAAGTGGAATCACACAGTACTTATCTCTTGTGTCAGGCTTTTGCACTTACCATAATGTCTGCAAGGTTCATGAGTGTTGTAGCACCTGTCAGAATGGCCTTCCCTTTAAGGCTGAATAATATTGCATCATATGTGTACCCGTTCATCCATCAAAGGGCAACTGGTGTAATAGGTAAGATTTTCTAAAGAAACAGGACCAGTAGATGGTGCCAGTGGATGGATGGGTAAATAGTTAGACAGGTAGCCCCATGTTTAGTATAAGGAATTGGCCCCCACAGTTATGGAGGCTGATAGTCCCCCAGAGCTGCAGTTGGCAGGCTGGAGAGACCCAGGAGAGCAGACAGTGTGGTTTCGGTCTAGAGACCAGCAGGCTCAAGATCTTGGACGGGCCAATGTTTAGTCTGTATCTGAAGGCAGGAGAAAACTAATGTTCCATCTCCAAGGGAGTCAGGCAGGAGGAGTCCCTTTCACTCATAGGAAGGTCACCCTTTTCTTTCCACTCAGGCCTTCAACTGATTGGGTGAGGCCCACCCACACTGGGGAGAGCAATCTGCTTTACTTAGTTTGCTGAGTCACATGTTAATCTCATCTACAGACACCGTCACAGATGCACCCAGATTAATATCTGACCAAATGCGCACCAAAATTTAACTGCCGCTCTTGGACCCATTCACTGCGAATGCTGCTGCTGTGTGTAGATTTTGCAAACGGCTTTCTTTTCTAGGAAGCTTTTCCTTCGTCACCGCCTGCTCTGTCTGTGCCTTTATTCTGCCTCTCAGTTTGTTCAGAGTCTTTCTCCTCCCTGTCCTCCCTTTCTCCCTACTCTCCTGAGAGGAAGTTAAGGCAGTTTACACATTTCATTTGTTTTCCCTTGCCTGTTTCTTCCTGAGTCTTCTCAGGTGGATAGGAGCGGGTGTGGGTCATAGCCTTTCTCTCTTCTGGGACCTCAGACCCCTCTCCTTGGATCTTGAGAAGGGCTCATCTGGAGGTGCTTGGCATGGTGCTCCCAACTTTCTCTCTAGAGGAGAGGCTGCAGATCTTCTCCCATCAGGGCTGCTTTTGCTTTTAGAACCCCAGGGGCCTATGTGTGGGGCTGTGCTGGTCACCGTGGTCTGTCTGACAGTTTCCCGGTGACCATGGCAGAGTGCCCAGCATGTGCTGCATGACGGCCACAGGCCGCTTCAATGAGGATTTGACCAGTGACTGCGGCCTCAGTAATCGCTGAGCTGGATTTCTGGCTGGCTGGCTCCGTCTGATCAGCCCCATACTTTCTTGTTCTTCAAGTCACAGAGTCCTAGCCTGGGAATCACAAGACACTGACCCTCATGCAGGTGTGAACCCTGCGCCACAGCCGTTTCGGACCTTCGGGAAAAGGTTCGAGTGTTGATTGGCTCATCTCAGGGCTGTTCCCTTTCCTTTTTGTTTTTCTCCCTGTTCTTATCCTGACTGGTAAAGGAAGCTGAGTTAGTGGCATTTCGGACTGTGCCTGTGGCCCTCAGTGAGAAGTACGTGTTACCTCCCAGCCTAGCACACACACACAACTGAACCACTGTCCCACCTACTTCATGTGACGACCTCTCACATTTTCTGTTCTATTTCCCACTTCATCATAAAAAAAAATCCCGGCTCCAGCCTGCTAGACCGGATCTCGGGCCCCCAGTGGGTGTGATTTATGGCCTGAAGGCCACGGGCCTCAGTGCACTGCAGCCTCCTGTTCCTCACTCAGACTCGCCCCAGCCTCCCTCAATCCCAGACCCCGTGGACCTCTTCCCTTGGCCTTCCTGCTGCCTTTCCTCCTGCAGCTCCTGCCTGCCGGACCGCTCCTCATCCGTCAGGCGGGCTCACCTCCTCTCCCCAGGGAGACCCCTCTCCCTGCTGCCCTGGGCTCCCACAGCTCCTTGCCCTCGGGAGTGGCCGTCCGCCCCACCGGACACCGAGCCCCCGCAAGGCAGAGACTCTGATGGCTTGTTCTCGCCTGTGTTTCAGAATTGGAGAATGGACTTGAAGGGAGTGCCTTTTCTCCCCTTTCCAGGAGCCCCAGGGATGCCCAGTGTAACCTCTCCTCCCATCTCTCCTTCCGCACCTTCCCTAGTTCCTGGCCCAACTGAAGATCATGGACTACAGCCTACTGGTGGGCATCCACGACGTGGACCGGGCGGAGCAGGAGGAGATGGAGGTGGAGGAGCGGGCCGAGGACGAGGAGTGTGAGAACGACGGGCTGGGGGGCAATCTGCTCTGCTCCTACGGCACGCCTCCCGACAGCCCGGGCAACCTCCTCAGCTTCCCCCGCTTCTTCGGCCCCGGGGAGTTCGACCCTTCTGTTGACGTCTATGCCATGAAAAGCCATGAAAGTAAGTAGGGGCCTGCGTCTTCCCTGCCTAGCCCTGGCCCCCTTGCGATCCCTTCAGGCCCGTTGTTTAGCTGCCTCCCGGGGTGTCTGGACCCCTGCCTCGTTCTCTGCTGACTTTGGCCTTTTCCTGCCCGCAGGCTCTCCTCCTGAGCCACCGCCAGTCACTCTGGCTCCTGGGGCCCTGGGGTCCTTCCCTGTCAGGTTTTCCTTCCCCTCTCTGCTTGTCCTGGATGTCTGAGGCTGAGTTTGGCCCCGGTTCATGGTTCTAAACCCATAGGAAGACGGTCCGCAAACAAGAGAAGAGCTCTGAAGGCTCTGGGAAGGGCCGCAGTAGCATTCCTCTCCTCAGGTCTGGAACGCTCGGGATGGGTCTGGGTCTCAGGTCTGCAGGCTTCCGAAGCCGTCTTCTTTCTGTTGTTCCCCCACCCCCTCCTCCTCCTACCCGGCTTCCCCTCTCCTGCAGGCGCCCCCAAGAAGGAGGTCTATTTCATGGCCATCATTGATATCCTCACGCCGTACGACGCGAAGAAGAAAGCTGCCCACGCCGCCAAGACAGTGAAGCACGGGGTGAGTCCCCCTCTGCTGCCCCACACCCCCCACCTCCTGGGCACCCCTGGGCACCCCTGCTGCTCTCCCTGCCAGCTGGTCCGCCCCGTCCATTTCCCCCTGGTCTGCAGGCCACAGGGGCTGAGCACGCTGGCTCCTCTCCCCAGGGCTCCTGGATGTCACTGCAGCTAGCAGCTTGTTTCACGTGCCCACGCTGCTCCCCAAAGAATCCTTTTCCCCTTGGACTTGAAGCTCCTGTCTCCAAACAGGGACCCTGCCCAGAGATCCCGAGTCTGTCCACCACCTCCCCACCACCTTGCTGCTCCTTCAGTGGGCACAGGCTTGGAGTTGTGAACCAGGAGTCAGGCCACGGCCTCTCTGAGACGGACCCGCTCCTCCGGGCAGCCTGCCAGGCGGGGCTGTAGCCTCGTTCTCACTCCAAGCCAGAGGCTTCTGAATCCCCAGGCCCCTCCCTGCAAGAGCCTCCCAGTAGCCTCCCAGTTAGGGTGGGAAGCTCGACCTGAATCAGCCTCTGTGTGTTACAGGCAGGGGCCGAGATCTCGACCGTGAACCCTGAGCAGTACTCCAAACGCTTCAACGAGTTCATGTCCAACATCCTCACGTAGTTACCTTCTACCTTCAGCCAGAGCCAGAGAGCCGGATGTGGGGTCGGGGTCGGAAAAGGGAGAGGGTGTATTTGGGCTGGATGGGAGGGTGGGGAGCAGAGGGGAGGGTGGGGAGCAGAGGGGAGGGCTTTGGTGAGGAGCCGGCACCCAGGACAGAAAGACCAGTGGGGGTGGAGAGGGGAGGTGCTGCGTGGACACGTGCTCTCGCGGTGCACCTCACCTTCCGCTCCTTGATTTTCCCCCCTTCTGACCCAGGTCGAAGAGGGGTTTCCTTTTTGTTCCCTTGTAACCTTTTACAATACCTTGGGGCTAGAGAGGACTTTGTGGGTTTCTGTGGGTTCCGTCTCTGCGATCTCATTGCTCCAGGTTTGGTGTTTATAATGATGTGTGTCATCACCCCGTCACCCTCCCCATCCCTGCCCTGCTCGGGGTTCCCTTCGGTTAAAGGGGCACCCCACTGGCCCGGCCAAGGGTCCACATGCTCCGTTGCCAGAGGACAGGAGGTCAGACACCTCAGCCCTGCTGCACTGGATCTTGTCTGGATTAACTTTTGAATGTTATGGAGTATTGTGCACAATGTCCTCCTTTTTGCCTCGGATCCAAGTGAAATGTTACCGGATTCCTCCATGTAAATGCTGTCCTCCCGAAGGAAGGCTCCAGATTAGCACCAGGCATCTTGGATGAGGAGAGATCTCCCAGGGGCGTGAGTTCATCCTCTGGGATGGTCGGGGGTGGGGGTCGCGGCCGGGCTGTCGGACGGCAGGTTCTCACAGAACCCCGTGAACATCATCCATGCCCCTGGCCCCTGGCCTTCACACGTCCTGTCCATAAAGCCCGCCTCCTGTTGGGTCAAGAGGAACTAGGAAGCATCTTTACGGATAACAGGACCCCCAGTCGCCACTGGGTGTCAGATGAGACCCGGTGTCCTCCATCCATTTACTTCCCTCTGACCTTGGCCCCGGGCACCCTCCCTCATAGCTGAGCTTCTCGCTGGGCCACATCTCTGCCTGCCCGGGCCCCTCCCTTCAGAGAAGCCTCTTCAAATGCCAGGGCCATGGTGTAGACGATCTGACGCCCCTGAGGCCCCGTGCCTGTGGGTCTGTCGCCCGGACAGTCGTGGCCTGCAGGGGGTGCACCCCACCACCACCTTGGAGGGTGGCATCCAAGCCTGAAGTTATTTCCGAGTCACTTGAGGAGGGGACCCACGAAATCCAGTCTGGAGGCTTGATTTTGGGATCGCCTGCCCCGGGCTTTGGGGGCGTTTTCCTTCGCAGACCTGCCTCCCCCGGCCTTCCTCAGGAGTGGCGTCCTGAGCGTCCTTCAAGGCCTCTGCCCAGCTGCTGAGTGACCCAGGACTCAGGACTGAGCCACGTGTCCTCCTGTGACGCCGTCAGAGCAGTCTGGTCTGGCTAGGAAGGAAACAGCCCTGTGTTGGAACTGGGGACTTAGGATGAGATATGATGGAACTTGTACATAACCCCACACATGCGAAGCAAGTCTGTGGAAGCTTTTGGAACAAATGGATTGGTTTCCTGTGGCTCCTTCTAAACCTGGCCGGGCTCAGCTCCTGGAGCAGGAACCAGCACCGTGTCTGGGCCCTACCCACAGCTTTCAGGTCAGGGAGGAAGGGAAGTCACATTCTTGGAGCCCACTGGGACTGCTGGAACCTTTCTGGAAGAGGCAGACAGATCAGACAGCCCCGGCCCCACGAAGGGGCGAGACCACCAAGTGACTTGGGGAAGAACTTGGAACCAAGTGGCTCATGGAGAAAACCAGTCAGACTTAGGAAGAGATTATGTAGGAATAACGTCTGGACTTGATTTCCCCACCTCCTAATCAAGAATGAAAATTTGGATCTGCCCCTCAGGAGGCCCAACGTCTTCAGAGCCTGGTGGGCTGTCCCCCCGCCACGGCCACAGCCTTGGGCTCCCGGCGGCTTCCTGCGCTGGGTCTGCTGATCATGTTGCCATCATGTGTATGAAAAATGTAACACAATCCTTCAGTTAAAGATGAGCTACCAGGTATCTAACTTCTTTAACATTGAGTTTTTGTGTTTTCATGGGTTTCTTTTTTTTTTTTTTTTCCTGGTATATTGTTTACATTTTGAGAATAGCATTCTGTTTCAAATGCTCTTTTTGTTTTTCTGACAGTATTGTTGTTTGGGTCAAAAACCTGAGCTGTGGTTGGGTGGATTTGAGGTGGGGTTTTTTTGTTTTTGGTTTTTAAGGTCATTCTCTGTGCTATCTTCAAAACCTTGGGTTTGGCCCTCTAGTTCCTTTGGCATTCAGGTGTTCAAAAACTGTTTATTTTGTTTTATACCAGTTTTCTTTCTCTTTTTGTAATGATGCAGGTATATTTGGGTTGTGGTCTGAACGTGGAGAAAGTGAACTGGTCCCCAAGCTTTCGTCTGCCCCCATTCCTTTCTCCGAGCCCCACCGTTCCCTCTGTGGGCTGTAGAAAGCATCCGAGGGCAAGGGACTAGGCCCAGCCTTTCTCTCTGGAGCCCCAAGGAGAAGCTCCAGCAGTCTCCCAGCACCCCGGAATAGTTTGGGGTCTCCCGAGAACAAGGGTGTAAGAATAGGACAGGACTGCCGGGGTGGAGCCTGGATGGGGAAGCCCGGGTGCAGTTCCTCTCCGTTCCCCACTCTGACCGCCTAGCCGCTCACAGCTTCTCCCGTCCTGAAGCCTATGGCTGAGAAATCCATTTCCCAGGCCTCCCAGCCCAAGCGAGGGTTCTCTGGAAACTCCACTTAGACCACTAGATGAAGGCCTCTGGCCCTTGTTCCTTTTAGTGAACCACTGAGTCTTTGTCCCCCAGTGCAAGCTCCTTCCCTGTGCCCTGCGTTTTGGGGGTCCCGGGCAGAAGCCAGCAGTTCCAGGAGCAGCTGAAGCAGCACTCTGTCTCTCCTTATCTAGCTCAGGGGTTACTGGTCTGTGGCGGGTGCCACGAGTCGCCCCTGTGGCTGTTCTCAGTGACACCCCCTAAGTTTCCACCACAGGCAGCTCTTCCTTCCCTCTCCTTTCCTCCTCTTCTTTGCTCTTGCCTGTGCTTTAGGCCTCAAACTGGTCCCCTGGTCATGCTCAGGGCTGGGGACTACAGACTCCTACCCTAATGACTTTCCCCTCTTCAGTCTGCCAGGACCTGCCCCGCGGAGGTGGACCAAAGACCCGGGACTTTTCTCAGCAGCCAATCCCACCCCACCCTCCCCCTGTTGTCTTTTTACTAATTCAGGTTGGGAGGGAAAAAACTTCAGCACTCCCTAGCATTTGAGCTACTCAAGTGTTAGGGACCAGAAGGGACCGTGTGTTTCAACAGCCTTTACAGCTCTGGCCTTAGAGCTGTGGCTCCTCCGAGTCTAGGGACCTCACTTCCTTTTGACAGAAATGTGGGGAGGGTGGGTCCAGCCTGAGCACAGGAATCATAGGGAAAACCCATTGGAACAACTGCCCCCAAATCCACCAGCTGTCTGCAGGGGGCAGGGACGTGGCCCACCTTCCCTCAAGAGACATGCCATGGAGGAAAAGCGCCTCCAAAGGGAAGAGGAGACTCAGCTGTCCCCAATGGGTCATGCTGAGATGCTTGGGAGGCAGGGGAGGAAACTTCCAGAGGACCCCCCTTCCCCTGCACAGAGCTGTTTCTTGAGTTGTGAACCAGCAGCCTTTAGCGGGGGGCCGGAGCTGCTCAGCACACCCGAACATCAGGTCAGATTACTGTCATCAAAAAGTGTGAACAAAGCTTAGACTGACCTCGTGGGGGAGCGGGATACACTAGCACCCGTCATAATTACGTGATTTCTCGGTTTCCTCACTGCGACCTCCATTTTTTAAAAATAGGAATTTTCAGCCCCTTGTGCTTGTCTAATGTCTGCTCGGAACAGTTCGAGACCCTGTTACTGTTTTAAAATGCATGCATGTTAAGATGAATCTCCAGCCCAAGGAACAAATAAAACTCAAAAGGCTTTGTGTATATATCTGTCATGGGTGAGTCCTTTAGAAATGAGCCTTCATTTTTTTTTCCCCCAGAGTTAAAAGGTTTGGGTTCCAGTTTCATAGGTTGCTTGGACAAAATCTGTGTGACTTGAGTTTGGAAAAAGCTTATAGGCTAGGATGCTGGCCGCCTACTTTCAGATCAGCCTGGTGAGCAAGGAGCACAGGCACCAGAACAGAGCAGGTCTGCCATCAAGACCTTACTGTGCCTATCAAGAAGCGGACAAACCACCTGCCCCTCACTTCTCCAGCTGGGTAAGACCAGCAGTGGTGAGGAGCTACATGCCTATGACACCTGTCCCAGCTCTCCCCTAAGTAGCTACATAGTCACCTCTGTGTATCTCCTGTTCTCTAGGTAAACGCTTAGCTTAGAAGCCAGCGGTTCTCCCAGTGTGGTCCTCGACCGGCAGTATCAGCAGCAGCTGCGAATCAGAAATAGAAACTCCCTAGACCCTCTGCAGGTTCTAACAGAAACGGTTCTAACAGGCCCTCCAGGTGGTTCTGATGGAGGCTCAAGTTCGGGAGCCACCACCCCAGCTTGCAAACTAGAATCATTTGGAAAGCTTTTAGGAGAGACAGGTGCCCAGGCCTTTAAAAGCTAGTTAGGTCAGAATCTTGAGGGATGGAATCAAAGTATCTGTGACTAACATGCAGCCAAGGTTAAGAAACGCTTAACCACAAGAGTATTACTTGTGGCTACTTGGCCCAGTTTTTTCCTAAACAATGAAAGATTTAAGTTTTCGAGCAGAGTACAGTGAAAAGGATTCTAGGCTTTGGGGTCAAATGGAATATGGGTTTCCATCGTTGCTCCTAAAGTGGCCTTGAGCAAATTAACTGCCTTAAGTCACCACGATGATTAAATTCTAGGATGTGTGAAGCACTGCCAGGCCTAGCACCCAGCAGGCTAGGTCTACCAGCAGAGGGCGCTGCAAGTCCGTGAGAAAACCCAAGAGCTGCGCGGGGCCCTGAGGAGCTCTTTGTAACTCCCCAGCTGGGGACAAAGATCTCTGGTAGGAGACCCAAACACAAAGAAGCAGAAGTGAAAGAAAAACTATTTATTTATTTAAAAAAAAAAAAAAAAAAAAAAAGAGGGTTAGTCCATGCGGGCCTTCAGTGTCCTGGTGGTGATTTTGTCCTTCTCACTGCAGGGGGAGAAAGTCACAAAACATCTACATGACTCTAGAATGCAGAACAAAGACCTGTGCTGCCAACTCTAGGTTTAACTGTTTTGCTCCTGTTACATTAATAGCCTGTCTGCTAAGCCTGGGATGAGAAAGGGGAGGAAGGAGAGGAAGGGGAAACAGAGTCGAGTGAAGGACCCCCACAGCGGGACCCAGCCAGAGCCTAGGTGACTCAGGGCTTGACTGCACAGCCCTCCAGGGAAGGGCAGGAGCCCCTGCCCCCCAAGCCCAGAGAACAAGTCACAGGAAGGAGGTGTGCTGCGTTTCATCCCAAGGAACACAAAGGACCCCAGTGGTCAATTCTCCGTATCAGCCGCAGTCTGTTTGTCATAATTAAGCAAGCTCTCCCACGACAAAAGGGTCCAAAAGCTTATTTTGGGATGTGCCCCAGAAGAGCTGTTGGGAGGACTAACACTTCACTGAATCAGGTTCCTGGAGGCAGCTCCAGACAACTGAGGGGCTATGGGGGATGGCAGGGAGGGAACTGGCTGGGGTTGGAAACTCTGTTCCGGAAGCTCAGAGTATCACCCTGTTGGGACTCAGGACGTCACCCAGAAACAGGAGCTGGGAGGGGAGGGAGTCGCCTGGAGCTCCCAACAATGCAGTCGCTCTGCTGTGGCTCACCCCCACACAGGCCCCTGAGATTTCGGGGATACTTAAGAAAGCAGTGTCCACTGTGAGCAGGTTGGGGGGAGGACGGAGGACTCAGGGTCAAAAAGCCTCGCCTGACTGAGGCCAAGGGAACCAGGGTGGATTTCTGCTATCCCAAGCCTGCCACAAGTGCCTTCCCTCCCTCACACCTGCTCAGGGGGATGGAAGGAAGAGGTATTTGTCTGGGAAGGGAAAGGCAGGCGTCTGCAAAGCTTCTCTGCTCTTTCCAACTCTACTCACATGATGTGGACGATGACGCCCATGCCCGACACTGCGTCCCGGTCCACGGCATTCAGCATGGCTTGCGAGATGGTTTCAAACAGGTGTTCCGGATCCTGCCCACAAAACAGAAGCCTTGGCCCCAGAGCCTTGGACCCTAACTTGGCTTGACCCCTTAACTCTTTTTTTCTGGGCTCAAGGTCCCCAACTCTGATTATACCCATGCCTGAAGTGAGGGGTGGTTCCCAGGATGTGGGAAGCCCCCTCGGCTCCCCCGGAGGAAGCAGGGTGTGTAAGGCAAAGTGAAGAAGACCGTAAGCCCTGAGCTTCCTTCACTAACCAGCAGTGACCTTGGGCAAGTTACACATGCCTTTACTAAGCTCAATCCCTTCTTCTGTAAAATGAGGCAAATCCCTGTTCGACTTCCACATGCTTTACAAGCTGTCTACGGGCTCTCCTCCCGGGGGTCACCAGGTACATCAAAACTTACCTGTCCAACCATGGGCCCACTCCTTCCAAACCTGTTCCTCCTACATCCTCCATCTTAGCTGGCTTGGCCAGAAAACTCACATCCACGTTGTCTCCACCTCCCTCACCAATCCTCCAGACCAGCTACCCCACAACCATCTTCGCTCAGGCCTCACTCAGTGCCTCCTACAGGTGACCACAATCAGCCTGCAGCATCTACCCGCGGGCTCTGCATCCTGACTGCCTTTGACTTTGGGTACCAGGGAGAAGTTCAAGCTCCCTGGCACGGCATTCAAGGCCTTGGAAGTCTCAGCCCACTCGTGCTCTCCACCATGATCTCACCCACACTCAGCCCACCTTCCAGCAGCCACACAAACGCTCCCTCACCACTGAACACACCTGACTCCTTGCACACCTTCGCAGAGGCTGCTGCTTCTGCCAGCCAGGCCTTCTGCTTCCTCGCTTCCTGACAAACTGCATTCTAACACGCATCAGGAGTCTGTCCTGCTTTGTGAGACTGCACTAAGCCGGTGACGACAGATTGCCTGGTCTCCCCAGGACCCAGCGGAGCTGGCAGAATGGCCAGTCCCCACTGTGGGGCACCGATGGGTCTTCACGCGTTTTCCTCCCACTGCCCCTCCCGAGCTGGGTCACATTATTATCCCCCACTTCCAGCTGGACCAGTTGGGGCACAAAAAGGTGAAATGTCTGATCTGACCTAAGAACAGAACTAGGTGACAGGTGGATCCAGGTTTCCGACCCAGACAGCAGGCGCCAGAGCCCATTCTGTGGAGCTGCCCCTAACCCTACGCCTTGTTCAATGTTCGCTCCCTGAACGGAGGCGAGAACCCCGTAAAGCCAAGGGGAGAATGCTCTGTCGTTAGCCAAGTATCTGGTGGGGTCTCCTAACAGAAGGTGAAGTGAGGGGTGGTTCCCTGGATGTGGGAAGCCCCCTCAGCTCCTCCGAAGGAAGCGGGGTGTGTAAGGGGAAGTAAAGAAGTCAAGCTCTGAACTTCCTCCACTAACCAGCAGCGACACCGAGGCCCGCACCAAGGCCTGGCAGGCGGTTTCTGCACACCCTCCCGGGCCCAGCAGCTGTGGCTTTCTCTCCTACCTGAGTCCTCACTCTCCTTACACACCACGGAAACACATTTCTCCCTGATAGCCAAGGCGGGGGGACACCTCAGAGCCCAGTCCTGCTCCGGGCTGCCGACTCACCATGTTGGGCTCCCAGAGGGACTCGCACATGCCGTACATTTGTTCGGAGCAGGTGCCGCTGACCACAAAGTCATCAGTCACCATGGGGCAGCCGATGAGGTCTAGAGAGCAAATGAAGGGCTTAAAGGTCTTCGGGTCCAACCCAGCGATGACAGGCTCCGTGTAGTAGGGACCAAACCTGTGCAGACCAGGAGCAGAAAGAAACCACAACTCAAGAAAGTCCACTTTCCTGCTCAGGCCTACTCAGACAAGGCCCTGGCTCAGAGCCGGGGAGGAGCACAGAGGGCCTGTTTGGGAAGACCCGCTTCCCCAAGGCCAGCTATTCTGAAGCCCTATGCCCTAAGGCTCGATCTCAATGGCCCTAATATTAGGAGTCACGTGCTCTACAGACCAAGCCAGCTTTGATTCACCCTTCCCCACCTCCTGGCATCTGACAATACTGAAGACTTCTTTTCTCTGTCACTTGCCTTCCTATGCCCCTCACCCTGACCCTCTCTTCCACTTCCTTTTTATTGGGAATTCTGATTTCTTCTAATCTTCCCTATCCTAACCTAAGTCCTACCACCATTCAATTCTCTATTCATATACCTAGCTATACTTCCACTCCTTTTGATAACCGCTTTGAAGGAGTTTATAAGAAAAATACTGAAAAATAAAACGAAACCATTAAAACAGAACACAAGACACTCAGACTGAACACAAAGTTTTGTTGTGAGTCTCCCAGCAGTCAAGGCAGAAAAGGATACTCAGTGACGTGGCTATTCTCATGTCTGCCTCCAAGAAACAGGAGATTCTCCAACCTGTTTTAGACCCTGAGCTTGAGGGTCTAGCTTAAGAATTAAGAATCTCAGGAATCTCTATATATTAAATACTCAAAAACTAACGACCACTATTCTCAACAGAAACAATAAGTAAGATGTGGGGCGCCTGGGTGGTTCAGTTGGTTAAGCATCTGCCTTCAGTTCACGTCATGATCCCGGGGTCCTGGGAACAAGTCCCACATCAGGCTCTGTGCTCAGCAGGAGTCTGCTTCCCCCTCTCTTTCTGCTACAATTGTGCATACGCAGGCTCTCTCTCTCTCTCTCAAATAAATAAAAAAACCCAGAATCTTGAAAAAACAAACAACGAGTAAGATATCTTGCCTTTACTTATCCATGTCTTATACTGGCTCTCAATAACTAGGAATAAAAATAAGAATATTCTAGATTATCTGGGTAACAACCTTAAAACTAAATACAACAACACAGTTCAAGATCTGCATTTATGGGGCGCCTGGGTGGCTCAGTGGGTTAAGCCTCTGCCTTCGGCTCAGGTCATGATCCCAGGATCCTGGGATCTGTCAAATATATAAATAATACCATTAAAAAAAAAAAAAAGATCTGCATTTGTGTCTCCAGCCACACTGATGCCAAGAGCCCACATGAAGGCTGTAACTTTTACTAGCAGTGTTTCACAAAGAAAGGCACCTGGATGGATTCTCTGGAATTCATGAGAAGCTTTTTCTTTTAAAAAGGCTCCTTCGGGGGCACCTGAGTGGCTCAGTTGGTTAAGCGTCTGCCTTCAGCTCGGGTCATGATCCCAGGGTCCTGGGACTGAGTCCCATGTCCGACTCTCTGCTCAGGGGGAACCTGCTCCTGCCTCTTTCTCTGTCCCTCTCTGCACTGGTTCTCTCTCAAATAATAAATAAATAAAATCTTTTTAAAAACATTATTTATTTATTTATTTATTTGGCAGAGAGAGAGAGAGATCACAAGTAGACAAAGAGGCAGGCAGAGAGAAGGAGGGAAGGAGGCTCCCTGCTGAGCAGAGAGCCTGATTCGGAATTCGATCCCAGGACCCTGAGATCACGACTTGAGCCAAAGACAACGGCTTAACCCACTGAGCCACCCAGGCGCCCTAAATAAAATCTTAAAAAAATAAAATAAAAAGGCTTTGTACGTTGCTCAAGTTTGAAATCATAGCATTAGCCCATGATATCCTACTGGAAAATCACTGAATTCATTTGGTCTTGTAGAGAAAGCTCCTGCCTAGGTAAGAACTTAGAATTTTCCAAATCAGCCTCAGTGTTCTGTATTTTTCTTTTTTTTTTTTTTTTTTTTTTAAGATTTTATTTATTTATTTGAGAGAGAGACAGTGAGAGAGAACATGAGCGAGGAGAAGGTCAGAGGGAGAAGCAGACTCCCCATGGAGCTGGGAGCCCGATGTGGGACTCGATCCCGGGACTCCAGGATCATGACCTGAGCCGAAGGCAGTCGTCCAACCAACTGAGCCACCCAGGTGTCCCTGTATTTTTCTTTTAATATTTTATTTATTTATTTAAGAGAGACAGAGATAGTGAGAGAGAGCACGATCAGGAAGGAGGAGGAGAAACAGACTCCCAGTTGAGCAGGGAGCCTGAGCCAGGCTTGATTCCAGGACCCCGGGATCATGACCTGAGCCAAAGGCAGACTCACTGAGCCACATAGGCACCCCATTCTGTACTTTCTTATTTTTAGTAGACATGATGGAGTGCTGGCTGAGTCAGTAGAACATGCAATTCTGTCTGAAGTTTGTTTATTGAATCTCTGCACCGACTTGTAAGCTCAAGCCACACACTGGGTTTGGAGTTTACTTAAAACAAAAACAAAAACAGAAATAGGAACCATTACACATATACCTAAATATGAGTTAATTTTTACAAGTGTGTAAGACATTTCTCCCCTTCTATAAATCAGTTAAAAAAATCATTTAAGCCTTTCTCAATTCAGGATTTTCATAAACATGGTTACCACACATGACAGACAGTTCACAGCTGAGGATATTAACATACACCTAGAAAAAGGCAACCCTTTTATGGTTTTTAGATTATAATACTAAAAAGGTAACAGTATTGCTCCAGACATGGAAATGTCAAAAGATTTTTAGTTTTGAGAACTAAAAAGTATGTAACTTTTCCACAAGGTTTGAAATGATTTCAAAATAAAAAGTTTAAGAAGAGGGGGCGCCTGGGTGGCTCAGGTTAAGCCTCTGCCTTTGGCTCAGGTCATGATCTCAGGGTCCTGGGATCGAGCCTCTCTGTCTGCCCCTCTGCCTACTTGTGATCTCTGTCTCTGTCAAATAAATAAATAAAATCTTTAAAAAAAAAAAAAAAAGTTTAAAAAGAAAAAGAGGAAACCAAGAACTCCACTTGTCTTTCTGCCACCCAGGTTAGCCCAGAGCTGAGCGGAAGTTCCCGTGGGGTTCTCCTTCAATCCCAGCTTCTGCAATGGATTCTGCAACTGGGCATCTGCCTTCCTCGTCATGAAGTCTTCAAGTAAAACAGACAAAAAGTCACACACCCAATTCCTAGGTCCCGAGAATTTAGTGCCAGCAGAATTTGCTCTGACTACGGGTGGCTCCTGGTTGTGAGACTCCAGGCACCTTTGGAGGGGTTAATTCTTTTTTTTTTTTTTTTTTTTTAAAGATGTTATTCATTTATTTGACAGAGATTACAAGTAGGCACAGAGGCAGGCAGAAAGAGAGGAGGAAGCAGGCTCCCCGCTGAGCAGAGCCCGATGCAGGCCTCGTTCCCAGGACCCTGAGATCATGACCTGAGCTGAAGGCAGAGGCTTAACCCACTGAGCCACCCAGGTGCCCCTGGAGGGGTTAATTCTGTTGCCCGGAAGCACATCTGTCTGCTATTTGCTTTCCCTGCCTCCTGAAGCAGCCCTTTCTGTCCTATTTGGTTGTCAGACAGGCCCACAGAAAACAGATGCAAAGAGGTTATCATCCTGCAAATAAGCAATGGCAGAAGGAGGAGGAATGGGCATCCCTCCATACTATGTATCTACTCGGCCAGAGGCTTCTGCCCGTCCCAAGTCGCTAGTCCCAGGCTACACTGCCACTCACCGCTTCTCATACAGGAGGTTGGCCACCATGCTCATGAGCGTGTAGGGCTTGATCTGCCGGCCTTCCTTCAGCTCATACAGGTTCAGCCGGAACTTGAGGCGCTGGGCCCTGTGACAGAAGAAAAATGCAGGAGTGAATGTCCCCTGGTGTCCATTCTGCAGAGGTCAGGAGGTGCGGAGGGAGACACATAATCCCCACCCCTGCCAAGACTCCTGTCTTCCCCTCCTAGTGATTTTCTTGCCGGAAGTCCGGCCTCACATTCACGTTTCAGACTTGTCCAACACCGACCACCTATAAACATGCCGCTCTGTGAACACTGCTTTTCTCATACTCCTCTTGAGGTTGAATAAAGGGGAACTAAGAAGTTTTTTGTTTTTTTTTTTTTTAAAGATTTTATTTATTTATTTGACAGAGAGAGATCACAAGTAAGCAGAGAGGCAGACAAAGAGAGAGGAGGAAGCAGGCTCCCGGCTAAGCAGAGAGCCCGATGCGGGGTTCGATCCCAGGACTCTGGGATCATGACCTGAGCCGATGGCAGAGGCTTTAACCGACTGAGCCACCCAGGCGCCCTGGATTTTGCTTCTCTTTCTTGAGGAACAATTTATGTACCATAAGATGCACAGCTCCTTGGCACTCCCCGCGGGAGTCCACTTGCACACACAATGACAGGAGTGGACAGCAGAAAGAGCAGTGGGGGAAAAAAAAGAAGAATGAAAGAAAGAAAGAAAAAAGAAAAAGGAAGGAAAGAAAGAAAGGAAGGAAGGAAGGAAGGAAAGAAAGAAAAAGAAAGAAAAGAAAGGGCAATGGACTACGAGGGCTGACCTAAGCCTTCATCCTCCCAATTAATTTTTCCACCCATACGATGAGGGACACAACAAATCACCAGGCAGTAAGACAACGTATGGGGGGACAACTAGGTGCTTGGAAAACTACAAAGTCTTCTTCGAGTTAAGAAGCAGTAGCTGCTGTACTAATGGCCTGGAAGGTGCCTAAGCAAAAAGGCCACACCTCCCCCAGCGCCACAACTCAGAGCCCAGGACAGGGCCCTGCAGGGGGCAGACCAATACGACAGCTGCCAGAAGCAAAGCAGTGACTCAAAGGACACAGAACAAAGCCTCAGACTGAGCTTCCTCTTACAGGTGAAGAAACTGAAGCCTAACAAAATTAGCTATCACTGCCCCCCCAACATACATACTTGGTGAGAAACGCTCCTGCAGAAAAGGAAATGGTGTGAGGGGACCAGCTTGGACTGGAGAGAGGATGGCTGATGGGGACCTTTGCAGGGAAGGGGACTCAAGGCTGTCACCTTGATTCCACCAGGATGTGGCTGGGTTAGATCTAGGAAGGATTTCCAAGTTATGTGCTCTTGAGACTGAGGGAGCTTCGAGCGAAATTAGAAAGAAAATTCTCTGACAAGCTTTTCACCCTCAACAGTGAACTACTCTCTTGATCTTCTAAGAACTAAGTTTAGGAACTGTTGTTCGTTGGGCCACCAGCTTCCTGCAGGACCTGCCACCTGTGACCACAGCATCCCTCTTTTTTTTTTTCTTTTAAAGATTTTATTTATTTATTTGACAGAGAGAAAGATCACAAGTAGGCAGAGAGGCAGGCAGAGAGAGGGGGAAGCAGGCTCGATCCCAGGACCCTGAGATCATGACCTGAGCTGAAGGCAGCGGCCCAACCCACTGAGCCACCCAGGCGCCCCACAGCATCCCTCTTAAAACCCTATCCTAATTCTTTCCCTCTGGCCTCTCTTCTTCCCCTCACCGCTAAATACACAGTTCGGCTGCCGACAGCAGCTAATTTTTCCCCTCTACATATTCTGTGTCTCCAAAATCTGTTCCCATAGGTTTAAAAGATCACCAGTGCTTCGTCAGCCCTGAGATATGTAATTTGAAGATCCCAACTGCTTGAAAGATGTTTCTTTTTTAAAATTTTTTTAAAAAGATTTTATTTGACAGAGATCTCAAGTAGGTGGAGTGGCAGGCAGAGAGAGAGAGGAGGAAGCAGGCTCCCTGCTGAGCAGAGAGCCCGATGTGGGGCTCGATCCCAAGGACCCTGGGATCATGACCTGAGCTGAAGGCAGAAGCTTTAACCCACTGAGCCACCCAGGCACCCCTTGAAAGACGTTTCTACTTGGCTTGCCCCGTCCCTTTAAAATTAGGCCATCACCTTTCCCCTAAAACTAGCCCTCCCAATTTCTGTATTTCAGTCAACATGCTCAAAACAGAAATCATCTTTAAAACATTTCTGGAGGGCGCCTGGGTGGCTCAGTGGGTTAAGCCTCTGCCTTTGGCTCAGGTCATGATCGTAGGGTCCTGGGATCAAGCCCCACATCGGGAATCTCTGCTCAGCGGGGAGCCTGCTTCCTCCTCTCTCTGCCTGCCTCTCTGCCTACTTGTGATCTCTGTCAAGTAAATAAATAAAATCCTTAAAACATTTCTGGATTACCCACATGCCATCTACCGATCTAGATCCTAGTAGCAGATAAAAAAGACACAGATTCAGCCTCAATGCATGACTAATTTTAGTCTGGCAATATCCAAGTAGCCAATAAAGCAGGTCAGCAACAACTCCCAGAAATGCCTTCCTTTCCTTTCCCACCACTACCACCCCATCAGGACAATAACCCTCATACCTGGACCAAAACAAGAGCGACCTATTTCATTTCCCAGATTCCCCCTCCTCTCAAATTACAAAGCCTCTGTCCACTAGATGACAAATCTAGCAGCTATTATGCACCAGCTCGTCATGGGTTAGTTATCTTTCTGAATGCCTTTCCCAACTAAACCTGGAGTTATTTAGGAACTGAGCACAAGCCTGAGAGAGACCAGCACTGAGATCCTGGATGACATTCGTAAGTTGCACACTGAGCAAGAAACTCTTATGACTCTCCCTATCCTGGTCTGCAAAACGGGACAGCAACTTGGTAATGTAGCTAAGAGGATTAAAGGAGGCTGCGCATGTAAGGTACTTTACGAGTCTGACACTGGGTAAATGCCGGTGTAAGTTGGTTAGGATACAGTTCTGTATGGCTTACGGTGTCCGGTCTCTGATTCACTGGGGCTGCTTGGTAGATGACTGATATCTGGGCCACTCAAGACGCGAGGCTGGCCCAAGAAGAGGCCTGCGCGTGGGCGGGGACTCACGACACTTACACAGTCTGCACATCGGTGGCGAGACCAGCCAGGCCTATGTACAGCCGATCACCCATGGGAAAGATCTTCTGGAAGTCCGTGGTCACCATCTGGGCCTGGATCCCGAAGCGCCTGTCGGCAGCGATGGCCACACAGTTCTTCCCCTTCATGGCCATGACGGCCCCTCCGTTATAGGACATAATAGACTGCGGTAGACAGAGCGGAGGGGCTCAGCGCCAGGGGCCAAATGCGGCCAGAGCCCCCGGCGCGGCCCCCGATTCCCGAGGCTCCTGCCCTCACCGTCCTCCACTCCCGAGGCGCCTGCATACTCCGAACTCCAGCTCTGACATTAGCGCAGTGTAGCTGCGGGGAGCCGCCTTCAACCCCTTGGGCCCCACGGTAGTCAGCTTCCCTTCAAACTTCGAACGACCACCAGGCCCTCTCCGCTTCCCAAGTGTCCCATGCCGCCCTCCCCCCACCTCAATCCCCACCCCATGCCCCTCTTCCTTCTCCCCATCTCACCATGACTGCGGTGTTGTGAGACCTCCGACCACCACAACCCCACTCAACCGGTTACAGCCCGCACCGCGCAGCCACTCCAGCTGCTTCCTCTGCGTGCGCAGAAAGGCCGACCCTTCCGGGACACTTTCACTTCCTATTGGCTGTGCCTCTCTGTCAGTCATCAGCCCCGGAGTTTGGTTGAGAAGCCAAAACCGAGGCTGGGAAAGCGGAAAGTGAAAAGTCACTGTGAGTGCGGAAGGGCCTGGCGCCGCGGTGCAAGCTGGGATCGCGGCGGACCCGGACTCCCGGACGCCAAATCCCGGGGCCGGGACCTGTGTGCACGTGGGCGGGTGAAGCCAGAAATAGGGGCCGCGATCCCTGCTGAAGGGCTGTGGTGTAGCTTATGAACGTGTGCATGGGGCGTATGACTCATGCTAGCTTCTTTCACTTATTCACACCAGAAATCCCTACATCTCTTACGTGCCAGGTACTAGGCTAGGCTCTGGACAGTCACTGGCCTAGAACGGTGCCTGGTATTTGGGAGGTGCGCATTCAACACTTATTTAATGTTTTGAGGAGGAGGAGCAGGAGAAGGGCGTCGCGGGTGTACTGCAGGGCTGCAGGGCCTCGGCTATAAAGGGGGAGGTTTGGAGACCAAAGGTAGTTATGCTTTTTAGGACTCTCAGGAGGTCGACTTCGTGTATCCCCAAGACTCCGGTCACCCTAAAAAGGACGTTTCGGGCGTCCCCATCTTATCTCCTTCTAAGAGAGATCCAGAGGAAGCCGGCGACTACCCCTCCCAAAACCAGTGGAGCAGAGACGTGAAGGTCCCCCCTCCTTCCCTCCCTCGATCGGGACCCTTCCCTTTCTCCCCGGGTCCTGACTTCTCTCGCCTGATTGCAGGCTTTCGGTTGCATTCTTGCGCCGTCGTAGGCTCTCTCCCATTGACTCAGCTCGCCGCCACGCTGGCGGCTGTCGTAGTCTCTGTGGCGCAATCGGTTAGCGCGTTCGGCTGTTAACCGAAAGGTTGGTGGTTCGAGCCCACCCAGGGACGCGATCCTTTTCTGTAAAAAGAAAAACCTAAGCGTTATTCTCCCAACCTGTAAAGTGCTAAATTTCGCTTTGAAATGGCAGAGATTCCTTTTCTATAGCAAATCAGCGGATCATTGTGATTGAAAATTCGTTTTTGTTCAGTCAATGATGGGATAATTTCTCCAGCACTTTCCTCCATCGCCTACTTCCCACCCCACCCCCAGGCTGGATTTCAGGAAAGGCGAAGACAGGGTTTTGTCTCACCGTGTGTACGTTTCAGGTTGCATTTTTCGTAGGATTAAGAATGAATTTACAGTGGAGGTTGGACAGTTTTTCCATTGTCTGCCTCAATCGATGTTACAGTGTCGAAATACTGCGTTTGGATGGGAAGAAAGTAGCGAGAGAGACAAAGGCAGGGAGAAACTGGGGGATGAAGCGAAAAGGTGAAAAAGGGAGAACACAGCTGTGATATACAGAGACGGAAAAGGGACACGATAGAAAAGTAGGCGGGGTGAGCTGAAGGAAGAAAATGGAGGGAAAGGAGATGCAGTTAATATGAGAAGCTTCCAAAAAAGGAAAACAACAACAAAACTATTTTTTTCTAGATGTACAGGCGGAGAAGTAGGGCAGAGGATGGAGAAAATACAAACAGAAACTGACAAAGGACATCATCTTGGGGAGAGAGGAGCCAGGGACACGGGGAAAGATGGCCAAAAAATCACTAGAGGGACTGCCCTCTCCTACCATCGTCACCATCTTCAAGGACATCTTATCTTCACAGTAGCTCTTGGCATGTGCCAGAAATCACTGATTAGATTTACCAAGTTCCTACCCTCTGGAAGCTTCCAGTCTGTGACAGACACGGTGATTCTTCAGCTAGAGGACTATGTGAGACACTACAACTAGCACAGAATGCAGGGGAAGCATTGGTGTCTAATGCAGTCAGGGCACATCCCAGCACCAGGAGCTAAGCAAAGGACTCTCAGGCTACCTGGCTTCTCCTCAAGATTGGGTTCAGAAGACACCTGTTCTGAAAACCTTTCCCAGGGCTCGCCACCCCCACCCACTTACCAGGCACTCACAGGGCTAGTGGGGATAAACCAGGGGGATACACAGTGCCATGGGAGCTAATGAGACATGCTAGATAGCCCCCACTGGCCTGTGAGCTCCTTATAGCCAAAACCCCGGCTCATCAGCTTTAGGTCCCTGGTGCGAGTGCAGTATTCCACATTGGAACAGGACAGGTGCTTTTTTTTTTGCAGGGAAACCAAAGAACTTCTGATGTGTGAAAGGTTGAGTCTTAGAAGTTCTCCTGACAAGGCAGAAAGGCCAGGGATGTGGAGACCTGCGGCCCAGGATGGAAATGATTAAATGAAGTTTTAGTGGGTAATGGGGTCTTCATCCCTCTGTCTTGTGGTTTGCTAGTGACTAGCGCTAGTAACTGAGAAACGAGTGAATGGATGCCTGGGCAGCACTGTGGGCCCCCTCGCTGCAACACTCCAGGATAAAGGACCAAAGTGGGGACTCATCAACCCTCTTCCAAGTAGCTGATATGCACACCCCCCCACACACACACCCTGGGTGCCCATATGGATTGTGCGTCAGAGATCTTCAGGAAGCCCCTACAGGTTTGCCTTGCCCCAGGATCATCTAGTTGGACAGGGGTGACAGACCAGGAGTCCCTGCTGCGCTGCCTCTCCGCAGGGCAATTGGGGGACAGTAGAGGATGCACAAGTCTTCCCTGGAAGAGTTCGGGATGCTGGCAACAGGCTTGCCCTAGGGACAGTTGGTGTGTCCATCCCAAGAGCCCTCTTTCCAGGAGGGGCGGCAAAATCCTAGTCTTCGCGTGCAAGGACAGAGGTGTAGGTAACCAGGTTCCACCTCGGACCTTCTCCCGCGCGTTCTCAGACACACCCACCCCCGGAGGGTATCTCTCCCGCCCATCCTCTTCCTCCCTGCCCCCATTCGCCCGGTGTGGGCTGAAGGCTGAAGCTGGGGTCACTTGGCGGCCAGTGTCCTCAGGTCTCCTGGTAGCTGGCCAAAGGGTGAAAGCATTCAGTCTGGGGGGCCCAGCTTCGGGTCTGCCTGAGCTGCGAGTGCGGAGGGAAGAGGAAGAGGCAGGCACTCCGAAGCTTGCAGATTTGTCTCCTAATTTCCTCTCGAGCCACCCACCGTCAGTGCGCTTAATGGCCCGTCTGGCCGGATAATCGAGCTCTCTGGAGGGACAGAGCCAGTGACCATCTCTAATAAATCTTGAATAACGAATAAGCGAATCGACCGTCCTAATGAGGCAGGGCCCGGTCGTCGCCGTAACGTAGTATCGATTGGCTCCCCCGGCGCCAGCCTCGGCCGCTCCTCCCCGCCTTCCCAAGCCTCCCTCCCCGTTTTCCCCTCCCGGCGGGAGCCACTAGGGACGGGAGCCCGAGCGCTGGGAGGAGTCGCGAGCGACTGTCGGAGGCGGACTGGCACCAGCCGCCTCTGCGCTCGCCCGGCTCCGCCCGCCGCCGGGGCGAGGGAGGCGCACCAACCGCGCAGAGCTCCCAGCGCATCGGCGCGGCCGAGAAAAATGCGGGAACCAGCGCAAGGCAGGAGGAAAAGCGCGGGCCCACTTCCGAGCCCTGGCGCCTGATTTTCTAGTCCAGCCGGACCTCTCGCATTCGACTGGGTTATTGTGTCCCGGACCCGGAACCTGAGTCCCCGTCTTCAGCTTGTCCCCCGGCCCGGGTTGCATTGCATTCTTCTCTGCGCGAGCACGCGAGGGGCGCCAGCCTCCACCCCAGCAAACCGACATCCCCCCACGCCTCCCGGAGGCGTGGGACCTCTCGCCTCTACCGACTGGGTCCCAGGGGACTGCCTTTTAGAGCCGGTGATCTGGCCGCTGAGCGGGGCCGAGGGGAGTGGGGAGGACACGATTTCTCCCACGGTTGCAGTTATTAATTTTAAAGGAGTGTCATTTAGAGTGAATGAAAATACCCTGGACGCGTGGCCGGAGGCGTCGTGTCCCCCACCCAAGCCCATCGTCCTTCGGTCCAGGCCGCGGCGGGTAGGACTGCAGAACGAACCACATTTCAGCCTAGTCCTCATTTCACCATTTTCCAGACGCCCCAGCTTAGGGGCGGGGATCGCAGGGTCAGGGGGTGGGGGGCGCGCACATTTTTTTGTGGGGCGGTAGGGTTTATTGCGGAGGTTAACCGAGAAGAGGATACATCTTCCAGGGTCAGGGGCTGTTTGGGAAGAGTGAGGTCGCGTCCCAGTTTAGGGGGCCCGGCACCCGGTGTGGGGGTAGCCGAGTTAGCCTCTCCCCCCTCCTCCTTTCCCCCGCTCCGCAAACACCCTGAAGGAATGAGGTCACGTGGGTGAGTAGTGGGCGGGACCTACTCTTGTCTGGAGGAAAAAAGCCATTTTGTACCCCCCAGCCCCGGTCCCTCCCCTCCCCCCGTCGTCCCCTCCCCTCCCCTCTCTCCCTCCCACCCCAAGCCGCTTTCACAAACTCCTTTCTTACCGTAGGTTTCTCCCCTCCCGCCGCCGGAGCGAGCGACACGGCTGCGGCCCCCCTCCCCTCCCTTCCCTCCCTCCCTCCCATCCCCCCCTCCCCGAGACCCACCGGACCCCGAACCCAGGTAAGTGGAGGCAGACTCCCTGTCCTTTCCCTCTCCTACCCCGCCACCAGAATGGGGTGGGGGGGCCGGTCCATCCCTCTTTACACACCCCTGTGGGAGGGGGAGACTCTGAGCCGGGCCTGCAGCTCGCGTCCCCGCCCCACCCCGCCAACCCCTGTCCTAGCTCGCCCCGTCCGCCTTTTCTTTCTCCCTTTTCTCTCCCCTTTTCCCTTTCCTCCCTTCCAAGATGGCCGAAACGGATTCCCCCTTTTAGAGATTTGGCGTCTCCCTCGACCACCACCTCTTTGTGCCGCAGCCCCCTCGCAGACCTGCTCCCGAGGTAGCGAGGGGGAGGGTCCGAGGCAGCCACGGGGGCTGTGGGCTGCGCGCTGGGCCGGATCTCTGCCCCCTTCGTCCACCCCACGGGCCAGAGCGGCCCCTGGACCTGCCCCACTACCCCCTTCGGTTTGGGGAGGGGTCGCTCTCCGCTTCTTCCGTGGGCTTCGGGGCGTCGTGGACGCGCAGGGACTTGAGGCCGGGAGCAAGGCGACGTGCCTTTCTGATTGCTCCGGGGCCGGGGGAGGGCGCTCCTCCTCGCCCGGATCCCGGGCCTCCCGGGCACCTCCCCCCAGCGGGTCCCCCCCCCCCCACCGGCCCAGGACCGGGCGCCCCGCCCCCTCCCCGAACCACCTCGTCAGAGCCTCTTTCTCTGGAACACCCCTCCTTGGGCCCCGCCGAAAGTTTGACTCTAGGGAAGGTAGGAGCGGCCACCGGGTAACTGGGGTCCCTGATCCTTTGACCCAGGTTCCGGGGGAAGCCCGGGAGGAGGGAGTAGAATGGAGATTGTCGGGGCTGGGGGGGAGAGTTATCGCGATATTTTCCATCGCCGGCAGAGGCCGGAGGGGTCTGACCGATTGGCCCCTTCTTCTGCTGGATAGCCGGGCCGCCCCCTCCGTGCCTGGCTCTCCTGTCTCTGGCTCTGAGAGGGTGGGACCTCTCGTCCGGCAGACACCCCTGCCGCTCCAGTCACCACAGTGGGCCCAGGCATGCGTCTCCCCCTCCCCCACTGCCCCCATCTGCCCAGAGTTGCTCCGGATGGCTTGAGGTGGGGAAGGAAGAGGCCTGGGGGTGGTGAATTTGCCTGTAAATATTGTGGAAGTGTTACTCCGCGCTTCGCCCTGGTCTTTGTCTCTTAGAGTAACCCCTCTCCCCGTACATACACATGCCTCAGTCTCTCCTGGGCTCCCTGCCGCTTGGGGAGGGGAAGGAGGGGGTTGGTCTCCGGGTTGTCTCCCGCTCTGTTCTGATGCCTCCTTCTCTGGGCCTCTTGCAGTTTGTATCTGTTCCTGAAACTCTTAATTTCTCTTCCTCCCGTCTCCACTCTGTTCCAAGGTGTTAGTACTTGGAGAAGGAGCATAAAGCCAGCTCTGTTGCAGCTTTTGGGTAGGGAGGTTTTCCCAGGGGCTCCCTGTTTTGGAGTTGGGGGTTGAGGTCTTTCAGTTGTCTTTGGAAGGAGGCCAGAAACAGACCCCAGGTGACCCCTGGGACCCAGGATCAAGACCCTGTGTAGTTATTCTCTTTTCTGGTGTCTGGGTCAAGGGTGGGGTTCAAGTTGAAGTCTTTGGGGGTGGGCAGGAAGGGGGGCGGTGCTCTCTGCTGCCCCTGGCCTTTGCCAGAGAGATCTTGGTTGATGGAGCTGTTGCCATGGGAATGGAGAGAGCCTGAGCAGGAAGAGGCTACATCTTCGTTCAGGGCAGATGCCCACACTGCGCCTTCAGCCTCTGGCCCCCAGAGTGGAGGTTGGAGCTGCACTGCCTTTGTTGCTGGAGGACTTATGTTATCATTTACCCTGGGTGGACTAGGGATGCACAAAAGGTTAGTGTGGATTTGCAGGTCTGGTTTCAGGCAGGCATGTCAGACTGTGTGGTTCTGGGGTGGGTGGGGATGGCTTGTGCATCTGGCGAGTGTGGGCCTGGCTCTGGTCTGGCTGTGTGTGTGTGAGCCTGGTGTGTATATGGGTGTGTCTGTGTGTGTGTGTCTGTCCAAGTGTCTGTCTGGCCTTGTGTGTTGTGTGAGAGATGGAGGGGGTGTGTCTGGCTTTGTGTGCATCTGTGTGTATTCGGCAGTGTGTAGCTCTGTGTGTATATTTTGGGGTTTTGTCTTTGTTTGGTCTTAGGAAGCTGAGCGGGGAAAGACAGAGAGGGGACAATAAGTCCAGTTTCAGGAGACTAGAGGATGTGTCGATGCTGCTGGCGGGAGGGGCAGGTCCCAGGTTCAAGGATCAGGGAACACGGAGAGGTTGACATTGTCCCTGGGCAGACCCCTCTACTCCCCCTTCCACACACAAATGCGCGTTGCTCATGCAGTTGGATACATGCAGCTAGGAGAGGAATGGACCCAGTATATTCCACAGAGCCTCAGTTTTCCTACCTGTTCCATGGAAATGGGGTAAGGTGATTAGTTTCTGCCTCTCTCTCTACTTCAAAGTGAGAATGTGTGCTGAAGGTCATGTTTGGGCCAGACTCTGACCACTCCCAGAAGGCTCACTGAGTGGTCTTCTAGGGTACCCTGGAGTCCTTCCGCCTTCTACCTGCCTGGATAGAGTCGGGCCAGGCTTACAGATTTCTTAAGTGAGTGAGAAGTCTGGCCTGGGTGCCAGTGTATGGAGTACTGGAATGGGAGAAAGGCAGTTTCTGCCACCGTGTTACTGGGTGACCTTAGCCAAGTCACTTCTTTCTGAATTTCTTCATCTGGAAAGTGAAAAGACTGGACAAGATGCATGCTTGCTTTTTGTTCTTTCTTGCTTTGTTCAGATTTTTTTTTATTTATATGAGTGAGAGACAGAGCAAGTAGGGAAAGGGGCAGAGGGAGAGGGACAAGCATGCTTGTCCCTGCTGAGCAGGGAGCTCTTTGCGGGTTTGAGCCCAGGACCCTGAGATCGTGATCTGAGCCAAAGGCAGATGCTTAAGTCATGAAGTCAACTGAGCTACCCAGGTACCCTCCTTTTTCTTTTTCTTTTTTTTGTTAAATTTATGTATTTATTATTTTAGAGAGAGCAGGGATGAGGGTAGGGGGAGGAGCAGAGGGAAAGGAAGGGAGAATCTCAAGCAGACTCCAAGCTGAGCATGGAGCCCAATGTGGGTCTCGATCTCACTACCCCAAGATTATGTCCTGAGCTGAAATCAAGATTTGGACGACTAACCCACTGAGCCACCCAGGCGCCCCAGATAAGGGGCTTTCTAAGAACCCTTCTACTTCAGTTCTAGGTGTCCAGAGGTGACCCTGAGTGACTTTTCCCAAGACCTGGTGATTTTCTAATGGGGGAGTAGGGCTAATTTCATGTGGAGGGAAGCAGAGCAGAGAACCCTGCCTTAGAGCATCTGAAGGAGCAAAGACCTCTGGGTTATCAGAGACAGACTATTTCTGCAGAGGAAAATGAAAAAAAAAGAAAAAAAAAAAAACTGACAGTGGGAGAGGCCTAAATTGTGGGGAACTTCCAGAAAAAGACTAGCTAGAACAGAGAGATGGGTGGTGGTTTCTAATTAGTAGGGGCTTTGAGGCAGGGCAAAGAAAAATGCCAGGCTTGACAGGCCAGGAGGAGCTGGGATGGGTGCTGACCCAAGGTCCCTTGCTGCCACTGTCGCCGAGACCTGGATGCCCGGACACCAGAAACACGGGCTGCCCAGCAATCATGCTCTTGCCAAGATAGTGGTTTGGGGACAAAAGGTGTTAAAGGACTTGGCTGCCAGCAGTGCTCAGGTCCCTGTGGTGATATCCTTAGGAGTGACCTGGTAAACCCCCCCAGAGCTCCACGGAAGTCACTTCAGAATGGCCCATGTCCTCTTCGAGGATTTTGTCTCTTTCTCCCTGGCTGTTTCCCATCTCCCAGCCTCTTCCCTAAAGTGATGACAGCTGGAGGTCCAGCCCTCTCCCCTCTTCGCTGTCTTTCCCACAATACACCTGGCCAGTTGCAGCTGGGGAGGACCTGGGTGTCAGGTGTAGGGCCCTGAGGCCTGGGGTGGGGGTTGCGCAGTGGGGGAACTGAGCTCCTGTTTACCCTTGTTCTTGGCACCTGCTGGCAGGGCCCTGCAGGTAACCATGGCAATCAGGTAAAGAACCAATCAGGGCTTCTCCCCACCCCCAGCCTCAGAGGTAGCAGTCTGAGGCCCCTGGGGATAGGGTGTGGGGAGAGGGAGCACAGCCAGGGTGCCTGTTCCTGTACCAGAGGAGGAGGAACATTTCACTCCCTAAGCACCACAGCTCCTTCCGTTACCCCTGCATCTGGAAAGGAGCCCAAGGGATAACGTTGGTCTGAGTTCTCCCACTTGCTAAGGGAAGTGAGAGGGTAAAGGTCACGGCCACTTGCCTGGGAACTACTGTGTGTGGAGGCCACAGTCTGCCTGGTGGGAGCTGGATAGGAGTTCTTCAGAGGAAGTGTCTTGTTTTGAAAATGCACCCAGTGTGTGAATGAGGTGACGTAGGCAGGGGAAGCACCTACGTGTGTGTGTGTGTGTAGGTACTTGTGCGCACATGTGAGAGGGAGAGATGGGGGTGTGAGATGCACCGGTGGCAGTGTGGACACCCAGCGTCAACCAAAATGTTGGCTGTGTGTAGATTCCGTGGAACCTAGACACGCACGGGAAGCCAGTTGCACACAGGACCTTTGTGCGCCCAGATGTCACGGCCACAGCCGATGGATATTGCACACATGCTGCTACACACTTGAAGTTTGCTCTCTCTTCTGGATGCTTGTAATAATATTTGGGCATCTTGCCAAGGACGGGGTTACTATGGAAACGACCAAACAGTGGAGTAGCCAGCAAGCCTGCAGGATTGTGAAGGGGGAACCCTTGCGCGGGGGGCAGGGGCCACCCTCCATGGAACAGGCACCGCTTTCCTTCCTTAGGGCAGGTCTACACTTCCTGGCCGCAGTGTCTGCCCTGGCTCCGTGGGCTCGTTCATTTCCTTCTGTCTGCCCTGCAGACTTGCTGTCTCTCCCACATGTGGCCTTTGTGTCTCTCCATCTCTTCGGTCTCTGGCCAGACTCTGTTGGCTGTTTGGGTCCTGGCCAAACTCATCCTGGGGTCTCTATAGAAACTGTTGATCCTGGCTGTGAATTTCTGGTCCTAGAAAACCCAGTGTGGTGGCTTTAGAAATCTTTCTGGAAAGGAGAGAAGGGTGTGTGTTGTGAAGGAGTCCTTGGGGCTTGGCCACCCTCCCGAGCCCCACCTCTTGGGCTTTTCCTCTGGGAAAGAGGGGCTGGTGGGGCGGGGGGGGCTTCCTTTCTAGGTGCAGGTTAGATTTCTATACCAAGAACTTAAGCATGTCACCCAGTTCCGAGTTGGGCCTTAACTGACCTCCCCGGACCCTGCTAAGGCCTGGCTGTGTGCTCAGGGCTGCCATGGAGAGAGCTTTCCGCCCAGTCTTGGCAGGCATCTCAGAGCCTGAGGTCTGAGAGCCTGGGGTCTGTCACTGGACAGCCTGTGGACAGGCTGCAGCCCGTGGAGACGGTGCCGGTGCCCATGTGGGTCCCTGCGTGTGCGTGGGACGGAGGTCCTGGAATGTGTGTGGGATCCGGGGAACGTGTGCAGGGGGCTGTCAGGCTGGGAAAGGTGGTAGTCCTTTTAGCCCAGGCTCTTGGCCATGACCTGCCGGGGCCGGACTCTGGGGTCCGGCTGGGGCTGTGTGTTCCCCGCTGCGGGCATGGCAAGACCATCCTTGGTACTTCCTGCCTGAGCACCAGGCCTAGAACCTGCACAGCCAGTGTGCGGTGGATTCCCCGGGGAGCTGCTCCGGGGCCAGCCTGGATGCCAAGCTAGGAGGACAGGCACTGGGGTGCTCCCTCTAAACTTAAGGGCAGCCCGTGCATGCCGTGTTTCCAGGGCTGCTTTCCTGCAAGGAGAGTGATGAGCTGGCAGGGGGTGGGCTGGAGTAGAGGCGACAGGCCGACAGGCCAGGCCGGGGCTGGCATCTGGGTAGAGGGGAACCTGATTTCCTCAGCTCCGAGCACTCGCTTGGGAGAATATGGACGGGGACCAGAGATGTTTTTAAAAACCATTCTCTCTCACTTTCACGCTCCCTATATTTTCTGGAGACTTGGTCTAACTTTAGTCTTTGCTCCTGCCCTTGAGATGGAGGAGCCTGACCTTGTTGTTCAAGGTCGCCTAACTCTCCACAGCCCCCCTCTCCCTCCGCTCCCAGTGAACACTCGGGGGCCAGGAGGAGTCAGCCCCCATGCTTGTCACCAGGCAGACGGAGCAAGCGCCTCCGGCTCAGGGACAGATGTCGGGTGGCGTGGGGGGAATGTAGGAGGCGCTGTTGGGTCTCTGGGTTTCAGATTCTATTCTCCTTTCTCAAGGTGACACCCCCCAGGCCCCCGCCCCCCGCCCCGTCATCATGCATCGGGCCACACGGATCAAAATCACGGAGCTGAACCCTCACCTCATGTGTGCCCTCTGCGGGGGGTATTTCATCGATGCCACCACCATCGTGGAGTGCCTGCATTCCTGTAAGTGGTGGGGGCACAGCCCCAAAGAGCCCCTCTGTTCGCTGGCAGCAGTCCAAGGTCGCAGAAAGACTCCCTGGGGTGGGGAGACTTGGAGGGCGCAGCCTAGAGGTCCATTTCAGTTTTCATCTGTGGGCTCAGGGGTCCCCTGGAGCCCCTGGCCGCCCCAGAAGGTGCAGTGCCCCTGACGTGCACTCTGGACTTGGTGGCGAGGGGTCAAGGGCCCTGGGAGGTGTCCTGCATGCTGGCTCTGTGCTGTGCTCCCTCAGACTCGGGGCTCACTTTCTGCTGGGTGCAGGACACCAGCCTGACACAGACATGCACATGCTCCCCCGGGGATGGAGACGGGGCGGTTGCTGTCTGTGCAAAGCAGGACCACGCCGAGCCTCTGAAGGGGCTGAGCACTGGGGACAAGGTGGAGAGGAGGGGCGACTTGAATGTGAGCAGAGATCATTGGGTTGCGGGGAGCTGGTTCTGGATTACTAAGGGGGCTCTGACTCTGCTTTCTCTCTCTGCACCACCCCCCAAGTCTGCAAAACCTGCATCGTGCGCTACCTGGAGACCAACAAGTACTGTCCCATGTGCGACGTGCAGGTCCATAAAACCAGGCCGCTGCTGAGCATCAGGTGGGCCGGGCACTGTCCCTCCTGCCACACTGGTCCTCTGTCCCTCGGCCCTCCTTGCATCCCGTAGCCATGGTGGCAGGTTGAGGAGAAGCACAGGGTGTCAGCCCAAGGCCCTTCCCCTCCCTCTGTCTTGTCTAGGCTGAGAAATACCAGAAGGGGAAAGACCACGCCCATGGGGACTCTGATACCTGAGCCCTGCATCAAGGAAGGGAGGCAGTAGTAGGGGTTCCTGGCTGGGGAGATTAGGGTGAAGTGGTCGTGGATAGGACTCTATATGTGTTTTTTTCCAGATCTGACAAAACCCTTCAAGACATCGTCTATAAACTGGTCCCTGGGCTTTTTAAAGGTATCCATGCAGCCTTTTTCCTGCTCCCTGCGCCCCCCACTCCCCTGCCTGGCGCTCCGTCCTCACACTTCCTCCCTCTTCCAGATGAGATGAAACGGCGGCGGGATTTCTATGCAGCATATCCCCTGACTGAAGGTGAGTGTGTTCACTTGTCCGTTCACGGGAGTACACGGGGCTGCCACAGGCACGCGGGCTGGGTGCACTGGGCTTTTTGTCCTGTATGTCCCAGCTCTCTGCCGCCCCAGCCCACAGGTAGGCTGGGATCACCCCACTGAGCTCCGAGATCCTGGGGTCCTTGCTGGGCCTCCTTTCCCGGTTCTAGGCCAACCCCTCAGAGCCCTCTCCTTCCACAGTCCCCAACGGTTCCAATGAGGACCGCGGTGAGGTCCTGGAGCAGGAGAAGGGGGCTCTGAGTGACAATGAGATTGTCAGCCTCTCCATCGAGTTCTACGAAGGTGTCAGGCAAGTCAGACCCACGCCTGGTCTTTTGGGGGTCCTAGGTTGGGTCGCCCCTTCTCTCCCACCCTGGCCCCCTTCTGGATGTGTGTGTTAGGGGATCCTGCCTGTTCCAGGCTCTCCCTAGCGTCATTCTTCATTCTCCCCCAGGGACCGGGAGGAGAAGAAGGGTCCTCTGGAGAATGGGGATGGGGACAAGGAGAAGGTGAGTGCTGGGGACCTGCTTAGGAGTGGGCTGTGGGCTGGGAGAGAGTGAGTGCCTGGTGTGGACCCCAGCCCTTGGGTGCCTCTCCTCCGGCAGACGGGGGTGCGATTCCTGCAATGCCCAGCGGCCATGACTGTCATGCATCTCGCCAAGTTTCTTCGCAACAAGATGGATGTGCCCAGCAAGTACAAGGTGAGTCCCCAGGACCTTTCAGAAACTCAGTGTCCGTGTGTGGCCATGTCTGACAGTCTGGGCATCCCAGCTGTCTCTCTGAGCCGGCTGGGTGTCGTCAAGGGCCTGCGTGGTTGTGTGACTGAGTTCGAGTAGAAGAGGAGTCGAAACCAAGATTAGGGTGGGGCCATCTTCCTCGTTGAAGCCCGTGTGCAGAGGCGTATGGGACCAAGATGGGGGGTGCGTGCGCGCACGTGTGCACACTGCGTGCTTACACGCTCAGAACTGTGGCAGAGGTATGTGTGCAAAAATACGGGCTCTTACGTGGGGCGAGCTGGCTGAAAGAGGCCAGTCTGAGATTCTAACAGTGCTCTCAGACGTTGCTTCTCAAATTGGAATTTGTCAGTGATTCTCTAAAGATCTCATTCAAGCGTAGATTCTGATCGGTAGGTTCTGCAGGTCTAGCCAGCTCCCTAGTGCTGCCAGTACTACTGGTCTGTGAACCACACTTCGGGGGTCAAGGCCCTAGGACAGTAGATCCCAAACTTTGCCTCAGATCAGAATCACACAGGGAGCTTTAAAACCCAACTTATGTCCTGCCGTTTTTGAATCAGAATCTCTGGTGAGATCCAAGCATTGGTATTTCTTTTAAAACTGCCTGGGTGAGAGCCAGTGCTCGGCGAGATCTCTCTCACTGGGGCTTTTTTTTTTTTTGCGCCCATGATCTCTGGAGGACCTGCCGGAGATGTAAGGGGCCTCAGACAGCTGTGTGGCTGGACTGTTGGCCAGGGCTGTTAATGACCTGGGTGCTTTCTCTGGATCCTTTCCCGTCTGGTGGGCAGGAGTTCTGTTGGGACAAGTCCGGGAAGGAAGCCAAACCCACCATGAAACCCCAGGGAAATAAGGGAACACCTGCTAGTCCCTCCTTCCCAGTGTCCTACCTCCCACCCCTAGCTTTGAGCCTCATTGCCAAATGGGTGGAGCCTTGAACCTGACCAGGGTTCATGGTGTCCTCTGTCTCCTCATCCAGGTGGAGGTTCTCTATGAGGATGAACCACTGAAGGAATACTACACCCTCATGGATATTGCCTACATCTATCCATGGCGGCGGGTGAGCTGAGCGGGTCGGGGCTGGGTGGGGACAGGGTGGGAGGGGAGCTGTGTGGGGTCTGGTGTCTTGTCCATCTGTAGGGGCCGCGCAGTGACCAGTAATCCCCATTTGGGCCTCTTCCTGTGAGCTGGGAGTGTCCAGGGTGGCCTGCCACAGCCGACCAGCCTCCAGGCCATATTTCGTGATGACCTACCACTCTCTGAAAAAGAGGGTCGTTTGGCAGATTACGTGCCCTGATTTGGGTCAGGAAGGAGGGTCGGGTGGCTGTGGAGGGGGAAATGTCACCCCTCAATTTTTCGGCTTCCTTCTCTCCTGTCCAGCCTCTGGCCTTAACGCATTCTTTCTGTGTCTGTGGGTCTCTGTGGGTTGCTGTACCTCTGGCCTCACTCGGTCAGTCTGTCCTCTTCTCTCCAAGGCCTGGACCCCTTTCTTCCTATTTGGGCACCGCAGGGTGAGGGGTGGTTAGCCCTTTTCTCCTGACACCCTCCCCTTCCCCTGCCTCTCTCTGCCCCCTCTCCCTGCAGAATGGCCCTCTCCCCCTCAAGTATCGGGTCCAGCCGGCCTGCAAGCGGCTCACCTTGCCTACAGCGCCCACCCCCTCGGAGGGCACCAATACCAGCGGGGCATCTGAGTGTGAGTCAGTCAGCGACAAGGCTCCCAGCCCTGCCACCCTGCCGGCCACCTCCTCCTCCCTGCCCAGCCCAGCCACCCCCTGCCATGGCTCTCCCAGCTCCCACGGGCCCCCGGCCCCCCACCCTACCTCCCCCACACCCCCTGCGTCAGCCAGTGGGGCCACCACAGCTGCCAACGGGGGGACCTCGAACTGCCTGCAGACACCATCTTCCACCAGCAGGGGGCGCAAGATGACTGTCAACGGAGCTCCTGTGCCCCCCTTAACTTGAGGAAAGGGACCCTCTCCCTCCTTTTCCAGCCATGCCTCTCCACCCCTCCACTTTTTCTGGGCCCCTTTTCCACCTCTTCTACTTTCCCCAGCTCCTCCCGCCTTAGGGGTGGGGGGCAGGTTTTATAAATAAATCTATATATATATGTACATAGGAAAAGCCAAATATACATACTTATTTTCTATGGGCCAGCCAGATTAATTTAAATGCCACAGGAAACAAACTTTATGTGTGTGTGTATGTGTGTGTGGGGGTGGAGTGTTCATTTTTTTAGGGGGTCTTGTGTAATTTGCCCTGCTCTCATTTTGGGGGTGCCTGGAGGTGGACTCAAGGGGCAGTCAAGCTCTGCTCCATCCTCCTTTCGTTTCCCAAGGCAGGTGGGGTGTTCCGGGAGCCCTACTGGCCCCCAAAGTTTTAGGCACAACTCCAGCTGGCTGTGTAGGGGGTCTAGCCTCTCTCCCCGCATCTTGGCTGCTGTCCTGCCCCTGCCAGTGCCCCCCACCCCCACTGTTGAATGTCCAGAGAATCGCTAAGACAGTGCCTTTTACAAATACAGTTTATCCCCTGGTTCTGAGGAGCGAGTCATGGTAGAGATGTCATCTCCATTACCTCCTCCTCTTGCAGTGGAAACTTTGTGCAAAGAGTAGATAGTTCTGCCTCCCCCACCCCCCACCCCAACGTGCGTGTGGCCTTTGCATCATTTATCTTGTGGAAGAGAAGCTTTGGGCCACGGGAGACCTCAGCTCTTGAAATCCCACTGTGGCTCCCACTGTGGCTTTAGCCAGGTGAATGCTTGGCCCGGTTCTGCCCCTGTCTGCACCTCGGAGCCCCCGACCGGCCAGGCTGGTTTATGTCCAAGTCCCACCTAGGAGCCTGGAGTGCAGTGGAGCATCTCCCACAAGCACAGACCCCAGATCGTGCCGAACGCCGGCAGCCCTCCAGTCCCCTCCCCGCCCCCAGCTGAGGCCGAGTCAGGACGCAGCCATGGAGGCAGCGAAAAGCACAAGAAGATGGAGACCTGTAAGCTCTGACCTTGGCTCCGAGAGGTCCGTGGACTGTCCCCTGCGAAGGGCGGACCCCAGCAGATCCCTGGCCACCTGTTTTTCCTCCAATGTACATAGATCCGATCGGGGAGGAGGCAAGACTCCCTTGCAACCTAGGTGTTCGGGGTCGGGACCCCCCCTCCCCATCAGGTTTGTCTGTGTTTGCACCTTGTCCTGTGTCTGAGGTGCTGTGACTGTACCCTCCTCCCGCCCTGGGACATTTGTATCTCCCGGCTTTGTAATAAATGCTGCATACTCTCCAGAAGCTGTAATTCTTTGAGGGATGGGGGACAGGGAGCGGGACGGCGCAGCCTTCAGCCTCCACCTCATGTCTCTGGTCTTTGAGCTCGACTTGCCTCAAGAAGCCCCATACGGAATGAATGTGAACTGCCTCCTCACTGCGGCCAGTCGGATGTCTCACCCCAGGTTAGGGCCCCAAGCAGGGGTAGACCGTGTGCCCCCCACCAGTGACCACAAGAGCACTGTGCCGGGCGGGTACAGAGTTTAATGCCACTTTCACCAGCAGGTAATAAGCCAGAGGTGGGGTCCCCAGTTGCCTGAGAGACCTCAGGTCTTGGGAGCAAGCCCTTCACAACCAGCAGATGGGACTGGGGTCCCTGGGTGGTCCCTTTTTGGCCTCAGCACTCCGTTTCCTTCCCCACAAAAGGGGTGCCCACCAGAGGCCTGGGGCTGGTCCCTCAGAGTGGGGAACCCACTTCTGCCTTCTGCACCCGCTCACTCCGGTGGGTGCCATCACAGTACGGGGCCTTCTGGGTAGCCTTACAGGTGCAGAGGGCCACTGCGCGGGTCTCCTGGGCCTTGAACTTGAGTGGGGATAGACCAGTGCGTTGGAAGAAGTGAGAGCCGTCACAGAAGGGCTGGTGAGGGAAAGAGATGTTAGAGACCCAGCTCCAGCTGCTGGGGTGGGGCAGGTCTGGAAGGAAGGCCACTGGGTCTAGGGACTGGGCTCCCAAGTGAGACTGCCTGGGTCCCTAGTTGACCACTCTCATCTGTGAGAGTGTGTGAGAATGAGAGGAATTTATGAAATAAATTGTGGTTCTTACACATTTTGCCCGCAGATAGTGTTCAGTAAGTAGGAGTCCTTTCAATATTTGTTCCTGGGGACCCCAGAAGACCGGGATAAAATTTTCAAGGTGAAGTGGGACTTTTGGTATCAGCTGTGTTTACACTGATAGTTTTTGTTTTTGTTTTTGTCCTTAATGTCTCTGAGTCTCTACTGGCTCATGCAATTCATTTCCTTCCACATACTCTCAGGGTAAAAACTTCTCTGCGTGGGAGAGAACCTACATGCCTCACAGTGCTTTGCGAATTGGGGTATCAATTTTGTTTGGCTCCGGGGAAACAAGTGGGCTTGTTACAGGGAGTGGATGTTGCAGGGAGGAAGGGTGAATCAGTGCTGGAGAACATTCCCCCATCCTCACTGGAAGCTGTTCCAGCAGAGACTGGATCATGGAAACTGAAGCCTGCCTTGACTTGCTAGTTAGCGGCAGAGCTGGAGTGGAGGCCTCTTGCCTTTGAGGTCAGGGTAGGGGGGAGGAGGAGAGATGAGAGAAGTCGACAAATAAAACCCAGCAGCCTGCCCCAGAGGGCAAGAGGCAGGAAGGCAGAGTGCCAGCCCAAGCTAAGGCCAAGGCTGCAGGGTGGCTGGCACTCCCCGAGCGCCGCTCCACCCCCAGGACTGTTCCAGCCAAGTCAGTGGCAAAGTAGGACTTGGGACCTGGGCTGTTGACACCACACTGCGCCGCTCAGAGGCACACAGTTCAGCCCAGCTCAGGAAGGAAAGGGGCCCTGGAGGCTGGGAATACGGGTCAGGTTCCGGCTGAAAGGAAGGCTCCTGGGGCAGAAGGGAGAGGGAGGAGGAAGCCCACAGCCCAGAGAGGGAGGGTCTGCAAGAGACAGTGGCAAGGGGCACTTGGGAGCAGGAGAGCCTGCGGTCTCCCCAGTGTTGGGGTCCAAGACCTGGGAACTTCCTGCTCAGGTGCTTCCTGGAAAGAGGGAGAGAAGAGGGGAGAGAAACAATTTGGTCTCTTTGGGCTTCCAGCAGAGGGCTCCAAGTAGAGCACACCTGAAGGGGCGCAGAACTCCGGGACTCCAGCGGCCTGGCTGTGAGACTGAGTTTGTCTCCCTGGCCTCATCTCAGAGGGTGGATGCTGAGAACAGGGAGCTCAGGGCTGTGGATGGCGCTGGCCTGAGTGTTCATTCACCCCCAGCCTCCCTTTGTAGTCCTTCAGGTACTTGTGGGAAAAGAGGAGGGTCTTGGCCAGGAGCTCTCAGGAAAGACCTACTGTCCCAGCCAGGGGTGTCCCATGTCAACGAGAGGTGGGTAGGGGTCTTTCACCTGCTTCTTGCTGCGGCCACACACACACCATCTGTAGGTTTTTCCAGCTACCAACTCCACCTTGATGGGCGTTTTCTGGGCCACCACGGACTTGGCTGGGGTCTTGGGGAACCATCCGGTCTGCGGCAAGGAAGACGAAGGGCTTGGGGTCAGCTCGTGCCCTGGAAGCACCTTCCTGCCTATGGCCTTGTTCCCAGGTTCCTAGTGGCCCTGGCCTATGGCAGGCGTCCTCTGCCGGAGGCTGGTCTGCTGCCACCCCACGAGGACATGTCCCCAGGACTCTGAGCTCTAGACAAGGGAAAAGATTTCAAGCCCACACAGGCACTCCGGTTTCTGGGCCCAGCGGCCTTCCTTTCACACCTGGACTCCCACCCCCGGGGCTAGAAAGGGGAGGGCCGGGATCCTGCCACCCTAAGTGGCACCCTAAGTCACCTGCACCTGGGGCTGTGTTTATCAGGCACTACTATTCCCAGCAGAGATGCCTGGCTCCCTGCCCTGTGCCCTCTGTTTACCCCACCTTCCCTGAGCCACCAGGAAGGGGGCTACAGGCAGGGGCCTTCTGACGTTAGAGTCTGGGAAGTGGGGCTGACCCTTCTGGTTCATTCTCTGGTTTCTACCTTTGGCATCTCTGGGCCTGGCAGAGGGAAGTGGAAATGGGGTACTCACCAGCCAGGAGGAGATGTACCGCCTCTGGTTGAGCTTCTGAAAGGTATGCAGGCATGACTAGACGGTGGTTTGGAAGCAGAGGGGACAAAAAAAAGTCAGTGGAAAGCTTTGGATTTCCAGAGGGAATCCCTCTGGAAGGGACGAGACGCCAGGGATTCAGGGGGGTGTAGGAGAAACAGGAGGGTAAGAAAAAGGGGTCACAAGATAGGAAATGGAGGTGCTGGGAGGCGCTGGCTGCACATAGCCGGCGCTCAGCGAGGGAGAGCGGCCAGGCGGCAGGCGAAGCGGGAGTTGGGGACGCTCAGCCGCGGTGGGCAGCGGGGACGGACACGGGCGCGGCCGGCGGGCGCCGCGGGGTCGGGGTACTCACCCAGGCCGCAGGCCGCAAGGGCGCCCCCACGCTGCCGCCCATGCCGGTCCCCGCAGTTGCGCCGCGCCGGCTCCGCCCCGCGCCCGGGTCACCTCCCGCTCCCGCCCAACCGGCCGGCCCAACCCGCGGCCGCCCGGAAGACGCGGAGGGGCTCGGCGCGGGTGGGGGCGGGGACCTGCGCGGCCCGGGTCCTCTCCCTGCCACACCCGGCCGCCGGCGCCGCCGGCGGAAGCCCGACCAGGACCCCCCCCCTCCCCCCCCACTGCAGCCGGCTCGGAGACCCTCCGGGGAATGGGTGCGGAGGGGGCCGTCCGGCGTCCGCTCCGGTACCATGGCCTCGGCGTTCCCGGCCCGCGCCTCCTGGTGTGGGCGGGGACCTCCCGGGAGCCCTCGGCTCAGGCCGAGGTTACCGGGGAGCGATGCGGCTCCAGCTCATCGCCCAGGGAGGTTGCTTTTTTAACGGCTTGCCGCCCGACCGGGCACCCACATCACCTCCTTGCGGGTGGGCACAGGTATATGAGTTTTCAACAGGAGGAACCTGGGTGCCTTGGGCTTACTGGTATGTGAACTACTATTCTAAGTGCTTAAAGAAATGTAACAGACCCCCCCCCATTCCCTCCCAGGCTTCCACAGTTGGCACTCCCCTCCCTTTCCCTTCAGTAAAGCCAGACAAAGCAGGGCACTTTGGATTTTTTTTTTTTTTTTGTAAAACATTCTTTTATTAAAAGAACAAGTGCTGTTTACGAACTGCCCTTCGTACAAATAACATCCGTTATACAAAGATACAAGATCAGGGTTATGCACAATTCCAGGCTTGGAAGTGAAAGGAGGGGGGCATTGCCTTTTGGGCTGAGGATATAAAGGAGGTTCTAGAAAGAATGTAAAAGGAGCCCCTGGGTTTGCAAACTCTGGCTTCCCCTCCCTGCTCCCCTAAGGAAGGGTCTGCTACATTGAGACAGGCTGGGATGGATAGGGGGGAGACTGGGGCTGGGAGTCCGGGTTTGGGTCTCCAGTCCTGCCACCTGAGTCCCAAGTTGGGCTGGAGGAAGTGAACAGAGGGCAATGAAGGCACCCCTCAGTCCCCAACTTTTCAGTAGATCAAGTCAAAGCGGTCAGGAGCTAGACACACTTTGAATCTGGATTGACATGACCAGAAGGAGCCAGGGAATTGCATCCCACTGCCTCCACATTCCCCACTGAAGTGACCTTAATCCCTCTGGGCATCTCTCCCCAAGAAAAAGAAATTAAGATAAGGGAGAATTGGGAGCAAGCTGCCTACTCCTAACTTTGGCCCACCACACCCCAAGGAAGATGCTGGACGTTGGCAAGGGGAGCCTGTGCCTTTGAAAAGCTTGTCTGCATTTCCAGTTCAGGGAAAGGGAAATGTGGAGGTTTCCCTTTCTCAGAGCTGGTCCCTGGCTCTGGCTCCCCTCACTTGCCGAGGTCCTTCCCTGGAGCGCTTCCCTAAAACTCACTAAAAGAATGGGTGGGGACCTCTCAGCCTCAAGGTTAGGGCAGCTGTAGACCTAGGAGCCTGAGGGGAAAGACACACAAACAAAAAGGAAAAACTTAAAAAAAAAAAAAAAAAAAGAAAAAGAAAAAAGAAAAAAAAAAGCAATCTTTAAAGTGTCATTGTCTATGGAGAGGATCCATCAGCTCTGAGCTAAGACAATCAGTGCTACATAGATGCCCTCCCACCCCGGGGCCCAGCCCAGCACTCACACACACAGGGACAGACAGACAGCCACATGGAGGTGCCGCAGTGGGGGGCGAGAGAGCCCAGGACCAGGAGGCCAGGGTCCTGAGGGCTGGTCCTGGCTCTGCCCCGAGCCCCTGCCCCTCCTAGGCTTGGAGCTATCACCTGTGAAGCAAGCAACTGGCTCCAACCATCCCTAAAGATAGGTCCCTTCCAGCTCTGACACTCATGCACCAGTTGTGACCTTAAAGCTGGACAGGGGTTCTGCACACACAGCCCTCACACCTCCACGCTGAGTGTGATGACACACGAAGCTCCTCTCATGCATTTTCAGACTCCATTTCCGCCCTGTAAACCACATCCCTTCTCTCTGCTAGGCAGAGAGAGATCTACGAATCTGTGTCTCTTCCCACTCCTCATCCAAATTCATCCTGGAAAAAGGGACAGAGGCTGGGAAAGGAGGGTGAGGTTGGTAATGCCATTCCCCTGCACTGGGATCCTGAAGATCTCTAGTACTTTCCTATTATAAAGCTCTCTCTGAAGAAGGAAATGCACAGCCTCACTCATGCCCCACCCCTGCCCCAATTGAGGGACAGCAGCAACCCATAGCCAGCCTGGGTCCCTTCTTCGAACCTCACCTGCCTGCACCCCAGCCTGGGGAAAGCTGGAAAAACATAGGCTCTTGGAGATGAGAACCCCAGGCTCTGGGATGCTGGGAGGGAAGGAGGGGGGAGGTCTTAGTTCCAGTGCACTAAATCCTAGGGACCTCTCTCTCTCTCTCTCTCTCTCTCTCTCTCTCTCTCTGCCACAGCAGCCTCGGAGCAGACCGGCTTCTCTCAGCATCCAAAACAGAAGTTGATTTAGGCTCTTAATGGGACAGCCTTGGGCAAGGGTGTGAGTGTGAATGAGCGGCTCTTCTAAGAACCTCTGAAGGTAATTTTTTTCAGTGGTTTGGGGGCAGGGAATTAGTTTAATAGATGAAGATGAGTAAGATGCTGAGTCCTACCATTTCTAATTGATATTTAGCATTAATAAAAAGTGAGTATTTCTGAGGTCATCACAACTGCCTTCCCCCCACCCCCAAGCCCTTGCAAGTGCCTAAGAAATTGCCTCGGAAAGATTCCCGCCCACCCCCTCCTTTATCAGCTCCCTAACATCTTACAAAGTATTATCAACAGGAATATTAATATTATTTTCAGTATCAGAAAAAAACCAGTTGAGCAGCACAGGCAAAAATATATCTGCACTACGTTTCTGTCGTTGCCAAAAATATACACATCTTCTTTTCTTTATTTAAAAAAAAAAAAAAAACCAACAATAACAAAAACCCAAACAGAAACACACACAAAAAATCCACACATGCAAAGACTGACGAGACACGAGCATCAGGGAAAGCTGGCAACGCCTTCTCCCGGCTCCAACCCCAGTGCAACTGAAACAGGCTTCATCCTCGCCCCTCTCCTGGCTGCCCTGCCCGCCCTTCCGCCTTTGCCATCAAAGGCTCTGGGCAGGTGGGGGCTCTTTAAGGTGAGAATTGCCCCCTCCACCCCCGGGGGAAATAGCTGGTGGGTGGGGACAGTTGTCAGGTCAGCTGAAGGCTCCCCTGGTTGGTGGGGGGTAGGGGGTGGGGTGCGGGGAAGCAAGCTGGCTAATTCTGGGAGGGAGGTTTTCACCAAAGAAGTGGCACTTTACACCCCCCCTTTGCCCCATGCCCCCCAGATCCCTGGGACTCCCCCTGGGCCAGGGAAGCAGGGCCAACTCTCAGTGGGAGAAAGGGAGCTCTGAGGGGGCAGTGAAACCATGTGGAGGTCTGGGGGAGGAAAGGCAGGACATTACCCTGATTCAAAGCCCCCAGCCCCCAGTTACTCTCCAATACTGGAGTATTGTTCTGGTTTTTGCTAACCATTCACAGCCCAGAAAGGGACCAAAGTTGGTGAGGTGGGGAGGGTGCAAACAAAAGCTGGGAACCCCCCTTCTGGTGCTGCCTCATCTGAGCACTGCTCCTATCCCTGCCCTCGGCTGCCCCAGGTCCAGGGGGAGTCAGACAGACAGACAGACAGACACACACACAGACACACATGCACACACGCACAGGCACACACGCTCTCTGAGTCAGGCAGCTCCATCTTCCCACCCTCCGCACTCCTAAATCCAATAGTGCAAACAAGGGGCAGGGCACCAAGGGGGCTGGGCCGTGCCCCCCTGCCCTCCCCCATCCCGTCGGAGCGGGGGCAGGGGGGGGCTCCCGAGAGGTGGGGAAGCATGGGCTGAGTTTGGTGCCATCCTGCCCCTTCCTCAGCTCCCTCATCTTCGGGGCATTCACAAGCTCAGCCTGTAACCCTCGCTGGGGGGCAGGGGCAGGGGAGCGGGGAGATACAGTCCAAGAGATCTCTTCCGCCCTCTGCCCAAGTTGGGGAGAAACTGCAGGTAAAGCAGGGCCGCCCTTTCTTTTGTAAGGGATTTCCGCGGGTGGGCAGGCCCAGGGCCTGTCCCCCCACCTCTCCCCACTCAAGTGCTGATCCATTTTATGTGGGGGGGGGGTCCAACCAAACCCCCACTTATGCCATGGCCCATGTGGTTCTTGGAGGACCTCAAAACATTGCTGAGAGTGGGGGCTCCTAGGTGGACTTGGAGCCTGTCCTCCCTCTGAGCCCCTCACAAAGGGGTTGGGGGGAGGGAGAGGGGGCCAGTGGTGGGGGCATCCCTCTCCAGCTCAGTCCTTGGCACCAGGAGCACCCCACACTCCCCAGGCCTCAGCACGATCTCTGAGCTGGGGCTCTCCAGTGTCTGGGTGCAGGTGCCCGCTCCAGGCTAGGTAGGACCCCTCAGGCCAAGATCTGCCCCCTCCATTTGGGGGTCAGGAGGGGCTGGGTGGATTTAGCCTTTTTCCTGGTTGGCTGAGGTTCCTTTGTCAGCGGTCTGGAAAGAGAGGAAGGGAGGCTGGGGCTTTAGGAGGTGTCTGGTTCTAATACCCGGTTGGGATCAGCCGCCAGGGGCAAGGCCACCGCTGAAGGGTATAGCGAGGGAGCCCCGCTGAAGCCCCTGCCCTGGGGTCTTGGGCTAGGGGTGGGTGTGTGTGTGTGTGTGTGTGTGTGTGTTTGAGGGGGGCGGTGAGGGCAAGGTGCCCTGTGCAAGCTGAGCAAGGCCGGCTCCCTGGGCAACGACTTTATGCCCTCAGAGGAAGTGGGGGGTGGGGCTTTCCCCAAAAGGCCCACCCAGAGCATCAGCTTCTTCTAACTGGTCTACTCAGAGAGGAAACAGACTTCTCTAACTGGTCTTCCCAGAGGAGCCCTTTTGCTGTTAGCCCACACTGGGAGTTTATCTCTGGCAGAGCAAGCAGAGGCCCCGGGGCCTGGGGTAGGGTGCCTGGCTGACGTCGGGGTTGCTTCCTTCCTCCTTAGGATGCTTCCCTCCCCACCCAACCTGGAAGAGAAAGCAGACAGGACAGCCCGGGGTGAGGGTGGGGGCTACTCACCCCTCCTTTGGGGCCACTGCCGTCCGCCCCCGCCAGGCTGAGGAAGGGGTTGGTCTGGGCCGTGAGGACTGGAGGTCCGCCTGCTGCTGCTACTGCTGCAGCAGCCGCCGCTGCGGCCATGAGACTCGTATTGCCCAGTGAGGGAGCCACCAGGGCCCCGGCAGGCAGCAGTGGGGGGGCGGATGCTGCGGGCAGCAGGCCAGGGGTACCCGCGGACAGCAGCGGGGTGGAGCTTCCTGCCAGCAGGCTGGCCATGGGCAGCTGGGAGCCCCCGGCCATCTGCAGCCTCTGCAGCTCCCGCTTCTGCTGGATCTGCTGGATCATCTGGTAGACAACGGTCTGGTGTTCCTGCAAGGGGGCCAGACGGCTCAGGGGCCAGTGGTCCCCACAGCCAGCATGCCCTGCTCAGCCCGGGGCCCCAGCCCATCTCACTGGAGCCCTGAAGGAAGAGGCCTGGGGGACAGTCAAGGTCCTGTCTCCAATTCCCCACTCGGGGCCTCAGTCTCCCCATGTGGATAAGAAAGGGGTACTTGGGTGGCTCGGGGTTAAGCCTCTGCCTTTGGCTTAGGTCATGATCTCAGGGTCCTGGGATCAATTCCCCATCAGGCTCTCTGCTCAGCAGGGAGCCTGCTTCCCCCTCTCTCTCTGCCTGCCTCTCTGCCTACTTGTGATCTTTCTCTCTGTGTCAAATAAATAAATAAAATCTTAAAAAAAAAAAAGAAAGAAAGAAAGCAAGCAAGCAAGCAAGCAAGCAAGCGGTTGTGGCCCTTAGTGTCAGTCAACCCTGGTTGACAGGGCACTCCTGGCCCCATTGCAGGGAGGACCTCTGCCAGCCCTGGCCCCACCCCCTGGCTGCATCAGTTCCTCCGTTGCTATGACAACCACAAATGCCCCCAGGGGTGGTATGACCCCAAGTTGAGAGACAACTCGGCTGGGTCAATAGTATTCAATTCCCCCTCTTTCTGTTTTGTTGCTTTTAAGATTCATTTATTTTTCCTTTGAACAGGCAAGGCATTGTCAGTGTTCCAAACACCAACAAAATGATTTCAAGCTTTACCTTAAGAAATCTTGCTCCTACCCCTGTTCCCATCTGGCCCCTGTAGGTAACCAACTGAATTGGTTTCTTGTGTTTCTTTTTAGGGAGACTATGATGTTTTCTGTGTTTTCCAATTCCCTCCTTTCAAAAAGGTAGAACTCCTTTTCTCCAAGAGGAAATCTTCACAGAACCCAACATACAGCACAGACCCAAAAGGGGCTGCTCTGGGTGAGGGGGTGTCCACTTGCTCGGCCACAGACCCTGCAGCTCCCCTTGAAGATCCTTGGGGCTGGGACTGAAACGCCCGGAACTGGGGACTCACCACCCTCCAGACCATCTCACTAGGCGGTGAGCATCCCTTCTGCAATGCCTGGGCCTGAGAGCAACCCTGATCCCCTCCACGCCCCCAGCTTCAACAAGTCCCGCGGGAGGTCCAGCCTCAGGTGGCCCTCCCTCCCTTCTGAGCTGGGCCCTGGCCCCCCAGGAGCTGGAGCTGCCAGGAAGGGAGGGCATTACCGGAGTCAGCTGCGGGGAGGCCAGGAGCTGCTGGAGCTGCTGGAGCTGCTGCTCTTGCTGCTGCAGGAGATGCCTCTGCTGCTCCGTGAGGCTGAGGCAGGGCGACAAGACACAGACCATGGGAAGAGGCAGGGAAACATTCCTCCCCCCACCCTGGCCCCTCCCAAGTTCCCAGACTCCCTGGTCCCAGGAGGAGAAAGAGGGCTATGCGGTTTTAGGGCAGGACTATGGAGAAACAGAGCAAGCTCAGAGACCACCCGAAAGGAGACAAGTTCGATGGAAGAACTTTCCCAGAAGGGAAATCAAGACTGGGGGTGCAAGAAAGAAACAGGATTTTGTCCCAGGAGAGCACACCCAGAGGGCACTCACATCTCACATGTAGGGAGTACCTGGGGCCAAGAGGTGACTAGATTCTACACCCTGTAAGACTGGAGAACATTCTTCCTTTTGGGGGGACTGCGGGTGTGGGGGGGAGCCCCTCCCAGAGCCAGCCTCCCCATCCCCTTCCCCAGGCTGAGCTCTCCCTCACCTGTTCAGACAACCCGGCAGCTGCAGTGCGGGGGCCCCGCCAGCCTGGCTCAAGCCTGCAGGGTTGGGGGCGGCAGCCCCATTCAACCCCCCCAGGAGCCCATTGAGGGGCAGGGCCCCGCTGCCCGCCAGCCCCCCCAACAGCCCCTCAGCCATAGGCATGGCCCCCAGCCCCGCCGCCCCCGGTGCCCGGCCCAGCCCGTTCTGTGGCTGGGGCGGGAGCGGGGCAGGGGCCCCAGGCAGGGCCAGGGGCAGAGTGGCAGGGCTCTGCTGGAGCAGGGGCAGCGGTGGGGGCGTGCTGTGGAAGGACAGCGACGAGCTGCTGCGGCTGGGGCAGCCTGAGTGTGGGTCCTGGGGAGGGAGGGGGAAGGGAGGGGTCAGAGGGGCAGGGGGCCAGCGTGACCCTTCTGGCCCCCGGCCCAGCACCCACCAGCATCTTTACAGAGCCCGGCCACCCCCACCTCACTCAGGCAGAGCTACCCAGGAGGGAGAAGCAAGGCCCAGGGATAAAGGCTAAGAATCCAAATGGTCTTCATAAATCACATTTACAGATCACTTCCTGGGGGCCCAGCACCCCTCGCACTCCTTGTTAATCACCAAAAGGAATGGTGGTGGTGGCCAGCTAGTGGACTAGACCCAGGCTGTACCGCTTGCCCCTATCTAGTCCCAAATTTGAGTAAAGACACTGATTCTTAAACAGGCTAAGTAACTCTGCAGGCAGGAGAAGAGCAAGCAGCTGGAGGGGAAAGCTCAGGTTCAGATTCTGTGTCCACAGTTCACTGGCTTCTAGATCTTACTTTACTCACTCATAACATGGGGGGAATAGTGGTACCTATTCCATAAGCTCATTGGAGGACTAAACAAACCGATGCTTTGTAAGTGTCAGTGCAGGACACAATCTCAAAGGGCAAGTGTGCAATTAATGCTCATCAGTGCAACGATTATTTTTGCTCAAGTATAAGCCACCTTGTTTGTTTGATTTCAACAGTAACCACGACCTAACAACAGACTGCTCCCTAGTAACACCGCCAATCACAGTGCGGTTACTAGGTGCCGTTTGGTGTAATAAACCCTTCCCAAACACTTCTCAAAGTGGCCTTCTCTAACCACCTCCTAACTCCAGAAGAATCCCACCCCCATCCTGCCTCACAAATTATCCTGACCTCAAATTATTTCCATTTCCACACTTTCCCTGATTTGTAACGATCATTTTCTCGGATGGCTAGTCTAGCTTCAGGAGCAGGCCGTTTTGCTCACTGATTGCTTGGCCAATGCCCGGCATTAAGTAGACACCTATAATTATCATTTAATAAAAGAAGGAATGAACCAGTCAACCAATTGCTCAGCCAATCACTTCACTGCCCAGCCTCCACTCGCTGCAGGGTGGAGATGAGACCTGGAGGCCCTGGCGCTTCCCTTCCTGCCCCTCCCTTGTCCACCCTCCCCACCGCGGCGCCCACCTCGGAAGACGTGGACAGAGAGTTGTCCAGGCCAAGACTGTTCTTCCCCGGGGGGCTCTTGCTGGTGCTTAAGGAATCGCTGCTGCCGGCTGCGGAGGGGATCAGGGAAGGAGGTCAAGGGCTGGAGTCGGGAGCCCTGTCGTGGCACCGCCCGGCAGAGGCTCCCACTCCCTGACTGGGCGGCAGTCCCCTTACCTTGGGGAGGCAGGCCATAGGGCCCAGGGACTGGGCCGTTGGCTGCAGGCAGGGCGGCAGGGAGGGCGGGGAAGGGCACAGAAAGCTGCACGTTGAGAATCTGCAGCCGCTCCTTCTTGGCTGTCAGGCTCAGGATCTGTTCCTGAAGCCGCTGGTTTTCCTTCTGCAGCGCGTGCAGGGCCTTCAGCATCTCCACGACTGCGGAGATAGGGTGAGAGCGCCTGAGCCCCGCAGGCCTGGAGAGGCGGGGCGAGGGCAGTGGGCGGGGCGAGAGAGCCGGAGGCGGGGCCTGGAGGGCGGGGCCTGGCGGAGGAAATCAGACTCTGACCTAAAAGAGAAGGCGCCTGCTAGCCAGACTCAGGTGAGCTGGGAGAGGCGGGACCCCGGGGAGGCAGAGGTGTGAGGACTAGGGGCGGGGCCTGAGGCTGGGGGGTGGAGGCTCTGACTGGAAGCGCCGAGGCGGGAGGAAGTTGGAGCTCAATAATGTAAGGGCCAGGAGGCCGCGGAGGCCGAAGGCGGGGTGCACAAGTGGCGGGTCCAAGAGCCCGGCCTAGCAGAGGTTAGAGGTAAGGCTTGGGGTAGCCAAGAGTTGAGGCTGGGGCGAGGCCAAGGGACGGAACCTTAAAGAAGTTTGGGGCCCTCGGAGAGAAAGGTGACCGAGTCTGGGGGCCCTGGGGCACATCTCCCAGCCCGGCCCCACCCCTCCTCACTGTTGACACCGGCCTCGCCGTCGCCCTGCTTCTCCAACAGCTGCTCCATATTAGTCGTTCCGGGGGCCGCTGGATCTAACTGGCCACCCCCACAGGGTGCAGAGGCTGTCTGGTCAAAGAGTGCGGGGAGGCTGCTGATGGGGGACCTGGAGTCGGGAGAAAAAATCGGGCTCAGGCTTACCTCCCGTCCCCATTCCTGTGTCCCTCCTCCCCCCTTAGGGGTTCCAGTCGTCCCCCTCTTGGACCCCACCCTCTCCTGGCGCCCGACTCTCCGTGCCCTCCTCCCCTAAAGTCCCTCCAGCCCCGCTCCCTGCCCCTCCCCCAAGCCGCTGCCCCCTCCCTCACATGGAAGACAGACTCTCCTGGGGGGAGGTCCCCCGACACCGGAAGCTGCAGTCCTCCAGGTCTGGCTCTTGGAAGGAGAAGGGGAGCAGGGATCAGCGGGGAAGGGGTGCCGTCGGCCTCACGGTCCCCGCCTGGGAAGTGGGTGCAGGATCTGGGACCTCATCGCAGACCCCTTTCCCTCAGGAACTCCCCCAACCCCAGACTGGCAGTTCTAGCTTGGAAGGCGCTGGGAGCCCGGGCTTGGAAACCTGGCCCCTTGGGAGGCACAGCCATGGATGGGATCTGGTCTCTTTCCATTTCTCTAGTCAGAAGGGCGGCCGCTGCCTGGCTTCTTTCAGAACCACCTCCCAATCTCTTTCCTGGACGATTCAGGGTTATAGAGATTCAGGGTCTAGACAGTTCTCGGTTGAATGTGGATCTGATACTTGCTATGTGACCTTGGGCTGGAAACTAAATCTCACTAAAATGACTGTTAGGAGGATTACAAACAAGGTAATAAATGTGGACTGTCAGCTGTCCTGCAACCTGCCCTTATTGACTGCAGCTTTTGTAATTAGTCCTGTGCAATTTCTCATACTCATAAACTCACGAGTTAGACTGCAAAACCTTGTTGGGCCACAGAATTCCAATTTGGGTTTTGGAAAAGATAGTCACCCTGAGCTGTCAGGTCATTAACTCTGGAGTCGGATTCCGCCCCTTTAAGGAGGTTTACCTGAACTGGCGGCCAGGGCGTGAGCCCCGCCCCCTAACCGGCCAGGTGGTGTCTCTGCACCAATCAGCTCTCTGGGGCTGGGTTGGCTCTCTAGGGAGGGGGAGGGGCGCCTGTGATCCTCCCCCGTAACTCCGAAATACCCGAAATACCCGGAGCGCAGGTGTCCTAGCTGGTGCATCGAAAGGCCCCATTCTGAGGACTAAGAGGCCAGCCGGGAACTATGCAAGTGACCAGAGAACTGGGCTTGGAGTGAGGACCAGAATTTGAGCCGTGGTTCTCAACTGCTTTGAGCAGATCATTAAGCCTTTTTCTTCTGTGAGATGGAGCCGTAGTAATTCTGTGCGTCCTGTCCTGTCCTCTCCACGATTTTTTTTTAACGTGAAAGTGTACCCTGGCTTGTTATGCGTGGATTTTTTTTTTCCCCCAGGGCGGGAAATGGCCAGAGGGAGGGGGCAGCCAGAAAACCCTCCCATCTTTCTGGGGTGACATGCAGGTGATGGGTGCCCCTCAGGTCTTTGGGAAGAAAGGGAAATGGGGTCAGAGACACGTACCTGTGTGGCTGCTCTCGGCCTGGGTGAGGAGGGGGTTAACGGCACCCATGGGGGTTCCAAAGATGTGGGTAGAAGGGAGGCTAAAGGTAGAGCCAGCCAGAGAAAACACCTGAGGGAAAGGAGGGATAGTCCAGCCTGGTGGTTATTCTGGGATCTAGGGCACAACCATGTGTACACAGAGGGGGAGGGGATCAGATGTGCTGGGGAGGACAGGGCCATAGAGAGGGTGATATTCTGGTGGCCACCAAGCCCAATCTCTCAGTTTCTCCCATGGATAGCTGGCATCCCCAGCAGTCTGTCCCCCACCTGCCCAGGGATGGAGTAGCCCAAGGGTAAGGCCTCACCTGAGTGGTGGAGATAGAAGCAGAGGAGGAGGGGAGGGTGCTGGTGAATGGGGAACGGCTGAGGCGGGGCAGGGCCGAGGTCCCTGGGGGCCCCAGCAGGCTGGAGGAGAGGGGGGTGCTGCAGACAGCACGCAGCATTCCACTACTGCCACCATGGGAGATGGGGTCCTTATTACTGGTGTAGATGCCTACAGGCACAAGAAGGACACACAGGGATGCTTAGTTACCACTTCCCCCAGGACGCTCCCTCAGTCAGGTGGCTGGGGCAGCCCCTCCCCAGAGAGAATGCTCCCCTGGATCAGTCTAACCCTCTTAGCTGCAAAGATGTCACCTCTTGCCTGTGTGTGACATCTATTTGACATGCCTGCTTATTAGACTGCCCTGCCCAGGCCAGGAGGATTCCAGGCTTTTCTAATAGGTGAGTCCTCCTATTGGCAGTCTACTCCAATCTCTCCCACTACAACCCCGCAGAAGATGGGTATCATGGAGTGTATTAGAGGGGACTGGTTCTTCCATCCTTTATCTCTGTCCTTTGGAGCAGTTTCTATCACATTTCCTTCGGATTGCATGCTTATGCCTCTGTTCCCTCACTAGACTGGCTGGGGCCTGAGATGCCCAAGGGTCACTAACCTGCCCCTAGCAGGGGGGACTCCAGGCTCAGGCTGGGAAGGCTTCCTGAAGGCCCAAAGGTGCGGGAGGCCAGACCCCCCAGGCCAGAGCTGACCAGGGAACCTCCAGAGAAGGGTGAGGCAGCAGTGGCCGTAAAGCCAGCCAGCTGGGTATTTGGCAGGGAGGGGGCAGCTGGGCCCCCAGTCCCCTCCTTGTTCCGGCTGCCCTTGGGACGACCTGGTCCATGTCGGCTCCTCTTGCTAGCCTTGTGCTTCTTCTCCTTCAGGCCTGTCTCAGGGGTGTCCTCAGCAGGCACGGGGGCGGCACTCAGTGTGGGCATCCGCTTGTGGGTGCCTGCTGAGGCCCCGGACCCGGAGACATGGGGAGACTTGTAGTCTCCGGGGGATGGGGCCCGGGCGCGGCCTGAGCTGGAGGTGGTGGTGGAGAAGCGCATGATGGGCCCGAAGCCAGAGAAGACCACCTTCTGCTCAAAGAGATCAGCCTTGGGGGGCTCGGGGGCTGAGGGAGAGGGGGGTGCTGAAGGGGTAGGGGCTGCAGGCTTGGAGTACTTGTCCTCCTCTGGCTGCTCCAGCTTGGGGAACGTCGAGAAGTCAGGGGAGCTCTGCAGGGACGAGACTGCACAGAGGGGGAAATGGAATTACAGCTGGGCCCCAGATCTGTGCCCCCCCACCCCCCACCTCCCCGCCCTCGCAATTGCAGTAGCTGGAGAGAGCTCTGGTCGGGGGCTGGGGAAGACTGGGTTCCTGTCCCAGCTCTGCCACTGCCTCTATGTCTTAGGATGAACGTCTCCCCTGCCCACACAGCTTTCCCATGTGTGATAAAGGGGAAAGAGAACTCCTGCCCAGCTGACCTCACCGGACTGTAGAGATTACAGGAGCTATCATTAGCGTTAGTACTTTAACAATGGCCCCTCAAGGCCCAAGTGCAGGGGACAGGCCAATACTGTCAGGGCAGTGGAGGGGTAGGGCCTGAGAGGGAGGGGCTGGAGAGGCATCGCTTGGTGGGGAGCCCCCATCTTTAACCAATTTAAGAAGCAAATGAGATGCAAAGCAGTGTGCAGAGGCCCTGGCTGGAGAAGCTCTGGGCCAAAGGCTGTCCCGCCCCCAGTTTCCTCCAGGATGCCCACACTCACCTGCAGGCTGGAAGGGCCCCCCAGAGGAGGAGGAAGAGGAGGAGGAGGAGGAGGAGGAGGAGGAGGCCGAGGTGAAACTGCTCACACCTTTCCCACTGCTCAGTTTCTTCCCCTTGTGACTCAGGCTATGGCTGGAAGACTTTTTCCCCTTTGAGTCCCTGCTGCTCTCAGAGGTCTCCTGAGTGCTGGCCTCATGGTGGGAGGACGAGGAAGCTGAGGAGGGGACCTGAGGGAAGGAGGAGAGGGGAAGGCTCAAGGCCAGCTGTCTGGGCTCACTCTGACCCGGCGGTGTGGCAGATGCAAACGGGCCGTCTCTGCTACAAAGAGAGTCCAAGTTTGCTTAGGGAAGGACCTGTGGGTGGGGACTCCAGATCAGGGAGGTGGGTGTGAGGAGAGGGGAGTCTGTCTGTCCTTCACCTGAGGCAGAGGGGAGTGAAAACAGTCCCTGAGCCCGTACACATGTGCCCATCTGTTCAGTCATCCACCTAAGAAACGCTCAGTGGGCCCCAGAAGCCCAGATGTGCTGACCATGACATGCGCAGGGGAGAGGCACCACTGCCTGGCCCCATCCTCGAGCCCCCCAGTCACCACTCCTTCACCTGAAACCCCCTCCCCTGGCCACTCTGGGCTCTTCAGCAGTGCCAAGCCTCTGTCAGGACAGTCTCTCCTTACTCTTCCTGGGAAACTTCTCGTCCTTCCAAATCCAGCTTGGAAGTCTGTGAGGCCTTAACCCACGAGGCCACCTAAATCCCTGGGACGAACCTGGTCGCTCTGTCCTCTTAGATCCAGAGCACCATGTCCTCACAGAGGCCATGTCCACAGTTGCCACACTGCCTTGAAATACCAGTCCCCACATCTGAGGCCTCCAGGGAGCCCCAGAGGGCAGCATGGGCTCTGGGGTCAGGCAGAGCAGGCGGGCAGCTTGGGGGGCTCTACCATCCACGGCTGTGCTATGCTGTGTGGCCTCTCAGCCTTGCTGAGCTTCAGGGTCCTTAGAGGACCAACAAGGCCTCTTTGGAATGGCACGAGAAGCACAGGGCCAGATACAGAGTAAGGGGTCAACCAAGTCAGGTGTTGGCAGCTGCTGTGAATAATCTGCCGAGACCGTGGCCTGTGTGAAAGTATGGGCCTTCAGGCCGGACTGCCCGTGTTCAAATCTCCGCTCCCCCACCTACCTACGAGCTGTGTACTTCTAAGGTAGGTTACTTAACCTCTCTGTGCCTGGGCTTCTGCGTTTACTAGACTAGGTTAATATAATACCTAATTCAATGGATTATTTTAAGGATGAAATGAGCTAATCCCCACAGACCCCTTCCATCTTCCTGTTCGAGAAGGGACCCTGGCATGTGGTGAGGGAGAGTGAGGGCTTTGTGGTACCACCAGGGACAGCGCCCTTCCTCTCAGAGAAGACCAGGTACTCTGTAACCGGATAAAAGCTAGAGGAAGGTTGGATCAGGGGACAAGAATCACCCTGCGCTGCCCTTCCCTGGGCAAAGTCCTGGTCTCTGTCTTCCTCTTTGTTCTTTTCAACAGCTGGAGTTCTGAAGGGAGCCAGATGTGGTTCTGAGAGCAAGGGAGGAAAGGGCCAAGGGGGAGGGGTAGCTGAAATGCAGGGGTGGGTGGAGGGGGATGGGTAGAAGTCTCCTACATGTCCAAGGGGACACCTGGCCGCTAGGAACTCCCATATCTCCAGCCCTATTTCCACCTGCCTGCAGGCCCCAGGGAAAGGTCAGAGGGCATGAATGACAAGCTTTTCCAGGTGAGCCCTGGGAAGCAGGCCTGAAGAGGGTTACTGGGATGGTTGCCACAACATCACCCTGGAAACCCAATACCCGAGCCTCCTGCGAAGATGATGCCCAGAGCTCTGCCTGCCTCCGAAGGCAGTGGAGGTGAGTGGGGTGGCAACAGGAAGAAGCAGTTTTTCCAGGCCCCCATGCTCCTTCTGTAAGGGGGTGGGGAGGCAGGCTGGCAGGAGGGGAAGGCAGGGGCCCGCTCTGGCTTGGATTAGCAGCTCCCTGGCCTCGGGGAGGGCCTGCCGGTTGCTCCTCCAGATGTTGCCCATTTCTGGAGACAGGCCTGACATAGCAGGCCTGGGAAGGATGGGATGAGTGGGGGTTTCAGGGTGCTGTTTGTGGGCCTGCCCCATGCCACCACGGCATTTGCCTGGAAAACAGGGTCGTTTCCCAAGGGGCAGATGTGGGGGACAGAGGTGGGAGCTAATCTCTGGGGCAATGCGCCCCAGAACCTGGAGAACCAGCCTGAGTGCTATACCCGTGGACAAGAGCCTGGTGCCGGGGCTCTCTGTCTGGACAGAGACAGATGGAAACATCTGGCAGCCAGCAGGCAGGGCAGCAGCACCTCCCCACCCTAACCCTCCTGGTTGGTCAGTGATTGGTGGGTCTGAGGAGCACAGGGTAGAAGCAGGGAGTGGAGGGCGGGGTAGGGAACACAGGCACAGTGACCTGAAGCTGCTGGGGGGCACCCAGAGTTCCTGGCTCACTCCGACCCCTCAGGATTTGCCTCCCTCCCCTGCCTTACCCGCCCCCCCCCAAGGTGTGGGCAGCAGTACCTTGTCAGCAGTGGGGACCACAGGCGGGGCAAGGATGCTGGGGGGTGACTCAGGCCGCTTCTTGTGCTTCTGTTTAAGGCGTTCTTTGTCCTTTCGACTCTGGGGAGGAAGAAGTGACCAGGTCTGGATAGTGAGGGACAGTCTGGGTGAGGCTACACATGCTGCAAGCATGCAGGGGGTAGGCCCCTCTCAGGGAGGGGCTTTGTGGGCATCCCCCCCAACTCCCGTGAAGAGACTGGGGGACTTAGGCTGGACAAGAATGGTTTGGGCAGGGCGCTCTGGGAGCCAACAGCCCCTCCCCCTCCTCCACATGGCTCACTAAAAATAGCCTGTCCCATTAGCACTCCAGGGACACAGAGTACCACACGCAGGAGCCCACACCTGCGAGGGTGTCCACCTGGGACGTGGAGCTGTGTGTGGAGCTGGGCTGAGAACCAGGCACACAGGGGTGTATGGCATGAGGGATGCAGACAATTAGGTTGCTGCGTGGCTAGACGGTGGGGGTGTCTCCAAATGTGCAGGGCCCTGTGTCGAGGGCTTGGGAGACGTCATGTCATGAGGAGGACTCAGAGGAACCTATCTCCAAGAGCTCCAGGGAAGCCAGACCCTCATCTTACCCTCCCTGGTCCTCATGTGTCACTTCCTCAATCCCCTGCTGGCCCTTAGTGGCCTCAGAGGAAGGACGGGGCAGGCCCCAAGGCCTCAGGGGCACCTTGTGGTGGTTTCTTGAGTTATGTGTTGGGGTGTCTGGGTGGCTCAGTCAGTTGAATGTCTGCCTTTGGCTCAGGTCATGATCCCAGGATCCTGGGATGGAGCCCCGCATCCCCAGCTCCCTGCTCAGTGGGGGGCCTGCTTCTCCCTCTCCCTGCTGCTTGTGCTCTCTCTCAATCTCTCTCTCAAATAAATAAGTAAAATCTTAAGGAAGGAAGAAAAAGAGAAAGAAAGAAAGAAATGAAGGAAAGAAGGAAGGAAGAAAGGAAGGAAGGAATGGAAGGAAGAAAGAAAGAAAGAGAGAAAGAGTTCTGTGTTTGTGGGTGTGGGCAGGAGAAGGAAAGGGAGAAGGCACTTACCTTCTTCTGGCCCCTTTCATGGTGGGAAGGGTGCTTTTCCTGCTGAGTGGATGGAGAGGCTGACCGGCTTCTCCGGCCAGCAATAAAGCCACTGCCACCGCCCCCTGTGCCCCCTCCTCCTCCTGTTCCTCCGCCTCCCCCGCCGGTATGCCGGGATGTCTTCTGGGGAAAGAAGAGAGAAGAACTGCCAAACCATCCTTTCGCTAGGTTCAGAAAGAATTCCTGAGGGGTGCCTGGGTGGCTCAGTGGGTTAAAGCCTCTGCCTTCGGCTCAGGTCATGATCCCAGGGTCCTGGGATCAAGCCCCACATCGGGCTCTCTGCTCAGCGGGGAGCCTGCTTCCCCTGTCTCTCTCTGCTTGCCTCTCTGCCTACTTGTGATCTCTGTCTGTCAAATAAATGAATAAAATCTTTAAAAAAAAAAAAAAAGAAAGAAAGGATTCCTGAAAGTCAAATGATCCTGGGGGGCCAGGCCCTCCCACCCTGCTTGTCACTAAAAGGACCTTGTGTCTTCAGTGATGCTCTGCCTGGCAGAAGGCATCCTCTAGTCTTAAATCCTGCAGCTTCCCCGGTTGGCTTATCCAATGCACAGATTCAGCAACTGAGGCCCAGAAAAGCTAGAGGCATCTTGGCCCTAGCAAGGAACCACTGAAGGTAGGACAAAGGCCTCCTGGTCCATCTCAGGCAGCCTGAGCCACAGCCCAGTTCCACCTTTCAGTGGGGTAGAGGCTACATGGGGGACCCCTGAGCAGGCCCTGCTCCCCTGTACTCCACCTCATTCTCCCCTCCAGATACGTCCTTCCAGCCATTCTCTCTTGATCCTGGCCCTCCCCCTCTATCAAACCCACAGTGGGTCCTTCTGTCCCAAAGGACCTGATGCCCTTAAGTGGAGGAAAGTAAACATGCATGGCAGCAAAACCACAAATGATCCTTGTTCTGCCTCTCCTCCCAGCTAGGGCCTTCCCCCTCCTTCCCTTCACTGCTGAGGACTGCTCCCTGCCTGATAGCTTCACCTGTCCCAGACTTGCAGGTATCCCCTCTGAGGTCACCCACTGCCTCCCAGTTGCCACATCCAAGGACTAATTTCAAGCCCCATCCAAGCCAGTTGCTCCCCAGTGGTGGGTACTGCTCCTACCTTGCCAAGCACAAGACTCTCCCCTTCATGGTCCCCCTCACACCTTGCCCCACCGAATCCTGGTGGGCATCTGAGGATTCCAGCCCATCCTTCTCTCCTTAGGGCTGCCACCACCACCCCGCCTGGGGAGCTGACAGCCGCCAAACCTGTACATCCCCACGAGGCCCCTCCCGTTAGCCCCACAGAGCTCCCTACCTTGTCCTAAATTGTCATCAAACCCTGAAACCAAGGTGACCATATAATTTATGATCCAAACCAGGACACGTTTGAAAACAAAAGGGGGAACTATTAATAATTACACCAGGGTGACAGGTTCGAACTGGAACTATCCAGGGCAGAACACGACATAGGCCACCCCTACAGAAGCCCACTGTACCCGCCCTGTTCATAGCAGGCCGAGGTGCCCGAGCACTGAGAGCCCGGATGCTCTGTCCCACCCTTAAATCCTCCTTCTCAGCCACCCCCACATGCAGGCCTGTCTACCTAGAAACCGTTCAAGAGTCCAGCCTTATCCCTCCAGCAACCCCCCGCCCCCTCGCAGCTGTCTCCCAGCCTCCAGCCTCGGCCCTTCGGATCTAGCCTCACAGTGCCTGCCAGGGTAATCTTCCTAAAAAACAAATCTGATCAGGTTACCCTCCTGCTTACAAGCCTGTGGCCTGGCGGGGTGAGGTCCAAGCTGCATTCCCAGTCAGGCTGCAGCCTCCCTCTCCAGGATAGCCCAGAGTTTCCAGAGCAGGTGGGTCTCCCCACAACCATGGAGTAGAACCCCTCCTCCAGCCTCTCCTGGGGCCCCAGAAGCCTAGGCCAGAAGCCGGCCCTGCTTTGGCCCTGCCTGAATATTCTGGTCATCTCCTGCCTCATTCTCCCTGAGCACCCTGTTCTATTCCCAAGTTCTTTTTCACCTCAGGACTTGGCCCATGCCAGTCCCTCTACCTAGGACTTATTTCTTTCTGTCTTTGCTTGGCACGTCCCCAAGGAGCTTTCAGATCAAATTGTGTGTTCTGAATCCCACCACCAGCTGTGGGATAAGTTATACGACCTCGTACAAGACCTCGGGAGGTCTTCGTTTACTAATCTGTAACATGGAAAATACAGTATACCCAGTTCTTAGGGTTGCGGAGAGGACACCATAAACCAACACACGTAAAGAGCTTCCTACAGAGGCCAGAGCACAGTCATCCCCACAAATGTTGGCTCTTAAGGCTTCCACTTCTACTCCACTTAAATGCTGCCTCTTCCTTGAAGCCTCCCAGACTCTGACAGGCAGGGTCTGAGCTCTGTCTTCTGGAATGGACCGCCTGACTCAGCCCTCATTCACCTCCCATGGGCTCTACTTCAACCCATTCCTTAACCAGTAGCAAAGCTCCTCACGGCAGGGCCTGGGCTCCATCCATCTCTGTCCTCCCAGCACCCGGCTCCAGCCTGGCCCAGAGCCTGTGCCCTCTCGAAAGCAGGACTGACTGACCCCCTCACGGCCCAGTGGACAAGACTCACCATTTTGCTGAAATGGTATTTGCAATAGCCACAGTACTTGACGTTGTCCACCTCCAGCACTTCCTCCTCACACAGCAGGCCTGCCATTTGGGCGCTAAGCGAAAGAGTCAGCCTGAGAAGCGTGTGGCCGCAGACCAGAGCGGGCCACCTTCTTCCCACCCTCCCGGACTGCGGCTAGCGGGAGGCCAAGACCGTCCAAGGGAATCGCTGCCATCACCACCAACGAGACAGCTGTCCATGGCAGAACTCCGAGGGCCAACTGGCGGGGGATCCCAGGGAACCCTGGAGGGAGCGGGGACAGGCAGGGGTCTCACCAGGTGACATGGAAAGCTTGCCGACATCCGTGGCGGTTACAGGTCATGCAGGCTCCCGAGGCCGCCTTGCTCTCTCGGCCCTGCTCCTCACAGATGTAGCATGTCTGCGGGACACGGTACAGTCGTCCCCTCCTCCCTCATACCCGAGGGATCTTTGGCCTTCTCAGCTCTGTCCTCTCCCCAGGATCCTAGGCCAGTGCTATCCAATCAAAGCTTCTGCGATGATGGAAATTTTCCATACTGCGCTGTCCAGTACAGTAGCCATAAACCACACGGGCTACTGAACACCTGAAATGTGGCTCTTGTGACCGAGGAACTAAACTTTAAATCGTATTTCATTGTAATTAATGCACGCAGCTGCGTGGAGCTGGTAGCTACAAGGCAGGACAGCAGTCTTTGGAAGGTGAGCCCTATAATGCTGAGGACTCTGTCTGCCTTACTCACAGTCAGCTTCTTCCCACCACTGGGCCTTTGCTCATGCTGTTCCTTCTCCCTGGATCCAGAAGCCCCCCACCAAGGCTGGCTTCAGCCTACATGTCTCTTTACTTGACCACTTTATCTAACGTCAGGGCCCCAGGAGGTAGTCTATATTTTTGTACCTTGTTTCTTTTCTTCACAGCACTGACCACAAACTGCATTTATTTTATTTGCCTGTTTACTGGCATTTACAGTCTTCCCACACAAAAGTATGCATTCCACGGAGCAGGGAGCACATCTGTTTTGATAAGTGACCCCATGTGCCTGGTACCTCAGCCCAGGCCTGGCACACAGTAGGCATTCCATACAACACGTTCAGTGAATGAGTAGGTGACAGGCTTGCTCAGGTCCATGACCTGGCATTACTACTGCCATGGGGCACGCTCAACCACACAAGTTCCAGAGCACAGGCACGTGTCTGGCAGTGGAAAGCACTGACCCACCTCTTGAGTCCCCCTTTGGCTGGACAGACTCCAATTTCACTAGTGGAGAGAGAGCTGGAGGGACCCCAGGACTGCTGGCTGGGGGTGGGGTGGGGCGGGGTCTGGGGCGGGGGCTGGTACAGGCCAGGCTGGGCCCACTGACCTTGTTGAAGCGGTCATGAGGCACGTACTGCAGCACGATGGGCTCCATGGTGAGCACATTGGCGAACTGTACCTCCGGGATGTAGAGGGCACACACCACGTGGGCCCAGCCTGGGGCAGTGGGGGGCCGGCCTGAGACCCTGGCACCTCACCGCCCCACACAGCACACAGTCCACCCCCCCCAACAGCCTTCCCATCAGATTCTAGTGCCAGCAAGGGAAGGAAAACCCAACCTCCAGCCCCACCCTGGCCACCCCATAATAGTCCACTCCTCCTTCCCAGATCCCACTCAGGGGCCCTGCTGACCTCAACCGATGAGCTCTTGGGCTCAGGGCCCCCCTCACCTCCATTATCAGTCCTCTTCAATGCCCCATCTTTGTGTGGGCACAGCTCACACCTCTGCCAAAGCAAGGAGGCACAGGGATTTTGGGGGGGCTTTCCAAGAGGGGATGGGGGATCTGCTGAGCTGGGCCCCTCCTGAACACATTCACAGGGCCCCAGGATGAAGTGAGCAGTTATGGGGGATGTGTGGGGGCATCACTCACGGGTTGGCCGTGAGTGATAATTGTCAGAGATGAGTGATGGGGACACGAGGTTCATTATAGTATTCCCTCTACTTCTGTACATTTTGAAAACTTTCCATAATAAAAAGTTCAAACAACAAACAAAATAAAAGGCCCAGTGCGGGGGGGGGGGGGGGTTGGGGAGGAGTAAAGGATCAGCTGAGGGAGAGAGGAGTTGGTGAGAGATGTACAGGAAACAGGAAGTCCTGTGTGACAGTCCCACCCTAGCCTCCGCCTCTCTGAGTCCCCGAGTTCAACTGGGAGGAGATGCTCAGGTGTACAGGATGAGGGAGGGAGTCAGACTCACCACCCTGGCTGCTCGCTCCTGAGATTCACATTTCCGGCAGAACCAGGGTCCCGTTGGCACCTGGACGATGCCATAGCAAGCTGGGGGTGGAAAAATCATCAAGGAAATCTGTCAGCAGCGGCTCCTCTCAGAGCAAGCGGGGGAGGGGGTGACTCTAAAGGAGAGGGGAGCTGTTCCCGTCTGGAGTTGCTCACTAGACAGCAAGATCACAAGGAATGCCTAACAGCACATGGCCAGCCTTTGACCACACAACCAAGTAGTCCAAACCGGGATAAGAAGTCTGAGTACTTGACCTTAAACTTCTAGAAGACCCCCACCCCCACCCCATGCTCTTTCTGGACCTGTTCCCCAAAGCCTGCCTGGAAACTGTTCTCATCATCAGGGATAGAGGAAACCAGAGGGACAACATTTACTATAGTCAAACACGTTTTGTTGTTATGGGGGGGGCATTTCTTAAAGGGCCAGTCAGGGAAGAGGTGGGGAAGAAGGGGGTCCAGGGACCACATCTCAAGCCTCTGACTATAATAGGTACAGGTCAAAAGTCAAGGCTGGAGGGCAGGTGCAGTGCAGGTAACCAATAGGAGAACGGTGGGAAGCCCGGACAGCCATAGCATTAAGGGTTGTCCCAGGAAGGGGTTAGGGGGAAGCTGGCTGAGCCAGACAGGCGGGAGATGCCAGCCTGCGCCCTCGGCAAGACTCCTCAAGGAGTTAACTCCCGAACCATGTGCTGTTGGGGGAAACTCCAAACCTCCCTCTTCTCTATTCCCGGCCCCCTGCACAACCCCTCTCCTATCCGCAGCTCTTCCCGGAGGATTTTAGGAGTCCCCTCTCCCCTGGGACCCTTCTCCTCCCTTCCCAATTCCGCTCCTCCCAGTATCCGGAAGCGGGAGGGGGGGATGACCCCCCCTTGACCTCTCCCTCCGGGAGCTGGGACCAAAATAACCGAGCGGGAGGGGACACCTCGCAGGTAAACATTCCCCCAGCAGCCCCGACACCGGCCGTGTGGGGCGCGGAGAGTGCACTCACTGCCCCCTAGTCTGTCCCCAAACTCCCTCAACTTGGGGTGGGGGGCGCGGGACTGGAACAATAGGCAAGAAAACAATGCCTGACCCGGTCCTCCAGGACCGGGCGGGGGGAGCCCCCCGACGCCTCCCTTCCCTTCAGGTGGGGTGGGGGAGGGGCGTCCGAGCCCCGGGAGGTCTCCGGAGGGCGCGGCCCGGGGCTCCCCGCGCGCGCCGCCCCCGGGGTCCCGCCGCCCCCCGCGGGCCACCCCGTACCTTGGTGGACAGCCACGCTGCACGCGTGCCCATCACAGTAGACCAGCGGGTTCTCGGCCCAGCCCCTCTCGTCCGAACATACGCAGCAGCCTCCTACCATCTCCTTCATACTCCCATGAGCTCCCTCCGGGGCTGGGGCGGGGGGCCGGCCGGCGGGGGTCGGGGGTCAGGGGGGGAGGGAGGGAGCGGGGGGCCGCGCGCCTCCTCGCTCCCTCCTCCTCCTCCTCCGCCGCCGCCGCTTCTTTTCTTTGCCTCCTCCTTCCTCCTCCTCGGCGTCCTCCTCCTCCTCCTCCTCGCTCGCTCTGTCTGGCCGCCCCCCCCGCCGTGCTCTCGCCCTCATGCCCCGACGGGCCCCCCCCCCCCGCCAACAATGAGACCCGTGCGCCGGGCTCGCCCCCTCCGCGCCGCGCGCCCAGCTACCAGGGCCGCCCGGCCGCCTCACAGCCCGGGCCCGGCGGGGGAGGTGCCGAGTGGCACATCGCGGGCGCCCGCCCGCCCCGCGCCCGCCCCGCGCCGCCCGCTCACGCGCCGCCCCCCCCGGCCCCCCTGCCCGGCCGCGGCAGCCATGGCCGCGCGCCTCCGCTCGCTCCCGGCCCGCCCGCCGCCAGCCGCCGGGTAAAGTCTTAGGTTCAGGGAACAAAGCCTGGCTTGGTAGGGAGCTTTTCGCTCTCTCGCTCCGCGCGTATTTTCCCTCTTTCTTTTTCTTTCGGTGGCCCTCGGTTGTTACTCCTGAGCTCTCCTTCCGCTTGCCCTTCCGTCTCGGCCCCGGTTCTCCAATTCTCCATCCCGTCTGCCCAGGTCTTCTCTACTCTTCAACTCCGAAGAAACTCCAAGAGGTGGAGATCAGAGGAAGGGGCGCTAGAACGATCGAGAACTACGTGGGCCGCTCGCCCTTCGGTGTCTGGGGGGTGCTGTTTGGGTGGTCGCTCGTGGGCTCTGTCTTCAGAGGCCCCTCTGGACGGTAGACACTCTCACATGCAGACATTTGTTTATTACGCAAATATTTATTGAATGCTTACTATGCGCAGCTGCTGGGATAGAGCAGTGAACAAAACAGGTATTGATTCCTGCCCTCAGGGAGCTTCCGATCCAGCTTATAGACTCAGGAGGGCGTGCAAAGGGAATGGGACCCTTTAAAGGCACACCGAAGCACCCACAGACACAAAATTATCCCCAGCCTCATCCAGCCACACCACCTGACTCTCCCAGAGAGACATAAACCCCAGGTCCGGCCCCCGCAGGCACGCTTAGAGACCCACGCCAGTTAGAGACCCACGTTTACGGAAGTGCCCGCAAACAACCCAGTTACACTTGACCTCTAGGCACGTACGTAACCACAGAACATACACTCACACACAGCTCCCCGAAAGGACTAAAGCCCCTGAAATTGGGTCTGGGAAGAAGTGAGGGGCGTCAGCCCGATGGCTTTTATCCCAAGACCTGAGTGGGCCATGGGGACGCAATCTGACCCCTCCTTCCTGAAGGGGGGCGGACGCCCTCAGGGACCAAAGGTCACACTCCCTCAGCGGGAGGTGGGGTGGCGGAGGGGAGAAGACAGCCCTGAGGGCTTCAGCGACACTTCAAAGACCTCGCGCCGGGGAACGCTTCCTGCGGGGGAGGGGCCCAGGGAGAGGAGAGGGGAAGACCGGCAGGGGGACTTGAGGGTGGGAGGAGGCTGCCCCCCCCCCTTCTGCGCGCTGCCCCCCTGGCCGACTCTTCCGCCGGGACCGCCTCCTTTTCACCAGCACCTGTTCAACCGGAACATCAAGGGGCCGGGACCCGCCGCCACCCCTCCCTTCGCGTCTATTTAGTACCTTTCATCCGGGAAGGAGGGGGGTGAATCCCCGCCCAGGAGTGGGGGGAGTTGGACTGGGGAGAACTTGTCCTTGACCTGGTCTTTGGCGTCAGGGATTTACTCCCTAATCCCAGCGACACTGGCTTTGGGGAGGTCGGGGAAGCTAAACTGCGGACTGCAGCCCTCCACCTCTCCTCGCTCCTGCAAGGGACCAGAGAATCCCGGAGGGCTGCCAGGACGGAGAAGCTCTGTTTAAACGGGCGCGGCGGGGAGGCCTGTCTCTGCGGCTTCCGTGACGGGGGGAGGGGTCCGAGAGCTAGAGATTTGTCGGAGCCGGCCAGAGGACCGCGATCCTTGCGAGGACTGCCAAGTGCCGGTATCTTGGTCGGCTTTGTGAACTTCGCTCATACGAAAAGTTAAGAAACAGAAGAGAAGTGTCACTTAGGAGTTTTTAACGAATTATTTTTTCTGACAAGAATAAAACTTCAAGAAAATCAAACGCAAAAAATGTCAGCCCTAACCATGCACCAGTTTCGGAATATTTGAATATTTGCTTTCGGGACCGACCGCGGCCGAAGTGGCCGAAGTTTCGGGTTTCGCAAGATGAGGGTCACTCGAAGGCCCATCGGTCCCTGCATCCAGGGGTGGGCAACGTGGGGCGGCCGAGGCTTTGTCTCCGGTTCTCATACCATGCGGGTGACCGCCCGAAGATTGTGAGGTGAACGCGCGATGATACTTGTGCGTTTAGTAAGTGTATTAGGAACTGTTTCGTTTAATCCTTCCCATAACCCTTTGGGATGGGTGTTAATATTCCGTTTTATAAACAAATTAGGTGAGGTTCTGGTGGATGAAGTGACTTGCCCGAAGTCACAGAGCCTTGAAAACGGCAGAGCAGGGACTTGAACCCACTCTGTCCTCCGCTAGGGCTCGGGTTCCGCCACCATGCATTGGTCAAATGCCTGTGTTGATGTCCGCCCATCACAAACGCTCCCTTCTGAGGTCTGGAGAAACCGGGTTCCGCGCGGGTTGGGCTGGATTCGCGGCGGGCACTCCGAGGGCTGAACTGTAAAGCTTATTCCCGGTCTTTCAATATTTCCCTGAGAACCTACTATGTGCTTATGCACTCCCCCCCCCCAAAAGAAAGCAAGAGCGGGACTCAGCCAACAAGTGGTTCAAGTCCGTCTTGCTCTCCTTGGAGTAACTGTGCACTGATTTGGGGGTGTCACGCTGATCAGGGCTGTGCAGTTTTCAGCGACTGTCTTCACCTCTCAGGCTCAGCTTGTCCTTCCTATATGGGACGTTAACTCCCTCTGGCAAGTGTCATAGTGAAAATCTAACGAAAATCCTTTTGGAAAGCGCTAAGGCACACAGTAGGCACTCAATCCCTGCTCTCTCGCTCTCCGCCCACCCCTCTCTGCGTGCCAGGGCAGCGCGTTCCCGCTCCCGCTTCCCGCCTCCAGCATCCTCGCCCGACTCGCGCGTCCCGCGGCTAAGGGACTGGGGCAGAGAGGACCAAACAGAAAATTATTTCCGCCCGCTCGGCCCGCCCCGCCCCGCCCCGCCCCGCCCGTCCCCGGAGCCAGAAGGGGATTGTGGGGCCGCCGCGGCCGCCGCCGGAGCCGAGCGGGGCGGAAGCGCGCGTCGCGCTGCTGCTCGGGCCCGACCGCGCCGGCCCCCGCACCTCCCGGCCCGGGACCGCGGGCTGTGGTCGGGGCGGTCCCGGGGCCCGAGGCGGCTGCCGCCGCGTGCGTTTCCACGAAGCCTGGCTCTCTGGTTCCCAGAACCGAGCGGGGGAGGCTGAAGAGTGTTGAGGTTTCGCTTCTGCTAGCCGGCCGGGCGCTTGGTTTCGCGGGTCCCGGGGGCTGGGGGCGCGCCCTCCGGATTAGAAAGCCCCGGGCTCCGGGAAGGAACTGCGCCGGCGCCCGCGGGTTTGCATTGGGTTTGCGTCTCGCTTTCCCTCCCGAAAGCAAAGCTTCTGACCTTGGGGCGTTCAGAGAGGTTAAGTTACTTTCTCGAGGTAACCCAGTCTGTAAGAGGCTTCAGGTGGTTTCCTGCCGGGTAGGAGAGCCTGGCGAGGCCGAATAGAAGGAGAAAGGCTGGGGCCAGAGAGACGTGGGTTCAAGACTCCGCCTAGCCACTCACTGGCTTTGACCATCGGTTAGTAATTACTACTCCGCGACCCTCAATACCCCCATCTCAGAATGTGATCTCTACTTCCAACCTTATGGCTGATGTCAACAGTGACACTGTCAAGTGTGGGGCATAGGGAAGGGTGTTTTCCCCGTCAAAGGTTATGTCCCTGCGGTGGTCTCTCCAGCAGGCCTGCCTGGGGTGCGAGGGCGGGTGTACAGGTTCTTTCCTAAGTCAGACATCCTGTGCAAGGGAGAAAGAAGCTCGATTTAAAGGGGAACTGGTGGGAGTTAGGGGATTCCCCAGGCATTAGGCGGCCAGCCGTCACGATTATTGTAAATAGTGACTCTGCGTGGTGGGATTTTTGGCTTTTCAAATCTTTCTACGGGAACAGCACAGTACTTAGTGTCAAATCCCGCCTCTGCCATTAGCTGGCAGTGTGACACACAGTCTGGCTACCTCAGTTTGCCAATCTGGAACATGGGGATAGTTGGATGCCCTCTTCCAATCGTGGGCGCTTTGGCAGCTCCAGCCAGCTAAGATCCCGAAGGATGCTTTAAGAGCTGTGAGTGAGGTGGTCCCTTTGATTACATTAAGTTGTAAGGGAACTTCTGTTAGGGAGCTAAGATGGATAGGAAAGGAAGAGGTTCGTGGGATGAAGTAGCCATCTACTCGGTCTTTTCTCAGAGCTACCTGGAATCTAGTCCCAGCCCTGCCCCTCGCCAGCTGTGTGACCTTGGGCAAAGCACTTGTCCTCTCTGGCATTTGGTTGGGTGACCGGATCTTGAAAATCTCATTGCAGTTAACATTTTGTGGTTGATGACTTTGCTCCTGGGAGGTTTCCAGGCTGAGAGAGGACAGATGAATAGCATATTTGCCCTGCTATGTTCCCCTTTTTCTCCAGTTCCTCCTGAAGTCTAATCTCCATTCCTCCTGTTATAATTGCTGTCATAACAGAAGTTGAAAACGTTGTATTCTTCAGTCTTTTAGCAAACACTTCATTGAGTCTTCACGGATGGGCCACAGGAGAGACACAGATAACACCAAGGATGGTGGGAGTGACAGGCATATAGAGAAATAACTTAAGGGATAAAAGAGCCGTGCTGGTGCTCAGAACAGTGCTAACATGGGCAGGAAAGAAGTAATTGTGTTTAGGGAGTCAGAGAAGGTCTCAGCTGGGACCAAGTGGGGACAGGCAGATAAAAGACAGAAGAACATTCCAGGTGGGGTGGACAGCATGTTCAAAGGCACAGAGGTAAGAACCAGCAAAGTGTGTACTGAAGTTGTGTCTTGTGCCAGCCACGGGGTGGTAGGTGTGGCAGGAAAACAGTAGGGAGGGTTAGAGGGATAGCCTTAAGGCAAATTAAGGGGACCTTGCATATTTGCTAAGGACTTTGGACTTAATCCCAAGGGCAGTGGGGAGTCACTAAGGGCTTTTAAGAGGTGCAAACATGGCGTGTCAAGTCTGGAGTTGGTTAGGGTTGGGGGGAGGCTGGAGGGTGGGAGATTGGTTAGGATAGCAATCCTTAACCTTTAAAATGCATGGAATCCCTGGGGGGTCTTGTTAAAATGCAGATTCTGATTCAGCAGGTCTGAGATCCATCATTTTTAACAAGCTCCCAGGTGATGTTGTATTGTTGATCCAAAGAGCACACTTGAACAGCAAGTGGTAGCAGACTTGTAAGGGCCCTGCGGAGAGAAGACGGTCTGACTCCAGCAGAGCGGAGGGGATGAGTGGAGCACTGGGGATGAGGATGTCAAGAAGGTGGGATCTTAAGACCAGGACTGGGACTGCTGAGTAGGGCAAGACCCGGGAAATAACTCCCAGAGGGGCAGCTTGGGGATTTGGTTGATGGGGCTTTTCTGTCCACTCGCTGATAGACCCCAGGAGTGAGGGCGGTGGGTGGAGCTGGTAAGGAGCCACTTTGGACCCCCTGGCATCGCGTGTTTGTGGCACACACGAGATGCTCAGTAGGCAGTGGATGGTTTCTGTCTGTATCAGCAGAGTCTGGGCTGGAGGGACCCGGAGTGAGAGGGTCAGAAGGCTGTCCAGAGAAGCTGGAGCGTTCATGGAATTCGGAGAGGGACTTTTAAGAAGGAGGAAGTGATGCCAGGGTCACATGCCATTGAGAGGTCCAGAGAGGAAAGGGTTCTGCAAGGAGGAGGTCCCTGGTGACCTCAGCCTGGAAAATTCCAGGCACTGGTGGGTGTGGGTTAAGCATGGATTGGAAGGTGAGAAGGGAGGGGTTAGTGGAGAATGTGCTAGGGGGACGGGAGGGTCAGGAGACAAGGATAGACACCTATGGTGAGTATGATGATAATGACGGCTTGCTTTTGATGGAGCTGGTGTGCCAGGCACTGTGCCAAATTTCCAATGTGCTCCTTGCAACACCACTGAGGTAGGTTCTGTTCTCGTTCCTGTTTTATAGGGAAGGGAATGAGCTTAGAGCTCAGAGAGCATACAGCCAGCAGGTGCAGAAGCAGGACTTGAACCCTGCTTTTAACCGTGGGGTAGGTCCAAATGATCAGTAAGAGGACTGTTCTGGAACTAGTTCAGGTCTTATATCCCCTTCTCCCCAAATCTCTCCCTATCTGTGACACTAATTCACTGTCATTTATTTAACCCGCCAGCATTTGTTGATGGCTGCAACTGATGTGTGAGATAATGGGCCAGACTTCCGTGATGCAGAAAGGATTGAAACAGGTTGCAGCCCTGCAGGCATTCAAGGTGGAGAGGAAGGGCTGGCTGGTGGGCAGGCAAACTACACCATACAGTGTGACGTGTTATCGGAGGTGCAGGGATTGGACTGCTCTGCAGAGAGCCCCGGAGAAGGAGCTCCAGTGTCTGCCCGGGGAAGTCGGGCAAGGCTCTTTGGAAGAGACAGGGTCAGAGCTATGACTTGAAGGTGACCAGGAGTTTGCTGGGTCACCAGGTGAGAGAAGCACTGAAGGCAAGGACTAGCAGGTGTCCATGCTAGCATGAGAGCACCGCTGTGTTCGGGGGGGGGGGCAATGTGTTCAGTGAAGGAGGAGTGGAAAGTGGAGGTGGTGGTGGGCGGAAAGGGGACATGAGGGCGGATGGGACCGGTGAGGCAGAAGGCACCTCACCTGACCCCTCCCCAGAGCAAGAGATCCCGTGGAAGATGCCGAGCACATGCAGGTGTTGCGAAGTCCAATGGCGGTAGTGAGTCGGAGGTCTGAGGGTAAAGGCAGAAGACAGAGTGACTTCTGAAATGATCACAAGTGCTGGAGTGTCAGCTCCACAGAACAGTGATTTTTATGTGTTGTGTTTGCTGATGTATCCCCAGCCCGTGGATCAGCGTCTGACACATAATGGGTGCTCAGTTAATATTTGCTGAATGAATGAATGAATGAATGAATGAGTGAATGGATGAACGGTTGACCATCTCTGGGAGTGAGGAAGAGGCGGTGTACTGGAGTGTGGGGACTGAGAAACAGGTTGTGTAGAGGGTGAGGTAGAGAGAAGGGGGTGAGGGACAGGTGGTAGTCAGGGACTGGGAGGGTGACTCCCAGCTTTCTGTCTTAAACAGCAGAGCTCCTGAGGAAGGGAGGAGGAGGAGCAGAATTGGGAGAGTTGAAGAAATCAGATGGGGGCTTCTTGAACTGGGGGTCTGGTCGTCTGTCCCAGAGGAAGGTTGGATATATATGTCACTTTAGAGAATATAAAGTGCTTTGGAAGCCTGCGTAATATTCTGTCAACCTCTTCTGCCATATCCTTGATACTCTGAAAAAATATCACAGACATCTTTGAGCATTGTCAGCAATAGACGGTAACCGAAGCCCTGGTGTGCGTGAGATCACCGTGGGAGGCTGTGCAGGTGCAGAGAGCAGAAGGCCAAGGCCAGAGGCATTTAAGAAGGGGCAGAGCGAGAGAAGCCAGGCAAAGAGCATGCAAAGTGACCAGAGATGGAGGAGGACCCCAGAGAAAATGGTGTCATGGAAAGGGGGGAGGAGGGATGGTAAGAGGGGCCTGTGCGGTGTAGGTGTCTCAGAGTGGGGCAGCTGGCCCAGCGGGGTGGAGGGGGTGGCAGTGGCTTGCATGAGAAGAGGGCATAGTGTGAATTTAGACAACCTTCCTAGGTGCTGGGCTGTGAGCTGACGGGAGACATGACAGCAGGGGAGGAGAATTCAAGGTCAGGGACGTGTGGCCCACAGTTTTCTGGGACAGTCTCCCACACAAGGCTTGGGTGGACCAGAGGGCACCCTGCTTCCCCATTCTTGGGGGGAGGAAGTGAAGGAGGAGACTGGTGAAAGCCTGTATAAGACCCTTCTGCTTGTTAGCCTCTGCTCTCTGTAGAACATTTTTTAGTTCTCAGTTTGTCCCCAGTTTTATCAAGATATAATTGCTCACATTGTATTACTTTCAGGTGTACAACATGATTTGACATCTGTAGATATTGTGAAATGATCACCGTCATAAGCTTAGCTAACATCCACCATGCTCTGTTCCCTGAAATCAACTTTTTATGGAATAATTCCCATGTAATAAAATGCACACATCTTAACTGTGTAAGTGATGACTTTTGGCAAAGTAGCTACCATGCTGATAAAGATAGAGAACGTTTCCATTTCCCCAGAAAGTTCCTTCCTATCCAGTTCCTTCATATCCTCTGGCCACAGGCAGACACTGATGTGATCTCTGTCACAGTGGGTCATGGTGGATTCATTTTGCTGGTTCTAGAACTTCCTCAGAGTGGAATCTTACCATACGTACTCTTTTGTGTTTGGCTTCTCTTACCCGGCACTATGTTTTGTTTTGTTTTTGTTTTTGTTTTTGTTTTTTCTCTGAAACAGGACATGAAGCCATTGCTGGCTCGGGGGCTCAGATGGAGAACAGGAGAGGGAGCCCCTTACCTCCAGTGAGCAGTGTTCCCCAAGTGTGGCCTTCCGCAGAAGCAGAGAAAGCAGCCGTGTGGGTGTGGGTTCAGGTTTGAGTGTGTGCTCGGAGTGGAAGCATTTCAGGTACAATTTAGCTCCCTCATGGCAGGGGCAGGGTGAGGCCCCGGGGCTCACTGGCATGACTGAGGCCTGGAATCAGAAGCAGACACTGAAGGCCTTCAAGCTGGATGGTGGAGTTAGGACTGAAAATCCTGCAGTCACGCCTGACTTCCCACTCTCCACCACTGGCCTGGCCACTTCTTCTGTTGAAATGTCTCTGGAATCCTTCTCTTTGTTCCTTGACCCTCAGCGCCTTGAGCTTAAGCCTCTGCTTGCCTGGGCTAAGCCTCTCTTGGGACCTGCCTGTCCTCCCTCTTGAGGGGGGAGGTCTCTTTATCTTGACCTACCTCTCCCATATCTGCCCACCATATGTCACAGGTGTTTTCTGGAGGTTGTCATCTGTCCCGTGCCGTGCCCCCTGTTTCAGGGGAACGTCCCACTGGGTGATCTACCCTAGAACTCTCTATCTACCTTAACCTCCCCACCCCCCAACAGCACCAACTGCTTCACCCACGGCCTTCTCCATCTCCAGTGCTCGCAGCTCGATCTTTCTAGCTGTTCGGGCCCCAAACCTGAATTTCTGATTTTGCTCCCGCCTCTGCTCTGTCAGCAGATCCTGCCAGCTCCACCTTCATGACACACACAGAGTCTGATGACTTCCCACCATCTGCACCATCGTCCTCTCCCGTGGGTGACTGTGGTGGTCTCCTAACTGCTCTCTCCACCTCCCCTCTCCCCACTGACATCGCTTCCCTACACAGTGGCCAGAGTGGTCCAATGAAGCTGTAAGATGATCACGTGGCCCCTGGGCTCCAGAGAGCTCCCACTATACTCTGGGGGCAGCCCAGCTCCTTACAGAGCCAGCTGCCCCAATCGCTCTGGCTTCATCTGCACTGTTCCCCTTGTTTCTGTTCTGTGGCCACAGTGGCTTCCTTGTTGTTCCCCCGTGCGCCGTGGGCATGCCCCGGCTTTCTCAGTTAGGCTCTCATGGGCCCCCTTCCTTACACCCACCACCTTTGCCCTTTCTGCCCCGCCCCAACCTTCCTTACCCTTTTCCTTTGTCCTTGACCGTCTCATTCGTATGTTTCTATCTGTTGGTGGTGGTCAGTGTTTCCCCTCCGATGGAAGTGCCATGAAGACAAGGACCTTTTTCAGATTTGGCTGCTGTTCTCAAGGAACTAGAACTGTGCCCGGCACACCCTTGGTGTTTGATGAATATTTACTGAAAGAACAGAAGGAAGGAATTCTGAGCATCTGTCTTTGTGCCCTGGACACTAGATGCAGGCCCAGGAACCAAGCCTCGCCCATCTGATGCCTTCGTGATCTGCTCTGAGGATCCAAGTGACCAGAACAGAGGCTGGTGGGGTTCCTTCTTGATGGCTTTGCCCAGAGTGCCCTGGGGGCAGGGGGACTGTACCCGGGGCCCATTTCTGCTGAGAGACGGCTGTACTTTTCCCTTCTTGGCCCCCAGGGCTCCAACTCTAGGTGATCCTTTCTATTCCTCTGCTTTTCCTAAGAAGCCAGAATCAGTTTTCCAGACCCCTGGATGGTTCATCTCAGGATCACTAAAGCCAGCAGTTCCTCAATCATGGTCCAGCTTGACCTCTCCCAGGAAGAGCATAGCTATGCCTGTGGTTTTTACCCTGACCCGGGCGCCCATGACTTAGTCCTGATACTTTCCAGTCCCAGGCCTTCCCCCTGGCTCCTCAGGCCATGCCCACTTTTATTTGTGTCTGGGAACCGAGACCAAAACTGAACTGACAGCTTGTCCCTGGACCCGCCCCTCCTCTTGTCCTACTTTGGTTAATAGCCTCTCTCTCCTGAGAAAGAAACGTGAGGGTCCTTCTTAATTCTTTCTCTCTCTCTCTCCCTCCTCCTCTGAATCAGCCAGCCAGTCTCATAAAACCAGCCTTGTCAACACCTCTTAAATCACACTTTCCCGAAACATGGCCCTCTTTCAGTCCTAAACATCTCTGTGGCCAATGTCAGCAGGTGCCTCCCAGCTGACTTCTCTTAACCATCGTCCTCCTCACCACACCCTCCATGTGGCTCTTGGAACCAGTCTCTGGGCTATGCTTCTGCTGGGCACTGAATGTTCAGGTTCCAGAATATCACCCTCAGACAGCTCCCTATCCCGGGGGGTGCCCACACCCCTAAGCTCCCGAGACAGAGGGCACTAGCCAAGAGAAAAGACAGCCCATGCACCAACTTCAGTCTCTGACCCAGCTGAGCCAAGAGAGAGACTGGATGGCTCTGGGCTCACACTCACCACTGTACCACTCACAGAAAACAGGTCTCATCAGAATGAATGGAAGAGTGTCCTTGCTTTGAATGAAATGCCAATGAAGGATAACTTAAGCTAATTATCGAGTCATGCCGGAAGCCAAATTATAGGCATTGTCATGTTATAAACACCATTTCTCAAGAGAGCAGCTTGGAGACATCTGGGCAGCTGGAAGCCTGAGCTCATTATCTTCCCCTCCAACCTGCTCTGTCTCCTCCTGCATCCCACCCATGATATGCGGGAAGCCTCAGCCTTCCCTCCGCCCCATGGCCAGTCGCTCATTCTCCCTCAAATAACCATGCTTGTGGTCTCCGACTCCCATCCGGTCTTCACCATCTCTTGCAGGAACTGTGGGTGAGTGACAGAGAGTGATGCCTCTGCTTTCCTCATCTGCAAAATAGGATTTTTGTTTTAAACACAGTGAAGGTTTCACTTCAATCAAGTATGCCAGATGCAGGGCATGGAGTTGAGTTCAAGCTGAACATTTGGGAAATGCTAGTTCTCTATTCCCTTCATGCTTCCGCACGTTTTCCCTTGCCAAGTCGGACCACATGATTTCTTTTGCTTAAAAGTGGTCCTTGGGATGCCTGGGTGGCTCAGTGGGTGAAGCCTCCGCCCTCCGGCTCAGGTCATGATCTCAGGGTTCTGGGATCAAGCCCTGAGTCTGGGCTCTCTGCTCAGTGGGAGCCTGCTTCCCCCAGTTTCTCTGCCTGCCTCTCTGCCTACTTGTGATCTCTCTCTCTCTCTGTCAAATTAAAAAAAAAAAAAGTCCTTAATTTCCCAACCTATAGGATAAAATCCAAATCTGTTTTATTTTTTAAAGATTTTATTTATTTAGGGACGCATGGGTGGCTGAGTTGTTTAAGCAGCTGCCTTCCGCTCAGGTCACGATCCCAGCATCCTGAGATCGAGTCCCACATCGGGCTCCTTGCTCAGCAGGGAAGGGAACCTGCTTCTCCCTCTGTCTCTGCCTGCCACTCTGTCTGCCCCTGCTCACTCTCTCACTCTCTCTCTCTGACAAATAAATAAATGAAATCTTTTAAAAAAAGATTTTATTTACTTATTTAGAGACAGTGTGAACGTCGGGGAGAGGGAGAGTGCAAATCTCAAACTGACTCCATGCTTAGCACAGAGAGCTCCATGCTGGGCTTGATCTCGAGACCGTAAGATCACAACCTGAGGTGAAGTCAAGAGTCAGTCACCCAACTGATTGAGCCACCCAGGCACCCCTAAAATCCGAATTTCTTATCAAGGCATTCAGCCCTTTGAGTTCCTGCCTGTGGTCCTTACCACTGTTCAGCCACACTGACCTACTTCATTCACTTATTAAAAACACAGTCATTCATGATGTGCCCGGCTGACTCAATTGGTACAGCATGCAACTCTTGATCTTGGGGTCATGAATTTGAGCTCCATGTTGGGTACAGAGCTTACTTTTTTTAAAAAAGATTTTATTTATTTATTTGACACACAGAGAGATCACAAGTAGGCAGAGAGGCAGGCAGAGAGAGGGGGAAGCAGGCTCCCTGCTGAGCAGAGAGCCCGATTCAGGGCTCGATCCCAGGACCCTGAGAACATGACCTGAGCTGAAGGCAGAGGCTCAACCCACTGAGCCACCCAGGCACCCCCAGAGCTTACTTTTTAAAAATAAATAAACAAAACCACAGTCATTCCAAAATATCATCCCACAGATTACTTGCTGGCCCTAAAGGAAGAAAACGCAACTTCTCAATAAAGAAATCTGCTCTCACCAATGCAGACCTGCTAGTCAGTGGTCCATCACTGAGGCTGGAACTCAGACACTGAGGATACCAGACATAGTGTGATATGAGGGAAGGATTCTTCATGAGGTGTTTTTGCTAGTCTAGTCAACCAAAATCTAATCAAGCCTGTAGATCTAATTTCCAGTTTGCAGGAAATACAGGATAAACAACACCACAAGGAAGCAATCAGAGAAATCTAGAAGGTGGGACATGATGTCTGTAATTTACTTAAAATACTTCAGCAATTCAACAACTCAATGGCATGGGGGAAAAAGTTATTCTAGATTTAAACGGGACTTAAGAGACATAACCAATTGCAATGTGTGGACCTGATTTAGATCTTTGATGGAACAAACCAAATGTAAAACATTTTTTGGGGGACAGGGAAATGTGAATATGGGCTGGGTATTGGACAATATTAAGGAATTATTATTTTTTAAAAGATTTTATTTATTTGACAGAAACAGAGTGGAACAGCGAAAGGGAGTAGCAGGGAGAGGGAGAAGCAGACTCCCCCCGAGCAGGGAGCCTGATGTGGCACTTGATCCCAGGACCCTGGGATCATGACCTGAGCTGAAGGCAGATGCGTAACCTACTGAGCCACCCAGACACCCCTCAAGGAATTATTGTTAATTTTGTAAGGTGTGATCATAATATTGTATTTTTTAAGAGATTTAATTTATATATTTGAGAGAGAGAGAGCAGGGGAGGAGCATATGGGGAGGGAGAGGGAGAGACTCTCAAGCAGACCCTAAGCTGAGTGTGGAGCCTGAGGAAGGACTCCATCTCAGACTCTGACCTGAGCAGACACCAATAGTCAGATGCTTAACCAACTGAGCCACCCAGGTGCCCCAGTCATAACGTATATTTAAAAAATTTCCTATTTAGGGGTGAACAGTCATGCAAACTCTAAGTCCCTTGAAAATATTTAAGCAAAAATGATAAATACGCAAAAAGGCTAATAATTATTAACATAGGGGCGCCTTGGTGGCTCAGTGGGTTAAGCCGCTGCCTTCAGCTCAGGTCATGGTCTTGGGGTCCTGGGATCAAGCCCCGCATCAGGCTCTCTGCTCAGCAGGGAAACTGCTTCCTCTTCTCTCTCTGCCTGCCTCTCTGCCAACTTGTGATCTCACACTCTCTCTGTCAAATAAATAAATAAAATCTTTTAAAAAAATTATTAACATAATTACCCATCTAGGTAATGGGTATGTAGGGTTTATTTTACTATTCTCTGCTTCTCTCTAGGTTACAGATGTGCCTGATAGAAAAGACTTTTAAAATGTATTTGCAGGGCACCTGGGTGGCTCAGTGGGTTAAGCCACTGCCTTCGGCTCAGGTCATGATCTCAGGGTCCTGGGATCGAGTCCCGCATCGGGCTCTCTGCTCAGCAGGGAGCCTGCTTCCCTCTCTTTCTCTCTGCCTGCCTCTCCATCTACTTGTGATTTCTCTCTGTCAAATAGATAAATAAAATCTTTAAAAAAATAAATAAAATGTATTTGCATGCCAACAATGTGTTAAGCACTGGGCTAAGGCAAAATCTAACATACTTCTTGTCCACATGAACTAGAGTGTGGCGGGGAGAGGTGAATAATCAGTTCATCACACTAATGATTAAATAGTGACAAACAGATGAAAATGCTTTGAAGGAAGATACGTAGGTTTGGGGGGGGGGGTGGAATAAAGATGGAAGATGACCTGGTTAGTATCTGGAGGAGTGGGAGAGGTGTCCTCTGAGGAAGGAATGTTTCAGTGGGGCTCTGAAGAGGAGTGGGCATTGGCCTGGTACAGGTGAAGGGAGGTGGGGGGAAGTGTGCAGTTGGAAGGAACAGTATATGCTAAGGGAGGGAGAGGGGGGATCTTGTTGCTTTAGGCACTAAGAGAGTCCTGGGTAGCTGAAGGGAGAGACAATGGCACAGGGGACATGGGGGTGGAAGGTGAGAGAACTCATCCCCTCTCCCCAGGAGGACCTGTGGGTAGGGCTGTCAGACCCAGGTAACCCTGCTTGTGAGCCAAATGAATGATTTCACTCTGCATCCGGAAAGCAGTGGGAAGCCGTTAAAAGGTCTGGAGCAAAGAGTAACCCAATCCAGTTTGTGGCTTAGAAGGATAGCTGGTGGCAATACAGAGGGCACAGTGGGGTGTGGGGGGACCGCCGGGGTGGGCAGAAATAGACATGGCCACGTGACTTGCCGAAACGTTGCCTTGGAGGTGCCAGGATGAGCCCTGGGTTTCTGGCTGTTAAAATGGGTGGCGAGTGGAGCCCTCCACCGGGCTACGATTCCCTGGAAGTGGGACGTGTGGCAGAGGAGGTGAGCTGCTAATGGCCTGGGACAGGTTGATTTTGCTGAACTTCTGGAACTCCCGAGCTAGAGGCTGGGAGGGCAGTGGAGTGTCTTGGTCAGAGCGGAGAGGAGCAGTGTCTTCTGAGCTCCCCCCTGCCCCGGTGGATGGATGCTCATCGTGGAGTGGGCACAGAAGAAGAACGTCTATAGAAAGAGGAGAGAAATTCTTGCCAGAGCCTTGAGGACCCCATGACTTCTGGGCTGAGGCAGGGAGAACGAGCCTGCGCCCATACCACCAGGGAGAAGTCAGGGAGGAGGGAGGGCACCGGGAAAGCGGTGCCCAGGAGGTGAAGAACTATAGACGGTTCCTAGAAACAGGAAGTGGCCAATCATGTGGGATGCTGTTGAGAGGTCAAGACGAGAGGACTGACAAGAGCCTGCCAGTTTCGATGAGATGGACACCCCGGGACTTCAGCAACAGCTATTTCGGTGGCGGGTGGGGGTGGAAGCAGATGGAAGTGGGTTGAGGAGCAAGTGGGAAGTGAGAAACGGAAGACAGTGTGTAGACAGCTCTTGGGGGAAGTTTGGCTGTGAAGGGGAGGAGAGAGGGATGGGGGCTAGAGCCTATGGGGTCAAGGGAAGATGGGGCTTTTAAATGGGAGGGACACACTGATGGAGTGGGCTGCCTGAGACAGATAAGGGATGACTCAGAGGGCGGATGCGTCGGGACCAACGCCAGGGTGCCCCCTCTACTTAACAGGGAGAAAGAGATGTTGATGGCTGCTAGTTGGCAGCACATGGGACAGGCACTTGCTTGCTTCTGTTCCTTGCCCATACTGTTTCCTCAGTTGGAGTTCTTCTCTCATGCTTCCTTTGGTATTCCTGCTCATCCTTTAGAAACTAAGTGGAAGATCACCTTCTCTGAAAAGACTTCCTTTCCGTATGGTTACCCTGACTTTAATGTTCCAAGGACCATGGTCATTCCTCTGTTGCTTCTTCTCAAATTAGCCTAGAATGTCCATCTCCCCCATCAGCTATGTCCCCATCAACTCTGAGTACCCAGGGCCTGGTCTGGGGCTTGCTTCAAGAGTGGGGGGGGGCGGTGCCCAGTGACTGTGGGGTGAAGAGAGGAATGAACTAACATTAGATACGTGGAGGAAGTAGAGCAGGAGGAGGGCAAGCCTGGAATAGTTCCCAGGGGGATGTGGAGCAGGGGTGGGAAAAGGGAAGAAACAGACGGGGGAAAGGCTAGACTGTTGCCAAGAACACTCAGATTTATCAAGGGCTTCCAGTGGACCAGGCAGGAAAGTTAAGTGTTTCTCATTTAACCCTCACAGAATCTCCAGGAGAAGTACTGTCTCCTCGTTTGTTCCCTGGCTTCCCCTGGTTTATTAGAATGTAAACTCTCTGAGGGCAGAGGGTTGTCTCCCTTGCTCACCACTGTGCCTCCAACCCTGGACAGGCACACAGATAACAGGCACACAGATGTCCAGTTAAATTAGAATTATTGAGAAGCAATAATTTTTCTAGTCTTAAGTATGTTCTGTATTTTTTGGTGCTATATTTGGCAATCCTGTACGTAGCAGATGCTTAGTAAATATTCCTGAATAAGCATTGCTTGATTGAATGACAGAATGGGGATGCAATCAGTAAATTCCAGATCGTGGGAATTCTGGATGAAAAGCTAGTATCTCAATGAATAAACTATAAAGAGAAAATAAAAAGAGTTAAAAGACAGGCGGGGACACTGACAACTATACTGATGAGGACAAGCATTAGTTAAAGGAGGAATTTCTAGATTAAAAGAGACGTAAGAGACATATCACCCCCTCAAAATCCATCTTTGGATCCTAATTCAAATAAGCCAAATTATAAAGGAACAAATAGTATAAGATAATCAGGAATTTGAACGCTGGCTGGCTATTTGAGGATGTTAAAGAGTGAGCATTAATTCTTTTTAGGTCACTATTATCAAATAGCACTGGGGTTATGTTTATTTCTAAAAAGTCCGGGGGTGTCTGTGTGGCTCAGTTGGTTAAGCATCTGCCTTTGGCTGGCATCATGATACCAGGGTCCTGGGATCGAGTCCCATGTGGGGTTCCTTGTTCCGTGGGGAGCCTGCTTCTCCCTCTCCCTCTTTCTTTCTTTCTTTCTTTTTTTTTTTTTAAGATTTTATTTACTTATTTGACAGAGATCACAAGTAGGCAGAGAGGCAGGCAGTGGGGGTGGGGGGAAGCGGGCTCGCCGCTGAGCAGAGAGCCCGATGTGGTGTTGATCCCAGGACCCTGGGATCATGGCTGGAGCCGAAGGCAGAGGCTTTAACCCACTGAGCCACCCAGGCGCCCCTCCCTCTCCCTCTTTCATTCCCCCTGCTTGTACTCTCTCTCTCTCTCCTAAATAAATAAAACATTAAAAAAAAATTAAAGAGTCCTTATGTTGTAGAAATATGTATTGAAATACTTAGGAAAGAAACTGTATGATGTCCGGGATTCGCTCCAGGATAATAGAGTATGTTCTCTACCTTAATTGTTCATGGTTACATTCATTCATGAAAGCTCTTTGAAGTATGTACTTAAAATGTGCATTAATTTATATAAATCATACCTCAGTAAAGTTGATTTTTTAAAAATGGGAGTAGGGGAGGAAGCGGGTAGGGGTAAGGATGAAACAAGATGGGCTATGGGTTCATAAGTGTTGAAGCTGGATGCTGGGTACATGGAGGTTTATTGTACCCTTCTGTTTATTTTGTAGGGGTTTGAAAATTTCCATAATAAAAGCATTTTTAAAGAATTGCACGAAGGAAGATGCTATTTCTATTTTACAGATGAAGAAACGAAAGCAGAGGTTAAGTAACTTGCCCCCCAAACTACACAGCTGGTAAGATGATGAGTCAGGAATATGAACAGACCATCTGAATCCAGAATTTCAGCTATTAATCATGGGTACACATTTCCAGAGGGGGTAGAGTGAAGTGTGCTTGTGGCTACGGGGGGGATGCGGCACCACTGGGTGGGAACAGAGCTTGACTTGGGGAATTCTGGAAGTAAGATGGGCATAAATGGTGGTGGCCACATTGCAGTGGGCCAAGAAATGGGTCCCCTTTAGGTTCGTTGTCCTGGGAGTAGACTTGTGGTTAAGAGTGTGGTCTTGGGACCTCTCTGCCTGGCTTTGAGTCATGGCTCTGACACCTGCTAGCAGTGTGATCTTGGGAAAGTCACTTAAAATCTCTGTCCCTTACTTTCCTTACTTATAATATGGATATTAACAGTAGTGTAAAATGGTGTGGCCAGTGGGGAAAACAGTTTGGCAGTTTCTTAAAAAGTTAGTATAGGGGTGCCTGGATGGCTCAGTGGGTTAAGCCTCTGCCTTCGGCTCAGGTCATGGTCTTAGGGTTCTGGGATTGAGCCCCGCATCAGGCTCTCTGCTCAGCAGGGAGCCTGCTTCCCCCCGCACACCCGCACTGCCTGCCTCTCTCCCTACTTGTGATCTCTCTCTCTGTGAAATAAATAAATAAAAATCTTAAAAAAAAAAAAAAGTGTAAGTTTACCATATGACCTGGCAATTCCACTCTGAACATGAAAACCTATGTCCACACAAAGACTTGTGTGTCGGGGTCTGTAACAGTACTATTCATGAAAACGGAAAGGTGGAAACCCAAATGTGATTGGCTACACAAAATACGTTTTGTCCATACCGGGATACTACTCGGTGTGAAAAAGGAAACAGACTCACTAGTACAAGGGACAGCATGGACGAATCTCCAAAACATTATGCTTTTGTGAAGCAGTCAGATGCAAAGACCACATATGCTATGATTCTGTTTCTATGAAATGTCCAGAAAAGGCAGATCTATACGGACAGAAAGCAGATTAGTCACCCAGGGCCGGGGGTGGGAATGGGGAGTTACCAGCAATTGGAGATGAGGGATTTCTTAGGAAATGTTCTAAAATTGGCTTCTGGTGATGGTTGTGTAACCCTGTAAATTTAATAACAATCATTGACTTGGATACTTAAAATGGGTTATGTATGGTATGTAAAATTAAAAAAAAAAATAGAGCCTATCTCCTAGAATTGTTATGGGGATTACGTAACATAAAGTTCCTAGACAGAGACTGGAATGCAGTCAGTGCTCTAGAAGTTACGGTACTGGGCTGGAACTCTGGGGCCACTTCCCGGCAGTGCCTCTTTCCAGGGAAAAGGACAGGAGCTGCTCCCAAATCCTTGAACAGGGGCCTTTGGGTGAGACCCAGATGGACCACAGAGCAGGGAGGGCTGGATTCCAGGTCTTTCTAGGCCCTTCCTATCCCTTATTGCGGAGGTGTCAGATAGGACCCGGCATCCAGCCTGGTCCCTCCTTTTCTCCTTATGGAGAAGAGGGGTTCCAGAGAACGGTGTCGCCTCCTCATCTCGCCAGCTGAGGACGGGGTCGAGTGTCCTCTACCGTAGGCAGTGTGTATTGCAACAGCTGGGCAAGCCGCTCACATCGCGTTTCCACCCTCCTGTTGTGAGGAAGCAACTGTTGTCCCCTTTTCACTGGGAGGGACACTGAGATTCAGAGTGTCTCAGAGACCTGCCTGGGATGCACAGCAGGAACCCCCAGTCCCAGCCCTCTGAAAATGGAGGCTTGATGACTACAGGTCCTTTCAGCTGGAGATAGTCACACTAACCCCTACTGTTGGTAAAGTATTCCCATGCCCACAACAGAGGCGTTCCCATCTGCGCTGTATTCTGGGGTGTCTGATTCAAGGAATGGGGAGAAGGGAAAGTGGAGGTGGAGGGAATTCCTTCTCCAGGGAAGGACTCCCAACGGTAATGATCCCCAATAAAGCCCCTAAACTCAGATCTGAAGGACTGAAGTCTTTTGGAGTGGGAGAAGGAAGAGGCCATTGAACTGCACAGCTGGGTAAGATTTGGTCAAGTAGTCATACTGAAGAGGATCTTGAGTGTTCTCTTCTTATGTCAACACTGTGCTAGGCACAGGAATGCAAATATGAATGAGACCATGGGAGATAAGAGGAGTTTCCCATTTCAGGTTCCCATAAGTGGGGCCCAAGCTCCCTCCCCAGGCATCTAAGTGGCAAAGAGGCTGGAGTACAATGGGGTTGAAGCAAAAGCCCTCTGCCCCTCAAGCCAAAGAAATCTGTCACTGCTATCTCGGTCTGAGAGTTCTCAGCATTGACTCCCAGAAGAGACAGCTGTGCAGATCATCATCCTTCCAGAACTTTCCTCTTGTAGGTGTTTTATGGTGTTGTGGGGGAGGTCGTTGCAGAAGGTGCAACCTTCCAGAACTTTCCTCCTGTGTATGGCAGGGGAAGGAGGTTGCAGAAGGTGGGGAGGGGGAGCTGAGGCTTTTGGAGCACTCAGGAACCCTGGGGTGTAGACCTGGCAGGACCCCAGGATCTCCCCTCATGACAACTGCCCTGAAGACTTCTACAGAAGATGCTAAGGCGTGAGTATTTGGAGCAATAGAACACCATGCCCTCTAGTTCCTCAAATCCTGGCTCCACCCCAGGGCCTTTGTCTGGGGCCTCTGCAGGAGGGAGATGGGGAGGCAGACCTTCCTAAATCCCTTTCCTCCCAAATGTGATTTGATGATGAGGAGAAAAACAATTCATCTGTTATCACTGCCAGGAGGGCAGGGATGCAAGCTACATCATTTGCCCCCTTCCAGAAACCCTGTCTTACCCCAGCTCCAGAAAGAGATATTCTCTCTCTGACACTCTTCCCCAACTTCCACATTCTTACTCAAAGCTATCATACCAATCTCTTTATATCTCTGGGGATGGGAAGCAGCCATATTCCAATCACCTGATTTTTATCAAGAGAAAAATATTCCAGGGATTCATTCATTCACTCACAAATATTTATGGAGCACCTATTATGTCTGGGTACTGTTTTAGGCCGTGGGGATGCAGCTGTGATTAAGACAAAGTTCTCATGGGCTCATTTCCAGACTAATCAGAAACAGACAATAAAGAATAACTACATTCACAGACTTTCATATAGCAGTAAGCTATGCAGAAACTAAAGAAAGTTAAGGCGGACAGCATGTGCTGTGGGGAGGTGGTCTTTCATTATCAGGATTTTTTTTGGGGGGTGTCAATATTTCTTTGCTTTACTCTCCTTGGGAGAGATAAGAGGGTCTGGGGGTCCCCTCCTCTGGATTCCTCAGCCCATTTTGGTCGCTCAGCTTCAGAGGGCAGCGTCTTGGTATTTAGGAAGGGCCGAAAAGCCAGCCCCTCGGTATTTGGTCAAGGGGTAATTAGAAGCTCATTAGAGAAATGGAAAAAATCGTCTTCCGTGGGTGTAATAATACCACCCCTCCACCGCTCCGAATTTATTTTTTCCTTTGTTCATCTCGCACACACTGAATTCCTAACTACTTTTCAACATTTTTTTGAGCCCCGTGTGTGCCAAGCACACTGTTCTAGGGCACCAGAACGGAGAGGTAGGAAACATTCTCCGCCCGCAGAAGTCCCTGCCGTGCCAAGCTTGCAACAACCATTGCCTCAAGTCATCTTTTCCCTCCACACCGTTTTTGTGATTCATGTGTTTATTCGCGCAACCCCAAGAGGGTAGATAGGAACATTCCCATTTTACAGATGTGAAAACCGTGACTGCGAAGGGAAAAACGAATTGTTTTGCGACAACTGCATAACCAGACGCCACCAGACCACGTGCAGCGGCGCGTTTTGCCCCCTCGCGATCCCACCCGCACACGCTCCTTCTTTTCCTCCCTCCCAGCCGCCGCCGCGCCGGGTCCACGTGTGTGTGTCTGTGTGCGGAATGGGGACGGGGGCGGTGCCGCCGGAGGGGTGGGGTCCGGGCCAACGTCACATGTAGTGCCGCCCAATCAGCGGCGGGCTCGCGGCCCCGGCGATGGTATTGGGGCAGCGAGGGGGCAGTTCTCTATAACGCGGTCTCCGGGAGCCAGCGGGGAAGAAAGAAGCCGAGCGGGCGGAAGGCGCCCTCCCCGCCGCCTGGGCCCGGGCACCGGGTGCCGGGCCCGGGGTCCTTCCCGCCTCCCGCGGCCGCCGGCCGCTTTGTTTCCCCAGCCTCTTCGCCCTGGGCTACTCGAGAGGGGCTCCCGCCGGGGCTGCGCAGGGAACGCGGCGGCAGGAAAGGCGGCCGACCGCGCCGGGACTCGCAGGGACCCAGGAGTCCGGCCGCCGGGAGGGCCGCGTGACGAGATCGAGGAGAGAGCCAGAGCTCCGCGGCCCGGGGTTGCGGGTCGGGGGCGCCCGTGAGCAGAGACCTCCCCGTCGAGGGGGGGCGATGTTCCCCTCGCCCGTGGGCTCTTCGGGCAGCCAGGGCACACCGCCGCTGGGACCAGGGCCCCCGCAGTGGGTACCCCCCCGGACGGTTCCATGGAAACTCTGTGCCCCGCTCCCCGCCTCGCAGTGCCGGCGTCCCCGCGAGGGTCTCCCTGCTCCCCGACACCCCGGAAGCCGCGTCGGGGGACCCAGGAGTTCTCTCCGCTGTGCCTGCGTGCCCTTGCCTTCTGCGCCCTTGCCAAACCTCGGGCGTCCTCTTTGGGCCTGGGGCCTGGGGAGCTGGCGCCGCGGCCCCCGGTGCTGCTGGGCCCTCGCGCCCCCCTGTGCACCGGCGGCTGGGCCGCGGATGGCCTGAAGCACCTCACGGGCCCAGCCGGGCGGTCCAGCGATCCGAACTCCCTCGCCGGTCAGGATGCCGACGCCGCAGTGTGCCGGGGCCGCGGCGAGGAGGAAGAGGGAGGAGGCAGTTTCCCGCACTTCGGCTCTCGCTCCGGCTTACCTCCCGGCCGCTGCCCGGCGCCCCTGCGCCCTCGGGAATCTCCGACCAGCTCCGCCTCGGCTCCGCCTCGGCCCGCCTCGGGTCTCGACTTCCAGCTTGGCCCCACCGCCAGCCCCCATCAGGAGCGCGGTTCCCGGCCTCCGCCGCCACCTGCGGGCCTCTTCACCGAGCCCGCGGGTCCCAAGGCCGCGCCCGAGCCGCCCGCGCCGGGCCAGACGGCCGCAGGCGATGGAAGCCCCCCGCAGGCCGCCCCCGAGGCACCAGCCGCTAGTCCCTCGACGGCCAGCGGACCTCCGGCCGCGCCCGGCGATCTCCGCCAGGAACATTTCGATCGTCTGATCCGCCGGTCGAAACTTTGGTGTTATGCGAAGGGCTTCGCTCTCGACACTCCGAGTTTGCGCCGGGGGCCAGAGCGGCCGCCTGCCAAAGCGCCCGCCCGGGGAACCGCCAAGAAACGCCGGCGGCCGCCGCCCCCCCATCGCAGCGCACAGCCCCGCCGCCCGGCACCGACGCTCCCTACCACGAGCACCTTCAGCCTGCTCGACTCCTTCCCCTGCCCCCCGGCCCTGGTGGTGGGGGAGGACGGAGACTTAGGGCCGGCATCCTCGCTTCGCCTGCAGGGAGACTCTAAGCCCCCGCCCGCCCACCCGCTGTGGAGGTGGCAGATAGGAGGTCCTGCTGTCCCTGAGCCCCCAGGTCTCAAATTCTGGGGGATCAACTTGGAGGAACTTTGAGCCTGAGACCTCTTCTGCCAAAGGGGAAAGGTTAGGGCCGCGGCCAAACTTTGGGCTCGAGGACGGGGCCTCATTTCTCACATTTGCCTATTCCCTTTTAAGGGCTGCGGTCAGAGGGACCTCAAATGACAGTGATCTTCAAGCACCTAACCGGTTGGGGTGACACCCCCTCCCCCTCATCCTTTGGAGAAGAACCAAGGGCTGGAGTCAGGAGAAGGCTTAACGGAAAAAGGCTTAATGACATAGATTCCAATCCCTCCCTTCTTCCATCTCGGATCTCTGGGGGCAGGGCCTTCACCCCAGGGGGAGCAAAGGAGGCTACCGCTCAAAGACGAGGAAAAAAAAAAAAGAGGGAGAGAGACCTTGGTGATGGACAAACCGGTTGTTTCTGTGGGCGAGCCTGGGGACGAGGGGGCTGTGGTGGGGGTGGGGAGGTGATTGGCAGCTCCCTGGGGGCATCCCCCACCCCCACCATCCAGGCCTTTAACCCTTCATTCCCCTCAGGCCTTCCCCAGCACTGCAAGCCCCAAGGGAGCCTTCGTGGGGAAGAGGGCAGCTTGGGCCAGGGGGAGATCACCCCCTCCCCATTCTTTTCCTAAGCCCTCTCCTCTGACCAAGGCAGGTGACCCCTAATTGGCCAGATCTTCAGCCTCAGCCACTAGCCTTTCCCTTTTGTCCAGTTTTGGAGTTTCTCTCTTCAATTTTTCCTGTTTGCTTTCAGTTTATAAGGTCTGACGGGTGAAAGAGGACCTCCCCCCTAGATCCATCAGTCCCCCTCCCCAGCTTGCTTCTCCTATAGGAGGGGCAAGCCTGAAGGACCTCCTCGCCTCCCAAAGCGCAGCCTTTGCCTGGGGAAAGGGCCAGAGACTGTCCCAGGGAAAGTAATGGAAGGTGGAAGAAATCAATAAAATCAGACCAAACAAGTTGCCTTTCGAGGTCCTCTCCACAGATTTATGGATGGGAGGGGGTGGAGGTAGAGGGCAGGCCTGGGTCCATTCTTTGGATACCCAAACAGCCCCCTCAAAGGCTAGAGAGGAGGCTAGCTGCTCCTTATAGAGGGGGTCAACGAAAGGGTTCTTGCCTCAACCTCCAGGGCCTGGTGGGGCTTGAAGGGGCAACGTTTGGGTTTGAATGGAAGCTGGGCTGTAGCATCTTCAGCTTCCTCCCCTAACTTCAGGCATTTCGGGAGTTGTCAGGGACCTGATGGATCCGATGGGGGCAGGGCCAGGGGATTAGTTTTGAGGTCAGAGGTTCTGTTTTTTGGGGGGGGAGGGGAGAGGTAGGCCTGGACCACAACTGGCAGCTGGGAGGATCCCCTAGAGTCCGAGAGGGGTGGAATCGCTTTCCCCTCCACCCAGGTGAGGTCAGGGGAGGTTAGCGCTGAGAGAGACTCCAAGCTGAGGTGTGAGGGGAACCTGGGAGGTGGTAGGTCTGCCCGACAAATGAGGGACCCAGCGAGCCCCTCTGCCCACACTAGTGAATAGCACCCCCATCCCCCCCCAAACGGGGTGAGGGAGGAACAGTTCCCACGTACGATACTGGGGAAGGACTTGTCTCCTTTTCTGTGAAAATGCTTTGTAAAAAGTTGTTATTGTTTGCATAGAGCAGATTCTTGAGAAAAACTGTTTTGCGCCACAAAAGTTTTGTTTGTTTTAAAAACCGTCTCTTTTAATTTTTTTTCTGCGTGGGGGGCGAGGGTGGGGGCGGGGTGGGCCGGCGTGGGTTGGGCTTTGCTCTTTCTCCTCAACATCTGGCCTTTATGAACCCTGCTGACCTCCCCTCCCCCCTCCAGCTGTGTTGCGGGAAGGAGGGGGGAGGGGGGAGAGTGCCTCCCAATCCCGTGCTTCAGGGGTATCTATCTTATTTTGCCCCCCTCCGCCCCCCGCAAGAATGGGGAAGGCAGAGGAAGAAGGCAGACGTGAGGGGTGGGAAGAGACTCGCCGTGAAGAGGGGGTCTTGTTTGCAAGGAAAAATTCGGAAAGGCAGGCTCCTGTTTTTATTTTTTTTATTTTTATTTTTTTTTAAAAAGCCCCCTGCTTTTCGTAATGTGGTGCGGGTCAGCTTTGGCCCTTTGTACCAGCCTGGGCGGGATGGTGCGAGCTCTGGAAGGAGGAGGAAGGTGGGTGGCAGAACACCCTCGGCAGACTCTACTTCTGGGAGCGGTGGGATGTGATGCCGTTCGCTTGTCCTCCCTCCTTCCTCCTTGTAAGGAAAGCATGAAGCATTAAACCTGAGTCTGAAAGGAGTCTGGGCGGTGAGTTAAAAAATACACCTTTTGGCCAGACCTGCAACTGCCCTTGCTTGCTGAATGGTTTAAATTTGGAGAAACCCAAGGCTGGAAGCTTCTCTAGAAGCTTTCCAGTCATTCTGCACAACAGGGGACTGTATTAGTTGTCTTGCGGCTGCCCTAACAATTTGCCACACACTTGGCGCCAGGAAACAACAAAAATCTTTCCTCTCACCCTCCTGGAGGCCAGAAGTCCAAAACGAAGGTGTCAGGAGGGCCAGGCTCTCTCAGAAGGCTCTAGGGGAGACTCCCTTCCCTGCCTCTGCCCCTCTTGGGTGTGGTCGCATCACTCCCATCTGCATGTCTGCATGTGGCCCTCCCCTCTTCTGTCTCTTATAAGGACGCTTACAGGATTTAGGGCCCACTCAGATAATCCGGCAAGATTTCCTCTTGACAACCTTAGTGTAGTGTAGTTACACCTGCAAAGACCCTTGTTCCAAAGAAGGTCACATTCACAGGTTCCAGAGGGAGGGGAGTTAGGACACAGACAGATCTTCTTGGGTGCCACCATTCAGCCCCCTACAGGGAAGGCTCTTCCTTCCTCCCTGTCCTGTTTCCTCACCCTTGGGCCTGCCCTTCAGCCTCCTCAGGTGTCTCCAGCCTCTGCTCTCAGATTGTCCCTTGTGTTTTCCCTTGTACCTTTCCCTACCCAGACTTCGAGTCCTCTGAGGCTCTCCCAGTGGTCACCCTCTGGCAAGATGGGGAGTTTTCTTAGCTTCTGCCTGGGTCTCTTACTGGGTTTTCTCTTTTCCTTTGGTCTCTGTGGGCCCCTACCTCCCAACAGCTCTGGGGCTGGTCGTCTGCCCTTTCTCATCAGGACCGCCTGCAGGACCCTGAGAAGGAGGGCCTCCTTAAATTTTGTTCCCCAGATGCCTGCCTCACCCAAGGCCAGCCCTGCTCAACATCACCTCTTTCCTCCTGGGAGCCACCCCCATACCCTCTGCTTCTTGCCTCTTAAATCTTTGCAGCTTGACTTCTGCTCCCTGAAGTGGCTTTTTCCAGGGTCACTCATGGTGACCCCCAACCACAAATCCAGTGGTTGCCTCCTGGCCATCCTGACCTCTGGATCCTCCATGACCTCAGCTGCATGTTTGCCAGAGTCTCCCAGTTCCCTCCCGTAACAAGTGCCTGCTCTGTCTTCTGTGCCTTCTCTTCTTTCCCTGACCTCAGGAAGCTTTGAGATACAGGGAGCCCCGTGATGTCCGGGTGGTGTCCACCCTCCGCCCCCGCATCTCCCCATGTGATTCCCTTCATCTCTCCCTCTCAAGGCTTCATTTGGCATTTGCACATCTAAGTGAGTCGAAATTACTGTCCCAGCCTCCTCTCCCTCCAGCTCAGCCCCATTTCCTGAGCTGATCTCAGAGTGCTTGCTGGCAACTCATACTTTCCTTATTGAAAACCCAGCTCAGTGCCTCCACCCCCGGCCCACATCAGCCCCCCCTGGTCAAGCCCACGTTCTGGATACAGCTCTGCCTTTCTCCCCAAGCTTCAGCCCCTTGAATCCTCACCGGGTCCTCTCATTTGACTCACTGCTGTCTATTTCTGAACCTCCACCTCCCACTGGCTTCTGCAGTACCTCTTTTCTCCTCTCCATCAGGGTGCAGTGGGCACCATGTCAAGTCTGGTTGTTGTGGTAGCCACCTAACTAGTTTCTGTATCTCCGGTTTTCCTCTGATGCCCTTACATCCAATTACCTCCTTATTCAGCAGGTCCCCAGATTTTATTAAATGCAGCCTCCTTGACTTATCATTTGGGGCCTTCTAGGATTTGACCCTAACTCTGATGGCCCTGTTTCTTCACTTTATACACCATGTGGCCCATCATATTGGATTGCCTTCCTTCCCCAGCCACCCACCTCTTTCTCTGCCTTCCTTCTCCAAAGCCCATTTGAAATGGTGTCTCCTCCACAAAGCCTTTTTTATTTTTTAAATACTTTATTTATTTATTTGACAGACAGAGATCACAAATAGGCAGAGAGGCAGGCAGAGAGAGAGAGAGCAAGGGAAACAGGCTCCCTGCTGAGCAGAGAGTCTGATGCGGGCCTCGATCCCAGGACCCTGGGATCATGACCAGAGCCGAAAGCAGAGGCTTTAACCCACTGAGCCACCCAGGCGCCCCACAAAGCCTTTTTTGATCCCTCCCGCTGGATGTCATCCATGTCACCTTTAGACCCTTGTTACTCTTTTAGGTCTGGGACAGGGATAGTGGAGTGTGGCGGAAGAATAGGGGCTTCTTCAGAGCCAAACACTCCTGCTCCCCTTCTCCACAGAGAGGCTGGGAAGCTAAGTCAGGCCACCAGGGGGAGGGGGGAATCGCCTTTCCGACTTAAGCTTTCATTTTGTTGCTTTGACCTTAATTGAGTTATTAACACAAAACGGACACTTCAAAATCACTCCTGTAATCATAGAAACTTCCCAAGAAGACACTCTCCAGTGTGCCAAGGATTTTCTTTAATTAAGGATAAAAAATTAAGGTTGTTGATGATAAGGTTGTAGTTGTGATTTTTTTTCCTTCATCTTGCTGTAGTCATCTTGTATCTTTCGCTTCATTTTCTTTAGGTCCTGGATCTGTGTCCTGTATTCCAGGCACCTAATGAGTTCTTGCCCAATGCAGAGTGTGTATTTTAAAGGGCTTATTTAAAGGATTGTACAGCAGCGTGGGGAGTGGCACTTGGCAAGGATGCAGTTCTAGAGCTGTCCACTAGATGCTGCTGTCTGCTCGCTCCAGAGGGTGATGCCAGGCTGGAGAAAGGTGGGTGGGGGAAGGAAATAAGTTTTCCAGGCAACTGAGCGCCTCCCAGGGCTGGGGCCTGGGGAGAGGGATGTGCGTACATGGAACTAAGTCAGGTGCTTTGCATACATTATCTTGCTTTCATAACAATAGATGGGTATTATTTTCTCTGTTTAGTGGGTGAGGAAATGGAGGCTCAGAGAGGTTAATTAATTTTCCTGTGATCACACAGCCGGTGGAGGAACCATTTAATTCTCGTCTGACTGGGTTTTCCCCTAATGGCAATTGTCATAGCAAACACTTACATGGCACTTGCTTGGAGCCAGGCACTGTTCTAAGTGCCTTATGCCTAGTCACTCCTCTAATCTGCAGAACAACACTAACAGGTACGTACTATTATTATACCCATTTTGCAGCTGGGGAAACTGAGGTATAGAGCATTTCAGCTGACACAGAATTGTGCCATTAAAATTTGTGCTCTTTTTTCTTTAAATTTAATTAATTAATTAATTAATTAATTTTAAAAAGGTTTTTATTCATTTATTAATGAGAGACAAAGAGAGAAAGAGAGGCAGAGGGAGAAGCAGGTTTCCCGTGGAGCAGGGAATCCAATGAGGGGCTTTGATCCCATGACTCTGGGATCACAACCTGAGCCAAAGGCAGACATTTAACTGACTGAGCCACCCAGACACGCCTGTGCTCTTTTCTTTTTTTTTTTTTTAAAGATTTTATTTATTTATTCAACAGAGAGAGATCACAAGTAGGCAGAGAGGCAGACAGAGAGAGGAGGAAGCAGGCTCCCCACCAAGGAGAGAGCCTGACGTGGGGCTCGATCCCAGGACCCTGGGATCATGATCTGAGCCGAAGGCAGAGGCTTTAACCCTCTGAGCCACCCAGGCGCCCCTCTTTTTTTTTTTTTTTTAAAGATTTTATTTATTTTTATTTAGAGAGAGAGAGTATACACGTGAGTGAGGGGAGGGGCATAAGAAAGGTGAGAGAGAGAATCTCAAGCAGACTCCACCCTGAGCTGGGAGCCCAATGCAGGGCCTGATCTCACTACCCCAAGACCATGACCTGAGCCGAAAACAAGAGCTGGACGCTTAACTGACTGAGCCACCCAGGCACCCCCGAGTTTGTGCTCTTAAAGACCACACTGCTGCCAGGTTTCACCGCCTCCGCTGCAACCAGCTTCAGACCAGAAGTAGCCTCCCACCAACATCTGGAAGTCACAGAGCTCCGTGCCAGAGAAACAAAGACACAGAACTTGACCCTGAGGAGCCTAAAGCTGCATGGAGAAAGGAGGACATGCAGCTTCCTCCTTGGGGTGTGGGCTCTCCACACACATGCTGTCTACTCCAGCTGAGGGTTTACCCTTTCTGGGCTGCAGGAGCGGGGTGTGTCATATCACCACCTAAAACTGGGGACTCTGCAGTGAGAAGTGACTCAGACACGGGAGGCTTGTTAGCCATCATGATTGATTACAAAATTATAGCACTTTAAAAAAAGGAGAGGGACCGTTATCTCCTTTAAAATGCATGAAAATCCGGCCTGATGAACGTTTATATGGTCACCAGCCATTTCTAGTCTTGCCCTTTGGGACACTCTGTTAGGCTCACTCCCATCACTCCCCTGACCTGGACATGATCCCCTTGGTGGCCTCTATCAGATTCACTGGGAATGGTTTTAACCTTCATCAAAGTGAAAGGTTTTGGTCCTAACTTCTTTTATATAACGTTCGGGATTCATCGTGCTGTTTCATGTGGCAGTCATTTATTCTTTTCATTGCCATGTAGGATTTCTATTGTGTGAATAGTCTACTATTTCTGTATTCTGTTCATGGGTCTTTGGGTCATGTCCAGTTTTCAGCTTTGTGTATAAAGCTGTGTGGCCCAATTTTAAAGGAATTCCGCAGGGCGTCAAAGAAGCAAAGGGCACTAACGCCACTCGAGCCTTAACTGGACAATGGGCCAAGAGTTGGAGATAAGATAAGAAATATCTAAAACCCTGTACTTCTTTCCCCAAAGCTCGCAGCTTAGTAAGGGAGAGAGCCAAGGGAGCAAAGGGCCACAGTGCGGCAGGACAAGATAGAGATTAGTGAGGCTGGAGGAACAATGGAGCTTGTAGGAGCCCTGGGGGATCAGGGAGGACTTCCCGGAGGAGGAGAAATCTGAGTTGTCTCAAAGGTAGATAGGAATTCGCAAAATGAGGAAGGCCAGGGAAGTGCTGAGGTCAGAGCACAGACTGGGCAGCCTGAGTGAATGGGACTCTAAAAATAGATCATATTACCCGCAGAATGGGATGCAAGTTGACAGGAGATGAAGTAGATAGAGGTCAGATCACAAAGGGTCCTGTGTCTCAGGGTGAGGAGTTTATTCTGAAGGCAACAAAGAGCCCCTAAAGGATGTCCCAATCAGACTGTGGTGGCCATAAAAGCTCTCCTTTATTTACTGTTTTGTTCCACAAATAGTAATCAAGCTCCTACTATGTGTGGGGCATTGTGCCAGGCATTGAGAGACAGTGTGAGCAAAACAGGCCGGGTCCTGGGTTTCTGGAGCTTGGCAAGTGGCAGACAGACAGACCGTAGTCAACAATCGCACAGCTGAGACAATTGCTGGGAAAGACATGTGCGTGGGTTCTGCGGGCTGTGCCCTAGTCAGGGAGAGCAGAGACATCTCTGGGGAAGCAGTGCTCCTGATGAACTTGGAAAGATGACTAGGAGTTCATGGCAGGGAGAGGGGAGGGAGGTGCTCCAGGTGGCTGGGACAGCTGGATCAAGGTCTAGGTGAGCTAAGTGCATCCAAGAACGGAGTGTGGCCTGGGCCTAGAGTAGGGGGAGAGGCTGCACTGAGGCCTCTCTGTGCAGGGGAAGGGCCAGATCTTGCAGGGCCTTATGGGCCAAGGTAAGGATTTTGGCTTGTTCTCGGAGCACTGGGGAGCCAGAGATGGGTCTAAGCAGGGCTTTGGCAATCAGCTTTGTGTTTGGAGAGGATCACCACGTCCTCAGAGCGGACGATGGCAACAGAGGTAAATGTGGCAGGTTGATGAGGATAGTGCTATCTCAGTCCAGGCAAGGGCGGGGGGCGGGGTGGTAGGGGTGGGGACGCAGGCATGGAGCGGAGCAGATGAACAGACCATTGACCACATGTGGGGCGGGTCAGGTGGGGGGTCGGGGAGATGGCAGTGACAATAGCAAGTCTCAGGACTCCGGCCTTAGACCCTGGGTTGACAATGAGACAGGGGACACTGTGCTGGAGTGGGGGGCTTGGGACACATCCTGAGCTCAGGTTTGAACACGTGGAGTCCAAGATGCCTTTGAGACATCCAAGCGGGTGTTTGGGTCTGATGCTCAGGAAAGAGGGGAGGGCTAGAGATACACTTGTGTGTGTCCGTGGGAATGGAAGCCGGGAGGCTGGATGTGGGGCTCAGGGAAGGAGCGAAAAGGGAGAAGAAAAGAGGGCTTAGGGCCTTGACAAATGCCCACGTTTCACTGGAGGATGGTGCGAAGTATGGGGGGAGCGGGTGGAGGCAGGGAGACCAGCTTGGAAGCTGTGAGAAATGCTGGAGGAGGAGAGCAGAGTCCTCGTGGAGAGGCCTTTATAGGGTAGAATTGCCAGCACTGAGTGTGCGGTGAGGGAGAGGGAGGAGTGTGGGAGTCTGGGTTGGGTCCCAGATTTTGGCCTTGGTGCCCAGGGGGGTCTGCTGCTCAAGAGGGAAACATGGACCGGAGATGGAAATATCTGGAGTCGTCTGCGTATTGATTGGGAATCAAGAAGGACCAGGCACTGTGTGTCAAGAGAAGAGAACCCTGAGGGACATGAATGAAGGTGAGAAGGATGATGGGGAGGTAGGATAGAGGCCAAGGAGGCTCTGGGATCACGCTTGGTTGGCCACCAGAATCTGTGCTCAATGGCTGCCCAGCTGACTCGCCTCCCAGCTTCCCTCAAGGTCTGCCATGTGGACCTTGGCCATGTGATTTCATTCCCTCCAGTGGGGTTCCAGGGGGAGGTGGCATGGGTGCTTCTCCACCTGGGCTTGAAGACCCTGGATATAGCTTTTCTACACTCCCTTCCCCTTCCTGCCGGGAGCCCAGCATGGGCTCCAGTCTTGAGTCACTGAGGATGACAATGACACCCTAGGGGGCAGTGCAGCAACACCACAGAAGGAGCCTGGGTTTCAGAATGCCCGCCCAGCGGTTCCCCACTGCCCTGGGATGTTCCCTCTGAACATGAGAAGGTAGAAACTTTACACTTCTAAGCCACTGTTTTTTATTTGACAGAAACACAGCAAGAGAGGCAACACAAGCAGAGGGAACAGGAGAAGGAGAAGCAGGCTTCTCGCCGAGCAGGGAACCTGATGTGGGGCTCGAACCCAGGACCCTCAGATCATGACCTGAATGGAAGGCAGAGCCTTAACTGAGCCACCCAGGTGCCCCTAAGCCACTGTTCTCTTTGTTATAGGAGTTTAGCTGAACTAATACGACTTAGCCTAACCAAGCTAATACAATTTAGCATAACCTAACTAATACCATTAATTAGCCTAATAAAAAATTAGCCAGGCTACTGTTTTATTATATTGCAATTTATTTTATTTTTTTAAAATATTTTATTTATTTATTTGACAGACAGAGATCGCAAGTATGCAGAGAGGCAGGCAGAGAGAGAGAGGAAGCAGGTTCCCCGCAGAGCAGAGACCCCAATGCGGGGCTCGATCCCAGGACACTGGGATCATGACCTGAGCTGAAGGCAGCGGCTTAATCCACTGAGCCACCCAGGTGCCCCTTATTTTATTTTTTAAAAGATTTTATTTATTTGCCAGAGAGAGAGAACATGAGAGCACAAGCAGGGGGAGCAAAGGCAGGCAGAGGGAGAAGGCTCCCCACTGAGCAAGGAGCCTGATGCCAGACATGATCCCAGGACCCTGGGATCATGATCTGAGCCAAAGGTAGACGCTTAACCAACTGAACCACCCAGGCATCCCAGATTTTATTTCATTTTAATTTTATATTGTGTTAGGCTATTAATACACTGTAACTTATCCTAATACAAGAACCAAGGGAGGACAGTGCATCAAGAAAAAGAGGGGAACAGTGTTGAATGTTGCACAAAGATCAGATAATAAGGAATGAGGAAGGTCCACTGGCCTTGGCAATGAGGAGGTCACTGATGACTAGTGAGCCCTTTCAGGGGCATGCTGGGGTGAAATGGAAGGTAAAGGAGTAGATACAGCAAGTGCAGCCATCTCCTTGAGGAACTTGGATGTGAAGGCTAGAGATGGAGAAGATTCTAGAAGGGGACTCATATCAAGCATGGTTACGGAGGAGCCGGGGGAGTTTGGGGGGTTGAAGACTCTGGAAAAAGAATGAGCTCACTCAGGAGTGAGGCCTCTCTGGAAGGGCAGGGGCTGAGACCATGAGCTCAGGTGGATGGGAGGGAAATGTGTGCTCCCAGACGAGTTCTGACTTATGCACATATGCACACAGACACACGCGCACACGCAAGAGACAGAAGAGTAGATGAGCGTGAAAACTGGCAAGTTGACAGCTGTGGGAGCAGGGAGGCAAAAGAACTTTCTAGAGAGCTTCCATTTTCTCTGAGAAGTAGGAGATTAGGTTGAGGGGTGCTGTGAGGGAGGGGAGAGACTTGGGCAGAGCTCAGTTGAGAGAAGGAATCTGCTAACAAGGCAGAGACAGTTGGAAACCCAGAGCTGGTAAAGCTGGTGGTATCAGGCAAGAATTTTGGGGGGCTGGGGGCTGTTTCCAGCTGACCTTAGCCTCTGGTGTCTAGGGGGTGCAGCAGGCAGGGGGATAGGCTCAGGGTGGGAATTTTTCTCATTATAGGCATGGGAATGAGAGTCTGAAGGGATGGATCCAGGGGCTGGACAGGAAAGGAAGTGGAGCCAGGGGAGGGGGTAAAGAATTCAGCCGAAAATGGAGAAGCATGGAAGGTGGCGGGGAGGACGCAGACCACTGCGTGGAGGGAGGGGGGCTTGGAACCGGGGTAAGGGGGTTGGCTAGTAGAGGCTGCTTACTTTTCCAGCTTTGCAGAGGACCCCCAAGGCCACGCTGGATGACAGCAGGACTTGGGCTGGAGAGGCATGCTGGGAGTTAAGAGCCAGAGTGGGGTGTGGGCGGGGCAGATGGTGGCAGGAGCCTTCCCTCCGCACCTAGCCTGTCTTCCCTGGGCCTCAGTCCCCATTTCCTCCTGGGCTGAGTGACTTCCTGTAGCACAGGACAGGGCTGTTGGGAGGCTGATGAGGGAGATCCCTTGTGCCCCCAAACAAACACTGACAGGCAGAATAAATAATGATCTCTCATGTTTGTGTGGCAAAGCTTAGCCATTTACAAAGGCTTTCACTTCCCCTATCCGTGCAATCTAGTTTTTGTTTTAGCAGAGGAACAAATGAGGGATTCAGATGCTCAAGGATCTATCTTCATGGGGGGGGGGGTTGCTTTGTCCCACATCGCATCCTGTGATGTCTGTAGACCACGTCTCTCTTGACCTTGATTTTGTTGCCATAGAAAAGGAAGGAAGTTTCCCTGACCCTTGACCCCTTTCATGGAGACACAGGGACTTGTCATGGGGAAGTAAGGGACCTGCAGGGAAGAGGGGATCCTGGGGATCCACTCCTGGGTTTGGGGTGATTCCCGATCCTGTGACTGAGACAGCAGAGCAACAGGACCAGCGTGGGGAGCCATGTGCCTCCTTTGGTGTTTTACTGGCCTAGAGGAAGAGGTTCTACAAGCTGGAGCTGGAGAGGGAGCGGGGGAGGCCCTGTGGGGAGTTGTGTCTGTGGCTTGTGAGGGCCTGTAAGTCTGTCCACTTGTGTCCCTTGATCCTGTGGCCAAGGGAGCCTTGTGAATGTGTCCGTGAAGTGGTCCCTGACATGTTCCTGAATCGGAGAGGTGTTTCCGCCCTGCACACACGTGTGCATGAGCCCGAGTGTGTCTGGGGAGGCACGCCTGCATCTGTTGGTCCCAAGCGCGCTGAGTGTGCATCTGTCCCTTGGCTGTGCAGGGCTCTGTGTCGAGGAGCGTGTGAGGACGTGTCCCCTCCGCATGGAGGCAGAAACTAGGTCAGCGTGTGGGCGGGAGGGAAGTTAGGGATCGATTCTCCAGCAGTAACAGGCGGAATGGGGAAAGATGGCAGGGGGGAGGAGGGAGAGGACACAGGGAAAGCTATCCTTGGGATCCTGGGAGCCCGCAGCCTTTTCCTGACAGCTGCACTGGGCAGAGGCCGGGGGGGCGGGGGGTGCGAAGGAAGAAGTGGAAGTAAGGGAGAGCCTTACCACACAGGGACTGGGAATGGGTGGAGAAAGGCAGAAGCCGACATGTTGCAGGTGTCCTGGCCTGGGGCTTGTGGGATGGGAGAGCCAGATATCTGGGTGTTTGGTCAAGAAAAATATCTCTTTATCCCTTGGAGAAAAGGCTGGTGTCCCTCTTGCCTGATACCACCAGACCTTCCACAGCAAGACTCCATGGCGACAGCCCTCCCTTCTCTTCCTTCACCTGGGGGCGAAGAGAAGCTGCAAGTAGGCCCTGAATAGCGCCTTGCCTGGGTGGGGAAGAGGTTGGGGGGCTGTCTGGTCAGATGTGAGGGCTAGATTTAACTAAGAAAAAGATGCAGAGCGTCTGTGTCCAGATACTGATGGGGGGGTCTTTGCTAGGGATCTAGGGAGGGGAAACCTCTATTATTTTTTTTTTCTTGTCCCTGGGGGAGGGTACAACCTCCCTCAGGAGGGTCAGGGCCTTCTGCCCAGGAACCCTGATGCAGGGGGAGTGTCTCCTATCCCATTGAGAGAGAATCCTTGCTCCTCTGGGCTCTAAGTCCCCCAACCAGGGAGACAGGGAGTTTGTTTCTCCCCTTCAGTGCTGGACACCCTTCAACCCACGTCTCTAAGCCCTCACTCCACAACCCTGCATGTCCCCGTGTGTACTGGGAGTGGGGAATCAGAATGACAGGGGCCCCGGATAGAGCAGGGGGCCCTCCCCAATGCCCGAGTCTTTCTGGGTAGGACATGTTCTCCCCTTCCCAGGGCCCCCTGCCGCCGCCTGGGCCCTGCCTCCACCTTCCTGCTTCTTCCTGCTTCCTCCTCCATCTGAGCTGTTGGGGCGGCAGCAGCACCTTCTCTCTCAACACCTTCCCCCTGGGGCCCAGCCAAGTACCACTCAGCCCGAGGCCAGCAGGCTCACAGCAGCACCAGAGCTGGCTCCTTGGCTCCTCCCCCCTCCTCTCCCCTCCCCTTCCCTCCCTCTCCCTCCCCTCCTCTCCACAGCATCCCTCTGGCTCCCTTTCTGGCTTCTGCATCCCAGGAGTCCACCAAGAGCCCCTGCCCTGTCTGTGGCCCACGCTGAGGCCTTTTAAGTCAGGGGCTCTGTTTCAGGCACCCCATCAGTCCAAACACTTAGGTGCTCCGGGTTACTCTGCGCCCATGCGGGTGTCAGCTTCATCCTTTGTGGGCTCTAAGTAGGTTCAGACCCCGGTAGCCATGGGGGGCTGCACTTCAGTCTAGTTCCTCATGGGGCTCCAGGATACTCCAAAGCCATGTGGGCTCTGTATTCATTAGTTCAAGCGCCTGTAGATGCCGTGTCCCCCTTGGCCCGGTGGAGTCCTTCTTAGTGTGGCCTGCTGTGGGCAACCTGACACTCTGGGCTGGGAGACCCATGTCAGCTTAGGTCCAGGTCAGCCCTGTATGGTTGCAATTCCATGCATACGGCTGGACACCATGGATAGACACCATCTCCATCAGCAGCCCAGACCCCTAGGGACCCCTGCAGGTTCTGTGTCCTTCTCAGCCAAGTGACCTTTATGGTATTCTAATTCCTTGCAGACCCTTGCTGCTCAATGGAAGTTTGAGGGCCAGCAGGCTTGGCATCACCTGGAACTTGCTGGAAATGCAGCATCTTAGGACCCATCCAGACCTTCTGACAGGGAAGCTTTGGGCATCACCGGACCACTAGGATTTGCAGAGCCAGTGCTGACTGGCAGCATGTCAGCCTCTGGCTGGTTTAGATCAAGGCAGAATCACACTGACCCAATGTCATGGGAGCTCTGAGACGCCAAAACCAATATGGCTGCCATATTAAAGAGCCCCCAGGGCCCCCAGAGGATTGAAGTGCTCTTCCTGGGACTCCAGAAACTTCTGCCTCCTGTGTCTCCCACCTTTCTCTTCTTCCTTCCCGAGGCCTAGCCTCTAACCAGTTCCCTTCTCCAAAATGAAATGCCTACATCCCTGCCCTGCATGCATCTCTGGTCCCCTCAGCACCACGGGAGCCCAAGCACAAAGGGCTTTTGTCATCCCCACTCTGAGCTTGGCTTTGGGTCCCCTCCCGACCCTCCCTCCCCACCAGCCGCCTGCCGACCTCAGGCCACCCCAGCTGGAGGCTGCTGTGGTAGTTTTCCACGCCTGCTGTTCTCTGCCTCATACACACGTTGCACAGATAGATCTAAAGTCTCTATCTATATATACTTCTCACTCCCCCACCCCCGGACGGCATGCGTCTCGTTTGCCAGGCTGTGGTCGTGCAGTCTGTCGCTCGTTAAGGCACTGTCTCAGATTTGCATGTTTAATATTTTATCCAGGAAGCGCTCCTGGCTGGGGCCCTGGGAGGTGGTGTGAAGCCGACAGAATGTCAGGCCCCGGAACGATGGCTCACGGGTGGTGGCGGTGGGACGAGTGTCTGGGGGACTAGAGAATGGTGACGCCAGTTCCTGGCTGCTTGTCTGGCTTTGGCATGGGGGTGGGACACATCTCAGAGATCAGCGCCCCCTCTCCACCTGCGCCAGGAGCCTTCCTTCCTTGGGGCACTCAGCCGGCCATTGGAAGGGTGAACTCCGATGTGAACTTGCTGTTTTAGGTTCCACGGCTCATCCAGGTCATTTCAGCGTCTGGGGATTTTCCAGTGGGAAGAAGCCATTTGGTTCCATGGAGAAGTGGCGAGTCAGCCCAGAGCCAGGGCGAACTGTGGAGGTGGACAGAGTGGATGGGAGGAGACAGGCAGGAGACCAGTGAGTCCGGCCAGTGCTGTGCGACCTTCTGGCGTCATTGAGCTCTCTGGGCTCTTATGAGTGACAGGGGAGGCCCATCAGCATCTTCACTCGCTCTCGGGCATGTCAGAGACCTGAGTTAGTGGAAAGCAGTAGAGGGTATTGAGGGCAATCTTTTCTGTTCCCAGATATTTGTAAAGAATTAAGAGGGCAGGAGGGGGAGAGGCAGGGAAAGATGAGGCTGTGCCCCAGGGGCAGATGGAAAAATCTGAAGATGGAAGGCAGGGGGAGGGGAGCACAGACAGACACAGGCCTTTCATTCTGACCCTTGAGAGGCATGAAATGCCTGATTGTGCCTGTGTCCAGAAGTTCTGTGGGGCCTGGAGGTCGGGAGGAGAAGGGAGAACCTGCTCCATCCCCCAACCCTTGGGAACAAGATCCCCACACATTCTGCTGTAGTCTGGCAAGGCTCCTACAGAAAGGCCTTCTTAGAGAGGGCAGGATGGGGTCTGGCCCTGGCTCTGCTCCCCATCCCCCTCCACTATCCCAGCCCTGGAGGTTTATCAGTGCAGGAAGGACTTAGCCCTGGTAGGGGCCAGGAAGGGGTGGGAGGGGGAGGGTGTGTGTGTGTGATGAGCTCTCAGCCTACCCCTGGGCCAACCTCCTGCCCTAGAGCTTCCTGCCCCACACTGTTGCCGTTACTCTGCCCCCAGGTACCAAATTGGGAAGTTCTTCTGGGTGTCTTGCCTCAGTTCCTTCTGTTGCCGCTTCAGTGCAAAGACTCTGTTCTGCCACCTTGGGAGATGAGGGTCCCTCGTGTCCTGGGGTTTGCTGCGTCCTCCACCCAAGAAAAGGCATCATGGTTTGATACAGAAGCCTGGAAGCCTGGTCTGCTTCTCTGGTCCATTGCTCTGCCCACACAAACACATAGAGGGCTTGGCCTCTCTGTCAAGTGATACCCCACCATCTGCCTGAGAGGAAGGAGCTGGAGACGAAGCTTTCAGGGCCTCCAAACAGCCACAACGGACTCTACGAAGCCATGCATCAAAGCGCAGACATAGTACATGCTGGGGGGCGCTCTGCTCCTCACAGTGCCCCCAATCCAGGTCAGTGGTTTGCAAAAGCCCTTTATACCTGGGGACTTTTTGTCCAAAGCATATCATGAGAAGCAGAGAGAAACAAAACCAGGGAGAGTCCGACTGCTGTGATGGAACCACCCATGGGGAGCTGGGGAGGCCTGTCTGCTCTGCACCTCCTACCTCTTGGAAGCTTCTCCTGCCCCTCCCGCCGCCCCCTAGGGGCTTCTGAAAGGCCCCGCAGGACTCCCAGTGCTTGGCAAAGCACAGCTAGAAAAACACTCATCTGCAAAATCTCAGTTGCTTAACTCTTGGAAGCTGCCAATCAAAAGGCATGGGGGCCGGCAGAGATAGGAGTGTGACAGTCCCACAGGTGACAACTTGATGACAAGGGGAGAAGAGGCAGAATGATGCTAAAAAGCAGACATGCAAACCTGAAGGGCTCAAGGCCAGGGCCATTTAGTTTGGGGGTGACCTTGAATGCTCCTCAAGAATCTCAGGGAGCTGGACTGAGTAACAGCACTGGCTCAGCGTGGGGGCTTGGGGTGTCAAGGGAGGGTCCTGTTTGGCGGAAAGGAATGAGAAGCAAAATTGGAGAAAGACTGCCCTCTATGATGGTTCAAGTACAAAAACATGGAACAAGCTGGGGCCTGGAAGGTGAACTCTAAGCTCCCTTGAATGCGTAAACTCATCCAAGGGGTGCAAGACCTCAGGGTTTTGAGCAGTGGTTCTCAGCTGCTGGGGTGATTTTGGTCACCCCCACCCACCCCAGGGGACATTTGGCAATGTCTGGAGACACTTTTGATTGTCAACTGGGGGCAGGGGTGGTTCTGGCTTCTAACGGATTGAGAGTGACCAGGAATGCTGCTGAACATCTTGGGAGGCACAGGAAAATCCCCTTCAACAAGGAAGTCCAGCTCCAAATGTCCAGATGCTGCGTTGAGAAGTCTTGGTCTAGATGTTAGTTGATGCCGAGGTCTTTGCTGGGTCTATTCATTTCCCCACTAGAATATGTTCCCGTAAGTTAGAAATAATGAGTCTTCTACATGCCTACAGCATCTGCCTCTGCACCCAGTAGGTACTTTACAGGTGTTTGTCAGATGAATGCATGAATGAACAGCTCACCTGGACAGGGTGGGCAGCCCTATCCTTTGAGTCCAGAGCCCAGTTTGTCCTTCAGAAGGTGCCTGCTACTTCTTCAGTTTAGTTCATAGACCCTGCAAGGGATCCTGACCCTGGGCAACCCTGGGAGAAAGCTGGGGAGGGCTCACCCAAAAGTGCTTGAGCTGTTGACTCAAAAAGAACAGATGCTCATTCGAAAATGAAATTTGCATATCATTTGCATATCACTTTGAATATCATTTGCATGTTGCTCCTTTAAAGTCAAAAAGGCACAGATCTCCCGCCCTGTCCTGCCTTTCCAGCTTTGCAGAGGCCTCTGTCTGCCCCGCCTCACTTTCTTTGCACACTCTCTGGGGAACACCTACCTGTTGGGCTCACATTTGCTTAGGTTCCCTCTGGGGCCCAGCACAAAAAAACTTAGGAAATTTGCAATGTGAGATGCAAAAAAAAAAAAAAAAAAAGGTCAGGCCCCTTGCATTCTGCCCCAACCTTATGGTCAAGGTTGTGGCCTTTGGTGTCCCTCGTGCTTGGATTTCAACCTGGCTGCTGCCATTTCACAAGCTGTGTGATCTTGAGCAAGATTATTTAATCTCTCTGCCCCTCCGTCCCTCCATCTGTGGAATGGGGCCAATAATATTCACCTCATAGATTCATGGTAACGATTCAACAGGAAAACCCATCAAAGTGCCAGGCATTTGGTAGACACTCAGATCTGGCAACTGCTGTGCTTGCTGTTAACGTCTGGTTTCTTTGAAGTCGCTGTCATCAAGGAGGAGTTTCTCCTCTGAAGTTCTGGCTCTGCAGCCAGTCCCCTCTCTGATCTCTTGCCTTCTTGCAACTCTCTCTTCTCTTGGCTTTGAGTTGCCACTGGCTTCCGGATTTCCACCCTGCTGGCCTCTCCTTTGTCTGATTCCTTCTCTTCCGTCCTACCTTTAAAGTTCAGAGGATCCCAGAGCCTGGTCCAGGACCCCTCATCTTTTCTCCCTGAGTGTCCCTGGTTTTACCCATAAGCCCCACGCCAGGGACCCTCAGTGATCTCTTTAGCCTGGAGACTAATAGTCAACATCTACCTGATACCTCCCAATGTCTAAAAGGCATTTCAAGATCCACATCGTGATTTCTCGTCCTTCTCCTCTCCCAGGCTTCCCTACTTCCAGTCAATGGTATTGTCTTCTACCGAATTGCCCCAAACCCAGAATAAGCCTTTGATTTCTCCCTCCCTCAACCCCTGTGTTAGTTAGTTATGTACTGCTGTGTAACAGATGACTTCCCAAAACGTAGAGGCTTAAAATAATAAGCATTTAATTATCTCACACAATATATGCTTTTTTGGGGCCAGGGATCCGGAAGTGACTTAGCAGGGCTTCCGAGTCTCTCATGAGGCTGCCGTCAAGATGCCAGTGGGGGTTGTAGACATTTAGAAGGCTTGCCTGAGCTGGAAGATCTGCTTCCAGAGGGGCTCATTCACAAGGCTGTGGAGTTCGTGCTGACGGTTGGCAGGAAGCCCACGTTCCTTGTCACGTGGACGTTATAGAGCTCCTGAGTGTCCTTATAACATGGCGGCTGGCTTCCTCTGGAGTGAGTGATCTGAGAGAGAGAGAGCGAGCAAAGAGGAAGCCACAATGTCTTTTCTGATCTTGTGTCCAAAGTCACACACTGTTAATTCTGCTGTAGTCTCTTTGTTAGAATGAGTCACTAAGGCCAGCCTAAGAATTTATGGATGTCTTTTAAAACCACCATCGAAATATGTCTTGAATTATCTACTTCTCTTCATCTCCACAGGACCCCATCCCAGACCTACTCACACTCATCGCCCGCCTCCGCTGTGGCAATGGCCTCCTGACTGACGCTCTTGCTCCCGGCCCATCCACAGTCCCTTCTCCGCAAAGCAGCCAGGTGGGCAGTGGGACAGTGTAAGTCACATGTGGGGGTCCCTTGTTAATGGGGACGAATTGTATCCCCTTTCCCTTTTCAGGGCTCACTCAAACGGTAGTGAAGAAGGAGGGAAGGCATAAATCCACAAGGACAGGGTAAAGGATATCTTAGCCGACAGAGAATTTCAGCAAAATCATGGTTGCTTTGAAAAGGGTTGAGGAAGAGTCACAGATGTAGCGACCAGGACAGAAGGAGACAGAAGATGAGAGGGAAAGGGAATCCTGAGGCCCCAGGTTGCACAGAAGGGCAGAGGTGGAAGAACCGTTGGCTCCCTCCACCTCTGCGCTGCACAGAAAGGCAGAAACAAGGTTCCCACATCCAGACAGAACACCAGAAGTTTCTTAGCTGGAGAAACACTAGGCTTCAAAGAAAAATTCCCTATACTAACATTTGGAGTGTTCCCGGGGAAACAGCTGGTTCTTTGCCCAATCGCTAAAAAGCAAAATAACCAGTTAAAAAAAAAAAAAAAAAAAGGGTCTCACTCGTGCCGATGCAATTTCCAGTTTGTTTTTTAGGGCTCTTGGCCTTAAATACACATGGCTGAGCAAGGGTCATCTGGCAAATGAAGAAAACTCCTCCGGGAAGCAGACACCAAGTGGTTAGAAAGTGCATGAGATTTCCCCAGATTTTCCGGACACAGTGTCTGTGGAGAACACACAGAAGAGGGAGCAGGAGTCAACAGGGAAAGTTCTCAGACGGCCATGCGGGACTGGCATGCAGAAAGAAGAGAGGGAAGGAAGGAGGACTGGGGCGAGGGGGTTTCAGCACGTGGTATGGAGGCGTCCCAGCCAGAGCTTCAGAACGGAGACTGCCCACTGGAGGAGCCTGCTGGGCAGAGCCCCCTCGGGGCTCATCCCTCCATCGTGCTCAGTAATTGGCTGGAGTTGCCTGAGGAAAGTGGGTCCTCACTTCAGTTCAAGGCTGCATTTCATCCTGAAGTCTTTGCAGCCAAAGTTCGTCAGTTGACAGCACTCCTCGTGGCAGATGCTCCCTTGGAGTGAGAGCAGTGGGGTGCGTTTCCATGGTGCTCCTCTCCGCCATGAAAGAGAAAGACAAAGTGAAAAAGAAAAAGGAAAGCTGAAGAAAGAAAAAAATGAAACCAACCAACCAACCAACCAACCAATCAACCAAGGGGCTCCTGGCTGGCTCAGTGAGAAGAGCATGTGACTCTTGATCTTAAGGTTGTGAGTTCAAGCCCCACATTGGGTATAGAGATTACTTAAGTAAGTTTAAAAAAACATTTAAAAGAAAACCCAAACCAGTTTAAACATACCCCCCAATAATTAATATCTTCTAGTAGTTATTAAAAAAAAGAATAGGAGGGGCGCCTGGGTGGCTCAGCCGCTGCCTTCGGCTCAGGTCATGATCTCAGGGTCCTGGAATCGAGCCCCGCATCGGGCTCTCTGCTCCGCAGGGAGCCTGCTTCCCTCTCTCTCTCTCTCTCTGCCTGCCTCTCTGCCTACTTGTGATCTCTGTCTGTCAAATAAATAAATAAAATCTTAAAAAAAAAAAAAAAAAAGAATAGGAGATGCCAGGGTGGCTCAGTCATTAAGTGTCTGCCTTTCTCTAGTCATGATTTCAGGGACCTGGGATTAAGCCCCACATCGGGCTCCCTGCTCGGCAGAGAAGCCTGCTTCTCCCTCTCCCACTCCCTCTACTTGTGTTCCCTCTCTTGCAGTTTCTGTCTCTGTGTCAAATAAATAAAATAAAATAAAATAAAATAAAATAAAATAAAATAAAATAAAAGAATAGAATGCAGTTTTAAAAAAAGCCATAGAAAATAAGAAAGTCTTCTTGGAAATTAAATATATAGTAGAGCGTGGGAAAGGTAAAACAAAAATAGTCATTCAGAGAGTAGCACAAAAAGACAAAAAGATGAAATTTCTTGAGCACCGATTATACATTGTTCTAATTCTGATGAAAAGCTTCAGACAAAATTGACAAAGCCCTCGCTCTTAAGGGTTTCCCAAGAAGAGAAATATGTGGGTGGACCAGTCTGGGAGGCACAACATTTGACTAAAAGGAGTTCCAGAAAGACAAGACAGCAACGAAGAGGACAGAAAATTGACAAAAAATTAATACAAGAAATTTTACTGGGTTGAGGAGCACGCATCTCCAAAATAAATTATCTGAACTTCGGCCCAAGATGGAGTAATGGGGAATGGATTTACCCTCCTACCTGAGACAACTCACAAACCAAACAGGCAGCAGTGAGGTTTGGACTTCGGCAATCAGGCTGCCAAGGACTGCGATCCCTGAGAGAAGAGAAACACAGCTGAAAATTCTACAGTTGTCCATTGTACAAGGAGCTATAATTCAGCAGAGTCTGGTGTTTCAACTGGAGTTTTAGGGAATTTATACAGTTGTACAACCAAGATGGTAGACTTAAACCCAACACCATCAATAATCACAATCCATCTACATGGTCTAGACAACTCAATTAAAAGGTAGATGAAGGGGCACCTGGGTGGCCTGATCAGTGGATTAAGCCTCTGCCTTCGGCTCAGGTTATGATCTCAGGATCGTGGGATCGAGCCCCACATTGGGCTCTCTGCTCAGCAGGAAGCCTGCTTCCTCCTCTCTCTCTGCCTGCCTCTCTGCCTACTTGTGATCTCTCTTTGTCAAATAAATAAATAAATAATCTTTAAAAAAAAAAGGCAGATAAAAAAGGATGACCCAACTATATACTGTTTACAGGAAGCCCACTTTATTATTTACTTATTTATTTAATTTAAACGCAATTAGCCAATGTATAGTGCATGCTTAGTTTCAGATGTAGTGTTCAATAATTTATCAGTTGCCCATAACATCCAGTGCTCACCATATCATGTGCCCTCCTTGATGCCCATCCCCCGCCCACCTGGGAACCCACTTCAAGAACAAAGATACAAGTAGGTGAAAGTAAAAAATACACTGTGCTAACACCAATCAAAAGGAAGCTGGAGTGGCTACATTAACACAAGATATGCCCCACGGACGCTAATAGAAAAGTCTATGTTGGGGCGTGCCAGGGTGGCTCAGTGGGTTAAGTGTCTGCCTTCAGCTCAGGTCATGATCTCGGAGTTCTGGGATCTCGGAGTGCTGGGCTCTGTGCTCAGCAGGGAGCCTGCTCCTCCCTCCCCTTCTCCCTCTGTCCCTCCCTCCCACTCGTGCTGTCTCTCTTGAATAAATAAAATCTTTGAAAAACAGTAAGTAAAATCTATGATAATATCCGACAAAATTGGTGATAGAGCGAAGATTGCAACCAAAGGATGAAGAGGGCCATTTCATTATAAGAGGGTCATTTCCACAAGAGGCCATAATTCTAAAGGTTTATTCATCTAGCAACAAAGCTTCAAACTACGTAAAACTGATGAAACTGTAAGGAGAAATAGACATTTTCTCAAGTATAGTCAGAGATTTTAATGCTCCCCCCAATAACTGATAAAATAAGCAGACAGAAAATCAGTAAGAATATAGAAGATTTCACCAATACTATTAACTGATTTAGAATATTTTTTAAAAATATTTTATTTATTTATTTGACAGATAGAGATCACAAGTAGGCAGAGAAGCAGGCAGAGAGAGAGGAAGGGAAGCAGGCCCCATGCTGAGCAGAGAGCCTAATGTGGGACTCCATCCCAGGACCCTGAGATCATGACCTGAGCCGAAGGCAGCGGCTTAACCCACTGAGCCACCCAGGTGCCCTGATTTAGAATTCATATTTGTATTATATGTATTTTTCCACATACATTGGTATATTGTGTGAATAGCAGTGATTATACCTTCCTTTTTAATTCTTGTAGAATTTTCTAGTACAGTGTTACAAAAGGGGGATAGAGACATCCTTGTCTTGTTTCCTATCTCAGAGGAATGCTTCTGATATTTTGGCATTTATCAGATTAAGGAAATTTTCTTCTCTTCTTACTTTGCTAAGAGTTTTCTTTTTTAAAAAATCATGACTGGGTGTTGAATTTTTTCAAATTCTTCTTCTGCCTCTGTTGAGATAATCATATGGGTTTTGCATGTTATTCTGGTAAGGAGATGAACAACATTGGTTTCTAATAATAAATCAATCTTGCATTCCTAGAATAAACCCAACTGGTAGTTACGTATTATTCTTTTTATATTTTACTGTATTAGATGTGCTAATATTTTGTTTAGATTTTTTCCCATTTCTGCTCATGAGAAAGACGGACCTATAATTTTCTTTTCTTTGTAATATCTCTATGACATTTCCTTTTTTTTTTTTTTTAAAGTATTTTATTTATTTATTTGACAGAGAGAGACTCAGCAAGAGAAGGAACACAAGCAGGGGGCGTGGGAGAGGGAGAAGCAGGCTTTCCACTGAGCAGGGAGCCTGATGCAGGGCTTGATCCCAGGACCCTGGGATCATGACCTGAGCTGAAGGCAGACGCTTAACGACTGAGCCACCAGGTACCCCTCCCTATGACATGTCAAAGTCAAGGTCACAGGGGCACCTGGGTGGCTCAGTCGTTAGGTGTCTGCCTTTGGCTCAGGTCATGGTCCTGGGGTCCTGGGATCGAACCCCACATTGGGCTCCCTTGCTCAACGGGGAGTCTGCTTCTCCCTCTCCCTCTGCCTGCTTCTCCCTCTGCTTGTGCTGTCAAATAAATAAAATATTAAAAAAAAAAACCAACAAAGAAAACAAAGTCAAGGTTACACTGCCCTTGTAGGTGAATTGAGAAGTTCTTCTTCTCTTTCTAATCGTGGAAGAATTTGTAGTTGTAAGTTTTATTTCGCTTCCTTAAACATTTAGAAGAATTCGCTGGCGAAGCCATCTGGGCCTGGAGCTTAATTTGTGACTAGGCTTTCAATTACTGATTAAATTTTCTTAATGGCTATGGGACTAGTCGGATTTTTTATTTGTTCTTGTTTCAGTTTTCATAAGCTGTGCTTTTTAAAGAAGTTTCCCACTTCTAAATTTTCAAAATTAGTAGCATATAGTAATTAATAACATTTTACTATTACTTTATTTTTTTATTTTTATTTTTTTTAAAGATTTTATTTATTTATTTGTCCGAGAGAGAGCGAGTGAGAGCAAGCACAGGCAGACAGAGTGGCAGGCAGAGTCAGAGGGAGAAGCAGGCTCCCTGCAGAGCAAGGAGCCCGATGTGGGACTCGATCCCATGATGCTGGGATGATGACCCGAGCTGAAGGCAGCTGCCTAACCAACTGAGCCACCCAGGCGTCCTACTGTTACTTTTAAAAAAAGATTTTATTTATTGATTTAAGAGAGAGACAGCCCTTACTATTATCTTTCAGAAACTTTTATTTAGGGATGCTTGGGTGGCTTAGTTGCTTGGGCTTCTGCCTTTGGCTCAGGTCATGATCCTGGGGTCCTGGGATCAAGCCCTCATTGAGCTCTCTGCTCAGCTGGAAGCCTGCTTCTTCCTCTCCCACTCCCCCTGCTTGTGTTCCCTCTCTTGCTGTGTCTCTCTGTCAAATAAATAAATAAAATCTTTTAAAAAATAAAAATAAATAAAAACTTCTTTTTAAATTAATTAATTAATTAATTAATTAATTTTTTAAAGAATTTATTTATTTATTTGACAAACAGAGATCACAAGTAGGCAGAGAAGCAGACAGAGAGAGGAGGAAGCAGGCTCCCTGCTGAGTAGAGAGCCCGATGAGGGGCTCGATCCCAGGACCCTGGGATCATGACCTGAGCCAAAGGCAGAGGTTTTAACCCACCGAGCCACCCAGGCACCCCTAAATAAAAACTTCTATTTAAAAATTCTTTTTAAAGATTTTTAAAAATTTATTTGTCAGAGAGAGAGACATAGCACACCAGGGGGAGCGGCAGGCAGAGGGAGAAGCAGGCTCCCTGCTGAGCCAGGAGCCCCATGTGGGGCTCAAATCATGACCTGAGCCAAAGGCAGACGCTTAACCTTAATGGGCTGAGCCACCCAGGTGTCCCTAAAAACTTTTAAATGGAGGTATAACACGCACAAAGTGAAGTGGAGACAGTAATTTAATCAGTAATTGATGTTTTTTTTTCCATAGATATGTGGTGTAACCACTCCTATACCCAGATAGAAAACATTTCAAATCCCCAGGGGCCCTCTTCACGTATAGCCATGTTTCTGATTTTTTAAAAAAGATTTATTTATTTATTGGACAGACAGAGATCGCAAGTAGGCAGAGAGGCAGGCAGAGAGAGAGGAGAAAGCAGGCTTCCCGCAGAGGAGAGAGCCCGATGCGGAACTCGATCCCAGGACCCTGGGATCATGACTAGAGCCAAAGGCAGAGGCTTTAACCCACTGAGCCACCCAGAAGCCCCAACCATGTTTCTGATTTTTATTACTATAGATTCGTCTCTTTTGGGGGGGCCTATTATTAAACTTCATATTAATGGAATTATATGGTCAGTAGGTGGTGGTGGTGGTGGTGATGGCGGTGGTGGTAGTGGTGGTGTTTTGGTAATCTCTCTACCCAACGTGGGGCTCGAACTCACAACCCTGAGATCAAGAGGTGCATGCTTTTCCCACTGAGCCAGCCAGGCGCCCCTGGTCCATACTCTTTTGTGTCTGGTTTCACTCAACGTTATCTCTGTGAGATGCAACCACATTGTCATAGTAGCAGTAATTCATTCATTTTTATGCATAGAATGCCATTGTATGACTCTAACACAATTTAGCTCTTCCACTATTGATGGTTGTTCCTGTTTTGGGCTGTACTTTTTTTTTTTTTTTTTTTTTTGAGAATAAACATTCATATTTCTTGTCTAGGTACCTAAGAGTTGTCCTAGATCATAAGATAGACTGTCTATCTTGCATAGACACTGCCGAATAGTTCTCCAGAGCGATTATGCCGATTTACACCCTTCATAAATTCTCTGTTTTTAAAATGTAAGCCATACTTGTAGATGCGCCGTGGTATCTCTTTGTGGTTATAATTTTCATCGTCCTGATGCTTAGTGATTCAAACACTTTCTCGTAAGTGTATTCCTTTGTATTCACCCATTTGTAATTGCTGGATGTTTGGAATCCTCTTTTGGGAAGTCGTTTCCAATGTTTTGCTTATTTTAAAAAACTTGGGTTGCATGATTTTTTAAAATTAATTAAGTAGGAGTTTTTTTAATGTATTCTGTGGTTTGCTTTTTCAACTTTCTTTTTTTTTTTAGTTAAGTTTTTAAATTTTAATTCCAGTTAGTTAATGCACCGTGTTATATTAGCTTCAGGTGTGCAATACAGTGAGTGAGTGATTCAACACTTCCATACACCACCCGTACTCATCGTTGACGAATGTATTCCTTAATCCTCATCTGTTTTATCATCCTCCATTCCTCTCCCCTCCGGTAACCTTCAGTTTGTTCTCTTTTTTTGTTTTGTTTTGTTTCTCTTTTTTTTTTTAAGATTTTATTTATTTATTGGACAGAGAGAGAGAGATCACAAGTAGGCAGAGCAGCAGGCAGAGAGAGGAGGGGGGAAGCAGGTTCCCTGCTGAGCAGAGACCCTGATACAGGACTCGATCCCAGGACCCTGAGATCATGACCTGAGCCGGAGCCAGAGGCTTAACCCACTGAGCCACCCAGGTGCCCCTTTATCAACTTTATAGTGTCTTTGGATGAACAGAGTTTCATAATTTTGATAAGTCAGATACATTAATCCTTTATGTTTAGCGCTTACTGTATCCTGATTAAGACATCTTCGTCTACTCCAAGGCCATGAAAATACCCATGATTTTTTTTTTTTCTGTAAGCTTTATTGCTTTTATTTTTCCCACTTAAGTCTACGATCCATCTCAAATGGATTTTGGAGGTATGTTTGAGATAAGAGCAAGTGTACACAAACATGGGGAGCAGCAGGCAGAGGAGAGACAGGCTCCCCACGGAGCAGAGATGGGATGCAGGGGCAGAGGCTTAACCCACAGAACCACCCGGGGCCCCTTCATTCCTATATCTTTTGTGTCTCTTCAAGTCTTTTTTTTTTTTTTTAAGATTTTATTTATTTATTTGACAGACAGAGATCACAAGTAGGCAGAGAGGCAGGCAGAGAGAGAGGAGGAAGCAGGTTCCCCGCTGAGCAGAGAGCCCCATGCGGGGCTCGATTCCAGGACTCTGGGATCATGACCTGAGCTGAAGGCAGAGGCTTTAACCCACTGAGCCACCCAGGCACCCCTCTTCAAGTCTTTTGCCTTTTAAAAAAATTGGATTGCTTGTGGTTCTGTTACTGGATTATAAGTTATTTACTCATTCTTTATATAAGTTCTGTATCAGGTACATGTATTACGATTATTTTCTCTCACTTGGTAGTTTACTTTTTCATTTTGTAAGGGTATTATTTGATGTGCAGAATTTTTTTTATATTAATTAGGCCCACTTTATAATTTTTTTTTCTTTTATGGCTAGTACTTTTTTTATCCTAAGATATTTTTGCCTACCCCAAGGCTGCAAGGATATTTGTGTCTAATATAGGGGGAAAACACTTGATATTGCAGTGCTAAATATGAGGTCAACTTACAAGTTTTTATTTTTTAAAAGAGAGAGATGGGGGGAAGGGGCAGAGGGAGAGAGAGAATCTTATGCTGGGCATGGAGCCCAGTGTGGGACTGGATTTCATGACCCCGAAATCATGACCTGAGCTGGAATCAAGAGTCCAACAATTAACCGACTGAGCCATCCAGGCATCCCAACTGTAAAGTTTCTTTGAGAGGTCCTTTATCAAATTGAGGAAATTCCTTTTTATTCTAGTTTTCTGTCTTAAAAATCATGAATAGGTATTTAATTTTATCAAAAGCTTTTCCTGTATCTATTAAAATGGTCAGATAGTTTGTCTACTTAATTTTGCTAATGTGCATAGTTACATTGGTTGATTTTGGAACATTAAGTCAACCTTCATTGCTGGACAAAACTGCATCTGGTCTTTACTATGAATTGCCTTTTAAAAAATTACTAAATATGATTTGGCATTTTTGTGTTGGATTTTGCATCTATGTTCATGAGAGATACTGGCTGTAATTCTCCTTTCTTGTGATATCCTTGCCAGGTTTTGGTATCAAGGTTAGTCAAGTCTCATAAAATGAGTTGGAAAATGTTCTTTTTTTTTCTCTATTTGCTGAATTTGTGTAAGATGGTATTATTTCTTCCTTAAACGTTTGGAAGAATTCCCCAATGAAGCCGTCTGGGCCTGGAGCTTTTTTTGTAGGAGATTTTAAAGATTCAATTTCTTTTAACAGATATGTAGGCCTATTGTGATCTCAAAAAATCAGAATATTTTTATGGCATTTTTGGATGTTCCTGTGACATTTTTGGTGAGTTGTGTTTTTTAAAGGAATTTCTCATGTTATCTAAAACTTCAAATGTTGACATGAAGTTCTTTGTAATACCCTCTTATTATCTTTTTTAGCATCTATAGGATCTGTAGTAATGCTTCCATTTGTATTCCTAATAGTAGTTATATGTTTTCTCTCTCTCATCTTTCTTGCTACATTTTTTAAAAAAAGATTTTATTTATTTATTTGACAGACAGAGATCACAAGTAGGCAGAGAGGCAGGCAGAGAGAGAGAGGGAAGCAGGCTGCCTGCCAAGCAGAGAGCCCGATATGGGGTTCGATCCCAGGACCCTGAGACCATGACCTGAGCCGAAGGCAGAGGCCTAACCCACTGAGCCACCCAGGTGCCCCTCTTGCTACATTTTTAAATCAATTTTAGTGGTCTTTGCAAAGAACCAATTTTTGGCTTTGTGGATTTTATTGAACATTTGTTGAACATTTGTTGTTGAACATTTATTGAACATCTTTGGTCCTCATCTTCTCAGTTGTGTGCTTCTGTCTAGTGACACTCAGAAGCCTGGATGCAGGCACACTGAAAGAGTTGGATTAATTAATTTTTTAAAAGATTTTATTTATTTATTTATTTATTTGAGAGGTAGAGAGAAAGAGGATGAACAGGGGGACGAGCAGAGGGAGAGAGAGAAATAGACTCCCTGATAAGCAGGAGCTGTATGAAGTGCTCCATCCCAGGACCCAGAGATCAGGACTTGAACTGAAAGGCAGATGCTTAACCAACTGAACCACCCAGGCACTCGTGGATTAATTAATTTTTAAGATATTATTTAAAAAATAATTATGCCTTGGGTGCCTGGCTGACTCAGTCAGTTAAGCATCTGCTCAGGTCATGATCCAAGGGTCCTGGGATTGAGTCCAACACCAGACTCCCTGCTCAGCAGGGACCCTGTTTCTCCCTCTCCCTCTGCTGCTCCCCCTGCTGTGCTCTCTCTCTGTCAAATAAATAAATAAAATCTTAAAAAAATATAACAATACCTCTCCTTACCACAAAAGCAAAGGTTTTATTTTGTTTTATTTAATGCTATGCCTCCAGCCTAGAACAGTGATTAGTCAGGATAGGAACTTAATAAATATTTGTTGATTGAATGATTCAGTGCTCTTTGGAAAAATTCAAATAATAAAGCTCATGTGCAGGGTAAAAATTGCATTCCCAGGGCCCCTAGGTGGCTTAGTCGTTAAGCATCTGCCTTTGGTTCAAGTCATGATCTCAGAGTCTTGGGATGGAACCCCACGTCCGGCTCCTTGTTCAGAGGGAGGCCTGCTTTTCTCTCTCCCTCTGCCGCTCCCCCTGCCTGTTCTCACTCTCTCTCTCTGTCAAATAAATAAATAAAATCTTTAAAAAAACCTCAACAACGATCATTTAAAAATTGCATTCCCTTGGCCTCCATCATTACTCCCTTAGGGATTAAGACTAAAAGTATGTGCATATGTGTCCTTCCAAACCTATTTATGTGCATAGACATATATTTTATTTTTTTTTTAAGATTTTTATTTATTTATTTGACAGACAGAGATCACAAGTAGGCAGAGAGGGGCAGAGAGAGAGGAAGGGAAGCAGGCTCCCTGCTGAGCAGAAAACCCGAAGTGGAGCATGATCCCAGCACCTGGGATCATGACCTGAGCCAAAGGCAGAGGCTTTAACCCACTGAGCCACCCGGGCATATAAAATATATGCCCCACAGATAAAATATATGTCTCCCTATGTCTAGGGAGACATATATTTTAAAATACAAAATAGAAAAGGGGCACCTGGCTGGTTCAGTTGGTAGAACATATGACTCTTAATCTCAGGGTCGTGAGTTCAAAACCCACATTGGGCCTACTTAAAACTAAAAACAAAACAAAACAGACTAACATTTATATATAGTTCTGAAATTTTTTTCACTTCAACAACAGTTGAGTAAATATTTTTAAGGATAGATTAAATATTACAGTTGCTTTGGTTTGCAAAGGACAGAAATAAAACTCAAACCAGCTTTAGTGAAGAAAAAAGGCAGGACGTCTTTATTGTCTCACATAACTAAATTCCTAGAGGCAGTTGACCTTAGGCCTAGCTAGGTCCCAGTGCCCAGACTTTGTCTTCATAAATCTTTCACCAGTACATGACTTTGATTTCCTTTGTTTTGGCTTTATTCTCAGATCAGCTCCTCCATGTGAAGTCAAGATAGCCATAGCAATTCCAGAACTCTCCACAAACTCTTCCTAGGGACTGGAAAAGTCACAGTGTGGTCTCTAATTTGACCCTCATTTAGATCACACACCCTGCCTTAAATCCGTTTGCTTGAGGGAGGATAGAATACCCCGAATGGTCAAGCTTATGTCTCGTGCCTCATCCTGGAACTGGGAGGCAGACCAGACCCATCAAACCACATGCCCTAGAAGTAGGCGAGGAGTGGTTCTCCAGGGGATATGGGTTGGGGGACAACGGTTGCTAGAAGAAAGGATAATGGATAATGGGGATAGCACTTAACCTCAGCTATGTCTTCAATTTTGCAAATACTCCCCATCTTGCATTCAGTTTTTAACTCTGTGGTGCTTTCACTATAACCAAATCTGTTGCTATTTTTTCTTTGTGGTTTATGACTTTCATGTCTTATAAAAAGTCCTTCCCATCCCTAAATTATAAAGAGTGTCCTTGTATATTTCTTTCGAATGCTTTCTTTTCTTTTTTCTTTTTTTAAAATTTACTTGACAGAGAGAGAGATCACAAGCAGGCAGAGTGGCAGGTGGAGGGAGAGAGGGGGAAGCAGGCTCCTCACTGAGCAGAGAGCCCGATGCGGGGCTCGATCCCAGGACCCCAGGATCATGACCCGAGCCGAAGGCAGACGCTTAACTGACTGAGCCAGTGGCTCCTTTTCTTTTTCTTTTTAAGTAAACTCTACACACAACGTGGAGCTTGAACTCACAACCCTGAGGTCCAGAGTCTCAGGCTCCACCAACTGAACCAGCTAGGCACCCCTTTCTTTCATGTGTTTTATAGTTTAACTCTTTGTACCAAGATATTTAACCCATCTCGAATTCACTTTTATATATGGATTTAACTTAAGTATTTCTTTTCCATAGATAGCCACTTGTTCCAGCACTGTGTCCCTTCCTTGCTGTTTTTATCGTGTGCTAAATTCCTCTGTGGTGGGAGGTGGAGACCGATATCTTAGAAAGTAAAACTGAATGAGAGCGTGAGGGGGAGAAGAGGATCCAGGGTGACCACTTTTTCTGTTTGAGCGGTTTGGCAGAACTGTGAAGCAGGAGGAGGAGCAGGAATAGGGATGGGGAGCTTGGAGAGGGAGGAAGTAGGGGTAGGTCAGTCTAGGGCATGTTGACCTTGAGGAGTTCCTGGACATCAAGGACATATTTAATAGAGATATATGATAAACATTTTTATTACAACATTCACTATATGAAAAAGGGTTTTATACTGTTTCTGGGATATTTGTTATCTGTTAGCTTATTGATTTTCTTGATCATTTTACAAATGTTTGTGAAGCACCTACTTTGTGTGAAGACAAGTCCTAGTCTTACTATAATACCTACTATTTTGTGGTATGTTTGTATTAGTGATAATGCAAGCAATTCCAACTCAGCCCATTTTCCTTATTTATCATTGTTTTTCTCTTGGTACTCATTTACCCTTCTAGATGAATTTTAGAATTATCTTTTCTAGTTTCAGTTAAAAAATTCTATTGGAATTTCAAACTCAATTTGCATTGGACGTATAGAGTAATTTTGAGGAAATTGACAGCCTTACCGAAGTATTCTTCTGTTGTGAGAAAATGACATGTATCTCTCTATTTACTCAAGTCTTCTGCTATGTCCCTGGTAAAATTTATTCCTATGTATTTCATAGTTGTAATTGCTGTTATGAATAAAATCATTTTTAAACATTTTAAAATTGGTTTTTCATGGTTAAAAAGAAAACAATTGATCTTTCTGTATTTTTCTTTTAACTGGCCATTTTACCGAACTTGCTGATAAGATTTATAAGGTTTCAGTGGAATCTTTGACTTTTCTAAGTAGATAATAATATAATCTTCATGTAGAGATGATTTTGCTTTTTCCCAAAATCTATATCTAATTTCACTTCCCCCCCCAGATTAACTCTTTTGTTTTATCTGATTATGGCTTCTTTTTATTTACCTTTCTGTAGCTCTATTGAAGAACAATTGATAATAAAGTAAACTATGCATATTTAGAATGTACTGTTTAAGTTTTCACATATGAGGACACCTGTGAAACCATCACTACATCTCGATAATGAACATACCCATCACCCCCCCAAATTTCCCTTTGTCCCTTTTTAATCTATTACTCCTGCCCTTCCCCACCCTCTCCCCTCATCTCTAGGCAACCACTGATGTGTTTATCTGTCACTACAGATTAATTAGTGTGTATTTTCTAGATTTGGTATCTCTATGGAATCAAACGCTATAAATGTACTCTATTTTCTCTGCCTCCTTTGACTTAGCATAATCATTTTGGAATTCTCTGTTATTATGTGACTCAATTGTTCATTGCTTTTATTGCTGGGTACTGTTCCTTTGTATGAACATGTTCTGATTTGTTTATTCATTCTCTTAAAAAAATAAAACTCATCTATCTATCTATCTATTTATTTATAATCTCTACGCCCAACCTGGGGCTGGAACTCATGACACCTAGATCAAAAGTCACATTCTTCCAACTGAGCCAGCCTAGTGCTCCTATCCATTCATTCATTCATTATTTACTTATTTATTTGCCAGAGAGAGAGAGATCACAAGTAGGCAGAGAGGCAGGCAGAGAGAGGGGGAAGCAGGCTCCCCGCTGAGCAGAGCCCAATGTGGGGCTAGATCCCAGGACCCTGAGATCATGACCTGAGCTGAAGGCAGAGGCTTAACCACTGAGCCACCCAGGCGCCCCTGTTCTTTTTTTTTTTTTTTTTAAGGTTTTATTTATTTATTTGACAGAGAGAGAGAGATCGAGAGAGGGAACACAAGCAGGGGGAGTGGGAGAGGGAGGCTTCCTGCTGAGCAGGGAGCTGGATGTGGGGGTCAGTCCCAAGACCCTGGGATCATGACCAGAGCCAAAGGCAGACGCTTAACGACTGAGCCACCCAGGCACCCCCATCCAGCGTTTGTTCTAATGCTTCTTGTTGGCAGTCACCATCTGTCCAGAGATTCTGTCCAGAACTCTCTGTCCCTGAGGTGTCAGTTTGTGGCCCCTATCTTGGTTCTTGTCTGTAACTTTCAGCCCCTCCAGGGCTTGGAGGACCCTGTGGGCCACATTCTTGGAGCATCGACTGAGGAGCTGGGTGCGATGCTGTTTCTCTGATGTCCCCCATAGATCTTGGTCATGGAGCCAACCTGGTGCAGCCCGAGAGATACAGGCATTGCTCTGTGGAAGTGGCTCATCTGTGGAACCAGTTCTCATCACAGAGAACAAGATCTATACACTCAGGCAGCTTGACCAAGTCCACCCATTTAGGAAACTTCAGCTTTCCAAACTTTTTGAGGAAGGCTGCCAGAGCTCTGATGAACTCCTGCAGGTTCAGGTCTCTTACAGTAACTCCAGCCATGGGAGGCCTCTGTGCCGCCAGCCAGGGGAAAGTGTCCTTCAACTCCCCCCACCCCCACCTTCTTTTTTGAGATTGTTTTGGCTATCCTAAGTCCATTGCATTTCCATAAGAATTTTTTTTTTTGAAGATTTTATTTATTTATCTGACAGACAGAGATCACAAGTAGGCAGAGAGGCAGGCAGAGAGAGAGAGAGAGAGAGAGAGGAGGAAGCAGGCTCCCTGCAGAGCAGAAAGCCCGAGACGGGGCTCCATCCTGGGACCCCAGGATCCTGACCCAAGCCGAAGGCAGAGGCTTTAACCCACTGAGCCACCCAGGCACCCCTCCATAAGAATTTTAGAATCAACTTTTCAATTTCTACAAAAAAAGACTGCTATGAATTTGACTGGGATTGTGTTAAATTTATACATCAGTTTGGGGAGAACTGACATCTTGACAGTATAAGTCTCCTGATCCATGAGCATAGTATACCTCCTCATCTACTGAGGTCTCTGAGCAAAGTTTTGTAGTTTCAAGTGTATAGGTTTTGAATATTTTTACCAGTCTTTTTCCTAAGTACTTAATATTTTTTGATGTTATTGTACATGGTATTATTTTTTAAATTTCAATTTCCAGTTGTTCATTGCTATATAGAAATACAATTGATTTTATATGTTGACTTTATACTTACAATCTTGCTAAACACACATAATTAGTTCTAATAGCTATGTTTTAGATTCCACCAGATTTTCCACTTAGAAATCCATGCCATCTTGGGCAATTTTACTTCTTCCTTTCAATTCTGGATGCCCTTGGGCCCTTGCCTTAGAACACTAGTTAGAGCCTCAGCACAATATTGAACAAGGATGATGAGAGTGATATACTTGCCTCATTCCTGACATCAGCAGGAAATCTATGGTTCTTTTATGGAAGATTCACACTTTTAGTGAGTTCCTTTATGGGATCATGCATTCCTATTCTCTGTTTGGTTTTGCCATTATTATAATCTAATCTGCTTTAAAACTCCAGTGTATTTTTTTTCTCTGTCATTTTAAAGGGATTTTTGAGGATGGAGTGGTAAACATTTGTGCTAAGGTAGCCTTCTTTTTTTTTTTTTTTTAAGATTTTATTTATTTATTGCAGAGCAAGAGAAAGCATGGGGGGAGGGACAAAAGGAGAGGGAATAGCAGGCTTGATGAGGGGTTCGATGATGCAGGGCTGGATGTGGGCTGGATCTCAGGACGTTGAGATCATGACCTGAGCCAAAGACAGACACTTAACCCACGGAGCCACCCGGGTGCCTCAGCCCTCCACATCTTCACTCAGCAAAGTTCTGCCCCCCTTTCAAGGCCCAGCTCAAGTATCAGTCACATCTACCCTAAAGCTTTCCCAGACCCCTTTTCCCTGCAGGACTAATTGCTCCCTCCTCAGTGTTCCATCCCCAGGCTCACAGGGCAGAGGGATCCTTTCCATAAATCGCACAGCTGTTCTGCTTCTGTTCCTCTGGGAAGAAGGCAGATACGGCTAGTCTTTTGTCCCACCCTGTTCAGGCAGCTGGACAAGTGCCCAGTGCCCAATGCCCTTCAGGGTTCCCTGTGCATGTTTGCAGCCCCTGTTTGGGTTCCGGGCCCCAGAGGTAGCAGGCGTACCCCTCATCCAGCACGGAGATTCTGGCTCTGCCCCACTTGGCTGTATGCAAAGCGATAGTACAGATGGGGATGTCGAAAATATCTGTGACATATTCCAAACTGGCCTACTTTCCTATCACGAGAGAGTCTGGGACTGAGACGGGCGAGGACACGTGAGAGGGGAGTCTGGGACCTGTTCCCACCTCTGTCTTCCTCTCCTGCTGTGTTGTTGTTGTTGGACAGGAGAGGGATTTGCAGCCTGGCCCAGCAGTCCCCACCTTGTTCTGCTGTTCTGCTGCATGGTTGGGGTTGGTGGGGAGGGGGGCAGGGAGGAGTGAGGGTGTAAAGGGCCTGGAGAAGTTGGTGCGGGGACCCAGGTTGGAGACCTGGGACCTATTTTGGGAAGCTTCCAGCCCCAGAAGGCAGTGGAGGCCAAGGCAGTGGAGGCCATATCATTGCATGTGGGGGCTTGGGTTTAAGTTCTGGTGCGGCTGTGAAGCCTTGAGCAAGTGTCTTAACCTCTCTGGGCTTTGGTTGTCTCATCAGTAAAGGGGGCCCCTCATCACACTTGCTTGCCCACCACGGGATTGCTGTGAAAACTGTCAAGCTCTGGGCCCTGTGGTACTAATCCAGTTCCCACGCTCTTCACCTTGGCCAGGCCGTGCCCTTGCACGGCAGCTTAAATGATCCCCTGCTCCAGCCCTCTCCCTCCCAGCAGACCTGGCTGGGCCACCACCCCTTTCATCCTGGCATAAGGCTCTCTTGAGGAAGGAGTCACTGCACTTCTTGCTGGTGTCTGGCCCTCAGCACCCCTCCTGCACTGGCGGGAAGTTTACCCTGGGAGCTGATCTCAGTCTCTCTTGCTGACATGGAGCCCCCTCAGTGTTTTGACTTAGCTCCTCCTTCACCCAGAAAGTGATCATTATCTAGTTTCTCCCTTTTCAAGCAAGACATGTCCTTCTTCCCTCTGCTTCTCAAGGTGCCCAGGACCCTTGGGACATCTCCTAACTCTGATGAAGCTGGATTTCCTTTGCTTTCAGGTTCTTGTCCAACTTGGGGTTCTATGGGTGTGTGTATGGGGTGGGTGTGTGTGTGGGGGGGAGAGTAGCTGCCTCAGTTTCCCCAGCAGGCACACAACTAGAGAAGTAAGTGGCCAAATTGGGAAAGATGGACTGCTATGGATTCATACATCAGGGCCAAAGAAGAAATAATGGTTCGTATCTAAAATTCTTATTATACCCCTTCCCTTTATCTAGCTATTCCACTTCTAAGAATTTATTCTACAGATAAGCTTGCATTGTGTGAACTGAAGTCATTACCAGGATATCTTTTGCCCTAGACATGGCCTAAATAGTCATCCACAGGACACCTTTATTTTATATTATTTTTTTAAAAGACTTTATTTTATTTTATTTTATTTATTTAACAGACAGAGACCACAAGTAGGCAGAGAGGCAGTCAGAGAGAGGAGGAAGCAGGCTCCCCGCTGAGCAGAGAGCCCCATGCGGGGCTTGATCCCAGGACCCTGGGACCATGACCCGAGCCGAAGGCAGAGGCCTCAACCCACTGAGCCACCCAGGAGCCCCTAAAACACTTTATTTTTAAATGATCTCTGCACCCAACACAGGGCTTGAACTTACAGCCCCAAGGTCAAGAGTGCACATTCTACCGACCGAGCCAGCCAACTGTCCATCTCCCCCTCACAGGGCAGCCCCAACAGGGTAGGGTATGTGCTGGTATAGAACAATGTCCAGTTTATAATTGTTGAGTATGTATCCTAGGCTGCCGTTTGGGTAAGAGAACGCAGAGGAGATGCTTGTGAACACGTGGGCAAAAGTCCCGAAAGGCCAAAGAAACTGGGGATGGTGTTTGCTTCTGGTGCTGGACCCCAGAGGCCCGGGGCAGAGGCAGTGGTGGGGGAACTGACTTTCCACTGTACTTCCCTTTTGCCCCTTTTGAATTTTGTATCACTTGCAAATAGGATTTCCTATTCAAAAAATAAGTCAAATTAACTTTTTTCCAGTCCTGGAAGTCTTGGAGGCCACTGATTTTTGGCCCCCATCATATACTAGTGGTTATTGCTGTGGGCCGACCCCGGCGGGCAGGAGAGTGAAGCCAGGGGTGGGGCAGGGAGTGGAATGGAGGCCTGGGTCCTATCTTGGGAAGGAGCTTGAGGCTCAGAAGGCTGCTCATGGAACAAGCGGACAGCCAAGAGCAGCCACGGGAGAGACCGGGGAGAATCAGGACAGCAGACTTTCCAGAATCCACACAGCGTGGACACTGGGGAAGGTGGAGAAGACAGAGAGGACCAGGGGGACCAGAGCTCTGCCCTGTGAGGGGGAGATGGACAGCCGCAAATAAAGCTAAGTGGGTGTTAGGAAAGCCCAGGGGAGAGGGAATTGCAGCTAGATTGTTTGCATGTGCGGAGGGCGGGGGTGGGGGGTAGAGTTTGGGAAGGCCTTATTTATTTATTTGAGCCACGCCTAGAATTGGGAGTCAGGTGTCAACAGGGGCAGAAGGAAAGAATATCCCTATGGTGGGGAAACGGTATGGACAAAGGCGAAAGTGCGAGAGGGAGATACAAGGCACGCATGCACACAAGTAGGTGTGTGTGTGTGTGTGTGTGTGTGTGTGTGTGCATGTGTGTAGTGTGTGATACTGCAGGAGGTAGCCAGAGATAAGACAGGAAAGATTTAGCAGACAGATCTTGGAGGGCCTTGAATGCCCTCCATGCTAAGAAATGCTAAGAAATGTATTGAAATTCTCAGGCAGAGAATGAATGGGAAGTGAATGGATGCTTAGGGGCGTACCTTCTCAAACTCTCTGGGTGAGACACATTTTTATTGTTGTTGTTAAATTTCCAATTGACTATGAACCTACTTTTTAAAAACTATCACGTGCTTGGACGCTGTGGCAATGTCACATCCCCGGAAAGGTTGCCTAATGCTTTCTCTCTATTTCTGTACTCATCTCGTGAACCAGTGGCCACACTTGTGTGGGGACCATGCTTTGAGTACCCCTGCCCCAGGGGTCCTTGGAGGGGCTGCAGAGGTCAGGGAGGGCCACAGGTTTTTGTTTTTGTGTTTGTTTCTTTGTTTGTGTTTTTTGTGTGTGTGTGGTGGGCATGGATGCCCATTTATCTAGGGAGAGGATGCAGAACCTTTGTCAGGAGCCTCAAAGGGGCGCCTCGGCCCCAACCCCCAATCCTGTGCTTGCTGCCTGCTGGGGAAATGAGAAGGGGAAAGGGAGCTTCTCTCGGGGTGCAAGCCAGGCAGGGGGGAGGCTTCAGGGATGCAGCATGGGGCCAGAAAACAGCATCCTGGGGGGCCGCACAAGCATTTTCTGAGTCTTTCAAGCAGATGCCTGGGGTGCCAGAGCCCCAGAAAGGCTGTGACTCCAGAAAGGCTCACGCAGGTAGGCTCTGCAGTTAGATGGATTTGTTGAACTCCCTAGAAAACACCTGCTTTCATGACTACTTTTTCTTTTTTTGGGGTGAGATTCATGTAACATAAAATTAAAATAAACAACTCGGTAGCATTTCGGCACTCCCCATATTGTGCAAATCCCCACCTCCACTAAGTGCCGAAACACGTTGTCACCCCGGAAGGAAACCTCATATTCCTGAAGGGGTTGGTCTCCATTTTCTTCCTCCTCCTCCAAGGCAGATCTCGACAGATTTGCCTCTTCTGAATATGTCACATACACGGAGTCGTACAGTGTGTGACCTTCTGTGTCTGGCTTCTTTCACTTAGCACGTGTTTCAAGATTCATCCGAGTTGGAGCGAGTATTAGTACTTGGGTCCTTTCTAGGGACAGATCATGTTGCATTATAAGCATAGATCACGTTCATCCGCTGAAGGACATTTAGGCTGTTGGGTCACATGCTATTTCCTTGTTTAGCTTTTTGAGGCATTGCCAAACTGTCTTCCAAAGTTGCTGAGCCATTTTTCATTCCCACCAGCAAAGTGTGAGAGGGTTCCACCTGCTTTCTTTATTCAACAGGTGATTGTTGTCACCTGGGAAGGCAAGGCAATGGCTATCAGGAGCTAGCATGGGAAAAATAGGTTAGGATGATCCCTGCTCTTTTGCCCTACTGCCCACCATAGGCTTCTAGGCTACTTGGCAGGACTGGGAGGCTGCTGGCTGGCATGTGGGTGTGGGAGGTTGCCTTTCCCTTTTTCACCAAGGCATGTAGGTCAAGGTGGTGAAATCTAAAGCCTCAAAGCCAAGGTAGGTGTGGTCTTTCAGGAGTTGGGCTTGTGGTCCTCTTGGACCCTGTGGCTCAAAATATGTCCTCTCAGGGATAGATACAGACTCTGTTCCTCCTTCTCCCTACTCTGGTCCCTCCACATCTTTCTTCTCTCTTCCCTTTGCCTTTCCTGAGCTTCTCACCTCCCTCACTCTCTCTCTTCTACCTCCCCCTTCTGCTCACGCCCCTCCTCCCCTCTGTTTTTTGTCTATCATTTTCTCTTCACCCTGCTTCCATCTGCCTTCCTCTTTCATTGTTACATTCCTGCTCTAATGTCCACTCCCCTCCACCCTAGCCTGCCGTTCTTATGCCTCAGGGACTGAGTGGGAAGGAAGGGGGTGGGGAGCGGCATGCACGTTCATGTTCACGGACTATATCCATGAGCCCTTCTCCCCATTGAGGCCCTAGTAAGTCTCCCCAAAGCGAGATGGGGTGCTGAGAAGCCTCTCTTTCATCTTTATTCCTTCTTTCTCCCAGGAGATGCACTGACATCAGTGGCACAGAGCATGGTGGCCCGCAGCTGGGGATCAAGAGATCCAGTTCCAGTTGTCTCTGTCCCTCAGTATCAAAGGTCAAAGTCTGGGAAGAAAGGAGTCTCCAGGGCACCTGGGTGGCTCAGTGGGTTAAGCCGCTGCCTTCGGCTCAGGTCATGATCCCAGGGTCCTGGGATCGAGTCCCACATCGGGCTCTCTGCTCAGCAGGGAGCCTGCTTCCTCCTCTCTCTCTCTGCCTGCCTCTCTGCCTACTTGTGATCGCTCTCTGTCAAATAAATAAAATCTTAAAAAAAAAAAAAAAGATTAAAAAAAAAAAAAGAAAGGAGTCTCCAGGGGAGCTCTCGGGGCAGGAATTGGCCTTGGTTTGCAGGGAGGTGCTTTGGGAGGGGAAGAGCCATCATCCATGCCACAAAGTTCTCCTGGACACTCCCCCTGGGTCAGGCCCTGTGTCGAGCTGCCAGGCAAGCTGCATCAGCGGACTGGGAAAATAAGAAGTCCCCTCTGGCCCACATTGGTTCTCAAAGTGGGGCCCAGAGCAGCAGCAGTATTTGGAAGCTTGTTAGAAATGCAAATTCCCAGGCCCTTCTTCAAACTTACTAAATCAGCAAGTTCAGGAGTGGGCCCCAGCAACTACTGTTTTGATAGGCCCTCCAGTGATTCTGATCCTCACTCTAGTGTAAGAACCATTGCACGACCCTGAAGGGGAGCCTTAGTTAATGAGGGAGACTCGGCACTCCCAGTGTGATGGTGGAGGTAGGACCCTTGCCTGCCATCTGACAGGAAGACAGAGACTTGGGCTCAGAAAACTGCCCATCAGAGGGACATCTAGGCTTCTCGCCGAAAGTCCTTTAGCCCGGGGTCCCTCTCTGCTAGAAACACCAAGATGAATTTCTCTGGCTGGAGGTGGCTAGAGTCAGGAGCCCACAGAAACCCCCATCCCACATTCTCTCTTCATTCTTCAGAAAGTGGGTTTGATGTGCTAATGAGAGCATCAATTATGGAGCATCGTTAGCATTCATTACAATAAGAAGCTGGAGAGGGAGGACCGCAGGGAATAAGGGACGGTCCTTTGAAACTTACTGCTATTCACTCCTCTCCTGTAGGGTGGGAGGGGGAATGGGAGGGCCAGGAATGCAAGAGGAGACCTGGAAGACTAGCTCTGGGGCGTTAGTCTACGGTCTGAAGGCTTGGGGCAGAGCTAAAACCCTCCTCCTCACCTCCCCCACCCCTGCCAGTTTCTGCTCCAAATGCCAGGTCACCCCCCTGGTCACTTTCTCTCAGGTACAAGGCCATAGCGCAGTCCCCTCCTCACTGCCTGCGGGCCACTCTTGTTGGAGGGTGGATGGTCCAAGGGGCTCATGAAATGCAGGGGACTGGCAGGGGGCTTTCTCTAGGATCTGGGGGTGGGGGAGGGGGTTCCCACCATGGCAGAGTGAGCAGTTCAGCATATCCCAGCCACCATTTCCACATCATCCTTTTCCCTGTGCCTTTCCCTGGAGGTCCCAGTGCCTCTCTCTGCCCACCCCTGTTCCCATGTCTCTCTTCCTGCCCAGATGTTTGTCCAGGTGTGCTCCCTGTTCTCACTGTAACTTGGGGACGGAGTGGCCGAGAATTCTCACCTCTAGCATGCTCCCCCATAACCTCCCTCCCACAGGTTCCCAGGAACAGGCCAGGGAGGGGGCAGGGACAGTGTAAGAAGCTCCGTTAAACTTGGCCCTAGTGGATCCCTCATATGAGCCAGCTGCCTCCTCCCGACCAAGAGCAGTGCCCAGAGACACTGGCTGGGAGGAGGGCAAGAGGGAAGTTACCTGTTGAGGACTGCGAGTGGGGGTGGGGTGGCACCTGCGGCATCTCAGGTGGAGGCAGCTGGCACACGGGTTGTGCCCGGGCACCAAGCCAGCTTCCAGGAGCAATTCTCTCATCTCTGGGCTGGAGAAATACTACCTGAGTTGCTCTACCGTTGATCAGTGGCAATGGCTTCCCAACCTTTTCCCTACCCCAGGAGACTCTGCTTTGGAGATATGATGGGGGCCAGGAACTGATCTTCCCTGGGGGGCTGGGCCAGAGGACCTGGGGGGGGGGTGAGGGTCAATGCCATCCACCCATCCTCTGTCTCACTGTGGGGTCTCAGAGCCTTTGTTTCGGTTCTGAAACTGTATCTCCTCTCACCCCTCTATGGGACCCAGCTGACCTGGGTTGTGTGGGTATGGATGAAGTAGTTCAGGGGAATAGGGGGTCAAATGAAATCAAGGCTATTTTTCGATGAGAAATGTTAAGGGTCAGGGAGCCTGGGTGGCTTAGTGGGTTAAGCCCCTGCCTTTGGCTCAGGTCGTGATCTCAGGGTCCTGGGATAGAGTCCTGCATCGAGCTCAGCAGGGGGTCTGCTTCCCCCTCTCTGCCTGCCTCTGCCTGGTTCTCTGCATACTTGTGATCTCTTGCTTCCTCCTCTCTGCCTGCCTCTGCCTGGTTCTCTGCATACTTGTGATCTCTGTCTGTCAAATAAATAAAATATTAAAAAAAAAAAAAAACAACGTTAAGTGTTCCTCTTTAAGTGAGCTCCTGTGTGCCTGGAGCTCCTTAGCTCAGTGGCTAAGTGTCCGCCTTGGGCTCACGTCAGGACCCTGGAGCCCTCCTGATGCAGGAGGTCACGTCAGGGTGGGGAAAGATGGATGCACTGTCCTGCTGACACCTTTGGAACTCCTCCAGTTTCTGGGGGCTGATTCATAGAGCCTCTCCATCCAGTCTCCAAACCAGTGGCTTCTTGGCATTTATCCTAAGGGCAGAAAAATCTCCATGGGACTGGGCAAGCGTCTTTCCTGTCATCATCCAGGGCTAATGCCCAGTTCCTTAACCTTGACATAACTGAACGTTCCTGAGCCCAGCTCTCTTCCATCCACCGAGGCTGGCCCCGGCTTCTGGCAGTGCACACAGAAGGTGCTGCTGGTGATGGGAAAGATGCTGAGAGCTTTGAAGTCAGGCAGATCTGGGTTTGAATTTCAGCTGTGCTACTCTTAGAGTGGACACACATGGCTATTCCTGTCTGAGCCTCAACTCTTTATCTCTGAAATGGGGCCAAAGGTGCCCATTCTGCAGGATTGTTGAGGGGGTTAAATGAGAGAATCTGAGTAAAGCACTTGCTGATTCCCTTCTCCTTAGCTGTGCACAAAGTGAGGGAGGGAAGAGACCCCATCTTAGGGGAAACCTGAAGGGAGAGGAAGGGATGGACTCTGTGCAGTTGAGTCAGACTTCTGAATGGAAGCACAGAAGCTTGAATCCCCAGCCTGGAGGCTCTGAGAGGCGTGGGAGGTGGTGTCCGAGCAGTCGGGGGAAAGCCACCCCTCCCTACACCACCCCCTCCCCTACACAGGGCCTGCTGCCTCCCATGCCCATCCTGGGCAGACAGCCAGGCAGGGAGCTGGAAGAGTGCCCGCTGTGCGTTGAGGCCAAAAGATGGGCACTGTCCAGTTGGCAGAGGGAGAGCAGCTGGCCGGGAATGGGAGAAGTCAGGGTGCCGACTGCTGGGGTCGTGTGCCCAGACGGTGTGTCTGAGACACGGCTCTTGGCTGTCCTCCCGAGCTAGCCCTGCTGGAGCTGGGAAGGGCCCCTTCCCTGTCCGGCCCTGGCCCTGCCGGCTAAGCTACTGCACCTGGAGATTAATCTTGAGGGGCATCTGGGACTTGCCCCTAGCCAGGCATGTGGCTGGTCCAGGGGCAGGCCTGGGAGTGGGCAGGAAAATGGGAGAGCCTAGATTAAGCTTGCAACCTGGGTAGACCAGGAAGTGGGGAAACCGGTTTGTCATTTGCGCCACTTGGGGTGGGGTCTTCTCTCCTGCCTTGCTGCCTGCCTGGTGCCCTATATTGAAGAGAGTTCCTGTGCCCCTTTCTTGCTCCATCTAAAGTGGCTTTGGGAAGGTAAAGAAAAGGAGCAGGGGACTCAGTCCACTTTCTCCTCTCCAAGAGCAGTTTGCGAGAGGAGGGACAGGACAGAGAGCGGGCGGGAGAGAGGAAGCAAGCAACCGGCTCCGGAGGGCAGGTCAGGGTCAGTGCCGGTCAGAGCCGGAGGTCTGCTGAGCCAACAGGTAGGCCAAGGTGGGACAGGGAGGGGTGGGGATAAAGCGGGGGCGGGGCAGAGCTAGCGCTCCGCATGCTGCCTTGGAGGTGGCCGTGGCAGAGCGGAGCGAGGTGTGAGAAGGGTCTGGGGCGCGCTCCTTTGGGGTGTTGCTTGACAGAGGAGCTGGCTCCCCTCAATCCTAGCACTGGCCTCTGCAGTTCCAGCAGACGCCTGCAGGAGGGGCCGCAACCGGAGCTGGGGCAAGGACACAGCCCAGCAGGGGGCGCCGGGGGACGGGATCCCTGAGGCTGAGCGGAGTCTAAGGAGTGGGGTGGAGGGGGGCGACCCCGGCAGAGGCCGAAGAGGGTCCAGCCTCTCCCTGCATAGGGCGGCTGTGGCCTTCGGAGGTCACCTTGGCTGAAAAGTGGTTACCCGGTCCCTCAGCTCCGCTTGCCTCCCTGCCCTGTTCCTCCCCGAATGCCTCCTAATCCCCTGGCGAGCCAGGGCTCGGAGACCGAGAAGTCCCCCACCCTCGAGGTGCACCCCTCTCCTCCGAGGCTGGTCCCCGGCCCGAGGCATTTGTCTCGGTGGTGGTGGTGCGAGGATGGCTTGGGGTGGGAGAAGCAGGTGGAGTGGAGGGGAGCGTGAGCGCGCCCCGCACCCCTGGCCCGGCCGCGCGCCGCGAGATCCAGCCGTGCAGCTGGAGGGCGCGAGACGCAGCGCCCCCTCCTCTCCTCGGCTCTCCGCCACCCCCGGCGGCCCTTTGTACGTTCCGGCCACACGCGGGTACCCGCGCCGCGCGCGCTCCCGCCCGCAGTGACACACCCGCGCCGGCCCGCGCGCGCGCCCCCCCGCACACATACACACACACATACACACACATAGACACACACACTCGCTCTCGCACACTCGGTGACACGCCCGCGCGCGCGCGCACCCACACGCCCGGCCGCCGGCGCCCTCCCAGCTGGTCCACCCCGGCGGGGCCCGCGCCCCCGGCCCGCCCGCCTGGCACCGCGCCCCGGGGCTGGGGCCGAGCGAGGAGTCCGCGAGGCGGCGAGAGGGCGAGCGCCAGGCAGGCCGGCCCGGGGCCCCCGCCCCCCGCGCCCCCGCCCGATGGGGAACGCTCCGTCCCAAGGCATGTCCCTGTCTCTCTCCTCCCTAATGTGCCTCCATGCTTAAGTGGAAGGTATTTCTGTTTTCTTTGTGTGTTTTCCCCTCGGCCGGGGGCGGGGGCGGCGGCCGGACCGGGGAGGCGGCGGCCGGTGGGGCAAGGGATGCTCGGGGCGCAGGTGGCCGGGGGTGGGGTGCAGGGGACCGCGGCGTGCTGGCTTGGAAGAAGGACCCGAGCGACAGGAGTCCTGGGACCAGAGGGGGTCAGGAATTGGCGAGGCTGGAGACCAAGCGGGGAGGGCCTCGTGATGCCCGGGGGAGAGGGCCCGAGGGGTGAAAATTTAAAGGGGTACGTTTGGAGGAAGGAGGGGTAGGGAGAAGAAGGGGGATGGATTGTGAGAGGAGTGGGGGAGGGGAGTGGTCCATCCGTGGTGGTGGAAGAGGAGGATGCGGGGGATGGGGGGTGGGGAGGCGAAGGGGTTGGAGAAGTGGGTGGCGGGGAGCCTCAAAGGCCTCTCTTTCCCCCAGGTCCCAGAATGGGGTGAACGCGCTTGGACGGTGGTGGTAGGCGCTTTGCGCCAGCCCCCCAGGGAAGGAAGGGGATGAGTGCATTCTGGGGTTAGCTGTGTTGCCAGGATACAAGTCTGTATTCCACCCCCCCACCCCCCTCACCTCGAGGCCCTAGCCCTGGAGACCTCGAGCCTAGGCAGCAGTTGCAGAAACAGGGGACCAGCTCCCCGCTCAGCTGGCGGGTAGGGAGGGGCCATAAGGGGGAGGGGCTGGGGGAGGGGCTATTTGATCTTAAGCCCTCCCCCTGCGGAGGCCAGAGGGCAGGGGAGGGCGCCCCCAGCTGGGGAGAGCATCCTGGGTGAGTGAGGAGGTAGGGACCGCCAGAGGCTGAGGGGCAGAGGGCGGGGCTGGGGAGGGGACGCGCCATAGCCCCCCCTCCCCTCCCACGCACCCCCCTGCTACGTCAGAAGCTCCGGGGCCAGCTCCGAGTCCTGTCGGTGGGGGCAGCAGGATGCTGGTGGAAGCAGAGGGGGCCGGCCGGGTGCCTCCGCAGCTCGGCTGGCAGGGCCCGGCGGGGCGTGTGCGGCTGCTAGTGCTAGCCCCCCCGCCCCACCCCTCCCCATGCAGCCCTGGCAGTGCCTCCGGCGCTTTGCCCTGGCCTGGTGGGAGAGGACCGCTGAGGGCAGCGCCCGATCTCCTAGGGAGGAGGCTGGATCGAGGGACCCCGGGGGCCGAGGGGAGCCAGGTGAGCAGGAGCAAGGATTTTGCAAGGAGGAGGTCCCGGGATGTTTTTCCCTCTCTCCAAATACTATGGAAGCAGGAGGTCCTGAAGCCCCCAACTTTAAGGGAAGTGTTTTCCTCCCCCTCGGTGGCGCTGGCGGAGGGCTCCTGGCTGAAGACTTCTCAGGATATGTCGGAGCTACTGTTGTTTTGGGGGAAGGGGAAACAAATGAGGACATGGTGGGGGTGTATAGCTGACCAGACTTGGGACTTGTAGGTCCAAACGTTCCTTGGTGTGGGATTTGAGCACTTTGTGGGGCTGGAGGTTGGATACCTTCTTCCCAACTATGGGTATCTTGGTCTGGGTGACCTTGAGCCAACTGCTTTGCTGTCTAACTTCATGCCTCAGTTTCTCTCATTCCATTCCCTATCCTTGCTGGTTTTCAAGAATTGATGCTGCATTTGATGGAAACTGTCACTATGAAAATGTGAAGCTCTGTCATTCTTGGTGGCAGCTGTCGCGGTGGTGTCTCGTGCGGTTGCGTGTGTGTGTGTGTGTGTGTGTGTGTGTATGTGGGGGACAGTTTGGGTTTCTGCAGGAAGGCTTTTGCTAGTTCTGGCTGGTGTTGGGGCCACTGTGAGCAAGTGTCAGGGCCTGGTATTCACACCGGAAGGAGGGCTCCAGGCAAGCCAAGAGTTGTTGGGGCAGAGACTTAGCTGGTGGCCTCGTGTAGAAGGAAGGCTTGGGGGTGAAGGCTTGGGGTGTAAAGGGAGGGGGTCGCAAGAATAAGATCCCTCCCACCCTCCACCCAGATTGCCTGGCACCCAGGCACCATTGGCAGCGAGTGCAAAGGCTTTGCCCTGGCTTCTTGCCACCGTGCCTTGGGGACAAGAGGGTCTTTGTCCAGTGCCCCCCCCCCCAGCCGCCCCATTCCTTTCCGCCCTTACCATGATGGCCGATTCTCTATGATGACCCTCAGGGCTGGGATGGAGATGTGGGTCCCCCCTGTGCTCTGGGGATCTGGAAGAAGCAACTGTGGTCCTCAGGGGCTGAGTGGAGAGGGGGAACTGGGGGAACTCTCTTAGGGGAAGGATCCCTGGGAATGAGCCATCAGGACACCTGCCCCCACCCCAGGCCTTCTGTTTGCTCCTTGTCTAATGTGGCCAGAGGTGGGTGGGGGGGGATGTCTGGGGTCTTTGTGGCCTGATTCCTGCTGAGCTCCAGGTTTCTTAAAGATGTACTGGGTACAGCGTTGTGTGCTGGGATACAGAGCCTCAGACGCTCTCTCTCTCTCTCTTCCCAGGGACCCACCCTGGAAAAAGGGTTTAATTAGAACCATTGATTCCTTCTTTGGCTGCGGGCATCGATCTCAACAGTGTGGTCAGACCTGGGGGGTGGGGGTGGCATGGTTTCTGTCTGCACAGTGCCAACCTTGGCTTTCTCTGACCCAAGCTTAGAAGGGAGGGGGCTGGGCTCTTTAAAGTACCCGGTCTGTTTGAGCCCCACCCCCACTCCAGGTCAGGTCTTAGGGAAAGAAGGGAGCTGGGGCTGAAGATCTGGATGGAGGGAGGGGGATTTGGGGTTCAGGATCATACTGAATGGTGGGCCTGGGGCTCTGGAATGGAGGGGAAGCTGTGGTTGGGTGGGGTCCTGCAAGGGGGAGTCAGGAGGCAGCAGAGGGGGCTGGTCTGGGGGGTGCAGGTGGAGAGTTCAGGGGAAAGACCTAGGGCTTGCCATAAAAGCTTCTCTTTCGAGGAATCCTGAGCACTTATCTCCTCTAGCCCTGGCAAGGAGATCCAGTTTCTTCTTTTGCTTGTGTCCTCAAGGCCCAGAGAGGGACAGAGACTGCCTCAGAGGCCCAGCAGGCCTGGGTGTGGCCTTGGAGCCTGGTTGCCTGAGCCAGTGGCCCCTGCCTAGGCACAGAGAGCTGAGGGTGAGGCTCCTGGCAGCCTTGAGTCTGGTCTCTGGGCTTGGTGGGAGGTGGGGGACAGCTTGTGCCCCCCAAACTCTGACTGCCTGTCGTGGGTGGGCTGGTGCAGGTGCGGGCTTCAATGAGGCACTCAGATGCTCTTTGAAGAATCCCTTGTTGGCTTCCTAGGGCCCATTCGAGCAAAGATAATAAAAATCTGGCCGTCAGCGGGTTTGAGGGCTGCACTCGCTTCCCCTTCTTTCATTCCCAGCTCTGAAAAGCAGAGATGAAGGCTTTGGATTTGGCTGCTGCCCCAAGGGAGAGAGGCAGAGGGAGGGAGGCAGAGGAGGATGATTGCCTGGCAGCCCAGGAATTGCTGGGGAGGTGGGCAGAGGGAAAGGGGCTTGGTCCCCAACTCCTGCCAGACAGTCCCGAGGCCTCGGTGGGGCTCCTCTGCCCAATACCCAGGCTCCGGCTTTGCTTCAGTCCCAGAGGCCTGCAGTCCTCTCTCTCTGCTCTGCTGCTCCCACTTTCCCCCTCCCCCTCTCATCTCCCCCCACCCTGCCCCTGTGTCTCCCCCACTTCTTCCTCCGGCCTCCCCTCGCTCTGCCCCTTGGTTTCTCGGGCCCTGCACTTCGTTCTGTCTCTCTCCCCCAACCTTGTCTCCCCTTTGCTCACTCTGTCTGCCCTCCTCCCATCTGTCTGTCTTCCTCCCCCCAGCATTGGTCCTGCTTTCTAGGACTGTCTGGAAGGTGGGAGAAGCCAAGTTGGGGGGTGGAGGGCAGCCGCAGCCACTGAAGGGATGGGGCCGGGTTGACTATTATGGTCTGTCAGGTGCCATAGATATCAGAGTCCAAGCGGAAGGGGGCTGCTGAGCCCTTGGAGGAGTGTGTGTGTGTAGCAAGGAAACCATCCCCCTCCCCACATCACAGCGGGCACCTTGCCCTGACATTGGGCTTCAGACACTCCAGTTCTCCTGCCGCCTTCTGCTGCTTGCCTGCCGGAAACCAGCGCCTCTGGCCTTGGTCCCTCCGCCCCTCTGGTCACCCACAGTCCCAGGCATCACTGTTGCCCTGTCCACGCTCTTCCCCTCATACCCCAGCAGTTTCCAGGCTCAGAGGTGGGAAGGGACGGGTCCTAGCCCCACCCCTCACCCCTGGGCTCTGGGAGGCCTTCCTGGAGCCCCATCCAAGCCCTGTGCCCTCTTGCCATCTTGTCGACCTCCCATATAAAAGACAGGACTCTCGTGGAAAGAGCACTAGACTCTGAGTAAAGGGAGCTCATTCCCACTCTTCCTCAGCACCCAAATGTCCGAGTGACCTTGAACAAGTCCCTGCCTGAAGTGGGCCTCTTTCCTCACCTGTGAAATGAGGGGGTGTGGGCTGGATCATCTCCAAGGTCTCTTCTGACATTCCGTGGATGTTGTGTCTCTCTTCTGGGTGATTTGCATATGCTTTGCATATATTAATGGTGCCTGCTTGAAGGGGGAAGGTGCCACCCACAAGGACCAGAGTCCCACCCACCATTCCGACTTCCCTTGCCCATTGGCCCATGCTTTCACTGCTGGAATCTCCTAGGGGGGTGGAAGCTGAGGCCTGAGCATTTCCTGGGGAGGTGGGTCTGGCCCCTGGGTTCCAGATATGCTGGAGGCAGGATAGGGGGTAGCCTCAATGGAGGGGATCCTTACCCTCATCACCCCTGCTACAGAAGGTTCAAATAGGGAAGCCAAGTGCTGTGTGAATTTACTGAAGTTGCCTGTGGCTACCATAGAGCCAGGCCGAGGCTGGCTTGGGGGTTTCCCTCCTCCATTCCCAGGGCCTGAGCACTCTCTAGATGCCAAGGAGCTCAGCCAGGTGTAAGAGTCCCTCCTCCGGTGTCAGCTCCCCAACCCCCACAGCCCAGGGCAGATCAGGGTGTGTCTTGCAGCCCTGCCCACTTCCGCACAGTCCCCTGGGCTTGTAGGTTGCAATTTGGACCTGAGAGCTGGTCACAGAGAGGGCTAGCTAGCTCTTTGCATCTCTGGGCCCTGCTTAGTTGCCACACTGAAGGTGAAGCCCCATGCTCCCTACAAGGGTCACAGACATCATGAGGGAGAGAGAGTCTGCTGCCTCCGGTTCTGTCCCCACCTCCGGGGGTGGGGGTACTGCCCCCAGAGCCTCCTCTCCTACCTCCCTGCCAGAGCTCTGTCTGGCACGGGCCAGTGTCAGGGATCCAAGCCCCCAGTCCTGCTTCTGTTGCTTTGGCCCCTATAATGCCCATCACATGGGGCAAGGCCGGGGTAAAGGTTGGCAGCCTGGAGAAGATAATGTGGGGCCACTGAGTCATGGCAAGAGTATCTGAAGACAGAAGCGGAGATGGCCTCTGCTACCGAGGAGGACCGGGCCAGCAGAAATGGAGCAAGAGGGATCAAGGTTAGATTTAGTCTTAGGAAGGGACTGTCCCAGGGGGCAGATTTGTTTGTGACCATAGGATTGCTTTGAGGATTAAATGTAATCATAGAAGAAAATGTCCAGCACAAGGCTTGATACATAGTAAACACCCAGTAACTGGTGTGGCAGAGAGAACAGAAGTCTCCGAAACCAGAAAAGACCCTCCCCTAACCTTGAGACTTAGGATTTTGCAGGGGATGAGAAACTGCAGGGACAATTCCCAGAAGAGCTGCTTCTCCCACACTCAGGCTGCTGCTCCCCCAGTGTGCTCCTCGTGCCTCATGCACGCACTGGGCTCAGGGCCCAGCCACCCGAGGACACCCTGCCCTCATCCGCTCTGTTGCGGGTGGGCAGACAGAAGGGCTTGGAGTGGGGGGAGAAAATATTCTTCTCCCCTCCCCCCTATCTTTACCCAGGACAGCTTGAAAGGAAACAGGCCCACGCTGCTGTAGTAGGAGGAATAGAGGTTAGATAGGAAAGAAAGCCTCCCGGGGTGTGTGTGGGGGGAGGGGACACTCCAAGGTGGGGAGCTCTGGTGGTCTTTGACCTCAATGACAGGTATATGTGAACATGAGTAAGCTGGTGTTGTACCTAAGGGCAGGGGACCTGTGGGCATGACCTTTGCGATGACCTTTGGGCCATCCTGAGGCACTTGGTAGATGCACTTTAACTCTTGTAGCTGTTATGGCTGGCTGAGTACAGGGTACAGGGGTGCATGAGAGAGAGGGGTCCAGTCCAGCTGGGGAGGAAAAGGGGACCGGGTAGTCACTCTTCAATTCCCCAGAGCAAAGAGGTGAAGTGCAGTGGGAAGAGCGAGCATGGGACCAGGCTCAGGTGGCTTGCCTTCCCTACTGCTGTGTGACCTTGGGCAAATTAGTTGCCTGCTCTGGTCTTCAGTGTGCTTGGTATGAAAAAAGAGGGTGGAACTGGAGAATCTCTAAGGTCTCTTCCAACTGTCACAAGCTCTACCTCCTTCCTCTCTCCTGAGATAAAACATGCCTTGCCACGAAGAGGGTGGGAAGAATATTTCCAATTTCCAGCTAAACCTGGAAAAATGGAGAACTGGCCCAAGAGAATATTGGCACATGCGTGTGAGGGCAGGCACGCACACAGACACAGACACACAGACACACACACACACACACACACACACACACACTACAAACAGTCCTCTGTGCTGCAAAGACACATTTTGCCCAAAGTCTACCCTCTCAGCCTGGAGGCTGGATAAGGGAGTGGCCAGAGGATTCAGCTGTCTGAATCATAAACTCAACGTTTTCTATCCAGGCAGAACTACATTCCATTCCATTCAGGGACTAGAATCCAGTCCTTATTTTCCTCCTCGGAGGCACTGCCCGAGGGTGGCTCCTCTCCCCGACAACCTTTTTCTGGTTCCCGGTAGCCTCCACCACCTGGCCCAGTTGACTGCATGTCCCGGCATGGAGTTCTGTCAAGATTGGAAAGGAGCTGGGTTTTTCCCAAGCCTGCCTTCCTCGCCTCCGCAGACTTCCCCCTCCCAGCACATTGGCTTCTTTTCCACCCCAGCCATAGAGCTTGCTGGAGACCCCAGACCCAGGGCCCTGCAGGGAACCCTCAGACCCAGAGACCCCGCAGAGCAGCCCAACTCCAGAGGCCGCTCTGGAGAGGCCTAGCTGGAGATGTTTCTGCCGAGCCTAGGAGGTGGTTGTGGGAGGGTGTCCTGCTGCCTCCCCACACCCCCAGGGTGAGTGATAATTGCAGACACAGCGGGCATCCGTGGCGTCACCCTAGGCACCGGCATCTGCCTCATTGGGGAAGAATTAACGATTCCATCTCATTGGGAAGGCATTCCACGGCTCACTGAAGCCCTTTCAGAGAAACACTCAGCCCTTCTGCCTGCTCTCTTGGGCTGCTCCCTGCCCAGTCCACCCCCACCGAGGGAGGGTAAAGTGGGGGTGGGGGCTCAGCTGGCCTGATGCGTCCCAATTTGTGTTCCAGCCGCTTTCTAAAAGAGAAGGCTCTGAGGAAGAGTGAGGGCTTTTAGGACTGACTTGGATTTTCACTTTGCTGGTCCCCTGACTTTTAACACTCTCCCTGGCCTGGGTACTCAGGGATTTCTGGAAGTTAAAAGGAGAAGGGGACTAGAAGGGGACTGTGAGTGGCTTCCTGGAGGAGGTGGGAGAGCAGGAAAGCAGTCCTCCCACCCCCTACCCCTGCCCCAGGGGCCAGACTTCACTTAAAGATGAAGCTCAGGAGATCCTGGTCTGGGCTTCTCCAGAACCCAACAGTTCATCCTCTCCCCAGGTCCCTGGTCCATCCGCAGCCCAGACCTAGCCTCTTCTGCCTCCCACCCCAAGGATGAGGTAGAAGGAGACAGAAACCAAGCCTTCTCTTTCACTTATTGTCCTTCAGAAATGATATATCCTAGAGCCCAGGCTGGGAAGAGGGGAGACAGCCAAGGCCTTAGGAGGCTAGAGGGGAGGGAGCTTAGCTCAGGGGTCAAGAGCTCGGGTTCTGGAGTCAGACAGAGGTTTGTGGTTTGGGGCAAGTCATTTCGCCTCTGAAGCTCATTTTCCTCCTCCGTAAATTGGGGCCCATGACAGTGTTTTTCTTGCGGGGTGGGTACCAGGATGAAATGCGGTAATTTAGGTAGAGTTCCTAGCTCACTGGAAACCTTTAAGAAATAGTCATTGCTTTGTCTTTGTCCTCCTCACGTCCAAGGAATGACTGATCCAAGGAATGACTGAACGGGCGAAGTCGTTTTTGTCTTCCCGGAGGAAGGGGCATACATGAGAAAACGTCTTTAGTGTTTTTTGAAATCCAGATCCTCACCTCAGTTTATCTGGGGCTGGTCCCTGGAGCTGCCACTGAAGGCAGGTGCGGGGAAGGAAGGTAGGCCCCCTGAGTTGTCACTTCTCTGGACTCCGCGCCCCTGTCCATCTGCCCCTTCCGCACCCCACTCCAACCTGCACTGCCTGGTCCAGGAAACCCTCTGGGGCTAGATCCGTTAGTGAGAATTCTTGGTTTCTTCCTTCAGTCAATGTCCCCACATCTGGGTACAACAGCTGCTTCTCCCTGGGATGCCTGCGTCTTGGGTAATCGGTGGGAAAATTGGAACCATGAGATTGGCAGGGGGCGCTGAGAACTCTTGCAGCCAGACGTGATGTGGGTGTGGATGGGTCTGAGCTAGCCTCGGGCAGGCTGTGCCCAAGAGGGTCCCAGCCACGGTGTCTCCCTCTGGGCAGGAAGGAGATTTATGCCACCAGCCCCAGGATGGAAGGCAATACACCATAAGGCAGCAGGAGGGGAAAGGCTACAGTTAGAAGGACTTCCCTGCGGGGTGGGAGGCCTGCAGCCCTGATGAAGGCTAAAAGGGGGCTGTGCCCTGTACTCTGAACGTGAGGGGGGCGGGTGGAGGCAGGAGTGAGGTATAGACCTTCAAGCAATTAGGGGCACAGGTGCCATTGTCCTGCACAGTGTGAGTGTGTGAGTGCTGGTTTCGTGTGAAATACGTTTCCTCGTTGCAGCAGGAAGAGGGAGCTTCCTTAGCGTTAGGGGGTGAATGGAGCAGATGGGGGTCTCGGGCTGGGAGACAGCAGAGCGGTGATGGCAGGCCCCTCTGACTCTGACCCTACCAGCCTTCCAAGATGGGGTGACCTTGGGTGGGCAACATAGGTGGGCCCTCGAAGGTGCTATGCTTTGGGATCTTATGTGGGCGCTCCAGGAAAGGGCCTGTCTCTGTTTCTGGGAGGAGAATAGGGCCTGGCTTGTTGACTGTCTGTCCTGGGGACCTCATTCTAGGGACCCCATGTTTTCTGTGTCGTCCTGCTGTCTGTCCTCCTGTCTGTCTCCCACCAGTGTCTCTGCCCCTTCAGCCCCTGCTCTTCCAACACCCAGTCTCTACCCCTCCTGCCCCCACCTCCAGCCTCCCAGCGACCTCCAAAGGGATGGCTGTTAAGGCTCCACCTTGCCTTGTCCCTGCCCCCCTCCAGCCCCATGGCCCAAGGCCCCTGCCTGGGAGCCATCCCACTTTGGGAGCCCCACCCTGGGCCCCTTGCTCTCTCCACCTCCTCTCCTCTGGCTCTGGGCATTCATTCACGACTTTCCTCCTTTCCTGTCCCTCACCCAGGGCTCCAGCGTGCAGCGGGAGGGAAGGCTCCAGGACTCTGTTCCCTCTGTTTAAAGTCTCCAGGTTAGTAAGCCAGGAGGGAGGCCTCCCCCCACCACCCTGCTTCACACTGCTCCTTAGCCAACTGCCTCTTGCCAACCTAGATGGCCAGAAATGGGGGAGGGGGGCTCTCCCTGGTGGGCCCAGGCCTTTGCCAGGGGAGGGGACAGCAGAGACTTGACTCCGGGGAGGGCAACTTGCCTGGCGGAGAACGTGTCTATGTGTGCATGTGAGTTAGTGTGTGTGTGCATGTACATAAGCGTGCCGGCCACAAAGCCTCCTTGGGCTGGGAAGCTAGGGGAGGAGGCAGGGTCCTGGGGGCCTGGGGAGAGGGCCTCAGGAGCAGGGGGCCCTTCTTACGGAGGGAAACCCATGTTCCAATGGAGGCTAGAGGGTGGGGGATGGGACATGGGACCACATCCCACCTCAATACAGCTCTGTTTAGTTTATAGGCACTTGCAAACCTGTGATCTTATTTCATTTATTCAATGATTCAATCGTTCATTCATTCATTTGTCCGTTTGTTCATTCATTCAATAAAGATTTATTGAATACCTTCTTTGTGCCAGGCCCTGGGCTAAGGTCTGAGTCCAACAGTGACCAAGACAGATAAGAGTTCTTCCATTGCTTAAGTGCTGAGCAGATAGAGGGTAAGGAGTTGGCGGAATTCACCAGCTGTGGAGCCCGGGCCGTGGCTTGGGCAGCTGACTGTAAAGTGCCTGCTCCTGCTCCAGGACTGTGACTCCATGTCCCCTGACGCCCCATCTGCCCCTGCTCCCTGGCCGGCAACTGCTCTCTACTTCATGTCCCTGTAAAGTGTTTCTTGACCTGATGGTGCCCCTCACATTGTGTGCCCCCACTGAGTAAGCAGTGATTGAGGCCTCAAGTCCCTGGGGACTTGGGCAGTGTTTTGGGACCTGTGCTGAGGACTCTTCGGAGGCCTTGGGGAGCCAACACCCTACTTCGCTGCCCAGGATCAGCAGTCTGGGGCCCTGGACTTGAGAGACAGCCTGATCTGGGTTCAAATCCTCACTTAAGCCATTACCTAGCTCTGTGGGCCTGAACCAAGCCACTTGTCCTCTCCCAGCCTCAGTGTTCTTGCCTGGAAAATGGCAGGGTTGTCAGGCGCCTGGGTGGCTCAGTGAGGAGAGCATGTGATTCTTGATCTCAGGGTCATGAGTTCAGGCCCCACCTGCAGCAAGGATTGCCCCATTGTTTGTTCCCTTCCTGTGTGAGCCCTCTCGCCCCCTGGGGCAGCCTGAGCCTCAGTATTGTCCAGCTGCTGCTCTGTCCTCCCCCCTTCCCCCCACCCCCCACTAGGGGAGCAGGGCTGCAGGATCTGGGTCTTGGCTGTCTGCAGACTGAACGTCCTCCAGTCCTCCATCTCTCTGAAGGATGCTTCAGCCCCAATCTGGGCGGGCAGCTGGGGGAGGCAGCCCTCCTTGCCACTGTGGCTGCTGCCGACGCCTTGATGGCTTTTTAATAACTTTGCTCTGAGACAATCTGCAGAGCGCTCGTTTGTCTGCCTCTTAATTAAAATTACCGTTTTCCTAAAAGAGCAACAAGGCTGCTCCCCTCCCTCCCCCACTGTGGCTGCTGACAGGAGGCAGCAGCACTTGAAACTGCAGCCCTTCCTGTCTGCCCAACACTGCCCCCCACCCCAGTCCTGGTCACAGGGGCCACCAACCCCCTTCCCTGCACCCATAGCAGAGGGGACGGGGTTCAGCCACCCCGGTGGGCTGGGGGGGGCGTCAGGGAACCAAGAGGAGGGCCTGAATGCTCTCCTCTCTTGCCCATCTTTTTCTGGAATACTCCCAGAGGCAGGGAGCTCAGTACCTTCCAAGACTTCTGACATCTGTAGAGAGGGGAAACAGCCCTGTCCTGCCTACCCTCCCAGAGCAGATTAAGATGTGGTTGGGTTTTGGAAACGTGTTGTGAAGTATTATTAGGGGTGGGGGCTGACAATGTGGTCAGCGCCCCCATTGACTCTGGTTCCAGTTAGAAGAGACTTCCCGGTTCCCTTTATGGACTCCGATTCAGCAAGGGAGTGAGGGCCAGGCGGGGTGGTGGGGTTCATTCAGTCCTTGCTGAATTTGGGGTAAAATCATCCCCTGTAATAATGAAAATACTAATGACCAATATTTACTGAATGTTTACTTATTAATACATGAACCATGTGCTGGCTTAAGCTCTGTTCATTTTATCCTTATGACCCACTGGCCTGTGTCCTCAATGCTAAGGTCTCTGTTTTATGGGGGAGGAGACAGACCAGAGAGGTTAAGTAACATGCCCAAGGTCACATAGATAATCCATTATGGTATCCTCAGCCCTACTACTTCTTCTGCCTAAAGCTCTCTAGCCTCTTAGGTCTAGCCTCAGTCTCTCACGCTGTACATGGAGCGGATCCCCTCTGCCTCTCTCTGCAGTCCAGCACGCACGGTCCCTCCAGAGTCTATGCTACTGAGAACTGACTCTGAGGTTCATCGGCGCCTCCCTTCCTCAACCCCATTCCTGGTTCCACCCCTGAGGCACCCCAGGGACTCCGGACCCTGGAGTTGGGGAAGGTGTATGAGGGGGACTGGAGGTTAGGGCGTTCCCATTTCCAGACCTCCTTTTGGCTGGGGCGGAGTTCCTCTCCATGTGGGGAAAAGACCATGAGGGCAGGAAAGTGACTCGGTCACTTGGTTGTGACAGCAGATGCTACTTGGTTGTGAGCTGGTCTTGTATTGTGGCTTCGCCGGTGAGGCCCACCTAAATAAACCGTTCTGGAGGAGGGGGACATGTCTGGAGCCTCGAGATCCAACATCAGGAAGGACCTCATTAGATGTGTTATGTCTCCAACAGCTCCCAACGCGCCTGGCCTGTCTCCTTGGTGAACTTTGCTTCTGTGACTCCTCTTCCAGGACACCCCCCTTGATCATCTCCATTTCTGCTCTTCCCTGAGGTGTCCCTTCCCGACCACCTCCAGGCTTGTCTCCTCTGAATTCCCATGGCATTGTCAAATCTCTTCCGGCCATTGGTTCTGGATCCAATGGGACCTCGTAGTCCACTTTTGCTCTGGGGGACAGCAAAGGCAGTGCCTTCAGGGGCAGGAAATGCACAAAGCCGAGGGCAGTTGGAACAGTGGGAACTGTCCCCTATGAGGGACAGTGCTTATGCTCCTTAAAAACAGGAAAATTCAAAGAAACAAAACAGGATACCATCAGCCAGACAAAATAGCTCTGCCCCAATGTGGCCCCAGGGTGATCTTTGCCAAGCTATGACTCACTTATCATGGTGACCCACAGAGTGGGTATGTAGTTTGTTGAGTGGATACGTAATCACGGGGCTAGATACTTTACATGCTTGATTCTTCCCATCTTCCCAAGATAGGCACTGTTTCCCTACTTGGTCATTGCGGAAACTGACAGCCAGGGAGGTAAAATGACTCGGTCAAGGTCACAGCTATGTGAAAGGGCTAGGGAAAAGTTGAGCTTTGGCTTGCTGTCATTGCTCTCTGTTTGGTTGGGGACACGTGTCCACATGCGTTTGGTCCCTGCCCTGGGTGGCTGGTGGCCACAGAGTTGACATGTGCTGCATGCCCCGTGAGGAGGTAGGGTTGAAGGGGGCAAGGGCTGCAGAGGCAGAGAAGGAGCAGATGCCCCTCACCCCAGCACAGTCCTCCTCCCTCAGCTTCCGGTCCCATCCCAGCCGCCTGGGGATGGTGGCGTGGTGACAGGTGCCGAGCTGCAGAGATGACAGCACTGCTGATTCCCCCGTAATTACTGTCTGATGAGATGCCAGAATTAGCCAGCGCACGAGCAGGGGATGCGGATTTGGGGGCACAGTGCAGGGAAGCAGCTGGGGGTGAGGGAACCTTTCCTTCCAAGCCTGGGACCCTCTGGCAGTAGGGCCGGGTCAGCACTGAGAAGAAGGAAGTAGAATAGAAAGGAGGAAGCACTGTGTGGTTAATATGCCTCAGATATTATTGTGTGGGCTGTGGTTTTTCCAGTCCTCAAAGTGGCTAGGTGTACCCCTTAGCTGGCTGGCTGCCATACAGGGCATCAAGAGCCTCAGGCCGCTGACCAGAGACTTACAAGTGGAACAGGCTACCCAGGCAGACTCTCAGGTACGCCCTTTGGTGCCTAGACCTTGCCTCTGCCTCACTGAAGCCATGGGGGGATATAGTTGGTGGGAAGGGGTGAGCCGCAGGGCAGACTCCCACATTTGCAAGGCCAGGAACCAGAGGACAGATGGAAGCTCCTGGAAGGAGCAGGCAGGTTCAGCTGATCTTGCTAGAAGAGTCACCCACCCCAGGCAGGAGGAGTCGAGTTGGCCCCCCAAAGTTCAAGGTCAGGAGGGGCTTCAGATTGGCAACAGGAGGCAAGGGCTGGGTATGTCCTGGACTCCTGTTCTCCTGGCTTCTCGCTGGGGACAGGGGGAGGGCTGGGGAAGGCGGAAGCAGAAAGAGGTCATCTGGGCTGCTCAGACCTCGTCACACCATTATAGGAGTTTTGAAGGCCACCGACTAGGAAGAGTGGTGACAACATGGGGCTCACCCAACAGAAGGCCAAGCAGACGCCTGGTGGGTGGGGGCTGAAACCAGGCCATGGAAGGAAGGACCCAAACTGTTGACCTTAGAAGAGGAGATACAGGTTCCAAACCCCCATCCTGCTCTGAATGGAGAGGTTGTGACCTGCCCCTGGGTCCCTCGGAGGACCATGGGCATACACACTGGCTCATTTTAGGGAAGGAGGAACCCCACACAATGATTGATGTCTAGGAGGTAATGAGTTCTCCATTCCTGGAGGTATCCAAGCCCGGGCTGGATGGCATTTCTGAGGCTGGGAGGGCTTCCAGTTGCCCTTGGCAGGTGTTGGGAGGACTCTACCCAGCTGAAGTGTGAGAATGTTGGGCCTCTGGAGGTTCTTTAAGGACTGTGGGACCCCTGCCCAGCTGGGTGTCTGTGGCTCCGGGGCAGCTTGGCTCCCTGTCCTGCCCTGGGGAAGAGCCCACCCCTCCTTAGACCTTCCTCTGTGAGGCCTCCCTCCGGAGGGGGTGTTGAGGTGCTCTATGCCTCACCCAGGGGGAGGGATGCTTCAGGATGGCCCTCTCAGGGACTTGGGGGGCACTAAAGAGGCTCTGGCCCACAGACTCAGGGATGCCTTGGGGGCAGGGTCAGCCTCTCCCTCAGGGCAGTGGGTGTACAGAAAAGAAGGGGGTCTGGACTGAGGACCCCCGGCTGGAAGCTGGTGGAGTCGAGGTGGCATCTGTGTGGGGACCCCAGTCGTGGCGGTGCCTGGGTGTGCCCCTCGGCATGTGGATGCCCGTGGGGGGCTCAGGTGAGGCAGGTTGTGACTGGGTCCATGTTGGGGAGCAGGCACTGGGCCCATGGGCGTGCACCAGGGCGCACAGGTGTGAGGCTGGAAGCGTGAGCCAGCACAAGTGTGTCCCTGAGCAGCTGAGCGTGGACCAGGGCCCTGGCTGCTCTGGTGGCTGAGGGAGATGTCCAGGCGCTGGCAGAGGAAGGGCCTCCTAGGAAAAGCCTGACCCCAAGAAGGATGGAGTCTCTGAGGAGGCTATGGAGGGATCTGGCCAGTCTGGGGCTCCTGCCAACATGCGTGAGGCCCTCACTGAACACTGGGTACTGACAGCTTCCCTGTGGGAGGATGGGAGTGATGGACGGGGCTTCGGCCTCTCACCTCCAACAGAGTGGGTTCCCTCTCCCTGGGAACAGGAGGTCCCCCTCTGGCATGCTTTCAGCTGGAGGCAACTGGAGGGGTGTGGTCGCTGCCCTGGCCACAGCACCCCGAGGCTTGAGTCCCTCTTGGGAGAGCAGGAGCTCTTGTAGCCTCTTCAGAATGGCGGCAGAGCTGGGGGGACAGGAGCCTGCCTTTCTCCCCTCCCTCGTGTTTGCTCCTTCCCTTCCTCTCAGCCTGTTTTCCTCTCAGCTGCCTCTCCAAGGAGATAGAGAGCTGACAGGACACCTTCCTGGGGCGTGTGATGGTGGAGAAGCCACACAGGAATTAGCCTAACAACGGGGCATCTTGTGGGCCCACGCCAGGGCCGGTCCCAGCTTTTCTGGCAACATCTTCAGACCAAAGGTGATGCGCTCCCCTCTGCAGCTATGCCCCCTCCCTTCCCAGGGAAGTCAATTAGCCAGATCTTCATTAGCAGCTAAAAATCAAAACCGTACAGTGCTGGGTCTGATAAAACTCTTGACGATGGGATGAAAGGAAATCAGGCGATAGAGCAGATCAGGAAGGAACTGTCCCCCACTTGCCCCCTAGGCTGGCGCCTTTGTTCAGTGCACAACCCGCATTCCTGTCTTTTTTTTTCCCAGACAATGAGAGGACTAAGGCTCAGGGAGGCTGCTAACTTGCTCAAGGTCACACTAGTCAGTGGCAGAGCTAGGTTTGAACAGAGCTTTCTCATCCTCCAATTCAGTGATTTTTGGTAATGTTACAGCTTTGCCCACTATGGGGTGGTTCAGGGAAAAGAGAGAGGGTTGAATATCTGACCTTGGGGCAAGCAGCTGGCTGTGGCCCTTCAGCAAGGGAGAGAGAGTCTTGTTTGAGGAGTGTGGTCAGGGTGCCATGTGGGGCCCCTGATTTCTCTGTGGTGAGCATCCCCTGGGGCCGGCATGGATGCCTGGGGGGTGTGGTCCACCATGACAGCTCGCTCTTCTCTCTGGGGCTCAGGATGCTAGAGCCATGTTTTCCACCTTGCTGTTGATTCCTCCTATGGAGATTGTTAGTCTGTGTCCTCCTGGGGCCTGAAGCCTGGGTCAGGGGGGCTCCCCTGGCAATTGCTTTCTGGGAAGTGGCATGGTGGAATGGAAAAATCCTTGTCCCTGGGGGCCAGGATGCTGGGTTCCACTTCTGACTCTGTCTCCAGCTCCGGCATGTCTGGGTCAGGTCCGCTCTGTGGGCCTTGGTTTCCTTCCTGTGAAGGGCATTTGGCTGGAGGAAGAGTAGAGAGCGGTTTTCAAGATGCAGGCATGGGTACACAGAACAGTCTAGAGAGGTCACTCCTGCCCGCTGTGGGGAGAGGATTCCACGGCCACACAGAGCCAAGGCCCCGAGTCAGTCACAGGCCCTGAGTGAGACCTGAGTGAGTCCCCCTGGGGCCCCACCCCACTCCTGAGATGGCCTGACGATTTCCCCAACCCATCTGGATGGAGCGGTAGCTCTGCTATCAAGAAGCCTCCAGTCTGAGGGAGGAGGCAAAGGCCTAGAAGGCAAGGCAGCTTCTAGCCTAATGAGGTAAACAGGCTTCTATACTTCGTGCCCCTGGGGGAGGAGGGGCAGGCCTGCTCTGAGCCTGAGAAGTGGGCAGAATCAGCAGGAAAGGTTCAAGAGAAGGAGGGCTGAGAAGGGAGATCCTGGAGAGGAAACATCTGGCTGGGGCAACGCCCGCCCTAACTTCAAGGAGCCCAACACCCATTCCCTCTCAAATTCTCTCTCCCTGGGGAATGTCCTAGAAGCTCTGCTGGGAGCAGCCAGGACCCAGCCTCCCCACAACAGCTCCTCCTAGGCAGGTGAGCTCTCCTTCCCCCAGCCCCGAAGAGGTCCTTTAATTCTATTCCGAGATTCCGACTCGTTTACCAACTAAGTAGCCTTCGGTGGGTTTTAAATCTACACAAATTGGTTTGTGTTTTTCTGCCTGCACAACGCTCGGATGGGCAGTGCCCCGCACCCTCCCCTGCCTCCCCAGCTCCCTCTGCGGCTCTGTTGTTCACACCCCTCCTGAGTCTCCGTGCCCAGCTTCCCTGGGGGCTGGGGTAGCAGATGGAAGGGCTCTGTGGGCACGGGCGTGGGCCACAGTCCTCGTGTCCCTCTTCCCTGCCCTCCTACCCCGCCCTGGCCCAGGGGAAAGGAGTCCGCATGGTGACTCCTGTGACATCACTCAACCTCCCTGACCCTCAGTTTCCCTGACAGTACTGCAAGGAGAATCAGCTTGCCCCAGGCCCTTCCCCATGTAGCTCTGGAGATCAGTGTTGGGGGCTAGGGAGGAGGCATCAGCCAAGGACCACCCTGACTCTGCCGCCTTCTTGCTCTGCCCACCATCCCCCGACGACTGCAGTGTCCAAGCCTCGGTCCATCTAGAGGGGATGGGCTCTACCTGGCCTCCTCCCACTTCTCTGTCCTCCCTCTGACACCTGGGTGTAGGGGTGGGGAGGAGAGCTGACCTTCATCCGGGGACCGGGACCGAGGGATGACAGCTTGCCTGGCCTTGCCCCTGTGTCCCTAGTGCCCCTTCTCCTAGACACCAGGAAGTCAGCTTTATTGTCTAACCATCTGCCCCATGCTTTCAAGATGGCTCCCTTCCCTCCCTGGCCTCCCTCTCCTGGGTTCCCCTCCCCCACCCTCCCTACCCAGAGAGGCTCTCCTGAGGTGTGGGGTTCCTGGCCCCTGCTGTGGGCCAGGAACTGGACATGAAGCCTTGTCCCTCCTCCTTAGTCCGTCTCCCTCCTCCCCTCCAATGGCCCTGCCTCCCGTGCCCGCCCCCACCTCAAGGTTCTGGTTAGAGTGACAAGGAGACTCAACAGGGCGCTGGGCATTAGCAATTTGGGGGGATATTACACAGGAATGTTTACAGAAAGGCAATTGCCTGGAAAATGACTTTGGTTGCTGTGGTATGGGGCGGAAAAGATGGTTTTAGAAAACAGACACAGATGGGCTTCTGCTCCAGGGACCCACAGACAGACAGCAGGGCCTGAGGGCCACGGGCACTCGAGGAGCACAGAGCCAGGGGCGCCCAAAGACAGAGGGGCTGCTTTCTTCAAGGGGAGGTGTGGGGTATGGGGCAAGCCTTGAGCACCTCATCTGCGCCAGGTTCCTGGACCCTCTGCCAAGCTTGACCTTTGTCCTCTAGCCTCTGACCTCCCAGCACAGTGTGCTTCCTCATTGTGAAGGGCTCCCAGGAGGATGGAGCTGTCAGGCACAATTGACTGTGGCAGCCGCCTCTGGGCGCCTCCTGGGTGACTTGGGCTCCTCTTGTTTGGCTGCAGATAAGGGGGTGGGGGGGAACTGGGGGAGCCTTGAGCTGCATGTGCTCCTGTGTGCGTGCGTGTGTGTGTGTGTGTGTGTGTGTAAAAAGCACTTTAGGGTTTGAGCCAGGCCTTCCACTCTTCCAGCAATCGCCATGCACCCCTTCTCTTGCCCTGCCTGCAGGCCCCATGGCATCTGGCATCTAGCCCCAGGGAACCTGGGAGCTCCCTGAGCTGGTGCCCAGCCCCCATCTCTGCCCAGGAGATGGATGGGGCACACCTGGGAGCCCTCTGAGGGCACATCCAGCCTCCTGATCTCTGGAGACATGGAGACAGGGACCTAAACTCTGAGTCTTGAGCTTGGGGTCCTCACAGCAGGGGCCCCAGAGAGAGACCTTTTCTAGATCTTGTATCTTCCTTCTTCCGTCTACTTCCTCCCCTTCCTTGCACTTCTTCCCTCTCCCTCCCCACTTCTTCTTCTCCCTTCTCCACATTCCCTTCCTCTGAAGATGATGTCATGTGTGAATGTTGCCCAGTGGCAGCCAGAGGACAGAGTGGTGACATCTGGGGTAAAGACACGAGGTGGGGGTGGGCTTTGGTGGCTAATGAGATGGTGTCACTGAAACTTGGGGATCTTCATTTTTATCATGAGTTACAGTGATCTCATGTAAAAGAATGCAGAGGAGGATAAAAATAAATCAGGCTCATAAATAAAGGTGGAATTTGGAACTGGCGGAACAAACAATGTCGCCGTTACCCAAGCGCCTGCGCCTTTATCCTTGGCCGGCCACTGGGGGGCGCCCACCCCCACCTGTCACCCCAGCCTCAGGCATGTACTTGTCCCTTCCCCCTGGCTCAAGCTGGGGAAGGCTAAGCTGAGGGTGGCAGACCCCCCCTTCCCCATTTTCCCTTCCCTTTATTCCGAGCTGGATTGCACAGTCTCGGGCATCTTCTCTGGGGTTTGGATCTCCTACTCAACAATTATGATCAGCCTCGCACATCTGGTGCCAACCCCTCTGATCCCAGCTTCTCTCTCTGGCTCCCCCAGCCTCCATCCCCCAGGGGCCTTCAGTTCCAACCTCCCTTCCCCAGTGTACCCCAGCTCAGTTCCTCCTCCAAGGCCTCTCCACCCTTCCCCTTCCCTCAGAGAACCCCTGCCCTTCCTTTGCAGCTCACAGTCCTTCAATCCCCCAACCCTGCTTACCCCCTCAAGGCCTCTCTGTCCCATCTGTCCCCTCAGCCACCCCATCAAGACCCCTGCCCATCCGGAGCCCTCGCCGCCCCCTGCCACTGAACGGGAAGCATGGGTCTGCTCAGCGCCGGGGGCGGCGGGGGGGGCCCAATTGGAACTGATCTCTGGCCCTTTGCACTGGGCTGCTCAGTCTGGGGAGGGTCAGGGCTGCTCTGGGGACTAGGTGGTGGCAGGAACAGGCACAGGGGTACCAGGAAGGCTGTTCGGCTGGGATCCAGGAGCCCATGTGCCTGGAGTGCCTTTAATTCAAAACAACACACTCTCTCCTCCATCATCTTGGGGTAAGACAGGGGCAGGGTTTAGTGGGGGACACCCCCATTTTACAGATTAATGCCCTCAGGCTCCGAGAGGGAAGAGTAATGAAATGTACGCCTAATCCAGGGTCCCACAGGGAAGGAGCTGACTTGAAACCCAGGGTGTCTCTGGCCTGGGGTTCTTTTCCTCCTTGACCTTGAGTACCTGTGACCCATGAGAGAAGCTCCTGCCCAAGTCCTCTGAGTGCCACGGGACTCCTTCTCCTAAGGGTAACAGGAAGGCCTCACAGCCCAGAAGCCCAGGTCTGTCGTCCCAGTCCCCTGGGGCCCTGCAGAACAGAGTGAGACAAGCACAGAGCAGGAGCCTCCCCTCTTCCCCTGCCCCCCCTTCCCCTAGCTAGTTTGTCTTTGTTAAATAAAGCTGAGGAACTTGAAGGTTCTTAAAGAGATGCTAGAGCTTTGCGGATCCAAGCCCCTCCTTCCCACCGCCCCTCAGAGTTAGCAGATTGTCTCTCTTGCCTCTGCCCGCCCCTCTCTCTGCCACCCCCAGAATCCAGCTCCTGCCTTACCCCTGACTCCTCCCTCTGTCAGTGAGGGCTGAGCCCTGACCTCAAGAAGGCAGGGACAGTCCTGGTTCTACTCCCCATTCAAGATGCTGGTAGCCCACCCCACCCCCCACTGCCCACAGCGAGATTCATGGGACTGCTCCCGCTCCACGCATGGCCCGCTCTAGCAGCCTGGACCCCTTCTTGCCAGTCCTGCCTTGCCCCTTTAACCAGTGTGACCCCCGCACCTCCCTCAGTCCCTGCTGGTCTCCGTTTGCCCCAGCCCAGACTTGCTGAGATGTTCCGCTAGGAGCCAGGGAAGGAGGTGAGGTGTAGGCATGGAGGGTAAGGATGGGGGTGAGCAACTCTTCTGGGTCCCAGAGAGCAGAAGGGCAGGGGTGAGGGGACATAAGAACCGGAGACCTGTCCCCTGCACGTGTGTGTGTCCAGAGCCCTTAGAGAGTACTGTGAGTCTGGCTGTTGGCACACAATGAGGGAGGTCCCTATGGCTCAGGCAGGGCTGGGCCAGACTCTAGGCCTGGGGTTCCAGCAGCAAGGCCTATGGGCAGAATCTGCCCCTGCCTGGGCAAAGAGAGAGGGCTATGGCCATGGAAGTTATCCTCCTGCTCAGTGCAAATGTCCACAGGAGCTGAGGTTAAGTGGAAGAGAGAGGCTAAGGGTCATGGGAGGCAGCCCCCTGACTCTGGTTGGGGCTATTTCTCTGGTGCCTAGACACCCCCATCCCGGCTTCTTCTCCTGGATGATTATTCAGGGAACTCCTTTCTGGCCACATTTCCTGGGACCCCAGACTGCCGCCAAGCTTCTCAAGGACAGAGACTAGGCCTTCATGAAGATGGTCCCTGGGTTCCCAGCCCCACTCAAGCAAGGGCCATCTCCGAGGATTTCCTCCAGATCAGGGACTCGCTGCACCATATTAGCTCAAAATGTTTTTCCTTAACTCTCTTTGAACCTTTATATAAGTTTACTTAAAAGGAAACCTTCTCTCTTTACTGTCCCGAGGAATGAGATCCATGAAATCAATGGTTGGATTGGGTCTGTGGGGTTTTCCTAATCTTTATGAAAATAAAGGCATAAATATTAAACTGTGAAACCGTGTTCCTCCCAAGGTCTTGTGTATCTGGACCTCACTTTGAGGAGCATGCCAGAGGGGGTGACTGTAGTGAGAGGGACAGATGCCTGGCGGGGGCACAGTAGGGACCCCAGACCCAGTGTCAGGCTGGGGAGGGAGCAGATGAACAGAGATGAGCACCTAGTGCCCCGTGGCATTGCCATGGTTCTGTCAATAGATGTTGTTGGGAAAGTGTGGTGGGAGGGGAGGAGGCCAAGCTAATAGATACTGGGGCCAGATCTAGCCTCTACCACTCACTGTGGCTTTGGGCATGTCCCTGGACTTCTCTAACCTCGGCAGCCCCATCTCTGAAATGGGGCCACAGTGATCCCCCCACGCAAAGGGTGTTGATGGCCATGTTGATGGGCAGTCAATCAGGCCTTTGAAAGCCATGGAAGCTTCTGTCTGTGGAAGCCCTTCTTCCCTTAGTTTTGGTGGCAGGTGTTAGGTCCTCAAAGGTTCTGTCCCCCAGATCTACATGCTTCAACCACAGCTTCGGGAGGAGTGTGGGTATGTGTGTTTGTGTTGGGTGAGGGATGGTTTTTCCTGAAATGTGGCTGAATCTCTTCTTTCCTTCTGTGGTGCGCAGTGGCTGTGTGGAGGAAGAGGGCCAATAGGGCGTGGCATCTGGATGGAACATGGCTGGATCCCAGAATCTCTTGCCTCCTCTTCTTTGCCCCAACTGGCCCCGCGAGTCAGCCCCTGTGTGGGGGTACACTTGTCTGCAGCAGTGCCTGACAGCCCTGGATCTAGGCTATATGTGGGGGGCGTGGCCTGGAGACTGGTGGATGGTGGGGCTGGGGTATTCCTGGGAGACTGCGTTTGCCTCCCAGTAGGGAGCCCCTTGGCACCCGGTACAGGTGTCATTCTGGAAGCGCTGTGCCCTTCTGGGCTATGAAAAGTCATCTTCGAGGCTAGAAGGTGGGAAACAGCAAGGCTCGGCCAGGGGTGGGGCAGGATGGGACCAGGAGCTCAGGGATGGTGGCCATATGGGAAAAGGAGTCAGCATTCCATGTGGGGACCTCAACCCCCGGCCTTCTCTTTTTTTCTGCTTCTGTACTGTCCTTTGTCCCCTGTGCGTCCCTTAAAGGTCTTGAACTTGTGCGTATGTGTGTGTGTGTGTTGGGAAGGGAGACTGAGGGGTGGGAGGGCCAGGGGAGGGGAGGGCTCCAGGGGAAGGGCTTGAGCTGTTCTGTCTGCTTTCTTTCTCCTTTGAGTTTGTCCCAAACCCATCTCTCTCTCACTGTCCTCTCTGTGCCCAGTCTCCCCTGTCTGTCCATCTGTCTGTCTCCGGGGAGGGAGGGAAAGAGAGGGTCCCATGCCCCAGACCCTGGGCCTCCAACTCCTTGCCATCATTACTCCTGCCCCCAGTATCCTAGTCCCGACCCTTTTCCAAGCCAATCCCTAGCCTTTAGGACGAGTGTGTCCTGGGCATGCTAGTCTGAAGGAAGAAGCTAGGGTCTCTCCCCCCCCCCCCCGCACCCCCCTCCCCGCCCTGCCCCACAACACACACACACCCCTCTTCTTAGAGGATGCTCTTGAAAGGAAGACTGGGCAGGCTCCTTCCCACATCTTTCAGGAACCATTTAAAGGAAACGCCCCTTCCCTAACCTGTTCACACCAGCTGTGGGAAGGAGGAAAGGAATGAACGGCTCCAGGTGTTCAAGACCCCTGGTTCCAGCCTTTCCTTGGCCTCAAAAAACAGCCGCTCACCTGCAGTCGTTACCTTTCCAAACGCACCCAAAGAAGAGCACGAAGCCGGGCCCCCGCCCTTGTCCCCCAACTTCCTTGGAGCCCCCCCCCCCCCGGTAGGTCCCCTAGTCAGGGGGCGGGGGCAGCCCCGTTCTGGTCTCAGCCCCTCCCCAAGCCTCTTGCCCCGCCTTAGGCCTGCCCCTCCCCTCAGTGACACGGCCCCAACCCGGTGAGAGCTGGGCAGCCCCAAGCGCCGGGCGCCCCGTGACCCCGCCGTGCCCCCTCTCCCCTCTCGCAGATCCGGAGCGGAGCAGCCCCCCCATGCTGTCTGCGGACGATGCAGAGTACCCGCGGGAGTACCGGACCCTGGGGGGCGGGAGCGGCGCGGGCGGCGGGGGCCGGCGCTTCTCCAACGTGGGGCTGGTGCACACGTCCGAGCGGCGGCACACGGTGATCGCAGCCCAAAGCCTGGAGGCGCTTAGCGGCCTCCAGAAGGCGGATGCCGACCGCAAGCGCGATGCCTTCATGGACCACCTGAAGAACAAGTACCCCCAACACGCCCTGGCCCTGCGGGGTCAGCCCGACAGGATGCGCGAGCAGGTGAGTGGGGGGCCCGCTGTGGGCCGGGGAGGAGTCTGGCCCCGTGCTCCCCAGCCCCCGGGGCTCTGATTCGGTGCGGCATCAGAGGAGAGAGCCGGAAAGAGGGTGGAGGGACTTTTCTGGAGCATGGGGAGGAAGCGGATGGGGGCTCAGCCTGCAGACCTCTGTGTGCAGTCCCGCAGTTGGGAGCACTGGCTGGAGCAGAGAGGCAGAGGGGCGTTGGACCGGGCTGAGGCGTGGGAAATTTGTCTCAGCAGTCGAAGAAGTTGTGGGGAGGGGGAGGGGAAAGTCCTGGGGACTGGCTATTCAGAGCCTGAAAATCCATCCCGCCTGGACCCGGGCGGGGGCGGGGGGTACACCTCTGTGACTAGCCTCTTTGGGAGCCTCAGTAGGCTGGATCTGCTGTGCCCCCAGCTGCTGTAAGAACAGAGCCCAGAACTCCTGGGGCCTTTTGCCTTGTCTCCTCCCTCCATGTCTCCTCCTCCCTTACCCCCAAGACTCACTGTGTGACTTTGAGCTAGAGGCTGCCTTGGTTTCTCTTCTGCCATCAGAAAGGCTATAGAAGAGTCCGGGTGCCTGCTTCTGGACCTGGGCCTGCCTCCTCCTATCTGGGGTGGGAAGCTTCCCTTGTAAACCTCTCCCAGATTCTTGGGTTCCTGGATGCACCTCTCTATGCATGTATGACTTTGTCTGTAGGAAAGTTCTTTCTTGGGACAAGCCTTCTGCCTACAGTCCCACATTGGCAAGATGCCTTGATGGCTGCGGAGACCCACTTGTTCTCTCCAGGAGAAGCGGAGGAGGGGAGGGTGGTACATCCCATCCACACTATTTCACTCGGGCCTGGGGGTGTCCCACACCTGTCTTGCTCCATACCCCTTTCCAGATGCTGCTGGATGTGGCTGGGAAAGGGGAAGAGTGTCCCAACTCCCATTGTCACAACAGGGAACAAGGACACATTGGCGCACCTCCCTGCCCCATGTCACCTCCAGTTCTGTCTTGCTTTTGCCTTTTCCCAGCTTCTGAGTCCTCCTGGGAACAGAGTTCTGATCGGAATAAGGGAGAGTTGTAGATGGACATATGGCCCTCACCCTCAGGGAGCCCCTCTCTGTGGGTTCCCTCTGTGTGCTCTGGCTTGGGAGGAGGGAGCAGGGACATTTGTGATCTGGAGCCTGTGAAAGAATGGTTACGCTTAAGTAGGAGGGGCACAGTCAGTTGGGAGAAGGTTTAGAGAGGGAGAGACCAGGTAGGCAAGCCTGGTTAGGGAAGGCTTCCTGGAGGAAGAGGTACCTAAACCAGGCTTAGAAGGATGAAAAGGGTCTGAACAGGCATTGAGGAAGAGAATGCTGTTTTAGAAGCTGGGAAGATGGGAGGTGAGCATGGTCCTGAGTCGGTTTGGGGCTGGGTACAGAGGCCCACCCGGCTGGTGCTGAAGGCTTGGGGTGGGAGGCATTGGGAGATGTGGGGACAGACTGGAAAAGTGGGGTCAGATGATGGCGGCTAGGAGGACTGTGGTTGTTTCTGAATGGTGAATAGGAGGCAGCAATGGGGGGCTGGAGGCAGGGGAGGAGTGGGATAAGAGAGTGGGTTAGGGAGGACGAAGGGAAAGGGATGGGAGATTGGAAGGAAGACTGCGCAAGGCTTGTTTGCTGCCTGGACCGAGGAGCCAAAGAAAACCTGGGCAGCAGGGAGATGTCGGTGTCTTGGGGAGAAATAGGGGGTAGGGAGAAAACATTTGGAGGATGGGACACAGGAATATGGGAGGTGAGTTTGCAGAGCAGGGATAATGTTTGCCGGGATGTCCATTAGGCGTGCCATGTGTATAGCCCAGGACTCTGAAGGGACAACAGGGTCAGGAGGAGACTGAGCATGCGGATTGAGGGACCCAGGGCATAAGTGTGGCCACCAGGGCAGAATGGTCTGAGAGGGGAGAGGGCCACAACAGTGGCAAGGAGGAGCCAGGAACATTCTCTCCATCACGAGGAAGAGGAGAAAGGCCCAGGAGGACGACCACTTGCACTTCCGAAGTTGGCGGGGAGGGGAGTGGGGGGGAGAGAGAGAAACAGCCATCGGGACTGTCTGGGATCTGTGGGTCTAGAAGGCTCCCCTCGTCTCTCATGGTATGGCAAGGTAATGGATGGTTTCAGGGGTGGAAGAGACTGGAGGTGGCGAATGAGCACGACCTGGGGCTCAGATTGGTCTGGGAGGTTTGGCCATGAAAAGGTGAAGACAGCAGGTGTGATGGCCTCCAGGGGCAGTGGGCCTGAGAGGGAAGGTGTGGGTGCGTTGGAGGGCCTCAGACGTGTCCGGCATGGTTGCTGACACAGATAGGCACACAGCAAATACTTAGATGAGTATGAGAAGAGCGACTCGCTCACAAATTCATTCCTTTGTTCATTGACTCATTCATTCCCTCCAGTAGAGTGTGAGTGGGTAGGACCTACAGCCAGTTCCCTGACCGGGGAGGACTGGGCACCTAAGGGTAGGGCCGGCGGGGTGAATGGCTGTGGAATGAATGAAGATGAATGAATTTGGGGATGTTGAGTCGGGAGAGGACCATGGGGAAAATCAGAGGGTGATGGGTTTCAAGCCTTAGGTGTGGTGTGGCCCTGGAGTGGGAGATGGCAGGAAAGAACGAGGTGCTGTCAGAACAGAGGCCCGTGGGCATGAGGACCCCTGCGGAATGGTTCCCCGTCTTTGTGAAGTAGGCGGTGACCTCTTCGGTGCGGAGGTAATGAGGAGTCGGAGGAGCAGACAGGCGAAGATTGGCTCCCTGGCCGAGTTTATAGGGAGGCAGTCAAGAAGTGAAGAAAAGGAATTCAGGAGTATCTGATGGAAGGGGGACTTTTCTGGGGCTCAGGGAGCCCTAGTCGGACAGAAAAGGAACATCCAGAAACAGACCAGGGGCTCTAGTTGAGAGATCCAGTCTCGGGAAGGGACTAGCCAGTGTTGCAAGGTCCCTCTGGGGTGTGAGCTCTGTGCCAAAGCTTGCCCCAGGAATGTCCCTCCTCGCCCCATCACAGTCTCCCAGCGGCTCCTGCCCGCTCCCCCTAATGGGGTGTCCCCCCCTTCGCACACACAGGTTGGCGGCTGGACCGTGGACCCCGTGTGCCTCCTCAGCTCCCTCTGCTCCCACCTCCATGGCGACTCCGCCCCCTCCGGGGCTGGCCAGCCGGCCCAGGTGAGTCACCCACTGCCCCCATGCCCCCCAAACCCCTGGTGGAGTTTGGCTTTGAGGAAGACTTTTTTTTGGAGGGGGGATATCTAGGATTTTAATTTTACATCCCTTTCTCTTATACAGGAGCCCCCCATTTCAGGAGACTCCTATGACTTATACTCTCCCCTGATTGTCTAATTCCCACCACTACCTCCCCAAAGGTTTGGCTTTGGGGAAGGGATTTTTTGAGGGGGAATACTCAGGTTTTGAAAAAAATTTTTTGGATTCTTTTCTCCTTTTTTTTTTTTCTTTTCTCCTTTAAACTGGAGTACCTGTTCCACCCCTCATCCCATCGGTTTTCAGGAGACTCTTACGCTCTGTACTCTGTTCCCACCCGCCCCCTGCCACAGACCACTTCACTCTCATATCCGCCTGCCCCCAACACTACCTTTCCATCTCTGAGAGACCCAGCCTTCCCCTCAGATCTTACCATCAGGAAGTTCTTCACAATGTCTATCACCCTTCTTGGTAGGTTCAAGGCTCAGTTTCCTTTTTTTTTTTTTTTTTTTTAATTTTATTTATTTGACAGAGACAGAGATCACAAGTAGGCAGAGAGAGGAGGAAGCAGGCTCCCTGCTGAGCAGAGAGCCCCCAATGCGGGCTCCATCCTAGGACCCTGAGATCATGACCTGAGCTGAAGGCAGAGGGTTTAACCCACTGAGCTGCCCAGTTCCCAGTTTTTAAGAGGACTTTGGCATCTAGCCATTTGTTCTGAATTTGTTCCTTGATTCCTCACCAAGCCTCAGTTTCCCCTAGTGGGAAGACAAATCTCAGCTGAGAGAGGGGCACATTTAGGCAAGGCTTGGACTCACAGCTCAGGCCTGGACATTGTCGCGGGAGAAAAAAAGGCATCAGGGGCCCCAACAGGGAGGAAGGACCAGAGAGTATGATTGCAGCCGGTGGGGAGGAGGAGACACCCTGAGGGTGGCCTTGGCTTGAGGGTGCTCAGCTGTAGGAGGCAGAGGAGATGGAGAAATGGGGAATCCAAGGGGTGGCATGGGTACCAGCTTCACTGCCTCATACACCCTGCTGCCCCTGGGGACGGGCGACAAGGACAGGCTTTTTCAAGATTTAGAAGGAAAGACGTGACACCCTAGGCTCCAGAGCACGGATGTTTTAGTGGAGTGTAACTCGAGTCTGGCAGCAGACTGGCACGCTTGGCATCACCCACAGGGCATTCCGCCCACTTCCCTTCCTGGCTTTTAGCCCCATCTTGACGGCACCTCGGGGAGCAAAGATGTGTCTGCCCTCCAGGGCTGGATGGCAAATGGGACAGACTTGTCTTGAGTGGCCAAGTGCACGTGGAAACCAAAAGGGATCCGGGACAGGGATGGTGACAGGGCAGCAGGTGTGGTGTGCCTGTGGCAGACGGAGGCTCTCTCCAGATGACCTGTTTTGGCACTAGACATGGTGGGGGTGACGGATAAAAGGGAGGATGAGCTTGGTGAGCTCAGTTGTCCCAGGTCATGGGGCTCTAGCCTGTCTGCATCCGGGATTTGCTCTGATGGAGGAAATTCCATACAGGTTTGAGAAGACCCTGACCCCAGGGCTTTGTGATTCAGAGAAAAGTGGCCATTCATAGGCTCTTGTCATCACTTGCTGCTTGGTGCTTATCACACTGCTGCATGGCTGAGTCGGAGGCTCCTTTATGTAAAGCGCAGGATCAGAGAGGGTCAGCATATACCAGAGTTGCACAGCCGAGCAGGATCAGAGGCTACCAGGGAAGCTCAGGCGTCCTAGGCCTCCCAGACTTGGCTGGGAATTGAGTCACAGGAGAGCTGAGTAGGGCAGCGGTGCCCCCTGAGACCCTGACGGGGAGAGGCTATGATCTCGGAGGGTCACAGGTCGGGAGACAGGCCATTTTCCTCCCCTCAAAGCCTAGGCCAGACCTTTGGGAGTGGGAGGCTGAAGAGGACCCTGGGAGAGGATCAGAGGCTAGACTCCAAGCCGCAGCCCCTCCCCCGCTTCCACCAGTCCGCCTAACCTCCCTCCCTCCTTCTGCAACCCGAGTCCCGGGCGGCGGGCCGGCGTATCGGGTGACCGCGGCGACGCAGCCACCAGCCTCCGCCGATCCGCGGCGGGGCTGCGCCGACGGGGCCGCGCCGGGGGAGGGGGCCGGAGAGAGGATGTGCTCGGCGGCGCGCCGCGCAGCGCCAGGTGGAGTCGCGGTTACCGGGGCGACCGGGGCCCGGGCCGGCTCGGCGGCGGCGGCGGCTCTCGCATTGCAGCAAAGGGCACCGGCGGCGGCGGCGGCGGCTGCGGAGGCGGCCGGGGGAGGGGAGAGCCCGGGCGGGTGGGAGTAGGGGGCCGCCCTCCCTCCCCCGCCCGACGCGGGACCCGGGGCTGGGGGCCCCGCGCATGCACCTGTGGCCGCAGGTAAGGAGGAGCGGCTGCGGGGGCCAGGGCTGCCGCCTGGGGTTCCGCGGCCGGCGGGGCACAGAGATGGGGCCAGCTCCGCGGCTCGGGGAGGCGGTCCGGGAGTGGGAGGCGCGCAGGCCGTTGCGGTTCCCAGTCCCCGAGAAACGCCCCCTCCCTTCCCCCACCGCGTTCGCCGCCTTCCGCGTGGGCCGCCCCCCTCAATGCGGCGGGCGCCCCCTCCCCCAACCTCGGAAAGTCATGACCTTCCTGGGGTGCGCCCTTGCCCCCGGGGCCGCGCGGATCCCGCAGAGCCCCCCTTCCCACCACACTCTCTGCATTGGGGAAGGGTAGGAGGGGAGGGTGTCGCTGGACACCCCCGGGGGGAGGGTCACGCGTGTGCGTCGAGGTGGGAGGCGGGCCACGCGGGGGCACGTTAGGTAGCCCCAGCCTAGGGGGCGGCTGTGGACGTGTGTTCATAGGAGTTGAGAGGTGGGTGTGTGCGCCCGTGCATGCGGAGCTAGAGGATTCAGAAGCCGGAGGGGCGACCCATTCGGTTGTCTTCCCTACCTGGAGGATGCGTCGTCGGGGCTCGGGGTCAAGGAGGGGTCATGCCATTCACCTAGCCTACTGGGGACGTCTGCCCCGAGGAGGGGAGAGACTCAGTGGACTGCGCTGCGATTCCCAGGGGGCACGGCCCCGCCCCTCCCAGGGCTTGCCCCTGGGAGAAAAGGATCAGCTGCAGGGGGCGCGGAGAACCCCACGAAGGACACTTAGGGTGGGGAAGGGCGGGGGTTAACTCCTCAGCCCGCCGAGGAAAGAAACAATTTCCTTTTCTCACCAGGGAGTTTGAGGACTCCCTGGCCTTGCTTTCTTGGGTCTCTGAGAAGCTCCCCATCCCTCATTTCTGAAAGCCTGGCCCCTAGAGAGCTTCCACATCAAATCCTTTAGAACACCTCATTTTGCCCTCTGCTCCTGGAAGACTCTTTCCTACAAGTGATTACCCTTGGCAAGGGCTCTCCCATTCATACCTTTTTTTCTACCTTCCCACGGTCCTCTGGGAAGGGGAGACCCCTCTTTGAGTATGGGGGTACTGGAGGTGTTTGGGGCAGGGTTCAGGGGCCAAACCTCTCTTGGGCCCTTCTTGCCCTTTCCCCTCCTTCCAGGGGGTTCCTGGTGCTGGGAAACTCCAGGACCGCAGCCAGACAAAAGCATTTAGAGACAAACCCCCTCCTCCTGTGGGCTGGTCCTATGTCCTTCACATAGGTTCCTGATCAAATATTTGTTGAGGGCCTATTACATACCCGGGCATTGCGGTAGGTACACAAGAGGAACAGACCACCAGGTCAAGGGTGGGGAGGTTGGATGGGGACAATCTCATCTTAGCAAACCCGGAGGAGCCCTCTGCTCTCAGTGAGCCCAGGCTGTCCCCTGGAAAGAGACAGAGACAGAGGTTGGACGATATTCCTAACGACTTCTCCCCACTATCTTTCCTCCCCCCACCCCCACCGCCCTGTCCCTCCCTCACAAGGACACTGAGTTGCCAGGAGACCATGTGTCTCATTTCTGGTGGGAATCTTTCCTCCCGCTTTCCAGAGAGGCAGAGGGTGCTAGGATCTACTCAGTGTGCTTTATGGGCCGGAGCCCAAAGTCTCCGAAGTCTGATCTCAGGCTCACCCCACTTTGCCGAGCACAAATGCCGCGACTCTCCCACTGTTACCCTCTAGGGGAGGGTGCCTGGCTTTCCCGTGGCCATGAGGCTACCCAGTCCTCTTCCCTGTCTCTGACTAGTGACCCATCCTGTCCCAGGCTGACCGCCCAGCCTCAGGAGTCTGAGGCAGGCCCAGGCTCAGGGCACAGCTAGCGTGACTGTGACCAGGCCCCAAGAGGCCCAAGGTGGCTTCAGCCATCCGCATATCCTGAGTCCTATGTGTTGACCCTGGGGGCTGGGTGGGGGTGGGGGATCTTCTGCTTCTTGAATCAGGAGTGAACCTACCTAACGCCTGATGTCTGGGGTATCATTGGCATGGGACAGTCGCTGTCGCTGAGATGGCCAGAGGCACTGTGACCCGGCTAGAGGAGGGGAGGAGGGATGAGACTTTTTCTCTGTGTGTATACTGTGTGGGTACTGTTTTGTGTGTTTCTGCAGCTGGATATGTGCGTGTGTGTGTGTGTGTGTGTGTACATATGTATGAATGGTATCCATGTCTCTGTGCATTTCTGTGACTCTGGAGGAGGCTGGCAGGGGTGTGAATGGTACCCGTGTTTCTGTGAGCGGAGTCGGAGTGTATGAGAGCAAGTCAGGGGCCAGGGCCGGTGCATGTTTGTGCACGAGCAGGGCTGCTTGCTGTATGAAAATCTCTTCTCTGAGCTTCCGGGGTGGTTTCTGACCATGGAGGGCTTCTTTCCAAGTGCTTGTGTCCCTTTGTGAGTGTGTCTTGGTTGTTCTGGGCAGTACCTCCGGCCGTGTCCTTATCTGAGGATGTCTGAGAGTCTGTGCTCAGCGTGGGGCCTGTGTGTTCCGGGGCGCTGGTTGGGGGTCCCGGTATGTACACGGTATAATGGTGATAGTAGGTAAGGGACAGCGGCCTTCTCTGCAGAGCCGTCCATCACTGCCGGGCCTGCAGACAGGACTGTCAGCATAAACTTTCTGTGCCCTCTGCCTGGCTCTGTCTGCCCCAGGTGTGTCCACTCCCTCTGGTACCCCTCCCCTTCCCAAGGCCACAGGCAGCTGTGGCGAGAGCCTGCGACTTCAGCCTCTTGCCTGCCCTCCCCTCAGCCCCCATGGGCATCCCCTGACACCCATGGGGGTGGCATGTGTCCAGAGATTGTTCTAGGCACTGGTCGGGGCACAGATGTTGCTGCCCCCTTCCCTTGCCTGGCATGTGACTATCTTTTGTGTCTCTTGAAGCCAATGCTAGCACAGGGGGGTGGGGGAGAGGTTGGAATTGAGACTCAGATGGGGATGGCGCTGTTAAGTGAACCTCTCCACCCCAGCCCAAGCCTGGCATTACCCCCAGCCTACAAGTCTAACTCAGGTAAACCCTCCATCCCAGCAGGGCCCCTTGACTCCACCCCTGTCCAACTCCTCTCTGCCCCAAAAGCGTTCAGGTGGCCCAGGACACCCCTCTGTGATGTCCTTCCCCTGTCAGGGACCCTCAGGGTCCCTCTTCTCTGCCAGTGGCTCTGAAGCCTGGGCATTCTGTCTGCTTGTGCCAGGCACCCCAGTGCCAGGCCATCTGCAGCCTCTGTCTTCCTGCTGAGACTGGCACCGGTCAGCAGGGTGCCTACAGCTTTGCCAAGAACCAGCCCAGCCTCTGGGCTCCCTTCCTTGTCCTTAGCCATCTGTAAGGGCCTTCTGGTCTCTAGGGAAGACAGGGTAACCCTAGGTTATGGTGAACAAGGAGGCACCTGACGTCCCCTACTCTAGGACAACAGGAAGTCTTCCTCTCTCTCTAGCTGGCTCTAGGACATTGCCCACACTTCTAGTCCCTACAACTCCTTTTGCTTATGCTGGCTCCCCATTCATTGCCCAACATTGTGAAGTGACTGGTACCTGTCCCCTTTGCTCTGTAATGCTGGGCCATTGCGTTACAAAGACCTCCTGCCCTGGCCTTGGCCGCCAGCCTCCCTCTTCCACTCCCTGCCGTACCAGCACCCCCTGGACTCCAGATCTGACCCCACTGTGCTTCACTCAGATGTTTTCTGCCTGTCCAGCGCAGCCCACCCAGCTGCCCCCAGCCCCTCTTTGTGGCCCACTCTGCTACTTTCCCAGACCCTGTACCCTAGCCAGATTGGACCAGTGACTATTCCCTCAACACACTCTCTACCCACCTGCCCCAGGGCATTTGCCCATACCATCCCTCTGCTCTACATGCCTTTCCTCCCAATCTCCAGCAGCTCATTTTTCAGGACCCAGCTCAAATGTCACCTCTTCCGGGAAGTTTCCCCTGCCCATCACCACCAGATGCCCCTTCTCTGACCCCACAGCTCCAGTTCATCTCTGCCGTTGTCTCCTGAGTTCCCTATGTCATGGTCTTCGGCACCTTTCCTACCTGTGATTCTCCAAGTTACGTGACTAGGATGCATGGCTTGTGAACATCTGGAAGGGCTCTCCCTTGTCCCTGCCAGCAAGTCTGGAGCCTGCCCAGGGCTGGCCCGGGACTCGGTAGAGAACGGGGTGTACCAGGCACTGCTTCTTTCCTGTTCCTGGGAGGGCAGAGGGCCCTGGTCCCAGGGCTGCGCTCAGAGGGTTTCTAACCCACCTTCGCCCCTACTCTCCCTGCACAGCCCCCCGCATAACCATGTCTTCTCTTATTTCCATCAGCAGCCAAACTACTGGAGTTTCAAGGTCAGTGCGTGTGCCTCTGCTTCCGTGACAAGTGCATGTGCTCTCCTGCCCTGGGCCCTCCCTGCACACGCTTTGCCCAGGGGTGTGCGTCTGCACGGGACCTTCCGGTGGGGGCGGCGGGCTTTGGGGCTGCAGGCTGTGGCTGCTGCTTTGAGAGAGTCTGAGCTCGCCTGCCAGGGGTCCGTGGGATCCAGAGTGGGAGTTTGGGCCACCCCTGCTGGGGATCTGGGCTGGGAGTATTTAGTGAGGCTTTCCCACACTGCGGGGAGGGGGGTGCGTTTGGGAATAAGGGAGGCTGCCTGACAATTACACCCCCCCCCCACAATGCCGAGAGGCTGCTGGCTCTGAGACAGGGACCTGATCCCCATGATCTGGTTGAGGGCCTCTTCTCTGGACTCAGCCTTCATCTTCCAGGGAGGTCTTATGACTCTGCTCGGCCCCTCATCCCTTTCCTACTTGGCACTGCGGGGAGCTAGTCAGTGCCAGGCAAGAGACTCACAGCCCTGAACTCCAAACCCTCTGCCCAAGTGGAGGGATAAGCTCAGTGATGAGCACTTGCCTGCCTTCCCAGGACAGTTTGGACAATCCACAGCTGGGGAGCTCTCTGCCCCATCCAAGGGCATCCAGCTGAGTCCTGGGCGAGCACCCTCAAGTACCTCCTCCGCCATCTCTGGCACCCAGGACCAGAACGGAACCAAATTAGGCTCCCGCTTGTGTCCCAGAGTCTCCGGCCTTCCAACTCCCAGGCTTTGTGATGGGGGTGGGAGGCATCCATCCCCAGCTCCTGAGGTCTCATCCTGCTCCAAGCATCTTATCTGCGAGCATGCACCCAGAGAGAAGTCCTTGCAGAGAAATTATGGAATCATAGACTCAGGATGTCAGGCACACAACATTTCTGGAGGAAGCAATAGGATGTAACCGCTCAGTGCATGGGCCTGAGAGCCTAATTACAAATCTGCTGCTAACTCACTGGGGGATCTGGGGTAAATGGCAAGATCCCCTGGGCCTCAGTTTCTCCTCTGTAAAATGGAACAACAATGTCTGCCTCACAGAGCTGTTGTAAACATAGAAGAGATGAGATACTGCACGTCCTAAACACAGCGCCAGGCTCATGGCGAGCCTTACCCCGCAGCCTCCTTCAGACTTCAGCCTCCTCCACCGACACTGACTTGATTCCCAAATCAGAATCACCTTGGGAAATTGTCAGAAATCTTGAACCCCAAGCCCCAATCCCCAGAGATTTGGATTCAGTGAATGTGGGGCCCTGAAAAGAATGTTTTTCAAAAGCTCCTAAGTGATTCTGTCCCATTCTATGGACAGCCTTTGGGGACCTCAGATCCTCGCCTGACTGTCCCCACTCAAGGTTCCCTCTGCCTGATCTCTGGAGGGAGTCATAGGCTCCTTGCTGGAATTCCTCCCGTGCCAGGTGTGCCCTGCCTCCCCAGCAGCTCCTTCCTAGCTTTGGAGAGCTATGCTTGAATTACTGTTTTATTCTTTTGCCATCTCGCTCGTAGACAGAGGTCCTAGGTGTCTCACTTTTCTCTGCCCTGTTGACTCAGCCCAGGACTGAAGAGAAGTGCTAATGGGCTTTCTCTCTTCTCAAGAGGGTTTTCTACAAAGGCTGTGAGAATGGCAAGGTGCGCAGAGGGCCAGGATGGAGAGTGGAACAAGCAGGGGACAGGGAATGTGGGCATCTCTTCTCCCTGGGGTGGCCTGGACAGGGTCTTACCTTCTCTGCAGTCAGCAGCCCCGAGGCTCCCTGCCCCCACACCCTTCTGGTCCCTGTTCCATCTTCTTCCTGGCACCTCACTTGTGTCCCCTGGCACTGTGGCCACCATCTTCGTTCCTGGCTAGCTGCCTCATTCTGCCAGAATTCTGTAGCTCTTCATCCACATCAGCCTGGCAACCGCTGGCCTTCTGGTTGCCTGGCAACCTCATTGACCACCACACCAGACCTGGTTCCCCACACTGCTCCAGGGCTGAAGGTGACAGAGGCTGGCACTGGTGATCAGCCTAGAGCTGAGCTGCAGGGTCCAATGTCTGGGCACAGGCACCCCTATGTGGGCCTCGTTCCTACGCTGTCTCCTTCCTCCCCAGACCCAAACCCCCTCACTGGTCAAAGCATTGTACTTGACACTGGACTTCCCCCGAGGTCTCCAAACCTGACCTTCTGCATCCCCAAGCCTTTGAGACCACACTGGGGACAGCTGGGCACATTGCCCATCAGCGGAAGACGCTCTCTCTTTTCCAGAGTGCTAACCCAATTGGATCATTAAATTGAGTTAGTATGAAGATGGAGATTAATTAGGGGCTAATCAGGATTTGGGGAATGAGGGAGCAGAGGAGAACAAATGACTCCTTTATAGAGATACTTTTTATTTTTTTTTAACTATAAAAGTGATATATTCTGATTGTGCAAAATTCACCCAGCAGAGAAATGTATAAAAGAGAAAACGCTGTCTCAACCCCGACTTAACCAAGGTTAATAGTTTTGAGTGATTTGTTGTTAAAAACAGACAACTTATTTTATAGAAAAGTATGGCTGGGCAACAGGATTTTTTTTTCTTGATAACATATGTATATACAATCCATACATGTATCTGTCGTACATAACATGGAATGTCCATAACACAGATCTGACTTATTATCTTCTCCCTTGAATAAAAGAGTTGCTGACAGTACCTGGGGTGGAGGGAAGGGGCTGGGGCAGAATGGCAGGAACCATAGCCCTGGGTGACAGTCCCGGTCTTGGCCAAAAGTAGTTCATAAAGTGTAACCAAAATCATGGCCATCCCTCCCTCAAGGAGAGAGTGACCAGGGTGTCCCTGGGGCAGGAGACAGTCACTGGGTGATACCCTTCCCTAGCTCCAGCTGGATACCACCCTCAGCTGTAGCTTCAGGGCCACATGAAGGGGCTGCCATGCTGGGTACCGGGGGGAGGCCTTTCTAGAAGACAAGCCAGGATGGTTGGCTGGGTGGCAGCATGTGCCTTGCAGGGAGGGGCTGAGGTCAGGCACATATGCTCTGTGTTCATGTGGATCATATCAGGCTTAGCATGTGCATTGCATGTAGTAGGCAGAATCTGTTTGAAACTGCTTCGGGATGATTCTCCCAGGCACCCTAAGTCAAGGACACAGTGCTCCTCTCTGAGGCCCATACCTCCCAGAGCTGGGATCCTGGGGCCCCTAGTTCTCTTTGCTTCCTCCCTGGGCCCTGCTTCCTGCCCCCACCCAACCCTCTGAACTCCACGAAGGATAAATTCGCCGCTCACACACCCGCCGCTTAATTAATGTTTGGAACTAATGCCCCAATTTGCTCAATGATTCTGCTGCTCACCTCAGTGACAAATTTGTGTTGTTGTTGTTCTCTGGAAGCTTAAAATAGCAGGCGTGCCCTGGCTCCCGCTCAGATGGTTTCTTGTCTGACTTCCCAGGTTGCCTGAGCCCTTTGCCCACTCGTTACCTGCTGGGTGTCCCAGGGAGGCCAAGGCCCTACGGGGTTGGGGAACTCTCCTGTAGCCACACAGCGAGTCTGGAATGCAGGAGACCCTTGTGTGTGTCACTGGCTGGCAGGGGCTTCCTGGGCCTGGATGGGGGAACTGGCAGAGCAAAGGGGCTCATGTTTGACCCCTGCCCCTGCAGACCCGCAGCTCGCGCCACACTCAGGGAGCCCAGCCCGGGCTGGCAGACCAGGCAGCCAAGCTGTCATACGCCTCGGCTGAGTCGCTGGAGACCATGTCGGAGGCGGAGCTGCCCCTGGGCTTCAGTAGGATGAACCGCTTCCGACAGAGCCTGCCCCTCTCCCGCTCCGCCAGCCAGACCAAGCTGCGCTCGCCAGGTACCGCTAGCCCCGCCCACCCTCCTCCCAGCCACTGGCTCCTCCCCATGCTCTGCTCACCCTAGAACCCTCTTCACCCCATTCACTACTCCAGCTCTCCTTAACCAAACCCCCTGGCTCCCTGCGCCGCATTCCTACCTCCCTGCCCCTCGGCAGTCTCCTCCCCTTGGGGCCTCTCCCTCCTCAGCTTCTCTCCCACCCCTTCCCTCCCTCAGCAGCCTCTGCCCTGTCCTTTTCTCTCCCAGCCTCCTCTCTCCCTCACCCCTTTCAGCAGCCCCCCCTTTCCTTCATCCTTCTAAGCAAGGGCTCCCTCCTTTCTGCCGTACCTGCTTCTGCTCCCAGTTCCATTCCCTCGACCAGGCTCCCACCTGCCTGGGGTTGAGGAGGAGCCTTGCGGGGACGGCACCATGAGGAGTGCATGGGTGCACCTGCACTCTGGGCCCGCGTCGGGCCTGAGACCCTGCCTCTGCAGGAGCAGCGCGGCTCCCGAAGGCCCCCCTCGCTCTCCCAGCCGGCGTGGTGGCGGCGGTGGCGGTGGCGGCGGCAGCGGCGGCGGCTCTGACAGCGAAGGTGGCATGTCCTTCGCAGGGGTGCTGTTCCTGCAGTTCGGGGAGGAGACTCGGCGCGTGCACATCACGCACGAGGTCAGCAGCCTGGACACGCTGCACGCGCTCATCGCGCACATGTTCCCGCAGAAGCTCACCATGGGCATGCTCAAGTCGCCCAACACCGCCATCCTCATCAAAGACGAGGCTCGCAACGTCTTCTACGAGCTGGAGGACGTCCGGTGGGCGTGGCCCCGGGGGAGGGGTGGGCTTCCCCAGGCTCCTCCTCTAGGGGGGCGCTCAACTCCGTGGGTCTCTCCCTCCCCAGCCTCAGCCCTTCTCCTCTCCTTCCTCCTCCGTCATCCCACTACCTCCCCTCGAAATCATCTACCCCTGCTGGCTCATTTTTGGCTTAAGCTAACATGCCAAGGGCGCACGAGGCAGAGGACGCGGACGGGGTGAGGCTGTGGAGTGTGTGTTGGTGGCAAGCAGTCCGAGGCACTGAGCAAGAAGTTAGGAAGAGGCTGGGGTTCTTGGCCCCTCTTGCCAACCCTCTTCCTGTAGTAGATACCTCTCTTTATCGCGGGGCTGAGGGATGGTGACCCATTGCATCTTCCCCCCAGGGACATCCAGGACCGAAGTATTATCAAGATCTATAGGAAGGAGCCTCTTTACGCCGCTTTCCCTGGCTCACACCTTACCAACGGGGACCTCCGGGTATGGCTGGGGAACCTCAGGGCACTGGGGAAGTTGGGCAGATGGGGTCCAGGAGTACAGAGTCTAGTTACTTGTCAATAGGGACCAGGGCCAGTTTTTGGAGAAGGGAACATAGAGGCTGAGGCAGAGGGTGGCTTCCACTAATTGTGGATATGAGGGTCCTTCCCCTCATCAGCCATGCCCCCTCCTCTCCATTCAGGATTTTTCCAAGAGGCCTCTAGGTATTGTAAGGGCCTCTCTCAGGAACCAGTGTTTCCCTTCTTGCTTCCCCAACCCTCACCAGAGGGTGGGCCGCAGGTTGCTCCTCTAGTTCCTCTCCATCTGCCACTTCTTCCTCCATGCTGGGAGCCCTGATGGGAAGGGGGCCCAAATACAGCAGGAACAAAGGAGAGCAGAGAACAGAAGGAACTTCCTAAGCGTCAGGGGGAAAGATGCTGTCTCCAAAAGCAAGGTGCAAGGGATCCCCTTTGTGACCAGCCCCGTGGGGTTCTGGGACTGTCTTTTGCATAGAGAGAGATGGTGTATGCTTCACGGGAGTCATCGCCCACACGGCGTCTCAACAACCTGTCGCCGGCGCCGCACCTAGCGTCCAGCTCTCCGCCCCCGGGCCTGCCATCCGGGCTGCCATCCGGGCTGCCGTCGGGACTCCAGTCCGGGCTCCCGTCGGGGCTCCCGTCCGGGCTCCCCTCGGGGCTGCAGTCGGGCTCGCCGTCACGCTCGCGCCTCTCCTACGCCGGGGGGCGCCCGCCCTCCTACGCTGGCAGTCCGGTGCACCATGCGGCCGAGCGGCTGGGGGGTGCCCCAGCCGCCCAGGGCGTCAGCCCCAGCCCTAGCGCCATCCTGGAGCGGCGCGATGTGAAGCCGGACGAGGACCTGGCAGGCAAGGCAGGCGGCATGGTGCTGGTGAAGGGTGAGGGCCTCTACGCCGACCCCTACGGGTTGCTCCACGAGGGCCGTCTGAGCCTGGCCGCGGCCGCCGGCGACCCGTTCGCCTACCCGGGGGCCAGCGGACTCTACAAGCGCGGCTCCGTGCGCTCGCTCAGCACCTATTCCGCCGCCGCGCTGCAGTCCGACCTGGAAGACTCGCTGTACAAGGCGGCGGGCGGTGGTCCGCTCTACGGAGACGGCTATGGCTTCCGCCTGCCGCCCTCGTCACCACAGAAGCTGGCCGATGTGGCGGCACCCCCCGGAGGTCCCCAGCCTCCACACAGCCCCTACTCCGGGCCGCCCAGCCGTGGCTCGCCAGTGCGCCAGTCTTTCCGCAAAGACTCGGGCTCCTCATCGGTCTTCGCAGAGAGCCCCGGAGGCAAGACACGCAGCACCGGGGGCTCCTCGACAGCCGGAGCTCCCCCTCCGGAGCTCTTCCCTGGGCCTGGGGAGCGCCCTCTGGTTGGGTTTGGGCCACCGGTGCCAGCCAAGGACACGGAGACCAGGTGAGGGATGCTCAGGAGGCCTCAGGGCTCTTGGGGGGGTGGGATGGAGAGAACAATCTGTGGCAGGATTGTGTCCTGGACTGTGAGGCCCCAGAGTCCTTTGTAGACCCAGAGGAGTCTTGGAAAAATTTGGATGTGGCCGGGAAGGCACTGGAGAGATGAACAGGCCATTTTCCTTCCTTCTGCAAGACCTGGGGGTTAGATAAAAGGGCCCCACATAAGGTCTCTGGAAACCTGGGTTTGCATCTGTTCCCTGAACCTCAGTTTCCCCAACTAAAATTGAGGCTAAACCAGCTTTATGGTGCTTTTCCTGCTCAGTTTGCAGCCATGAGAGCTGTCCAGCACACAGTCAGCTGAAGTCCACTGGGGAGGGCGTGCTGCTAAGAAATAGGGACGGGGAGAGAGGCACATTCCCTTAGGTAGCCTCCAAGCTGGGGAACCCTTACGCATTATTCAGCTCCATCCTAAGGGTGCAGGGCTGGAGAGGGTACCCAGAGCATTGACCTATCCCTTCTGTCCTCAGGCAGTGCTGCTGAGAGACGAGCAGAAGCAATTCACATTCACACAGCTGTCTTGTGGCTGTGTGCCAGGCAGGGCACTGGGCACTGTGGATGCTGAATTGGGCAAACCTGGTTCCTGCCTTCTCTAGTGGGGGTGACACACTAAAAATTACTTGCACTTCCCTTGGGAGGGTGTGTAGGTGGTGTGGGAGGAGGGACTCTTTAAAGCTGCTGGGGCTCTGGAATGGCTTCAGGAAGAGGTCGGGTGGAGGGCATGCCCAGGAAGGGGGAAAATATGTGCAGAGGCACAGAGAGGCCTGGGTGGGGCCCATTAGAGAGCCAGTAATGAGAGATGGAGCTGGCAAGAGGGAAAAGGGGCCTTACCAATGTTGGGTGGGGGACTGTGGGCTTGAACCTTTGGCATTGGGGCCCTTTGAATTGTCTGTGTGCTGGTGGCTGGGGAAGGAATAGTATTTCCTCTAATTATCAATCTTAAGAATGAGGGGCTGGGCAAGAGGGACCCCAAGCCCAGAGAAGGGGTTGCTCAAAGCCACCATCCTCCCCAGGGAGCGCATGGAGGCCATGGAGAAGCAGATTGCCAGTCTCACAGGCCTGGTACAGAGCGCCCTACTACGAGGCTCGGAGCCTGAGACCCCTAGGTAAGGTTCTTCTTTCAGCACCATTGCCAGGGCTTATGGCTGGGGCAAGAGGAAGGGAAAGTAGGCAGCAGCAGCGCTGAGCCCAGCTCTGCCAATGTCTCAGTGTGTGACTCTGGGTGAGCCCTTTTCCTTCTCTGGGACTCCATCCTGACATCAGGGGACTGGAGGAGATTACGTTAAAGTCTCACTCAGCTTTGACGGTTTGGGGTCAGCCTGGACCCTCTGATGGCCATCTTTTCCCTGTGCCACAGCGAGAAGATTGAAGGCTCCAATGGAGCAGGCACCCCCTCAGCACGTGAGTGGCCCCTTGACCCTCCCCCACAGGTACTCGCCCTCTCTGAGCCTCAGATTCCTAATCCACAAAGTGGGAATTAAACCATCAGCTACATCCCTGGGCTTCAGTGGATCAATGAGCAGTGACCTTAGCCCAAGATGGCTTTGCCCTGGTGCTTTGCTCCCCACAGAAGGGCTGACCCACGAGCTGGGTCAGGGAGTCAGAGCCACGTGCTTCTCTGGCTACTGTGAGGATCACGGGTGGGAGGGACCTTGTCCTGGCCCCTTGCAGGCTCAAGGTTTGTTGCCTTTCTCCCATCCTCGTGGTCCCTGTCTGCAGCCTGCGGGTCCGGCAGCCGGAGCAGCGGGGCCACCCCAGTGTCCGGCGCTCCCCCGCCCTCAGCCGGCAGCACTCCTGCGGGGCAGCCCACGGCCATCAGCCGTTTGCAGATGCAGCTGCACTTGCGTGGCCTGCAGAACAGCACCAGTGACCTGCGCAGCCAACTTCAGCAATTGCGAAAGCTCCAGGTACTGGCGCCTTGCCCCGTGCCCCATCCCTTCAAGCCCCTCCCCGATAGACCCCACCCACTCGCGCCGAACCCCCTCCCCACAAGTCTCGTCCCATCCCCTACGCCCTCATCGGAATCCCTTGAGGTTCACCAAGGCCCTCTGCGAACCCTTTCTCCCATTACCCTGCCTTGAGCTCCCGCTTGCTCGCTGAATCACCGCTCGCCCTTGTTCCCCTCACTGCTCTCACTTTCCCCTTCCCTGAATAATCACGTTCTCCTGGAGCCCCAATCCACCCCACTGTGCCCCCTCCACCTGTCAGTATCCCTCAGGGCAGTCCCAATTCCTTTCTGCCCAGCATTCTTTCTCCCCTCCCCTCTCGGGCGGAAGCCCTCCGCGTAGATCCCCTCCGCTACCCCTTCCCCAGTCCGCACAGTCTTCCCCGCTCTGCCCCGCCTGGCAGATGGTCCCACCAGTCAGGAGCCTGGCATCGCTGTGCCCGCTCCTCGAGTGGGCCTTGGGGCCCATCAGGTGAGACTAATGAGCAGAGACAGGCTGGAGAGGGGGCAGAGAGTTGCCATCTGGGCAGCGGATAAGATCTCACCCACCCCCGTCATTGCCCCAACTCGACCTTAGAACTGGGTTCAAGCGTTAAGTTAATCTTGCGCCAGCCACGGAAGCTCTATCAAATCCCAGAGCTCTAGTCTTTGATGAAGCCACAGCCATGCAGCCGCACGGTCATCACGGCCCTACATACGGCTACCTCCTGCCCACAAACATGCCCACCCGGTTCTCCTGCCTCTGTATTTCCCCAGCCCGCAACCTTGTCCTCCGCCCCCTTCCATCACAGCCCTTCGCTGCTGCTCACGGCCACAGCCACGCAGCCGCACGTTCTGCATGCCCCACTGTAGCTAGCACTTCTCTCTCCACTGTCCCCGTGCCGCTCTCCTGCCTCTATTCTTCCCCAGAATTTAGCCCTGGGCCTCTGCTTCCCCCGTCCCGCCCTTTCACTGCTGCTCTCGGCCGCAGCGCAGCGGCCGCTTTTTCTGTGGAGCCCGCCCAGCGTCGGGCTCTCCTCTGCCCGCCTCCCCCCAGCTCTTCCCCTGCTGAGCACCTCCATCCCCTCCCACCCCTGTCCATCGGTCCCTCTGCGTCCCGCAGCTACAAAACCTGGAGTCGCTGCGCGCGCTGCTGAAGGGCACGGAGGCGGAGCTGAGCATGCGCGTGTCGGAGGCGGCGCGGCGGCAGGAGGACCCGCTGCAGCGGCAGCGCACCCTGGTGGAGGAGGAGCGGCTGCGCTATCTCAACGACGAGGAGCTCATTACCCAGCAGCTCAAGTGAGGCTTGGGGAGGGGGGAGGGCTGGGGGTGCGGCCTGGGCGGCAACCTGGTTTCCCTAGGAGGCGCAGCTCCCCTTCCTTCTGAATCACAGGTGACGTTGGTCTGCTCTGAAGCCTGATTTCCTTCTCCTCTGTGGCTTGATTTCTCTGTGACCCACAAACCTTTGACCATCTGGCACAATTCCTGATTTCTTCGCTTTCTTTCTTTTTTTTTTTTTTTTCTGGCTTGATGCCCTGCTTTTGCTATGTTTTTGCTTCCTCACGGTCCACAGTCTGGCTTCTCCCTGACCTGAAACCTTACTTTCATGTGGCAGCTGCAGGATTCCACCCTGTCCTCTGTCTGCTTTCCTTCTGCCCTATGACCTGTACAGAGTGACCCTTGGGTAGCCGCGACTGCCACCACTCCAGTTCCCTGATCTCTGAGACCAGGCATTACCAAGGGAAACCTTCCTTCCGTCCTGGTGCTGCTGAAACAAGGCTCTTGCTTTTTCAGAGAGAGTGAGGAATGGAGAACACCCAGCTCCCAAATGTTTAGACTTGGAAGGGTTAACAGGAGACAGTCCTCTGATCCAAATTTAGCAAATGGCTGTCTGGCCAAGATCCCATTGTCTGGCACTGTGGAAGGGAGAAGCTGCCTTTTGCTGTCCATCCACTGAGTGAGCACCCCCCGCCCCACAGCAGCCTTCTCTTGTCAGTCACTGGGATCTGCTCCTTTCTCTGGCCTCCCTCTTGGTGGCCCAGGGCACAAAGGGACCCGAGGTTTAGCTCCAGCATCGAGAGATCATGTGATCTGGGCAGTTTCTGCCCTCCTCTGCATTTCAGCTCCCTTATCTGTCCCCAGTATTGAGATTTTTGCGGTTCTTTCCAGGGAAAGAACTTGCTTGGGTTCTACTGGCCAGTGACTTGGGGAGCCAGGAGAGGCTTCTCGGAGGAGCCCAGCTTGCAAGGGGCTCCTAGAGAAGGGTCCCTACTTCTCAGTCTTGAGCCCACACAGCCTGTGTACTTTGAGATTCCCATGACCCCTTGTGGCCGAGATGAAGTAAGGGCCAATCTCATTTGGAAATAAGCTGGTGGCAGCCATACCATCATTTCAGGTGTGAAAGCTTAGTGACAACCTCAGTCAGATCTCCAAGTAGACTGGCAGCTCTCACCCTCCATCCCACCCAGAGAATTCCATTTACCCAACTTTTCTGTCCTCTCCTTGCCTATCCTTTTCACTCGGCACAGAGGAGCTGGGTTGAGATTTTTAAAGGGAACTTTACTGAGACATTAAAGGAAAATAAAAGAAAATATAAAAGTACAGAGGCAGAAGAGATAAAAGGACAGATTTAAGCTTCTGTCATTGGAGCCTCTGGTCCTCTGCCTCTTGGGGGCCTCAGTTCTCTGGAAGCACATAGACTCCCTACCCTCTGTCCTGTTATCAAACCCCTTGCTCAAGCTGCTCACTTGAGAGAGAGCTTGGGGGCCAATCCATTGCTTCGGGTAGGATTCTCCGTGAACTTTGAAGGGGGTTCTTGCCTTTTGGGGAGGGGCATCAGCCCTGAGGTGGCATCAGCCCTGGCCCTGCCAGCTCCCATAGCATCCCTGGACACTAGGTTGACCAGAAGACCCATCCTTACCCTTACTCTAGCTGTAGCACCTACAGGGTTGTGCTTACTCTGCTTTGCACCGTTCCTTCTTCTTGCCCTGGCATCTTGCTGGAAGGTAGGGCCAATTCCATGCTTCATTCAATGTGGCTCTCTAACCTGTTTTTGTAGCCAAGCACTTGAGCTCTGTCTAGACATTATCCTGAGGGGTACCCTCTGCTGACTTGAGACCTTCTGGCCTCTGGTGCCTAACTTGGACTAAGCCAGCATGGGCTTTGTCGGCCCGCTAACTGCACAGCTACACAGGGCCCCACACTCCTCATGGCCCCCTCCTCTGCTGTTGTCATCTTGAAATTCTTAATAACTTTTTAACTAGGGGCAAAATTCATTTTTTATTGAGGCCCAGGAATTATAGAGCTGGCTCTGTCCTGACCCGGTGCTCTCCACCCCTCCAGGACTGAACCTGGGTCAGGGAAAGCCCAGCCACTTTCTTCTAATGGTGTCTAAACTTAGACCAGTCTGGGGCTCATTTGCAGAACTTGTCCAAATCAGCCCTCCCAAAACTTTGGCAGGTTTCATGATCAGAAAATCGAAGTGCTAATTGAGCCGGAGGAGGACCTCGCAACTTCTGCCCGGGAGTTGCAGTGTTGTATCCTCCTGATGGCTTACCTGAGTCCTCCTTTAAATGAGGGTCTCTTCCCCCACAGAGTGATGTTAGGGAGTGACTATTTTACAAAACCGGCACACCCTGAGCCAACCCGTCCCACACACACAGCAGGGAAGATCAGTGGTTCTTTCCTGCCTGGCGGAGCAGGGACAGGGATGGCATGATCCAATGGCATAAGTCAACATGAGTAAGATTCTGCTTTGCCACAAAATAGTTGTATAACCTTCAACAACCCACTTCATCTCCCTGAGTCTTTTTTTTTTTTTAATACAAAAGATAATTGTGTTAGGGTAACTGCTATAACAAATTCTATAATGGTTCAAAAGTAATGGACACATCTTTTTTTTCTCATAGACCAGTACTGGGTGGGTTAATGGAATGACCTTCCTCCATGGAGTCCGTCAGGGACCCAGAGGTTTGACCATCTTCAATATGGGCCTTCCGAGATCATTCACAGGGTCATTGCCTTTCACCCCATAGGAAGGGGAAAGGAGCCTGGAGGAGCTTATGTGGGAAGCCTTTATGGGATAGCCTGGAGGCAGCATGTCCCCCTTCAACTCCCATCTCATTGGCTGGACCTGAGCCGTGGCCTTTTCTAAGCGCAAGGGAGGCTGGGAAATGTAGTCTGGTGTTTGAGCTCCTGTCTGTGTGTAAACCGGAGGTAATAATGGCTTCCATGCCCAGGATTTTTGGTGAGGATTAAATAAGGTAATGCCCATGGCACCTGGCATACAGTAAGCGCTCAGCACAAGAGAGTGCTTCAGCTGGCAGTGCTGAGTCACAGGATCTTGTCCTTGCTCCAATGTGGTCTGTCTTTTCATCCACTAGTTGGATGAAGATGTATAGGCATGCTGATAAGATTTGCTAGTGACACAGCGCTTTGAGGGGGAGCAAATCTGTTGGGTGGTAGAACTATGATTCAAAAGTTGTTCCCACCTGGGTTGTTGAGCTGAACTCCAGCAGATGGGATGTGACAAGGATGTGTGTAAAGTCTTGCATGTGGGTCAGAAATGTCAGTGACTCACATCACAGAACTGAGATGACCTACCTGGGCAGCAGTTCCTTCTTTCACTTACCCATTCATTCCAGAATTATTTACCAGACATTTACTCTGCTCCAGGCACCAGGCCAGGGGCTGGCGCTTGGAGACAAATCCAGAAGACACGGTCCCTGCCTGCCAGGAGCTACACAGCCCAGCTTGCAAGAGCTCTGAGGGTTTGTGAGGCAGGAAGCAGACCCCTAACCTCAAGTGTAGGGAATGGGGGAGCAGTTCCCATTGAGACCGGAGGGAAGAGTGGGTCTTAGTCACACATGTGCAGGTATGTGTGCCTGTGTGTGAGTGTGTATGTGTGAACGGAGTGTTCTAGGCAGAGGAAATGGCATTATAAAGTCCCAGAGAGGGCAGCACATACAAGGACCTTGGAGAAGTTGTGGACGGTTCTAAATAGAAGCAAGCTGGATGAGGACAGGGGATGTGGCTGGAGGAAAATTAAGAGAAGCCCCCAGGGACTGGCCCTTTGCCACCCTTTTCCCATCTTCATTGGATCATTTATTTAATTTTTAAAGATTTTATTTATTTATTTGTGTGTGTGTGAGAGAGAGAGCATGAGCAGGGGCAGAAGGAGAGGGAGAAGCAGGCTCCCTGCTGAGTAGGGAGCCTGATGACTGGGACCATGACCTGAGCCAAAGGCAGACGCTTAACTTTTTAACCACCTGAGCCACCCAGGTGCCCCAGCATTAGCTCATTTAATCTTCACAATGGCCCCTAGTGGTGATAACTCTTCCACCTCCATTTTTTGCACAAGGAGGTTGCAGTCCGGACATAGTATGTAAATTGTCCAAGATCTCTCTTCTGGGAGGGGCAGAGCTGATATTGGAATTTGGATCTGTCTAACTGGAGAGCCTACTTTTCACCTACTTCCCTCATGCCCTTCTTTGCTTGGAGTTTAGCCTCAGGATGAGGGGATCCATGTAGGGTTCAACAATGGTGAATGACTTGGTGTGACTTACATTTTAGAAATATGTGGAGTTTAAAACGGCACAAGCTCAGCTAAACCCTCTGACAGTTGAAAGCAGTTTTGTCCTCAAGGAAAGAAGCTGAGTGTCTGAATATTTGAGAAAAGGTAGCCTGACACGGCCATGCCCCGCTTCAAGAGGAGAGCTCACAGCACGTGCAGGTGCCTGCAGTTCTCAGAAAGGCCGCTAGGGTCGCTGCTGCTTCCTTGGCAGAATGAGAACCAGAGGATTCAAGTTATTGGGAGAGAAATTTGGGTTGATGTTGCTAAACACCAGAACTTGGACGATGCTGGGGGTGGGGAGTGAGGTAAGGGAAGCAGGGATGGGAGGTGTACCCAGGACACCTATTCGGGAACTCATCTGAAGTCTCATCTCTGGGGTTTGGCATTTCTTTTTTTTTTTTTTTTTTAAAGATTTATTTTTTATTTATTTGACAGAGAGAGATCACAAGTAGGCAGAGAGGCAGGCAGAGAGATAGAGAGAGGCAGAAGCAGGCTCCCTGCCGAGCAGAAAGACCGATGCGGGGCTCGATCCCAGGACCCTGAGATCATGACCCGAGTGGAAGGCAGAGGCCCAACCCACTGAGCCACCCAGGCACCCCTAGGGGTTTGGCATTTCTGATTTCGATTAGGCATGTAGCCTGGTGGATGGCTTTGAATTTTGATCTGACTTGTGGCCTGCTTTCTTGCCATTTGGTCAATTTCAGGGTGCTGGGCTGGGGCCAGAGGGGCTCAGAGGGTCTCTCTCTGGTTGCAGTGACCTGGAGAAATCGGTGGAGAAGATCCAGCGGGATGTATCCCACAACCACCGGCTGGTGCCGGGCCCAGAGCTGGAGGAGAAGGCACTGGTGCTGAAGCAGCTCGGGGAGACGCTGACCGAGCTCAAGGGTGAGCCCAGAGGCGAGGACATGAGAGTGTGGCCTGTGGTCCCGGGCAGGAGTCTCTGCTGCCACCCTACCCCCACTCCCAGGCCCTGCCCTCCCTGCGGCCCCTCCTCCCTGTCCTTGGAGCTGCTCTCTCCCCAGCTCACTCTTTCTGGCCCCCCCAGCTCATTTCCCAGGCCTGCAGAGCAAGATGCGGGTGGTACTGCGTGTGGAGGTGGAGGCCGTGAAGTTCCTGAAGGAGGAGCCACAGCGCCTGGATGGGCTCCTCAAGCGCTGTCGTGGGGTCACGGACATGCTGGCCCAGATCCGCAGGTCTTTCCCTCTCTGACCTATCTCCGACTTTCCATTTCTCTGGAGGTCACATACCTGGGCACAGTTCACTAGATCAGCCCAACCCCTTACCCTGACTCCTCTAGAGGTCACTGACTTAACCAATGGATCTGTACCTCCACTCTAACCTGCAACCCTGGCATGGTGTAGGCTCAGCTCTCCCTTATGCTAGATGTGCTCAATCCTCCTCAGGCCCCTCCAGCAGGCCTGCGAGATCCCAGGGCCCTCCTCACACCCTGCCTCCCCCAGGCCAGGCTTCCCTTGCATGGGGCCACCAGCCACGGGCCTCACAGCGACTCCCAACTCTCCCTACCCCAGGCAAGTGGACGAGGGTGTGTGGCCACCCCCCAACAGTCTCCTGAATCAGTCTCCCAAGAAGGTGACCGCTGAGACGGACTTCAACAAGAGCTTGGACTTCGAAATGCCACCCCCCAGTCCTCCGCTGAACCTCCACGAGCTGAGTGGGCCAGCCGAGGGAGCCCCTCCTACGCCCAAGGGGGGCAACCCCACCAAAGGCCTGGATGCTGCTGGCAAGAGAAGTGTGGACAAGGCCGTGTCTGTTGAGGTGTGAGGGCCGGGACCGGGGTGGGGTGCATGAGCTCGGCCCACACATTCTTCCCGCCGCCCGAGACGGAGGTGCCAACAAGTGGGTACTCTTTCCTGGGGGAGGAGGAAGTCTGAGAGACACATTGATGAGGGCATGAGTTCTGCCAGACAGAAAAACATTTTATAAAATGATAACAATCAAGGCAGTGTGGTGTAGGTCTAAGAATAGACTATGTGGTCAATGAAACAGAATAGAATGTTCCAAAACAGGGCTAAGTATTATCAAGAGAGTAGTATATAATGGTGGTGGCATTCCGGACTGACAGGGAAAGCATAGGATGCTCAAGAAGTCTGAGGGTCTCCTGGGGGCTGGACCAATCTTGCTTCTCCCTTCCTGGCATGTGTGGCTGGGGGAAGGGGCTGGAGCCCCTGCTTCAGGGCTGACTCCGGCTCCTCCTCTCCAGGCTGCCGAGCGGGACTGGGAGGAGAAGCGGGCCGCCCTGACCCAGTACAGCGCCAAGGACATCAATCGGCTGCTGGAGGAGACCCAGGCAGAGCTGCTGAAGGCCATCCCTGACCTGGACTGTGCGAGCAAGGCCCACCCAGGCCTGGCCCCCACCCCTGACCACAAGCCCCCCAAGGTCCCCCACGGCCAAAAGGCAGCCCCTCGGACGGAGCCCAGTGGAAGGAGGGGCTCAGGTATGGGGGTGGGTAGGGGATTGGTGAAGAGCCCAGGGGAGGGGAGCCCCATCTTCAGGAACTCTCGGGTTGTTGGGGGAGGCACCCAGGTGTGAGAATCTCTGGAGTCAGACGACCAGAGAGGGGAGGTGCTGGGACCTCAGCCCTCTGACCCTTAGCTGCTGTAGGGAGACCCAGAGGACAGGGCGGAGCTGGACTCCATCTGGGGATCTTCCCACCACCCTGACTGTGGCTGAGAGGCCCACACAGGGAGGAGGAGCGAGTCCAGGCCTAGAGCCACCGCCTGCATGTTGTGACCAAGCGTGTTCTCTGACCCAAGCGGCACGGAGACCAGAGTGGTGCTGGTCCTCGTGGACGTGGATTTTGTGCCCCGCCCTCCCGCATCCCCAAGCTGCGAGCACACAGGGGAGGCAGAAATCTGACCAGAAATAACAGTCATCATTCCTTTATTTATGTATTCCTGTTCTCTGTATTTGTCAAGCACCTACTGGGTGCTGGGTGCTGGCGATAAAGAGAAAAGACACTGCCTGTTTTCAAGGAGCTTAAAATTTAGAAGGGGTGCACTACTAGCATTTTTGCTTATCAAGCATGTATTATGTGACAGGAACCATCCCAGATGCTTTCTTTCTTTTTTTAAAATTATTTATTTATTTATTTGACAGACAGACATCACAAGCAGGTGGAGAGGCAGGCAGAGGAGGGGTGAAGCAAGCTCCCCGCCGAGCAGAGAGCCCGATGTGGGGCTCGATCCCAGGACCCTGAGATCATGACCTGAGCTGAAGGCAGAGGCTTTAACCCACTGAGCCACGCAGGCGCCCCCAGATGCTTTCTATATAATAATCCTGATACTTCTGCAGCAGCCCCAGGGGCGGCTACAGTAATTATTCCCATTTCACAGATGAGGACACTTAAGGCTCAGTGTAGTCAAGGAATCTGTCCCGGGCCCCGCTCAGCGTGTGAACCAGACACGGGATGTGGGTGCTAACTGCAGGAGTGGGGCATAGCCCTACAGGATGACCCGGGAGGGCAGGGAGGGCTTCCCACTGCACGGCACTTCCCCTGGGCGTCTTGAAAACAAGTAGGCCTTTCCCTGGCCAGTGAGAAAAGGCATTTCAGGGAGAGGGAAGGGGGTGCAAATGCCTGGAGGGGTGAGTCCATGTTGCTGAGCGGGGTTCCGGCCAGGAAGGAGCAAGCAGAGACTGAAAGTTTGGCAGTTGTGGAAGGTATTGGGCCAAGGAGCATGGACATGGTTTGAGGTCATGGGGAGCCATGGGAGCTCTAAGGCAGAGGAGTGTAGGGTTTGAGTGACTTTTCTGTAGGTTGCCCTAGAAACTGCACCACCCCCCCCAAGGAAACAGGGGCAGGGAGAGCCTGGTTGGGTGGTGTCAGACTGTCACAAGTATAACCCCCCATCTCTTGCTGGAGAAGAGAGGAAGACAGGTGCGGAGCCGCAGCTGAAAGGCAGGGGAGAAAGGGATGTATTCGGGCATGCTTCTCAAATGTGGATGTGTGCGTGAAATCACCAAAGATCCGTCAGAACGTGGATTCTGGTTCTGCAGCCGTGGGGAGGCCTGAGCTTCTGCATTTCTTTTTTTTTTTTTTTTTTAAAGGTTTTATTTATTTATTTGACAGAGAGAGATCACAAGTAGATGGAGAGGCAGGCAGAGAGAGAGGGAAGCAGGCTCCCTGCTGAGCAGAGAGCCCGATGCGGGACTCGATCCCAGGACCCTGAGATCATGACCTGAGCCGAAGGCAGCGGTTTAACCCACTGAGCCACCCAGGCGCCCCTGAGCTTCTGCATTTCTAACAAGCTCTCAGGTGCTGCTGGGGCTGCTGGTCAGCTCATCCGTGGCCCGGTAGACCGCACTTTGAGTACACTAAGAGGGGTGCCCGGCCTGTGGGGAGGTGAGAGAGAAGGAGGAGGGGCCTGTGTCTTCTTCCTGAGCCTTCCCCTCCCCTCCTGCCTGGAGGAGGAAGCAGGGATCCCGCCCTGAGTGCCCGGACTCCAAGATTAAAGGTCCCCTGATGCTCAGCTCTTTGGCTGCCCACAGATGAGCTGACAGTGCCTCGGTACCGCACGGAGAAGCCCTCCAAGTCGCCCCCACCGCCCCCGCCCCGCCGGAGCTTCCCTTCCTCCCACGGCCTCACCACCACCCGCACGGGAGAGGTGGTGGTCACCAGCAAGAAGGACTCCGCCTTCATCAAGGTACCAACCTCACCGGGAGCTGTGGGATACCCGCGGTGACCTGTGAAGACCCTCTGGGACGGAAGGAAAGAAGGGGGCTGGCGGCCAAGGGCGACTCTGCCTCTGGCTTGGGCTTTGCCCTGGAAAGGGGGCCGCCTGGCAGGGCCGATGAGGAGCTGGGGCAGGAAGTGGTCTGGCCCTGATGGGGCCTAGGAGGTGAGCTGGTGCTGGAGGGGGGCAGAGCCTTGCCTTGACGGGAAGGACTGGGTCTTGCAGAAGGCGGAGTCCGAGGAGCTGGAGGTGCAGAAGCCCCAGGTGAAGCTGCGCCGAACCGTGTCCGAGGTGGCCCGCCCCGCCTCCACGCCGCCCATCATGGCCTCTGCCATCAAAGATGAGGACGATGAGGACCGTATCATCGCGGAGCTAGAGGTGGGTCAGGGGCTTGCCTGGTCCCCCAGTCCTCAGTCAGGCCTGTCCCTTTCTCCACTAAGCTGACCCCAGGGAGGGAGGGGGAGGGGGTGACTGGGCTCCTGGGCTCCTGCTGAGGGCTGGCCTGTAGGGGAACCTGTCCTTGCCTCGATTTCTCTGCCACTGTAAAATGGGGGGAGGCGGTCTAAAGTCCCTCTCTGCAGGGTTGAGTGCTTTTTTATTGCAGTCTCCGAGACCCCCACAACAGCCCTGAGACCTCCTAGGCTCTGGCACACCCATCCCTGAATGTTCTGAGAACAGATGCTTTAACACCCTGATCCCCAAGTACTTTGAGCCCCCCGCCCCGTGCTGTAAGTCACCCATACTCAAGAGTTTTCAGCCCCCCTCCCCAGGGGGCTGGAGACCCTGACCACCTAGGCCTCCGGAGGAGGAGACAAGATGGAGGGGAGAGTGGCCAGTGAGCACGGTGAGGGGCCAAGGAGTAAGGCTGCGGTCCCTCCCTGCGGGCCATAGGCCAGCAGCCCTGTCCTCTCTGTGCCCCCTTCTCCAAACCTGCCCCCACCTTCTGCTCCCCAGGTGTTTGAGAGAAGCTCAGTGTCTTCCCTCCCCCCCACGCCCCGCCGCCAGCCGATCCCCACCTTGCTGGCACCCCAGGACCTGGGGCCCCCTGGGGGCTCAGCCCAGGGCCCCACACGGAAGGTAACGGGCTGCCCCCCACCTCTCACAGCTCTCTTCTGCCTGTGCCTCCACACCTTCCTCTCCTCACCTCTCACGCTAACCTGCTAACACGCCAGTCACCTCCCTGAGTCCCGCCACCACCACAGCCTCCCCTGCCTGGACTCACCCCTCCCCAGCTCCAAGGACAGATGCAGAACTTTCCTGCCCCCTCCACAGCTCTAGCAGTCTGATACTTGGCAGCAACTACCCTCCCCCCCACCTGCCCCGGCTGCATTTTTCTTACAGGCTCGATTCTGAGTTGGGTATTTTGTTCCAAGCTGCAGCCAGAGTTTACATCTGACCCAGAGCCTGGGTTTTGTCTTGGTCCAAAATTGGAGCTTGGATCCTGCTCGCTACATGATTTAGATCCAACTCAAAATCTGACTTCGTCCTGAGCCCTTGTCTAGTCCCTGCCAATGCCCTCCTCCACCACCAGGGCCTGGTGGGGCTCTAAGACTAGAATGTATGCCTTGCGCTGGGGGCCAGGACACCCCAAAGTCTCATTTACAGCCCTCTTCTCTCCCATGGCCCCAGTGGTCAGGGAACTTGGAGTAGAAGAAAGTCATGCCCTTCCTTGGCTGCTGGTTCTTTCTTTCAGTGTTGGGAAGTTCTTCCTTCTCTCTAACTTCAGTCCTTGCTGCTGTCCTGCTGCACTTATTTTCTCCTTATCTTTTCTTGGGAATGTTGGGTTGGACCTGCTGTCTGCACCCCGAGGGGACTGCACTCAGGGAGGGGGACCTGGGGGTGGTGGTCTGGAAATCTCTCCCTCTTCCCAGGCAGTTTGGGACAGGAGAGCCTCTGCTCTGAGGAGGGCAGCCTCCCCCATACATGTGCTCACCACCTTGGCTGGTTCTCTTTAGCCCACCGTGAGCTCTGTGCTGGCCGCCACCTCATTTCTGGTCTGGCTTGAGGCTTGTGGTGCTTTGACTCCTTGGCTGGGGGAGCAGATAGGTGGACAACACCGTCTGCTGGGCGAAGGATTGGCATAGAGCAGTCCAAGGAGCCGTCTGGGGATAAGCGGTGCACAAGGGGTGCCCCCTGGACTGGCCGTGCCCTTGGCAGTTTGGCCCACTGCACTGAGCCCCTGCCGCTGTCTGGCCTCTGAGAGCCAGTCCTGAGGGGGTCCAGTGGGCAGAGCCCCTCTGCCGGCCTTTCGGGTCAGCTTACCCTCTACATCCTGAGATGCCATCGGGCCATGGAGCCGGGCAGGCGTGGGTCGCCTCTCTGCTTTCCCAGTCTGCACCCTCCACCTCCATCCAGGTAAGCAGGTGTCAGGGCTGGGTGGGGACCCTTGGGAGGGGGGCTGGAGGTCCTGCTGCCCCCCCCCCCCCACAATATCCCCTCATGGCTCTTTTAGTGGAAAGAGGGCTTGGAGTCAGACTGCCTGCGTTCAAATCCTAGCTCTGTCACTAGCTAGTTGTGGATAAGTGACTTTGGGAGAATCATGTGACACCCACCCTTGATTTCCTCATCTGTCAAGTGGGGACTACAGGAGCGCTTGCCGTGTCGTGGGTTATAGTAAGGACTCAAGATGAAGACAGATATGATGGTGCCTGGCACAGGGCTTTGCTGGTCTGAATGAGACCAGAATTCACTCAAGTTGGGGGGTAGTGAGTGGCCCCCCACCTCCCCAAAGCCGGAGCAGGGGTTGCTCACACAGAGGCAGTCCTCTAGCTTTGCACAGTGTGTGTGCAGCCGAGGGACATGAGCCCTGCCCCTTGTGGCTGTGAAGTCCTTGGGAAAGCTCCAGAAGAAGGGGCTGAGGGGCCTGGATCTCTCTGGCCTGAGAAGAGCACAACAGCCCCAGACTCTGAGGCCAGAGACTGCTCAGGTCCATTTGACAAAAAGAGCTAATATCGGTCGCGTGCTCACAATGGGCGGGGCGCTGTTCTAAGCCCACGAACACGTGAGCGCACTGAATTCTCCACCATCTCCATGCTATTGTGACCTCCTTGCACAGGTGGCCACACTCCTGGCAGTGCCTGTGGGCCTGCTCCCAGAGTTTAACACAGGCAGTGAGAGGCAGACCAGTGTCTGTGCTTCTGGGGAAACCAGCGTCTCTGCCAGAAAGTGGGGGCCCGGTGTGTGGGGTAGGAAGAGCCCTGAGTTCTAGTCCCAGCTTTGTCTCTGATTTGCTGAGTAAACGCAGTCACCGCCCTCCCCTGCCTCGGTTTCTCCATCGGTGCAGGAAGGGGCTGGGCTCACCCGCGTCTAACTTCCCATCTCCGCTCAGGGCATCCGGTCTGCAGGAATCAGACTCTCCCTCATCTCTCTTCTCCCCGCAGGCTGCCCCAAGCCCCAGGGCCTTTTGTGTCCCCCGGATCATCTTGACAGAGTGTACCCCCAACCCTTCCTCCCCACCAGAGGCCAGGCCTGAGGAAGTTGGTCCCAGGACAACTCCCACCCCGCGCCCCCGGACCCTGGCTGGCAGTGGGAGAGGCTGCGATGGTGCCCGGGCCCTGCCAGAGGTTGTGGCCAAGGCTTCCCAGCCCAGGAGCCCCTTGGCACCTGAGAAGGAAGGGACAGCTCTGAAGAGATGGGGGATAGAGAGCTGCGGCCCAGTGGAAGGAGGAGCTGAGGGCCCCTGCCCTTGGGGACCAGCCCTTGACGGGACTCAGGAGCTCTCTATTGCTGACACCCAGCCTGAGAAGACCCCCGAGGACACCAGACAGGATGCCCAAGCCGGCAGTGGGGAGCCCAGGGGCCAGCCTGCTGCAGGTCTAGGCTGCACAGTGAGAGGCGCCCCCACCCAGCGGATGGACAGCCTGGAGGAGACTCTCCGGGAGCTAGAAGCCGCCCTGAGCCAGATGGGCACTGCCCTCGCCGTGGGGCCCCCTGGCAGCCCTCCACCCCTGCCACCCGGTCCCCAGGTGGCTGCCTCCTCCCCTAGCCTCTCCTCTTGCCTTCATGCTCTGATCTCTTGGTCCTCAGAGCTGGAGGGAGTGGGGGGCTGCAGGAGCATCACGCCAGCCCCCTCCTCCCACTGGCCTTTTCTCAGTTCCCGCCAGCCTCCTGGGAGCCCTGCGCCCGGTGGGGTTTGCAGGCAGAGCCCCGGGAGGCTGGGAAGCCGGCCTACCCAGGGATCGGCCCAAGCAACCCTGGCAGGGACCAGGTCCTCTCCCCTCTGCTCTGTATCTATAAACCAACAAATAAAGTTCTCTCCTCTTTTTCCATCCCCGCGTTCCCTTCCCCCTCTCCTGTCTGACTCTCTGTGCCTCTGTTGTTTCTCTGTCTGCGCCTCTGAACCCCCAGCGTCGTCCTGGGTAGGGTGGTACCTGGGATGGTTCAGAGGAGCTGGACTTGTCCATCTCTAGGGAGACTTCCCCCCACACCCTCCCTTTCAGAGGAAGATATGGGTCCCACTCCGTCTGCCATCACAGAGATCCCCCCTGCAAATCTCAGGCTTGTTCTGGGACACCCAGAAAAGGGTCCCTTGCCAGGAGGAGGGGTGATGGCAGTGACTCTCACTTCAGAAGTGGCTCCCTCAGGAGGGTGCCTGCTGCCCTGGGCTGCTCAAGGAAACCCAAGCTCTGGCTGGGGAGCTGCTGGGAACGTGGCTGGGGGGCCCCTGCCCTCTCTTCTGCAGGGAGGCCTGAACCCTGGCCTTGGGGAGTGGACCTGTGTCCTGGGCAGGGATATGGAGGCAGGGAGGTCTGAGGGTCTCCAGGTGTCAAAGGACCCACCCAGGCGGTCCAAGCCCCAGATACCCCAACCCAGGGCCTAGAATTCTTGTGTGATCCCACGTCCAACCGCCACCCTGTTCCTTTTCCCGCAGAGCGGTGGTGGCAGCGTGCCGCCCATGAAGGTGGTGACTCCGGGGGCCTCTCGGCTGAAAGCAGTGCAGGGCCAGGCGGGCAGCCCGGACAAGGGCAAGCACGGCAAGCAGAGGGCAGAGTACATGAGGATCCAGGCTCAGCAGCAGGTAGGCGTGGCCCCGTGGGGGCGGGGCTTGGCTCCTCCTGGCCCCTCCCCTTCCCCTGCGGGACGGTGTGCTCTGGCTGTGTGGGCGGCGTGCCGGGCGTCTCCTTGTCGGCACTCCTGTGGCCACCCCCATGCCAGCCGCCCAGAGACCTCCTTCCTCCCGGGACGGCCCCACTGGTCCCCTGAGCCACTTTTCCCTCCTCCTGCTAACCCTTAGCACCCTGCATCTCATTTAGAATATATATTTTCAATCAGGCCGCTCCCCTTTCTGGAGACCCTCACCTGGTGGAGAAGGCCCTCTCCCCAACAGCTCCTGGAGGAGGGGGAGCCAGCAGACTCATCCCACCCTGGCCTGGGGTGTGGGAGGGGGCTTCGATGTCCCTTTGTCTTCCTGCCTCTGCTCTGCTTCCTCCCACTGCTCTCAGCTCCCTGCCACGGGGTGGAAGGGGGACTTGGGGGAGGCGAGAGCACCCTACTATCATCAGCCTTCCCTCTTGGCTCTCAGGCTATCTCCCACCTGAGGGAGAAACCAGTTTTGCATCTGCTTTTCAGTGTTTGGGCTTTGGTCGCTTCCACTGTTCTCAATGGGGAGAGGGAGAAGTACCATGGCCCCCCCAGTGGGGAGGCAGGGGTGCTGTGCCCTCTGTCTGATGTAGTCAGCCAGCTTGGGGCCAGTGTAGAATGGACAACCCCACCCTTGAGTGTTTCTGTCCTGTGATCCACTGTGTGGCCTGGTCAGAAAGTCCGGGGTGGTCCCTGGGCCTAGATACCAAGAGAGAACTTACGTGCACTCATTTGGTTCAGTAAGTGTTTCTTAGCAGCTCCTATGTGCCAGGCCTGTCATGGGTGCTGGGGTGGGAGTGGGTACCATGAAATGTCTAGATGCTGTGACCTGAAGAAGGTTCTAGGCTCCAAGGCAGGAGATTAGTGATGGCAAGTCAGGCTCCTTTCTTTACAGATGAGGGGACAGCTCAGAGAAGGAAAGGGGCTTCCCGAGGGCACACAGCAAGGTGGCATCAGAACCAAGACAGGACTGGGGAATCACAAAGCACTTCCCACCCCATGGCCCTGTGACAGCCCTGGGCTGCTGGTTCCCTGGAGGGACCAGTGGAGATGGGCCATCCTGGCCCCACCCACCCCTGACCAGCTCTCCTCCCCAGCTCCCTGCTGGCCCACCAATTTCCTCATGGGTCCCCAGACACACCGCGCAAATCGCACCCTCAGCTCCTCATCCTGTCTGCACAGTGCCTGAGTTCCCCTCGTCCTGTGTCCATCCTTCGTGTCCAGAACAGCAGCTGCTGCGCGTGGGGTGCTCCCTGAGCCAGACACATACATCCTCTCGTTCCCGGTTCACCACACCGCTCTGAGGAAGGTCCTTCTGATCCCCACGTAGTAGAGGGGGAAACTGAGGCTTTACCTATGGTCATGCAGCAGGATTGGTGTCCAGACTACCTGATCCCCCCTCAACACACACACACCTTGCCTTCAGCCTCCCCAGCTGTATCTGCTCTGCCATCTCTCCCCCCGACTCCCCAGCCTGGGGCACCCAGAGCCTCTCTCCGGCTCTTCTGTCACCTCTGTGGCCTCCATGCCCTCCCCTCCAATCAGTCCCCAGCCCACTCGGCCTTCCCTCCTCCCTCCCAGTATCGGGCTAGCCCTCCTACCGGCCCCCCCGCAGCCACCCTCCCACACACACTTGCACACACACGTGCTCACAGGGGTGCTGTGTAGGCCCTCCATTCCTCTCCTCCATGGCCAGCCCTCACCCTGACCCCCCCCTGACTCCTTGCTGGGTGTCTGTCCTTCGCACGCCTCCTCACCTCGCTGGGCCCTGCTCCCTCTTGGGCCTCTTTGCTTTTCATACCACACACTCCTCTCCTGGGGCACCAGGTGCCATCTGTCCCTGCCCGGGGCTCTGTTCTGAACGCAAGCCTGCCCCTGAGAAGATGTCACCCACCCCCACCCCGGGCACCCTCCCACACTGGGGAACCTCCCTCACCACCTACTGTAGGTAATCAGCTGTCTCCCGCCCAGGGCCACAGGCCTGTCCTTGCCTCCCGATTTTCCTTTCTGTTAGCCTTTCATTACCAAGCACCCTCTCCCTAACAAAGTAATAGATGTTCCCCATGGACATTTCTTAAAGAAGCCGGGATAAAAATCATCCTATGCCTCATTACCTAAATGCATGCATGTCCTTCTAGGGTCTCCCTGTCACTTCTGTCACCTCTAACGTATTTTCCCAGAAATGCAGGCTGGGTACAGGTGTTTGTTAATCGCAGATTTTGATGATGTCATTCCCCCAACTTCGAACCCCGGCCCACTGCTCCCTGCCAGCTGAGAAAATCAGAAGTCCTTCCCCTGCTGCCCAGGGCACTTCTGTGGCCATCCTGGGTTCCTTCATCCTGGTTCTCCTGGTGCCCCACACTCTCAGTTTGCTCCAGCCACTCTGGGTCACCTGGCCCTCTGTCCTCCGGGCCTGGACCGCACTCCCATTAGCTCAGGCTGGAACTTGGTCAAAGTCCTCTGCCTTCTGCTGGCTCTTCCTTCATCTATAAAATGGAGACAAAAGCGCAGCAGCAGGTTTCTGAGATCACATCATACCAGGTGTGGGAAGGAACTGGGAAAGCCCCCAAGGGCCTTATGAAGGACAGTCCCCGTCATTGTCCGTTTGTACACTTGTCAGAGCCGAGGGCTGGGCAGAGGCCGTTCTCTCACCACGGAGTTCTAACACTTGGGGCTCAGAGCTGCCTTTGACCAGGACGAGGGGAAGGAGAATAAAAGTGCCAGGACCAGAGACACCAAAATAGGAGCGGAGGGGGGAGAGCGGAGAGGGTTCCGAGATGCAGCTGCAGCAGGGCTGTATACTACAGAGACATCAGGGGAAACCATTGAGAAAGCCCATGGAGGTCATACTTGAGATCCACGGGAAGGATGGTGGCCAGGTTCCCAGGGGGGCCAGCATCCGGGCCTGCAGATGGGAAACCATGGATCCCTCCTCTTCTACTGTGGCTAGCAAATCTGTTGCACCCCTGGGGTATTTCCTCAGAGGGTCCTGCTGTCCCGTCATCCTGCATGGCTGCCTTCATTCCCCTGGGGGGTCATAGGCCCACAGACCCGGTCACAAGCAGGAGAACCTTTCCCAGAAATTCCTAACACCTTCCCTGTCTTCCCATTGCCGTTCCTGAATCAGTTACTAGGAAGGAGAACAGAATTGCTCGAATTGGGTGACTTGCTCGGGACCTATCCACCTTGGGCTGGGGAAAGGCCGACCTCTCCTGATAGACCAGGGCTTAATTCAGGCAGGATTTCGTCTGGAAGGAGGGCTTGCGGGCAGCGGAGGAAGCGGCACTGGGAATGGCCTGGAATGGGCGCCAGCAAGGTCTGCCTCACACAAGGTGACCTGTCCCTGTGCGGAGATCTGTGTCACAGTGTGGAGGGACGCCGAGCCCCTACCAGACGCTGACCTGCAGGAAGGGTAGGGGTGCGGGGCTCAGCCGGCTAGGTCCCGCTAACCTTCCCAGTCTCCCCTGGCTGGAAGTTGCAGGTGACAGCGTCCTGCTTCTCCAGATGTAGTTGGGAGTGACTGGACAGGGCTGGTGGGTGAGGTGAAGTGACAGCAGCACGGGGCGCGACGGGCATGTGCTCCCTCCGCTCCCGGAGGGGTGCCTTACATGTCGCCGTGGCCAGTCTCCCGGGAGGGAAGGCAGCTGAGAGGGCAAACAGGTGCTCGCAGAGCAGCCCCAAGCCGTCCGGGTCTCCGTGAAGGAGCAGGGGTGCGTGTCCGCGCAGGCCACTAACCACTGCCGTGGCTCCTGTGGAAAGGCCTTGCGCTGGCTGGGGGAGAAAACAGCCATCGCCTGGGTGAGGACGTGTCACCCGAGCGAATGCAGGAGTCAGGTGGCGGCACAGGGCTGGAAGGCAGGCGTTCCAAAGACCAAAGCTCAGAATAGACCAGGCCTCCTGACAAAAGCTAAAAAGGAGGAAGAGAAAAAGCTTTTAACTAGAGAGATGGGTCAAGAACAAAGAGGACGGCCAGGAGGGAATCAGCAGCCGGCTTGGCTTGGGACGCTGTGAGATGTGAGAAGACAAGCAGGGGCCTCCCCGCCTGCCTTTGGGTTCAAGAACTCTGAATGGGAAAGGCTGGGAGAGGAGGGGCAGGCCCAGAGCCCAGGGCTAGTGACCGGGAGTGGGAGTAAGAAGGCATGAGGCTGTCCCTGGGTCCCAGTACTGGGACCCCCCGAGACCAGGAGACAGGCCTGGCACAGGCCCCTTGGGCAAAGGACCCAGTGAATCCTAGGATCTTGTGCGTGTGGCCCTGGAGTCTCTGTGAGTATAAATGAACAGCTACAGGAAAGGGAAAGGGTTACAAGACCCAAATGCGGAAATTCTTGCCTTAATTTTCATAAAGGGAAAAGCTAGACTGCGCTGAAGGCGTGAGGAGCGCAACCCAGATGAATTACTGTCTGCGTGGAAGACGGCATGGGAGCCATCAACAGCAAGGGCGAGTTCATGGTCAGCCAGTCAGGCTGCCTGAGGTCTCCTTGTTGTTACCCTTGCTGGCTGCTGGAGGAGGCACCATGTGCCTTCCCCACTGTGATAGGGCCCACCCAGCAGCGGGGGGCTCACTGGGTGGTGGGATGTGGGGCTACCCTGCCCAGACCGAAGCTACTGTGGGAGGTGGCCGGATGGGCGGCAGCGCAGTTTCCAGCCCTCCCCCTTCCTTCCTTTCTTTTTTTTATCAAGACCCATCCGTTGGTTATCCCACTAGTAGCTATGCAAGGTGGGGAGGGGAGGAGGAGGGACAGTGCATAGGACAGAGAGAAACCCCACCTGTGTAGCCCCATCCCAGTGACACTCAAAGTGAAGTGTGCAGCAGGGTCACCTAGGGTGCCTGTCCGAAATGCAGATTCCAGAGCCTGAGCCAGAGAGAGATTCGGAAGCAGGGCCCTGGAATCTGCATTTGTTATATCCCCTCCTCCCAAGGTGATGCAGGTGGCTCTGGACCCATGGAGACATCCAGAACCCATCTAGCCACACAGAGCGTCAGCCAGGGTGGGAGGAGGTGAGGCTTAATGTCTAACTAGCAGAGCTGCCGGGAGAGGGCGGGGCGCATCATGGAGTGACCTCCCTCATTACCCACCATTACCCACAACCCACAAGGAGCAGCTGGAAGCTGGGAGAACCCTTGTAGGGGATGCAGTCGGGCTTCCTGCCTTGGGCCAGAGGCTGGATGCAGTGAGTGCCTTTTCCTCCAGCTTGGGGGTGGAATGGGGTTGGGGGGGGTTCTTTAGAGAAGTGCTCCCCTGGGAGCGTCAGCTTGCCCCACATTGTCCCCATAAGACCTCCTGCTTAGGATCAGCCTCCTGTAGAGGTCAGAAGAGGCCCTGGCTGGGCTTCTGGCCAGTTGAGACTAAGAGCCCACCTGTTCCAAGCTGGGACCACTCTCCGCCCTGCACCCCTGAGGCAGCTAACCTCTCACTTCTTCCTCCCTCGTCCTCCCCACTCCCATCTCCCTGTCACCTTTCCTGGGTGTGGCCTTCCCTGTGCTTCTCTGGTCTCTCTCCTCCACCTGCTCTCTTTCCTGTCAGTAAGCCCTGTCCCTAAGCCTTTGGGTCCAACCCTATGCCCTCCCCCCACCCCATTCTGCACCCCCCCCCCACTGTGGCCTCCTCCTCCCCATCTCAGGGGATCCCTCTCTCCAGATGCCCCTGTGGCTTCTTCCTTTTGCAGTTAATTTTCTCTTGGGTCTGTGGAGGTTTTTCATTAAAACTTTATCCGGGGGCCAGCATGAAGGATCTCCCAGCCTCTCTCTGACCCCTGACCCCTGTTTTTGTTCCAGGCCACTAAACCATCTAAAGAGATGAGCGGGTCAAATGAGACCTCAAGCCCAGTCTCAGAAAAGCCCTCGGCTTCCAGAACCTCTATCCCTGTATTGACTTCCTTTGGGGCGAGGAATTCTTCCATCTCCTTCTAGAAGCCCCCTCCCACCTCCACCTCAGCCTGTTTCCCGCCCCCCCCACCCCACCCCCCGCCATTTCTCTCCCTGCTCTTCTTCCCTTCATCTCTACCCTACCCCTACCCTATTCTCTTAGTCCTCTGAAGGGTTTGCCACAGGTGTGGCCCTCCTCAGCTCTCCACACCCATCTCTTGTCGGTGTTTTTGGTTTTTTTAAATGATTCACTTTTAATTATCTTTTTTTTTTTTTAAGCGAAACAGTAAAACTAAAAACCAAAACACACCACCTTCCCATGTTTTCCTGTTCCAAAATGGTCCATCTCCTGTCATCCTCCTTCCCTTTTCTCTTCACCCACGCTTCCTCCCACATCCATCCTAAGGCCCCTGAACCCTAAGGTCCTTTCCTGAGAGCACTCCGAACAAACTCTGAGCCACGGAGACTTGGAGCGGCGAGACACCCCCTCCCCTTCCTCGGAAACCTTCCTGGAGGAAACTCTGGACGTTGGAGCAACCTCGCTATCGGCCTGGCAGGGAGCCTCTGGGCCTGGAGCGGCCCCACCTCGCTGTGACTGAACTCTGTTGCTCCGCTCCCTGCTGCTCATGCCTCTGTGGGCCTGGAGTCAAGATGGATAGGCTGCGGAAGGAGGCCAGGGTTGGGGGGCGGTTGGGCTGGGGGCAGGCGTGAGGCCTTTGAATCTGTGTGTCCTGGAAAGGAGTTGGCTTCCTGGGACTCCCTTCTTGTGGTGAGGAGCCGCCTGGCCTGTGCCGAGCAAGGAGCGGGCCCTTCTGGACGGTGGGTTGTGGGTGGCGGTGGGTTGAGCGGCCAGCCTGACCTTGGGGTCACTGCCCTAAAAGAGGGCAGCCCCGAGGAGGGCTATTTGGTACTTTTGGTTTCCTAATTTAGCACTTTAAATGACATTAACTTATTTAATGGGGGTAGGGTGGGCAAGAATGAAGGGCCTAGAAAACTAGATTTGGGGGCCTGGAGGGTGGGAAGGGTCTGGTGGTGAGGGAAGTGGGGGGGATAGAGAGGGGCTGATGGGGGGGGCAGTGAGGGCAGCTCTGACCCAAAGGTCAAGCAACTTGACCTTTAACCATCCTCTTTGAGATTTGAGGGTTTTCAGGTAAGGGGGTGAGATGAATTTTAAATGGGGAACTGGTGACCCCCGGTGAGATCCCTGAGGGTCCCTGAGGCCTGACCAGGCAGCCAGCTACCCTAGACCTGGCCTGTGGAAGACTGCCTTGCAGAGGCTGAGCCAACAAGGCTTTTGAGAATGTCCTGAGAAGGGGATGAAGAACAAATTTTGATTCTCAACCCCAGGCCCTCAGAGGGCACAGTGAGGGGCCGGCAGGTGGGGAGGGGGGTTAAGCGGGTTGGGGATGAGGAGGCAGGTAGAGCAGGGCCCCTGGGGAGCAGGATTCCTATTTGGAGCACAAAGCTGGGTAAGCACAGGGGAGGGCTGGGGAGTCATCTCCCTGCATAAGCACAGAAAGAAGGAGCCATTGAAGGGGCAGACCCTCCTAGTCCCTGGGGCCTGGCTGGAAGGTCAGTGTTTGGGGAGAGCCTGGGGAGCCATTGAGGGCTGGGGAGGGAAGGGAGACTGGGGTTGTGTTTCTTCATTTTCTTTTTGTTTTGTTTCGTTTTTGTTGGTTCATCCTTGTTTTCTAGCTTTGGATCATTTTTGTACAAAGGCAAGCAGGCCTTTTTGAAAAATAACAAAAGAAGAGGAAAAAAAAAATCCCTCCTGGAAAAAAAAAAAAAAACCCTTGGAAAATAGGAAAAAAAAAAAAAAGGACCTCATCAATGATGCAATTACTTTTAATTGCAGGCAACTCTTTACATTTAAGTGAAGTGTCTTAACATTTTATATTGTTTTAAAAATATATTTACATATTATATATATATATAATATACGTAATATAAATATATATAAATATTTAAAAAAGAAAAAAAAAAAAGAAAACCGCGGCGCTCCCTCCCTGGCCGCTGTTTTGGCGGGGGAGGGGGGCTGGAGGATGGGCACATCGGCCTGGCTTCCGTGGTCCAGTGAAATGGTTTGGTTTGATTTGGCTGTACAGAGACCCCCTGACTGGGAGGGGCGGGGGGAGTGGTGCCCCCTCCTCCCTCCACTCCATTACTCTTTGCTTGCTACTTTTCGCTTGCCCCCACCCGGAGCCCCTGTGACCTGAATGTGTGCCCCACCGTCTTTGTCCTGAGTTGAATGTCCCCTTGTGGGGGGAGGAGGAGGTGTCCGTCCACGAGGGGCAGACGGAGGGAGCTGTGGGCCCCACTCCACCGGCTCAAGGAACGCCCAGTGGGACTTGCATCTTTCTTTCCCTTTGGTTCCTGCCCATTTCTGGGCTGAGAGGCGTTTGTGTGCAGTCGCGCGCAGCCTGTGTGTGTGTGTGTGTGCACAGGTGTGACCTAAGACAACGTGTGTGCAGGGAGGCGTGTGCACTCGGTGCATGTTCCCTGCTGGGGCTTCAGCACGCGCCCACCTGCATGCTGGTGCATGAGGTATGTAGTGTGTGTGTGTGTGTGTGTGTGTGTGTGTGTGTGTGTGCGCGCGCGCGCGCGCTCGCAGACATGCGCGGCTGCGCGTGGCTTGTATGCGTGCGGGCCACATATGCGCCGACAGAGGACTGTACGTGGAGATGCATGCGATCTGTATGTGTGGGCGTGTGCGTGTGCACAGTTGTGTAGACCCAGGCGTGTGGGAGTGCCTGCGTGTGTGTTCCATCGACCCTGCAGCCCTCGCTTTGGCGCCCCTCCAGAGCCCCTGGCCCTCCCAAAGCCCGCAGCACGTCACTGCCCCCCCCCCCCCAGCTGCATGCGCCTCGCTGCTCCGTCCATCAGTGTGTGCTTGACCAAGAGAAAACTAAGACGTCGGGGGGATCCCTGTACCTGGTCCCCCCGCCCCTGCCCACTGTGCTGTGTTACTCGCATGGGGGGTTCCTCTCCCGCCCCTTCCACAATATGCTGTTTCCCCAGGAGCCTCCGGGCCCAAAGCTCTGAGAGGGGGCCCAGGTGGGGCCCCCCCGGGGCTGAGCCCCGCCTCCGCACCCCGCCCCATCCACCCCGTAGGGCCTGTGTTGGTGTAGCAGTGATGGCTTCTGTGGATATTCTGTGACCTCTGTCAGTGTAACTTGACAATTTCTAAATGGAAAAGGGTTGCTGTGTTTTCTGTCTCTCTTTTTTAATGTCCTTTTTCTTCTCACTTCTCCGCTCTCTTTCCTTTCCAGTTTTTCTAGCCGAGTGTTTGGGGCTTAAATAAAACTTGTTTCTTTTTCCTCTCCTGGATCTCCTTTCTATAGGCTGCTGTCTCATTATTTCTCACCGGCACGTGGAAGGGGTGGGGATGGATCCGGCGGAGATGCGAATCTCAGGCTTGTAACTGGGGGGCAGCTTCCTGGGCAGGGCCTGAGAGAGGAGGGGTGGGAACAGGAGCCCCTCTGGCTGCTGCTGCCCCAAGGACCTAAGAGAAGCCACATCATTCAGGACCCTGGAGCGAACACTGCTAACTGTAGGATGCTAACTCCCCACTGTGCCCCCCCACCCCCAGTGACGGCTGGCATCAGTGAGGTAGCTGCCAGCATTGCTCACAGGTCCAGTGTCCTACAATTACTAAGATGCAGAGTCAGGACTTGAATCCAGCTCTGCCTGAACCCAAACCCAGTGCTTTAACCCCCAGAACAAAGGAGAGTCTGATTACCTACCTGGGTTGGGTCTTGGCCTCCTGCCCTTCCAATGGGATGATCCTTCATGATGTCACCCATTCTTTCAAGAGCAGTAGCTTTCAAATTAAAAAAAAAAAAAAAAATTCACACACTGGCACCTGGGTGGCTCAGTGGGTTAAGCTTCTGCCTTCACCTCAGGTCATGATCTTAGGGTCTTGGGATTGAGACCCGCATTGGGCTCTCTGCTCAGCAGGGAGACTGCTTCCCCCACCTCTCTATCTACGTGTGATGTCAAATAAATAAATAAAGTCTTTAAAAAAATTCACTCACACACAGATATGTAAGAAATACACATTTAGTGAAAGGGCACTTACTATATACAATGCTGTCTGCTATTTCCTGCTGAATTCTAAACACTTTGGTCATAACCCACTAAATTGACTTTTTGACCTTCTAATGTGTCAAAACCCACAGTCTGAAAAATGCTTGTCCGCAGATGTAGTTTCAGTCCTAATCATGCTGCATTTCTGCTTTCTCCTTCTCAAAGGCCTGCCAGCCCCTCTCACCTCATGGTGTCCTCTGAAACTGGAAGACCCCTGACAGGAGATTTACCCTTGATCCTGGTTGGGTGGCGGTCCTGGACCCTGACCCTCTTGCCAGCAAGCTGCCTGAACCCTTCCAGGTCACCACATCAGAGTCCCATCTGTTCCACCGTTGAGTAGACCAGATGTCCTGATGGTGTTTTCCAGGTTTTCCTGGAATTCTGAAGGCTGTGCCACTGTTCGAGCATGTTCTAAGGGTTCTTGAGGTGGCCCTTCAAAGCATTCTCCAGCTTGACTGAGGCCTGGGGTATTCTTGGGTTTCCTGTCCCTCCTCCCGCAAACACCAGACTTTCTGTCCCATGAGGTAATGACACTGTCCTAGAGCAACCCTATTCCAGAACCCACAGAAGCCCCCGTCACTGTCTTCCCCTAAAGGCCAGTAGCCTCTTTGGAGACTAGAGGTTGAGGACGGCTCACCGTGTGGGAGGAATGGGAACTCCATGAATGGCCCAACCCCCATCCCCACTGAGGAGCCCTTCAGACCCTCCAACAGCCAGACTTCATCCCTTATGTTCTTTTTAAAAGGTGGGCAGGTCTTGCCTTCTCTCTTGAATCCTATTCCCAGAAAGCTGGGAAAGTGGCCAAAATCCCCTTCATCTCCTAGAATCACCCCATTCACTGACAGTTCAAGATCAAGTAACAAATGAGAAGATCAAGTGCATGCCAGGAATCACGCCAGGCCCTTCATATACCCTTTAAATGCTGACCGACTGTCTGCTTGCCGACAAAATGTCTGCTTGATCTCCCTGGGCCTGAGTCTTAGCATTTTGGGAGCGGGGGGCAGCCAGCCAACACATGACCCGGATATCTCAGCAGAATCGTGACCGACAGCGAACAGCACCCAGGGAAACAGGCTGTGATAGTCATGTGGACTACTCAGAGAAGGTGACCAGCCCTGAGGTCACATTTGAGTGGCTGCATGGCAGCTGGTGGCTGAGGGGCACAGGCAGAATGCCCTGAGGTGCGTCCTGGAAGATGGATGAAACCCACGTAGAGCAAGGAGGGGAAGGTGAGGCCAAAGTGGTGGGCAGAAACCCTGTCCTAGGAGCCCCATCTTGCTGGATGTGGTACACAAGATGGAATTTTCCCCCAAAGCCGGGGAAGGCGATTGAAGAGTTTCAAGAAAGAGAGTGACATGTCCGGACACTATTCCAGAAGTTCCCTCTGACTGCGTTGTAGAGAAAAGATGGGGGGCGAGAAGGACGAGTGAGCGCAGAGCCATCAGTCAGGAACAGGTGCAGCGATGCCTCCCTGGCTCACTCTAGCTAACAATCCTCTGGCCAAGGGAGGGGAAACTGAGTCTCAGCGCCTTTGTAGGTATGATGTGATGGAGTCAGAATTCAAACCCAAGACTTAACCCTTCCAGTAGCCGTGCTTCCTTAATGCTTCATGATACCGCTCACTTCCACCAAGTGTCTCCTTACCCCTGACAGCGTGGCCCGTGGGGATCATAACTCCCTTTGACGGATGGGCAAGGCTGACTGGGCAAACAGGGACCTGACCGGCTGGCCTCCGAGTCCGATCCTCCTTGGGAAGAGAAAAGAGACTGCTTTACCGACAGAAACCTGGGAAGCCCTCATCTTCTCCCTCGCTGTCTGCACATCTGTTGAGTCCTGGGCATCTTCTTCTTCTAGGGTCTCGGAGTAGCTTAAGAATTCCAGAGTTTCCAATCCTTGGTGCAGGACCTTGGGCTCAGAGCCATTGTGCCCATTGGTGGATGACAGGCTCCCTTGACACCCACTGACGTGGACTGAATGATGGACACTACCCATAATGACACCTGGTGGAAAGCTCCATCCCCTACCCCCTGGTCACTGTCCCAGAAATTTAACTGAAAATCCCCAGATTCTCTGCCTTAGCTCTCATGGTCCTTCTACCTGCCCATGGCAGAACGGCAAGGAAAAATCCCCATTCCTCTTAGTTCAACTCAAATAGATTAGGAGTTTTCCCAAAGAAACGTTTCTCATGTGGGGCTCTCATCTGGCTGTTGGTGGAGCATGGGACTCTTGATCTCAGGGTTGTAAAGCTTGAGCCCCACATTGAGTGTAGAGATTACTTAGAAGTAAAATTTTAGGGCATCTGGGTGGCTCACTGGGTTAAAGCCTCTGCCTTCAGCTCAGGTCATGATCTCAGGGTCCTGGGATCGAGCCCCACATCGGGCTCTCTACTCAGCAGGGAGCATGCTTTCCACTCTCTCTGCCTGCCTCTCTGCCTACTTGTGATCTCTCTCTCTCTCTCTGTCAAATAAATAAATAAAATCTTAAAAAAAAAAAAGAAATAAAATCTTTAAAAAAAGAGAGAAACGTTTCGCATGACATAAGTGTCTGTCCTTACACCAGCACTGCTCTGTTTTGACTGGTCGTAGGTTTGAAAAATGCGAGCTTGCAATTCTGTTTCCTTCTTCAAAACTGTTTGGCTGTTCCAGGTTCCTTGTGTTTCCACAGGAATTTTTTGATAAGCTGTCAGTTTTTGCCAAAAAGACAAAAAAATCAGATTTTAAAAGGAATTGTGCTGAATCTGTAGTTCAACTTAAGGAATATTGTCATCTTAAAAACGTTAGGTCCTCTGAAACATGGTTATTTTTCCATTTATTTAGATCTTTAATCTCTTTCAGCAATGTTTTATAGTTCTCTGTCTACAAGCTTGATACTTTTGTTGTTTATTCCTAGGTGTTTCATTAATTTTGATGCTATTATAAATAGGATTCTTTTCTTTTTCTTTTTTTTTTTTTTTTAAAGATTTTATTTATTTATTTGACAGAGAGAAATCACAAGTAGGCAGAGAGGCAGGCAGAGAGAGAGAGAGGGAAGCAGGCTCTCTGCTGAGCAGGGAGCCCGACGCGGGACTCGATCCCAGGACCCTGAGATCATGACCTGAGCCGAAGGCAGCGGCTTAACCCACTGAGCCACCCAGGTGCCCTCTTTTCTTTTTTGATTGAGGTATAATTGACATCCATTGTTTTAGTCTCAGGTGGGCAACCGGAGTCCACACTTGTGTCCTTGGTGAAATGGTCACCACAGTAATTAACATCTGTCACTAGTTAACATCTTTCACAATACGTAGTCACAGAATTGTTTTCATAGGATGATAGCTTTGCAGGATCTACTCTTAGCAACTTTCAAAGATGCAACACAATATTAACTATAGTTATCATGCCCTGTGTGATCCCGATGACTTATTTTATAATTGAAATTTTGTACCTTTTGACCCCTCTACCCATTTTACCCACCCCTGATCCCCCACCTTTGGCAACCACCAATCTGTGCTCTACATCTATGAGCTTATTTTTTGTTTGTCTGTTTGGCCAGGGTTTTGTGGTTGAGATTCCACATATAAGTGCAATCATATGATATTTGTCTTTCTCTGTCTCACTTATTTCACTTAATGCCCTGGAGACACATCCATGTTGTTGCAAATGGCAAGATTTCATTCCTTTCCATTGTCGAATAATATTCCATTGTATACATAACACCACATCTTCTTTGAGATTGGAATTGTTGTGGTGGGCATTGGGTGCATGTAATTTTCCGAGTCAGTGTTTTCATTTCCTTGGGATAAATACCCAGAAGTGGAATTACTGGGTCATATGGTATTTCTATTTCAAATTTTTTGAGAAACATCCCTACTGTTTTCCATTGTGACTGCACCAACTTACATTCCCACCAAGATTTTTTTTTCTTAAGAAAAAAAAACAAAAAACCTGGGGCACCTGGGGGCTCAGTCAGATGCTTAAGTGTCCAATTCTTGATTTCAGCTCAGGTCATGATTTCAGGGTCCTAGGATCGGGCTCCCCACCCTGGGATGTCTGCTTGTCTCTCTCTCCTTTTGCCCCTGTCCCACTGCTTGCACTCTTTCTCTCAATAGATATCTATAATATCTATAATAGATATCTATAAGTCTTTTTTAAAAATCTTCCAAAATTATTCCAAATTTAGTATTTACCTCAATTTCTAATACAACCATATTTATGAGTATCCTTAACTTAAATTTAAAAGAGACTAAATTCACATTACATACAATTAACGATTCAGTGGTCTTTAGCATATCCACAATGTTGTCCAACCACCAGCTCTCTTTAGTTTCCAAACTTTTTTAATCACCCCATAAAACACTCCATAGCCATTAAGCAGTCTCTCCCATTCCCCACCACTCCCCATTCTCGAGTAACCTCTAATCTGTTCCTATGGGTTTGTTCACTCTAGATATGTATCATACAAAAGAAATTGTGGAACTGTGACTTTTCGTGTGTCTTCTCTTAGTATAATTTTTTCAAGGTTTATCCAAGTTGTAACATGTACCAGTACTTTGTTCCTTTCATGGAACGAACAGTACAGCATTTCATAGTATATATTTGATTTATTTCTCTCTTTATCCATTGATTTATCTCTTTATTTATCTCTTTATCATGTTTTATTTATCTCTTGATTTTATTTATCTCTTTATCCATTTATGGACATGATCTATTTATCTCTTTATCCATTGATGGACAATTGTCTTGTTTCCACCTTTTGGTTATTATGAATATTATTTCTATAGACATTCATGTTCCAGTTTCCCTGTGGATGTATGTTTTCGTTTCTCTTGGGGATATACCTAGGCATGGGATTGCCAGGTCCTGTGGTAATTCTAGGTTTAATTTTCCGAAGAACTGATGAACTATCTTCTACAGCAACTGTGCTAGTTTACATTCTCACCAGCATCCCTATTTCTCCGCATCCTTACCAACACGTGCTGTGTTCTATTCTCTCGACTTAAGCTTTCCTAGTGGGTGTGAAGTGGTATCTCACTGTGGCTATAATTTGCATTTTCTTAATGAGACACAAAAATAGAAAAATAAAGGAGATTAATTTAAAAATTATAAAATTAATAAAACCAGAAGTTGCTTCTTGGAAAAGATAAAATCGGCAGAGATTTAGCTGTCTCTTTTCTTCTTGGCCAGTCTAGCTAGATATTTGTCAATTTTGATGACCTTTTCTTTTTTTTTTTTTTTTTTAAAGATTTTATTTATTTATTTGAGAGAGAGAGACAGTGAGAGAGAGCATGAGCGAGGAGAAGGTCAGAGGGAGAAGCAGACTCCCCATGGAGCTGGGACCCCGATGCGGGACTCGATCCCGGGACTCCGGGATCATGACCTGAGCCGAAGGCAGTCGTCCAACCAACTGAGCCACCCAGGCGTCCCTTGATGACCTTTTCTAAGCATCAGCTTGTAGTCTTATTAATTTTATCCATTTTTTCTATTTTTTATTTCATTTATTTCCACGCTTATCTTTATGATGTCTTTCTTTCGGCTTGCTTTGTGTTTAGTTCGCTCTTCTCTTTCTAGTATCTTAGGGTGAAAGTTTAGGTTACTAACTTGAAATCTTTCTTCTTTTCTAATACAGACATTGAGAGCTATAAATTTCCCTTCAAACACAGTTTTGGCTACATCCCATGTACTTACATATGTTGTGTTTTGGCTTTTGTTCATTTTAAGGTATTTCTAATTTCCCCTGTGGTTTCTTCTTTGACCCACTGATTATTTAGGAGGGAAGTTTTCTATTTCTACATATTTGTGAACTTCCAAACATTTCTTCTGTACTAATTTTTTTAAAGTTTATTTATTTATTTATTAAGATTTTATTTATTTTATTTGACAGAGATCACAAGTAGGGAGAGGCAGGCACAGAGAGAGGAGGGAATCAGGCTCCCTGCTGAGCAGAGAACCCGATTCGGTGCTCGATCCCAGGACTCTGGGATCATGACCTGAGCCAAAGGCAGAGGCTTAACCCACTGAGCCACCCAGGCGCCCCTGTACTAATTTTTTTTTTTTAAGATTTGTTTACGTAATATTGGGGCGTGAGGAGGGAAGGGAGAGGGATAGAGAGAATGCCAAGCAAACTCCCACACTGAGTATGGAGCCTGACACAGGGCTTGATCTCACAACCCTGAGATCATGACCAGCTGAAATCAAGAGTCAGATGCTTAACTAACTGAGCTACCCAGGTGCCCCTTCTGTTATTCATTTCTAATTTAATTCCACTGTGGTTGGAGAACAAACTTCATGTGATCTCAATCCTCTTAAATTTGTTGAGGCTTGTTTTATGGCCTAGCGGATGATCTGTCCTGGAGAATGTTCCATGTGCTCTTGAAAAAGATGTGTATTATGCTGTTGTTGGATGGAATCTTCTTTAGATATCTGTTGGTCTAGTTGGTTTACAGTGTTACTGATCTTCTGCCCAGTTGTTCTGTCCATTATGGAAGATGGGTATCGAAGTCTCCATTATTTTGAATTGTCTACTTTTTTTTTTCAATTGTTAGGTTTTGCTCCAAATTTTGTCGTTAGGAGCATATATATTTATAATAATTTTATCTTCCTGATAGACTCTCTTATCATTATAAATGTCCTTCTGTCTCAAGTAATGTCCTTTTTGTCTCCTTAATACCAGTTTTGTCTCAAACTTGCATAGGTACTCCAGCTCTGTTGGTAATGATGTAGCATCTATTTCCATCCTTTTAAACTTTTTTGAGACTCTGAACTTGAAGTAAATTTCTTATAAACAGCATGTAGTTCGATCATGTGTTTAAATTCATTCTGCCACTCACTGCCTTTGACTGGGCTGTTTGCCTCATTTACATTCAATGTAATTCCTGAGAAGGTAAGATCCATGACTGCCATTTTGCTATCTTTTTCATGTCTTACGGGTTTCTTTTTTTGTTTTGTATTTCTTGATTCCTGCCCTCTTTGGTTAAGATAGCTATTCTCTAGTGTATCTTTTTTTAAAAAGTTTTTTAATTTTTGAAGTTTTTTATTTTTCTTTTAAGATTTTATTTGACGAGATCACAAGTAGGCAGACAGGCAGGCAGAAAGAGGGAGAAGCAGGCTCCCTGCTGAGCAGAGCCCGATGCGGAGCTCGATCCCAGGACCCTGAGATCATGACCTGAGCTGAAGGCAGAGTCTTAACCCACTGAGCCACCCAGGCGCCCCCCCCTTTTTTTAAAATATTTTATTTATTTACTTGAGAGAGAGCACAAGAAAGCACAGAGGGAGAGGGAGAAGCAGGCTTCCTGCTGAGCAGGAAGCCTCAATGCGGGACTCGATCCCAGGACCCTGAAATCATGACCTAAACCGAAGGCAGCTGTTAAACTGACTGAGCCACCCAGGTGCCCCTAGTGCATCTTTTTGGTTCCTTGTTTCATTTACAGTGTTTTTTGGAGTTATCTTCTAGGGGTTCCCCTGGGCATTACAATTAGTAGCCTCTTCACTTAACACGATGTAGTTTGGATTTTTGTAGTTTGCCTGGGTGGTTCATTCAGAACATGGAGAGTGTGTGACTCTTGATCTCAGGGTCATGGGTGCGAGCCACACTTTGGGTAGAGTGATTACTAAGATAAATAAATAAATAAACTTAAAAAAATAAACAATACAGCTTGGATAAATACTGAGTTAATTTTAATAGTGTATAAAAACTTTGCTTCAGTCTAGCTCCATTCCCTCCCCACACCTTCATACAATTACTGTCATACAGATCTCATCTGTACAGGTTGTAAGCCTGTCGACACAGTTTTATAATCATTGCTTTATGCAGTTGCCTTTTTTTTTAAATTATGGGCTTGAAATTTCATTTTATTTTAAAGTAGGCTCCATGCCCAACGTGACGTTTGACCTCAAGACCCCAAGAGTATTTCTCCTGGGGCAAGCCTGCTAACGAAAAATTGTTTTTCCTTCCCCTGTATGTCTTCATTTCTCTTTGTTTTCAGAGAGCAAAACCTACTACCAAAGCCCACTACAGCCCTGCGAAGGTGGCCCAATGGGGGGTTAGACTTATCCCGGCTCCACCAGTTTATTAGCTGTGTGACCTTGGACAGGTTCAGTCACTTCTCTGTGCCTGTTTCCTGCTACATAAAATGGAGATAACAGTGTGTGGAGCTCATTTGCCAAACAAAAACAACCTGGGGGTGGGGGAGGGTAGAGAAAGGAAGGAGGATTCAGTGCCTGAGCTCTACCCAGCTTCAGGGCTCTCCCCTAGCTTCTCCTGGATGAAAGTCACCTGCTCTTCCTGCAGGATACTAGGCTCATCAGAGGCAGCCTGGAAGTTGGCAGAGGCACCTCTAGCACCACGACATTGAAGGAAGCCCATCCCATGTTGTAAACTTACACGTGTGGGGTAAGGCAATGGGTAAAACCCACTCTTGTTCTCTTTGGATACTGCCTGGGCCTGGAGTGATGCCCGGGACCGGGATGGGCCTATCAGTGGCCTGGGTCTTGCCCAAGCTTCCTGTCTGCTGGGCAGCAGCTCTGGACCATTCTGAAGGTCTTGAGAAGGAAGATGCCGTGCATCTACCTTGCCTCTGGAGAAGTTCAGAAAGCACATGAAAACCTCTTGCAGCAATGACCGTCAGCCACCCTTCGGGCTTGTATTTTGCTCCCATGTCAAGGATACCCACAGAGCCAGCAGGAGGCATAGGTGCCCCCAGTCCAGCCCCATCCCCCGCGCTTCCCTCCTTCCCTCCTTCCAAAACAAGCCACACAGCTGATTCGTGCCTCAAGGAAGGCCATTTATTTCCAAGATAGAGACTATACTTTTAAGACAGGACTTTTCAGAAGCAGGAAATCTTAGTTGTCGCCTAGAGAGGTGTGTCGAGGACACAGTGAAAGGAGACATGCGTACGTGGGGCCAGAGGCTTATCCAACACTGTTACAACACTTTTTTAAATGAGCAAAACATCTTTAAAAATCCTTATAAATTCTTTATAATATGTTACACATTTAAAGACAATATTTACAATAAAAGGATGAGGGAGGGAGGAGAGAGAAATCTACTTTACAGCAAATCTTTGCATAAAACAAGAGGACCGACAGACTGTGGCAATGGGGTTCACACCCCCCCCCCCCCGGCCTTCCCTGGAATAAGTGAGGGCGTGTGTGGGGAGGCCTGGTGGTCTGAGGTCTATTTACAGAGTGTGGGGAGAAGAGGGGGCTGGGTCCCGCCCATCCTGAAGGAACAGCCCCGCTCAGATCCCATAAATCAGTGTGTGTGTGTGGTGTGCGTGTGTGGTGTGTGAGAAAGAGGGAGGAAGGGAGAAAGAGAAAGAGAGCGAGTGAGACACCAGGGAAGTTTCCTCCGCCTCCTCCAGGGAAGAAGGTGGGGTCTGTGTGCCTGAGTTGTGGAAGAAGCAGGCACCGCTGGAAGAAGGACAAGGCAGGCAAGGGAGGTTGAGGCGGGGGGGCGCTGGCAGCTAGCTCCCCATGGTCAATACGCTTAGTGAGGGTGGTTTCCAGGTTGGCAAAAAGCTGGTGAGGGGAGTAAGCCTGGGAAGAGTCTCAGTCCTGCCTCTGTGGAGTGGCCCTGACTTCCTTCCCCGGCTCTGACAAACAGCAGAGGGCAGGATCCCCCAGGCAGCAAAGGTAGGGAGCCTCGCTGTGATGTGTGCGGTGTGGCCGGTGGGGGAATGAAGGGGGCAGGAGTGGCAGAAGTTGCTACCAAAACACCTCCTGACGGTGACTAGCGCACTGCCACACAGGCTCTCCCTCCCCCCGTGGACACCCTCCATCTCCTCTCCCCGGACAGATATACACTCCCTTCCCTCAGCGAGGAGCTAGGAGCTAACGGCAGGGGCAGAGGAAAGGAGCCGAGAGCCAGCATCACCCCGCGTCTTTCCTTTAGTCTGAGACTTGGCCGTTCCCTATCCGCATCCCATGGCCAACAAGGGTCTCTAAGTGCAGACACAGAAGGGCCCACTCTGTCACCGAGCCCCCAGCAGCCTGTCCCCTCCAGGATCCCCTCCCGCCCCCGCCTCGCTCAGCCAGGCCTTCTAGCCGGCCCACCTCCTCCCGATCCCCGCACACAAACTAGACAGACGCGGCCTGCAGCGCCAGACGCAGCGCGGGGGGGTGGGGAGTGGGGGGGGACGAAAGAAGAGGCGCAAGCCAGAGAAGGCTGGGGGAGGGGAACCGGGCGGGGGGAGGGGGGCTGGTCACAGACACTGATGGAGGCGCGAGGCGGCTGAGCGGCGCGAGGGCTGGCTCTGCAAGGCCCCCGGGTCCCCGGGCGGCAGCGAGGCCGCGGACGACGGGGCCCGCGCCTTGGTGGACTCCAGGCTGCTGAGGCCTGAGTCCTTGTTGTCGCTGTGTGCCCGAGGGCCCGCGGGCTCCGGGGGGCCGCCGCCGCCGCCCAGTTCCTTCCACTCGTTGAAGTTGAGGTCGGTCAGCGGACTCTGCACCACCACCGTGTGGCGTCGCCAGCTGCTCCGGCGCCGCCGCGTCTCGGGCGACAGCGGTCGCCGCAACCGCACGGCCAGCATGTCGTCGGCAGTGCCACGGAGGCGCAGCCGCAGCGCTTCGATGCGCGACGGCCGCGAGCCCAGCGCCGCCACCGCCGCGGCCGCCGGGGGGCGCAGCGACTCCTGGCTGCTGGACGAGGCCGAACCCGGAGGCTCCGCGGCGCGCACCCCGCCGCGCCCCGCGCTCGCGCCCGTGTCCCCGCCCGCGCCCTCGCCATCCGGGCGGCCTCGGGCCAGGCGGCGGCGCGCCAGCGTGTCGCAGGGCATGAGGCGGTGCGAGCTGAAGGACGGCCGGCGCGCCGGGCGCCCCCCGGGCCCCGCGCCGGCCTCCGTGTCCGTCTCCACGTGGCTCAGCTCGCTGCGCTCATCGTCCGCCTCGTCCCCCGCGCCCGGCCGCCGGCCCCCGGCGCCCGAGCACACGCTGCGGTCCATGGTGGACAGGGTGGAGTAGCCCGAGACGATGGAGCGCGTGTCCGCGGCCGGCCGCTCGTCCGGCGCCGCCGGGGGGCTGAGGCGGCCGGGGGCCTCGGGGGCGGCGGGGGCGTCGGCGGCGCCAGGCAGCGGTCCCTCGGGCTGGTCCCGCGCCCCCGGCGCCGGCGCCTCGGGCTTGTGCACCTCCTGCTCCGAGTCGTCGTCGGTGCTGCTGCCCAGCCCCCGCGCCTCCCGCCGTTTCTTCCGCTTGCGGTTGACCGCCGAGATGAAGGAGATCGCCAGCATCTCCCGGGCGTACGGCTCCTTCTTGGGGGCCCACGAGCCCTGCGCAGGAGACAGGCCAGAATGCAGGAGGTGCCCCGGCACCGGGGTCCGGCCCCGCGCCCCCTCCCCCGGCGGCCTCCGGACCGGTCTCCCCAGACGGCTGTGCGGGCAGCAGCGTCACTACCCACTCGGGAGCTCTGGCTTCAGTCCAGACTCTCCGCTCTTTCCTGTGAGCTGGGAGCCGGTCCCTCACCTCCGCCCACCTTCCACTCCGTTCCCCATGCCCAGCGCTAGAGAAATCCTTGTGGACGCGGCTCTGGTGATAATAGCCTCTCGAGAGGGAATACACTTGACAGTTTGAACCCATTTCACAGAGACCGTCCTGGGTGATAATCCCCAGACCCTGGCCAGCACCTCCCTCCAACCGCAGCTTCTACCCCCTCCATCGCCACTCACTCCCACTTGGGAAATCTGCCTTTGCACCTACTCCCGTATGTATGGGCCTCTCCAGGGCAATCCGCCCAAGTTCACTTCCCTTTCCCACGGCTGCCCACGGGCTGGCATTTCAGATAGTCCATCAGCGTGCCACCCACAACCCGCAGCCCTACATCAATCCAACCACCAGCTCTGCCGCCAGGAGTGGCCACACGAATTTGCTCCAGAACAGTGGTTCCCAACCCTACACTGGCCAACTTCCTGCCTGTTCTCGCTGCTAAGTCCTGTGGGTGTTTTCTGGTCCTACCCTTCCATGGTGTCCCAGCAGATCCCATGCTGCCCGTCACTGGCCAACACCCAACTCTCCCTTGAACCCCAAAACTCTTCTTCCAACAGCAAATCCGTCTCCAGCAAAGTGTCTGCAAGCACCGGAAACTCTATCTCCAACTGAACTATGCTCCCTACCCCCGGCCCCAAGCCACCTGCGTTCATGTTCCCCACCTTGAGGGGATTCTCTGCCTCCTGCCTCTCCCCTGCTTCTCGATTCTCCCGAAGTGACTCTCAAACCCAGCCCATCCTCACCATTCTCTTTCCAGGCCCTCACTCTGCCTTCTCTGGACCTTTCGGCCCTCTTCCTGATAGGATTCCCCGCCTCCACCCTTCCCTTACCCCAGTCCCTCCTCCTCTAGAGCAATCAGCCCTTCTAAGACTAGACGGGAGTCTGATCACCTCCACACTCTGCAGGGCCCCTTCACCCCCACCAGAATGAAGCCCAGACACAGGGCCCTTCATAATCTGGTCCCAACTTTCCCAGCCTAGGGCCTTCCCTAACCCAACCCCAACCCCAACCCCAACACAGCCTTCACTTGGGCGATGCCCACCTGCCAGACCCCCCTGCATTTTAACACTGGCAGCCCTTAGTCGCTGTCCCCCCCCCCAGCCCACCCTACTTGCTGGGTGAGCTCTAAGTCCTCCATGCGGCCACCTCGAAGCCCTCGCCTTGTCCTTTGAAAACACAGCTGCACCTGCTCTTCTCCCATCAGGATGGGTCTGTTTCCACATCGTCTGCATCAAACCTTGAGTTCCTTGAGAGTAAGGTCTGTGGCTTATTTCTGTTTGCATCCCTGACCCCTAGCGCCATGCCTGGCACATAGCAGGCGTTCAGTAAATGTCAAGTAAACTGACAAAAGGGATGAAGGCAGTCCCTTGGACACGGGAGGCCCTGCAGACCCAGAGGCTAGAACTGCTCCCCCTGCTGGGCTGGAATGGCCTGCCCTGTGACTCCCTCCTCCAAAGCCACCGCCTGCTTCACGCACAGCCTAATACTGAATGGAGACCCAGAGATGCCTCGCGTGGCCCCCCGCAACCTACGTGCTCTCTCTCACATCAGCTGATTCTGAGAAAGCCAACACATGCCAGGCAGTCGGGATTCAGAGGCACGGGGCTCCCTGGCTGTGGCCAGTGCCACTTCGACTGGCCAATGCTCTCGGAGAGACTTGAGAGGACACTAGGACCACCTGATCAAATATCCTCTCTCCCTGCTAGCTGCAGAAGCAGTGAGGTCGCAATGGTCCCTTCCAGGAAGGCAGAGGTCAGGGCACGTACAGAAAAGTCAAGAGGTCAGCCCTGGGAAGCCAGGAGGTGAGCAGGGGAAAATGGGTGGAAGTAACATGGAGCTGGGTTTGGGTCACCGTAATGAACCTGCTCCCCATTACACAGTCTTCTAACCCGGTGAGTGCCCCACAGGTGTGCAGTCAGAAGTTCTGTGGAGAGGCTGCAGGGACCTCTGTCCTAGACTAAAGCAGCCTTCTTTCTTTCTGTCCAGGACATTCTTCTTTTTCTCTTTCTTTCTTTTTTGTTTGTTTGTTTATTTGAGAGAGCAAGAGAGCATGCAAGCAGGGCAGAGGGAGAGAGAGACCCCCAAGCAGGTTCCATGCCCAGTGCAGAGCCCGCCATGTGGCTCTATCTTATGACCCCAAGAGACTCAGACCTCTCTCTCGGAGAGACTTGAGAGGACACTAGGACCACCTGATCAAATATCCTCTCTCCCTGCTAGCTACAGAAGCAGTGAGGTCGCAATGGTCCCTTCCAGGAAGGCAGAGGTCAGGGCACGTACAGAAAAGTCAAGGAAATCATAAGTCAGGGAAATCAAGAATTTCCCTGAGCCGAAATCAAGAGTTGGACTCTTAACCAGCTGGGCCCCCCAGGCTCCCTGCCACCTAGTACATTCATCTGATACGTAATGAGCACCTGCTTGGTGTTGGGCACCCTGGGCTCACTGGGACCTGGCCAGTGCTTAGAGACCCAGACCAAAATGATTCTGGTTTGATCACCAAAGTTTAGTGATTTCACCCACTACTGCGGACAGAATTGTGTCCCCCTCCCCGAATCCATCTGCCAAAGCAAGCCCCGACCCCTAGTGTATTTGGAGACCAGGCCTTTGGGAGGGAAGGCAGTCACGCCCTGATGGCAGCATTAGTTCTGTGACATAAGGAGACGCCAGGGAGCATGTGCGATTGCTTTCTCTCTGCTCTGTGAGGACACAGCGAGAAAGCGGCCATCCACAAGACAGGAAGAGAGCTCACAGCAGAAACTGACCATGCTGAACCTTGATCTTAGACATCTAGCCTTAAGAACTGTGACGAAAGAGATGTCTGTTTTGTAAGCCACCCCATATGTGGCATATGTGGCATTTTGTCATGGCAGCCCACGCTAAGAAAACCCCCTTGGCCATCCAGCTCTACTCTAACAGCTGGACAGCCGTGCTGGCCTCACGGGCTCTGTGTCAGAGGCCGGGCTCTGGAGCAGGCAGGACTAGCTGACTGTGAGGGCTGGTTCGGAGAATCAGCTTTGGGTTCATCGATTTTTCTCCACTGTTTCCAATGTCATTGATTGAGGCTCTTGTCTTTATTATTTCCTTACTTCTGCTTGCTTTGGGCTCTCCAAAAAACCTAGTTACTTGTAGCAGACATATCTGCTGGTTCCCATATCCCCATAAATGGGGATAAATACCAGGCCTCATTTACAGGTGAGGAAGTGAGTGTCACAAAGAAATTAAGCAACTTGCCTGATGTCCCGAAGCTACGGAATGCTGGAGCCAGGACTCAGACCCAGGACTGCTGTGCTTCTGACCACTGGGCGCACTGCCTGCCCCCGCCCCAACCCCGGCCGCCTATCTCCCAAGCCAGAGCCTTCTCTTCCCCCAGATGCCTCCCGCAGCACTGCCAAGGTCAGCAGCTTCTCCACTGACCTCGTACACACAGTCTTTCCCACTTGCCTTCCCAGGGACCAGCAACCTTCCTCAGGGGCCACAAGCACTTCTCCCCCTTCCCTCGACCAAACGCAAAGAGCGGGCTGGCCTGGACAGGGATAGAGCCTTCGGAATGGCTTTGGCACTCACCTTGGACTTGGCTGAACTGCAGGTGGTGGAATCTGTTGGGGAAAGCGAGAAAGAAAAACGAAAGTTAAATTGGGGCAGGAGGAGGCTGTCTCATGAACACAACTGCCTCTCTTCGGAGGCTTCAGAAACCGGGGAGTTCAGACACCTGAGATCTCCCCGGGTCCTGGGAGTGTGATGGGCTTCTGATGTCATTTCCTGTGGGGACAGGGATGGAGCGGCTAATGATGTCAATCACCACTTCCCTTTGAGGCAGGAAGTGACATCAGGCTGCCAGTCCCTAGACTCTCACTGGCCAGGGTCAGGGGCAAGGGGTGGGAGGGGGGACTTTTCTTTGGGCCTAGTTCCTCTCCCCGCCCCTCCTGTCCCTGTTACTCTGAAGCATTGGAGAGAAAATACCGAATACCAGATGCAATCCACAGAAACCACAATGAAACACGGCAAGTCACAGATGCTCTGGAGAAATGGAGACCACACAGTGCAGACAGGTGGGACCTACATCTATCTCCACCCACCCCGACTCCAGGACAGGAGGAAGATGGCGGACCCCGTGTGGGATGGGGTACAGGGGTAGGCAGCCGGGGGGCAGGACACAGGAGCTAGAGCGGGCTGGTGCTTAAGGCCTTGCTGGGTTCCAGCTCCAGACTCCAGCTCAGTCTGCTCTGATGGGGCAAGGCCCCTGTTAATGATCAGAGCTACGAAGAAGAGTGAAACTGTTACATCCATGGGTCTTGGGTCCCCCTCCCTTAACATCACTGGGATAGAGAAGGAACCAGAAACCAGTCCTGGCAGGGTCTTCTCCAGGCTGATCTAAGGACCTCCCGGGGTCTGATGGGGCAGTGGGCAGGTTAATCCACACTCTCTGGCAAGCAAGTGAGCCCTCCTCCCCAGCCCTCCCCTGCACACAGTGAGAAGAGCAGACGGCTGACCACACAGTGAGACACACGGGGCAGGGGTGCGGCAGCAGGTGATTAGAAGAAACGGGGGCTCCTCTCTGCCACCCCCACCCACCTTGTCCTCTGGCTCCCTCCTCAGCCTGCCTCTGGGAACTAGGGGTGCTGTGGAATGCCTCTGTGAGAGACAGGAGCCGTCAAAATACGAAGGGGGACTCACCCATGGGGCGGGACAAGTTAGTGCCTTAAGCCAAGGAGGGGCTGCTTGGGGCTGCTCTGCTACAAGGCTCAGCGCCCAGAAACAGGACATAGGGGCTGAGTGACCCAGGGTTCTGGTTTTAGACACAGGAAGAGCCAGCCCTCAGAGGCAACTGAGGCAGGAGCTGTGGCTATAGCAGGGCTTCGGGGCGGGGGGTGACACCCCCTGTGTCTAGACAGGCTGGGTCCCCTTTCCAGCTAAGCCTCCTCCTCTGGACAACCTGAAGTAGCCAGGCTCAGCACAGAGAGAAGGCCAGAGTCTGGGGACTGTGGGGGGCAACCTGCAGTGCTCAGACTTCCCAGCAAGGGGATAGGATCTGCCTCCAACAAACGCCTTCTTCCTCCTGAGAAGGGGCCTTCAGCCGGGAGGGTTAGGGCCGGGGTAAGCTGTTAACAAGCGAGGGGAGCTGGTATGTCACATCGATGTGTTCACAGTCCGGGACCTTTCTGCCTGCCCCTCGGGCCTGCCCAGCCTTCTTATAATCACCCGCCACTGTTAGTGACCGAGGCCGCAATGCCACACTGTACCCTTTAAATCTCCAACAGGTCCGCTGGAGGAGGGGAAGGAGAGAAGAGGGGGGCAGGGTCCAGGGGCGGGAGGAGAGCACAGGGAGAAGAGAGAGGAGGGTGGAGGGGTGCAAGGAGAAAAGGAAGAAAAATTAAAAAGAGGAACATGCCCGGAAGGACACAGCCCCAGAGAAATAAAAAGCTCAGGAAGGAAACCAGTGAAGGGGGGCGAACACAGCCCCTACCCAGCCCTGGGGGCAGCTGAGCAGACACGGAGGCGGGCGCACGGGCAAGCCGCACCTCCCTGGAGCAGAGATGGTCCTGCCACAGCCCAGTCTCCAGGGGGCAGGGGCAGGCAAGGGCCCCGCAAGGGCCCCGCTAGGGCAGAGCAGGGAAGCTGGGCATGTGGCCAGGCATCTGGGACCCTGGAGAATGCAGAGTCCACCCCCACCCCCTCCTCCCCGAGCCCCTGCACTCACCTGAACCTGGGTCCCCAGGGGGCACTGTCCTGCCAATGTTAGGCAGGAGGTACTCAATGTTGGGCACTGACTGAGGCTCCTTGTCATCCACGGGAGTCTGCAAACAGGAGGACGGTCAGCCAGCATGCCCTCAGATGGCTGGACTGTGGTCCCGCAAGCTGGGGTAACTTGAAGGCGGGGCCAGTGACTCCTCCATCAGACCAGGGCTCACCAGGGCAGCGGCTGGCTCTCTCATCCGTCAGGCACTCTTGAGGGCAGCTCCTACATGTCCCCCACTAGGCTCTTTTGTGCCTTCTCCAACACCTTGATTAAACCCCCAAAGGCTGGAGCTGCTCTCTCAGCTGAAGGCAGGAGCCGGGTCTCCCCCATTGGACTGGACCTTCCTAAGATCTGTATCTTCCATGTAAGATGGGAAGGTAGGGTTTACTTTTGCTATTGGACTCAGTTTCCTTAGGGTAAGGCTTATATCTCCCCCTCAGACCCGGGGCTCATGAAGGCAAGGACTGTGTCTCCCATTAGATTAGAGGCTCCTGAAGAGAGGGTCAATGTTTCCTCCACCAGACTGGGAAGCCCCACGGACAGGGACCTTGCCCTGCTTGAGTCTTGCTGTCTGCCCTCTCTTGGCCCCCCGCCTGGGATGAGGGCCCACCTCAGACCAGACCCACCCCTGCCCCCACATCACTTACTCTCTCTCCCTTGTCCTCATCATCGCTGAAGAACCAGTCTGACTGCAGAGGAGAAAAAATGAAGTGAACTCAGGTGTGGAAAGGGGCTGAGGGAAGACAAGCTGCACAGTCCAGAGGACCCCGCTTGATGTCAGGTGGAGCGGGACAAGAGAGGGCACCAAGGCGAGGGTCCCTCCTCTTTTCAACAACCTCATTCTTGCCTGGTTACTAGAAGTCCTCAAGGGAGGGTGATGAACCCCAGGACCCAACTCCACAGACTATGAGAAACCCTGGGGGAGAGAAAAGGCTGGACCCCAGTGTGGGGAGGGAAATGCAGCCTGGACTGGGAGGGGGCTGAGATTGATAGAGAGCCGGCTCAGGGAGAGATTTGGGGCCAGCTGTCACTAGACACTGTCCAGGGCACATCACTGCGGCTGGCTCCCAAGTATGGGGGGCAGCAGCGCCATCTAGTGTCGGCTGGGGCCACTGCAGGGAGAAGACTCTTCCTGGCTACCAGCGCTCTGCACCTCTCCCCAACGCTGGGCACCACACTGCCCGGGGCGGAGGTTGGGGGGGGCCGCATCCCCTCCTCCCCCCAGGAAAGAGAAGTGTCTGGAGGGACGTGTTAGGAGGCTCTCTGAGGGGTAGGCTGGCAAGCGTTTTTGCATAAATGCCAAACAGCATAGACAATAAACTAAAAATCCCACTCTTAAATATGTATTTTGTGAAATTTGAGAATCTTGAAGATGAAACCTTAAAAGTTTTCTGAAAAACAAAAATAGACTGCTTGCAAATGAGCAGTGTCAGCTGTAAACTAGAACTTTCGTCAGCAGCAGACCCAAGAAGACAATATTTTCGCTGTATCGCTGGACTATGAATGTGGGAATTTGGAACCTAGATTTTTATACCCTGCTAAACTCTCACTTTGAGCATGACCTACAGCTATTCTAAGACATCAAAATGCTTACCGCACAAAGACTCTCTTAATTGTGTACATGAGCACGTAAAGAAATGACTCCAGGTTGAAGCAGCAAGCTCTGAGAAGGACGGGTAATAGCATAGAAAAGTCCATTGTCGATCCAAGCAAGGACACTCATGCACATATACAAACAAGCAAAGTATCTCCAAAATGCAACAGATTTTGGACACAGAGGGAGAAACCAGTGACAGGGGAGAGTACACAAAGGTACTTGGCTTTTAGAAGGAAGACAACAAATATTGATGAGCTTTATAAATTGTCAGTGAAAAGGAACATAAGTATGGGCTGTTATGATTGTGTGATCAAACACAGGACGGGCTGTATAAATTGTGTAATCTTCCTATCAGGAAAATAAAAATCAATTCATCCAAAGCAAGGTAGGACAGACTGAAGAGAAATAAAATGAAAATGGGGTAAACAGAAAATGACACTTAAAACAGTCGAGCTAAGCCCTGACAGTACAGAAATTAGAATCAAGCAAAGGAGCTAAGCTCACTGATTGGAAATTAAAACACGCAGAATATCTGGGGTTCCTGGCTGGCTCAGCTGGTAGAGCGTGCAACTCTTGATCTTGGGATTGTGAGTTCATGTCCCACGTTGGACAGATAGATTACTTAAAAAAGAAATACAGTTTGTTTGGGGCACCGGGTGGCTCAGTGGGTTAAGCCTCTACCTTCGGCTCAAGTCATCTCAGGGTTCTGGGATAGAGCCCTGCATCGGGCTCCCTGCTCAGCAGGAAGCCTGCTTCTCCCTCTCCCACGACCCCTGCTTGTATTCCTTCTTTCACTATTTCTCTGTCAAATAAGTAAATAAAATCTTTTTAAAAATACTGTTTGTTTAAAAATAAATAAAATAAGCATAAAGAAGTGGTTTGGAAGGACACATATTAACCTATTAGAGTGGGTCACTATGGTGCGGTTGAAATGAAGGGGAGAACAAGGAGACTTGCAGGTTGATAATGACCGTGTGCCATGAACCTCAGTTATTAATTGAAGTCAGGTGTATTATTAACCCAAATAAGTGGCACAGAAGAGAAGTAAGAAAGAGAAGAGAAAATAAGATATCATGCAAGATCTTGGGGAGCGTGGGTGGCTCAGGCTGTTAAGCATTAGCCTGCCTTCAGCTCAGGTACTAGGATCAAGCCCTGCATTGGGCTCCCTCCTCAATGGAGAGTCTGTTTCTCTCTCTCCCTCTGCCCGTCCCCCTCACACATGTGTGCACACAAACGTGTTCTCTGTCTCTCAAATAAATAAATAAATAAAATCTTTAAAAAGAATAACACAAAATCTAAAATCAGTTGTCTCAGGCTCAAGTTCACCTCAGGTAAATGACCTTTCTGAGTCTATTTACTTATCTGCAAAATGGGCATAATAGGACTATCTACTTCTAGAATTGTGGTGAGAATTAACATGAAATCCCATATGGCTATAATAAAAAAAAAAAGACTAGAAATACCAACTGTTGGCAAGGATGTGGGGGGAGAGGGAACCCTCACACTCTCTTGGTGGGAATGTAAAATGGTGCAGCCACTGTGGAAACCAGTATGGAGGTTCCTCAAAAAGTTAAAAATAGAACTGCCCTATGATTCAGGAATTCCACTTCTGGGTATTTATCTGAAGGGGAAAAAAAAACAAAACACCAACAAGGAAAGATATCTGCACCCTGACGTTCGCTGCAGCTCATTACTACAATAGCCAAGATATGGAAGTGACCTAAGTGTCTATCAGTGGAAGAATGGCTAAAGAAGAAGTGGTATGTCTATAAAATGGAATACCTCTCAGCCATAAAAAGAAAGAAATCTTGCCCTTTGTGACCACAGGAGCAGACCTCAAGGGCACTATGCTAAATGAAATAAGTCAAACCGAGAAAGTCAAACATCATATGCGCTCACTTACACGTGGACTCTAAAACAAAGAGACACACAAAATCCAAGCTCAGAGGCAGAGAGAACAGGTCGGTGGTTGCCAGGAGTTGATGGGGGGAGGACCAAGGAGGTGAAGGGGTCAAAAGGTACAAACCTCCAATTACAAAACAGGTAAGTCATGGGGATGTAATATAGAGTGTGATGACTATAGTTGATATCACCATCTTGTCTATTTGGAAGTTACTAAGAGAATAAATCTTAGACGTTCTCATCACAAGGGATGCCTGGGTGGCTCAGTCTGTGAGGCGTCTGACTCTTGATTTCTGCTCGGGTCATGAGCCCGGCCGGTGTCCTGGGATCGAGCCCCACGTCAGGCCCTGTGCTCAGCAGGGAGTCTGCTTGAGATTCTCTCTCCCTCTCCCTCTCCCTTTCCCACCCCCTGCTCTCACTTTCTCCCTCTAAAATAAATAAATAAGTCTTTAAAAATTTTTCTCATCACAAGAAAAACAACTGTAACTACTCATGGCGATGGGTGGTAACTAGACTTAACAGTGCTGATCATTTTACAATATATACAAATATCTAATCATTATGTTGTACACCTGAAACTAACATGATGTCACATGTCAACTAGAACTCCATTAAAAATAAATGTCTTGAGAGAGAGAGCGAGCACGTGCGCACATGCCTTGTGAGCAGGAGAGGGGCTGGGCAGAGGGACAGGGAGGGAGAGAAGGTCAAGGAGATTCCGCACCCAGTGTGCAGCCCAGCGTCGCACTCCATCACGACCCTGAGATCATGACCTGAGCCGAAATTAAGAGTTGGACATTCACCAAGCAACCCTGTCCATTTAAATTATTTTTTTAAGATTGCATTTATTTATTTGACAGAGAGAGAGAGAGAACACAAGCAGGGGGAGAGGCACAAGAGGGAGAGGGAGAAACAGACTCCTCGCCGAGATCACGACCTGAGCCGAAGGCAGACGCTTAACTGACTGAGCCACCCAGGTGGCCCCCCATTCAAATTTTTAAAAAATAATGAAACAATGTATGTTAAGCGCTCAGTACTACACACTACTAGTGTATAATAGACATTAGCTGAAATTACAAAAAGGTGCAGTCCCCAGGGACAGGCTGAGTAGAAGGAGCCCTGAGAAGCCAGTGTTTGCGGGTGCCTGAAAGTGCCGTGGGAAGCCAGAGGTATGAAGGAGGCTTCCAGGCATCCCAGAGTTCTCTGGAAGAATGCCCGCCAGCTGGTGCACGCCCAGTTTCCTCTGCCTGCCATGCGTTCTCCTGTCCCTGCCTGGCTAAATTCCTTGAGGCCATTGAAGACACTGCAGGGAGCCCCCAGCCATGGTCCCAGCCCCACACCTGGGGCGGGGTCTGGTCCTCCCATGGGGCTTCCCTGGCCGTAGCCCAGAAAACGAATGACATCTTCCCTGGGCAACGCTCCTTCGGAGCAGGGCCTGGCTTCCATCCCCTTGGTCCCAGCAGGTGCACTGGGCTCCAGCGTGGAGTAAAGCCCATGAGGTCAAGCATGGCGATCTCAAACCCACACACCAAGTCCTAGCTGCTAGGGGGGATCTGGGGTCTTTACAGCTATTAACTCATGGAAGCCTCCCGACTACTTCATGAGGTAAGCACAACCACTCTCCTGCTTTGCAGACGAGAGAGTCAGTCCCTCGTTCGAGGTCACACAGCAGGCAAGGAACAGAGGCAGAGATGAACTCAGCCGGCTGGTCCCAGAACCAGAGCCCTCCAGCCCTGCTGCAGGGCCTCTCAACCAGGGTGAGTTGGGCCCCTGGCCCCCCAGGGGACATCTGGCAAACACAGACATTTGCATTTGTCAAACCAGATGGGTGCTCCTGGCATCCAGCCAGAGATATTGCTAACCATCCTCCAATGCACAGGACAGCCCCCCACAAAGAATGATCTGGTTCCCAAGGTCACTAGTGGTGAGGTGGGAGCTAGTGTGCAGGAGGGATCATCACATTTGTTGGGTGAATCAAGGAACAAATGCTTCGACATTGTCTTTGTTTGTGTTTCAGGTGGCTTAGTGAACATGGTCATGGGTTGGCTGGCGACTTGCCACTGGGAAGGTGACCCCCTGGGTCTGTGCACCTCCACTCCACCACGATCGTGCTGTGTGACCCCGGGCAGGTCAGTGCCTCTCTCCACACCCGTTTCTGTGCACTGTGCCACACAAGGATGGGGCTCGGTGCCTCCCGGCCCCTTCCAGTGCTGCTGTCCCAAGAGTTTCACGGGGGACAGGAGTCCCCAGTAGGGAGGCCAGGTGACAGCTGCGGCCGGAAACCCAGCAGGAGGTCATGTCTCCCGCGACGTTCAACCACCCACTGACTGGCCACAGGCTCAGGGCCAGAGCTGGACTGCTCCCTGCCGAAGTCCCATCCGGCCTGCCCTCACGACTACGCTGGCTCTGGACCAGAGACACACCAGCAAACTTGGCTGGGTGGACTCCAGGGGACTCGGGGTGGGGGAGGGGAGCTCATGCCCTTGACAACTGTCCAGGCTGATTATGTCCAAGTGCCAAGGAGGCAGAGAACGGAGAGGCCCCAGTTCCAGGAGGGCCCGGGAACGAATTCCTGAGTGCGAAAGCCCAGAAGGGTAGGACCTCAAAAGCAACCCATTCATTCATTTGCTCAGCAGACCCTGAGTGTTTACTATGTTGCCAGGCATGAGGCTGGACGCTGGGAAGACGACTGCAAAGGAGACAGATGTGTTCCTCCTCCAGCCACCCCGCCCAAAGGAGGGGCTGCCATTGGCTGGGGGACCCCATCCTGGGGGTGTAGGGGAGGTAAATGGACACACTTTGGGCCTCCTTTCTCCCAGAGAGTGCTATTCCTGGCACCCCAGCTGACCACAGGCCTTGGGCTTCCAAGGGTTTCCCTAGGAACCGTGGGGCCAGTCTCCCTCTCTTCTGCACTGGCACTGGCTCAAAGCACACACTCACGGGGGCTCCAGGGGCTACCTGCTGGGCCGGGGAGCTGAACTTTTCCAAGGGAGATAAGCTGCCCCAGAGCAAGGCCACATGAGGATCCCTGCCCCTTGGCCCTGGCTTCCCTCACAGATCTGGAGCAGGCTCCCGGGCTGGTGTTCCAGTGTTAGCCTGAGAACAGACTTCCATGTTCCCTCCTGAGGCTCAGAGCCTTGACCACCCAATAAAGAAAGGAAATAAGCAGGCAGGGCCAGTCAGCAGGACCAAAGTCTGCCACCCCGCCTCAATTGGCCAGCCAAGTCAGCTCTAGGATGAACCCAGGAGTCTGATCCCCCAGTAGAGGCAGGGGGAAACACAAACCTTGGTCACACAAAGCTGGCCTACAGTCATGGGGCTGTCATTTATTAGCTGTGTGGCTTTGAGCAAGTCATTTTGCCTGAGCACCCGCTTCCTCATCTATAAGATAGAAGTAGCATGACCTGGTTTCCCTTCCCTAAAGCATCTGTGACATTGCAGAGGCCAAGGACCCCGTTTCCCTGGCCAGATGCCAATATTATTTCTCCTGGCAGGAGGGGGTTTGTTCCATCTACCGAACATAAAATGCAAAATCTATAATTGATTAAAAAAAAAATCCCTGAATGCCCCAGAAGGGGGCGGTGCTGTTCTGGGTTTGGCTCTGGAGGACCAAGGCCTCCTGCGCCCCCTGTTGGCTGTTCTAGGTTCTCATCCTATCAAAGACAGTAACCAGAATCCTTAGAGACAGGGGGCTGGCAGTGCCTCCTGTCAGCCATGAGAAAGGAGGAGACCAGCCCAAAACATAGGGGAGCACAAGTGCAGGAACTGGCCTCATCCCTTGCTCTGCCCTGCCCCATTCCCCTCCCTTCCGCTGGGCATCACCCTTTGCTCCCCGAAGCTGCAGTGGGGCCAGCAAAGCAGAGCTCTGCCCCCACCCCCTACGCCTGTCCACCTGTCTGCCTGTTTCTGCCAGGACAATTCTCCTGGAGGCCACCTTCCGAAGGTGCCCCTGCACTCACCCCGTGGCTCGCCAACCCAGCAGCATCTTCCCTGACCTTCCTCTGCCCTCTGACCCTCACACGTATCTTGGAAGCTCAGGGACGAAACATCCTCGAAAGAAGGATTCTAGGCTCCGTTCCTGTTTGGTCTGGAAACGCAGCCCATTGCTTCTTGCCATCCCAGGAGCACTTGCTTATGCTGCCCGTCCTTCCCCAAAGGCGTGTGGGAACGAGATGGCTGCTTACGTGCTGGATCAGCGTCTCCACGATCTTATAGCGATCTGGCATGTGGGTCACCATGTCCGCCATGTTGTCCTCAGATGTCCTCACCAGCGTTGGCCCGAAGACCAGGGCCAGGTTCCTGGGCTCCATCTGAGCAGGGGAGGAGAGCAGGTCCGCGTTCACACCCCCCTGAGCTCTGACCTTCAGTCCCCCAGGCATCCCTCACTGTGGGCCCCTCACTCCCAAGGCCCAAACACATCCGGGGCTATGCCTAGCTTAGGGGATAGACTCCTCCTTGTTGGGCATGGAGATGCCTGGTAAGTAGAGCGCAGGCCAGATTTCAGCCTTACTCATCTCTAGGCCTGGCAGCCAAGGGCAGTGGCCAAACTTTTCAACCACACTGTGCTAAGAGTGAGAGACCCTGGAATAGGGGCCTGCTGGAGGTTCTAAGGGTATTTTAAAACTGGAAGAGTTCCTATAGCTCCATTCATTCTCCCTGCTGCAGAACCAGAAGATATAGAGGCTTGATTATAAAGATGCAATGCGGGGCACCAGGCTGGTTCAGTCTGTAGAGCGTGTGACTCATGATCCCGGGGTTGCGAGCTCGAGCCCCACGTTGGGTGTAGAGATTACTTAAAATAAATTCTTTAAAAAAAAAAAAAAAAAGAAAGAAAGAAAGAAAGAAAAGGAAAATGCAATGCAAGGGATTCGAGCTAGATCCAAGGATTGATTTCCATCAGACACAGCGGGACTGTGGCTCTCTGCCTCTGGGAGACCCTCAGAAACTCAGGAGATGGCTCTCCCCGGGAGAACCCCAGAGGGGTGGGGTGGGGACAAGATGACCTTTAAGGAGGAGGGCATGCCTAGAGGACCTTGGGATTACCTGACCCAGAGGAGCTTAGAGTATGCTGAGAGGACCCTCTATGCTTCCTTCCCCCACATTTCATGCCAGCGTCCGCCCACCTTGTTTTTCTCCGAGTGGTCAGCAATGGTCTTCAGATGCCCCACGAGGAATTTGAGTGTTTCATAGTAGTGTCCTGGGAGATCCCGGATCTGGGGGAGAGCAAGAAGGGACACGGGGCTGTGAGGGTCTCCCCACCTTCCCATCATACCCCACAGGGGTTCCCACTGCCGTATCTCGGGGGTCTGGAAACCACCCTGTAACCACCCCTGTTGGAGAGATGGAGAAACTGAGGCCCAGAGGGGAGAAGGGCCTCTCCAAGGTCACAGAAGGAACTGGCGGCACTGGACTCCAGGCCTCCCAGGGCAGTGGTGCTCCCCCAGCCTAGTCTGCCCTTTGCCTAAGGCTGTCCCTGCCCCCTTACCAGCTTCCGGAGCCTCTTCAGCCGCTCTCTTGAGTCTTCGATGCGATTGGCCTCAATGAAGTCGTTGTATTTGTCTAGAACACAGTGAAGACTCTTTAGAGAGGCAGGAGGCAGTCCCTTTTCCCACTCTCAGGGGGTGCTGCTTCCAAGCTGAGGAGGCCCAGACTGTTTCAGTTCGGGGGGAGCTCCGTAGCCTCATGTCCACGTGACCAAATCCATGACTGCGACACTCAGGCGTGCACCTGACCTGGGCTAGCCCAGGTGTGTGTGTTTGGGAAGAATTAAGACCTGAGCTGCATGCTGATACTGGAAGAGGGGTCCTTGCCCCAGTGTCCGGGACAAAGACACCATAAGGTCAGAAGAAAAGGTTACTTAGAAAGAGGGAGGGCCCTCTCAGCCTCCAGATGCCCACCCCACCTGGGTCAAGATGTCCCCAGAAGAAGCCCAAGAGGAGCTTTAAAAAAATGGAACGTGGTAAGTTTATTCTAAAATCCATCTGATGAGTAAATGCATAAGGATAGCTGAGGATAACTTGTAAAGGAAAAATGACGAGGGGGGACGTGCCCTCTGAGATACTGAAACGTACTTAAAACCCAACACTGCTAGAGCCGTGTGGGACTCACAGGGAGAGCTGACCAAGGATGAGGACACAGAGAGGAGGAGAAGAGGCCTCATGGATGTTTACTATGGACAAAAGCAGTATTTCAAATCAGTGGGGGAAGAATGGAGGTATCAATAAACGTCCCTAGGACAATGAGTTATCTTCGACTTCCAGCTCACATAGTATGCAAACAAATTTAACTGCATTCAGAGTCAAATGTAAAAATCATTAAAATATCGAGAAAAAACAAGAAAATGTCTCCACAATTGTGAAGCCTTCCTAAACATGAGATGTAGAATCTGTTAAAGACCAACAGCTTTGACTACACTTAAAATAATTGTTTCCGGGGCACCTGGGCGGCTCAGAGGGTTAAAGCCTCTGCCTTCGGCTCAGGTCATGATCCTAGGGTCCTGGGATAGAGCCCCACATCGGGCTCTCTGCTCAGCAGGGAGCCTACTTCCTCCTGTCTCTGCCTGCCTCTCTGCCTACTTGTGATCTCTGTCAAATAAATAAAATCTTTTTTAAAAAAAAAATTGTTTCCAATTCCTTACAATGCAAAGTTAACAGGCAAATGGCAGACCAGGAGCAAACATCTGCAAAGCCTAACAAAGGGTTAATACAGAGCTTGTGTCCTACAAATCAGTACCAGAAAAAGACAACCCAACAGGAAAATGGGCGCACAATCTGAACAGGAAATGAGAAGAAACAGAAAACTCCAATAAACTAATGAAAAGATAGTGGATTTCCCTAGGAATGAAAGAAACAAAAATGAAAACAGTAATTAGATGACATTTCTCTTCCAATTAACAAAAATGTAAAATATTGATAACATCCAGCGTTGATGGGGGTGCATGGAGGCAAATTCTCTCCTAAGCTGTTGGCAAGAGTGTGAAGTAGGGCTTTCTTCTCCGAGAGCAACTTGACATTAGCTTCCAAAATGCCAACCAGGACTTTGATCTAGAAATCCTACGTCTAGGAATCTACCTTGAGGACACCGATCCAGGTATGCTGGGACACATTTCAGGAAAGTCTTTGCAACCATTTTTGTAAGAGCAAAAATCTGAATGCAACCTAAATATCCATCCCTAGGGGAGTGATTAGGCAAATTATAATCTATTCAGACTATGAACAACTATGTGGTTGATTTAAAAGAAGAATGAGGTAGAGGTCTTTGTACAGACATGAATAAATCGCAAAATTAGAAGCCTCCTTTTGTTTTTGGTATTTTTCAAAAAAGATTTTATTTATTTATTTGACAGAGAAAGATCACAAGTAGGCAGAGAGGCAGACAGAGAGAGAGAGGGAAGCAGGCTGCCTGCCAAGCAGAGAGCCCGATGCGGGGCTCGATCCTAGGACCCTGAGATCATGACCTGAGTCAAAGGCAAAGGCTTAACCCACTGAGCCACCCAGTCGCCCCTGAAGCCTCCTTCTGTTAAGGACAGCAGCCTATCAGGAACTTAAAATAAGCCACGGTGGGAAGATTTGTACTCTGGTGACTGAAAAAACACTAAGAATCAAGGCTTTTTCCCCTGGAGAGCCAGGTGTTCCGTATTTGTCAATGCACCAGCGAACTCACCCAGCTCCCAACCCTATCACTGCATGTATGTCTCCGTCGTGTGTGTAAGACAGTCTGGGAGGAAACACAACAGACCCGACAGACCATCAATAAGCAGCTCAGCAAATGGTTGAAAGCCTAGGCTCTGGAGTGTGCCTGGGGCCGGATGCTGGCTCTGACATGTACAACCTGTGTGACCTTGGCCAAATCTTTTCCTCTTCGTTACCAGTGGAGATAATGGTACCTGGTGGAGCTGTTGGAGGGAGCTGGGATTGGCACGCAGCCAGTCCTCAGAAAGTGCTAGAATAACCTCTGGGGACAGGGACCTTGGTGCTTTCTTTACTTGTATCTATACCAAGACTGTGATAAACATGTGTTTCTCTTACATGGAAACAAAAACCTGAAGACTGAAACCAACAAATCCAACTGAAAAAGCGATTGGAGTGCAGCACGGATAGGCGTCCCTCCTCCTTCCATCCTCCAACGCCACCTGCTACTCACCGTCAGTGAAAAGAGGCTCAGGCAGCTTCCGGAAGAAGGACTTGAGCAGGCTGCTGATCACATTGAGGTCTTGCCAGCGCTGGGGAGAGGGCAAAGACGTCAGGCCCCAGGCAGGCCCAGTGGGACGCCCATGCCTCCATGCTAGTCCAGCCCCAGAGTCCAGCCCCAGAGTCCAGCCCAGCCCAGCCCAGCCCAGGCCATCCCTGGGGTACACTTGCAGCTCTGCCAAGACCAGAGATCTCGGGCTAAGAAGACTCATGGCGGGGGAGCGGGGGGGAGGCGGGTGGCAGAACAGTCCCCAGCTAGGTCCTGGCCCCTTGACCGACCGGCTCAGCCCCTCCCTGCTCCAGCAAGCCCAGCAGACTCCAACATTTGCCTACCCATAGATAGTACCAGCTACCTTCTTTGGTGCCACCACTGCAGGACAGAAGTGAGCAAAACCTCCTTGGTGATTGGACCTCTTGGGCCTACTAGCACACCCTTGTGCCTCCCAGGGTCCCCCATTTAGCAGAAAGTCATCCTTGGACACCCCTCCCCTTTATCCATGACATAGCAGTTGCTCTCGCCTGGCACCTTCCTGTCTCACGCCTTTTGTACTTGACGATTCCCTCCACTAGAACTTTCCTCCCCTGCCCTCACAGGCCTGGCTCCTCACCCTGCCCAAAGGTCACCGCTTCTGGAAGGCCTTCCTTGACAGTGCCAGCTAACACAGCCACCGCTGCCACCACCCTGTCACCTGAGCAACAGCCCTTTGTTTCCTCCATGGCACTTGCTACACTTTGTCACTGCTGTATGCATTCGTCTCTTTGTCCCTGCCTATCTGCCTGATAGGACTGCAGCGTCATGAGGAGCAGGGATCCTGTCTGTCCCGTCCCCCACTGTGTTCCTGCCACGCGGTGAGCTCAATCAGCCCAAGCACTTCAATGATCTAAGACAGTAGTTCTCCCCAGCAGCAGAAATCATGCCCTCAGGACATTTGGTGATACTCTAGAATCACTTTGGTTTCCGCAAGTGGGGGAGAGGGGTTGCCACTGGTATCCAGCGGATAGAGTCCAGGGTGCTCTTAAACTTTCTGTGATGCCCACGACAAAGTCCCGAGACCAAGAACTATTCTGCTGGAAGTGTCAAGATTGAGAAACTCTGTTCTAAAGAAATACGTTGTCAAATGCAAGAAAGAAGCATGGCTGGGTCTTTGGGCCTTCGACCACCAGGGGGCACCACCGCCCTGCGTAAGTCAAGGGTACCAGCCTTGCCAGGAACTACTCAGAGTAACTCGGGCCCAGAAAACAAGGTGAGGCTCTCCACAAAGACACCCAGCTCCACAATATGCACGCTCTGTACAATGGGTCCACAGCTTAATGCCACACCATCCCACAAACAGTACCTCCCCTCGGGCTCAGAAGGAGATACAGGTACCCTGACCACAACACTTCACCTCCAGGGCACCTGGGTGGCTCAGTCGTTAAGCATCTGCCTTCAGCTCAGGTCATGATCCCAGGCTCCTAGGATTGAGCCCCACATCAGGCTCCTTGCTCAGCAGGGAGTCTGTTTCTCCTTCAACCCCTCTCCTCTGTTCATGCCTTCTCTTTCTCTCTCTCTCTTTCTCATAAATAAGTAAGGTCTTTTTTAAAAATTTAAAAAACAAAAACAAAATCAAACACTTAACTTTCAGCAGTCCGACAACAAAGGAAGAGACCGATGTCTGAGACAAAACCACCCACCCAACACACTCTGGGCCCTGACTTGGGCCGGCTGCCCACCAGCTCTGGCCATGCCTCTCCCTGGCTAAGGCCCAGCAAATGTGCTTCGGTGCATACACGCCCCTACCCAGTGCAGCTTCTGCCCACCTGCCCTGTCACCTTCTATCCCTGAGGCAGGGCTCTTCTCATCTCCCAGCTGCCAAACCCACAGCTTCTGGACCCCTCCCCCGTGCGTGTATCCACCCCTCAGCCCCGGCCTCACTGGTACCCTCTCCTCCGAACCATGTGGAGCCCAGCCCTTCCTCCTACCTCCCACCTCTGCCCATCCAGCAGCTCCCTCCATCGTCCGGCTTTGCGCCCCAACTACACCCATTCTCCAGCCAACTCTTGGCCGTCACCCCAAATCTGGGGGGCCCCACCCTAATTCATCCTCCTTCTCCAGCCCTACTCCCCAGTTTCTGCCAGAGACATACCATCAGCCCCAGCTCAAATGTTGGCTCTTCCCTGCGCCCCCTTCCTCCCTCCCATGTGGCCAGCTCTTAGAGCTGCTCCCATCCCCTCGATTCCCCTGGGACCCCCGTGTCCTCCTAGACCCTGGCACTTCGCACATAGCAGCAATTTCTCCTGTAGATGCCCTGCTTTGGGCCTCCTTCGTTCATACCCACCAGGCATAAGCTAGAGCAGACCCCACTTTTGGCTCCCTATTGCCCATGGAATCAAGGTCAAAGGATTCACTGGAGCCATCAAAAGCCCTCTGCCTCCTGCCCTGCGCCTCACCCTCCCCACTGCCAAGTCCAGGAAGGAGGAAGGAGGTGGGTCCATTCTCTCCCGACACCCAGGCCCTTCTCTGGGGTTTTGAAAAATGTCATCGTTCCCAGCCGGAATGGCCTTCCGGTCCACCTGCCTCCTTCACTTTCATCTTTAAAGATTCCAACACTCAAGTTTCCTGCCTGCGCCAGCCCTCAGGGTCTTCTCCTTCCTCATCACACAATCTGGTCCCTGGTCAGATCAGCCTTTTCTCTCGCCTCCTATCCCACATGGCATGTCTCCCCATTTCCTCCCCAAGGGCAGGAAGACTGTCCCGTATCACAAAAACCTTCACGATATGGGACTCATGGGACTTCACTGCCCAGATCTGTGGTCTTCCCAAACATCTATCTCAGCAGAGCCCCTCTTCTCAAACATGAAAACCCAATATGAAAATAACGGACATTAAAAAACAGAACAAAGTAGATCACTCTAGTTCAAGCCAGGATGGGGGCTCCTGACCTGCTCCCTGCCCCCCACAGCTCCTCTGGGGAACACAGTTTGAGAAACACTGGCCCTGCTGCTGCAAACACTTTTGTTATTTTTCTTGTTCACACTGAAATACATTTCTGGCTTTTTTCCAGCTTCACTGAGCTGTAACTGACATGTAACTTACAGGGAGCCCTTAAGTCAGGCTGTAAGATTCCTTCCCCTGCTGCCTCTGTCTCCCCTGACCAGCCCTCCACCTCCCTGAAGTGCTGGATGCTCCAGAAAATACCACATGCTCCCCCTCTCCGCCAGGGGTCTGCAAACCAGACCAGCCCGCGGCCTGGTTTGTATGGCCCTGAAGCTAAGAAGGGCTTTTCCATGTGTAAAGGGCTGTGAAGAAAGAGGAGGAGGAGGAAGAGACCGAGTGGTAACCAACACCTAGAGCGCTTGCCATTTGGCCCTTTGCAGAGAAGGTGAGTTGGCTGCTGGCGACCCCTCAGAGCCCACGCCTTTGCCCCAGCCATTCCCCCAGCCTGGAATGGCCCTACCTGGCTTTCACTGGCATTTAGTGAATGGCTATTCATCCTCAAAGTCCCAGAAAGGATTGCCGTCAAGGGCTTCCTGTCCGTGACTGGGTCTATCTATCCAGCTTTGGCCAGGGTGATGCTCATCCCCAGGACTAGCTTGCCAGGGCAGGTCCCGCCTCGCCTGTCTCGGGGCCCTGGCCTACTGCCAGGCACATTGCAGGGTCCAACAAACACCAGAGAGACACACACACACATCGCCTTGCCCCCCTCCTCCGCTGTGCCCACCTCATCCTGCAGGTTGATGTCGCCGGGCCCACGGTTGAGCTGCTCCTGCAAGCTGGACACCACTGCATTGTTGCCTGGCACCCGGTAAATGCCTGTGGACTCCAGCCCCCGTGCCTCTACAATGCGACAGCATGCGGCCACGATCAGGGGGACCCGCTGGAGACACAGGCAGGGCAAGCATGTTAAGAAGGCCAAGGGTAAAATTCCCCACCAGTGGGCTGGAAGAGGTGGGAAGACCAAGGCGGGAGCAGAGCAAGGCCAGAGCTGCTGCTGAGAGCCCTGTGCAGGGTAGGGGAATGGGGGGACACAGGCTCTCACAGCCTCCAGTCCTCTCCAGCCTGGGGGTTAAACAGAACACCAGAGCCTCGCCGAGGTGTGCCGAGGAGCACCAGCTGCGGGCCTGGGGATTCTGGGCTCTGCCTTAGCTCTGCTGTCTCCTCCCTGGGCGCCTCCCCAGCCCTCCAACTGCTGTGTCTGCGAGATAGAGAGCTGGTTCGCACCTCCCTCAGCTCTGGCCTTAGGTACCCTGGGCTCCCCCATTCGCTGCTCACTCTAGAGTATAGTGGAGACTCACCTGGTTCTCTATGGCCGGCTGGCATTCCTCTAGCCGGACCCCAAATGCCCTAGGGGCTGCCTTCTTGTTCTTCTTGATGATGTTGATGCCCCAGGGGGTTTTGGGAGGGGCGGCACTGTCATCTGGGGTGGGGGAAGGCAGACAAAGCCAGGGTGAGCTGGGGGGCCTGGGCAGGGGCAGAAACCACACATGGTCACACACACTCACCCATGTTTGGACATAGGGGGGCTCCATCAGAGAAGCAACTGGAATGCTGAGGGCTGATGGGAAATTATATCCTGAGAGAAAGCCTAAGAGATGAGGGTGTGTTTTCCCGAGGACACAGGCCTCAGAGTACTGTAAGGATTTCTATGTGGTCTCGAGGGTTAAAACAATAAGGTAGGAGCCATAGATTCTGGTATAGCCAAAGAAAAAACTTCCTCCCAGCCTAAAGTATATAAAGATGGAAAAGGATGCCTCCAGAGAAGATGGGTCTCCTGCTCCTGAAGGGACACAAGCAAACACTTGGAGGCTACCCAGCTGGGATGTCATGGAAGGAAATCAGGTTCCAGGCCCTTCCAGCCCTGAGACTCTGAAAGCCCCCAGACCCTCCCAGGCACATACCCACAGGCACGCACATAGGCCAGCACACATACACACACACAGACACACACACACACACACGAGCCCACAGCTCCCACGCACACACAGGGCTGACCCCCACCGTCCCACATGCACGCACACACATCACACCCTCAGCAGCCACACCTTCCTACCCTTGCTCCCTGCGGGCTGGTCCTGAGTCCTGAGGCCACGTGCAGTACTCTGTTTGAGGAACTCAGACTTGAGGCCCCCCAGGCCACGAGAGATTTTGGGGGAGGAATCAGCTTTGGGCCCAGAGCTATGGCTGTGTAGGAAAAGGGGGAGAGGAGAAGTCTTCATCTGGGGTGCGCTGCCATGCCACGTGCCCTGGCCTCCTGCTGCTCCAGACCCCCTCCCCAGCCCTGAAGCAGTGGCCTCAAGGCCCCCAGCATCTTGTGTGCCCCCAGCAAAGGGGGACTCGAGGGCTGCCCTCGGGCCTAGCGGTGGGCCAGGAGGATGGCCTCTGTCCCGAGTGCCCGTGCCCCCAGCCAGGACTGTCTAGGAGAGCCGGGTCTCACCTTACTTTGCGATAATCATTAAGCTTCTTGCTGATCAGAGCTTGGTTGGCACAGCCGGGGTCCTGGAGGAGAGCAAAGAAAAAGTAGACCCCATCAGTGTCCACAGCCGGCCGACTCCGGTCTCATCCCTGGCCCCTGCCTCCACTTCGCCTCCCCTTTCTCCTCCACCTGCCAGCTGGAGGGCTCACACCCTAGAGTGAGAAAGAGCGGGGCTGGACTCCCGAGCACCCCCTCACCAGCTGTGTGACCTAGAATAACCCACTAACCTCTCTGAGCCTCAGTCTCTTCCACAGCAGCGGAAGAGATAATAGGGCAACCTCAGGGCTGGGGTACAGAATTATGCAGGTGGCACTGATAGCATTCTTGGCAAGGCACAGAGAAGGTGCCCCATGACAGCAGCAACTGCAATAAGGAAGGTCACTTGGGACCCCTTGACTAGGCCCTGCTGGGGGACAGCCCGGCCGGCTCCCCGAGAGCAGGGGCCATAAGATCCAAGGACTTGCCTCCCTACAGTGAGGAAAGGTAATGTTCTGAGGAGAGCAGAGCCTGGTTCAGCAAGAAGATGGGTCTCCCCTCAAAGAGAGCAGGTCTGTGGCCCAGGGGCTCTGTACTAGGGCCTCTCTCCCCATGGCCCGAGCAGGAGCACACATGGCCCAGGGCCCAGGCCCTCCATCCTCAGGCAATGAGCAGCCCGAGCTCAGGCCCCCCGTGTCACTTTGTGCCAGTGTGCTGGGGCATCGGGGTGTGGGCACCTGGCCAAGAGGGCGAGGCAGCGCCGACACCCGGGCCCAGGCTCATAGTGTGTGGCCGCAGCTGCCCAGGAGGGGGTGCCGTTTTAAAATTACCCTGAAATGCAGGCCAAAGCCCTTTGGCTCAACCAGTGCAGCCTGCTGCCAAAGGCCAATCCCCTTGGCCTCCTCCCAAGGTCAATGTGTTCATGCCCTGCTGACAGGCTAGCTCTGTCAGCAGTGCCAGCCGCTGGCCCAGGGGCACCTCCTTCTGTAATATCCTCCAGAAGAAACCCCTGCCTCCTGATACCCCATCAGAGGTTGGCCTGGAGCTGACCTCTCTGTGCCAGAGCCCGCCCAAGGCGGTAATAATAATTAATAATGATAATAATGATAATAATAATAATAATAATTAGTGCCATTCCTCCAGTTATTATGGTTCCTGCCAGCCAGGGAACCCGGAGGATGCCAGGTGCTCTGGGAGCCGCCGTCTGCATGTTCTGTTCACACGAAAGCCCGGGGGGTGGGGAGCCGCGAGGTGCGCTCCTGTTAGCCCACTTCATGGACAAGGGACTGAGGCTGAGAGAGCTTAACAAGGTACACTGGCAGGTGAGGGGCCTCCCTGCCCCCCTCCCCTCGCTTTTTGCCACCCCTGGCCTAGGATGGGCATCGGGCCCTCACCTCGCCCTCGGCCCTGCTGTTCTCTCGGATCGCTCTGATCCAGCCCAGCATGTCATCCCGGTCCTCAGCCTGAAAGAGATATTCACAGAAGTCAGCGGTGGTCAGCCGGAACACGTGCCTCCTCTTGGTCTCGCTGTAGGAGATGTCCACCAGGCAGGAGCCGATGCAGACGGGCGCCGCCTCGTCCTCACCTGCGACGGCCGCCGCCGCCCCCGCCGCCGCCGCCGGCCCGGGCTCCCGCCGCTCCTTGCTCAGCGAGAGGGAGCGCGCCCGCAGCGCGGCGTACACCCGCTTCCACTGGCGCAGGCCGCCGCCAGCTTTCTGCAGGGAGAGACAGGGAGAGGGGGAGGGGGAGAGACGGGAGAGGGGCGGGTGTGAGAGGCCCGGCCAGCCCGCCCCGCCCCAAAGCCTGGGGAAGAGGGGCCAGGAAGAGGGGCCCAGAGGAGAGCTGCCGGCAGCCACAGAGGTGGTGTCCCAGCCCCTGGCACACACCCCTCCTGCCCAGCCCCTTCCCTGCCTAGACAGCCCCACCCATCATTTTCGGTGCAACCCCCACCTCCAGAGGGTCCCCAACCTTCCTTTCAACACTAGCATCTTTCAATAGTAGCATTAGGGGCATCGGCCTCCCCACAATGCCCCATAGAAGCTGGCCGCCCAGTGGGGTCCACCTTAGGTAAAATCCTTGTAAACCTTTCCTAGTCCACACACTGCCCCTGCACAGCCAGACAGGTCAAGAGTCATCCATGGGCACCTGATCTCCCTGCTCTTCTGCCTCTGGCTCAAGGCTCTACTCAGTATCCTGGCTGCCTGGGCCCCCTGTGTTGCTGAAGCCAGTGGCAGCTTCTCTGACCTCCCCAGCCCTTTCCTTAACCCCTCTGAGACATGTGGCCTGGCTTGCTGCTCCTTCCTTCTCTAAATCCTCTCTTGTCATCCGGGACCCCATCAGTGCCCACTGCCAGCCAACTCAGGTCTCATCCCTGGCCCCTGCCTCTGCTTCGCCCAGGGTCCCAGTTTTTCCTCCCAATTCCAATGACTCCTTCTCGGTCTCCTCCACTGGTTTCCCTCCCCCCAACATCCTCACACCAACGGTTCTTGACAGGGGTGAATGGTGCCCAGGGGACATCTGTCTGGAGACATTTTCAGTTGTCACACCTGGGGAAGTCCTATGGCATCCAGTGGGGAGAGGCCAAGGACGCTGCTAATCACCCCCACAATGTCCAAGATAGCCCCCCACAACTAAGAATCATCCAACCCCTATGTCACCAGAGTTGAGGCTGAGAACCTGCCCTAAAGGGGGGGGGGGGCTCTGGAACTTTCTCCTGGGTTCCCCTGTCCCTGCACGCCTTTCCCATGATGTCATCTGTGCCTGTGGCTTTAAATCCTGTCTGTCTGCTGATGGTACTTCCCAAATTCCCAACTGTATCCTTGGTCTGGCATCCCTCCTCCCCGTGCCACAGCCTTGCACCTCCCTGCTCAGTGTCCCCACTTGCTGTCCCCTAGGTGCTCTGCATACTACCTGCTCCCCATGGGCCACTTGCTTTTTTTCATCAAACTTACTCTCCACAGCACCCCTCCCCCAACTTCTCTAGCTCAGTAAATCCACCCAGATGCCCAGAAACCTGGGAGTTGCCCTTGACCCCTCCCTTCTCCTCACCCTTGACATCCAATCCATCAGAAGGGCACAGCTGCTCTGCTTCCAAAATACCACCTGTCTCCATCTTTCCTGCTACCTACACCACCTTGTGCACACCACCAACCCCTCTTACCTGCACGACTACACAGACCTTGCTAGTCCCCACCCTTGCCTCCTATAATCCACTCTCCAACCAGCGTGGGGCTTGAACCCATGACCCTCAGACCAAGAGCTGCACACTTGACTGCCTGAGCCAGACAGGCGCCCCTGCAGCTGTCATTTTTTTGTTTTAAGATTTTATTTACTTATTTGAGAGAACATGAGAGCGGGGATGGTTGGAGGGAGAAGCAGACTCCCCACTGAGCAGGGAGCCCGAGACACGGGGCTCCATCCCAGGACCCCAAGATCATGACCTGAGCCAAAGGCAGATGCTTAACCAAAGGAGGCCCCCAGGCGTCCCTGCAGCCACCATTCAAAAATGCGCATGAGATCCCACCTCTCCCCTGCTCAGCACCCTATCCTGGGCTCCTGCCGCCCACTGCAATCAAATCTAAGAACTTCCGTGATGTGTCCCTCCCTCTCCAAACTCGATTTCTCCACTGGCTTCTTTCTCGCTGTGTTAGGACACAGGGGCCTTTTCTAGTGAACAGGCCAAACGCTTCCTTTCTTGGGGCCCTTGATCACACTGTTCCTTCTGCCCGGAACCTCTTTTCTCACTTTTCTGTGTGGTCTCCCTCTTGCCCATTAGGCCTGAACTCAAATGTCACGCATATCACCTCCTCAGCGAGGCCTTCACAGACCCTGTTTTTCTAAAGCCTGCTCCCTGTTACCTGCAAACATAAAGGCCATCACGTGACCCAGTTCATTTTCCCGGGGTGCTTACTGCAACTTCCCATTACGCAGGATATGGATCTCTCCAATAAGTGGTAAGCTCCTGGGGGCGGGGAGCTTATCTCTCCTCTGCCACATCCAAGAGCCTAGAGCACCCACAGGCGCAGGGTAAGAGCTCCTCAAAATTCACTGAATAAACGAATTAATCGTCCTCGGAGCACGCTGAAGGCAGGGGCTCCATCTCCTCCCATTGGACCAAGGACTCCTCCCTTCTTTGGGCTGCTGGTCTACCCACTCCTCTTCACCCACCATGGGCCTCTGCCCTCCGAACAAACCGGGTGAGGAGTTTCCACGGCAGTAACACAGCCCCATCTGGCCACAAGCCCTGCCCACCACCACAGAGCTGCTGGTCCCAGGCAGGACTATCAGAGCAGGAGACAGCATGGCCCTCCAGGGGATTTTTTTTTTTTTTTTTTTTGTATCAGAGTGAGGTGGTGGCAAGGGGCCCCTGTGAGACCAAACTAGCTGAGTGACCTTGGACAAGTCAAGTCCCCTCTCTTGGCATCAGTGTTCCCTATTGGTAAAATGAAAAGTGCACTAGCGGGTCTCCAAGGTTATGTCCAGCTCATGCGCTAGGTCTGTGACTGCAGGGACCTGTGACACCCGTTCCCCCCTGCCCGACAGAATGGCCTCTGAAAGGGGCTGGGGGCTGATGGAGGTCGCCCAAGAGACACTGGATTTGCTAGAGCAGATAACAGCTGGCTGGCCATCGGTTCCCCAGACAGAATAATGGCCTGCAGCAGACTTGAAGACCCCTCCCCTAATTCCCAGGTCACAGCAGCAAGGGGACAAGGGAAACAGGTCCTGGCCAAGCCAGGAGTGGAAGGCCCTGTCCTCTAGAATGGATCAGTGAGCAGGAAGAGGCCAGCTCCCCTCCCTGCCCAGGAGACACTGTGCTGGGCCTGCCAGGGGCCATCCAGAGCTGGGGGCCAGGCTACCTGGTGGCCAGGAGTCCTTCGTTCTCCCCAGGCCCTCCAAGGGGCTCCAACTTTGGGCTGACAGGTTTTGTCCACCCTGGCTCCCCTTCGTCAGACCACACAGCTGGTCCCTGCTTCCCTCCTAGGTGACCCCTCACCAAACCTGCCCCGCTAGGGCCCTGGGGCTCAGGGGAAGGCCCCATCACCCCCATAGCCATCAGCTGCCTCCTCTATCCTCTCTCACCACCTGGCCATCAGCAAGCCCAGGCCATCCCTTCTGCAATCTCTCCAAATCGTCCCTCCCTGTCGGCCCCATGCCAGGACCTTGGTCAGGGCCCCCACTCTCGCTCACCTGGACAACGGCAAAGTCATTGTCTTCTCCTGTCATGGGCATGACCCTTGCCTCCTAGGCTCACATACCTCCCACCCCCATTGGAACCCCTGCAAAGGCTTGCCATGTCGGGGGTGAGGTCCTGCGAGCAGGCGCCAGACTCCCCACCTCGACATCCCCCTCTCGGCCTGGCTCGCAGTCACCTAGCACACCCTCCGCTCTGCTCCCCCACCACCGACCATCCAGGAGGGTGTCTCCACTGTCTGAGCATTCCCCTCCCTCCCTGCTTTGTGGATTCTCACATACCCTTCACGTCACAGCCTCCTGGACACCTTCCTGCAGCCCTCCGAGACTGGGGTCACCTCCTACACACCACTCTGCTCCACTCGTCCCCTCTAACAGTCACACACTGGCAACCATGTGCTTTCTCGGCTCATCCTCAGCCCCAGCAGGGCAGGACTGGCCTGGCCCCCTCTCCATGAAATAGCCAGAACCTTGACCGCAAATCCGGAGCTTACCACGAACTCCGCCATTACCATGGACTGGACAAGGGCAGTGCTGAATGTCTGCCCCGCCTGGCCTCCCCGGCTCACTTCCCCTCACACCAGCCCAGGGTGCAGAATAACCCAGAATGTCCCTATCTTATAGATTGGAAAAGTGAGGCACAGAGGTTACAGGGGCTGCCCAAAGCCCGATGTCGGCCATGAGTGGCCGGGCAGGAACTCCAAGTCTGTGTGACTTCCCCAGGTACAAGACACCTAAAATACAGGACGGAAAATTCCAACCACAGCAGAAGACGAGCTCCCTGGGCCAGGCCCTGGGTACACTTTTGCTCAGGTTAACTCATTTAATCCTCAGCAATGGGGTTGTGTGTGCTAGGGGTTGTTGTTAGCTCTATTTACAGATGAGGAAACTGAGTCATAGACAGCTGAGTCATCCCAGCTGCCCCCAGCAAGGCATGATGCTGTCAAGGGCCAAGCCCAGCTTTATGCTAACCACTCTGCTCCCATCTGCCTGGGCTGCGTCTTCTCCTTCCTCCTCTGCCACAACCCGGCCTGGAATGGCCTCCCCACCCCAAGGACTCAGGGGCCCCGCCCGCTCGCATCAGGATCCTGTTTGTCTCTCCCTGCCACCCTCGGGCCCAGCCATGTTCATCGCTCACCTGGATTGCTGCAGTGGCTCTTACTTGGTCTTCTCGCCTCGGCTCGGCCCCTCTCTAATTCATTCCCCAGGAAGCCGAATCAAAGGGGCCCCGGAGCTTTCAGTGGCCCTCAGGAGAGAGACTAAAATCGCTCCTTGTCCTGCAAGACCCCTGAAAAGGCTGACTTCTGCCTTCTTTTGGGGCCTCAGCTCCCCTAAGAGAATCGCCCTGGCCTTGCTCCCTTCCTTTCCCTGAGTCCCTGTGTCCATCTTTGGGGTGATCCACTAGCCAAGGCTCCCTGTGGGATGGTTCTGTCCGAATTTCAGGCATGCTGACCGGACCCCTTGCACCACAGAGCCCATCTCTCTGATTAACCTCCTTTTCATGAGTTCTTTAGATCCCCCAGGAAGTTCTTCCTGACCTCTAATCTCCAGCCCTCACGCTACAGCCTTGGCTGGCCTCTCTGGCTCCAGAGGCTGTAGGGTGGGTGCAGAAGCTGGAGAGTTCTGCCGGAGACAGCTTCCGTCCACCTCCATCTCATCCCAGCAAGCACCTTACCTTCCCCTTCTTGGTGAGGACCTGCTTATAATACAACCAGCCTTCTCTCCTGATGTCGCTGAAGGTGGCGTCCGAGAGGTCAGAGGTCGAGTGGCGCTTGGAAGGAGCATCTGCGTCTTCGGAAGTGCCCCAGCTATCCAAGGACTGCAGTGAGACAACGGAGGGCAACTTAGGGGGATTGCCACGGTGCCAGCATGCCAGGAGCCCCATGGGCCTGGCGCAGCCCTGCAGGCTGCCGTGCTGTGTGGTCTCAGGGGCTCTGCTTGCCCTCTCTGGTCCACTGCACTGAGGTCACAGGACGCATGCGCTGAGGAAGCCAGAAAGGAGGGAAGGCCATGACCTGCCGACCCCATGCCTCCCCACGCTAGAAAAGCCAATCTGGAGCCTCCCGTCATTTTATAGACTCGAAGAAACTAAGGAAACAGAGGAAGTGATTGTGTCGACATGGAGTTAAATAAACAGGAAGTAGAAACATCAACAGAGGCTGAGTTCACGGAGCAGGTAGTCATGTCCACAAGGAGTTAAACAGAGGAAGTGATAGTGTCAACATGACTCCAGCAACAGAAGTGACAGGTCGAGGGAGAGTTAAGTAAGCAGAGGAAGTGATAAGGAGTAAACCAGGTGACAATGGCCTCAAGGTGTCAAATGAACCGAAGATCCCAGATCCCGAGGGTTTGAAATCAAATGGCTCTTCCAGTCTGTCCCTAATCACAAAGAGGGAGGGCCATCTCAGAACTGAGCCCCCACTCATCCCCATGTGCGGAGCCTGGGAACTCCAGCCTGTCCTTTGCTCTCAGTCCTGGGTCCCCCTCCTTGCCCATGTCCCCTGTCCCCTGAAGATGCCGCACACATAATGCCCGATGCCACCCAGTGCGGGCAGCTTTAGGTCCCCACAGGGAGCAAGGAGGCCAAGTGAGATCCCTGTCCTTGAGGAGCTTACATTCCAGCTGGGACCCAGGCAAGAAAGGGGACGGATGCATAAACCGTGTCACCGGAGGACCGCTGAGGAGAAAAACCTAGGAGCTGGAGGGAGGCATGACCTGACAGGGATGAAGGCTAAACCCTCAGAAAAGCTCGGAAAAACCTGAAGAAAGTAACCAAGTGAGTCACGGGGCTATGGAGGGGAGTGTGTGGAAAGGGTGTTCCAGACGGGGGAACGGCAAGGGCCATGGCCTCACGTGGAAGGGTGTGGGTGTCTCTAAGTGATGACGGACGCCACACCAGGGGCATCGGGCCCAGTTGGGGAAGGGGAGACAGGAGCTGGAGGAGACCATGTCCGGTCACTGGGCTCCGCGGCTGAGGCAGCAGTCACTCCCCAGCCCCCCGGCACTGTCGCCCGTGCGTGCCCTCACCACTCACCCCGTCAGTGAAGAAGCTTCGCAGCATCCGCAGGCTGGGGACTCGGTTTGGCAGGCGCCTGTGTGTGAGAACGGAGTGTGAGGGATGTGGGGGGCACAGCTAGGACTTTCCCCCCTAAATCTAAAGGCTCTGGAGCCTTTCAGGGAGGGAGCTCATCGCCCTGGTGTGTAGGGGACCCCCAGAGGGGGTGGCGGTGCTGACCCCCAGGTAGGATGGCCGCGGCCTGTCCTCACCTCAGAGCCCTGCTCTCCTCCCGGAAGGTGTTGAGCCCGTCGTCGCAGGACTTGGAGCGCTCTGTGGTGATGGCGAGCAGGTAGGAGGAACGGCGGCCGGCCTTGATGCTGCCTGCAAAGCCGCCCACGGTGGGCCACAGGGTCAGCAGGGCGGTGGGGTGGGGGGCTCCCGCAGCCCTCCCGTCTGGGCTGGGCCAGGAGGCGAATCTGCCTGGGGACCCCGGGGGTAGCAGAAGCCAGCAGGAAGACGCCAGACATGAGGTAGCGGTAGCCCAGCACGGACCCCCCACCCAGGACCAGACAGCGAGGGAGAGGATGGAGCTGGGGTTCAGGGAGCACTCACTGCAGTCCTGGGAGTAATGGCGGCCAAGGGCAAAGGTGAAGGTTGGGGAGGAGGGGCTGGTGCCCAGGACAGGGGCTGAATTCATGGCGCTGGAGACCACGGCGGAGGCGGGGACATGCTTGGCTTGGAGGTCAATGCTGGGGCTGGTGGGTTCATCTGCAAGCAGAGGGAGTGGTGGGTAAAGGTGGCTCAAAGCTGAACCTGCCCACCCCATCCCCAGCCTCACCTCCAGGCCCAGCCCACATCCCCAATGCTCAAGCCCTCCAAGGCCCTGCTAGCAATATGCCCGTGGCCAAGGGCTCCCCCCACACCCCCAGACTGTGAGCTCAGCCCCTGCCTCCCAGATGGGGTGGTTCTTTACACTGAGGTGTGACCCAGGCCGGAGACTGAGCCACCCTCCCTAGACTGGGCTCCTAGACTAGGAGTCTCTTAAGGATAAAGATGGTCTCCCTTCATCAGTTGGAGGCTCCTTGAAGACAGGTGCTATGTTTCTCCCTCAGACTGGGAGTAGTTTGAAAATAAAGGCTTTACCTCTTGCCCCAGACCAGGAACTTTACTAAGGCTGTGTCTGCCTGCTCAGACCGAAGGCCAGCCGGGGCTAGGCCTCCTCTCCCTCTTCCCCCTCACTCCCGGGAGCTCACACAGCGTGAGCTCAGCACGCTCAGCTCCAGGGACCATCTCTCGGCTCCTGGCTCCCAGGCTCATGATCTTGCGTCTGGTCTTTCTCTCAAGCCCCTAGATCCAGCCTATCCTGCATCCTCATGGACAATAGAGTGGTTTCAGCCCCACTTTCATTCCCGATATGGAGGTGAGGCACAACCCTCTAGTAAGGCCAGAAACCTGGGAATCAGCTGGCCTCTCCACTCTTGCCTCTCCCTTATCCAACATCTGTTCCCCAGGCAGCACACCTTCAGCGTCCCCTCTGCTCTAAGGATAAAGTCCAAATTCCCCAGGGACTGACATGACCCTTCTGGCCCTGTTCTGATGGCCTGGAAGGGCACCCGGCCTCTCTCACTTCAGGGTCTTGGCACAGTCTATTCTCGCCCAGAACGTTCCCCCCTGACTAACTCCTTCTCATCCTTCAAGTCTCAGCCCTAATCTCCTTTCTCCAAGATTCTCTCCTTGGTGACCACGCCCCAGTCTAGGCCATGGCACTCTTCTCTGTCTCCTAGAGCTCGCTATACTCCCATCACACACACACACACACACACACACACACACACACACACACACCCCCCATGGGGTTGTTCTCGTCCCATCATCTGATCTCCTGTCCCTGCCGTGGGACCACACACTCCAGGAGAGCACGGAGCCTCGCTCGGTGCCTGACAGAAGTATTTGTCGGATGGAGGGTGGATGGAAGGAACGAAGAGTGAAAGGAACAAAGGAAGGGGTAGAATGAAGAAAGGATGGAGGGATGGAAGGGAGAAATGAACGAACAAACAAAGGGAGGGAGGAGAAAGGGAGCAGGAAAGAAGCAAACTGAGGAATGGGTGGGTGAGCTGGTGGGTGGGTGGGTGGGCAGACAAAAGGGAGGGAGAGAGAGAGGGGAGGGAAGACGGGAGGAAGTAAAAACAGAGAGCTAAAGAGAAGGGGGGAGAAGAAAGAATGGGAGGGAGGGAGGAAAGGTGGCTGGAGGACAAATGAACAGAAGAAAGGATGACAGAAGGATTCAAGAGAGCACAGAAGGATGGATGGATGGATGGATGGATGGACAGAGAAACAGACTGGTCCCATCAGCACTCAACCCAGAGTTCTGCCCATGATGACGGGTGGGTGGGGTACAGCCCAGCACCCAGGACCAAGTCTCCCAAGACAGCCACCTGCACCATCACTCACCAATGAAGGGAATGGAAGCCAGAGAATCTTCAGTGGTGGCCAAAGGGGCCACCTTCTTGCCAAGGCGTTCTACTCGCCCACTGGTCTCTGGCTCTGGGGACTCTTCACCAAACCCAAGGTTCATCTGTCTTGCAGGGGGCAGCTGGACCTTGCGGCCTGTGGGAGGCTTCTGCCTCAGGATCACCTCGTCGCGACGATCCTCGGTAGGAGGCTCCAGGGCCCGGGTGCTGGGTTCTGGGCGGACAACCCTGGGCGGTTCGGAGGCCTCTGGTGGGAACGATGCCTGGGACTGAGCCAAGCTGAAGGTGGGCAGCCCCCCAAAGGGTGAGTCCCGGAAAGACAGTGCGTGCAGGAGGCCAGTCCGGCGCTGGAATGATGGACTGTAGCTCCGGTATCCAATGTACCCAATGTCGTCCAGGCCTTGGAGGCCAGGTGGGGGCTGGGCCTGGGGCGCAGGAAGGTCCCTGGAGGAGCAGGCAGACGTGCGGGCCGACGGACGCTGGGACGCCCAGCCACAGCGCTCAAAACGGGGTGACACCAGTGCTCCCGGCCCCAATGCCTCGGCGGAGCGGGTGGCCCGGCTCAGGTAGTCATCAGAGCGAGCCCGATGCCAGCCTTCCTGACCCAGCTGGCTCAAGGCACCCTGGGAGGTGGAGCAGGGCCATGGGCGGTGGGCAGTCACATCCTCCAACCGGTCCTGGGAGGCACTGCGGGCCCGGGGGGGCATGGCAGGGCACCGTCTCTCCCCGGCCCTGCGGGGTACCTGGTTTGACAGCCAGTGTGACAAGGCCTGCTGGCATTCCAGTCTGCTGGGGGGCACCCGGCCGCCAGGCTCGGGGAAGGCACGGGGCGTCCGGGGCTCCGAGGGGAGGCGGGGGAAGGCACCAGGGCTGGGGCGGGGCTGGCTCATCCCCAAGGAAGGGTTGTCCGGATGGGTGCGGGTGGCGGAAGGGACACGGGGCCCCGGGTCACTCCAGGCAGCAGGACTCCGGGGGTCACTGGGCGGCGCTGAGAGGGGCTCAGGCACCATAGTGGCCCAGGCAGAGACCCGGGCTGGCGGGGCGTAAGTCTTGCGATGGTAGCAGATTGGGGGCGGCTCTGGGATGCTTCGGGCCTCTCCGGAATACGGCTCGTTCCCCTTCAGGTAGGCATCCTGGGAGTAGGCCTGGCAGGGGACACAGAGGCAGGTGAACAGGGTGGGACGAGTCCCACAGGGCAGAACTATAGTAGCCCTGGGAGGTCAGGACCCCAGAGACGGGGACTGAGGGAAAGGACCAAGCCCTGAGTGGGTGGGAGAGGGAGGGCAAGCTCCAAAGAGAGTCGGGGGAAGGGAGGGAGAGAACAAAGAAATTAGAGGCCTTTGAGAGTCACACACACACACACACACACACACACACACACACACACACACACAGTCTTTCTCTCTCTCTCTCACTGGAGAAATAGCCAGGATTTCTCGAAGACTTATGACAAGGACTGCCTTTAGCCACAAACATTCCAACATCTGTTTTCTGGGGTCCTCCCCCCCCATGCTGGCCTCAGCCGCCTCCCTGCTTCCTTATATCCAACAGTGCCCACGGTCCCTCTGTGGCAGAGCTGGAAAACCCCATTAGAGACCAGCCAAGGTGGCCGGAGACAAGAGGGAAACCGACTAAGGGGTGTGTCCACAGTGGGGTGGGCTGGGGATGGGCGGGGGCTGGGAAAGCCCGGCTGTCCCTCCATCCCCTGGACAGGGAGCTGGGGCCTGGCTCCTGAGCCAGCGGAGTGAGGAGAAACTTGCCCACCTCTTGCTCACTCTGGGCCAGGCTTGGGGGAGGGGCCAGACTGCCAAAGGGGCGTTGGGCCACCTTCTGCCACCCCAGGCCTGGAATCTGGCACTGGGAGCTGAGGCTGACGCTGCATTGCTGAGGAGGGACAGGGCCCGCGCCCAGGCCCAGCCAAAAAAGGAGGCAGCCCCCAGGGACAGCGGCCTGTGGCCCTGGCCTATCCTGGCCCTCGATGGGTGCCGGGGGCGGGGGCGGGGGCGATGAGGAGGGGGCTATCGCTGGGTGAAGTATCAAAGGTTGGGAGGGTGAAACACACAGACACACACACGGTCGCCCGCGTGCGTGTGCCACACCACAAGGAGATACCGGAAAATATACACCCAAAGACACACACACAGAGTGAAACACAATGAGACACAGACACAACAAATAACTCTATCTCCGGTCCCAGGCACACACATCATGTGATGAGGACAAGTTAGACCACACCCCCCCACACACACACACTCAGCCCCCTTCAGACCCACACACCCAGCCAGGGACACTCACGTACCTCTCCCTCCTGCCATCCTGCCGGCTCCCCGGGCTCCGCGCATCAGGGCGGTGGCGGCAGCATCTCGGCCAGCCTCCGCCCTCCCCCCTGCTTGGGGCTAACCCCCACCGACCTCAGCGTCAGCCCAGCCTCCGTTCCCCCCCACCCCCAGGCTGCCCTCCCTGCGGCCACCCTCAGCCCCCACCGGCTGGCGCGCTCTCTCTCTCTCTCTCTCTCCCCCTCTCCGGCCGGCGGGAGGAGGAGGAGGGAGGGGAAGATGGGTGTGGAGGGGCCTCGCTGCGTCGGCGGTGGCGTCAGCAGCTGCCGCGGCCCCATTGGCCTCCAGCCTTGGCTCCCAACCACAGGAATGCCTGGGCCCCACCCTCTTGCTGGCCTAGGATGGGGTGGGGGGCCGGCAGAGGGCCCCAGATGCTGACATCTGGGGCTGCCTGCCCGCCTGAACTCGAACTTCTGGCTAACACAGCTAACGCAGCTCAAGGCGGCCCCTCTCCCCACCCCAGCCATCCTCTGCCCTGGCAGGGAGAGATCCTGGGGAGCCCTAGATCCTGCCCTGTCACTCCCGCAGGGCTCAGCCTGGGGCAAGTGTACCCGCAGGGTCTTTGAGACTTGTGGGGAGCCATCCACGTCTCTCTCAGCTTCCAGACTTACCTCCCCCTCCCCAGGAAGGACAGGGGACAATCCAGGTCAGAGGGTGGAGGTTCCCAGAGGGGCATGATGCCAAGCATGGCACTGTGATTACAGGGATTATGCGAGCACATCCAGGGCCGAGGCCAGCCCGGCGGCTCCCAGGGCCTTCTGGGTTTGGCCCTCGGCCTTCCCCCAGGGGGCAGTGACCTTGGGGGCAAGCAAGCTGGCATCTGGCTTAGACCCATGAGATCAGGAAACTGGACACTGGGCAGAGAGGACTGGCCTGGGCTCTGGGCCAGGACTGGGGTCAGGGTGCCCAGAGAGATGGCGTGTGTATATGTGTGTGTGTGTGTGTGTGTGTGTGTGTGTGTGTGTGTGTGCAGACAGGGACACAAATTAGTGCAGGGTACCCTGCATGCAGTCCGGGCGCCTGCTCTGTGTGTGGCCGCCCAGGGCCGGGTTCTGGGTGTTGCTGAAGTGCTCAGGGGGAGGGGCACTTGGCCTGTGCACCCCGAGAGTGTCAGTGTGGGTGACGGGGCTGGCACACCAGGCTTGAACAGGCCGTGGTGTCTGTGGGCACACGTGCTGTGACCATGGCAAGCCTCTGTGATGTCAGAGTGTGCATGTGGTGGTAAGTTGGGGTACACATGCTGTGACACCCCGAAGTGTGTTGTGCTGGTGCGACGTTTGTGTCCCGGGAGGCTTGAGGAGGTGTGGGGTTGTGGCCGTGGATGTGGCGCCACATGGGCCTGGGGCAGTGTGTGACTGTGCAGGGGGAGCGGGGTGAAGGGTGGGCACCGTGGTGTTTGTGTTGTGTGGCTGTGTATCTAGCGTATTGTGTGTGCACAGTGAGTGGTGCATGGCGTGTTGTACGAACAGCAGCACTCAAAGGTGGAGTGGTGTGTATGTGTGTGTGTGTGTGTGTGGGGACACAGCTATAGGAGACAAGTTCACACAGGGCCAGGCAGGGAAGGGGTGTGGAGAACAGGCTCCTGGGAGCCGATGAGAACGTGCCAGTCTGGCAGGGCCCGCTGGGCCACCCTCCTTTCAGTTGCTCTGGCAGGAATCTGGCCTGCCAAGGCCAGCGCCTCCCCCTCCCCCAGCACAGACAGCAGCCCTGAATGAAGCAACAACCAGCCCCAGCCCCGGGATGGGCCTGGCAGCCCCGATTGGGCAATGCCAGGCTGGGGCTGCCCCCGAAACTCTAATCTGCCTCCCAAAAGGTCCAATGCACAAAGGAGGCCCAAAGAGAAGGGACATATTGTGCCCCCAGACCCCAGGGGCCCTCCACCTCAGACAGCAGGACTGGACTCACCAGCTGGAGGATATCCTCGTCCTTGGGCATGATGGAGAGCTCCAGAGTATCATCGCTACAGAGACAGGGTAGGGGGTCAGGCCAGGCGGAGGCAACAGGGTCTGGGAGAACAGGGATCCTGGTCGCCAGGACACCCCCCCACCACCCCCTCGGGTGGTGGGGTCAAGGCGGTGGGATGCAGGGCCTCCCGCAGCGGGCTGGGAGCTATTACAGGAGAAGGGAGGCAGGGGGCGCTCACCTATTCTGGATCAGAGCTATGACCTGGGAGTAGGTCTTCCCAATGACGCTTTCCCCGTTCACCTTCACCAGCCGGTCTCCTGGAAAAGAGGGGCAGGGTCGCAGTGTGAGCAGGCCAAGGGGGGGCCTGGATCTGAGAATCCCATCCTGACTGGAGGGTAGGGAGAAGAGATCCAGGCAAGTATAAGAAACCGGGAAATCCAGACAGCTCACCTGTGCGCAGGCCTGCTCTGTGGGCAGGGCCGTCATCCTTCACATTCTTGACAAAGATGGTATCCATGGGCTCCAGGCGGTGGTGCCGGGGGGAGGGTCCTGGTGGGCATCAGCCAGGTTAGCTGGGGGGGGGAGCTGCTGAAGGTCACACCCATGCGCAGCTACACACACAGGGGACACACACTCAGAAGGATCACACACACACGGACACAGATGTGGACCTGTACGTTCACAGAGATGGGGATGCACGGGTGGGTGGTGGGGGGGAGACCAGAGGACACACCCTTGGGAGAACAAAAACCCACGTGGAGGAAAACCTACATGGACACACAGAGTCACTCCTTAAATGCCCCTCGCGCCCCAGCACTGTGCCAGAAAGCAGACTAATAAGGACAGGCAGATGGACAGAGGGACGTGGGCCTTGCCCTCCTGGAGCTCCCTGGCCAGCGGGGGCAGAACGTCCACACCCACAGACCCATGAACAGCCCTGCAGCTCAGATACGCAATGCCCACACCTCCCTCGTACCTCTTCCCCAGGGCAGCGCTCTAAGCAGAGCCCTCCAGCTCCCAAGATGGACACTCACCCCCTCTGGACAACACATTACACCCCAGCAATTATCCTCTGCTGCTGTCTCCATCAGAGGAATGGGTCTGTTCTAGGTCAGCTGGCTCTTGCCCTCATCCCTACGGGCCTCCGCGATGGGGACTCAAGGAGACCTTGTCACCATGGCTGCCCCACAGAAGCCCCAGTGGCAGAGAAAGAAGGATGCCCGTCTTGAATACCTTGTGTGGCAGAACGGGGCCCTTGGGGCTAGCAAGGGTGACAGCCAGAGGAGTCAGGCCCTCATCGGAAAAGATAAAGACCTTAGGGGTCCCCTTACACCCAACAGAAGCCCAGTATCTTTACCCCTGAGGACAGCCATTGGTCAGCTTCACCTACCACCAGCCCCCCGGCTCTGCAGCCCTTGTCTGTGCCTCATTCTAGCCTGGGAGTAACTCCCAGGGGCCAGGGGCCAGGTCTTAGAAAGCCACTGGCTCCCCAGAGCACCCCCAACTCCCAGTGTGGAATGCAGGCCCAGAGGGAGAGAAATTGAGAAAAGAAAAGAAGGATCCAGAGAGAGAGAGAGAAGATATCCAGAGTGGACATAGGGAAAAGCAAAGACTGGAACAACAGTTGGGGGGGTACAGGTGGACAGCAAAATTCTGGCTGACTTTGGGTAGAGGGGGAGAAACAGAAGCTGGAGGACAGGCCCCAGCCCCAGCCCTAGGACCTGCCCCCACCACTCCTTACCTCCTCCTCCTCCTCCTCCTCGTCCTCCATTCTCTTCCTCCTGCAGGGGACAGAGAGGTGGGTGTGGGCCCTCCATCCAGCCCTCGGCAGCTCCGCCTGGGCGGGACCCTCGAACTCCCCCACCTGCAGCCTCCCTCTTATCTTCCCGCAACTAGCCCAGCACCCCCCGGAGGGGGGGTGTCAGTGAGGACATCAAGTCCCCGGGAATGTTCCCCAGTAACACGGAACCCTCTCTCGTGACTGCTGATCCCACAGCCTTGTACCTCGGCCATCTGAAAGCCCCCAATCCAATGGGGGACCCATGACCCCTACCCCTGGGGAGATCAAAGCCCAAGGGAGGCAGTTCCAAACAGGCTAACCCACAGAGAGGATCCAGGCCCACACAGATAAGCAGGGAAGACAAGTGCAAACGGTGGCTATCAGCTCTTAGAGAATGGAAGGGAAGGCCTGATTAGCACCCCTCTGGGGGAAGGGATTTTAAGGCAAGTCTGAGGAGGGAGGGGAGAGCGCATTGTGGGGAGCGGAGGAGCCCATGCAGGCAGGCGCTGGGCCGCAGAAAGAAACAAGCATTTGTGGGACTGGATCAGCTGAGCCGAGGGAGAAAGAAAGTGACACCAGCAAGTGCCAGAAGTCAGACGGGGTTGAAAGGACAGAAAGAGGGAGCAAGTGAAGGTTCCTGGGTGGGAGAGAGTAGATGTGAAATACCAGTTAGGAAAGAGGATTCTAGCATCTAGCGGGGCTAAGAAATGGAGTCCAGGAGACCCATGAGGGAGGCCCCTGGGATCAGCCTAGTAGTGAGAGGGAGAGAATGGATTTGGGGAGGAAACAGAAATGAGGGAGGAGAGAAGGTCAGGGAGACAGGACAGGGCCACCGGATGGCACACTAGAGCTGGATGAGATGTTGGGCGTCATCGGATCTACCACTTTCCACAGACCATCCATCCATCCACGCAGATGACAGGGCATGAGTTGTCCAGGGTCACTCAGAGGCAGTAGCAGAAGCAGGGCTGAAACCCAGGACTCTCCGGCACCCCAGCTGGGACAGAAAGGTGACTGGGCCCTGCTCCTCCCCACATGGAGCGTGCCTGCCTGCTGATGTGAGCTGACAGCACAGTGAGCTGGTGGCAGGGGCAGACAGATGCATTTAGACTGCTGAGCTCCCCGAGGGCTCCCAGCCCTGGGCAGATCTGGAAATTGGATGGAGCCTGTCCCTAGCTGGCCCTGCCTGTGGTCTTCCAGCACCCCACATGCGCGAGGTCTCTCTGACACAGGCCTACCACCCAGCCTCGACCACTCAGGCTGTGTCTGTCCCACTCACCCCTCAGCTGGGTCTCCCAAGAGAAGGTGGCAGAGGGACATTCTAGAGAAGAAGGAAAGCAAAGACTGGAGGTCCCAGGGACCTAGGAGGCTGCGGCCCTTGGGCATCAAGGAGGACCTGTGCCCCTCCCTCTTATATACCATCACCCTCGGCTTACACTCTTAAGCACTGCTGCAGCCAATGGGAATCCTTTAGGCAGGGGCTCCCAGATTCACACACGGATGAGGGCGCATGGGGCCATGTACACGAGATGCATATTTACAGATATCCGTAGATACAGACGGATAAACACACATGCTCACGACCAATAGATGGGCACGCGGCTGTACACACCGAGTCAAGCAAGTTCATAGACACAGGCAAGGCCTTGGCTCTCTGGCAGGTGGGACTGAGCTCCCCAAGGGACAGCCCCCAACAGCTGGTCCCAGCCCAGAGGGAAGAGTTCACTGACTCCAATATAAATCTGTTTCCTCCCCTGCTGGGAGACAGGTGGGGGAGGGAGCAGGGCCCTCCAGGGGAGCCCTGGTTCCTGCCTGGGGCCCCCTCGCCTGCCTCCCCTGAGCGCCTGCTTCCCAAGCAGGGAGGCCCTCCACCGCTCAGCCCACGCTGCAGCCCCAGTTCCTGGACTCAGAGAGCCTGACATTTAAGTGAGGGCCAGAAGGTCTCTTGGTGGTCAAGTGGGAGGAGAGATGGAGCCCGGAGGAGAGGGAGACCCTCTCAAGGTCCACAGTGAGGTAAGAGCCTTAGCAGGATTAGAACCCAGAGCACCCTCCGTGAAGCCCGCTGCTCTCCAGAGCACAGAGCCCAGGCCAGAGCAGACGGGGACACTCCAGGAGTGCCAGAGGTGTGTGGAGACAGATTCCCCAAGAGCTTGGGCCAGGGAGGGGAACCACGAACCCAGCTTAGAAGCCAAAGAGAACACAGAGTCCCTGGATCTCCATCTTTCAGAGAAGATAGAAGGTTGTTCACCTTCCAAGGGCCAAGAGTCTGGCGATAGGCATGAGCATCCTGGCTCGCCCAGAACCATCCACCCACCCCTTCTCCTGGGAAGACCAAACCCAGAGCAGTTAGGGAGCTAGTCCACACTCACACAATGCAAATGACCCAGCCAGGGCTGTCCCTGCCTCTCTGGGAGCCTCCTTCCCTCCAGGCTACAGAAGATGGGCCATGGAGGGGACAGGCAAAGGGATCTCCCCTCCCCCCATTAAGGCTTCCTCAGGTGGGGCCAGGGCGGGCGGGACCAGGTGGGGGTACCTTCAGGCTGCAGTGCACGGCAGACTCCGGTGGGTACACGATGAAGTGGCGGAGGGTGAAACCAAAGCCATCCTGGAGACTTTTGTGCAGCAGCAGTGTCCGTGGCCCCTGCCAGGGGAGGGGGCGCCCCGGGGAGCACCCATCTCTCGGGCCCAGTGGCAGCTGTGGGAGCACAGGGAGACAGGGTTGAGTGGCCATGTGGCCCATGCCCCTGAGTCTGCACGCTGCCTCCCGCAGCCAGGAGGAGGGATGGGGGACAGCTGGTGGGGAGCGTGGGCCCTGGGGGGGTTCCAGGCCTCCTCCCCTGCTCCCCACCTCCCCCTCCTCCTTACTCCCTTCCCACCCTCCGCAGCCCAAAGCTGCTTCTTTCTTTCTCTCCCCTCCATCCCCACAGGTCACCTTTGCCTCCAGGCAAACAAGTCTCCCCAGCCAACCACATTCTCATTCAGGTCAGTTTGGCAAATGTTTACTGAGCACCTACTATGCTCCAGGAACTGCACATACAGACTGCTTGCTGGGGAAGTGCCTGCTGCCGTCCACGCTCACTGCTGCCTGCTGCACCATCACCCACACACAGACACACACAGACACACACAGACACACACAGACACACACACACACGTCAGCATGCACTCCTGCAGTGAGAACAGCACACACCCAGAAAAGCACACTCTTGTGCAAAGGTGCACAAGGACGGACACACAGAAGAGCAAACACACATACACGCTTACATTAGATAGACATGTGCACACCCAGTCGCACACAATCAGGGTCTTGCACAGCACATACATACAGACACAGGCCCCTGGCATATGCTGCAGACACACAGACATGCACGCGCCGACAGACGGGAGCGCAAACATGCATCCTTCAGGAGCAGCAGCGAAAGCAGGTGGGGGACTAGAGCTACAAGGGAGCAGCCCAGACCCCAGACAACCAAAGGGACTTCCTGAGGCTCTGGGGCCCAGCCAGAGGCCTGGCTATTCATGGGATCCAAGAGGGGAACCGGATGGGGGGGTTGGGGAGGTCCTCCACTGCCCTCTGGCTGACCAGATGCAATCCTTGGGATTCCCCAAGATGACCTGGCAGAGGGTGTCTGAAGACCAGGCACACGGGTCTGCTTCTGGAGCAGGAGGGACGACAACAGCACAGACACCCCCTGAGAGAGGGCTCTCTCTTCAGACTCCCTGCTCAGACGCAGAGAGGGAAGGTGGGCGACAGGAAGGTGTCAGACAGACGCGTGACCAGGGCGGTGGACGGCAAGTTGGAGAAGACGGTGAAAAGCCAGGATGCCTCCCTTGGGGCTTTTAACCCCCAACTGCAGGCATCCTAACCTATCTGAGGGCCCTCATCCAAACCTCAGAGGGCAAGAAACCCTTTTACCCCCACCCTCAACAGTCCTCAACCCCCAACTCCTCCCAGCACCAGCACCAGGTAGGAGTCCTCCGGGGAACAAAGGCAACTGGGAGGAGAGGGAAAAAGTCAGTGGGCTTAGTGGGTGAGAACTCCCCTCCCCCTCCCCCCAGTAAGTCCCTTTCTCTACCCCCCACCCCAGTCTAACAGCTAGAGAAAGTTCAAATTTGCCACTCCAATGAACGGATACTAAGACACTCGTTCATGTATCCCTGCCCCAGCCTGTTCACACTTCTGGTGGAAAACAGACCTGGGCCCAGCCCTTTTGCTAGGGATTTCTTTTTTCCTTCCTTCCTTTCTTTCCTTCTTTCTTTTTTTCTTTCAGAGTTTGTTCGTTTGAGAGAGAGAGTATGAGAATGGGGAATGGGAGACAGAGAACCAGGCTCTCTCCATGTGGGGCTCGATCCCAAGACTCTGGGATCACAACCAGAGCAGAAGGCAGACGCTTAACCGACTGAGCCACTCAGTCGCCCTCACTAGGGACTTCTGTGCGGGGTGGAAAGTGGGACCGCAGTTACACAGACTTGGGAGAGCGGGTGGATTGTCAGGTCTCAGAAGATGAAAGAAAAACATGACAGAGGGGGGAGGCTTGCTTCAAGTAGTCCCAGCAAACACGGCCAGGTGGAAGGTACGGGGGCCTGAGCGAGGCTCCAGGCCAGGGCAATCATTCCAATCATATCCATTTAGAAAGCTCATCAGATGAGGTTGTGAGCCCTCATTTCCCTGAGAGGTCCAAGCAATAGAACTCCCCAGTCCCGGCGGTGCTCCCCAGTCCGGGCAGCCATGGCATTCCATGGATTCCGGCATGGGGCAGGAGGCCTAGAGATGGACCCTTGGCTCCTTCCACTTGTAGCTAGAGCCCTCCGCAAGTTCCACCGAGCCCCACACCCCCCATGGGGCTGTCTGAAGAGTCCAGAAGAGAAAATTCTCTGGGAATTCTGCTGAGGTCTGAAATCCCCAGGATTTTCTATATCTGCTGATGTGGCAAGGAACTGATGGGGGAGAGAAGAGGGTCTGGGGATCTTCCCTGCCTGCTCCTACCAGAAGCCCCTGCTCCTCCCCAGTGTTAGCTGCCTCCCCTGCACACCTCTCCCCCCCAGGCTCAGAGATGAGGCTCTTTGCAGGGCCCATTGTTTTGCCGGTGTCCTGGATTATGGTTTAAGCCACCAGCTGCCCCAGTGACGAGAAGTGGCTGGGACAGGTCCCCACACGCCCCCCACCCCTCCTCCAGCACACATCCTGCCCTGAGCAGCCAGCGGCCTGGGGGTGCCCCTCTCTGGGGGCCTGGCTGTAACCCAGGGCAGGGGGCAGGCCTTCTCCTCTCAGGTCCCTTCTTGGCCCAAGCCCCACGGGCACCCCCTCCCTTGTCTCTGCCTCTCCCTTTCCTCTTTTCCTTCCTCCCAGTCTCCCTTCCCCCATCCCTTCCACCCTGAGAATGTCCATGTGGGAATCCCCCCGCCCCCTGCCGTCACAGCCACTACACCCCTGCCTGAAGAGCACACCCCCCCCCCCATCAACAGCTAGATCTGGCGGTGCCCCTGTGGGAAGTTCTTCCTTGGATTTAACCTCAATCCTTCACGCTATGATGCACGCATTTCCTCTCCTCCCCTCTGACCTGGGACCACACGGGGTCTGGCTCTCGTCTTGACAGGGAGTGAGGGGGTAGACACAGGAACAGAGAAGGAGTCAGCATTGGGAATAGAAAGGCAACTAGATGGGGAAGGGGTTCAGCTCACACACATCCCTACTTCTGTCTCTCTGGGGGAGGCACAGAGACAAGGGGACGTGGAGAGAGAGAGACTCGGGGGGACACGGGGACATCACTGGTTACCACTCTCCTGGTCCAGATAGAGACATCCAGAAATGCCAGCTGATGGTGGGAAGAGGGAAGATGGCCCCAGGGCCACAAGTGAGACAGAGGACACGTGGTAGGTTAGCAACACCAGGAACCAGAACCCAGGAGTCCTGCTCCTCCCCGCTAGTAGCATAAAGAGGTCATTGCGGGAGCACAGCCTTCATGCTGGGCACGATGCCCACTGTGACTCACGCCCTACCAGCCTGGTCGATCCCGGACAGCAGATACACTGTCCCCACCCCCTATCTCCATGCCTGTCAGTCCTCTCCCTGAGATCACTCATTACTCCTCTGCCCACTAGGAAGCCCTCCTGTGCCCTGTGCCCACTCGCCCTAACAGGGAGATGGCCAAACGATGCCCTCCGCTCCACTTACTAACACCCTTGCCTGCCTCTGACTCAGGATTCCTGCCCAGCAAACTCCTCAGGACTCTGTGCCCCAGCATCTCTTCCAACAACCCTGGTCCCTTCCATACTTTCACTGCGTGTAAACCCAGAGGCTTGAGCCACTGGAGGCTGCCCCCCAGACTGGGAGGTCCACATCCAGCAACCCCAGAGAAGTTCCCAGCCACAACCTGCCACCCTAGCCCACATCTCTCCAGCTCCTCACTCCCTCCCCACTCCGGGGCCTCCGTCCCAGAATGCAGGTCGCACTCAGCTCAAAGAGCCCAAGGAGCTGGTGGCCCGATTGCACCCCCCACCCACCCGGACGAGGCCCCAGTCCAGCTCTCCACCCCCCTCGTCCTGCAGCCCCGTGGCGCTCACCCTGGCACTGCGCGGCCCGGGTGCGCGGAGATCGCTGTGGGCGAGGCAGGGCAGCCAGAGACAGCGCGGCTCCGGGGCGCTGCAGTCCACGCCGACGGCTCGCTCCCAGCGCCAGCCCCGGGCCCCCGCCCGCTCCACGCGCCACACGGCGCTGCCCACGAGCGCGGCAGCCGGTGGCGGCCCCAGGGCCCGGCCGCCGCCCCGGCCACACGGCGCCGCGGGCCGGGCTTCCGGAGCGGGGCGCGCAGCGCAGGGGACCCTGAAGGCTCCACGGCGCCCAGCCGGCGGCGTCCTCGGCCCCCTGGGTGGCAGGCGGGCCCCGGGGGTCCCCGCCCGCCCCCCGGAGCCGCGGGTCCGGGACCCAGGGGCCCCGAGGGGATGGACGGCCCGCGCGGACGGCGGCAGGACGGCTGCACAGCTCCGCGCCTCCCGCGCCTCCCCGGCCGCAGAAGGCGCCTGAGCCCGGACACGCCGGCGAGTCGCGCCCGGCAGACGCCTCCCCCTCCGGGGCGGCCCCTGTGCGCGGCCGCCCCGATGCCACACACTCACACACACCCACACACACGCGGGAGGCACCACACGGCGCCCCCGCGCAGCCGCACACCCCGGCCACGGGCACACAGGTACACACACACCCTCACCCTCCCGCACGACAGAAGCTCACACGGTGCCCAGGCCCACAGGCACGCAGAGTTGTACTCGACAGGACACTCGTGCATCCAACTTCACGTGCCCAAGAAACACCTTCACTCGGGCACACATGTACACTCACACCTACCCACCCTGTACAGACCCACACAGCACACACACACACACACACACACACATACCTATACAGCCGCTACTCTCCCATCCACACACATACTCACACTCACTCTCCCTCCATCTGCAGACCCCACATAAACGCACTGTTCCCCTAACATATGTGTTGTGGAGGGACACCTTTCCATACATGCTTTGGACACCCTCCCACGCAAATATGCCCCCCACACCCCCTACACACACATTTGCAAACATACCCACTGTGTTCCTAAAAGCACGCCAGACGCCTCCCCGCCCCCCCACCCACCCACACACTAGCCACACACCCCAGGAGACCCCCACGAAGGCAGCTAGATAACATGCACACATCGCCCAGAGACACACATTCCATGCATAGGTGCTGTACCCCTCCGTTCACACACACACACACACACACACACACACACTGCCCAGCCCTGAGAGCAGACCAACTCTCCTAACACCCCACACCAGACTTAGGATAGCCCCTAAAGCTGCGGGTGGGGTCCCCACCACTGCTGGTAGGGGATTGCGAGCAACCCTCTTCCCCAGGACCCCCTGCCCATTAGTTCCACCCAGAGGGGCCACGGCCGGGCTGACAATGGGCGCCGAGCTCGCCAACCCCCCACCCCAGCTTGTGAGTCAGACAGGAAGCCCATGTTGAGGGCAGACCCTGCTTGCCTCCCCTTCCTGGCTCTCTCTCCCCAGGCCCCTTCCCGGGTGGGGCCAGCAGAGGCCTTGGCTAGTAGGTGCATATTCGCCACCATGGCTGCCTTATTGGATGGTTCCCAGGGTGCTTTTTACCATAGCCACTCACTGTGGCCCAGGCCCCGGGCTATAACCCCATATTCCGGTAAAGCGATGGAGGCCCAAGAGCGCTTAGCTTGTTATGGCAAGCGAGGAACTCCAAGCCCAGGGCCCCTCACTCCAACTTTGGATCTTACACCTAAATTCTAGCTGGCAGCCAGGGAAGGGCAGTGGCGGTAGGGGAGCACCTCCAGCCCAACCCTGCTCCCTTATCTAGGAGTTCTGGGAGGAAGAGCCATAGGGCTGGGCCCTTGAGTGGCAACCACCAAAGGGAGGGCCCTGCAGAAGAGGTACCTCCCCCTGCCCGTCCCCACCCCAACACCTGTGTCCTCTGCTGGACAGCCACGGTGGTGGATCACCGGATCACCGCGGTTGGGGTGGGAGGCGGTAGGGGAGGGAGATGGAGGGGCAGGAGAGGAATGTGGCCAGACCCAGACCTAGGGAGGCAAACTAGAGGACTACTGGGCTGGGCAGGAGCGAGGGAGGGAGGAGGAAGGGAGGAGGAAGGGTGAGGGTGAGGCAGGCGAGTGGGGGCCAGGGAGCGGGTTTTGTTCTCCTGTTTCCTGTTTGCCGCTTGCTGGGCCCCCTGTGCAGGAGCTGGACCCCCACCCCCACCCTGGCGGAAGCCAGACGGGAAGAGCAAGGCTGCCACGGGCGCTGAGTCAGGAGAGCTTAGGGGCAGAGTGGGAAAGAACCGCAGTCAGGGGGAGCATTGACCTGGCATCTCCATTAGCAGCCTCCCCCCCCCCATCACTGGAAAACCAAGGATCCTGGGTCAGAGTCACTCCTGCCCTTGTCAGTCCTGTGCCTCCCTGTCTGCTCCTCCACCAAGGTCAGGCCTTCAGAGACCAGCTGGGAGCCCCACCACACGCCGTCCTTAGCCCTGTCACACACTGTGGCCCCAACAGAGGGCAAGAGCCTCAGGGATGTCCTCCTTCAGAGTCTGGCCTGCTCTCCCAGTAAGCAGCCAGTAGGTCCTTCCAGCTGCCTGGCTTCCTCTCCTTGCCGCAAGCCCAGTCTCTGATTCTGAGGAAATGGGGTTACTCTCCCACCTCGTGCCCCACGGAGCCTCTCATGGCCAACAGGTGCTGCTGTGGGTCTATCAGGAATCCACTTCCCTCGAAACTGCTGAGGTTTCTGAGGGCTACAGGGAGGGGGGAGGCAGAGAAGCAGCACGGGGTTCCTGTGTTCAGAGACCTAGGAGATGATAAACCATATATGATGTCCACTTCCTGCCCTCTAACCTGGCTGGGCAGCAAGGGGGTCCCCGTCTCTTCCAACCCAAACGTGCCCTTTCCCCACCCTGCCCCCTCTGCCCAGCTGCCTCCGCAGGGGTGTCATGAAGGGAGAGCACACAGTAGGGCCTGGAAGGTTGTACAGAGTTTGAATAGATGATTCTACAGGTCTGGGGAGCCTCTCAGCCCCCTCCCCCATTTCCTCTGGGAAAGGAATGTGGGGTGGGTCCCAGAGGGGGGGGGATGGGGCCCAGGGCTGGGAAATACCAGGCGGTGCTGAGATTCTATTCCAAGCCTTCCTGCCTGGTGTGAGTCCTCCTCCCCTGCACCCTCCCCAGCTTCCTCCCCCCAAATCAGGAATTACCCCGCTGAGCAGTCCCTCCCATCATCCTCTAGTTTGACCAGCTTGCAAAATCCATTCAACTTCATCTTGCTGAGGGTCCCTGGGATAGGGCTCGGGGGCTGCGCCTCCAAGGGGAGGGCGTCCAGTCTTCTCTCCAAAATGAGATCATCATTCTTTACTGTTTGAAGGCACTTTCACTGGATTTCATGCAGCCTTTATCCTAAGTTGGCTATTCAGGGATTGTGTTCCACCATTCATCAGATGCAGAAACTGAGGCTCGAAGAGGGCAAGTGCCTGACTCAAGATGTCACTTTTACTAAGCTGAACCCCGATCCCAGACTAACTCAGATCTCTTTCTATTCCCCCTCTTGTTTACCCATTCGACAACCATGTCTTGAGTGCCTGCTGTGGGCCAGGAGCCTGGCCAAGGGCTGGGACACCTTGGAGAATAAGTACACACCTTGATCTCAGGGTGCTCATAGTTCTACTAGCATCCCAGCCCCTGAAACCTTTAGGAGCCCCCAAGTTCCAATCCGGGCCCGAGCCAGTTGTCATCATCCCCACCAAGGGAGAACCCCACATACCAAGGGAGTCCCTGTGTCAGAGCTGCATCTCTCTATGAGGGGGCGGTTTGCTTGAGGGCAAGGTCAGGGGCCTTTCGGGTTAGACCATCAAGAAGAGGGTGGCCTGGGCTACAGAAGAAGACTGTAGGGCCAGCCTGACAAGCAGGAACTGGGAAAGAGGAGAGCATTCTGGGGCCCAAGGGTCAAGGCATGTAAGAAGAGGAGAAACAGGGGCACCTGCGTGGCTCAGTTGGTTAGGTGTCTGACTCTTGATCTCAGCTCGGGTCTTGATCTCAAGGTTGTAGGTTGTAGATTTGTTAGGCTTCACATTGGGTGTTAAAAAAAAAAGAAAAGAAAAGAAAAGAAAAGAGAGAGAAGCATAGCACTAAAGGCCTGTGGTTCAGGAAGTGAGAGAGAGGGGCTCAGTCAGGGTCACTTTGCCTACTTTTCTTTCTCTTTTTCTTTCTTGCCTAATTAGTGCCTCCTCTCAGATGTAGATCCCCAAAACATGACAAACAGTGCCCCTACCTGGAGAGAATCTCCCCCATTTATGACTCTCTGACAGGTCCCATATATTCACCTCTATAACCACCCCACAATCTCATACACAGACAGAGCAAATCCACCACCAGTCCCCGTCCATCCCAGGCATGCCGGCAATGTGATACCCAAGGCATGCCAGCCCAGCCCACGCCTGGGCCTCTGACCCCTGCCCCAGTCTCCCTGCTCAAGAGTGGCCTCCCCCCCCTTCCCCGTCCTCCTCCACCCCTTTGCCCCATTCAGAGGCCTGGTTCCCAGCACTGCTTGTAAGCAGTCCTGGCATGCCTTAACAGGCCAAGCTGATGAGCCGGCCCAGCAAGCCTGCGTCTTCAGCAAGCTCGGTGTGCCATAACCCTGCGTCACTGGGGGCCTGGGGACCTCCCTCGGTCCAGCCTATGGAGCAGAGGGTGGTCCAAAGGGTCTCTCCAGACCTCATGCTCTCCCCATCCAGAGCCAGGCTTGCCCTGAGTTGGGGTATTTGCTATACGCTCCTCTCCTACCCTCAAACTGGGCCAGAGCCGAGGAAGGCTGGAGGAGGAAAGGGAGAAGGAAGCACCTGCCCTCCCAGGAGTCCCACTGCCATCTCAAGGAGAGATGGACACGACCTCAGCAACCAGAATCCCCAGTTATTCCTCAGGGGCCAGCATACGGGCTCTAGAGACTTCTGGAGTCCTTGACCTCCAGGTCTGAGTTGGATCTCTACCGCTCCCTGGCTATGAGACTTTGGGCAAGTTATTTCACTTCTTTGAGCCTCTGATCCTCACCCGTAAAATGGGAATGACACTCCTTGCCAACCTCCTAGGTTGTTGGGAAAACAAAGTAATTTAAAGAAAGTCCTTAGCACAGGTCCTAAGCACATAGTAGGGGTTCAAGAAATGCAAGCTGGTTTGGGCTGGTTTTTTTTTTTTTTTCTTTATTGAGGTATAATTGAGACACATATTAGTTTCAGGGGTGCAAACTAATGATTCACTATTTGTATATATTGCGAAATGATCACCACATTAAGTCTACTTAACACCTATCACCGCACATAGTAATAAAAGTTTCTTTCTTGTGATAAGAACTTTTAAGATCTTGGAGCGCCTGGGTGAATCAGTTGGTTAAGAACTTTTAAGATCTTACTCTCTTAGCAACTTTCAAATATGCAATTCCGCATTATTAACTAGAATCATCATGCCCTATATTATATCCCTGTGACTTATTTATTTTATAACTGGAAGTTTGTACTTTTTTAAAATAACAATTTATTTATTAAGATTTTTATTTATTTATTTGACAGACAGAGATCACAAGTAGACAGAGAGGCAGGCAGAGAGAGAGAGGAGGAAGCAGGCTCCCTGCTGAACAGAGAGCCCGATGTGGGGCTCGATCCCAAGGACCCTGGGATCATGACCTGAGCCGAAGGCAGACACTTAACTGACTGAGCCACCCTGGCACCCCAAATTTGTACCTTTGGACACCCTTCACCCATTTTGCCCACCCCAAGCCCCTGCCTCTAGTAACCAACATCTGTTCTCTGTATCTTTGAGCTCAGTTTTTGTTGTTGTTTTTGTTTTTAGACTCCACATATAAGTGAGACCAGACAATATGTGTCTCTCTCTGTTTAACTTGCTTCACTTAGCATAATGCCCTCCAAGGCAATGCAAACTGTTTTGATTGTCTTTTGGATATTCACACTCTCTCCCATCCAGCCACACTCAAAGTCAGACAGGCCGACAACCCAACCAAGTGTACGCAAGGGCCCAGCAACATGGGCAGACACTCAAGGAGGTCTGCACAGACCCGGGTGAACCCCTTCACCTGGGCTTCATCTCCCCCTCCCACTGCCAGCCCCTTACAGGCTCCCACATGCCCCAGCGCCCCCCAGGCAGGGAGGCATCAGCAGAAGGCCCCAATGCCATAGCAGAACTTTGGCCCTTTGGGAGTGGGGAAGGAGGCAACGTGAGACCCCGGCAGGCAAGGGACACAGCCAAGGTGCCAGGCTGGCAGGGCCTCCACCCAGCAGGAGAGCCAGTCCCCTCCTCAGGGACAGCAGAGAGAGGGGAGACTAAAGAGTATCTTTCCTTCTGGTGGGAAATGAGCACTTGCAGAAAAGGGTGAGTCTGGAACCAGCCACAAAGTAAACAGGAGGGCCATTGCCCGGGCAACCACAGGCTGGAGTGGGACAGGGCCCACCGCAAGCCCTCTCCACCCCCTGATTTATTCCACTCAGCGGCCCTTGACTGTCTCAGTGCTCACCCTCCATGTATCCATTCTGGTGTCTGGGCCCACGTGGGACTCCCCAGAGGGAAGAAGCTACGCCTCCTCCATCAGACTGGGAGCTCCCTGAGAACAGACAGGGTTTCATTGTTATGTTTTGTGTTTTCATCCCATATCTGTCCTGGGTCTCCCAGAGGTCACAGCCTGGGTCTTACCCCTCAGATTGGAGGCTGCTCAAGGGTATGTCCCATGTCTCTCTTATTAGCCTGAGAGCTTCCTAAGGACAACTTTTCAGAAGTGGATTTGTACTACTAGAATGCTTCGTACACCGCAGGCTCTCAAAAATGAGTTGTTCCTGGGGAGGATGTGGAGAAATTGGAACCTGCATATGCTTTGCTGGTGGAATGCAAAATGGTGCCATTGCCATTGGAAAAACAGTATGGCTTGGTCCTCCTAAAATTACACAGAATTACCATAGACGTAGCAATTCTGGCTATGTCTCCTAAAGAAGCGGCAACGGGGACTCAAAGCAGTATGCGTACACCCACATCCGTGGCGGCAATATTTGCAACAGCTAAAAGGTGGAAACAATCCAAACACCCACTGGTGCGTGAACGGGTAAACAGGACGCGGTAAATCCATACGAGACAATTTATTTGGTCTTAAAAAGGAAGGAAATCACAACATGGATGAACCTGGAAGACGTTACGCTTAGTGAAATAAGGTGGGAACAGAAGGACAGACGTTACATGATTCTGCTTAGACGAGCTACCTGGATGCCAGGAGGCAGAAGACAGAACGGTGGCTGCCAAAGGAAAGGGGGAAGTCAGGGACTGTTTAATGGGCACAGAGTTTCGGTTTCGGAAGATGGCAAAATCCGAGAGATGGACGGCAGTGAGGGTGAGGGTTGTGCAACAATGGGAATGTGCTTCATGCCCCTGAACTGTCCACTGGAAATGGTCAATTGCATAGTACATGTGTTTTACCACAATAAAAAGAAAGGATGAAGTCCTATTGAAACTCCCATCTGAAGGACGTTGTTGAAAGAAGGTGGGACAAATGAACAGGTCTCCCCCGGGGGCCTAAGAGCAGGCCCTGCCCACAGAGTTTGCCCAGGATAGCTGGACAACCTCCTGTCTGGACGACCTTGCCCTCCCACCCCTCTCCGTTATGCCTTCTCAGAGTCCCTATTGTCACCTTTGGGGCCCTAGTAGCCTGAATAGGAGCTCTCAGGGTGCCAGGGGAGTCTGACCCTTGCACCCAGTAAGTCCTTGGCATGGATGGACCCATGGATACCCCAACTCTTGGGATGTCACATCATCCTAAGGCGTCACAACCTTGGAAGAGTTTCCCTAGCAAAAGCCGCGGGAACTATGGGGTTCCCGCCCCTTGAGGCCTCCCCACCTCAGCACACACGTCTGTTCCCAACTTACACAGCACCTGTAACACACACACACACACACACACACAAACACGTGTGCGCAAGGGCGTAACGCCGAGGCAAGTCCCTATTCTCAAATGCTTTCTCATGCAAACACTCCAAGAAAAACATCCCTACCCACTGAAGGGTGCGCGTTCTTGTCAGAGATGCAGGCGGGTCCCATGTGCAGCAGAGCCCCCTGCTGGCCCAGGTCCGGCATGCTTATATCTTCCTTCAGAGCCCCGAGCGGGCGGGGTGCCTTCATCCCTCCACCCACCCCTCCCCACTGCCTTCTCCAAGCCCCTCAGCCCCCTACCACACCCCAGGATCACCCCTCCCCCGTCTCGTACAGAAGAGCAGGGTTCCCTGCACAAGGACGGAGTGACCGCGAGACCTTAGGGAGGGTTTCCTTTGGTCAAGGGGTACTGGAGAGAGGCCAGAGCCCCTTTGCAGACTAGGTCATATTCAGGGCAGGCAGTCATTCCTGAAGGCAGAAGAATACTTGCAAAGACTCTGCTCCAAAATGCTATCCGTTCTGCTCCTCCACACTGGACCACACTGGAGGAGAGCTCTGGGACTGACTCTCCCTGTGGCCCCACACAATCCTCTCCGGAAGCTCTTCCCGTTGTCTGAGCACCTGGGCAGAGACAACAGGTGCACCCACTGGTTTCTTTCAGGGGAGAGCTCGTCCTACTCAAGCTGAGACCACATCCCCTCCCAGGGCAGGTCTCGGCAAATTCCGAAAGTCTCCCCCAGGGTACTTGGGGCTCCCTGGCAGGGAGAGGCTCTCAGCCCCACCCCTGAAACCACCCACCCCCTCACCCCAGGCCCTGCCTAACCCGTCCAGGTCATCCCTTCACCCAGCCTTTGAGCTGAACCTCTCCCTAATCCAGCCCAGGATGCCTCAGAGGCAGCTGGAAGGGTGCAGGGGATGGTAGCTCTGCAGGGACAAACCACCTTGCTTGGCTCCTGTCTGCGAGGCAGCCATGATGGTTTTGGGGCTGGACTCTGCAGTCAGAAGACAGATGGCATCGCTTTGGTCCCCCAACCCCAGATCCTACCCCTCCCCTGCTTGCCTGGCCCTGAATCTAGGACATGGTAAATGTCACAGCAGTAATTAAGAGCGAACCCTTACTATATGCCAGGCACTCTATGCATGCCTTCCCTCAATGAACAGCAGAGCAGCCTCTTGGGACAAGTGTGACACACACCCACTTGCCACCCCGGCCCCTCAGAGCCCCCGTCCTATCTGGTACTAGGTAGGGAATGATTGGAGCCAGGGCACTGAGCGATGGGAGACATGGGGTTAGTGAGAGAGAGATCATGGTCCCAGCATGAAGGCTGCTATGGAGAGTACATCACACTTGCCACTGGTACTGGTCCTAGCCCTTTTCTGCCTCTAGGTCCCTCAGGCTTTCTTACTTCTTCAGGGATACCGGCCTGACAAAGTTACTGGGAAAGCATTCTGGGAATCAACAAATTGGAGGTTTTACGGCCTAGAAAGCCCCACATCAGAGGACCCTGCTTCCCAAATGACTCCTTCACCAGTTAACCATGTTCACCACTCTCTTCCAAGCTGCCACCATTCCTCTGGTCCAGACTCATTGTTTTAAAGTTGTGACCACCAGGCCCTGTGGGACGGGCCTCCAGGTTGCATGTACACTACACCCCCGCCCCCGTATTCTGCTACCCTGGTCTACTTCCAATGCCTTTAGGTTCCAGCCTCAGGCCCTTTGCACATGCTCTTTCTGGAATGCTGTTCTCTCTTGCCCAGCTCCCTCCCTGCCTCACCAAACCACACCCTAATTAATTCCTATCCACCCTGTAGTTCTCAGCAAAAAAGTCATTTCCCCAGAGACACCTCCCCTGGACCCCAGACTGGGTCAGATTCCTGTATCACTCTTGAGTTAGTGTGCATATATTTATGACTGTGTGTGGCAATGTTTCTGAATGCGAAGGTATAAATGAGCCTCTCTTTAGAGAGAGTCCACATTGGCCAGAACACTGTCTCCAGGGGGAAACTATGTAGGGCAGAGGCTGCTTCAGATCTTTGGCCATCTTTTTGTACCCCACACCTTCCTCAGTGGGAATGGGATCCTGAAAGTGGGGGTACTGGAATAAGGGAGTAAGAGATGGGGAAAAGAGGGAAGCTGCTCCAATCCTCTTTCGGTGTCCTCTGTCCCCCAAGCCCAGCTGGCCAGGCCCTTGTCCACCCAGGCAGGGCTGACCCTCCACATCCACAGATCCCTCTCCCTCACCCCTATCTTCTCTTAACCCAAGATCCCTTCTCCAGATCTCAGCTTGACTGTTTCTGAAAAACTTCCCCCGACCACAAGCTCAAGAACTTGCCAGGGTCCCGCGGGGTGGCAGCTCTGACTCAAGCCCAGGTCCGTCTGCGGGCAGAGCCCAGGCTCTTAGCCACCTCATTACACGCCTCATTACTACCAGTTTCTCCCTGGAGGCCAGGTCGAAAGACACGCCCACTCTCTGGGCCTCAGTTTCCTCCTGTGGGCTGGGCCACCTCTAGATTTCTGAAGACTGGCAGAGAGGTCGAAGGGGCAGGAGCGGGGGAAGAGGCCGGGAAAGGAGGGGGTGAGAAGGTAAGGACAGGGGAGCAGGGAGGGAGGAGCGCGGAGAGGCGGCAGCCTCAGGCCAGCCAGACGTAAGAAACGCCAAGTATGCGAACTACGCCAGCCGGAGCTATGAATAGTGCGGCCAGGCTGGCAGCCCAGGTCGGCCCAGCCCGCCCCGCAGCCCCCAGCCCCAGCCCCAGTCCGCCCACGCCAGCCCTGCATCAGGGGCCAGAAACACCGCGGGGGCCTGGGAGGCGCGCAGGGGAGTCGAAGCCCAGCTGCCGGGGCGAAGGGGCGTGGTCATGCAAATAGCAATGCAAACAGAGCGCAGCACGCTTATCCGATTGGCTGGTCTCGGCAGGTCTGGGAACCAGCGCCGAAGCCCGGCCCCGGCTCACAACCGCTCCCACCCCGGCGGCTGGAGGTCTTTAGGGTCACCCCATGGCTGATATCCCACTGATGCCCTGACCCCAGTGGAGGCCTCTCACCTTCTTCCGCCAAGGCCCCGTAAGGCTCTGCCGCCGTAAGACACCGGCCCTCCCACCCCAGCGCCAGGCCAGTTCCGCCCCGTTGGAGCTCACCTGTCTGACAGATGGCTGGCACTTGGGAAATTACGAGGCCCTCAGGCCTGCCTCGGGACTCCCTCTGCTCATCAATGAGGGAGCACACTGGCCTCGGGGCAGGAGACTAGGTCCCTGGCCTAGCCCTGCCCCTTCTGTGTCCCCAAAGGAGTCAGCCAACCTCAGAGCTCAGCCCCCAGTCCCATTCTGGGACTACTGAGTAGGTGTCACGGAGGGTGAGGAGTCAAAGAGAACTCAGATCAGCTCCCAGCTCTGTGACCCCAGTCAAGTGGTTTCCCTCTCCAAGCCTCTGCCGTCTCAGTTGTCAATGGGGCCCCTGAGAGGACTTGTTGAGTGCTTGACACATCTGAATTGCTGAACAAATCTGAGCTCAGTAGTCCACAAAGGATTGTTTCAAATTAATGAAACAATCCCTGATTTTATGAAGAGACAGGCATGCAACAAAAAGGTTATAAAGCATAGTGTCTAAACCTTCCTAAACAGGGGCACCTGGGTGGCTCAGGCGGTTGGGTGTCTGCCTTCTGCTCAGGTTGTGGTCTCAGGGTCCTGGGATCGAGCCCTCTATGGGCTCTCTGCTCAGCAGGGAATTGGCGTCCCCCTCTCACTCCCCCTCTGTGCTCTCTCTCTCTCTCAAATAAATAAATAAAATCTTTAAAAATAAATAAATAAGCATTCCTAAATAGGATTCAGAGGAATCTGGGTTGGATTTTTTTTAATATTTTAAAAAATTTATTTATTTGACAGAGATCACAAGTAGGCAGAGAGGCAGGCAGAGTGGGAGTGGGGGGAAGCAGGCTCTCCGCTGAGCAGAGAACCTGATGTGGGGCTGGATCCCAGGACCCTGAGATCATGACCTGAGCCGAAGGCAGTGGCTCAACCCACTGAGCCGCCCAGGAGCCCCAGGAATCTGGGTTTGAACCCCCAACTTGTCCACCTCTTAGCTGTGTGTCCTTGGACTAGTTACTAACCTGAGATTTCTACAGTTATAAAACAGAAATAATCTCTTCCTATGAGGTTGTGCCAAATTAGAGAGATAGTGTATGCAAAATGCTTGGCACAGCAGTGTCTGGCACCAAAATGCTCGATAAATGTTAGTTGTGGGACCCCTGGGTGGCTCAGTAGGTTAAGTATCTGCCTTCAGCTCAGGTCATAATCCTGGCATCATGGGATGGAGCCCTGAGTTGGGCTCCCTGCTCAGTGAGGAGTCTGCTTCTCCCTCTCCCTCCTCCTGCTCATGCTCTCTCTCTCTAATAAACAAATAAAATCTTTAAAAAAATAAATGTTAGTTGTCACTAATATTCCTATTATTATGTTGTTGTTCTCACAATGCATACTAAGTGCTACGGGAATGTTTGCTCATCAGTCAGCACATCCAATCAGCAAGTCCTGGTCTAGAAGCTGCAGATAAAGCAGGGAGCAACACCCTCGTGAGGCTTAAGATCCACTGCCCAGAGGAGGAAGTTCCCATATATTTGAGGAAATGGGGTTAGGGTTGGGGGCTTACAAAGGAGAATATCTGAACTGGGCATTGAGGGATAAATAGGAGTTTAAAAAACAGAGACGGCAGGGAAGGGTTTATCAGACAAGGGGAAGAGATGGTATGTCAAGTTTCTAGAAAGGGAAAGAGGGTGATAAGTCCTACTCCTACCCTGTCCTCTCCCCCTACCTTCAGTTTCAGCCCTCATCATCTCTCACTTGGTCTGCTGCCTCCACTGCCTGACACCCTTCCACGACTCCAAAGTATTTATGGCAGCAAGTCAAGCTCCTTCGTATGGCATGAGGGGTCTGCCATGATGGTGGCAGGGAGGGGTAGGATTTGCCGTTCCTTGGCCTTGACAATCTCAACTCTACTCTCAGTCTTGCACTCATTAATGCCAAAAGAGGCCAGGCTATTTCACACCTTGCCTTTACTCATGCTGGATCTTTCTGTCTGGAATGCCACTCTCTCTCCTCCACAACCCGCACCCCCCAAGACATCCTATCAAGCCTTGGCAAGCCTCAGTGGAGCCTTCTTCCCTCAGAGCTGGAGCATCTTTAGAAGAGGCAGCGGGGTTTGCCCATATCTATCAACATCTCCTTGGATTTCAAGGCTCAGGAGGGGGCCAGGGGAAGGGTCCACCTTCCCAGAGTGGGATGGGTATCCTCCAGGCTTTTTCTTGTGGAGGAATGTAGCAGAGATCTCAAGCCGCAAGCCGGGCTTAGGATTCAGAAAGACATAGATTTAAATGCAGATGCTAGGTGACCTTCGATGAAGTTGTCTACCCCTCTCGGAGTCTCAGCTCTAGGCTCTGTAAATATACAACCTCCACACGATGGCCCTTGAAAACGATCAAAAGGAATTTCCTAAAAGAATCTTCAACCTAACTATAGGTTTGGAAACAGGAGATGAGAGAAAGGTGATTAATCTTATCACCAACTGGTTTTTTACAAACCCCTGTGGGAATTCTACCCTCCAACACTCTTTTCACCATGAAACCCTTCTTCCTAGCTTTGTGACCACATTCACACTCAGATGATGTCGCAGTGAAGCCATTCCCTTGTGCCTGCTTCTGTCTGACTCCCCAGTTAGGCTAGGCCACGTTTATGTTAATAATTTAGGCGAGGGGCAGCAAAGAATGTTCTGGACTTGCAGACAGTATAGAAACAAACATAACGTGGTTATGAGATCTTCGTGAAACTTTTGGGTGGCAGGAAAAGCAGACAATGAACCAATGAAGGGCAGGGGCTGTGTCATATACTCATCTGGATCCCAAGACCCACAGAGAGAGCTGTGAACACTGACCCTACATAGGAAATAGCCACCAGATGAAAGAAGATCAGTTTGCATTAAGATCTGGCCGCTGCCTGATTTTCCAATTCCTGGAGTCAGGTCCTTCTCCTGCCCCCACCCCCATGACATTAGGGAGCGGAGAGACACTCTATGTATAGGCCAAGCCTGGGAATATCTTCACTGTCCCAGGCCACACCCAGTCTAGAAGCTAACCCTTCAGCCAGCACGGTGGGGACCTAAGCATCTGGGAGGAAAAGGTCCCAGTGGGGAAGAAAGGGGGGCTGTTTTTTTCTTCCCCACAGCAGTCTCAGCCTTGCTGCTTGGCCCCCATTTCCTGCCTCCCACTTCCCTCTTGCAGACACCCCTCCACCTCCTGGGCTCTAGGTTCAATCCAGCTGTCCCCTCACTCCTACTAGAAACTTCAGGCCAGAGGGAGGGCATGGTGCCAAGGATTCATTAGAGTTAATGAAGGCTCAGCTCTGCAGATGCCAGTGCAAGATACAGGAGAGTACCAGAACCGCCCACAGCCCCCCATCAGGGCCTGGGGTGCTCAGCTCCCTCCTCCCCCTCTCTTGGGGAGGAACCAGGGGCCACACCCTCAGAAGAGGAAAGGGAGATTTAGAAGAATCTTCTCGAGTATAGAGAGTGCCATGATGCCCAGAGATCAGGGCGTGGGGCCATGACCGAGAAAAGAGCCTCAGGGTGGGGTAGGGCTCTCACCTTGGGCTGTCTTGTGCCACTGTCCACTGCTCAGCCTCCTTTCATGGAATCATAGCAGAGTCGAGCTGAAGAGACTCGTATGTGAAGAGATCACATACAACTCAGCCGCCTGAGCCCTGTCCCCGCCTGAGCCCTGTCCCCACCTGAGCCCTGTCCCCACCTGGCTTTCATCCTCCATGTTCCTCCCACTTCAGACTGTCCCTCCCCCTCTGCCTCCTCACTTTGGCCTTGGCCTTTCTCTAGGCCTCAGCTCTGCCATGAGTCAAATGTGGAGGCGGGGGCCAGGTGGCCAGGTTGGTGGGGGAGGGGGTCCTTTAAGATCCCTCCAGTTGAAATTTTCCAAGATGCCCCCTCTCTGGCTGGCTTCGCTCTCCCTCCCTCCCTTTCTCTTAGAGAACAATACAGAGTTTCCTCCACATTGAGAATGAAGGAAACTGTGGTAGAAGGTGGGGGTCTCCACTACAGCCTTTCGGGGGGTTCTCAGGAGCAGGAAAATCTCCAATAGGCCAGACTGCCCCTGTCCCTCCTCCCAGGGGCTCTAAGTCCCGTGCTGGCAACAGATTCTTTCCAAGGGGTGTTCTCATGCTCCCTGAGGAAGTTAAAAAGGAAGACACAGCTGTGGACTTAGGAGCCCAGAATCAGACAGTAATCAATCTGGGGACTGATAGAAACCAGGCACTCGGCCAAGGTGAACTCTGTCCTTCCCTATATTAACCCACACTCGGGGGCCAAGACCCCTGGGGTGCTGTCCTCCTCCATGGTCCCACATGCCCCCGCCCCGCCGCAGCCTGGCCACATTTCTCCAGCCCACACCCCTCCTACCAGCCTGCCTTCGCAAAGAGCCTGGCACTGGGTCTTTGAATGCTTGGCTTGCCGGTCTTGGTCATCCCTAAGCCCCGCCCTGAGCGGTCTCCCCTCCCAGGGATTCAGGCTGAGCTTTGAAAGGGTCACTTCAAAGAGGACCTGCCTGCTGAGGGCCCAGCCAGACCCAAGGACGGCTCCTCCTCGGCCAGATTCCCGGAGGCTGGGCACAAAAGCCCCACTGTTCCCTCGACCCCCAGACGCCCCCAAAGGCACTGGACATAAGAAGTCTTTCTTTCCCCAGTTCCGCTCTTTACAAGCCACAGCTCTTTGCCACTGGGAGCAGGCCTGGCCCCTCAAGAAGAGGCTGAGGCATGGGAGGACAGGGAGCCAGCAGGTCCCCCTCCGCCACCACCATACCCCATTGGGTAGCCAGGAGCTTTGGAGCTGACTTCAGGACTGGTAGCCTAGGGGCTTCCCTGCCCCTCAAACACCAAGCGTGCCCAGGCCTGCAATGGCCTTCTTCTTCTCCCATCCTTCAGAACCACAGCTACCCTTCCACACCTCCTCCAGGCAGCCTCCCTGGACTCCCTCTCCTTAGAGGAGCCTCCCAGTGTCCCCCAGTCACAGCAGTCTACCTCTCATGTTCCCAGGAGGCTGGGGCTCTGCCCCCCCACTCCCCAGTACCCTGCAACAAGAACCAGCTCTCACCTGCTCCCCTAACTCCCTACCACAGGGTACTGATCCCAAAGCAGGGCGCTTAAAGTTTCTCTTTCAACACTTCACCCAATGCCTGAATTCTTTCTAGCCCAGCTTGTGCCTGCTCACCTCCACTGATGGGAGCCTCATTATCTCCAGGAGCAGCTCATTGGCTCTGACGTCTCCTTTTTGTGCCCTAAGAAGGTCATTCTCATTTCCATCCATTGACTCTCATCTGTTTAACAATTGTTGGCTACTAACAGTGGAGATTACCAGGTGTCAGCCACTTTTCCTCTATCACCTTGTTTCATCCTCCCAGTGAGATTATTTCGGGGTAAGATTATTTCAGGGGTAAGAAAACAGAGGCTAAAAACAAAGAACTTGGTCAGGAGGGCCACATCACACAGTGAGAAAGGCGTGGAGCTGAAATGTGGACTGCAACAGGCTCAAGGCAAGGGCCCAACCAACCTGCCCCCCAACGTGCCAACAGGCCACGCCAGGCCCAGGCCTCTCACCCATCATGGCTGCCTGTGTATTAGAAGGGCTCCTCCACACTGAGTCTTCTTTTTCCTTAGAGAGCTCCCCGCCAGTCTTTGTCTGCAGATGACGTGTGGCCTAGCCATGGCGGGTAACTGATGTGATTTCAGACCAGCAAGTGGGGAGCAGAGGGGTAGTCAGAAGGAAACAGGTCCCCTGCCCAGGGGCACATGGGTTGGAGGAGGGTGGAGGAGATGACCCTGGGCCTAAGGCTTAGGACTGGAGGTGGCCAGAAATTCCACAACATCCCATGGAGGAAAGGTGCCTGGGTGGCCATGACAAGCTCTGCCTTGAATCAGACACTGCCCTGAACCAGAACCTTGAACCATGACAAGCTCTGCCTTGAACTTCCAACTGAAGCTGGCAGATTCTTCCACTAATCCAAGGTGATGCATTGGGCTGAAGATCTCAGGGCCAGAGAGATGAAAAAGTAATGAGACTCATTAATCCTGCCTGTAGTCTTTTCCCATGTGCCCATTGCTCAGCACCATGTCCTTAAAATTCCGGGAGAACAAGGAGGGTGTGAGCTTTCCTTTCCTGTCTGGGTTTAGATCAGGCACTCCCGCAACAGATAACAAAATGTCGTGCCTCTAGGCTCCCTTCCCAAGACTCCAACTCCAGCTACTTCCAAAGAGTTAGATTACAGGAATCTGTGGTTTCTCCATATTCTGTCAACCAGTCAGTCAACAAATGTTCTCTGAGTACCGGCTGCATGGCTGGCCTTGTGGACACCAAGACAAACACCACACCCTTGGGGCTGCTGGGAATGAGGTGAAGGGCCCAGTCCACCCCTCAGCTCTGCCACTTACAACTAGCTGTGTGAACTTAGGAAGCCACAGAATCTCTTTGTGTCAGTTTCTTCATCAATGAAATGGGACCGTGATACGGTAGCTTCCTACCTCGTGGGAAGCACTATGGAAGTAGCTCCTTTTATTACTTTCCTTATCCTCAAATAACTCCAAGATGTTGGAGGGGACTAATGTGCAGACCAACTGTCACAATGCCAGGGGGAGAGCCGGGCACCCTGGGAGGCCAGGGGCAGGGCTGCTCCCCAGCCTCCACAAACATTTATGGAGAACCGCCCTGTGCCAGGCGCTGTGCTGGCCGCTGGGGACACAGAGAAGAACGGGGCACATTGTCCTCTCCTCCCTGCTCCTCCCCTCTGTCCCAAGGCCCAGTCCCAGAACCCAGCACCGGGCGGAGGGAGGGGTGGTGGTGGTGGCAGGGGGCAGGGTGCGCCATGGACAGAATAGTGTGGAGAAAAGCAAGACCTGGGAGCCTGGAAATCAGGACACCCGGGTTCATGTCCTCCATTCCTGGGCCACCTAACCTTAGGTACTGCCTGGCCTCAGTTTCCCCATTAGAGCATGAAGGAGTTCAACATGATGACCCCTCCAGTCCTGACGCATTCTGACAGGTCACAATCCCACTCTCACCAAGCTTCCAACTCGCCCTAAGTGTGGTCCTTAGGGCATATCAGCCTGCTGTCCCACTGAAGCAGGGGGGAAGAGATGCTCTCCTGGTACTGACTGGCACAGCCCAGCTGAAGAGCTGGCACATCGCATGAAATAGGGGGGCCTGGATCTAAAGGCGGGTTGTTTGAAGGGGGTGGGGGTGCTGGGGAAAGGCAGAGCCAGCTCCCACAGGCCCTATTCATGACTGTCTCTGGGGAGGGAGGGAGAGCAGGATCATTAAAACCGGGCTTTGTCCAAATCCCTGACCAAGCCAATATCTCACCTTTGAACCCCTGCAGCCAACAGAGCAGGGCTGATGCCCCTTTGGGAGGGAAACACCAATGAACTGAGCCACAGTCCAAGGGCTATGGGTTGGCCTGAGGTGGGGTGGGGTGGGCATGCTGGGGGAGTCTATGAGCTGGTTCCACCAACACTGGATGGCCGCCTGAGGTCTCCAGTCCTCTGCCCAGCCCCAGCGTGACTACAAGCAGCCAGGCTCCAGACAAGCAACCAGGCTCCAAACCAGCAAGAGATTCACCTTGCTCTTGAGCTGTAGCTGTGAGATGGACCCTGATCAAGGCAGGAGTGACAGTGGGACCAGGGAAAGCTCAAAAAACAGGATGGCAGGATAATAGCATGGAGTCTCCAACCAGAGTGCCACATTCCCTCCTAGATTCTGCCACTTGTTAGTGATATTATTTAAGCCAAGCTATTAGCTCTCCATGCCTTGGTGGTCTCAACTGTTAAATGGGGACAATAACAGTACATCACAGATGTGAGGATTAAAGGAAGTAATTTTTTATAAATCCTGGCCCAGAGTCATTACTACCTACATCTTAACTATCAGGTGTATTAGTAAAGCAATTCCCACCTCCTTAAAAACACATATTTTTTTTTTCCAGGCACTAAGGTATATGTCTATTTGAATATATTTGCATCCCTTATGAATCTCTCCAGATTCCTCTGCTTTGAATCCAGTGTCACGGGGATCTACCTACCCTACTATCCTGGAAGAAACTTCCTTGTGGAATGTTCCGGCCAGGCTGGGAGGCTGCCGCTCGAAAGCCTCTCCCTACTGGTAACTACAGTCCCTCCTACTATCACTTAGTCCCTTCTCCTGCTTTGTAGTCTCTTTTAACCTTACATGCCAGGCAGCCCCTCTAAGTATTCCCTGCAATGAAGGATGAAGGACACGTGCGCCAGCCCACTCCTGCCCTGTTCTGCAACCAGCACCATCCCTCATCCCACTCCCATCCCCAGCAAACCGCTGCACCGCTGGGCAACCAGAGGGGCCTCCTGCATCCCTTCTCCACGGGCTCAGGGCAAGTCTGATGAGGGGGCAGAGAGGTCCCCATGCAGGCAGCCCAGCACAAGGCCTGCTCCCTGGGTCCAGTCCTTCTCTGCTTGGACTGGGATCCTTGAAAGCCTACCCCACTGCCCATGGTGTCCCAAAGCCACCTTCCTAACAGCACCCTCTTCCCCAAAGCTTCGCCTTATGCCCAGATCTCATCAGGGTACCCAGGTTCCATCCCTGGCAATATTTCTGTGTGGTCTCAGACCCAAATACCCACCCTGCCCACCCACAGGGCTTTTGAGGTCCTGAAATCCAGCACTGAAGGTAAAAGAGATTTATTGCTCTTACCATTCCCAAGGGGAAGGCAAGGCCTCAGATGCTGGAACAGGAGTTCCCAGCCACGTAAGAGTGGACCCAACCACCTTGGGAGCAAGTGGACGAGGCTGGGGCTAGGGGCCTTTGAGTTGTGTTTGGAGGCGAAATGACTGGTTATGTAATGGAGATTCAAATCGCAGGCCAATGAGCACATCTCAGCAAGAGCAGACACTTTTGGGAATAAGGCTGTTGACCTGGCAGAGGGGGTTGAACCCCATGGAATCAAACCCCATCCACTCCGAGCTGGGCCTGGGGTGGGGGTGGACAAGGTGGGGGGTGGCGATGAAGTATGTGTGGTTGGGGGTGGTTGTGAATCCATGGGACTCAGGCTTAATGACCTCCACCCCCACCCCCTGTCCATCCTGAATTTCAAGTTTGTAATTAGGAAACACTTTGGCTGAAAGGCGCAGGGAGAGTCTGGGAAGAGAGAATGCTCCAGGCTGAGGGAGAACTGAGCATATGTCCAGCTTCTGAGAAACACACCAGTCTCAAAGAGTTTGCAGAGCACCAGACCCCAGCTCCAGCATGGGGTGGAGGGAGAGGGGGAGGCAGCTGAGGAAGAGCATCACTAAGTCCTCCAGCCTTGTCAGGAGAGGAAGAGGCCTCAGCCCAGACCTTGACCGCAACCTGGACCCTGAGGCAACTTCTTTTCCAACCTGGGAAAGGACTGGCCAGACAGCGTCCAACCCTTGAACTTGGAAGGAGGGTGGTGCAGTGTTGGGGTACTCCAGCACCGGTCAACCAGGCTTGGAGGTAGGGGGCTGGCTCCAAAGGGGCCCCAAGGTCCTTACTGGCCCCTCCCCAGCTTCAACAGCTGGCAGATGAAAGAACCCAAGCAAAGCAGCCCAGCGCTGAGTAATGCCCCTGGCACCCCGCACCCAGACCCACCCACAGCCAGTCCAAGGGGGCGGAGGGGAACGCAGCTGAGCCTTCGGGACCATGGGGTCCCGGGGCCCGTTTGTCTTCTCCCAGGAGCCAGTGGAGCGACAGACCCGTTCTCTGAAGCTCATCGTGCGGTCAGGCCCGGCAGGGGGCGAGTGTGGCGCGGGGAGGGGGGTGTCCGGCCGCAGTGGCCAAGGACATCCCGCTCCGGGAACCCCCTCCCCCACTCCCTCTCCCTCCAGCTGTGCCGGGGCCTCGCCAACGGAAAACGAAAACTCGGGCAGAGGAAACGGCGGCAGACGCCCCGCCTGAAAAACCCGGACAAAAGGCGCGGGCCTCCCGCCCCCGCTGCCCGGCCGCGGGGGGCCTGGCACCGCCGCCCTGGTCGGTGCCCTCTGCCCTGGCAGCCCCGTACGCGTCCCGGTCCTCTGCCTGCCTTCCCCCTTCCCGCCCCCCTACCCGGGGCACTTCTCGCTCCGGCCCCCTCCCCCGGCCCGCCACCAGCCCAGGTTCCCTGCAGCCGTGCCCGCGGCGCCCGCGGCGTGCGCCCCAGGCCGTGCCCGCCGAGTGGGGGCGCCGCGACCCCGGCCCTGAGGCGCCAGCTCCCCGGCAGCGCCTGGATCCTCCCCCCTCCCCTGGCCCAGCGACCTCACCTGAGGGGGCCGGGGCTCCGGGCGGGGCGGGATCCCGACCAGGCAGAAGGCGACTCCATTCATCGGGCGGCAGCGGCGGCTCTGCGGCCGGGGCACTGCTGGGGGCGCGGGCCGGGACCCGGGAGGGGCGGGGCCGGAGGGGGCGGGGCCGAGCGCGGAGTGTCCCCCCCGGGGGCCAGCCCCTTCGCTCCGCCCCCTGCGCTCCCGACGGGGCGCACCCGCCGCCTCTCCCCAGAGCAGCTGACAGATAAAGGGGGCTCCGGCAGGGCTTTGCGCAGGCGGCGGAGCTAGAAGACAGAGCAGCCTGGGGAAGAGTGGTGGTCTCCGGGAGACAATTTGGGCTGGCCTCCTGGGAACAGGCCCAAATGGATGGTGATCCTGGCTGGGAGAGGAAAGAGGACAAGGGCACCCAATCCAGAGCTAGCACAGGGAGAGAGAGGGATGGAAGAAGGAAAGGAAAGGGAAGCAGAGAGAAACACAATCAGACAGAAGTGGTCAGAAACAACGGCTGAGAGACACAGAGAGCATCACAGAGGCCGAGACAAGATAGAGACAGTGCAGAGTGCAGGAGAAGAAAGTCAGAGACAAAGATAGTGACCCAGGATTGAAGAGAGGGATAGACAGAAAAAAGGCTTAGGGAGCCTTCTGTCCAGAGACTCGTGGAGACAAGGACAGACAAGGGTGGGGGCAGGTGGGAGCTTCAGGGGCTCTAACCCCTCTGTCTAGGGCCTTCTTCCCAGGCAAGAGTCTCAGTCCAGGACCCCAAGAAGGCAGAGAAATGGAGACTGGAAGAAAGAGGCTGGTGGGTCCCCCAGCCCTTCAGACACCCAGCCAGCCAGCCTGCCTGGGATTCAGGCTTCTGGACCAGCCCATAGATCCGCTCTGCCGTGGACAACAGTGAGGGCAGAGATGGCGCCAGGCCTTCCAGTCACAAGCTCCCCACAACCTTCCTTTGGGGTTTCATTCCAAGGTAGGCCCCAAGAGCCCCTGAGGTTGTGAGCCAGTTCTTTATTTCCTTGCCCCTAAGCAGGACCCCTCCAGGCCATTTCCTGATGTACCAGGAAGAATTGGTCCCTCAGTCCCTCATTTCTGCCGAAAAGTCCCTTCTGCTGTCTAACTGACATCCTTCTTACTTCCTGTATTTCCTACAGCCTCAGCTTACCTCTTTCCCATGCCTTCTTGCAGATTTAAAGGTCTCCCATATTCCTTCACCCAGATTATGAAGAAAAGAAGGCAGAGGCCACAGGTAGATACAAATGGGATTGGGATAAAGCAGGCAACGAAAGTGGAAGGCTGACTCTACCCACGGGAATCACCCACGTTCTCGGGGCAAGAAGACCTCATAAAGCCTGCCTACCTCGCCAGCTCCAAGTCTCCCCAGGACCAGGACTCAGGTCTTGGAGTGGCTAAGAGGGGCCCAGACACCCACTAGGCCGTCCCTAATCCTGTGAGCCGGAGGAAGAACATACCGACTTGTTTTTAAATCTTACGTTTTATTTAATTTCTTTTCAGTTCCCTGGCAGCCCTTGGAAAGGGGATGCTCTCATAATGATGGAAGGGCCCTTCATGACTCCTCTTCCTTCCCCACCTCGCCTCATCAAGGTCGTGTGCAACTGGAATTGTCCACCCCACTCCTCACCCCACCCCCTGCCCCTGGCCCTTCTGAGAAGTCCTTCCCGCTATCTAACTGTAACGAATCATACTGCCTGTATTGTCTTGCTTGGTTTTCAAGAAGGTTCCTGTTTCTCCCTCCCTCTGTCCTGTAGCTCCAGGGGTTCCGATGCTGCCACGCTGGCTCAGGGGTCCTCCCCTTTCAGAACAAACGGGCTATCTCTGTAAGGGGGAAGCAGTGGCACCACCGGGGGTCCAGACTGAACTGCGGCTGTAGGGGGAGCGGAGGAGGGTGGTGACCGCTGGGGTGCCCCTGGCTCACTTTTTCCAGAGCCTGATGCCCTCAGACACAGCGGGAGGCAGCGAGAGGAAATGAGCTCACACCCGCCAGCAGATGAATTCCTCCCTCCACAATGCACCGCGCTCACCTCCCCCACCCTCTCCCACTTCCCAGAAAGTGCGCTCTTCCCCCACCCAGCTGCCCTTCCCACCTCTTCCTGCACCTTGACCTGCACCCCCATTCTGTCCTGGCCCTCTCCCATTGATCTTCTCCAGCCCTTCTTCCTCCTGTCCTTTCCCTCAGGCTCATGGGGTCTCACTCCCGGGTCCCACCACCCACCCCCAAATCCACTCCATGCCTGGCACACGCTTTCTCTGGGGTTCCTGGAAGTAGAGCCCAGCATGGGTGGAGGGGGGGGTCCCTCACTGAGGACCCTCCTTATACTTCTCCTCTTTCTAAGTTCCTCCCCCAGCCCAGTCACCTTCCTCTCAGTTCACAAATGCTTATTGGGAATCTTAATATATATGAGGGGGTGGGGGACTGGAGGCTGCCCCTGGGGATGTGGAGATAAGACCTAGCTCTTTCCCTTGTGGGGGTCCTAGTCTTACCAATCCTGACTCTGTAGTGAGATCTCCGAAAAGGAGCAGAGGAAAGCTTCCAGGATGAGGGGGCCTTGAGCTTTTTGGGGCTTCATGGTGAGATGGGGGGGCGAGGAATGGGGGTTAAAAACACTCCAGGGAAAAGGACTATCATAGGCAAAGGCAGGAGAAAACAGATTCTAGTGATGTGGCTGGAGCCAAGAAGAGGGTAAGGAGGGTACATATGTGGGCAGGAAGCATGGAGGGATGAGGAAGGAAACGTGGGCGGGGGATATGCCGATGGAGTGACTGGGCCTGAGGCACTTAGATTCCAGCCTGGCTAGGGGGCAGGGATTTAAGAGGAGATGGGCCACCTAGCAGGAAAGACAGGGGGGTGCGGGCAGCAAGGAGATGCGGCTGGTGGGGAGATGGTAGGGGGGAGACCCTGAATGAGGACAGGGGCAAGAAACATCAGAGGCCCCCACAACTTGGTGACCAGCTGGGTGTTGCGGGAAGGAGATGAAAAAATCTGGAGTGTTCTGAGGGAGAGGGGGCATGCCAGGCACTGTGCGTCCTTTGTATGTGTTATTCCAATTCAGCCTCACAAAGGAGCTTTGCAGTAGATACTATAATCCTCATTTTATGGATAAGGAAACTGAGGCCCAGAGAGCTTGAGTACCTCACCCAAGTCCACCCAGAATCTGAATCCGGGTATTTGGGCTCCAGAGTCCACACACTTAACCCACAAGCTGTGTTGCCAAGTGGAAGAGTGACCAGCACCTTAAACTCTGGGTCTATCTCTCCGAAGAGAGGCCTAAACTGGAGACACAGCTTTGGAAGTCATCAGTAGACCCAGGGCGTTCCTGAACCGAGGAAGTGGCACTGTGTTGGGCAGAGAGGGCACCTTGGGCAAAGAGGGGACCGGTGGAGGCAAAGGCCAGATTTCACAGTGAGGAAGAGCATCATTGGGGATGAGGAAGTGGAGGCAGGCCTGTTAAGAAAGTTAGCAGCACAGGGGAGCCCTGGGAGAGACTTGGGCAGGAGAGAGACGGAGGGGTGATGAGTTGAGTGAAGGAAGAAGCTGCAAAGCTCTAGGCTCTGTGTTCCCCAACTCCAGCTAAGGCAAGAGTTGGGAGGGCAGTCAGGGAGGGGTCCTCCGGCCAGAGCTGTCCACAGCCAGGATCAGGCCTGGCCCAGGACCCATCTAGGAGTTGCATGCTGTCATCAAGGAGCACTGACTCCAGAGTTCAAAGGCCTGGGGTCAGTTTCCCCTCCTGTCCACCTAGTCGTATATCTTTGAAGAAAAGGACATGCTCTGCTCCTGTTTCGTCCTCTGCAATATGAGAACAGTAAGACCCTCTCTGCCTGCCTCCCCACTGGAAGCTCACACTTGATCATGGATTCAAAGCACCCCGGGAGCTGAAAAGGAGACACAGTGCGTGGAAGGGGGGTTATTGGAACTGTGGGCCGGGTCGTGACCCTGGAGAACAGCGTCTGTCCTTCCACCGAAGGGGGAGGAGCACCCTCTGGTGGAGAAGGGCGGGAGGGCAGGACTAGAGGGGATGGGGAGGAGAGGCTTGTTCCTGTGACTCTGGCTTTCCAGCACCCAGCTTGTCCTCTGCTTGTCCCCTGAAAGCAACCCACCCCCACCTAAATGCTCACCTCTAAAGCAGGTGCGGGCCCAGTTCATTCAAGGCAAAAGATATTTATTAAGCCCTGATTACATGCAAACTGCCGTGTCCGGTGGTGGGGACGGTCAATGTGCCTGCCCTCTTTGGGCTCAGATTCCAGGGAGAGCAAGAAACAGTAGAGGATGGCTAGGTCAGGGCTGCAGTGTTGTACAAGCAGTGCACTGAGGAAAACAAGAGGGGCCTCCCATAATGAGGGCAGAAGGCAGGGGCCCTGGGAGGCTGGGTGTGTGGCTAAGACCTTGAAGGCCATCACAGGGCAAGTGGCAGAGGAAGGAGGCCCAAAGCTGAGAGCTGGGGGATAGGGGGTGCGGGGTGGGGGTGCCCAGGTTCTGGCAGAAACCCCAGGCATCCCACAGAGCAGACCTCGCTGAGCATCTTTAATGGTGTAAGGGTAGGGCAACAGGCCACTCAAGAAGATGCCAGTCCCCACCCTCCTCCCTGCCACCAGGTCCCTCAGGAATCCCACCCAAACACCCCTCAAGGAGGGAAGCTACAGAGCCTCTAGACTGGCTGGGGCCAAGGGCCATTGGTAACCAGCCAAACAGCTGGGAACTCAGGCCAGCAACCTCTGGACAGTTGGCTCAGGGGTGGAAGCAAGGGGCTGTGGCTTCTCTAGGCTGGCAGCCGGGCAAACAAGCCACACCCAGTAAAACCCTGGTGTCAGGGCAGGGAATGGGTAAGAGATGCCCAGTCCTGCCATTCTCCGCCAGCGACCCCTCAGAGGAACCATGTTTGTCGTGATGCGGGGACAAGGAAGAGGCCTTGGGCTGGGGTCCCTGCCCTTGCAGGCTCCCAGCTGTGTGATACTGGGGCGTGACATCAGTCCCGTGGCCTGGACTGTGTATAGAAGGCTAGCAGATGACCTCCAAGAACCACGATGTCACCTGACCCATTGCCAAGATGTGTTCAAATGAGTTGAGTGCCTACTGTGTGCCAGGCTTTTTACAGACACGACTTTGTCTACACCCAATGACCACCCTGTAGGGTAGGTGTTATTATTAGCCCCACTGTATAAACGAGGAAACAAGGTCCGAAATTTCAGTAACTTGGTCAAGTCTGATGCCAAGCCTCCGCTCTATGAAGCAGGATCTCTAGGAGTAGCTAGGCCCGGTAGTGTCTTCCCAGATCCAGGAGGCTAAATTCTGAGGTTCTATTCGAGGGCATTTAAATTCTTCCAGCAGCTGGCCTGCAGTCCTGCTTTTGCCACAGGCCCCCAGAGCCTGCCCAGCTCTTCTAAGGAAGCCTTGCACACAGGGGGGCCACGACCCACTCTCCTCCCTGTCTCCATTGTGTCCTTCATGGAGTGGTGGAGGGGCAGGGGAGAGGAGGGAAACATGGAGGGAAGGAAGAGACGGGGAGGAGAGGGGAAGGGAAGGGGAGGGGTAGCTCCCACCTCCCCCTGGAAGCTCTGGAAATCCCCAGCAGCTGCTCCCTCTCCTCTGTCTGGCTCTGAGCCAGGCCTAGGAGGGAGAGGGGAGTTAGATGGGAAGAAAAGAGGGGCAGGGCACTGACCACAGGGGGCAAGCCCCTCCATCCGGGCACGCCCCCCTGTGAGATTCCAGGCATGCTCCCTTTTAAGAGACCCTACATGCCAAAATCCACGCATACCACACAGACACATTGGGGCGGTTCTCGCACTATAAAAGGATCCTTCACTTTACAAGAGGGCTCAGCACACGGGAAACTTAAAATAGGAGCTTCCCTTGGTGTGGTGAAAGAAGCTCCGATTTCAGAAGCGCCCCGTACACACCATGTTTCCGGCTCCTCCAGAAAGCCAGTGACACCCATGGGGCCAGCAGGGCTGGGGCTGCCTTCAGACATTAACATCGGCCTGGACACGTCCCTGGTCGTGCTGAACATCAGCATCCCCAGCTGGGGGTGGGGGGTGTGACTCACAGTCCAGCGGACAGGCTGACTGCTGTGCTGCTTGGCAGAGATGTCCTGGGACACCTAGAAAGGACCGCGACAGCCACCGTTCACCACCACTAGCAGGGATTTCATAGCGGCCCAGAGAGAGGACAGATACACAAGACCTCCCAGTGTCTCTTTGATGGGCGCGGGCAGGAGCCCAATGTCCTACTCTCTCTTCTCTCTCCTCCCCTCCGCCATGCCAGGGCACAGAGGAGCCAGAGTCTGTCCTCTGGGAAAGGGGAAACAGCTGACCCCCAGAAGAGGTCTAGAAGGCTGATGGGGGGGCAACTGAGGGCTGCTTTTAGGAGCAATTCAGGCTGAGCTGCACTCCCAGTGAGCTACTTTCTAGGCAGAAAGTAGCAGTGATCCCTAGCCCTACCCCCCCTTTTTTTGTTTATTGAGGTGAAATTCACATAACGAAAAATGCACTGTTTTAATGTAAGCAATTCAGTGGCATTTAGGACTGTTCCCCCAGCCCCCACTTGTTGATACTCAGAGTGGAGGACAGCAACAGCAGATAATGACGAATGGAGTCCCCTTCTCCCTGCCAGGCCTGGTTCTGCCACTGGCCATTTAAATTAACAATGAAGATCCCAAACAGGCCTAGAGACTAGACCAGCCCACAGATCCTCCCCACACAGCACACGCAGCCCCCAGGGGAAGATGTCCAGAGCATTCTCGCCTCCCCAGAACTTAGGCTCACCCCCACCCCTGACTCCTTACCCCTACCCAGCCTCCCGCCCCTCCTCATCACCACCACAGTCAACCCAAGAACCCCTCTGCCAAAGGTAGGGGGTCTGCGCTCAGTCTGAAGGGGAGAGGTCTCAGAGCCCAGGGCCCCAGGCCACTGCTTCAGGCGGAGCAGCCCCAAAGAGCCCAGGAGTGCGGACAAGCCCAGCACTTAAAGGCACACCCAAGAACAGAAAATCCCACCACTCCAGACCCCACCCCAAGACCTCCTACCAAGTCAGGATTATGAAGGGAGTAAGGCAATCTCAAGAGCAGCGCCCTCACTCCAGCCCAGGCTGCTGCCTCTCAGAGCAGGAGACTGACTGCCAGTCCAAATAGAGGCCCCCCTCACTCACCTAAGGGGACTGACCCCCCCTTCTCCATTTGCTGCACACCCTGGAGGGGGTGAGGCTCTCTAGCCTTAGGGAGTCTTCACCCCTGCCCCTTTCTGATGGCGATTGTGTAAATGAAAGTCCCCGGGGCCTGGCTGGGGTTGTAGGTCTGCCTTTGGGGGGCATATGGAGAAGCTGCCCAGCCCACCCCATCTTTTCACTGCCATGAAATGGTGGCAGCAGCTGCTGCAGCTGCTGTAACCGGGTGGGGGGGGGGCGGGCTGGGAGAAGACCCTCCATGTGTAGGTGGGGGAGGGAGACGGTTGTGTCCTGTCGCTGTGAGGTCTCGCTAGGGGGTCGGCGGTAGTTGGTGTGGGAGAGCTCCCTCCGTCTCCTGTCACTCCTTCATTCCGCAGGGCCTGCAGCCCCCTCAGGCCTAGGATCCTAGCAAGGGCTGAGACCTTCCCGCGTGCGGAGGGGGGCTTCTAAATGAGGGTGCTCTCCTGGGTGGGGAGAGAAGCAGCGTGCGCGCCCTCTGTGTGCGCCTCCCTCCGTGTGTGTGTGCGTGTGCGTGTGCATGTGTGTGTGTGTGTGTGTGTACCCACTAGCTCAGTGTCACACCAGCCTCATCCCTCGCCCCAAGCTCCCGCCGGACTCGGCGCCTTAGCGCCCCAGACCCCCTCCCCCGCGGCGCGCCCACCCTCACCTGGTGCTTACGGCCCCCGCCCTGCCCTCCCAGACGCGCCCCCGCGCCCCGCGCCGGCCGACCTGCTCCATGCTACTGTCCGCTACGCAGTCCTCGCCGCACCGGCCCCGGGGGGCGCCGGGGGCGGCGGCCCCTCCATGCGCCCTGTCGGTGCGGCAGCCGGGCGACCGCCCAGCGCGAGGAGCGCCGGTTGTCAGCCGCCGGGACCCCCGCCCCGCCCCGCAGGCCCCGCCCCCGCCCCGCCCCGCCCCCTCCCACCCGCGGGTGGAGGCGCCGCGCTCACACCCGCGCGCGCGCCCGCGCGCATTCGGTCACACACATACACACAGAACGTACACCCGCTCACATCCAGGGGCTCATCCCCGCCAGCACACCTTGTTCTCCCTGTCCTGGGGACATCGTTCTTCCAGAGAGGACACTCTCCCAGGGAAGACCCTGGCTTCATGTCCGAGATTTAGGACTTAGAAGGGCCCCACCCCTCATGTTACAGGGGCCACAGAAGGGTTTGCCGGAGGCCACACAGCAGCTTAGTGACAGAGCTGACCCTGTGGCCCAGATCACTGTCTCCCAGGCTGATGCCCCTCCTCCAGGGTTACCTGAGAGCAGGTCAGAGACACCCACAAAGTCTGGGACACAGGGGGACACAGCACTGTCCCCTCCACTCCCCCCGCCCCCACTGCCTGTGAGCAGGGGTCTGGATCCTGTGACCTTGTGAGGACAGGAGATGGTGGGGAGGCATCATCCCTCCTGTCAGGATCCAGCCTCTATTCAAATGTGTTCTGAGGTCCTTGGCTGGGTGTGGGGAGCAGAGACAGAGATTCCTGTCGCCTACCGGGTGCCCTGCCCTAGGCATATGCCAAGCGGGAGGAGGGGCTGAACTCGGGCCCACTGCCACAGAAGGGTCCTCTGAAGCCCCCAATGCCAGCCAGGCACCTAACTGGTGGCAGGGCAGCCACCCACTCTGGGAAAGACCAAAGAGGTGTCAAAGAGACCACTTCCCCACTGACACCCCCCCCATCAGAAGTGGCTCCTGATGGCCCACTGTCCCTCTGTCCTGCCCCTGACTGGATAGGGCGGCACTGAGGGCGATGTCACATGAGCAGGCATGTGAGAGGCCGGCGTGCTGCCCAGGAGTGAGGAGTCCAGAGCAGACAGGGCTGGGAACTAACCTGCCCTGAGGCTGGAAGCAGGGTGGGAGCGTTGGTGGGCAGGGGCTAGCTGCCTCAACTCCCTACCCCCCCAGGCCACTGCCCAGGCTGGCATGAAGAGGGGTTTACCCCCTCCCACTGCACCCTGGACTCTTTGTTGGGCACTAGAGGGTGAGGGGGCAGAGGGCGGGAAGCTCAGATGGGGCGAGTTAAGATCCTCAGTGGGCCCAGACAAAGGGGGCTTTATAGGCTGGGTGTGGGGGACAAACTGGGGGGAGGGAGGCAGGAATGCAGTCCGGGGAGGCGCTGAGCTCAGGGGCAGCCTGGCTTGGGGCTGAGGTTGGACTCCCCCGGTCCTCTCACGCTTTGGCCCTGTGGGGTATTTGCTGTTTGCTCCTGGAACTACAGCCAGGAGTCCTGGCAGCCCTTCATCCCAGGCTGTCCATCTCTTCAGGGGTCTGGTGGGGACTCACCACACACTCCCAGTCTTCCCTGCCCTGCTGGCTGCCCCCTCTCTTGGCTCCCCTGTCATGCCCTCTCAGCAGCCTTGTGGCCGCTGTCTGCTACCCAAATGAGTGAGCGCCCTGCTGGCTGCCTGGGGAGGGGAGGGACAGATTTGGGTGGGGTCACAAGGCTAGGGGGTCAATGGGGCCCTTTGTCTCTTCAGAGGGAGCCTGTCCTGGGCTAAAGAGACCCGAGACTGGGAAGAGTGCTAATGGCCAGCATGCATGTACCCCAGACTCTGACCCTGCCTCTCCCAGGTCCTGGTGGAGCTGGGCCCTGGGCTGTGAAGGCAGGGTCCATTCTTCCTAGTTGTTTCCCACTGATTGTCTTTCAGGAATGAAGCAGCCACTGGGAAGTGAAAACAAGGAGGAGGAGGTGGCTGTGGCAGCAGCAGCCACCCACGATGGGTTTCTGGAACAGCTGCTGCTTGGCTAGACCTAAAGTCTGGGCTTGGGCTTTGCAAGGCTGAGAACTGTCTGTCCCCAAAGATGCTGAGCGGGCCCTAACAAATAGACTCCTACTAGCCAAAGTCACAGTGGCTAGAATGCTAAACCCAGAAGCTATTCAGGAAGCCCCATAAGCAAAGGGTCCCTGTGAGGACTGCAAGATCCATGTGTGCAGCCTCCCAGTTCTCCCTCTTCCCTGGCAGCCCAGGGCCTCGACAGGCTCTGGCTCTTTATTTCTTACTGCTCCTCCCCACATGGCCCAGAACCTTCAGCTACAGCCTTACCGTAGAGTGGCAGCAGTAGAAGGGGGCAGGGCCCAGCCCAGGTCACTTGACACACATCTTATTGAATCGCCTTCATAAAATTAAAACGACATTTGTCTTGTCTCTTAATAAGTGTCTTGGGCAGAGGTGCCCAGATGGCTCAGTCGTTAAGCATCTGCCTTTGGTTCAGGTCATGACCCATAGGGTCCTGGGATCAAGCCCCGCATCAGGCTCCCTGTTTAGTGGGAAGCCTGCTTCTCCCTCTCCCACTCCCCCTGCTTGTGTTCCCCCTCTGACTGTGTGTCTCTCTCTATCAAATAAATAAATAAAATCTTTAAAAAAAAAAAAAAAGTGTCTTGGGCAAAACCCTCATTTTGGGCGGTGGGGGTGGGGGGAAGCCCCAGCCTGGTCAGCACCAAACTTTCCAACCATCTCTTTGAGAAGCTTTGAGCCCCACCGGGGGGTGGAGACTGACCAAGATTCAAGTCCCATGTCTGCCATTCCGTAGCTGGGTGGTGCACTCACGTCTGAGCTCCGAGCTTCCTCATCCATAAGCCAAGAGTGATGTCAGCACCACCTCACAGGGTTGGTGGGAGACTGGGGTGGGAGTATAACATTCTGGGCCCACTGACAGACACATAAACCATCAATGGAAGTTGAGTGCTTTCTACAAAGAGCTGAGTTCATTCACCTTATGTTGATTATTTATTAGCTTTCGTGTATCAGGTGACAGTTTTTAACCTTGTTCCCAAATTCTGGGACACCATACTGGCTACAACCAGGTGTTTCTTTGGGGGTGGCATCTGCCTCCCACTGGGTGGGGAACAGAAATGAGGAGGGCAGTTTCCTGATGCTGATTTCTGCTCCGCCCCTTACCCCCCCAGCCACCCCTCCCCAGCCTCCTTCCCTTCCCCTTGGAGCCTCAAGGGCTCCCTGAGGAGCAGGAGAAGGCGGGGGGAGGATCTGAGAGCCATGGTTAAGGCCGGCTACTCCTAGAGTGGGGGTGCTGTGAGTCTGAGAAGGGAGGAAGGAGAAGGGTTACCCAGGAAGGAGATGAGCAGGAAGGGGGGGCATGGACTGCGGGCCCGCTCCTCCACCTGCTGCTCTGTGAACAAAGCCAAGAATGATGCAATTCTGGCCCCATTGCAGCTGAGGCTCTAACCAGGCCCTGAGAGGAAAAGTGGGCATCAAGGGTGGGGGGGGTGCAGATGGGGGGGGGCCTGTGGAAGCGTCGGCTACAGATCCCCAGCCCAGCATGTAGCTCCCGGACTCCTCCTAAAACCCCTCACCCAAGGTCAGACCCCTCACCAAACAGGCACAGCTGCCTTTGAAGCAGGAGCTAGACATGATGCAAGGAGGATATCATTCCATGCAGCCTCCTAGGAGGGGCTGGTGCCTCCCCTAGGGGAGGGAGATGAGAAGCCCCAGAGGCGGAGCTGGCTCAGAGCGCCCCCCCCCAACCCGGTCCTTCACGTGGGGGTGGAAGGGTACTCAGGCTGCAGCTCTCTGTCCCCCTCCTCTCATCCCAGAGACAAAGGCAAAATTCTCTGGAGAAGGTGGGATGGGAAAGCTCAGGAGAACCCTGATCCAGGCTCTGCTTAGGGTTGCACATCTTTAGAGAATTCAATAAAACCCGACGCAGACACCAAGATGGGTCTGGGGCCCCAGTGCCTGGGGGAGGTCTGGCATTCCCCTGGGGTGGCCATCAAGCCAGCGGGGGACAGGGTGGGGCCTGGGGGAGGTCTCTGCCAGCTCCTGGGGTGTCTGCCCCAGCTCCTCATTCTGCCTGGGAGCCAAGAGAACAAAGCCTTCCCCCATCCCTGCACTTGGAGAAAGGAGTCTTGTTCCACATGCTAGGACCATGTGGAGGATGTGCCCAGGCCAGGGTCTCTGAGGGGACAGGGCACTAAATGGAGGCAGCAGAAGAGGACCGGAGGTTCTGCGCTCTGGGATGTTAAACCCAGCCTCGCCCCACTGCTGCCCAGCCAGACCCGAGGGGACAGCTGGGTGGCATAGCTCAGAGGCGCCGCTAGGTGGCAGGAAAAGCCTAAGAACTCACCCGGTGCCACCTGTTCCCATCACCCACCGCCCCCCCACCTGCCTGCCCAGCCTTATCCTCCCGAAACCTTCCCCCCTCCTCCCTCCAGCCCACCCCTCGCTGCAGCCTCTGGTGACAGCCCTGAAATCTTTCCATTTTTCCTTCTGCTTTAGAGAAGGCAAAAAGCTCTCAGTCCCTCTCTTCAAAATGCCACTAATAATGATAATAATTAGTGCCTGTGGCTATTTATTGAGTGCTGAAGAAGTACCAGGCATTTTACATGCATTATCTCATTTACTCACTCATGGGGTAAGTAAAAATACTCTCCCTCTTCACAAGAGGAGACAGACTAAGAAAGCATAAATAGACGGTCTAAGATCACACGACCCGCAAGTGGGGGAGCGGGTGTTCTGACAGGTCTACAAGGGCTGGGCGGGGTCCTCCCGGAGCGTGGGAACGAGGGGGTGTGAGCATGGAGAGGGGACAAAGGACCCGTCAGATGCATTTGAGACCTTCTATCCCCGCTTCTTACCAATGCCCACCCCCCACACCTGGCCCCTTGAGATTCTAGGAGTGTGTCTTAGTCTCACGGTGAGCGTGAAGTTTAAAAAAGTTTGCCTGGGGCCCCTGGGTGACTCAATCTGTGAAGCGACCTACTTTTAGTTTCTGCTCAAGTTGTGATCTCCGGGTCAGCAGATCGAGCCCCATGACGGGCTCGGCGCTTAGCTTAGGTTGGAGTTAGCTTGGGACTCTCTCTCCCTCTCCTTCTGCTCCTCCTTCCTGTTCTCTCTCTCTCCCTCCCTCTAAAATGAATAAATAAATCTTAAAAAAAAACAAAACAAAACAAAACACCAACACTTTGTCAGAGTGAGTCAGGCTCACCAACCCTTGCTCTGGCTGAGAGCCCCCGCACACTCCCCTGATGCCTCTTCCACAGACTGAACAAGGCATTCTGGGTTCGCTCCCTGCCCACGTTGCTTCCCATGTGAATCCCCATTCCAGTGTCGAGTCCACCCCCCAGCCCCGGTCACCCCCATTCAGCAGCGAAGGTGATTCCAGCTCAGAGGACTTAACCCCAGGGCTGCCTCTAGGGCTGGCCTGGCTGCCTTTGCCAACATCCAGGGGGCACCTGGCACAGCCCCGGGGGGGCGGGGGCGGGGGACAGAGCAGATGAACCAGACACAGAACCCACTGTCCACAAGCAATAAGAGCTCATGTCTAAAGCTGGGCTTGTACTGCCTTCTGCATATGGTGTCCATTCAGGGAAAGAGCCCTCGATCCAGAAGAAAAGGAGACGGATCCCTATGGCCCTATTCTTCACTGACCCGAAGGCATGGGGGAGGGTGACCGCTGCACCCAACGTGCAGAGAAACTTCAGGAAATTTTAACTTCCAATCTCCCACACAGGATAGCTGCAGCCAGACTGTCCCGTCCCATTTTGAACATTCCAAACTGCGCCCAGGCTCAGCGGTGACCTGCCCACGCTTAGTTTTCCCTCCCGTATAAAGCTAGGTAGCCTCGATAGCCTGTTCTCCACCTGTCTCATCACCCCTGGATTTGCAGAATAAAGGCCCAGAAACAAAACCAAGTTCTCCAAAGTGGGCGGGGTGGGTGGGGGAAGCCGGGCTGTGACACCACAGCGGGATGAGACCCAAAGCCCAAAATGGGCTTTTTTAAAGATTCTTTTTTAAAGATTTTATTTATTTGACATAGAGAGAGAGCGCACAAGCAGGGGGAGCAGGGGGGCAGAGTAAGAGAGAGAAGCAGGCGATCCCGGGACCCTGGGATCATGACCTGAGCTGAAGGCAGAGGCTTAACCAATGGAGCCACCCAGGCACCCCTGAGCTGAGCTTTTTATTTTATTTTTTTTTTTTTTAAAGATTTTATTTATTTATTTGACAGAGAGAGATCACAAGTAGGCAGAGAGAAAGAGAGGAGGAAGCAGACTCCCTGCTGAGCAGAGAGCCCAATGCGGGACTTGATCCCAAGACCCGGAGATCATGACCTGAGCCGAAGGCAGTGGCTTAACCCACTGAGCCACCCAGGCACCCTGAGCTGAGCTTTTTAAATGCAGACTTTCTGTTGGGGGAGAATTCACCAGGGACGGTAGATGGTTCCGTGTAACCGGGTGGCTGGACGAAGCCTGCTGACCCTACGTGGGGAGCACGTTCTACCAGAGGACAGGCCGGTGCTGTAACACTATTGGTTGCAGGAGGAAGCGGTCTACACCCCACCTTTGGGCTACCTTGTGTTACAGTCATGTTACATCATTCACACTCTTCCTTCAACCACCCAAACTCCAATTCCTTGAGAAATTCTGAAGAGAACTGACATTAGTAGTTATGAACCCCCTATGGAAGCTGCCTTGTGTGAAAGGTGAAAATCCAAGCTCAAGGCTGGCTGGGCTGGGAGAGCAAGCAGCACTCCCAGGAAGGTAGCTGATGTCCCCTTTCCTCAACCACCACCACCACCTTGGTGAGTGGACCAGCCCCAGGGGCAGGGAGAGAACTGAGCAGGACCTGGGCTCCGTCCCTCCCAGACCAGAGGTCGGGATGAGCAAGCAGGCAGATGCATGAACAAACAGATGGCCAAGGAAGGAGGATTGGTTTGGGCCACAAGTGGCTGGTGACAATTCCAGAGGTGGTCCCGGAGCAAACCCTTGAAGGAGTAGTTTCCAGGTGGAGAGAGTGACAGGTAAGGGTCCCCCAGCATGAGGGAAGGCAGAGTGGCAGGAGAAGGGATGCTGTCCTCGGGGGACACTGCGCGTGTCACGACCAGACTGCAGTCTGTGTGGCAGGCGAAGGAGAAACAGTTGGGTGCCAAGTTAAGGAGGGAAGATTTTCTGCTCTAGGATGAGTCATCAACTAAGGGAGGGTTTTCAACTAAGGAAGGGACTTGAGCACATCTTTTCTTGGGAAGGACTGGAGAGAGGAGACAAGATGCAAAAAGACCAGCTGGGAAGTTGCTGGAATCGCCCAGGTGCGAAAAGGGGGACATCTAAATTAGGATATGGCAATGGAGTCCAGACAAAGTCACAGCGTAAACAGGGATCAGTGCATAGGATTAGTCTGGTCAAATCTCCTCCTGAAAAAATTTCTCGGACGGGGCTCCACGAGAGGCCAGCGGAGCTGGAGTCAAAGCCCGAGCCTTTGGCTGAGCACCAGATGAAAAGGTTGTTCTCCAGAATCCAAGTGGCACCGACAGGCCCTCGAACCATGAGACACAGGACACTCACAGTAGAGGTGAGGCGGGAGGGAACCCAGAGAGACTGAAAACTCCCTTCTCCCTGCACACCCTCACGCTCATCCTCACCCTTGGGGACACACGCCAGGACAGAGAGGGGAGGGGCACCCACCTGCTGTGTGACACGGACCAGGCTTGGGGACAGAATCAAAGTACTGGCTGAAGAGAATGGCCGGGAAACACAGGGGGTGACGTAGGTGGTGTCAGGTGTTGGGGGTGAAGAAGAGGGCAGGGGACCCTTTGATTTACTTATTTGGGGTTTACTGTGACCAAAAGAATGCCTCTCCTTCTCTGAGCTTCATCACCCAAGTCAGAGGCTCCTGTAGCTCTCTTTCCTAACGAGTTGTTATCTCGACTATGAACGATGCTCAATGCTCGTCTGAAATTATGAAAATCTGTGCTTCTATTTTGAAGCAACGTGCACTAACACTCTTGACCGATGGTGTGAGCCAAGGGTCCTTACGACTGAAGACCGTGTGCAGACGATGGCCAAGGGGGCGTTTGAACTGCTGGTTCTGGGTTAAGCATTTTCCCTCATAGTGTCGTTCACCCTCCGTAGCTTGGCGCACCTTCCCTTCAAAAAGGGAAGAAAACTTCCATCAGAAATTCATCCTGGGGGCGCCTGGGTGGCTCAGTGGTTAAGCCTCTGCCTTCAGCTTGGGTCATGATCTCAGGGTCCTGGGATCGAGCCCTGCGTCGGGCTCTCTGCTCAGCGGGGAGCCTGTTTCCCTTCCCCTCTCTCTGCCTCTCTGCCTGCATCTCTGCCTGCCCGTGATCTCTGTCTGTCAAGTAAATAAATAAAATCTTAAAAAAAAAAATTCACCCTGTTGGGGCACCTGGGTAGCTCAGTGGGTTAAAGCCTCTGTCTTCAGCTCAGGTCACCATCCCAGGGTTCTGGGATCAAGCCTTCCATCGGACTCTCTGCTCAGCGGGGAGTCTGCTTCCCTTCCTCTCTCTCTGCCTGCCTCTCTGCCTGCTTGTGATCTCTGTCAAATAAATAAACAAAATCTTAAAAAAAAAAAAAAAAGAAATTAATTCACCCTGTCACAGAACTGACATACCGTCTCACCCTAACACGGGCCGGGGACTCAGGCAATGGGGCTTCCCAGACTCCCCTGGGGTGGCTCTTGCCACCAGTCCAGTGAAAACACAACTCCCCCAAACTGGGTTTTGGCTCACGGAGCATGCTTGCTCCTCTGAGGATGCAGAGAAATTGCAGGAAGTGCTCCTCAATGTGCCAAGGTGGTACAGTGGCCCCCTAAGTAGGGGACTTGGAAAGGGTTAGGTGGGGAAGTGAGGGAGGGAGTTTCCAGTGGCTCCGAGTACACACGGTTGTCAGAGAAACACTGTTTCTTTTCTCTCCTAAGAGCATGGTTCAAGAAAAAGGTACTGGGCTTAGCAAGACAGGAAAGATGCAGGTTAAACTCATGAGAAACCTTGCCTGTCGGTCCGAGGAAACGTGGGGACTGACTGCTGCAGGGACACGTGCACTCTGCCTAGCCACAGCCCCACCCCATGGCTCACCAACCCAAAAAATGCCCGGGCACTGGAATTCTCCCGCACTTCCCGGGGAAGGAGAAAGCAGCATTGAGCAATGGCCATGGGCCTGGGGAACTTTTCAACATCTCTAATTCTGACAAGACCAGTTCTGGAGGCACCCGGCTTGGTTCCCATCACAAGAGATGCCCTAGTCACCAGGGGTGGGTTCTCTGACTCTGCGGGGCTGGTGGTAATGTGAGGAGTCCAGGAGACGAGAGAAGGACTGACAAACACAAACCCAAACCACCTGAAGTAATTTCTAAACATTTTTATTTCAAATCTCTTTTCACCCCTCCCCAAAAAGACATGGGTCAGTACAGCAATCATAAAAAGGAGATACAAACACAAGAGTCCAATGTCTCCCGCACTGACACTTACAAAAAACTGGGAGTTGTACAAGGGGTTTCCAAACAGGACCTGCAGCAGCTACTAATGTCCCTTTGTAAGAGTCACACATGCCTATTAATACAGTATATACAAACACCCGGTTCTGGAACTAATCTACAGGGACAGCCCAACACCCACCCATCTATCCCCAGAAAAATACCAAAACACACCCAAAGTGCATTTGTTTTGTTTATATCAAAACATCTTTCCCTTCTCCCACCCCACCCGCAGACCCTCCCACCCCATTTAAGATTGGCCTGCAAGTCTATTTTAACCATTTAGTAATTTTTTATAGTTTATGAAAATAAATTATACAGCAACTATTTTAATAAATTAAGCACAAAAAGGGGGAAGAGAGGAGGAAAACGAAATGGGAAGACAAAAGCCAGGCCACGCTTTGGCTTGGAGGAGGGCGGGGTGGGGCGGCACATGAGGACAGAAGTGGTTGCAGGGGTGCGGCTCCCCTTCTGGTGAAGGGCTGGCAGCCACCCTGAGCCCAGAACGACACCCCTCTTCACAGAGTTTCTTAAAAACAACCAAAAAATGTACAGCAGTGGCCGTGCCACAGGCAGTACCAGTCTGGGCAACCCAATGACCGGCCTGCCCACGGAGCGGTGCCGGGATCATGCTTGTCCCTTGGAAAAGGTGCTGGGCAGAACCGTGAGGGGGCAGGTTCCCATTCAAGGGAGCACCAGGGATGGAGGAGCCAGACCAGCCTGCCCACCCCACCTGAGCCGGGCGGAGCAGTGTATGAGCTCCTGGGTTCTGATCAACAGAGTCCTTGGTTCTCTTCACACCCTCTCCAGGAGCAAAGATTGCAGTCCGGCTGCAACCAGACACTCACGTTCTCCCACCACGGCTGGCTGCTTTTGACCTGCCCCTTTGCACCTCTTGGCACTTCGGGGGGGCGGGCGGGGGCGGGGGGGAGGCAGGGAGCAGTTCCAGGGACCCTCTAACCGAGATGAAATGAGCGTGAAGGCAAGTCACAGACTCAGTGTGCAGGACTGGCTTCCTAGAGGTAGATGGGAGAGGGAAGGATGGCAGAGGGGCACAGAGGAGAGCTCGGGAAGCAGGAAGAAACTGGGCTGGCACCTACCAGGAAGGTCAAGAAGCGATGAAAATGACAATGGCAGTATGGAATCTGTATGCAAAGAAAGGTCTTTCCCTGGCAGATTAGAGAATCAGTATTTTAAATACAATTCCTTACTCTGTTTTTCTAACTGCAGCACCTGAGTCCCCCAGTGCCTCCATCTCTACGGTCCAAACCCCACCTCACTCCTTCCAAGGCTTTGCTCTCCATCTTCTGAAGGCCTCCTGTCCTTTTGTGCTGAGCACGAAGGCTCTGATGTCAAAACAGGGTAAGTCACAGGGACTGGCAGACTCAACTTTGCCTTCTTGAGCTTTGAGGCTCACTAATCCTCCAGCTATCATGGGGGGAGGGAGCCACACTTTGCTTTCTTTCTTTTTTTTTTCTTTTTCTTTTTTAATAAAAAAGATTTTACTCCCCAGGAGCAAATAAATCATTTTGAACTACTGATAAACACTGCTGCAGTGAAAAGAAAGATGGCTACATGTATGCAATAGCACAAATTCAGTGTAAGAACAGCTGTGTTGACAATTAGAGCTAAAAATCAGTATCCACCCCCCACCCCCCCTCACAACAAACCAAACCAAGAGGATTCCCATAGGGAAAATGTCTAACTCAAAAGCTCCTCCCTTAGGGACAGGGGGCATGTCATTCTCTTTAAAGTGGAAAACAAATGGCAGGTCTCCCCACAATGGAGATGCTTTCAACACCCCAACTGGTAGCAAGACTCCTGCAAATGAAGACACACATGCGGACACACACATGCATGCACGCATACATGCATGCACACGGACTTTCAGAGCTCCTTCCTGCAGCCAGAGAGCCAGACCCCAGCACCTCGCCCTCCATTTCCAGGGCTCAAAGCCAAGGCAAAGGCAGCAGGGCAGGGAAAGGGTCTAACCTAAGGGAAAAGTCTTGCCTAGCCCCGTTTCCTGCTGGGACCTAAGGGCTTCAAGCAGTCTTGCCCTTTTGGGGACGTAGGGTGAGGGCCAAAAAGGCGGGCACCCCGGGGCATCAAGCTCTACTTTTGCCTCTCATACCCGGACATATGGGCACTCAGCCCCCTCCTGGCTCCCCAGTTCTTCCTGGATGTGCACCGTAGGCGGGTTTGCAGCCGTCTCTGCGGCACTCCCAACCTTAGGAAGGCTGACACCATCAGCCCCCGGGGAGAGGGAGGAGAGGAGGAGTAGAAACCGTAATGGTGAGCTCCCCACCGAGCGTCTCCTCTCAGAAGCCTGCACACTGTAGGCCGTGGCTCACATTCACTAATCTAGGCACAGGCTGGCCACCGGGCCAAAACCATCGCCAACGGTCCCAAACTCCCAGCCGTTACCCACTTACCTAGTCCTCAGAGCAAAGCCCCACCCTCCTTATTCTGCGCTCCTGCCACAGCACGTGAATTTCAAGCAACAGCGAATTGTAGCAGTAGTTGTCACTTAGCTCACAGTGGTTCACACCTGTCCTGAGGAAGGTTACAGTAGATCAATCACGAACAAGTAAGGGTCACACAGGCAAGGACCCATTAATTGTGGGTTGTGAAATCGATGATGAGTCCCTGGAGGTGAGAACCTTTTCCAGTTTGTGACTTTAAAATACAACAAGCAAAAAGGAACAAGTTGTGGACTGCACTTCGATTAGCACGACACAGAACTGGCAAAGGAGGAGTGGGCCCAGCCGGGAAAGATGAAGGAGAGTGCTGGCGACAGGGCAGCCACTCCTATTCCCGCTCTGACCAGGCAGGCCGCTCAGCCAGCTGCCCAATCCCGCCTCTTCCTCCCCTCCCCTCCCGATGGAGCCTGTCTCTCCCTGTGTAACTGCCTCGCTCTACTGAGGAAGATCTAGGCTATAGCCTGGGCCATGACTAGCACATAGACAAATCACGGACATGTGTGCATACTACGCTCTCCCAGAAGGAGAAAGGATGGTGGTGAGCTTGGATCATGCCTCTTCAGCTGGTTTGGTTCTGGACCTGACTGCAGGAATTGTCCAGTAGAAACCCCTGGTACCACAAGGGGTGCAAGGGCTCTGCCTCCCTCCCTGGACTGCGCTGAGAGCAGCGAGGCCCCTGGCCACAGGCAGGAACTAGCCAACTTATGGCTTTGGATTTCACTTCACCTCACAAGCCCTCAGCACTGAGAATTGCCTGATGACTAGAAGTTTCCATCTAAACCACAGGCCCTGAGAAAGGAGTGACCAAAACCGTCGCCTAACCTGGGGCTGTGTCCTGTTCAGAACAGATTGCTGTTTCCATGTTTCTGTTGTGTGTTTCCTGCCTGTCTTACCCTCGCCTAGGACCCGAAGGCCTCACTGCCATAGGGCTCTCCCAGACCATCTGGTCTGTCCTGATCTTACCCAGCTGAATTTCTTTAAAGATAGCCCTTGGTTCTTGCTGCCACAGAGTCATTCTGCAGCTGCTGCGCGTGGGGCAGTCACTTAAAAGCTCCCTTAGGCCAGATATGGTGTCTTTCCCCTCTTGTGTTTCCCACAGTATCTACCCCAGAGCCAGGCAAATGCATTAAAACACACTATAAAAAAAGAATTTTTTTAAAAGTATGGGTGGCTGAAATGTATAAAAGAAAAAAGGCCCAAAAAACCCAAAGAGCTGCACGTCAGCTACTCAAGGATCCCAATGGATTATAGACTGCGGGCTCTCAAGCTGGGGGGCACGTTCTGCAAGACGGCAAGTTCATCCACACCCTCAAGAGGCAAGACTCACAGGTTCAGCCAATTTCTGGGACCACTGTCTTCAGGATCCAAGGAGAAAAGAGGTACCTCATGACAAATCAGAGGTGGGCTATGTTTATGCCATGAAGCTCGTTTTGTGACCCCCTCTTTCCAGACAGATAACAATGCATGTTTCCTTTCTGTTCCGCTATAAGGAGGAAGACTGGTCATTCCATGCAAGACATAAGGCAGAAGGCCAGCGCTTCCAGATGAGACAGTCCTATAAATTACCAAGACACTGGGGCCTCACCCCAAACCATCAGGAAACCACAAACCTGAAAATATTATTTATCTCATGAGACGAGGCAGATATAAACCCAGGGGAACCAGGCAGGCTAATGGAACATTTACGAAAAAGAGCAGTAAACACACAAACAGCTCAATCTTCACATCTTAACAGCAAACCTCTCCCCAGAGTAACTCTACAGAAAAGCAAACTCATAATATCATATGACTTGACAACGGCCCACTTCAGAAAACCTCAACAACCATGAACCACACCAGAGCTTCAACCCCCCCACTCCACTCCTTCACTTCTGTCTGGAAGGTGGACAGCTCCCAAATCAGCACCGGACAGACTTCCCAATGAAGGTCGGGGGGCAAACAGGATCAGACTCAGGAAAGTGTTTGGGTTGCTAGAAAAAACACAGGAAAATAAAAAAGCCCTTGCTACCTCCCATCCCAGAAGTGGGACAACAGGGATAAACCTAAAAACACGAGATCCAATGCTCTCCTCCTCTCTGATCCAAAGACACTCCATTAAGGCTGAGACACTGGAGAGCTTCTCGGAAGAGCGCTAGCACGAGAGCTCTGTTTCTCCCTATTCTCCATACTCCCTCTCACTCACTGACAGACGTATGGAGGTAAGTAACACTGACTCCTAAGTCATGGCTACAGTCTGCCATTAAGAATCTGGAAGCGTGCTCCATTAACTTTAGCAGCTCGTGATTAGGGCTTTCAACCTCTCAGGTGATGAGAAAGTCGATTGCTCGATTGCCTTGGCAGCTGGCAGAAGCAACAGGAATGATGCTACCATGAACAGAGTGAAATGTACAGTTATCTCAAGGGGAGGGGAGGAGGGTGGAGGAAGAACGGGACTGACTTGAGGTCACAAAACTGAGGAATTCAGTATGACAAAACTAACACAGCTTCTATGAGAGGTGATTCTGAAACCAGGTTCCTAAACTTTAAAGAAAAAGGATGTGAGGCGTCCCTGCTTTCCCCGCCAGAGGCCCTCTGCCAGTTCTTGTTCAGCAATCTTCTATTCGAGACTACCCACCCTCGCTTCTTCCCTGCTCCCACTGAAGCTACCCATGCTCAAACAGAAGAGGATCCTCATCCCTCAGAAACTCCCAACTCGATTTGCACTTCGGACTCCTTCTCTTCCCTTCTTCAAGGTCAACGGTGAACACTCACACTCGGCCTTTGGCACCAGCTGAATGACCATCACTGGCAATCCCCTCCCTCCCCTCCCCTCCCTTGGACCTGGCTCACCCTTGGCACCACTTCCAGTCCAATGGGCACAGACCCCAGCTGCCTTTAAAGGAAGTTTTCCATACCGAGAAATGCAAATATCCAAAACAAAACGTCTAAAAAAGGAACAGTGTTGAGACTTCTTCCAGTTTTCCAAGGAGCTCGTCCAGCTCCAGGGTAGCGCAGGGGCTGGGCGTGATGAGGTGGAGCCCCGCGCACAGAGTGTGGTCGTGTGCTTCTTCCAAGCCCCAGGGCTGCGAGGGGGACCAAAGTCTTCGCATGGAGGATCTCAGCCCTTCCAACTCCCTCGTTTCTCCTCACTCCCCCTTCCACAGTAGCTTCATTTGGTTCTTCAAAACTGGAGCTTGGCAACCAAATGCCTAGGTGAAAAAAGGAAAAAAATGAGAGCAGCTCAATGGAGTGGAAGCAAATGGAGAAGAGCCCAGCCTCTGGAGGTGGAAAAGTACAGCCCCAAAGGAGAATTCTGGATAGCCAAAGGCTTCCACAAACCGTGGGGAGGGCTCAGGATGTAACAACAGCACTTGCTGGGGGACCTGACTAGCCCATGACTTGGACGCCAAAACAAGGTCCTAAAATAACTGACAAATGTATTCTGTCCTATCGCCTCACTTCTATTTCCCTTGCCCCTTAATTTTCCACCCACTTTTTCCCCCTACTCTTTTCCTGAGGCTCACCTGCTCCAGAGACTAAAAAAAGAAAGAAAAAAGGGGTGCCTGGGTAGCTCAATTGGTTGAGCATCTCTTTTCTTTTCTTTTTAATTTTATTTGAGAGAGAGCAAGAGTGAGAGGTCGGGGGGCCGCAGGCTCCCCACTGAGCAGGGAGCCGGACACGGGCTCCATCCTGGGACTCCAGGACCATGACTGAGCTGAAGGGAGACACCCAATCAGCTGAGTCACCCAGGTGCCCCGAGCATTTGACTCAACTTGAGCTCAGATCCTAGTCTGAGGGTGGAGAGACTGAACTGAGCAGAGTCAGCTTAAGATTCTCTCCCCCAACCCCCGCTCTCTCTCTAAATAAAATCTTTTTTTTTTTTTTTTAAAGATTTTATTTATTTGGGGCGCCTGGGTGGCTCAGTGGGTTAAAGCCTCTGCCTTCGACTCAGGTCATGATCCCAGGGTCCTGGGATCGAGCCCCACGTCGGGCTCTCTGCTCCATGGAGAGCCTGCTTCCTCCTCTCTCTCTCTCTGCCTGCCTCTCTGCCTACTTGTGATTTCTCTCTCTGTCAAATAAATAAAATCTTTAAAAAAAAAAAAGGGGGGGGGGATTTTATTTATTTGAGAGAGAAGGAGCACAAGTAAGGGGTGGGTAGAAGGAAAGAGAGAAGCAGACTTCCTGCTGAGTATGGAGCCTGATGTGGGATAGGACTGGATCCCAGGACTCTGGGATCGTCACCTGAGCTGAAGGCAGACAGACACGTAATTGTCTGATGCCCCAACCTGCCCCTAAACAAAATCTTGGAACAAAACTGGAGTAACCCCTGGTGAGCCCAGCTGGGAACAGCCACAGGTCTCTGCTGCTTCTGGCTATTAAAAGAGGACTGACACAGTCACAAAGGTCAATGTGGTTTCTGATTTAAGAAGGGCATAGTCCCACCTGTCACTCTGTCTGCTAACTCCAAGCACTCCAACATGAAACTCCCCAGGTAACAGCATGCACAGACCAAGTGGCCCACTCAGAATTCCCAAATTAACATCAGCCTGACTGACAGGAAGTCGTAAGGGCTAAATTCTACAACATAAAGATTCTCCCTTCACGAGCATCACTTCCCTTTTTTTCAAGGGGCCCTAAGGTCTAAATCAGGAGTGAGGACAGCAAGATGCTTATTCTTTGCCATAGATGACAATCCTGGTGTCACACATATCAAAGACACCCTGAGAGTTCATTCAGTTCAACCCTTTGCCAATTCATGACCGCCCCTCCCCCATACTCATGACAGTTGGCTACCCCTGGCCTATACCTCATCAGATCAAGTCCCTTCCCATCTCAGGGCCTTTATACTCACTGGACCCTCTTACCCAGAACGCTCTGCCTTGATATTCAGATGATCAGCTGAGATCTGAATAGCTCAGCTGAAATGACATCTCCTCACAGGGGCCTACCCTGATCACCCAAACTTGACTACCACTATCCCACCACTAATCACTAAACTCCACCAGGTTTTATTCCTCGTAACATAGACGGTCAACTGCAATTAGCCTATTCACTTCTTTACATGCTCCCTGTCTGTCTGTCCTCATGAAAACGGCAGCTCCACGAGGTCAGGGCCATAGACCACCTCGCCCAGCACGCTCTTCCCAGTCCACACTGGGACTTAAGGAGTACACAGAGTTGAAGGCAGAGCCCCGTAGGGAGTTCACTAAGGCCTGTGGAAACCCACTCCGATTCTGGGCCTGTCTGGTAAAACAGTTCTTCTGAAGTGGGACTGAAGTCCAACTCCTTAACACCCTACATCCATCATGGCCCCTGTCCTACCCCCAGAGCCACACAGGTTAAGTCTAACCATCCCCGCTTCACACTTCTTTCAGCTAGCAAGCCCCTCTCACCCTGAAACGTCTCGGCTCCGTGTTAGTCATTTACTCCTCACCTGCTGAAGCTGGGAGCGCTGCCCCCCAACCCCCACGCCAAGCCCACCTCTGACTGTGCTGCTGGGGAGGGGTCCTCTTGAAGCACAACACCCACAGAGGGGCTCTAACTAGTGGGTCCTGATTCCTCCACAACGGCGTGTGTCAGTGCGTCCCTAGCTCCTTCCTACCTTCCCATCCTAACTGCAGCCAAGCTGCCAAACAGAGAAAACCCCCAGCCAACAGAACATTTGGATGTTTTAGGAGTCGCTTCCGAGGGGATACAACTTGCATGTAATCGAAGATATGACAAGACGTACACCCAGTCCAGGATGCTCTAAGTTAAAGCTCTGCAGTGTCCCAGAGTTAGGATTTCTTGATCTCTCTTCTTTCATTCTTTCTCACCTTGTTAATCTTTGTTACCCAGCTCGAGCGCTTTCCCCCACGTAGAACAGAATCAGGGACTTCTAGAACTAAGAGGGGAGGCACACAGCTGGGTTCACCTTAGCCACGGCCCAGAAAAACCCGTGGGGGGCACAAACGCCAGTCATCACACTCTCCAGTTACGAAGAGAGCAGAGAGTGTAGGGAGATGAAGAGTCCCTTCATCCTCAGACCGTCTCCCTGTGGGTTTCTCCCCGAGTTTCTCTCGTGTGGGAGACAGCGCTGGGGAACAAAGAAGGTTGGAGAGGAAGCAGACGTAGTCAGTGCGCAAGGAGGACAGCCTACACGAAGAGCAGATAGGGTCACCGCCCCGGCGGTGAGAATGTGAGAATGTGAGATCTCTTTGGTAACCCAAAGCACCAAACTCACGACTCACTGGCAATTTTGTTCCCTACTCACCTCTACCTTTCAGTGCCTCCAAGAAGGCAGTTTAAAAGACTAATTACAATCGATCTGCACAAACCAGCATTCCAAGATATTTTATGGGGAAATTAATGAGTAGAATTCAGTTAAAGTAGTGACGGGAGAAGAGCCTCTTAGATAAATGGATCCCTTAGCTAATTCACTTAATCTTTTTGATCGTTTACTCTTCAGTGGTCCAGGTGGAACCCTCACTCGAAAAGCGAGCTTGTTTTCCTCACCCTCACATTCCAAACCACTGGACCTCGGGAGTTCTCACTGAAGTGCATTCCTGTTGCGATGAAAGGCACGTCTGCGTTCTCTTTGACGACATTATCCTTCCCTTTGGTTTCCTCTTTTCCATGTCATTTGTGCAACAGCAGGTAGATAAAGTATGAGAGAAGGCTGCACACTTAGCTACATTTCTGCGTCCTCCTCCTTGTTTATATTTGGTGGTTAGCTTGCACATTGCTTGGCAAATACATTTTAAGCCCCTCCTGTCTATCTGCTCTTCTCCCATTTGGTGTATGTGCCTCCTGGGGGACCCCCATTATCAGACTTCGTGACTCTCTGGGCAGATGCCTGGATCAGGAGTACACGCATGGGGTGTGGGGGAGGGAGGTGAGTGCATGACAGTAACTGTCCAGGAAGAGACTCGGCTGGACAGTGAGGCAGTGAGCTCATACCCTTGGTGGCGATCAGCAGGGGGCCCCTCGCTACGTGGAGGGTTCGACCGCTTGCTTCTGTTTGGAAATGAGCTGCGCTTCTTTTAGAGACAGGTACACCTCTTCCTGAGGATCATAGTAGTAGAACTTTCGGATATAAGAGATCAGAGGTCTACGAAAAACAAAAGAGGAATACACGTGAAGTGTTATTTGCAAAGGCCTTAAGCAAAAGATCCCCTTTGTTCAAGCCCTCCTTCTTCTTCAACCCCTATATGCCTGGGAACACACAAAAAACCCTCAGCCGACCTAAGAAACTTGCCACATTCTCACTTGTTAAAGTTCTGTCTCCCTCCCTCTTACCACCTCCATTCCACTCTTCGTAGAGACTGCAGAAGGGAGTCTCACACACACACACCTTCCTCCCTTCGAGCTGCCATGTGACACTTCTAGAGTTAGGTGCTAAGACACGCGAGAAGTGAAAGGAGGATGCCTGTGCCATCAGCGGGCAGGCCTCACTCACATTTCTAACTACACCTCCATCCCTGCCCCGACCCGCAAGAGCCCGCTGTACTTAGGCAGTGGGAGATCCGGGATGTGATCTATCCGGACGAGCTGTCGGATTCGGAATCTGCAAAGGTGCTGGAGGGATTTGACATTGCTGAATCTAGACACAGGGTAGAGCAGCTGGACTGGAGTTGGTGGTAGTCCTTCAAGAATGAAAACCAAGACATATTCAGAAGGAACAACGCTGCTAACTACAATTCGCTTATGAAGCGAATCCAGGGAAGGGAAAATAGGCTTCCTTATAGTTCTCATGTGCGTTCTGTAGGGTGCAAAAGCTCCTTCCACAAAGAACTGATTTCCATTTGCTGAAACATTACCACTGTATTTCACTCAAGGGACTCAATCCTCCTCTGCCAAGGGCCTCCCTAGCATTACTCTTCACAGCTGAGAGTCTTGTTCTTCAGAACAGCCCAGTGAAAACCGCCAAGCTAAAGACTTTACTTGGAACCACGTGGCCAATCCCAGGCCTTAGGCTCTCCGTGAAGAGCAGGAATCAACGCACCCCTGCTAGAAAGGGGGGGATACTTCAATGGCACATCTAACAGCATCCTGAAGGGGAGAACTCAGAAACGCTTCTCAGAGGGGTCCCCAGCCAATTCCAGCTAAGAGGCTGGTAAGCAGAAGGCAATGGCTGGGATCAAGGCTACAAGCCCGTCACTCCTGCCATTTACTTCAACCCCCCATTCGCCTCCTCCTGCCCCTTGTGCTCCAGAAATTTTAGGCTGGATCCAGGAACAGGGAGGAAAAAAAAAAAAAAAAAAAAAAAAAAAAAAGATGATGCTTTTAAAAGAAAACCAATGATGGTAGCTCGGGGAAGCTGGAATTAGTACCACTCAGTGCCAAAGTGCCCGCTGCCTGATGCCAACCAGGCCCGACGGGAACCCCACCCCCTGCTTTCATCAGCATCAGCAGGCTCGGTGCTGCAAAATTCCTGCCCCACCCAGGGGTCAGTGCCACAGAACAGAGACATCCACAATGGCAGGGACACTGAAACTGGTCCAGGGAAACAAAGAATATTCTGGTTTCACTAAACAAAGGGGCTACAGAAGGTAAATAAGCAAACTGCTCTCAGAAAGAATCTGAGCTGCAAAATCTCTGAAAGAATTCTCTTCTCGGCCGCTGTCCTATCAAAAGAAATTCTGAGGACACCACTTGTTGGAAAATAACATAGCTACTGTTTCAGGAGTTTAATTTCAAACATTTTAAAATTTTGTTTGAAGGGATGAGAAGAAAAAAAATTAAAGCTTGCAGATTGTCTCCCAGAGCCTTTGCATGGTCACTGATAACAGACTTTCTAAAAAAGAAAAAAGTCAAAATACGTATTACACTATTACTAAGTAAGTAGGATTGACTTTAACACATTTAAGTCATTCAGTCTTCAGAACTATACTTTGAGGCAGGTATCACAATTATCTCCATTTCACATATGAAGAAACTGAGGCCTATTGGGCTCAAAGACCTTTATTGCGGCACAGAACCCACAAAGCCGGCCTGCCATGAGCATCCGCTCTGTCTGAGAAAGAGCTGAGCCACAGAACCTCAAAGGAGGGTTCCTCAGGCGTCTCCCCAGAGCATCTGCCCTTCTGCTCTCTGACGAGGGCACTGTCCAGGACAGCCCCAGCACTTTGATTCATGACCAGCCTCTCTCAGGCCTCTCCTTGCTCCTATCCCTTCAATTCTGGGGCTTATCCTTTGAAGCACTGTAGCCCTCTTCCACCCTCATGAATGGTCCTCTCTGCTCACATACACACACACATACATCATACATGGATTTCTCTCTTGAATATATTTAAACTCAAGTGGTTTTAAAATGGTATTGGGTTCAAAGGCCTCTGAATTTACCCTCTCTCCTATGTTTAAAAAATATTCTTGGGGCTCCTGGGTGGCTCAGTGGGTTAAGCCACTGCCTTCGGCTCGGGTCGTGATCTCAGGGTCCTGGGATCGAGCCCCGCATCGGGCTCTCTGCTCAGCGGGGAGCCTGCTTCCTCCTCTCTTTCTGCCTGCCTCTCTGCCTACTTGTGATCTCTGTCTGTCAAATAAATAAATAAAATCTTTAAAAAAAAAAAAAATTCTTGGGGCGCCTGGGTGGCTCAGTGGGTTAAGCCTCTGCCTTTGGCTCAGGTCATGATCTCAGGGTCCTGGGATCGAGCCCTGCATCGGGCTCTCTGCTCAGCAGGGAGCCTGCTTCCCTTCCTCTCTCTCTGCCTTCCTTTCTGTCTACTTTTGATCTATGTCTGTCAAATAAATAAATAAAATCTTAAAAAAATATATTCTTTAGTAAATTAAACTTCAGTAATTAAACTATGGCAAACAGAAAGCTTTTGGGGGGCGGGTTATAATAATGCTAAATTCAAATGATGTTTCAAAAACAAAGGTAATTTACGTATCTAATTATTTATTCCCAAAGACACAGTACTATCAGACCTGTGCTTAAAGAGATCAGGATAATAAGTAGCATAAAATTATCTGATAGTTTGCCTACTTGAATTTTAATGACCATAAATACTTGCCTATTTAATTGTGTTATTTTTAGCCTTAGGTTCACAAATAGCAATTTGAAACCTGTTAATTCTCTGATATTCCCTGGGGTCAGCCTGACCACTTACTGTTTGCCCCAAAGACAGCAAACAGCTGGAGCTCTCACATCCAGAGCATGTTAGCGGAAGAGGTTAGAAATGGAAATAAATGTGAGACGCACACCAGGACAGCAGAAAGGGAAAGGGTGAGGTGGACTGTGACCACCAGGAACCTTCCTCTGGTCCTTCATACCAGGGTTCCTGGGCACCAATCCAGTTTCTGGCCACTTCTCTGTTTTTTCTCCCCCCAACAAACACCAGGTTGGGGGTGACAAATCTCTTCCCAAGTCTGAGCATTCCCACACACAGGTCATTCTGCCAAACCAAACTGTTCCCTGAAGACCAGAATTTTCCAGGCCAAAATGTCAATAGTGCAGAATTAAGAAACCCTGGGACACAGGGAAAACCTGTCACTGAACAAATAATTATAAGATTAATGATGGTTACGAAAGAGACCAATTTCCTTAATGTTGTGCAATTCAAAGTGCGATGAAAAAACAAAAGGTATTGGGGTGCCTGGCTGGCTCAGATTAGCGTGCAACTCCTAATCTCAGGGTTGTGAATTCGAGCCCCATGTTGAATGTAGAGCTTACTTAAAAATAAAATCTTGGGGCACCTGGGTGGCTCAGTGGGTTGAGCCTCTGTCTTCAGCTCAGGTCATGATCTTAGGGTCCTGCAATCGAGCCCTGCATCGGGCTCTCTGCTCGGCAGGGAGCCTGCTTCCCCCTCTCTGCCTGCTGCTCTGTCTGCTTGTGATCTCTCTCTCTGTTGAATAAATAAATAAAATAAAACATAAGATAAAATGAAAGCTTAAAAAAAAGTTTTTTGGGGCGCCTGGGTGGCGCAGTGGGTTAAGCCGCTGCCTTCGGCTCAGGTCATGATCTCAGGTCCTGGGATCGAGTCCCACATCGGGCTCTCTGCTCAGCAGGGAGCCTGCTTCCTCCTCTCTCTCTGCCTGCCTCTCTGCCTCCTTGTGATCTCTCTCTCTCTGTCAAATAAATAAATAAAATCTTTAAAAAAAAAAAAAAAGTTTTTTCTCTTTATGCACTTCACAGATGATGAAGGTCCTCCTAACTAAGAGAGATAGACTCACTTTTGAGTTTTGGCTCAAACAGCATCAAGGGTTCTGTGCTAATCCAATCACAGTCTCTTTTTGAGACTGCTGCCTGGTGGACCAGACTGAGATGCAGACAGTGACCTCAGTTTTGTTATGACCATGCTCCTCTATTAAAAAGCGGAAACCAAGATTAGGTGCCATCATTTTTATTTTTACTAAGGGTCCCCTCCCTTGATGCCACTTACTCCATTTATTTCAATTCATTTCCTTCCTTCTGCTTCTGATTTGCCACCATCCAGAACTTTTCTATTAGTCCTAGTTTTATGATTCCCATGATCCCTGGCATCCCTTTAACACCAGCTTGCAGGCCCTGTTAATGTACCCCACCCTAGTGCTGAGCTGAAAGAAAACCTGACTTTGAACCCTGGCTCTGCAATTCACTGCACCTCAGTTGCTGCTGTTGCTGTTGTTGGTGTGTGTGTGTTTTAAGCAGGTTTCAGGCCCAGCATGGAGCCCAATGTGAGACTTGAACTCACAACCCTGAGATCAAGATCTGAGCTGAGATCAAGAGAAGGACATTTAACCGACTGAGCCCCACTGAACCTCAGGTTTGTTTTTTTTTTTTTTTTAAAGATTTTATTTATTTATTTGACAGAGAGATCACAAGTCGGCAGAGTCAGGCAGAGAGAGAGAGAAGCAGGCTCCTGCTGAGCAAAGAGCCCGATGCGGGGCTCGATCCCAGGACACTGAGATCATGACCTGAGCCGAAGGCAGCGGCTTAATCCACTGAGCCACCCAGGCGCCCCTGAACCTCAGGTTTTTTTGGGGTTTTTGTTTTTTTTTAAGATATTCTTTATTTATTTGACAGAGAGAGAGAGAGAGGTCACAAGTAGGCAGAGAGGCAGGCTCCCTGCTGAGGAGAGAGCCTGATGCAGGGCTCGATCCCAGGACCCTGAGATCATGACCTGAGCCAAAGGCAGAGGCTTTAACCCACTGAGCCACCCAGGTGCCCCTGAACCTCAGTTTCTTAATCTGTATCAAAAAGAAAGAAAGAAAGAGAGAGAGAGAGAGAGGGAGAGAAAGAAAGAAAGAAAGAAAGAAAAGGAAAGGAAAGAAAAGAAGAGAGACTGTAATACTCCTTTAAAGGATTTTGTAAGGGTTAAACGAAATAACACCTACCCTTTTAGGCATTGGGTTATCATCATCCCAAAGTCTCAACAAACAGGCTCCTTTTAGAATCTACTGACTGGTGCAGGCTGAGAACGCTCAACCCAAATGCTAATCACTACCTCTTCTTCACGCCAAGTCCCTCACAGAATCAACCTCCCAGAATGCCTAGACTTCTACGACAAGCAAAGGAGGACAGCAAACAATGGTAAAGGAGAATACTGGCTTTGCTTTTGCCTCAAACCTTCAAAGAGAGGTCACTTACGGTCTGGGAGCAAATACGAACTCTGCTTTGCCTTCTCAGCTTGATTACAGTTTTAAGTGCAAATAGATATCCTCTCTGGAGCATTCCTCACAGGTCCTCAAAAGACATCCTCCACTAATAAACACACTGCTGACTTACTTATGCAGTCTCCACAAATCTACTCAAACTCAGATTTCAATTTGCTTGCTATTAGTTTTCCCCGGTAACAGACTGGCAGCAGATAAAGCACAGGCTTTGGAGTCAGTTGAGCCTGGGTTTGAACTCTGACTTGAGCCCTGATCGGCTAAGTGACCTCCCATTGGAGCCTTTCAGCCTCAGTTTCTTCACTGGCAAATGAAAATAGTCTTATCTATCAACAGACCAATCTATTAGCTAACTTTGGGTTGTTGTAAGAAATGCGACCTGTAGTACCTGACAAAGTAACTGGCACAGGATACACAGTCAATAAATAGTAGCAACTGCTACAATTTCGAGCCCTTACCAAAGTTAAGAATCTTGGTTAAAATTTCTGCAAACAGGGGACATTTGTAGAATGAAATGAGCTACAGCAGAGTGTCTAGGACTCTGCAAAGTCTCTCAAATACTCTATAGGTAGTTACATGCTCCAGATTCCAGAATCCTCTGAGATGATCTCCTGGTTCACCCATAAACAGAGCTGCTTCCCCAGCCCTTGTCAATCATCTACCACAAACCGCCATGCCTTTTACTGAGTTCTACATGTGCTCTTGCCTTTTTCTTCCTACCTGTCCTCTCTTTGAGGCTATGAGATCTCTAAAGGTAGAAATGTGGCTTATTTTTGATACTCAGTTATAGAATAAATGTTTGTTAAATAAAAAACCTCCAAAAGCCACAAATTTTAAAAATTACTAGTCAATTCCTGTAAGAAAGGATTCTAATTTTTCCCTTTAACCAAGTCAACTGCACAAGATCCAACTATGTTGACGGCACTGAGGCAAATACAAAATGAAGTGAGAATTAATACAGTTCTCACCCTGTCATGCTTTATTTAAATCACCAAGATTATAAAACGCATTCCTGTAACCTGGCTCAATTCTGTTACTGATGTTCTGCCCGGGGCTCCCCTGGAACTTCTTTTTAGAGCAATTTCTTGGCACACAGTTTGTTTAAGAATCTTAATTTGATTCACTGGGAATGCATGAAGTTCTCATTTTAAGTTCTGTTTGTATCTTACAAATCCCTCAATTAATATGCTTGTCATTTTGCTTTTCCCCAGCCTTAGAAAAGCAGACAAACTCCTCCAAACCACCCCTTCTCTCCGCTCCGTAGAGATGATACAGACAGCTCCCTACTTCGTGGGCAGAAAGGCTACATAACACACCAGTAAGGACAGGGGATGGGAACTGCCCAATGCTCCTAAATGGAGAGATGTCTTTATATTTGCCACTGGCAGAGATAAAAGACACAAGAACTACTTAGTCTTTAATAACAAGTTTCGTATGAACAGACAAAATCCACAGCAGATGGCCACTGAATTCAGCCTCTCTGCCACTCACCGTGGCCTTTCTAGTGAATACTCTTTTACCTGCCCTGTTCCCATAGAAACAGCCTGAGCAAGTTCTCGCCTCTCTGCTTCACATGGAAGCATGAGATGCCTAGATCAGGGACAGGGGACACCTCTGAATGATAAATATTCACAGGTTAAATATTCACAATGTTTCTCATCCGTGTGGTCTGAGAAGCAGATTCCTTCTCAGTACGTCAAAGGATTAATGCTCAGGAGCAGGGACTTAACCACTGAACTCCAGGAAGAGCGGCTGCCATAAGAGCCAGGAAAAATGACTTCAAGGAAGTATGGCTCTTTCCGGGAGGCAGGGGGACACATGTTGATACTATACTGCATCATGCCCAAGGAAACTACGTAATGTAACTCTAGCCTCACCTGGAACCCTGGATCTCAAGAAATAGAGGAACTTCCCATTCTTGGAGTGCATGATGGCTCTCTTGATGAACTCCACCACCGACTGACAACGATCCTCAAACTTGGGGTGACACCACAGACTGAAAGTTCCTGCCATGGAAAATTAGGGAGAGATAAAGATGTAAAAACTTACTTTTAAAGCATCTGGGAAGCTCACTTGAACATTTTAACAATTTGCAATTCTGGGAGGGTCATTTGTGGGCAAGCAGTCAGACAGAGGTCCCTGAAGCTGTCTTGTTCCCCTATGTTCCACAATGAATGGAAAAAAAGAAATCAAAATTGTCTTTAATAAGACATTAGTATAAACACTAATCCTTAAATCACAGACCGTTAAAAAAGACTGCCACAGAAAAAGCCGATTGAATGCCATCCCCTCAGGAAGGTCTGTGCTCAAGCATTCATAGAATAGTCAACCAAGAAAGGAAGAGTAGTTTTGCAAGTCTCACTCATTCATGTGTTAGGCATAAAACACCGAATTCTAGTCTTTTCTTCTTTAACTTCCAAAGCCACCCCCGCCCCTGGTATGTTGCAAAGATCCCACCCCAAACCCAAAAGCAAAAGGGAATATAAACTCCCGTGACTAAAAACAAACCAAAAACTCAAGCACTAAGTGCAAAGGAATCACCTACAAAAGGGACGGAATCCAAGAGAACTATAGTTCTGAGTCTCTCTAGCTACTCTTACAGTATCACTTAAAAAGATGAAGACAAATGCTCCATTGCAACTGCCAACTTAAAGACCCACAGGCTCCCATTAAAAATTCCATTTATTCAAGGAAGAAAAGCCCCTTTGAACAAAAAGTAACTGGAGCACCATGTGAAGGTTCTCTCCTTACTGGCCTCTCGCCTATCAGGGACCTTAGAGGTCAGGCATTTCCTGTCTCATGGCCAAGCCATCCATCATTTTCATAGATTTATAAAAATACTTCATTCTGAAATGCTTTACTTTGCAGGGTGTTTTTCTGCTGGTTTGATTTTGGCTTTTGGAAATAGCAGGAGAGCAGGCAACAGCCATCTAACTAATTCTCAGGTCTGTGGACTGATGGGCCTCTCTCTTCGTGCACCTTTAAGGCAAGGGTGGGGATGGAGGAAGCCATGGACAGAGCTATGCTGGCCTAACATGCCACTTCCTGCCTCACATGAGAAGCAAACCAAATAAATACAGCACAACACGGCTGAGAGAGAAGACACAGCGGGGGCCGAGAAGAGCCTGCAAGAGCGGCTAACACAGCTCTTTTGAGGCTGATCCCTGAAACTCCCCTAAGTTCTCTCCACTTTTCAAGTTTGTGACACAGGGAGTTATTCGGACAAAGGATGTAGGAACCAGCCCGGCCACTGCTGACCGCCTGAGTTTCTGGCCCACGTCAAACACAGAATGCCAGGATGTAAAGTCAATCCAGACAGCGGGGTTGAACAAATCAGCTTCTAGAGGTGACCACAGCATTCAGCACCAGCTGAGCACAGAGGAGGAGACAGGAAGGCAGATAGTCTAAAGCATGTTGATCCCACAAAGTCTCTGAGTTTTGATGGCTATTTCCTAAGAGACCACACAGGTGACCTGAAGAAATTATCACCATGCCGTCTGGGAGGAGGAGCTGATGTGACTCTCAGGCAAAGAAATTCACTACAGGATGGTCACAGGGTAAACACTAAATTCTCCTCTCTGGGTATAGGATTATAACAGAAGTCTCTCTTGACGTCAAGTCTAATTATGTTTTCTTTATTAGCTATAGCTACAGCAATTACCTACATAGAGGTGAAAGTTGAAGTGACATCATTCGTTAAGTCTAACTATGAACAGAGGCTGGGAGAATTTGTGGAATGGTCCTAGGTTATTTCTTCCTTCTATCGAGAGAGTTCTACGGGCTTTGCTCTGTTTAACAATCTTGTTCAGGCTCTCCTCTTTTGGAGAGAAATGCTGAGAGTATTTTTGAAGAGAACCGTCACCTTCCTCCCTACCCCTGCCAACAATCCTTCTAGGGCTGAAACCAGTACCCATAACAACATTCAATGGAGCATGATGAGATTTTTCTCCCAATCCGTAGTTCCACTTCCATAAAACCTTCCCACACAAAGGCCAAACAGCAGGAGTAGTGACCAGCAAAGGGGGAAGAAGGCTCTCCACAAACGGCAGCACGGCAAACAGCAGCACCTCTTACCTCTGTAGTGCTCCATTCTTGTGTGGTGGGTGATACCCTGTGACCGGAAACTGAGGCTCAGGATGTAGCGAGGGTCAGAGCTGTCTCGTACCAGGAAAGAGCCGTCTGGCTTCCCTTTCAGCTTCATCTCTGCATCTTCCCAGTTCATTGGTCCCCAGTACCAACCACACTATCAAAGACAAGAAGTGGTCAAGTACTTCACAGCATGGAGGAAACGGGTACATTTTCAGCACAATCTATTTTACTGCAGGAGAATCCCCACCCTCCCACCACTTCCAAAACATTTCACTAGATAAGGGCCGCTAACAGTGTCTTAACCATTAGCCACCAACAGCAGACTCATTCTTTTAGCCCTCCAAAGTAACACAAGCCTACAATCCCATTACCAAGGCCTACAAGGAAAAGAAGAGGGAACTGGGTCAGTTAATCTGTCAAAGTCAGCTTCCACTATGTAAACAGTTCTCCACGACCGTTCTTCACCACATTCAAATGTTTTTCTCCGTGATTCGATTTTCCAACGTCCCTTATGGAATTGATCATCGCAGCACACTGCTTTGGCACTGTAAATATAGAGGCAAGAGAACTACTCTTCCTCTAAAAATAAGAAAAGGGGAGCCCAGGACAGAAGAAGGAGAGTGGGAGAGGAGGCCAGCCGCCAGTCTCCAGGCACCGCCTACCTTCTCCAACTCTCGAAGGCTGGCGGCAAAGCTGCTTGAGTCGGGCCGGTAGAGGGGACACTGGAGATGCTGGGGGGGCTGGCTGTGCAGGGATTCAGCTGCTCGGATGGGAGCCATCCGGGGAAACGCATCTGCCGGGCGAGAGAGGGGCAGTTACTTGTTCACCCTCCCAGCTCCCAACCACAAGCAGACCCTCCCTACCCCCAAACAGAGATGCTAACTGAAGAGGGGCAAGGCATCAGAAGCTAAGCTGGAAAGGGTGGAAGCCAAAGCAGTGGGAAGGAGCTGGATGGACTGTAACAAAAAGCTGTGTGGGCTCGTGTAAGCTGTGAAGGATGGGTGGGGGCGTCTGACCCCAAAAGCGGGGTGGGGGAGCTGCTCACTAACCTGACTAAGGTGACTACGTCAGGGGCTTCACCAGCCTAGAGCGATTCCAGCTTCTCCCACCTCGAGGTGAAGCGCCGGTAAAGCAGCCTTGGAAATAGTGACTCGCTTACTTGCCCAGGAAGGGGAACGATTTTGCCAGGCAAGTAGGAAAGAATGCCGATTTCATTCATTTTACTCCTTGGGTACTGGAGGCTGGCAAAGCAGGTGTGGGCTACTAAATGCTGGGTACTTATTTACAAGGCTGCAGTAAATACGGAAAGCTTAGAAACACCAGAGAACCTTGAATACTTTAAACGTTCTCACCATTTGGAAATTAAGGCTGTCTCCTAAATGGTATCTACTCAGAGACTGCAAAGCAGTCTCAGCAGCAAAGAGGTGAAAAATTCAATAGTCTTTTATCCCTAACAAAAGTCAGATTCACCTCCACAGGGAAAATGGGTTAGAAAAACCAGTTCTTGGCCTCAATTCCAAGGAGTTCTGGCCCAGCCAAGGGGATAAGATTTAAGTGTTCTCGTAAATCCGATTATTTCCATAAATAGACCTCTCCCATCCATCAACAGTCTATCACTTTGTACTCCCAACTTTTACAAGGCTTGCCTCTATACTAAGCTAACCTGGGGCATGGGGTGGAGGAGGCGGAGGTAGGGGGAAAGACTGCAGGGAAGACCCCATCGGAGCCACAAGGACAGATGTAGGCAGCGTCCCACTGATATCATCTAGAAGAGAGAACAGAAGCAAGAGGTTCAGAAATATGAGCACCGGTGAGTGAGGTGAAGCAGAGGCGAGGGAGAAGGATCATCAGGCTGCCCTCTGGATCGAGATGGCCTGACCTTCCCCCTGTCTTTCTGCACAGAGGGCAACAAGCATCTTAATCTGGTATCCTTTGTTGAAAGCAGAAATGTAAGGATGTTCTGAAAGCAGTCTACTAGCTGTAGATTCAGGGCTGATCAACAGATGGACAGTAAATGTTACAGCATGCAGGTAAGAGACCCATTTAACTGCTTAGGGAGATGACAAGGGTGCTGAGAAAGGGACAGGGAATAATTGGGTCATTATTAGAAACCCAGGAGCATATTGGCTCCTGGAAAAGAACAACAGGTCCATATAGCTCATCCCCTCCCACTAGGGCAAGGCAGCAGAGAGGGGCAGAGACTATACCTAGGAGGCTGAGGCTTCTTCTCGGAGGAGGAGGGGGAGTTGGAGGGTGTGGAGAGGTCAGGCCCCGCTGAGAGATGTCCACGTCCACAAGCGACACAGTTTCACCTGAGGGATTCACGGACCAAGCACGTTACGGAAGCACCTTGCCCGCAGCTGAGGCCAAAAGCAGAGGAAAGCGAAGGGCAAGCAAGGGAGGCAAGAGGTTCCCCTGGCTCTCAAAAACCTCAAATCTTAAAGCTTCCCAGAGCTGGAGTCACCCCCAAACACCTGGGAAAGTCAGTTTTTAATTCTATCATTTCTTGGTCCTGTAACAGGTCAAAGATTCTTTAGGATAGAAACACAGGATTGACAGTGGAAAGGCCAACTAATTGTGGTTGTGCCGCTCACTATGTAACCTTCACAAGAGATCTTTATTCAAATGGAACCCACACCATGTATGTTTACAGACAGGTGTACCAATTTCTGCCTTAGGGAGGAAGGTAAGCAGCTTGCAAGTCCAAATGTACATGGAAAGTAAGTGCCAGAAAAATGTAAGAACTGCACGGTAACCTGAATGCAGATAAAGGTCTCAAGGTGGGCCTCAACTTCTTCCCTAATGGCTTTCTACATCTAGATTATTCCAGAATATTCCCTCACAAGAGAAGCAACCATTTTGCATATCAACTAATTCCTAAGAGCTGAGACTACGAAGGCCAAAGATGCATTTACAATCCTACTAATGAACCACTTCCACAGTCAGCCAAATCAGGTAAGCTCCAGAGGAACCTGATGGGGGATGGCACATAGTTTCTTCTATTTACAGCCTATCATGCAGTTCCGTTCTCTGCCTTACAGCCTCCATCTTGCCATCCAAGCCCATCTACCCTCTCTCTACTTCAGTCACCAGAGGGTAAAGGGTATTTTATAACAAAGGTTGACAGACAAGTTTTGGTAGGTCTGACCCACAGGGAGAAGACTCTCAAGATTTCTCTCTAATTTGGCCCTTAAAGTGTTATTTCCATCAACTTTTTCTCATTCAGGAGGCTGAATTAACCCCTCGGCTAGAATTTTATTATTTCCCAGTTAAGAAAATGAGGTAACCAATATCTCTAAAAGGCCAAGAGTAGGGCTTTCAGAATCTAATAACACAGTTTTTTTCAAAGGTCTGGAGCACTAATTAAGGTAAGCAGAAAAGTTCTGCAAGGGGCACCCTGGCTGGCATAATCAGTAGAGCAGGTGGCTCTTGATCTCAGGGTCATGAGTGAGAGCCCCATAGGGCATAGAGCCTAAGGAAAGAAAAAGAAACAAACAAGCAACAAAGAGAGAGAGAGAGAGAGAGGGAGGCAGGGAAGAAGGGAGCAAAAGAGAAAAAGGAAAAAAAAAGCTCTGCTAAAAGTCATCAGCAGCTCTGGGAAGCTGGACCCAGACTCATCACATAGCTTAGTAACTGAGAGCCTAGCAGCCCAGAGCAACGCCATGAGCCCAGACAAGTGCGTTTCCTGAAGGGTCTGGACAATAGGTATAGCACTTATTTTTTTTTTCCCCGAAGATTTCATTCATTCATTTGACAGACAGAGATCACAAGCGGGCAGAGAGGCAGGCAGAGAGAGGAGGAAGCAGGGTCCATGCTGAGCAGAGAACCCGACATGAGGCTCGATCCCAGGATCCTGGGATCATGACCTGAGCTGAAGGCAGAGGCCTTAACGCACTCAGCCACCCAGGCGCCCCTATAGTACTTATTTTTTAAGATTTTATTTATTTATTTATTTGCAAAAGAAAGCATGACTGGGAGTGGGGGCAGAGGAAGGAGCAGCAGCAGACTCCCAGCTGCACAGGGAGCTCAATGTAGGGCTTAAACTCAGGACCCTGAGATCATGACATGAGCTGAAGGCAGAAGTTTAACCGACTAAGCCAGCCAGGCACCCCTAGGTACAGCACTCAAATAAAGCATGTAATTACAAAAGAAAAAAAAAAAAAAAAAGATGTAATACAAAAGAGCTAAGGCTGTCTGAAACAGGAACATCAAACCCGAAAGTACAAATGTGGGTGAGCGTTCCTTACTTTAGAGGAAACAATGATTAACAAGAAAGACATGCTGCCACAGGACAGGATTCTTTAATTCTGGACGTTGGGTAAGAACAGAGGCCTCCCTCTCCACCTGTGCCTATTACAGACACCAGCTCAGTTGTTCGGACACCTCATGGCAGTCCATGTGGTAATGGGGGTCCCACAAGCCCGCTGAACGTCTTCTGGACATGTCCATTCCTAACTCATAATCCTTCCAATCATCTTTTCGAGGGACACAATCTCCAAAGGAGTTTGAAGTTCGGATTTTTTGGCTGGGCCACAAACAATGAGGAGTACTCCGTGCCTGAGATGAGAGGCACTGTGCTAGAGACCTCCTCTGGCACTTACTCAAGCAGGAGCTCCATACAGGACTGACATAAGGAAAAGGCTTCCTATCTGAACAAGCTCCCCATTAAGGAGAAGGCAGTACATTCGACCGCTTTCCCTACTTGAGCAACTGTGTTCCCTCCTGCAAGAGGAAAGACTTAAATTAGACACAATGAAGAACTCCAACAGCTGCAAGAACTCCTGGCCCCCAAATGGGTAAGCCAAGAGTTCACGTAATACCCTTTGCCCAGAGTCTTTAAAAATAGACCAGATGATCACGGATCATGTTGATTAGATCATCCACGAACTCCCCTGGAAGCAGGAACAGGAACTGCATGACTTCTAGAGAGTCATTTACACACTGTTAGCCTATAAATTTGTAATTCCTACTTTTAATTTATATCGTTAACCCTGAACGGAGCACTGCGTACCTGCCATGCCACCTAATTACCAGCAAGCAGTCTCTACCTCCAACTATAAAGCCTCCAAAGTCAAGAACACATTCCACACCATAAAAATAGCCTCTCCCCAACCCCAGTGGACATGGAAGGAAGGAAGGGACTGCAGGCACGCTGGAAGCTTGCTCTGTGGGGCATCTGTAAGCGCCCCCTGACAGGTCTTAGAGCACTCCCGCTTTCAGAGGTCAGAAGAAAAAGAGAGCTGTCACCCTTACCTGTGAACAGGGGGCTGAAGGAGACCGGAGAAAAGGCACTTTGAGTTCTTGTCAACCTGGGTTTCCTAGGGGGTGAGAGAGCACACAGAGAATGTGAGGGAGGATGGGGATGAGCACATTTGCGTTTAAGTCACTACGACACTCAAGTCTAGATGCACTGAAAAACCAAACAAATCCCAGTCACTGTCAACAACACTTCTGTAACAAAGCCTAAAATGTAAAGGGGGAGAATGAAATAATTCAGGCAATTTCTTAAATAAATTTCACTCTGAAGTTCAGCCTACAAAGCAATGAGAAATCCCTTTAGATCTCTCGACACCCAGCATAATGGAAGAGAAAAACACCTTGTGTGGTAATTAGCAAGTCCATTTCTAGAGGAAGGTAGACAGATGGAAGGCTGATTTTCATAAGGGAGTCAAGACAATGGCTCTTGACCTGAGCAGGTGCCATTTTGGAGCAAACGCTTTCCCTATGGCCCTGCCCCAAGGTGCAGAAGGTCCCAAAGGGAACGAGGGAATAGATTTGGACTTGAGAATGGCACAAGAAGCACAGGCAATGTTAAACCACTAAGATCCCCGCTTTCTATACAAATGCCCCCGAGCCATAGGGCAAAACTATCAGCTTAGTTGGGGGGCTCCCTCAGGTTAAGGGCTCTCTGCCTGGGTCCCAAAGAAAATGGCCCTTCTCCTCTCTGAGCGGCCAGTCACACAGCTCTCCCCATGGCTTCTTGATGCTGCTCCAGGGAGCCAGCTGGAAAACCCAGATCTCCCGTGAAAAGATACACCACAGGTAACTTTACTTTGTACCAATTGCAACTGGCTTTTCAGTGAGAAATGAACGAAATCCAAAAGACTCTGACAAAGACTTTCTGGCCAGAAATGTGCTAAGTTCAAAAACCTTACCTCAGGATGACTGAATTGACTACAAGGTAAAGAATTTGCAGAAGTGACAAAAATATGCTATATCTGGACTATGGCAGAGCTTATATGACTGTATAGGCTTGCCAAAATTAATAGAGCTAGACACCTTAAAAAAAGGGGGGGAATTTTAGGTGGTCATAAACTATGCCTCAACAAACCAGACTTACAAAAAAGAAAAGAAAAAAAAAAAACCCACGAATTGAGTGCCTGACTCTAGGTCTTATACCTGGCTCAACTTCCAAAATTACTCTCACCCAAGGACCAAATAAACTTCAAATGCACCAACAGAGAAGCTGCATAGAAAATCCGAAATGAAACCCTATTTAAATTATTTGACTTTGGAAGATCTTTACACATTTGTTTTAACACAGATGTCTAAGCTTCTCAAGACTCCCTCCAAACAAAATTTCAAAACCATATTGCGAAGACCTTACTCAGAAACGGCCAAGATGCTGGGTTCCTACCTCACGCTCCCTCTGCAACTTCTTCCACGCTGAGACTTCTCATCTAACGATGGCGCCGCCTATGCCTGCCCCACCCGAGGCGCACACAGGAGAGACGTGGCCGTGTCAAAACAAGACACAACCACGGAGTCCTCTGTTTATGTAAGTTGCCTGTGACAGTCTGCAGCTTAGTTCCAATGCTCTAGAGGGCTGGGATGGAAAGTCAATTCTGCTGGACACAAACTTTAAGACTTAAGGGCTTCCAAGCTGATTTTTATTTGATAACTTGTGGGTACAACATGAAACCCAGTAAGCAGAAACCCAAAGCACTGGCCTCTCAAAGGGTTCACACCTCAGCCACTTGGCCGTTTGCCTCTTTTCAAAGGAAGCTGCATTACTCTGCCATCTGCCCATGCTGGGGACGAGTCTCTTCAGTGCCAAGCACTGAAGAACGGCAGTACCCAAATGCACACATCTTGCGGGGGCCTTCTCACTGTGGCTCATCTTCTCCCCCACCCCCGGCATTTTGCAGAAGAAAATCATAGTTTCTAGGATCTGGAGAAAGAAATACATCAGAATCTGAACATGGGCAGAGCCATTTGAGAGCCCTAGGATGGCTTTTTCTGGAAAATAAGGGGGCCTTGGGGCAGGAAGCTTGAAGAGGTCTAGGGGGCTGATAGGCTAATAATAAAAACAAGTGCTTCCTTCCCTCTTAGGGTAGACGCTAACTAAAAATCCTAAGCAGTTTCTGTCTCAAGGATCCTGAGAGCATTCTAATGGCAGTCATTCATGAAAAGACCAATCCAGACAACTATAAAAAACAAAGCAAGGGAACAATTAACATAAAATTGAGGATGGTGGTTCCGTGGGGGAGGGAAGAGATGTAATCAGGAAGCAACACACAGGGGTCTTCAAAGCTACTGATAATATTCTATTTGCTAAGCTTAGTGGTGGGTACCCAAGTATGCAATTCATTATTATTATAGTACATACACTTTATATATCTCCTTTTGTAGGTCTGAAGCATTTAAAATGATAAAAGCCCATTTAAGCTGGATGGGCTGTTTTGGGAAAGCAACATGAATGATTCAGCTCCAGTAACAAAAATTTTTAACTAACCCTTCCATACTACATTCCCATGTTATTTTATTCCTCCCCAGATCACTCTGATCACCCTGAAAAGCATTAGGGTGCAGAGTTAAGTCATTTTAACTCTGCCAGTAGGCCACTTGCATCTTAGTAGTAGAAAGACTTGAGCGGTAGGGTGGGGAGGATCTGGTGGGCTGTATCTCACGTGTCAGAAAAGGACAGGAGCAGCAGAAGACCTGAGGCAAAGGTCTTCTTTGCGGCTAGCAGTCCTTTGTGTCAGCTACACACTGCTTGTGCTACAGATGACAAAGAGAATGCCTCTGTCCACTTCCACCCTGCAAAGTACCGACTGGACGGCAACAGATCCGTGGGAGAAAATGGGTTACAAGCATTAGACTAGACGGGCCGTCAACACATTGATAAAACCATTGGCCACTTTTCAAATTCCTTGAAACCTAAAATATAAACCACGAAATAATGATGTCCTCACTCTCCCTTGTCCATAAACCCCATCTACTGATGTCCTAACACTTAAACATGTCCTTTTCTACAGTAACTCCCAAACTCGGATGTCCAAATGCCAGGTTTGATGGCCACAATTTACCTCTGCGCCTGCTACAGCACACAGTGCCAAGTCAGCCAGCCCGTGCCATTTCAACACGTCATAAGCCAGTGTCTGTTCATGTGCTGCAGGCACAAAAACCATGTGTTCATTTGTAGTTCCAATACACAGACATCTGTGCAGCAAGGTCAGATCCAAAACTCCATCATACACCAACTGAAGAACCTATGGTGGGAACTTCCGGGGAAAAGCCAAGAGACGTGGTCCAAGGTCTAAAACCTTGGAATGATTTTAGCAGGAAAAATGTGAGGGAATGAAAGATACAGGCTCAGTGGACAAAGATTTAGGTTGAACTTAGGTGGCTCACTCCGAAAGATGCCAACCACAACCACTTTGTGGCGTAAGAGTTAAAAAGATCCACGGAGTATGGACCCAAAACCCAAGCCCACAGTCAGAACTTCCTCAACACACACCATAGAGTCATCTTGCTCTCGCCACGTCAGACTATTCTCAAAAACACTCCCTTAGACCTAAAGACCCGAGGAAACAGAGAAGGCTCTCTCATGTCTGCCGGTTCTGTCCATGACAGCAGGGCCCCAGACTAATGCCAAGGCAGCCTGCCTCTCTTTCCAGAATTCCATCTTTTTTCCAAACAAATAGATAGGAAACCACTACAGAACTATTCTCCATTTTCCCACCTCACAATTACAAAGACTGCCAGGAATAATCTCAACTGTTAACTCTGAAAAAACAAACCTTGAGAAATGAACAAGGTACCCATTTCTGACCATGTGTGTATTATGTGATGATTTTAAAAGGTTAGATCAAATGCCATTTCTCAGCAAATACAAAGGAAGACAATCAGCTCAACATATGTGAAAAAGACAAGGGAACTTCACTGGTTTTCCTGAAATAGCAATTCTATATCACACCGAGGCCCACAGGCATCAAGCCCAGCTCTTTGAATTCCAACATATGTGTGTTACAAGGCCTAGCCCAGTTCTCCAGAAGAGAAACCTGATTAGTCGGTGGCCCACTTCTTCCTTCACTTGGAAAGGGTTCTCTAAGCTATCACACAGAAGACTTAAGACTTGGTATATCCAGGCAGGTCCATTTCCCAGACTCTAAAGCATCTGAAAAGAAGTAAAGGTTTGCTTCATGCTAAAACATGGAAACTATTAAGCCTTATAATATGACAGCAGGAGGTACTTTCCAGTGATAGCTGTGGGAAAGGTAGATGTGGAGAAGGGCAGAGAGAACCATACCCAGAGGTTACTACTGAAAAGCCCCAAATTATACAGCGAAGACTGCAGAGACCCGTAATTAATTCCAAACAACAATAAGGCAGGAGGCCATATACCTTCTGGCAAAAGACTGACATTTCTCACAGCCTCCAGGCCCCTACCAATCAAAAAAAGAGAACAACCTAAAATTCCAAACTCATCCTTCCTCCCAACGGGGTGCACTTAGGAGGTGCAGATCCATAGAAATCACAACTACCCTGGCCAGACTTACCAAGTTTCTCACAGCTGCGAGGCTGCCAACAAGACTGGCACATCGTAAGCTGTGGAAAAGCTAACAAGCAAATCTAGCAGCACCAAATCCTAAGCATTAAAAAAGAAATACCAGTTCAATCTTATTACTTCTCCTCCAAGAACACAAAATATTCCATCTCAATTTCTCTTGTCTTCACTCTATTTCTACAAGGACAGGAACAAGACGAGAATCACTCCCATTTTACAGATGGGGAAAAAAAAAGAGGAAGCATGAAGAAGACAAAATTGGCTACATTCCACAGACGCTGGAGTTGTAAGCAGAACCTAGATGTTCACGTACTCTGTGCAACACGCTGCCTCCTAATAGCAGTTCAACCAAACGTTCATACACAAATACCTAGCTCTTCTTCAATTCATCAGAGAAAGCCCTTGGACCAAAAAATGTAATTCTCCAGTGCCCTGAACTAAGCTTCTTTGCAGAGCTACATCCCAATTTGCTCTGCAGCAGAAATCTGTATTGTGCTTAGTGTGAGGGTTGGTAACAGAGCCGCCAATGACCATTAAATTCTGCTTCCAAAGGCAAAAAGCCGTATAATGTTAAATGCCTTTTCCTCTTCCTAATCTATTAGACATAGCAGCTAATTTCACGCCACACCTCGTATTTGGCGTCTCTGGAATCTTAGACCAAGTCCTGGTCAATATGGAATAAAGGCAAGACGGACCACAAGAAAATTAGCAGTCTATCCTATGTCATTACCCACAGCTTCAACCCTGCCCTCCCCCTCCTCTAATGAACATTTCCTCTATACTGGGAAGTAGAGTATCTAATGCTGAGCCTACAACAAAAGGAAGCCACACAGTTTTTAAGACCTGAGCTCCCAGTGTAAGTTCACTTGGGAAGCAAAGGCAGAAACATAGGTCTACCTGAGGGCGCAACACACAGCAACCTACTGACTTCTTCAAGAAATATGGGTTCGGTCTGATCCCCAAGATGATGTTCTGGCCCAACTGTTCAGAAAGGGCAGCAAAGTCAAAACTGACCCCATACTTTTCTCTTGGGAGCACGCAAACTCCCCTGAAAGAAGTCCAAGGATGAGTGGTTCCCAGTGGAGGTCACACTTCTGGGTCATGTGAGAAGCTTTGTAGAAATTCAAACTCTTGGGCCCTCAGGCACACTCATCTCTTCCCAAAGCTCCCCACGTGATTCTGGTACACAGTAAAGTTCTCAAATCTATTGTCTACCCATTCTTCAGCCTTGGGTTGTGGTTGCCAGTGTGTCTCAAGAATCCATCGTATGAGCGGCACCAAAACCAATTCCAATCTTTGTTCAGAACCCATTCGGCAGTGCAAACCACCAAGGCAGTTACCACAAGGGAAGTCTCACTTCTTGACACAAACGCTGACAGCTTTTAAACTAGTATACAGACCTAACACTGCATGCCAGAGTGCCGTCCACCCTTCAGAAATGCAGAGAAAAAAAAAACGACCTCTAAGTTTGGAATTTTCATCAGCTGGCCTAGAACCCACACACCCATGTCTATACCTCACACTTAGAACACTCACACCGGCTTGAGAGCAAACTATTTTCTATCCTCAGAGTCGATGGTCAGCACAGGAGATAAGCCAGGTTTATCTAAGAAACCAACCAGGCAAACATTAACATTTTGAATAGAGATGCCCAAACAATTGCTGGCCTACAGCCGCACAAGTGTGTCACATAATTTGTAGGCATAAGCATGAGAGGGGTGGGGAACACAGAGAGAATAATAAGCAAAAGGGTTACAGGACCAACTTTTTGCCCCTAAGACCAAACATTTCCAGCAACCTCCTTACCAGAAGTAATGGTAGACCTACACCTTGGAAAACTTTATAAAAGCCAGACCAGGGTTGGGGTGGGAGGATGGTTTCAAATCCTCTCCCAACTGGGGGGCTGCTAACCAGCTGAGAAATGTCACCAGACTGAACTAAGAGTGAAAACTGTTCCCCCAAATAGCTCTCACCTAATGGGCGAAGTCACCACCTTTAGGCCTACGTCTCTATGCATCCTTATGAAAAGCACATCCTAAGAATTGTCAGAATCATGTTCGCAGCAGAATAAAAGGGATATGAAAGAAGAAAAGGGAAGTTCTGTCAGTCAGCGCCCCCCGCCAGTCTCACCTCCCCGCGTCCAGCTCCCGGCCCGCAGAGCCTCCCATGTCTGTCAGGCTCGCAGCAGAAGCAGCCAGCTCTCCAGAAGGCCTCTTGCCGGCTCCATCCCCGCCGCCGGAGCCGCCGTTGCAGCTCTTCGTGCGAAAGAGGCGACTGAGGCGGATTTTGAGGGAGCCCTTCCGAGAAGGGCCCGCCAGTGGCCGGAGGGGCCCGGGAGGAGGCGGGGGCGGGGGCGGTTGCTGCGGCTCCCCTCTACCCAAGCGCCCTGGGGGGACCAAGTCCTGCATCGGGAAGGGCGCCGGGGGTAATTCGGGACCCGGGGGCTGCAGCAGAAGCCGGCCGCCCCCTCCTCCTCCGCGGCCCGGGCTGCTGAGCTCCTCTTCCGAGCAGCTGTTCGTCTCCAGGCTCTCGGCCTCCGACTCCAAGCCCTCCAGGACCAACAGCGCGTCGCTCGTTTCCGTGGGGTCCTCCCCGGCCTGCGGGGCGACAGCAGGCGGCTGGGGCTGCGGAGGGGGCGGCTGCGGGGGGCATGGGCATGGGCACGGGCACGGGCAGCAACCCCCACCGACCGTCTTGACCCCCGGCCCCGCCGGCTGCCCGAGCCCCAGAGCCGCCAACTGCGCCTCCAGTCCAGCCGCCGGGCCCCAGGTCCGCTCGAGTGCCAACCCCGGCGGCAGGGCCTTGGGGTCCAGGGCACAGCGGTGCCGGGGACACAGCAGTTCCGAGGGTCCCGGCTCCGGGGCCGCCTCCGCGTCTTCCTCCTCCGGCGGCCGACCCACGTTGCGGAACACCATCAGCTGCGGCGGCCGGGAGCCCCGCGGGCCGGGCCGCGCGAGAAAGGGTGGCGGCGGGGGACCATGGCCCGGGGGCGGCGGCGGCGGGCCTGGCTCGGGGACCGCCTCTCCATAGCCTAGCAGGCGGCTCAGGACGCGGTACGAAGCGGCGGCCGCCGCCGCCTCGCCGTCCCGGAGCTCGGCCCCCTGCATCGGGGAGAGGGAGGGAGGGCGGGCGGCTGGGAGCCGGGCTGGGGTGGGGACTAGGCCGGGCCCCGCCGGAGCCCCGCCCGCCGCGGCCCCCGGAGCGACAGCGCTAACGGCCGCCGCGGCCTCTGCCTCATAGAGGGGGGCGGGGGGCGCGCGGAGCCCAGCGCGAGCCCAGGCCGCGCGCCGCCGCCGCCGCCGCCGCCGAGGACCGCCCCCGGATGGCGTCACTTCCGGGAGACCGTAACCACGCCCCCTCTCCGGGGCGTGCTCGCGCTGTCCTCCGCGGAGCGTGACGTCTAGTACAGCCTGGGCCGCTATTGGCGGTGGGCTGCTTCTAGCCTGGTCGTTGGTCCCCTGCCCCGACCCTCGCTTTTCACTTCCCGGGCGCTGAGGCCGAAGCCGCCCCTCCCCGGTGCGGTGGGGAGCGGCCCTGAAAAGCCTGGTTTGGTCCTGGCCGAGAGTGCCTGGCCTTGGGGGAGTATCTGTGATGTCTCGGCTGTGCCGCCTTCGATGTGTGACCTTGGCCAAGTCATTTCTTCATTGACTAACCGTATCCCCGCTGGCATCCAGTAAATGTCTGTGGAATGACACATGAATAATGTGTTCTAGAGTCAGCGGTGTGCTGATGAATGTTGGCTCTCTGGAGGCAGGGGGCATTGTATGCATATATATATATATATGTATATAAGTTTATCATGAATTTTACTGATGTAAAGGATATATAGCACACAATTTACAAATGATAACAATAGTATACAGTTGCAAATCCTATATAACCAATTGATCCTCAAGAATCCTTTTATTGGTTTTGGTCAAACTCTTGTGTGGGTAGCCAACCTAAGGTTTCAATTAATCGAGGAATTGCGGCATGAATGTTGGTTGATGTTTTCCTCAACGTCAGTGTAAGAGGAAAGTGAAAAAAATAAAGACAGTCTTAACTGTCAATTATGGGAGTGACTTGCTTGCTGAATCAAAACGGTTTCTCAGTCGGTTAAGCGTCTGCCTTCGGCTCAGGTCATGATCCCCAGGTCCTGGGATGGAGCCCACCTTGGGGCTCTTTGCTGGGCAGGTAGTCTGTTTCTCCCTATCCCTCTCCTGCCCCCTCCCCCACTTGTGTCCTCTCTCTCCTTCCCTCCCTCTCTCTTTCTCAAGTAAATGAATAAAATCTTTTTTTTTTTTTAAGATTTTATTTATTTATTTGACAGACAGAGATCACAAGTAGGCGGAGAGGCAGGCAGAGAGAGAGGGGGAAGCAGGCTCCCCGCAGAGCCCAGAGCCCGATGTGGGGCTCGATCCCAGGACGCTGGGATCATGACCTGAGCCGAAGGCAGAGGCTTTAACCCACTGAGCCACCCAGGCGCCCCAGAATAAAATCTTTTTAAAAAAAAAAAAAAAAAGAATGTTTCCTTAATTTTTGTACTATTCATGGTGTAATGGCTACAGGCATAACAATTAAAGTTAAATCTGAATTACAAATTTTTCCTTCATCACTTTTTAAAATATAGATAATCAACAAAACAATAAATCAAGGGCCTGATTTGTAGCATTTGCTGATATCCATCGTGTAAATACTCCCACCGTGGCTGATTTCAATCTTCAGAACACAGAGTTACTGAACACAGAGTTAGAGATGAACAGTAGGGTACCCTTATGTAATAGTTTCATCATGCAGATAGAATAACAACCCCAGGAACATAGGTAAATAGTAATAGTAAAATTATTAGAAAGTGATGAGTTTTGAAAATTTTATTACCTTTGTTTTAAACATAATTTAATTATAAGTGTACATAATTTAATTTCGAATAGTGGCTGTGTTTCACAACTGGCTTACAGAATTCCTGAAATTTTAACAGTTAGATTTCACAGTCCTGTATGAACCAGCTCCACAGCACCTTCATACCTCAGTTTTCTCATCTGCAAAATAGGAATCAGGATGGCTGCTTCATTTACTTGCAGACATGCTGTAAATCTCAAATTAGAGAAAGCTTGCTGTGTAGAGGATCATAGACTGGAGGGGAGGGAGACAACTGGACTGGAGATAGCAGGCAGGGAGATCAGTTAGGAAACCATTGAAATTGTACCCTGAGAGATGTCGAGAGATGCAACAGATAGGAGGAAGGATAAGCCAGCAGAACTTAGCAATTTTGTACCTGAGGGTGCATTGGAGTGAAGAGGAGGATATGCATCCTGGAGCCTGAGAGAGTTTTTGTGTTTTGTGTTTTTTTTTTAAGATTTTATTTATTTATTTGACAGAGAGCACAAGCAGGCAGAGCAGCCGACAGAGGGAGAGGGAGAAGTGGGCTCTCCGCTGAGCAGGGAGCCCGATGCGGACCTCGATCTGAGGACCCTGGGATCATGACCTGAGCCTAAAATAGCCGCTTAACCGACTGAACCACCCAGTCACCCCCAGACAGAGCTTTTTTTTTTTTTTTTTTTTAAGATTTTATTTATTTATTTGACAGAGAGAAATTACAAGTACACTGAGAGGCAGGCAGAGAGAGAGAGAGAGAATGAAGCAGGCTCCCTGCTGAGCAGAGAGCCCCATGCGGGACTCGATCCCAGGACCCTGAGATCATGACCTGAGCCGAAGGCAGTGGCTTAACCCACTGAGCCACCCAGGCGCCCCCAGACAGAGCTTTTTAAAACAGAAATTTTTCAGGGCGCGTGTCTGGCTCAGTCCAAAAAGCATGCGACTCTTTTTTTTTTTTTTTTTTTAAGATCCTATTTATTTATTTGACAGAGAGATCACAAGTAGGCAGAGAGGCAGGCAGAGAGGCGGGGAAGCAGGCTGAGCAGAGAGCCTGATGTGGGGCTCGATTCCAGGACTCTGAGACCATGACCCTAGCCAAAGGCAGAGATTTAACCCACTGAACCACCTAGGCGCCCCAAGCATGTGACTCTTGATCACAGGGTCATGAGTTCAAGCCCTGCCTTGTGTGTAGAGATTACTTAAGACTAAAATTAACATTAAAAAATAACATGGAGGGGCGCCTGGGTGGCTCAGTGGGTTAAAGCCTCTGCCTCTGCTCAGGTCATGATCTCAGGGTCCTGGGATCGAGTCCCGCATCGGGCTCTCTGCTGGGCGGGGAGCCTGCGTCCTCCTCACTCTCTGCCTGCTTCTCTGCCTACTTGTGATCTCCGCTGTCAAGTAAATAAATAAAATCCTTTAAAAAAAAACTTAAAAAAAAATAAATAACATGGAAGTTTGTCTGTAACCGGTGATTATATCCCTCCGTAGTTTCCCATCGTTCTTTGGCTGAAGAGAAAACTCCTTAAGGAGGCCTGTGGGGTCCCGTGTGATCTGACCCCTGCTTCTGTCTGGCCTCAGCTCCCACCAGCCTTCAGTTTGTTCTCTCTCCCCTGCAGTTCCTCTAGCCCTGTGTGAGACTCGTACACATATGGCCATTACATAAGCTATTTCCTTTTCTTGAAAGGTTTTTTTCCCTTCTCTTTTAGCTTAAACTCCTATAAACCCCCAGGTTGAACTCACTCCTCACTACCTCAGGGAACTCTCCCTGCCTGGGTCCTTACTTCCTCCCCACCCAGCTCCCAGACCGTTGCTTTGTCACACTTCCGACATAGCTGTGATTTTTCATCTCTCCGTGGGGTTATTTGATTAAAATCTTGTCTTCCCTACTGGGCTGTAAACTCCACAAGGGCAGGAGCCAGATCTGTTTTTCACCCATTATGGACTCCTCCCGTGCCACAGAGTGGACCACTGAAATAGAAGCGTGGGATGATTGTTCAACCTCATGCTTTGCAAGGGGCTTCTGATACAAATTCATGTCTAATTCTGCACAACAAACCGTCTTTCCTTGCCCATGAAGAAACTGAAACTCAGAGAGCTATTTACCTAAGGTCACACAATTCCAGAAGTGGAATTCAAAACCACCCACTCTCCTTCAGCTCCCTGGCAGGTGTCACTCAGATTTCTGGAGAAAAGAAGAGAAATTGCTACAGGATCACAGAACTCCAGAGGCTTAAGACAACAGCTCAAGATACCTGGCTGTCTCTGGAAAACCTCCCCGGCCCCAGAACAGGTTAATTAGCCTACGAATGCGAGGTCTGTAGCTCTGCAGCGCCCTCTGCTGTCCAGCTACTTTCTTGGCCTGGGAGGGAAGCTCTGTCTACACCTGGTGTGGACCCCATCTAGGGTACCACCCCAGCGCCAGAGCACACAGAGACATAGGGCAACACATCCAAGCTCTTTATTTTATTTTATTTTATTTATTTGTTTGTTTGTTTATTTATTTGTCTATTTATTTATTTATTTATGTCTGCTTATTTATTTATTTGTTTATTTGTCAGAGAGACAGTCTGAGAGGGAACACAAGCAAAGGGAGAAGGAGAAGCAGACTTCCTGCTGAGCAGGGATCCCAACCCAGGGTTTGACAAGACACTGGGATCATGACCTGAACTGAAGGCAGACGCTTAATGACTGAGCCACCCAGGCACCCCAAGCTCTTTCTAAGGCAGGGCAAGGAATACTGCCTTTCTCCACTTCCTTAAATGTGAGGCCTAGAGCTCAGGTCCTGGGAAAAAGCATTGAAAATTCAGCTTCAAGTAAAGGAAGTGTTATCTTTGTATGAATTGAATTTGTGTGTATTTGTTGAATGGGTCTTGCGTCTATACATATCTCTTTAACTGAGGCCCATCTAGGTGGTCCCTGAAGTGGTAGGACCCTAGTTTCAAAGGTTTGGGAAGAGAAACCCAGAGAACTGAAGTCGCTCCTGAGATCACTTAGTCGTTCAGTGGTGGGCTAGGCCTCGGGGCTGCAGTGATAAGGGAGACAGGGACCATCCTTGCCCCTCTACAGCTCTCCAGCTACTCTGAGTCCTACTCACACCATTTCCTGGATGGACGACCAAGAGCAAATAATCTAGTATCTTTGAACCTGTGTTCTATTGGCAAAAATGGTTCACTAATAATTCCCCCCAGGGGCTTTTGTGGGGGTTAAATGAAAGCTTACACAGAAATGCGAAAACATGACACAAATGTTAGTAGTTATTATTATGAAAAGCTTCTTGGGGGATCAAAATGATTATTATTATTATGTCTTCATACAGTGTGTTCGTGACCCTCCACTAACAGTAACCAGTAAGACCCAGAGCTTGGAATGGGTGTATTTTCCCCTCCATCCCTCTCTCTTAGCACACGGAATCACAATGGCTGAGGAGAGAGCTATGCATGCGTCCTACAGGTCTGACTCCACTCACAAGCAGCTTCATGGTTTTGAGAAGGTCAACGATGCCCACCCGCAGCTTTAGTCCTATTTTCCTTCTCTATCGGAGAAAGGTCTGAGCTAGAGGCCCTTCCAGTTCTGCCATCATAGGGGTTCTGCTGGGGGGCTGTCCTCAAGCCCCTCCTCTCCCTCCCACTCTGATGTTCTCACTTAGGATCCAATGCAGAACTGTTTGCAGAGCCCACCAGTAAAGCAAAGGGAGTTTCTAGAAATCATCACCCATCCCTTGCTGCATACACTCAGTGCTCTGGGACATCAAAGGTTTAAGGGAGTGGGCAGAGCGAGAGAGAACGAAGCCAAGAGACAGCTTGTGTATGTGGGGCCAGATCTCTGGGAGTGGGATAGAGGAGAGCACAAGAGTAATGGAAGACGGCAGGAGAGGAAGGCGGGAGCTTTGTTCTATGGCTACCTGCATGAATCCACACCCTTCTGGGGCTCCTGGGTGGCTAAGTCAGTTAAGCATCTGCCTTTGGCTTGGGTTGTGATCCTGGGGTCCCGGGATCAAGTCCTGGGATCGACCCCTGTGTCAGGCTCCCTGCTTGGCAGGGAGTCTGCTTCTCTCTGTGCCTCTGCCCTGACCTGCCTCTTGTACCTCCCTCTCTCTCTGTCTCCAATGATAAATGGAATCTTAAAAAAAAAAGAAAAAGAAAAAAAAAGAATACACCCTCTGGATCCAAGGCAGTACTAACTCAATAAAGAGAGACGGGATTTAGGATGACAAAATGAAGGAGTGTGAAGCAGAAGCAAAATTTTGTCCACTCTCTTCTCCCTGTCCTCATTACAGACAAGCGCCCGTGCGTACACGCAAATACACACACGTACATACACCCCATTGGCTGGGGTTGTTACCTCTGTGGTGCTGGAGAAGAGAGGCTCCCCTGAGTGGAAGGTGAAGACCTGCTGAGGTCATGAATGACAGTGTGATCCTTGTGGGGGGTGGGGAACTTTTAAACTCTCTGGGTCTCGATTCACTCTTCGGTCACTAGTCTTGAATAACAGGGTCATGGGAGTTTGATGGGGGCCAGTGTGGAGAGTCAGAGCTCTGGGCTTGAGTCTCAACTTAAAGTGAGCTATGTGATCTCAGGTGAGTCTCTGAGCCTCAGTGTCTGCATCTGTGAAATGGGGATAATACTGACCTCCCATACATGCTTGTGGGGCAGATCCGTTGAGATAAAGCACACAAGAAGCTCTTGATAAACTGCCACAGTTTGTTCAGAGATTGGCTGTGGTTATATTAGGCTCTCTTCCCCCCACCCCCCACCACCCCCAATCTCAAATTCAATTTCGGCAGCACCGTGTCAGGGGGGTACAGGCAGCCAGAGCTGCCTGCCAGGAGCTGCAGCTTGGCCCTTTATCATGCCCGTCGCTATTGCTGCCAGGAGGCTGAGTGGAGCAGAGGGGAGGAGAGAGGGGCACAAGCTCATCTGCGGTTGCTATGGCGCCCCATCCCGGATTTGCCCAGCTCTCCTAATGGAGCAAAGGGCAGAGGGAGGGAGGGAGGGAGAGTGCGACTGGTCTGGTCTCATTCTCTTCCCTCCCGTTCATCTCTCTCTCTGGGGCCGATGTGGGATGCCCAGTGGGGGAAGGGAGCCTAGATGCTGGATGAGAAGAGGAGGGAAGAGGGGTGGTGCCAGGATTAAGAGGGTTTGCAATGGGGGGTCACACTGAGAGAGGAGGGGCAGAGCCCTCATGCCTACATCCAGAAGCCAGCTGATGACGTTAGAGAGAAGGAAAAACAGGCAAGACAGCACAGCGTGAGAGAGAGAGGGAGAGAGGAAGAGAGAAAGCGAGGACAGGAGGCGTGGAGCCAGCCAACCTCAGCCTGGGCTCTCCTGAGCCCCTAGATCCCCCAGGCAGCCTGGACCCCTAGGGACCGGAGAGCTGCCCTGAGGATGGGCCCCAGAGCGGGGGTCATGCTCCACCCTGTGTGGGGACTGCTGGGCTGCTGTTTCCTCTGCAGCTGGGCTCTGGGAGGTCCGCGGCCCCTCCGCTCTGGGCCACCTCTGTCCTCCCATGTCCAACCGGGGTCTGGGCCCCTGTGGGTGCCCCGAGAGGGAGCCGAGGCAGCTCTGGCTTTTCTCTACTCTGGAGACACCCGACAGCTGTCGGGGGCTAATTGCAGTGAACGCTACGAAGCCCAGGGCGCAGAAGCCAGCCCAGGGCTCCCCCCAGTCCTATGGAGGGCAGCGGGCACCCTTGCCCAGGCTGCTAATTTCCTCAACATGCTGCTGCAGGCCAATGACATCCGCGAATCCAGTGTGGAGGAGGATGTAGAGTGGTACCAGGCACTGGTCCGCAGCGTGGCCGAGGGGGACCCAAGGGCGTACCGGGCTTTTCTGACCTTTGACCCTCCGCCAGGGGCCAGTCACCTGCCTCTGGCCCTACAGGCCACACGGATGGGGGAGGAGACCCTCCTTCAGGACTTGTCTGGGACCAGAGTTCAGGAGGAGAGCCCAACCAGGGCCCCGGACACCTCTGCTCTACAGAAGCGAGTGCTGACCAATGACCTCGGGAGCCTCGGCAGCCCCAAGTGGCCACAGGGGGATGGCTATGTGGGGGACATGAGGCATGTGAAGCTCTCTCCTCCCTTCCTGGAGTGCCAGGAGGGCCGGCTCCGTCCTGGCTGGCTTGTCACTCTTTCTGCCACCTTCTATGGTCTCCAGCCAGACCTCAGCCCAGAGGTCAGGTAAGTGTGTTTGCACAGTCTTTGACACATTTGCAGGTACGTGGGGGTGGGGGCCTGAGTCCAGCCAGCTGTGCGTGGGCCATTTGGCACACACATATGTATCTGGGGGGGCACAGATGTGCCTATTTGCATTCAGCTATTTGCAGTTGACTCTGGGAATCTGTAACTGTCTGTTAGCACATACAGGTGTGAGTGTACACAGTGTGTATGAATCAACCCACTTGTACGTAGGTATAGACATATGTGTGTGTACAGCTGAGCATAGGTCTGCCCCCAGGTCTGGGGAGTGGGGAGAAGGCAGGAGCAGGCTTAGTGTGGATGACAGCTGACAGGCCATGCACAAGTAGTCTCATGGGCATTCCAGGAGACCAACCTGCTGCTCTTAAGCAATCTAGAACTATAAAAGGAGGCTTCTCCAAGGGAAGAAAAGTTCTTGGTGGGGGTGGAGGGGGGAAGCTTGGGAACCATTCATTGCTCCTTCTGTCTAGGAGTTGGCCAGGTCCCCAGGGTCACTCTCAGTGACTATATTCTCACCTCAAATGGGTTCCAGTCCTGCTTGTCCTGACTGGTACTCTTCAAATGACTGACCTCCTCCTTCAACCGAAATAAAGAGGTGATTGGGAACCCTGGTGGGGAGGAGGCAGCAAGTGGGCACAGAACTGCAAGGCACGCAACACTCAAATTGTTTTTCCAGCTCTGTGTCCCTATTCATTGCTTCCAACAGGCTTTCCCTCCTGCCAGCCAGCAGCCTGGCCTCTAGCCAGCTCTCCCCATACAGCCCAGAGCAGAGTTTGGGAGCTCTGGGGCCAGGCAGCTCCATTCCATAGTTCCTATGCTGTGATCAATTCATATCTGGTTTGGGCAGAGTGAGGGGGTGGTTAATAGCTGAGTTCAGGGCCTGTGAGCGCGCGCACGAGCGAGTGTGTGTGTGTGTGTGTGTGTATACATGTGGTGGAGAAGTGTGAAAATCCCCTTCAGGCAGATCATCAGAGCCCTGGCTTCCACATGTCTTGACATGCTCCCTCCGTCTACCCACTAATAGAAAGAGGAAATGCTAGGATGTTGAAAAGCTGAGGGATGTCGGGGAACAACCTACAGGGAAGAAGACTGTTGCCCACAGAAACAGTGAGGATGAATAGCACTGGAGAAATGGAATGCAGGTGTGCCCTCTGTCCTTGCACACTGCAACTGCTCTGCTAAAGTTTGCAAAGCTTGCAGTGCTCCCTGGTCTGGGGCCTGAGGACACATGACCACCTTGGCACCCTTTGCTGCACCCCTAATTGCCAATTCACTGTCCTAGGGGGCAGGTGCAGATGGACATAGACCTTCAGAGCGTGGACATCAATCAGTGTGCCAGTGGGCCAGGCTGGTACTCCAACACACACCTGTGTGATCTCAACAGCACCCAGGTAAGGATAAGGAGGACGGTGGGGGGAGGGGCGCCTGGGGTCCTGCCTCCTTTCCCCTTTCCCATCCCTGCCACCACCCAGCTCCTAGGAGCAACTGAACCAAAGCATATCAGCCTCAGGGCTTCAAGGGAATCCCTAGTGATGAGAGAGAGACAGAAATGAGATTCTAGGCTTTAAATTTTTTTATTTTTATTTTTTCAAAATTTTATTTATTTATTTGAGATTGAGAGAGAGTAGGTGTGCGTGCATGCGTGTGCGCGTGCATGCACATGCATGGGGTGGGAGGAGGGACAAAGGGACAAGCAGATCCCCCACTGAGCAAGGATTCCACCCCAGGACCCTGAGATCATGACCTGGGCTGAAGTCAGACACTTAACTGAGCCACCCAGGCACCTTCAGATACCAGGCTATTTATTTATTTATTTTAAAAGATTTTATTTTATTTATTTGACAGAGATCACCAGTAGGTAGAGAGGCAGACAGAAAGAGAGGAGGAAGCAGGCTCCCTGCTGAGCAGAGAGCCCGATGTGGGGTTTGATCTCAGGACTCTGATATCATGACCTGAGCCGAAGGCAGAGGCTTTAACCCACTGAGCCACCCAGGCGCCCCCTATACCAGGCTATTTAAAAGCGAGGACACTTACAGCCAAAAAATACTTCAATAAAAAAATAAAAACTAAAAGACAAAAGAAAATTCAGAAATGATATGTTGATGGTCATTTCTGAGAAGTTCCCAACTTCTCCTGCTTGATACATAATAGGCACTTAAAGTTGAATGAATAATAAAAAAACATGAACATAGAAAAAAAAAAGTGAGGGGGCACTTTTGGCTGGCTGTCTGTAGAGCATGTAACTCTTGATCTCTGGGGACCTTGAGTTTAAGCCCTACATTGAGTATAGAACCTACATTTTTTTTAAAAAGTGAGGGGCGCCTGGGTGGCTCAGTGGGTTAAAGCCTCTGCTTTCGGCTCAGGTCATGATCCCAGAGTTTTGGGATTGAGTAACACATTGGACTCTGCTCAGCGGGGAGCCTGCTTCCCCCTCTCTCTCTGCCTGCCTCTCTGTCTACTTGTGATCTCTCTGTGTCAAATAAATAAATAAAATCTTAAAAAAAAAAATGAGGGGCACCTGGGTGGCTCAATGGGTTAAAGCCTCTGCCTTCGGCTCAGGTCATGATCCCAGGGTCCTGGGATGGAGTCCTGCATTGGGCTCTCTGCTCAGCAGGGAGCCTGCTTCCTCCTCTCTCTCTCTCTCTCTCTCTCTGCCTGCCTCTCTGCCTGCCTCTCTGCCTACTTGTGAACTCTGTCAAATAAATAAAATCTTAAAAAAAAAAAAAAGTGAGGACACTTACAGCCTGCTCCCCATCCTCCAATGGAGATAGTCATCCTTGTTCCTTTGAATTCTCAGTATGCCTCCCTGTCTGCTCTCCCCTTTTGGTACTGGGTGCCCTAAGATCCACCCCCAGGACCGCTCCCTAAGTCCCTATTAATCATCCCCTTTCCCTCTCCTAGACCACATTCTCCATGTTGACAGGGCTCCTAAGTGTAATTGTTGATTGGGATGTGGGAGGACTCTAACCAAAGAAGGAGCTTGAAGAGCTCTGGGATTGGTAAAGGTGAGGGAACCCAAGCCAGGGGCTGGCAGACTCAAAGCCATGGATGCAGGAGATCGGGATAATGGAAAACAATGGCTGGTAATCCTGCAAGCCTGGGACTGAGAAGCTGGGAGGCCAGTGAACTAATAATAATCTGCTCCACGGCTGCACTTGACCGCGTGTCGTGCCTGAGCTGAACCAAAGCCAAGGCAAGCCCTGCAGCCTGCTGGGAGGTGGGGCGGGTTTGGGCATCTGTGGCTCTTTGGGGTACATGTTTTTGGAACTCTAAGTCCAGGGATAGAGAAGGGCTCCCATTATTCAGTGCATTATTAAACCGAGCCACAGCACGTCTCCGTACACATTGGCCTGATTGTGCAGACGCTGGTGGGAACATAGCGCATTCTCATGCTCCTGGCAAGAAGGGAAGCTGGGCCACGATTTCAGAAGTACCACCGTGTAACTTTTCTAGGTGAAGTCAGGTGCTCGATGTGGAAGCTCCCAGGGCGAAGCCCTTCCTTCATCCCACTGTTAGGTCTGTCCCTAACCACTGCCTCCAGCAGCTCTGACCTCATCCATGTGCTCATCTCCCCTGCCTGGCTCTGAGGTCTGCTCCGTCCCCTGCTAGGCAGACATCAATGGATGGAGGTGGAATAAAGAGGCGGCCTTGGCATCCCACGAGCCTGGCATTAGCCTGGCATTAGGGCTGGGGAAATCAGTCCTGTGCCAAAGCCAGATGGCCCCTGGTAGGGGAAGCCTCTCCTCTGTGGGGGCCTTTTCAAACCACCTGTGAACCAAAAAGGAAGGTGATGGGGACCCTTTGAAACAGGATGTAGGCACACAGATGTGATTGGACTCCAAGTTCTCCCTACTTCCACCTCCCCCGGTGCCTCACTGTAGCAACAGCTGGGCACTGGGACATGGGATCTGTGAGGCTCCCGTCACTGCCTCTCAGAATAAAAGGGTGATCTCTTCCCAAACTCTTTGTTGAAAAGAGGTGATGACGGGAATAGAGTAGGGTTTCCAGAGAGAGAAGGATTCCTAAGGACTGGAAGGACTTCTAGTGGGGGAAGGGGGTCCCTTGTACGGAGCAGGTGCTGTGAATAGGAAGGTACGCGGACCCTCCATCTCTTCCCAGGAGCGAAAACCCCATATAAACCCCTATCTTGTTTGTCATCCCTGCAGTGTTTCCCCTTGGACAGTCAGGGCTTTGTCCTCGGCCACTACCTCTGCCGCTGCCGACCTGGTTTCTACGGGGCAAGCCGCTCTGGGGGTATGTTAACCGTGGTGAGGGTCAGGCTGGGCTGGGTGGAGGGGGCACCTGGGGAGAAAATGCTGGGGTGAGACACTGGCAAGGGTCTTGTGGGGCAAGGGCAGAAGGTGGAGAGAAGCAGGCAAGGCAGGCAGGATCCACTGTGGGGGTGTCTGAGCCTTCTGAAAATGAGCCCTTACCATGCCAGTCTGATGCAAGTTGAGCCTCGCAGTGAGTCCTAGCCTGACATTGCCTCTTTCTGTTTCCCGGTCCTTCCCTGGGAATATCCACTTCCTCACTCGCCCTGCTTCCCAGCCCGCCCCCAGGGGTGACCAACTGTAGGAGGGCAGGGAGAGGGCTATGGTGGCCCGTGGGAGAGAAGGCTGGCATGCCCCCGCTGGGCCCCTCTCCTTGCAGCCATCTTGTTCTTTATAGGGTTGGGAGAGAGTGCTGCCCAGCCTGCTGGGCAATTCGGGGCCCCACATGGCAGCTCCGGGAGGCTGCTGCGGTGCCAGCCGTGTGCCGAGGGCTGCACCAGCTGCAGGGACGCTAGGCCATGCCTGGTGGAGGAAGCCTCGGCACTGCGGGCAGCCGTGCTGGCCTGCCAGGCCTGCTGCATGCTGGCGGTCTTCATGAGCATGCTGCTCTCCTACAGATGCCGCCGGAGCAAGGCAAGGAAGGTCCCGCCTCTCCTACACGTGTCCTACCATCCCTTGGGTCCCCAGTATCACCTAGGGGCCAGAGCCTCCCTAAGACGAGAACTCAGAAGAAATGGGTTCTGGTCTTCATGCTTAACCTAACATACCAGGTGACCTTGGGCAAGTGACCCCATTGCCTTAGATTTGTTGCCTGTTAAGTGTAGGCATTGGACTTGATTCAAAACACAGTGTAGGCACTAGGGAGACGTGGTCTAGACTCCCCTGGAGCTCCCAGTTGAACGGAGGAAGCAGGCCTATAAAGAAAATGACAACACAGCACAACAAAGGCGAGGATGGAAGTGTGTGTTGGTTGCCATGTGAGCTCAAAGAAAGGACCGAGTTGTCCTGCCTGAGATGGCCTGGGAAAACCCATCTGGAGAATATGACATTTGAGCCAGTCTTGAAGGTCAACTGACTGATTTCCAGGCAGAGAAGGGGTTATCTAGACAAAGAAGCAGTCTGACCCAAAGTCTGGGGAATGTGTGGGATCCTTCTAGCTCCAGCAGCTTGTGACTGGAGCCCAGGTCTGCAATCAGGCCCCTTCTAGGAGTTGGGAGGCAGGGAGCAGGGTTGGGGGATAGATGCTATGTGCAACCTTGGTCTTAACCTGGGGGGGGGGGTGTGTGGCTGTGGACCAAGAGGGCAGAGCTGATGTTACAGGATAAGACCTTAGCCCAGGGCCATCAAGTGACCCCTAAAACAGGCCTGAGATTCTCCCCCACGATCATCCAGGCTCTGTTTTCCCACTGCCCTGTTCACACACCTCTCTCTTTCCTGGGTTCACAGAGGATCAGAACCTCTGGAGTTGTCCTGCTGGAAGCCATCCTTTTTGGATCCCTGCTGCTCTACTTCCCTGTGAGTCTGTGGTCAGAGTCTGACCCCACGTGATCCCTGCCTGGTGTCCTCCAAACCCCAGAATTCTACATCCTTTCTGCTCCCTTAGAGAGATTCAGAGACCTCAAAATCTCCATACTCATATCTACAAATGGCAGGCTGGCCTGGTGACCTCTGAAGCCAAAGAGTCCTTGCTAAAAAGAGCTTGATGTCCTACTGTGTGACTTAGGACAAATGACCTAACCTCTCTGATACTTCAGCTGCTCCTCTGAGAGATGGAGGTGATGATGCCTCTGTGGCAAGGCTATTAGAAAGGGCAGCAGATCAGAAAGAGGATGTACATGGGAGAGCCCCAACTTCTGTCCCCCTCCCGCACTCCCCAGGTCTTCATTCTGTACTTCAAGCCCAGTGTATTCCGCTGTATCGCTCTCCGCTGGGTCCGGTTGCTGGGTTTTGCCACTGTCTACGGCACCATTATACTCAAGCTTTATAGGTAGGGTCTGGGGCAGACCTTGCTCTGGGGCTGCTCACTCCAGGCAGCCCCAGGTCGTTTGGAAAGGGGTGGAGTTCTTCCCAGCCAGACCCTTACCAGCTCTACTCCCCGGTGCACCCCATCCCCCCACCCCCACCCCAGGCCCACCCCTATCACCATAGCCCTCCTCAGATGCAGCATTTGGGGGGGGTCAGGGAGGCAGCCAACCATGGGAAGGACAGGAGGACAGGCACGTATGGAGGGGAAGCCATGGACAGAGGCCAGAGACCTGGCCCCTCTCCTTGGCCCTCCGCCTATGCCTCTCCCCACCACCCGCACCCTTGTAGAGTTCTCCAGCTGTTTCTGTCTCGCTCGGCCCAGCGGGGCCCCCACCTTAGCAATGGGCGGCTGCTGCAGTGGCTGGGGCTGCTCCTGCTGCTTGTGCTGGCCTTCCTGGTGGTGTGGACGGCGGGGGCCCTGGAAAGAGGCAGCCATGCACCCCTGGTGGCCCGTGGCCACACTCCTGCGGGCCGTCACTTCTACCTCTGCCATCACGACCACTGGGACTACATCATGGTTGTGGGTGAGCTGCTTCTGCTGAGCCTGCCTCACTGGGGACCCCCATGCTGCACCTGCAGGGGTCCTCCGGCCTTGGCCTTGTCCCCAGTCCCCACCTCCCCCGGCACACCCGGCACAGAGAGAGGCCACCGCCCAGCTGCTGAGCTGGTGCTCACATCTCTGTCCCTCACTCCTCTACAGCTGAGGTGCTGCTCCTGTGCTGGGGCAGCTTCTTGTGCTACGCCACCCGAGCCGTTCCCTCCGCCTTCCATGAGCCACGCTACATGAGCATCGCCCTGCACAACGAGCTGCTTCTCTCCTCTGCCTTCCACGCGGCCAGGTGAGGCCGCCCCCTACCCCGACCCACCACACCTCCCCATCGCCCACCACTCTTGCCTCTCCCAGGCCCGAGGAACCCCATCCCACAGCCATCCTCACCACACAGCCAGGCCTCGGCCAGGGGAGAAAGGCCCCTCCGCCATCGGTGGCCCTCCCCTCAGATACCCTTCCTGGACCCCAGGTCTTACACAGCACCCCAAAAGAGGAAGCGTGTCTGCTCCTAATTCTCCTCCTAGTCCTAGGCCACATGTCTGGCACCTCCACTGTGCTCCTTCCCACACATGCTCAATTCTCCCTGCCTTTTCCCCCCTCACACCTCAGCCCCTCCAGCAGCAGGCCCGCTGTGAACGTTCAGAAGGACTTGGCGGTGTGGCAAAGGCAGAATCAACCCACAGGGCATCCATAACAGAGCTGGAAGCTCTAGGCAACCAGAGAAGAGTAGTCTGGGAGGGCTTCTCAGAGGTGGGGGTTAATGTGAGCCTTGAGGTAGGACCTACATCCTTGGGAGGGCAAGAAGAAGGGGAAGTGCCCTTCTCAAACCACCCAGAAGCTCCACAGAGATCAGGACTGGAGCTAGGGGGTGAGCCAGTGAGACAGGTGAGGGAGAAGAGGCCCCTGTCACCCAGAGCTGATGTTCCCTCCCTCACACCCTCAGGTTTCTGCTGGTTCCCTCCCTGCACCCAGACTGGACCCTGCTCCTCTTCTTCTTCCACACCCACAGCACCGTCACCACCACACTGGCTCTGATCTTCATTCCTAAGGTGAGGTCTCCCCTCTCCTGGTTGTGAGCCTACCCCAGCCCCTTGGTAAGGGCACCGTGGATCTGCCGCCGCCACAGCGCCCTCTCCAGGTCAGAGTGAGGATGACCCCTGGGGGAGAGTGGGCGGAGCCGCAGGGCCTGTGGGAGGAGCCCGCTTGGGGTGGGGGGGTGGGGAGGAAGCGACTGTGTCTCTCTGCCTCCCACCTGAGGGCAAAGGAAATCAGAGCTAGGGCAGGAGAGCTCTTTGTAACACACCTAGCAGTTTAGTGTGGTGGACTCTGAAAAGTCAACTTGGAAACAATTACAGAGAGATAGGTCAGGGAGCTGAAGGCCATGGCTAGGAATTGTGGGGGCAGCTGCGTAGGAGGAGGATGACAGAGCGCAAAACTCTTCCTGCCCTCGGAATTGCGAATTAGAGAGGGGGTGAAGGTGCCCCAAGTAAAGATGGATTCCCCGGAGCAGGTGGGAATAGGAGTAAACAGGGAGCCGAGCTGACTCTTTTTCTCCCGCCGTCACACCCACCCTGGCCAGTTCCAGAAGCCGGGGGCTCCTCCCCGAGAGGAGATGGTGGATGAGGTGTACGAGGATGAGCTGGACCTGCAGCGCTCAGGCTCCTACCTGGACAGCAGCATCGCCTCAGCCTGGAGCGAGCGCAGCCTGGACGCCGGAGACATCCGGGTACGTGCGGGCCTCCTCGCCTCCTTTGGACGCTTGCTTTTAGAGACTGGGCCAGGATCCCTGCTGCCCTGCAGCCTGGGCCGTGTATCCTGCAGGCCCCTCCCCTGGCCCTCACTTTCCGTCTCTCGAAGACCTGCCTCCTTTCTTCCTTCCCTTCTCCAGCCGCCTCCCCTGACTGTTCAGATGCCTTCACACACCACCTAAGTGAAGAGACCACCAGAGGCCCAGAACATGCATCCCTGAAACCCAGGCCACTTAGCAAGTGAGAGGCAGGGCGGTGGGTGGTGCTCCACTCCCACCCAGCAGGGGCAGTCGTGAGGGACAGGACATCTGGGCACTTGGTGACCCTAGGGCCAACCACGGGGCTGTGTAGTTCAGGTGGTTTGCTACTACCAGAGATTTCCATATCAGGACACCCCTTCCCTGGACCTGGCAGTCTTAGAGAAGGGAAGTTTTTCCTGAGTCTTACATCAGGAGACCATCTTTGCCCTTCTTTTTCAGTGTAGGGGCGTCATAGTCACGGAACCCAGATCAGAAGCTCAGTGGGTAGGAAATAAGGAAACCTGGTGGTCTCAGCCTGTTGTTTGATCAAATCCAAGGTGTGGGAACAACCTCAGGGAGCCATTTTGTCCATTGCCTCCATCTCCCCTGGGGCCTCCCTGTACCCTTGACTTGTTTGCATCTCCCAACTCGTCCTTGTCCTAGCTGCCTCTGCCTGTTTTTTCCCCGTGTCCTCCTTCCCTTCTGGGCTCTGCCTTCCGGGGAAGTGGCTGAACCAAGGCCCCAGTCAAGCTGGAAGGCCAGAGAGTGTGGAGGTGCTCAGCCACAGCAATGCCAGCCCGTACCCCTACTTTGCGGAGCAGCACGCAGTCTCCGTCCCTATGCTGATGCTGGCTCTGGGGAGGAATCCAAAGTAGAAGGTTCTCAAATTCCCATTCCTGCACTTGAACCCAAATAGAGCACTTCTCACACCATCAATCTCACGTGACCCTCCTGAGGACTCTCACAGGGGGCAGCCAGCTCTTGTTACCTCATAGAAGCAGAGGCTCTGAGAGCCTTCAGGGAGCGCCTGGGTGGCTCAGTCCATTGAGCGGCTGCCTTCAGCTTTGGTCGAGATCCTAGAGTCCTGGGATGGAGCCCCATGTCCTGGGATTAAGCTCTGTGCTCAGCGAGGAGTCGGCTTTTTCCTCTGCCCCTCACCCCCACTCATGCTCTCTCTCAAATAAATAAAATCTGAAAAAAAATCAAACAGCCTTCATGCACATGCTGGGTCAGCAGCCTGGCACCCAGGCTTCCCGTCACGCAGGCAAGTGACTTCCATCAGATCACAGAGAAAGGAGTGCCCCCCGCATCCTCAGAACCAAGCAGATGTGACTCAGAGAAGACAGGTGGATTCTGAGGGTTGTCTAAGCAGGGAAGGGACACACCTTGGTGGGAAGAGATGTTCCAGAGAAAATGGTCCAAATAATGGCTGGGAGAGCGGGAGGCAGGGCAGTCAGGCCCTGGAGAGAGCTCCGTGCTCCATCTGCTCTCCTCATACCTCCCTCACTGCAGGACGAACTGAAGAAGCTCTACGCCCAGCTCGAGGTCCACAAGACCAAGGAAATGGCTGCAAACAACCCGCACCTGCCCAAGAAGCGGGGCAGCTCGCGCCAGGGCCTGGGCCGCTCCTTCATGAGGTACCTGGCCGAGTTCCCGGAGGCCCTGGCCCGCCAGCACTCCCGGGACTCGGGTTCCCCCCGCCTGGGCAGCCTGCCTGGCTCCTCGCGCCGCCGGCTTCTCAGCTCCAGCTTCCAGAACCCCGAGGGGACCCCGGCCCTGCGCAAGTCCCACAGCACCTACGACCACGAGCGCCAGGGTCACCGCCGGGAGCAGGACCCACCCCTCCTTGACTCGCTGCTGCGCAGGAAGCTCGCCAAGAAGGCCTCGAGGGAAAGCAGGGAGAGTCGGGAGTCGGTGGAGGGGCCCCCTGCCCTGGGCTTCAGGTCCGCCAGCGCCCACAACCTGACGGTGTGCGAGAGGCTCCCCAGGGCCCGGCCCACATCCCTGCAGAAGTCGCTCAGCGTGGTGGCGGGCTCCAGGGAAAAGGCCCTGCTCGTGGCCAGCCAGGCCTACCTGGAGGAGACCTATCGGCAGGCCAAGGAGCGGGAGGAGAGGAAGAAGGCCGAGGCAGCCTTGGCGAGCCCAGTGAGGAGGCCGTCAGCCAGGAGGCTGGAGCGAGCTCGAGGGGCCCCCCTGTCAGCCCCACCATCCCCGGCCAAGAGCCTCAGTGTGGACGGCTCCCACAAGGCTGCCGCTGCCACAGGGAGGCTTCAGGAGGAGGCTGCCAGGAGGCTGCCTCACCCGCCCGTCCGGCACCAGGTCTCCACACCCATCATGGCCCTGTCTGGAGCGGGCCTGGGAGAGCCAAGGATGCTGTCTCCCACCTCCACCCTTGCTCCAGCTCTGATGCCAGCTCCGGCCCCGGCCCCAGCCCCAGCCCCAGCCCCAGCCCAGGCCCCAGCCCTAGCCCCAGCCCCGGCCCCGGCCCCGGCCCCGGCCCTGGCCCCGGTCCCGGTCCTGGTCCCAGCCCCAGCCCCAACACCAGTCCCTGTCCTGGCACCAATCCTCGTGCCCCCCCAAAGCCCCAACTTACTCCCGTTCATCTGCCCCTGGGAGAATGCAGAACTGCCAGTCAAGAAAGGAAATGTGGCTCAAGAAAGCCCCTCAGGGCCAGAGCGGAGCAGCCTCTCCCCTTCCCCAGCTCGGGCCAAGCTCTGGAGAGCCCTCTCTGTTGCAGTTGAGAAAAGGAGCACAGGGGAGAATGCGGGGACCACAGAGGAGGGACGCCTCCAAGGGGGAGCTGATGAGGGTGACGAGGATAAGTCTAAGGTCTTCTCTAAATCCCACAGCCTCAAGACCCCCATTCAGCAGGTTTCCGTGCACAGTCTAGGCCTGGCTATCAAAGCTTTGACTCGTTCCCGGAGCACTCACAAAGAAAAGGAGAGCGGGGAAGGGAGTCGTGAGACAGAGGAGAAAGGCAGAGCTGCGGTGGGGGGCGAGGGTGTGGGGCCGTGCCCCAGGTCCCCCAGGCTAAGCCGGCCCAAGGCTGTGAGTAAGCAGGCCGCCCTTGCACCCTGTGATGACGAGGAATCCCTCCAGAACCAACAGAACGCTCACACCAGCAGAATGCTTCAAGTCTATCGCCGGGAGGGCAGCAGGGAACAAGAAGACAGAGGCAGGAGGACATCCCACTGTCTAGGGGAGGGGAGAGGAGAGAGAGCAGGTAAAGCAGAGTCTGCTACACTGAGGCAAGCCAGCCAAAGCACAGTTGGGGACAAAAGTGCTGAGGGAGCAAAAGAAGCCCCTTTCGGGTGGCGGGAACTGCCCAAAGCTGGCCTCCAGTCCCTGGGCGGAGCTGACCACAGGATGGCAGAGATGTGCCCCAGGGAAGTCACCCAGTCGGAAGTGTGTCAGCCTGACCATGGCTACAAGGCCCAGATCTGCCCCTGGGAGGCGAGCGAAGGAGCCCCTGAGAAGGGGGCATTACAACAAAATCTCGAGGACTCCCAAGAGAGAGGGAGAGCCTCAGAAAAGTCAGAGCCCCAAAATGTGGTGGTTGTTGCTCGGAAAAAGCCAGAGAGGCTGGTCAGGGGGCAGGAGGCCGTGTGTCCCTGGGAGGGTGTCGATCCTGGGAGTCCGTCCTGCTGGTCAGTCTCTCAGGACTCTGACGGAATCAAGGGCAGGTCTGAGGCAGTGGGCAGGAGAGAGGCTAGAGAGGTGAAGAAGCATCAGCAGGAGGGCACAGGCTCAGAAGTTTGTACAGCTGATGCTGCCAAGGCAGAGCTCTGTCCCTGGGAGGCATGCGAGGGAGGGAATGGGAAACCATTCCAGGAGGGCATGAAGAAGCTTCCCCAGGAAAAGCAGGAAACCTCCATGAAAGCAACCTTCTGGAAAGAACAGAAACTGAGTGGAAATTTGGAATCCTTTTGTCCGTGGGAGAGGACAGATTTCCGGGGCCCCTCAGCAGTCTCCACTCCAGCCCCAGGAGCCCCTGGATGCTCGGGGAGTGTGGGCAGTAGCATCTCAGAAGTGTGTCCGTGGGAGGCAGGAGATGCTCCTGCCAGGAAAGCAGAGATCTGTCCCTGGGAGCTAGGTGATGAGGTAGTGGGGAAGGAAATGCTGAGTCAGGGGGCAGGGGGAAATATTCTCCAGGAAGAGGGGAAAGCCTCCAGACAGGCTTTCCCTGGAAAGCCTGGAGAGATGGGAGAACAGGCTGGGAAGGCAGTGCAGAAAAAGGATCAGCAGCAGGAGTCAGTGTGTCCCCAGGAGACCTCAAACCCTGGGCCCTCCCACCCATGTCTAGATAGTTCCTCAACCAAAGCTGGTGGCCAATTCCTTAGCAAGGGAGGAAGCAGGGCAACACAGGTAGGTCCCCGGGAAGATCTCAGGCCACAGCCAAAGGAAGTAACACCTGCCAGGGCAGAACTCTGTCCTTGGGAGGTGGATGAAAGAATAAGAGACAACTGGACATTGGACCAGACAGCAAAAGCAAGAGAATCTCAAAAGGACAAGGAGAAAGGGCCTGGGATGTCAGGGATCAAAGATGGCACAGCTGGGGAAGAGCCTGAGACACAGATCCAAAAGCAGGAAGCAGTCTGTCCCTGGGAGAATGTGGACCCTGGCAGCTTCTCCCCACAATCAGGCCCTCAAGAAGCAGATGGACCTAGAGCCAGTTTCCACATGTCAGGCAGTGTGGGAAGCAAAGTTGCGGAGATCTGTCCATGGGATATGGAGGACACTGTGTCTGCTGAGAAGGCTGAGGTCTGTCCCTGGGAGGTGGGTGCTGGAGCAGGGCAGGAAAGGGCTTTGGGAGTTGAGGCCATTAGGAAATTTCCAAATGACACAGGAAAGTTTTCTGCACGTCCTGGACCCAGCAAGACAGCTGTTACTGCTCCAGAGAAGCCAGAGAGGCCAGCCTGGGAGCGGGAGATGGCCTGTCCCTGGGAAAGCTTGGATCCAGGCAGCTCCTCTTGGCATTCAGACTCTCTGGGCACAGAGAGACCAAAAGCTGGATTCCAGGAACTGGACCATGTGGGCTGCCGGGCAGCTGAGGTGTGTCCCTGGGAAGTGGAAGAGGCCCCTGCCAGTGAGAAAGCCAAGATCTGTCCCTGGGAGGTGAATGAAGGAGCTTCTGGGACGGGACTGGACCAAGAGAGGAGGAGTGACTTAGCAGGGCAGGGGGAGAAAACTCTAGAAAAGGAGAGACTCACCTCCTTGGGAGAAGACATACCAAAATGGGAGACAAAACAGAGTCAAGAGCAGGAAGCTGTTTGTCCTTGGGAGAAGGGCTTGAGGGAACCCTTGGCGAAGGGCCCTGAGGTCTCAGACTCATCCGTCAGCCTGAGTTGTGAAGTGGCTGAGGAACGTTCCTTGGAAGTGAGGGATGAGGCAGCAGAGAAAGGGCGCCTGACACGCGACCCAAAGACGGGCTCCCTCCCAGGACACAAAACCCCAGAAAGAGCTCCATCCTCAAAAGTAGGAGAATTCACTATTGACGATGAGGGAAAAGCAAGGGATGAGTTACACTCTGTCTGTCCTTGGGAAAGCATGGCCCCGGCAGGCACTGTCTCTCACCCTGACCATCAGGGCCGTGACCAACCTACAGCTGGCTCTCAGACACCGGCCAGCGTCGGGGGCAGGCTCACTGAGGTTTGCCCGTGGGATGCTCCTGCCTTAGATGCTCCTAAACCTGACAGCAGTACCAAAGCTGCCATCTGCCCCTGGGAGGTGCCTGAAAGGGCCCCAGACAAAGGGATGGCAAGCCAGGATGGAAAAGGGCCACCTCAAGAGGAGAAGGATAGAGCCCCGGGAAGACCAGAACCCAAAACTGTGGCGGTTCAGGAGAAGCCAGAGAGGGCAGATGGGAAACAGGAGGCGGTGTGTCCCTGGGAGAGTCAAGACTGTGGGGAGCTGTCTCCACAGCCAGCCCCGCGAGCTTCTGACAGGCGTAAAGGCAGTTCGGAGGCAGCAGGCAGTGTGGGGGCCAAGGTGGCAGCAGTGGGTCCGTGGGAAGCAGAAGCAGCTCCATCTGCTAAAGAAGTGGAAATCTGCCCTTGGGAGGTGAATAAGGAAGCTGCAGAGAAAGGAGGACTGGGGCAAGAGGTGGACGGAAAGTCCCGAGGGCAGGGAGAAATGATCCTTCAAAAGGCAGCCTCTAGAGGGACAGAAGAACACATTTACAAAGAAGCAGCAAAAGTCAGCCGAGAGCAGGAGACCGTGTGCCCCCAGGAAGGCAGAGGTTTGGGGGCACCCTGCCCCCAGCCAGATGCTCCCAGCACTGGCCATCCCACATGCAGTCCCCAGGGAGCCAGCCGTGCAAGGAGCAGGATGGCAGAGGTGTGTCAGTGGGAAGTCACAGATCCAGAAGGGAACAAGATAAAGGGCACCATGGCAGACGTCTGTGTCTGGGAGGGAACTGGAGTGCCATCTGAGGAATCCGGCCTTCTGGCTTCAACAGCAACTCAGAAGGAAATGTTTTTCCCCACAGTCCCTGAGAACCCACCATGCCTTTTAGTCCACAGTCCTCCGGGTAGCTCCCTTCCAGAAAGCAAAAGCGCCCCGCCCTGAGGTGAGTAAGGCAGGCAGTACTTTTACTCCGGAAGGTGTCAGAGAACTCCAAGGAGCCTCAGGACATGGGCCGAGGACAAGCTCAGCCCCAGAGCCGAGTCTCCAAGAAGCTGAGGTTCAAGAATCCTCCTCCTTAACTGTGGACCAAGGAGAAGGGGTTTCTACAGCTCCACATGAAGAACTCTCCCCGCCAACGGTCTATCCTTGGGACTGTGAGTAACAATGCCATCACGTGAAGTCGAATGTCGGGTGGCTGGTTTTCCGAAGCCAAGGTCCTTTCCAAGTCCTACGTGTTCCCAAAGAGCCGAGTCAGAGACACTGGGCCACTTCTCTTCTCCAACAAGGCCAGAAGGCAACTCATTCTGAGACAAACTATATAAGATCGGGCAGCTCAGGCCCCAAGAGTCTCACCCCTTCTTCTCTTCCTACTCTTGTTCCTGCTCCAGAAAACAAAGGCCAGACCTTCTGCTTCAGGGGAACCCTCCCATCCAGCTAGAGGACTCAACATGAGCTGTGTTTGGACACCTGCTTCTGCAACCAGTGTCAGGGGTGAAAGAAGTCAGCAGGCCCAGCCCACATTTTCTCATAAGGAGACCCCCTTTCTTGACCATTTTCTGAGAAGAAATGAAACCATGCAAGGCACTGGCAGTATTAGGGACTGAGGAAGGCTGTGAAGGTCACCGTAGGCAGCTTGAGAAGTCACTTAATTCAAGTTCAAGGATAAGTCTGGGGAAAAACTTAAATGGCTCAAGAGGGTTCTGAAATGCCTTAAGGACCTTTCCATCTTGACTTTGGCTCTCCCCTTCTGCCGTATTGATCCTCATGCCCACCCTGCTGGCTGCTGATGGAGAGCCAATCGAACACACTTACTTCCTTACCAACATGTGGCATCCAAAGCAACACCAGAGATGGAGAGCACAGGAGGTAAGGCAGTGGCTCCAAGTCCTGCCAGGGGGAGCCCTCCCTTCTAGACACCCTCTCCATCTGCGTGTGCCCCTTACTAGCTTTTTCAGATGGTTTCTCCCCACTTCTGCCCCATGTTTTCCATCTCGAGTTCACCTCTCTGGCTCGTTCTCCTCCCAGCCTTCCGGGGCTGTCATCAAAGGGACCCTGCTCAGCTGTTGGTATAACCGGAGCCAGGGGTTTCTGGTTCTGATGTGAGTACCGCTCCAAATCACTTGCTCAGTAACAAGAGGCCCGCCATCAGTTGCCTTTCCAAGAAGCAAGAAAGCAAGCAAGCCCTGTTTATGGCCGGTGCTAAGAACTGTCCTCAGAAAGAGTAACCCTACCAGGCAGGTTCAAGGCCTGAAGGTGGGGGAAAGGGCCTCATAGAAGCACAAAGCCTTCTTAGTGAGCTCGGTTCTATCCTCTCAAGTGAGTTCAGTTCAGGCTACCCTTGCTTAAGTGGTCCCAGAGAAGAGTGATGGAATGAGAGGATACTATCAGAGGGAAGTGAGGAAGGAGAAAAGCGCTGGTCAAAGCCCTGGCATTGGCAGGGGTTAGGAGGGGGGAGGAAACAGGCAGACTAGACATGGCAGAGCTTGGCAGGGACCCTGAAGATGACAGTAAGCCTGCCCTCTAACTGCGTGGACCCTGATGCCACTCACAGGGAAGAAAAAGACAAAACAAGGAGACCAAATACCCAATGGGGGGAAAATATGAGTCTGCATATACATACTCTGGGCAGCTTTAAGACTTTGCCAGAAAAAGTAACAAAATCCTCCATTTCCAAAAACAAAGAATGGAAAAACCCAGTCTTTCAGGGACCAGATGCCCTTGTTCTCTATCTAGCCCCTCCCACTTACCTGGTCCCTTGCCCTGGGATTTCAGAGCAGTAATTAAAGCGTACTGCTGCTCTGGGCTCTGGCTAGTTAACCTTGCTGCTTCTAAGCTGTTGGGAAGTTTGCTAAACACACATCAGAACAAGTCCATTGGGTTGGGTCTCGCTGGAAACAGAAAAGTTGTTCCTATAACCCCTACTGAGAAATAAACCATGGGAAAAAAATAAAGAATGTTTTTTCTTGATCACTCACGTTAGCTCCAGCTTATTCATTATGGTGATTTTCTTTTTCCAACGTTTTTAAACAGGCACAGTAGACAGGTGGGGAAACAAGAGTTAGCCCGAGGGAACTACACTGCAGCCTTCCGGCCTTCGGGGCTTCGGGGCGGTCTGGCTAATAGTCAGCCCAGTTCCCAGCTCCATGGCTGGCACCGCAGACGGACTCGGCCCAGGCCTTCGAGCCAATCCTTTACATCTGGGCCATTCACTCGGCTGGATCTGATCCCAAGGGAAAATGGAAACGGCACTTATCCTCTGGCTGCCCATGGCAGCTAGTGCTCAGCAGCTATTCCGGATTATCTGGAGACCCCTGAGACCCATCTGGGGGAGTGGGAGGAAACAGCTCATTTGAAGCACTGTTTTTACCTAGTCAGAGAAATCCGTCGGTCATGTGCCCAGTAAGTGCGCTCTTTTCCTTTCTCTGCTCTCCTCCCCTCCCTGGATTACTTCCCCTCACTCCACAGTGCCCAGCTGTGGATCCTGCTGATAACACTTGCCTTCTCATTTTGCCTTAATCCAGGGCTCAGGCAAATAGGATGTGGCCAAACCTCACTTCAGTGGAAATGCTGCAAACTGATGTACATTTTAAGCCAAACGGGTTGAGACTTAAGTAGTATGATCAAGACTGGCTGCTTTGGATTAACCCACCAGCGCTGCCTCTCCCCTAGGCATACACATTTCGTTCCCAGCGTCTGCATTCAGCAGCTGTTGTAAAAACATCAGTTTTCCCCAGTGAGGACTGGTCTGTTGGTTGCCTTGCTGACGCGGTAGTTTCAGAGAGACTGAGGAGTTAGGTTGTTTTTTTTTTTTTTAAATGAACTTATTTGAGAGAGAGAGAGGAGAAGCAGAGGGGGAGGGAGAGATAGAATCCCAAGCAGACTCCCCACTGAGTGTGGAACCCAACTTGGGGCTTGATGCCAGGACCCGAAGATAACGACCCAAGCTGAAATCAAGAGTTGGATGCTCAACTGACCGAGCTGCCCAGGCAGCCCGAATTATGTTATTTTATTTATTTATTTTTTTAAAGAATTTATTTATTTGACAGAGTAAGAGAGCTCAAGCAGGGGGAGCATGACAGGAAGAGGGAGAAGCAGACTCCCTACTGAGCAGGGAGCCTGATGTGGGACTCAATCCCACGGCTCAAGGATCATGACCTGAGCCAAAGGCAGACGCTTAACCATCTGAGCCACCCAGGCGCCTGGAGTTAGGTTATTCTTGACCTGATTCTAGTTTCTTTGGACTCTGCTCTCAGGATAAAGTCAGAACAGATTAATCCTGACCCTAAGTGACAGACTCATTAAAAGAAAATTGTAGGCTGGGAAAATAGGAAGTATGATAATTAAGGTCCTGTTTTTTAAGGGGAGTCCACACTGGATTGATCAAAGTAACAGTACCAGCCAAGCTTGCTGCTGGTACAAAGTGATTTCCCTTGTCATACCTCGGACCAGCCAGACACGCGAACAGGTGAAGTCCCACACCCTCCTCCTGATAGCCCAGCTAGAACTCAGGAACAAGATGGGGCCAGGCGGCTTCACTCAAAACAGGCTCGTATTCTAGTATATTTGCCTTACCAGCAGGGGCTGGAAAGAACAGTCACCATCTATAAAAGGTTCTAGAAATCAGGGAACAAAGTCTTAGAGATGGATTTCCCAGATGTATCATCTCCTCCGTGGCCCCTGCCTCCTCCCACGCTTCCTGGGACCACACCAGGATGCAGCTGATAATTAGGAACACAGTTCAAAGGCTGAAGGATAAATAATTTCTCTCGATTCACAATCTTCTCTGAAATACAAATGCTGATTAGATGTATATCTAGTCAGTAGCTGAGAAAAGACCTTGACCCTTCAATGAACACTAATTATTTTTGCCACGTCTGGATTTCTTAAAAATTTATTTATTTATTTGACAGACGAGATCACAAGTAAGCAGAGAGGCAGGCAGAGAGATAGGAGAAAGCACGCTCCCCACTTGAGCAGAGAGCCCGACGCAGGACCCTGAGATCATGACCTGAGCCGAAGGCAGAGGCTTTAACCCAATGAGCCACCCAGGCGCCCCCCACGTCTGGATTTCTTAGAAGCCATATCACTCACAGTTTAGTCCACCTTCCATTTCTGCCCTCTGGTCTACTTCTAGTCTAAGCCCACAGACAGGTACACAACTCACCACAGTTTGTCCAACACCCTGACAGTGTTTTATTTCAAACTCTAATCTCTGCATTGTAATTAAAAAGAAAATTCTGCCAGTTTGCTTCCTGATGGTCTCTGCCGCTGAAAAAAACAGGTATCCAAAACATACTTCCCACAGAAACTCAGAAGCTAGATATACCATTTTAAAAGGAATAAGAAGTGGGCTCGTGGCTGTGTATGCCATCAGCCAGCCACCCACCTGGGCCCAGCCATCAGCCATGGCTGCCGAGATGGCTGGAAACACCCAAGGAGGACAAGAAAGGACAAAGTAGATCTTTCTACAGCATGATGGAGAGATGATGGACTTCACAGCTCCCAGACTCCACAGCATCCAGCCAACTCATTACCCATGTTTCAACCCAGAGTCATTTTTCCAATCAGGACAGCTGAAGCTGAGGGGCCTCTCCCTGTGGCTCTTCATAGTCTTCCCAGGGTTTCAGCTGGGGCCCAGGGATCATCACAGTCTGAAAGAGCAGAAAGCTGAGTTACCTACCATCCAAGCCCATGACTTACCCTGAAGAGATTCACCCTCACCTCCTCCATGGAGCACTCCCTTCCTGGTGCTGCATCACCCCTTCTCTCCACTAGATGGAACCCAACAGGGGTGGCTTAAGATGGCATAAGCGCTGCCCCTGCTCTCTGAAATCACCCTTACCTTAAGGATGGGCTGCTTAGGGGGTGCCCACGGGGGAACGATCTTGCCGTGCATTCTCCAGCTCCCATAGGGATTTACCAGGTGTTTTTCAAACACAACATACTCCAGGACATCCCTGGGCACGTCTTCCTGTCCATACATCAGGCGGCCAAACCGGTCATAGATGGCCAGAGTCTGCAAGGATGAAAGCAAATCTGACCTGTGAGTACTCAGAGTTGGTTTCTTGTTTTGTTTTTATTTTTGTTTTTAATTTTTTTTAATGCCACATAACCCATCTGAAAACAACCAGAACAAAAACTTCTAATGGGTAGGAGAAAGTATTTCAGAATTCTAAATCTAGAATAATTAAGTGATCAACTATAGACACTCTACTCCTGGAGGGTTTTTGACTAGGACTGGGGAGGTGGGGGAGGGAGGATCAGGATGGGTGGGAGAGAGTATCCTCACACCTGTCTTAGCAGAGCTAACATCTATCAGTAGGCTGGGCACGCTGATCAAGCAAGGAAGACCACAGTGAACCATTCCTTAGAGCCCAGTCTTGGGAAGCTGTCCCCAAGACTCTAGAGACAGGTACCCAACCTGAGAGTGAAGAAAAACTAAAGGAAAGCAGACTGGTGCCTCTACCTGCCGGGTGTGCAGACGGACAGTGATCTGGCCATATATGTTGCCTTGGTTCAGCAAATTTGAACAGCGGACCTGAACCACCTGTGGTGGCTCTAAGGATTCTACGAAGCTCCAGCGGATGGTCTTGTATGTGATGTCCCAGACCATGTCCTGAGGGCAGAGGAGAACAGGTCAGCTGGGGTTTTCCTTTCCTTTAGGGAAGCCCACCTCAAAATGATCCTATTCAGGGGCACCTGGTGGCTCAGTGGGTTAAAGCCTCTGCCTTTGGCTCAGGTCATGATCTCTCTGCTTGGCAGGGAGCCTGCTTCCTCCCCTCTCTCTCTCTCTGCCTGCCTCTCTGCCTACTTGTGATCTCTGTCAAATAAATAAATTAAATCTTAAAAAAAAAAAAAGAAAAAAAAGATCCTATTCACCCAAATTAACAACTCAAGACCCACCTACCTTCTTAAGAAACCGTCTTCAAATCAGTGAAAACCACACTCCAAAATGCCAGCTTATCTGATATGCCATTATCCTCTCCTCCTTACACTCTGTTCTTTTTAAAGGATTTTAAGTAATCTCTACAGCCAACATGGGGCTTGAACTTACAACTCCGAGATCAAGAGTGGCATGCTCTACCCACAGAGCTGGCCAGATGCCCCTCCCTTACACTTTCATAACCTGCCAGTTATTGCACATGTATCTGTTGACTGCATACATGCTGTCTTATCCCCTTCACCTGCTGGCACTGAAGAATGGGATTTTACATAGATATAAAGGCCAGCTGGCGAGGATCATTATATGATCACATATATGATCATTATATGTGACCAAAGGGAGATGAGGCTGAATGGATAGAAATTTAAGTTCTTATTCTTTTTTTTTTTAATACTGATTTTTTTTTTTTTTTTTTTTTAATTTACTTGTTAGAGAGAAAATCTGCACATACAACCAGGGGAAGTGGCAGACAGAGGGAGAGGGAGAAGCAAGCTCCCTGCTCAGGAGCCCAATGCAAGACTCGATCCCATGACCCTGAGATCATGACCTGAGCCACCCAGGCGTCCCTAAAGTTCTTATTCTTGAACCACATAGTACCTAGCACCCGGTTAACACACTATGTAAGCTTTGTGAATGCTCGCTAAATCCTGCAGGTGCACAGAGGGCTGTCTAATATGGCCCACACCCTGACCTCAGCCCCCACAGCCTGAGGTTTCAGTATTGCTTGCTGTGGGACTTCCTCCTTCCTTGTCTGCAGAGCCCTTACCAAAGTCCAAGCCAAGTCAGTACCATTCACCCCAAAACAATGGAACTTTAGCTTTTGCCTTTAACTTCCTGTACTTGTGAAACTGATCTGTCTTAAACCAGAGGTGATGTCTAGAATCTGCCCATTCAGGAATCCCACAGTTCTAAGGAAGTCGAGGACCTACCGGAAAACAGTTTTCAGTTACCAAGGTATGAAGCCGGTCATGGTCTGAGCTAAAACAGAAAAAGATAAACATCACTGGCTCCTGCTTCATGACGCCCCTTCTGAAAGCTAAAAAATGGCCCTCAATATGGACAAGTCTTTTTGTAAACATTTTCTGCATGCCTACAATAAGTCAGGTAATATGCTAAATTCCAAGCACACAAAGATGAACATGGTTAAAAGACCCTGAAATCTAACTGCAGAGTGAAGTTATGTTTGAATCTCAAGAGCAGAAACAAATTTCTCAGAAATTACCACACATCCTTAAGGGGAAGAGACCCTCACAAATCCATCACAAAAAACCAAAAAGTTCATCTCCTCTTACCTCAGACACATCAACAACACCAACTGGATCGGCCATGCACCTTCAACTTTTTTTTTTTTTTTTTTAATAATCTCTGCCCCCAACATGGGGCTCAAACTCACAACCCTGAGATTAAGAATCACACGTTCCATTGACTGAATCAGTGGGCGCCCTACATCTTACACTGTCTGTGAACCCAGCCAAAAGACAAGCAGCTGTCTTTTCTGGTCCTTTCCTTCCACCCCACCTGCACCTCCCCCAATCCTTGCTGCTACCAGAATGACCTAAGTCATGCTGATTCTACCCAGTAATAGCAAGAAAATAGACAGCAAACCCCAGCTCCTGGATCTATAGGATTTTAGAAGGTTCCTAGCTGAGGAGTTTCAAATAAACCTGAGGTCAGGCATGAATTACTGTCTTTCAGATATACATTCATGACTTTTCCCCACAGTTTATACCTCCTGGGAGGTTTAAATCATTGTTCCTTCAAACAATCTTGTCCAATAATCCCAGAGTGGGTAAGGGATTAGTTCTGTTCACGTGCTTCCCTTGCACCTCTACTCCTAACAAGAAAGGTCATCTCCCCCAAGTCATTTCCCCCACTGTAGCTCTAGACTAGATTAGACCAGACTAACCTGAGTGGTGATGACAACTACACCAACCAGCAGGCCTGGCACCCCTCAGTGAACACTTCCTCCTCACTATCCTGGCCTAGAGATCTTCAGTAGAAATAAACTCCCTTGTCTAGGAGTTCACTTAGCATTTATAATAGACTTGCACCAAAAAAAAAAGGGAAGATACCCATTTCTGGCAACATAATGGACTGAGTGCACGTGAAACTATTCCCACTATAAACATCTAGAAATGCTGGATGAAATGTAATATACACAGATACACATTTTAAAATGCTCTAGTTCTAGGTAAATCTCCTAGGTGCTAAAAGGAAGGAGAGCTAAAACCAGAATGGAAAGACCACCACCTGACATCATGAAAGCATATGGGATGGTTAAAGGGATCTAGAAATAGGATCTGATGGCTGGGAACAGACTCTTCCTAAATCCCTGAACCCTCAAAGAGCAGGGAGTTGGAAATGAGAGTCCTGCACCTGCAACAAAGGAAGACTACAATAGTAGTAGAGAGATAAAGCTTCTCTCCATCAAGGGCTGAGTTAGGGGTACTAAAAAAATTAAAATCCTAAGCCCACGTTACACTCAGATTTGGACACAGAATTTATGACACCTGTATGATGAAACAATTCCTAAGATATGAAATTAACATTAAAAACTGAACCTAGGGCCACCTGGCTGGCTCAAACACATACCGAAACTTATCTAGATCACTCTAGAACTCTTAACCAAAGGAAAAAAAATCTGTGCCTAGAATAACAGCTGCTGAAAACATAACAGGTATAACATAGAATTCACTTACTTGTTCAGACAAAGGTGAGCTTCAATAAAAATATCCTTAGCTTTTTCAGGGAAGTCCTTTATTTTAAAATTCGGATCATATTGTCTTATCTTCCGGACTCTGTAAAATTACGTATGAGAATACTTAAGTATGAGAATACTTCTTTCTTTTTCTGCCTTTTAAGTAAGCTCCATCCATGCCCAACGTGAGGCTTGAGCTCACGACCCCGAGATCAAGAGTTGCATGCTCTACCAACTAGGCCAGGCTGGCACACCAAGAATCATTTTTAAAGAATTTATACACTATCCATAACTCACAGCTTATGTTAACTGTCATTAATGTCTTTCTACTTATTGTTTTCTGAATGTGCCAAGTCTGTAAAGTTGACCTTCTAATTCACACTTACATCAATCATTCTAAAGAAAGACCAAGGTTTCTCATAGTGAAATTTCAGAATTCTGGCATTAAAGAAAACATCTTATAAGCACTAAGAAAGAAAATACAGATTTTACGCAAAAGCTCAAGAGTAAGAATGACGGCAAGCTTCTAACTAGAAACATTAGAAGTTAGAAAGACAACAGAGCAGTGCTGTTAACTGAGGAAATTCTTTTTAGCTCAGAAATGTACACTTGGGCAAATTATAAATCAAGTGGGAGAGTAAAAGACTGTTTCTTAGACATGAATGATCTCATGTGTCTACTAAGCACCCTTTCTCAGGAAGCTGCTGAGGAATGTGCTCCACCAGAATAAAAGAATAAACCGTGAAAGACAGATGTAAAATCCAGGAAACAGGGAAAACAACATCAGGGCGAGACAAAAGGACTTATCCAAAGGATGAGAGAAGTAAATGTACACTGTACAAAATGTACAGTGGGCCTGAAGAGCAATCAGTCCAGATAGAAACAAGTAAGAAAGGGCCAGGAGGGATTTCTTCTTGAAGATGAAATTAATAAAATACTTGATGCTTTCAATGCACTGAGAAGAAATTTAAATGACCAGATATTCCATAAGCAAATGAGGGGGAAAAAAAAAAGACCACACTTAACTCCTGGAAAAAAACGTATTATGCAGGAAAAGCCATGACAATGTCCTGCGTGACTCCACTGTTAACAGTATTTTCATAATTATAATAACATAAACAGGAAATTCTGATCTAATCAAAGTGTTAGATATACTGGAGGATAAGAAATACCATGACCATCTGTAATTTATCCCAGGAATGCAAGGTTGGCTTAACATTCAAAAATCCATTAATGTGGGGCACCTGGGTGGCTCAGTGGGTTAAGGCCTCTGCTTTCCGCTCTGGTCATGGTCTCAGGGTCCTGGGATCAAGCCCCGTATTGGGCTCTCTGCTCAGCAGGGAGCCTGCTTCCTCCTCTCTCTCTGCCTGCCTCTCTGCTTACTTGTGATCTCTGTCTGTCAAATAAATAAATAAAATCTTAAAAAAAAAATCCATTAATGAAATACAATGTATCAATAGAATAAAGGAAAAATATCACATGATCATCTCAGTAGACAAAGAAAAAGCATTTGACAAAATCTGATACCCCATTCATACTTTTTCCACCTCTGAGCCTTGCCTGTGCTGTTGTCTTCCTAGAATGCTATTCCTCACCACACCTAGCTAACTGCAACAAATCCTTTAGGTCCTAGCTTTTTTCTTTTTTTTGCTTTTAGGTGATTTTGCTTTTAATTTTTTTTTAATTTTTAATTTTTTATTAACATATAATGTATTATTAGCCCCAGGGGTACAGGTAGGTCGCAGCTTTAAATGTCATTTCCTCAGGGAAGCTTTCCCTGAACTCCCAAACCAAGTTATCTTTCCTTGTCATGTGATCCCATAGCACTCATACTTACTATACCTGTAATTATTTAATTGTGTGCAATCAGTATTTAATGGCTGTTTTCCTCCCTTAAATGAAAACTCCATGATAGAACCACATGTGCTCTGTTCATCATCATCATGGACCCGACCACCCAAGAGCTCACAGTCCTGAACAGAAATACGTGAGAGGAAATCATCACAGTGCAGTTATCAGAAATAGCAGGTGTAAGTGCACAGTTACAATTACAGTAAAGGCCGCTCCAGAAAGAGTCAGGGAAGGCTTAAAAGCATACACGATGTTCAACTGGTTCTTGAGAAATGAGAGTTATCAAGTAAAGGAGGAGGAAGAAAACATTTTCAAGGCAAAGGAAAAATGCACAAAGACACAGAGTCATAGCACGATACCGTCAAGGAACTGGAAATTAGTTTGGAAATGCTCAAGTTTAGGATGAGAAAAGTGTAATAAGAAGATGACAGTGGAACAGAAGAGCCAGATTTACAAAAAGCTGTGAATACCACTGAAGTCTAGATTTATTCTCCAGGTAAGAGGGAGCCACAGAAGAGGTTTAATGGAAAGATGATATGATCAGATCTGTATTTAGAGAAATAAATTATGGCTACATGAAGAATTAATGAAGACTCAATATGCTTTTGCACAAAATCTATAAATGATCCCAAAGAACCTTTTAGTGACAAATACTAAATATTTCCATTCTTGCAACTAAAAGAGAAACTAAGAAGGTTCTGGCTTCTGCTCCTTAGTTAAGACCTACTTAGCTCCGTAAAACAGGTCTGTCTTTTTGACCCTTTTTAGCTTTTTACTCTCTGTAGTTCAAACTCTAAGGTACTCCCCATAAAAATATGCTTTTCTTATTACTTTAAATTTTAAAATATGTGATCAAAAAAGTGTTCTACAAATTTCTAAGTCACCCCCCTCAACTGATGTGACAAAAAGACCAATGAGGGCTGAGAGGCTAAAAATCAAAAAGCCCATATTCTTCTACATTAACTAAATTCTATTACAGAGAAAAATATACAGTCAAGTTATCAAAGGAGTTATGTCCAACCCAATGGCCTCGCTGGATTAAAGTAGCAACAAGAAATTTGTGTCCTAATACCGATTCCCAGTTGTTCCAGACACCTACGACAATTGTGATGCCACCTTCTTCTTCAATCGCTCACTTCTCTGTGCCAGTCCTTCCTTTGCAAGAGATGACAAGCGAGCATCACCTTCTGGAGGAACATAGGTGTCAAAGATACCAGCTGTAATGAAAGAAGAATACAAGAAAGCATTGATAGATTGAGAAAAAAGTCATTTTGAGGTCATATAAAATTAAGAGGTACCATGGCTATAAAGTAGACTAATAAAGTAAACTTCCATGCAAAGGGAGCTCTGTTACATTACAGAAAGCAGAATAAGGTAACTTAAGTCTTCTCTCAGAGCCTCAAGTTCTTCTTGTACAAAATGGAAAAATTCTAAGAACAGGTATGTAAACAAGATCAAAGATGACCTCATGAGGGGTGCCTGGGTGGCTCAGTCGGTTAAGCATCTGAGTTTTAAATCTGACTCAGGTCATGATCTCAGGGTTGTAGGATCCAGCCACAAGTAGGGCTCCAAGCTCAGCGGGGAGTCTGCCTGAGACTTTTTCCTTAAGCCCCTCCTCCCACTCATGCATGTGCATGCTCTTTTTCTCTCCCAAAGATAAATAAATATATTTAAAATATGGTATACTGGGGCACCTGGGTGGCTCAGGGTTAAGGCCTCTGCCTTCGGCTCAGGTCATGATCCCAGGGTCCTGGGATCGAGCCCCGCATCAGGCTCTCTGCTCAGCAATGAGCCTGCTTCCTCCTCTCTCTGCCTACTTATGATCTGTCAAATAAATAAATAAAATCTTAAAAAAAAAAAAAAAAGAAAAGAAATACCACACCTCACCTGTACAGGCCAGATGTAGGGGACGCTCCAAACGTTCTGGAGGAATGACCACACCTGCTTTCCGGGCAAATTCCATAAACTCCTTTTCAGATTTGAATTTGGGTTTATAAGGAGGAGGTGTGAAACGTTTCTTAGTTCTCACTGGAACTACAACTGTGGACTGCGTCACCAGGACTGGCTGTAAGACAAGAAAAGGTTATGATAAAGGTGACCTGGAAAGAAATCTATCTTGAACAAACTCTAAGCAGATAGGAAGGGCACATCCAAAGAATGACTTAGGAACAATTATAAAGCCACATATGATGGGGGAAACACTTATGGGTGTCTTAACTAGAAGCCGGTAAGCAACCTTTTTACTAACACCACTCAACATCCTAAAGGCTTTCCTCTGGACCGTTCTATTGTACACAACTATGCAAAGTCCCAGGGATGCAGAGCTGATTAAAACAAGGCTTCTGCTTTCAAAGAACCTTCAGTCCCATGGGGAACTTAAACATAAATCCAACACTGAAAAGAGAGGAATGCTATTATTAAAGGGTAAGAAAAGTCCTCTGGTTGGCATCTCCCTTATATTTACTTGGATTACATCCTGCTCATTCTATTGGGAGCCCAACTGTAAACTTCATTCTGCCATTCTAGCTCCCAAAAGATCAACAATACCTTTAAAGCCCAGACCTCTCTTCTCTCTGACCTAGAGTTTTGTTCAGTCAGGTACAGCGACAATAGGAGACTCCCTCCTTTCAACTGTTCAATTTGTGCATAAGAACCAGGGGGAAGCGAGCCCAGCTTCTAAACCATGACTTCTTTCCCGTTTAATACCTCCCCGCTAGACAGACCCAGAGCAAACTAGAGAAACTTCATCCCGAGAATATGCTCGTCCACGGGGTCTTTACGGGGGTCTCCCCACGCCGCAACTTTGCTTAGTAGCTGGGTCCCGTCTACTTCAATCTCTTCCGTAACTGCGTGTGATTTGTATCTCCCAAGCCCACCAAGGACAATTGCAAAACGAGTATTCCCCTCTACGCTCTAGTCCCAGCCCCTAGAATCCTATCACCCGGTCCCGACCCACCTGACGAGACCACCATCCTAAAGCTTTGGATAAACAAAACAACCCCCGCGACATGGGGGCTGCCATTTTGTTCCCGCAAAGGCCTCTGGGATGGGGGACTAGCGTTAAGAGCCGAGGGCACAGGAGAGGGCGCATAGGGGTGGAGCTTCTCCGGGTGTGGAATTTTCCAGGGCGCGCGCCCTCCGCTTTAGTATGAGCGGCGCGAACGCGCACGTGCGCGTCGTGGGGGAGCGCGTGTGGTCCGAGAACGGACTGTGCGCGTGCGCACTTAGAGGCGTTGTGGGTGTGGCGGAGAGCACGGCTGTCACGCGCCAGAGCGCGCTAGAGCGCGAGCTGCGCGTGCGCTTGAGGCCTTATGGCCGCAAGGGGTTGCAGCATTCCTTTTAAGATAGGGGTGTTGCTGCGCCTTGCTTGCATTCCCCAAAGAATGAACAGATATTGCACTTTGGAGACAAGTGTTTTTCTTCAGTGCCTACTTTGATCACAGGACAAAAATGACTAATTTCTGGATCTGGATCTGACTTCAGCATGCTATGTAACCTTAAACAGCGCTCCTTTCCCCCATCTGAACTGTGTGAAGAAAATTCTGTCGAATTAAAGAGATCAATGCCTACTGTGTTTATTGAACAAACATAATATCTACTATGTTTCTGAAACAAAAGACACATGGACTGACAAAAACATTTCTTGTTTGTCCTTTTGGGAAAGAGGCACAGTTTTAATCATCCCAAATAATAGTTTATCCTTAGAAATGTTTACCAGGTGCCAGGCAATTTTCTAAGCATTTTGCATGTATAAACTCAATCTCTCCTCACCACAAACAAGAGTTAAACTCTTAGTTATGAGGTTGGGTCACAGAGAAATTAAGTGTGTAATTTATTTAAGGTCACACGGCTAATAACTGTCAGAACTGAAATTCAAATCCACGCTGACTGAATCCAGAAACGATGCCGTAATTACTATGCTGTACTGCTTCAAGTGCGGTTGTTAAAGGATTTATGACGTTGGGGTCATCCTGGAAAATCCAGTGCCGTAATCATTGCTGAATGCCAAACACTTTCCACACTTACCTGTAAGTTCTTATCTTATTCTGCCAATTAGTGTTTATTGAGCACTTACCTACGGCATTTTGCAATGAGCTAAGAACTTGTGGTATGCATATGCAAGAGTTTACAGGCTGGAATGGAACTGTTACGAAAGTCCAGATAAAATGCTGCAGATGTCAAAGAGAGATTACTTTTGGGTCTCATGATCGCTTGTATTGCTTTAAATCTAAATTTGTCAACTATACTGTAAATTATTCAAGGGTAAGAATGTTCCCACAATTCTAGCCACAGCCCTGAACCTATAGCATGACGCATTAATAGCGACGTGAAATAAGGTGCTAGATGTAGGTATGAAAGAATGTATATTACTAAGCATTTAAATGAGACATAGCTCATTGTTTCTTAACAGACTCTATGCCTCAGAAAATAAAATGTCATATTTTTTTAAACTGGTCTCCCTACCGTAGTGAGGAAGCTCCATTCCATAATGAATGGTTATTAATACAGAATACTGAGATAGTCTATCCGAGATTATTTCCCCCAGCATTGAGTTTTATATTGGCTTTACATGGTAGCTAGTACATCCCAGATCACTTCTGTCTGCCCTCTGATAAGTTTTTTTTTCCTTTCCTTTTTTTTTTTTTTTAAGATTTTACTTTTCTTTCTGTTCCCCCCCCCCCATTTTATTTCTTTCTTTTTATTTTTTCGGAAGATTTTACTTTTAAGTAATGTCTACACCTGGGGCGCCTTATGTAGTTAAGCATCTGTCAGTTAAGAATCTGTCTTAAGTTCAGGTCATGATCCCAGGGTCTTGGGATGGAGCCCCTCTCTGCTCAGCAGGGAACCTGCTTCTCCCCTTCCCTCTGCCTGCTGCTCCCTGTGCTTCTGCACACGCTCTTTCTCTCAAATAAATAAATAAATAAATATATTTTTAAAAAGTAATGTCTACACCCCATGTGGGACTTAAACTTACAACCTCAAGATTGAGAGTCACATGCTCTACTGACTGAGCCAGCCAGGGGCCCCTGTAATCAGTTTTTCAGGGAATACAAACTTGTTCTATATCACCCTGAATGAAATAATAAGGGAAGTTGATATCAATTAATTTCATTCTGAGCTGAATTGTAAGTGGTTTTTTTTTAATAGCAGCTCATTTGGAAAATTCATATTATCTTCCTATCTCATTAACGCTCTGGAAAATTGGAGCTGTCTTAACACCAAACACTGAAAAGATATTTTTGAATATTATAACCCTAGTAGTTCATATTTCTGGAAAGGCAAAATAAGAGCAATTAGAGGAAGGAGTAAAGCGATTGGGAGCTCAGCCTTGCAAAAAAAAAAAAAAAGTCTTGCACATAGTAGACACTCAGATACTTATTCAATAGATGGATGAGTAGAATCCCAGAAGGCAAAGTTGATTTCCTGTTTCTCCAAATATAGGGGATTCCTGGAATCCCTGGTTTTCCTATTGAAATTTCTCAATGGAGCCAAAGAGAATGGGCTATCCCTTGAGCAGAGGAACATATACTTGTGGGGTTTTGGGGTTTTTTGTTTTTGTTTTTGTTTTTGTTTTTTTTTTGTCCTTCCAGTGGCAGATGACATCAGATTGGAACTTCTGAAATTGTGCCTGGTGACCTACATTCTAGGAGAAGCACAGTTGATTTGAACCAAGAAAATCCTTCTGGAGAACTGGAAGATTCTGATTATAATATTTATTGATTACACTAAACAATGTGATACTTGGATTGAAGCAAGTAATAGGCTTGCCATGTGTTTATATTGTACTTCCCTCTCTTGAGTGAAAGCATGAAAAGCAAAATAAATGAGTTGTTCAAGATAAAGAGACAGAGGAAACCAAGAATTCTGACTTACTAAGAAATGCTTCTAATTAATCTTTAGCTAACAATGTTTGCAAAGCTTCTCTGTCATTCCAAGAGTTAACCATCTATAGCTTTCACATCGTACTTAAGAACACTATAGGGAGGGATGCCTGGGTGGCTCAGTGGGTTAAGCCTCTGCCTTTGGCTCAGGTCATGGTCTCAAGGTCCTGGGATCCAGCCCCACATCAGGCTCTCTGCTCAGCTTCTCTCTCTCTCTGCCTGCTTATGATCTCTGTCTGTCAAATGAATAAATAACATCTTTTTTTTTAAAGATTTTATTTATTTATTTGACAGAGACAGATCACAATTAGGCAGAGAGGCAGGCAGAGAGAGAGAGGAGGAAGCAGGCTCCCCGCTGAGCAGAGAGCCCGACGCGGGACTCGATCCCAGGACCCTGAGATCATGACCTGAGCCGAAGGCAGCGGCTTAACCCACTGAGCCACCCAGGCGCCCGAATAAATAAAATCTTAAAAAAAAAAAAAAAAAAAAAAAAGAACACTGTAGTGTCTGAATTTACATCTTAGCTCAACCCTTTTTTCTAACTGATAGAAAGGGGATAATTAAATACCTAAACCACAGGGGTCCCTGGGTGGCTCAGTTAGTCAAGTATCTGCCTTTGGCTCAGGTCATGATCCCAGAGTCTTGGGATCAAGCCCCACCTTGGGTTTCCTGCTCAGAGTAGAGCCTACTTTTGCTTCTATCCACTGCAGCAGTTTTCACATCTGTTGAAGCTAAGACCACTGAAATGCATGTAATTTCTAAGCCTTCAAATGACCCTTCATTTCTGTGCTGCTCACATTTCTTTTTTTTTCTTTCTTTCTGCTAGCTGTTCTTTCTCATCCATTCTTCCACTCATCCCTGCTGCTGAGCACAAAGGCCGTTTTCTTTACCTTTTTCTGCCTTCCTCAGACTCCTTATTTCTAAAGGTATATATAAGAAGAGATAGTGCTCATTGGGTGCAGCCAGAAAAGAAGCCCTTGTCGCCTGCTGTTCAAGCTCGGTCTAGAATTAATCCCTTGCCTCTTTCTGCCCTTTCACTCCAGCTGGCTAAATCAAGCAATAATCCTAAAAGGGAATTTCAGGCTATTTGTGACATGCCCTGCTCCCCTCTCCCTCCCCTCTGCCCCCCGCCACGTGCCACGTTCAGGGAGGAGAGGGCAAAGCCCCTGGATCAGAGTAATCTGTTTCTAACCCACTTCCATGCCCAGGGATTACCTCTGCAGGAGGAAGGAGACAGAAATAAATCTAACACCTTAGCATCGGAAATCCCGGGAAGACGCCCCAGGGGGGCCACCTGGAGGGCTGTAATCAAGGGGTTCGGGGCTTGGAAGCCTATCCTCTTATGCTGGGGCACCCTGGGAAAGGGTCCACAAATTTGAAAAGCAGTGCCTTGAGTAATGTTTGGCAATAACTGGGATCTATAAACGTGTCGAACAAAAGAACACAAAGTGTACAGATTGCAGGCAGGAAGTAAATTGTGGGCAAAAGCAATTCTTTGGTTATACATACGACCTTATATCCTTATATGCACACCGACTTATGGCTAAAATCAACCCACAAATAGAGGAGCGTGATAAAGCACAAAGAGCTCTGGGTTGAGAGGCAGGAGACAAGGATGTAGTCCCTTCATTGCTGACACTGACTTCCCCTGTGGCCTCAGGCAAGTCACTTTGTGTCTCTGATCACTAGTTTTGCCCACTGACAAGAAGGCTCTTTCTAGAGCTGTAAAAGCTGAATCCATGTGATGTGTACTGAGCTCCTATTAATCATATAAAAGCCTGAGTTCACGTATATATATCAGCATGGACTCCCTTTAGAGCCCCTTGTGAACCAACGGCTCAGAACCCCTCCCTTCCAGCCTGTATTCTTTTTTCTGTGCCTCACAGACTCTGACAATAGAAACATGTATCTTCTATTCTTCTGGGATGCTCTCCAGGGACTGAATGAGGGCTTCCCTCCCAGCAGTTCAGGGTTGAAACCAGGGAAGCTGTGTGAATGCAGAAAACTTCCACTAGAGGGTACCAAGGCTGCACTGGGACCTCAGACTGCAGGGAGGCCTAGCGATCCTAACCATTCCAGGATTTTCAAATACCTCCACTCAAAGATTTAGAGATCTCTGCTCATTGTTCCTTACCTGGTCTGCTCCTGCCTGCTCCTTGGAAGGCTTAAGAAGTCTCTACCTTGGATATCATTTTGATTTGATTTGATGTCAAATCAAAGGCAGCTTGAGGTAGTGGAATCCATGAGGGCTCTGGCAATGGATAGAGACCTGGACCCACTACTTTCAAACTGGGTGTACCCATCTGTGAAATGGGGATCATAGAACTGACCTCGTCAGGCTGCTGTGAGCCCTGAGTGAACTCATATAGGGAAGCGTGACCGGTAGACAGTAGGTGACTAACACTGCTCTCATCCTGGAGGAGAGTTCTAAGAATTGCCATGAACTGGAAAAGGTGCTGAGGAAAGATAGATGGACTTGTCAGAGCTGAGTACCTCCAAGTGAGAAATATCACTGTTTGCCATTTTGTTTGGAGGCTTAGCAGGTTTCCAGGCGGGTGCTGCTGGGTCCTCCTCAGGCTTAGCCCTCAGTCCTGTTCTAAACTACATCCCCCATCCCCCGTGTCAGCCGACCACGGTACCCTTTTGGCTTCACGTCCGAGACAAAAGTCTCTTGCACTCTGCCCTGTGTTTTCATTTTGTTTTAAAGATTTTATTTATTTATTTGACAGACAAAGATCACAAGTAGGCAGAGAAGCAGGCAGAGAGAAGAAGAAGAAGGCTCCCTGCTGAGCAGAGAGCCCGATGCGGGGCTGGATCCCAAGAACCTGGGATCATGACCTGAGCCGAAGGCAGGGCCTTTAACCCACTGAGCCACCCAGGTGCCCCAAGCCCTGTGTTTTCTGAAGCATCCCTTCTCCGCCTGGTTCCCTTCTTCACTTGTCCTCTCTTTTCTCCCATAGTCCCTTCTAGGGTGGAACATGCCATCTGTTTCTGGGTCAGAGCCGAAGTCTGGGAAAGGGGGAGGGAAGGCCTGTCAGGGCTTGCGTGTCAGGAGACACGTTACAGCTGCAGGGCAAACCAGGGTGAAACCACAAGCCGGAGGCCTCAGGGCAGGCGGCCGGAGGCCCGCCCCTCAGCGACTCTCTCATCTGTCTCACCCAGAGCTTTCCTGGCAGGAGTGGGAGAGGTTGGTATCGAGTCCTTGAGCCCTGACTCATTCCCTGACCTAGCTGGGTGTTACCCAGTTATCTCCAAATCTCTCACCAGAAGCCTTCCTTAGCAACAGCACCGTGTCATCCCAGAAGGCAGAAGAGACAGAAGAGGAAAGCAGACCACCTACCTACTTCATCCCGGTCTGGGGACCCGCCAAACAAAGAAGAGGTTTAGGGTCCTCGTGGCTTTATGTTGTAGCACCCAGGAGGCTATACTGGTTACAAAATGAATCAAATCATCGCATATTGCTACACGAAGAGGTTGGCTATTTTCCAGATTGTTTTTCTAGAAACAAATCATGCTTCGCTTTCTCAAGAAAGAAGAAAAGCAGTCTTTGATTTTATTTGGACAGCGACAGGGGCTAGGAAGAAGGGGCCTGGAACACTGAGGCAGGAAGTGACTGGTCATTATCTACATAGTGAGTCAGGGGCCCATTTAGGGACTGAAGTCAGGTTGCCTACCTCACCCCAAATTCCATTCTCTTTCCCTCGGCCTAGTTACTGATGGCCTATAGCAGTGTTCTGGGCTTTCTGGACTTTACGGGATTTCTTATGACCCCCAAATTCATGAGGGTTCAATAGGAAATCAATTATAATGTGCTTCTGGGCTTCATACGTGTCCCTTTCAATATCTGTCCCGTGGAAATGCGAGCTAGATTTTGTTGCCTCCTCCACAGATTGTTAGAAACGCTTTTAGTTATCTAAGATTCGAAGAAGACCAACACAGTTGTCTGTGTGAGGTTACATCTCAAGATCAAAGATTCCATTTTTAAATCTTTTTTTTTTTTTTTTGGGTATTCAGATCCTAATATCCTTGTGAATCACTGTGCCAGTGGATGCTGAACATTATTTTCTTACCCTCCCCTTTAGTCAAAGATCCCAATCTCTCCCTTAACTAGGGTCATGCTTCCTAAAGACATTAGCTGGTTTCCAAGAAAGCAGATTTTAGCTCTATCCCTTGGCAGAGAGAACGGAGTCATTGCACACAGGCCAGAACATTCTGCCAGAGCTCCCCATCTGGAAGAAAAGAGAAAAAGAGTTTCAGAGTTTCCATAAGGGCTGCCTACAGAGGAGGAAGGGAGAGTGCGCCACAGGGAGGGAAGAAGAAAGCTACAGGGTTATAACCCCAAGCTCCATAATCTCAATATCAGATCTTCAAGCCTAAAATCCTGGCCCAGCGGAACCACACCTACCCCCTCCTCCTAACCCTTAGCCAGGATTTATTTTCCTTCCCATTCCTGTATCTTTCATGTGTGGGTATCTGTCCTGGCTGTCCCACCTCAGAATTTTCCCTTTATTCTTTGTTCTTGATGCACCTCCCCCCTCCAATTTTGCGCTCTCCCGTATGGATGACTCAGAATGCAACGTGGCCAGGGCGCTCAGGAATCTGGTGCATTGTCCCTGTACTGTGGCAACTAGCTGTAGAGGTTGGAGACTCAGGCTGGATCACAGAGCATCTCCCACAAAATACAGAAATTCTGCATATCCCCAACAGACTGTCACCCGGCTCCACCTGGGCTCTCTCAGTGACAGGGAACCCAGAATTGAGCAAGGCAGTTCATTCTCCTCTCGAGCATCAGATTGTAATAAATGCCTTTCTATATTGATGTTATATTTGCTCCCCCTTTTCACCCAATGACTCTCATTGGCTCTCTGCTACATTATAAAATGAGGCTACATCCTCTTCTACTTAGGTTGATTCACATGAAATTGCCATTTTTATAGATTAAAATGGTTGAACACGGTCAATTTCTTATTGTTAGCCTTATACTTGACAAAGTAAGCTTTTTGAGGACAGCTTTTTTTTTTTTCTTTTAAAGATTTTATTTACTTATTTGACAGAGAGAGACACAGTGAGAGAGGGAACACAAGCAGGGGGAGTGGTAGAAGGAGAAGGAGGCTTTTCACAGAGCAGGAGCCTGATGCGGGGCTTGATCCCAGAACCCTGGGATCATGACCGGAGCCAAAGGTAGACAATGACTGAGCCACACAGGCACACCAGGGACAGGTATTATTTTTCCACATATCTAATATCTCTGAACTCCACTAATTCTTCCTCCCCTGGTAAAGTTACCGGATTCTTCTCCAATCTGTTCTCTAAGTGGGCACATACTAATTCATCGATGTCTTTTTCCATATGGGGCACCCAGAACCGCGCAGTTTAATACACGATGAGATGGTTACCTGTCTTGATATGACACTGTGTTTTTTCATTAAACTGTGACCACCTTGGGTTTGGTGAGTCCTAAACCTTTTTCACATAAAATGCTGTCAAACCAGTACCACTACTTCCTGTACTATTGATTTTGTTTTTTTAAAACCTAAATGTAGGTCTTCACTTGATCCCTGTCAAATTTCATCTTGTCAATGTTGGCTCTTTGCTCCAATCTGTCAAGATGATTTTAAATCTCACTGCTATCATCCATCCTATTAATTATCTTTCCCAGCTAGATCATCATGCAAGTTATTGATTTTTTTAAAATGTTTAATAGGACAGAGAGGGCTCTTTTTGTTGATATCAATCTTTTAATCAATATCCTTTGAGTTCAGTATCCTTTGAAAGGCTAGTTAAAAATCTACCTAACTGATTATCTAACCACAACTCCCTTGTCTCATTTTCTTAGCCCCATCTTCCTGCTCCTTTACTACCTTTCTCTGATCTTCCCCTGGCCCATTAAACCCACCAAACCCACCGAGGCACCACACAACTACGAATTTCTATATGGATAGTCATAAGCACAAGCTGTTTTTTAAAGGAATCCTCAAAGACCTACCCTCTTGCTAATTCCCCAGCTGCTGTAATGGGGATTGTTCCTCCATGCAACTCTTGTGGAGGCTTTGTGATTCCTAATCTTCATCACCCCCATCAGCCCCTCCAAACATGATTGAGCCCAACTCGGGGCTCGATGCCCACCAGTAGATCAAGACCTGAGCTGAAACCAAGAGTTGGACACTTAATTGACCGAGCTAGCCCAGCTGAACATTTTTTTTTTAAAGATTTTATTTATTTTATTTGACAGAGACAGAGATCACAGGTAGGCAGAGAGGCAGGCAGAGAGAGGGGGGGGAAGCAGGCTCCCTGCTGAGCAGAGAGCCCGATGCGGGGCTCGATCCCAGAACACTGAGATCATGACCTGAGCCGAAGGCAGCGGTTTAATCCACTGAGCCACCCAGGCGCCCCCCAGTTGAACATTTTTAAGGCTCTTAATACACATTGCCCAATGGACCTCCAGAAATGTACTGATTTCTGTATATTCCTCTAGAAATGTATATTCCTCTAGAATATAGACTCTAGTAAATGTATATTTCTCAAGAATATAAACTCTAGTTTGGACTTTGGCTTCTCTCATTGGCTCCTGGGTGCTTCCCCTCTGCCTACAATAGAACTGTCTTTTTTAGCTTGGGTATTATTCCGTGAATAGTATTATAACCTTGCCTTGATCTTTGTAGTGACTACATAATATTCCATTTTGTAGATACACTATGTTGATAGGCCCTTAGGTGGTTCTTAGCTTTTGGTATCACAAACAAGGAGGCCATGAATCTGTTTGCAAGTGCTAAGGTAGGATAAATTCCTGGAAATCGAATTGAAGGGTCAAAAGATATGTACATTTTAATTTAGATAGTGTTCTCGAAGGAGTTGTACCATTTTACTTTAGTGGTGGTTTAGATCCCAGCAACACCAGGAATTTCAAATTAAATATGCCCATTCTTAAAAGATGTCTTGGTGTTAGTGAAAAATTGAAGTTGCTTTTAATTTTCCCCTTCTCCCTCATTTCTCCTCCTTACGCTCTCCTGTGATTGCTTCCCTACCCTGACATCCAAATTCTTCTCAATCATTTGTGCAAAGTAATTCTGCTATCTCCAGACCCTACTACTTAACTCTGCCCCAGCCCTGCATTTGCACACACAAACCTCAACAGGGTAAACTTGTTACCATCCAAAGCCATCCTCCCTAGGCATAACAATATTGGGCACTAACATGTAGTAAACTATTTAATCCTTTCAACAACCATATGATGCAGGTGCTATTATGATTCCTACTTCACGGGTGAGAAAACTGAGGTATAGAGAAGTTAAGTAGCTTTTCTAAGGTCACACCGTTTAAAAAGTGCAAAAACTGTTTGAACCTAGATGGTAGACCTCTAGAGATCATGCTCTTAACCCCTGCATACAGATAGATACCCTCTTGGGAGATTAGTCCTATTTAGATCCTCATCAAATTCTAACCTTTCTTAGCAATGCCCGTGATACAATTCAGGCTCTGGTATTTACCCTGAACCCTACCCACAGCCTGTTCTATTAGCAGCTGTGCTCTGGAAAAAACAAGTTTCAGGACTGCTTGACTTCACCTGCAGCAGAGGAAAAAGTATGGGGTGGGATCGCAGGCAGAAGGGGACATCAGTCAAGCCCTTTCCCTTTGCAGAGGTGTGGCTGACCCCGTTCTGGTCTCTGGGTGGGTCTCCCCAGACAGGAAGGGAGCAGTTGGCTTAGTGAGTCTCATTTTCCCTGGAACTCGGCACACTGGGAAATTCAGGAGATGCCTAAGGCCAATTTAGGCAAGTTCCATCCAACAATCATTCATTGAGTCCTAACAATGGGCCAGGCACTGTGGTGTGTTTGGGTACAACATAAATGAGTCACATGCTCTGGAGGTGAAGATAAGCTTCCATTGCCAGTTACTTCCGTGTGAGAAGTACCTCAGTACTAAGGACCTGAGTGTATTGCCTAGAGTGAGAGAGGCCAAGAAGTGAAAGGGAAAGTATAGACAAGGCGCTTGTCCCTGGGAGTTTTGATTTTAAGAAAACAATCCTAGATGAGGAAAAGAAATACGAACTCGGTCTCAATAAGGATTTCTGACAGGAGGGAAGCACCTCCATGAGTACTGAGTTCTTCAAACTCAGGTGAGGTCAAATACCTTGCCAGTTTATCTGGAATGGTGGGGGGGGGGAGGTTGGCAGTGGGGGGAGGGCGGGGGAATGAAGGCACGAGGGCAAGGGGCAATGGGGGGAAAAGTTTCAAGGTCCATAATAACGTGGGGGAGGGGGTTCTATGAAATGCGAATTCCTGCTTTTTCTTGGCTGTTTTTCTGGAAATTGTGATGGCAGCTAGTGGAACAATTACCCAAATTGCCAGTGACTAGAGCCATTTCTCTGCGTCCAGGTGGCTGGCTGTCACCTGAGCCATTTCCAATGGCAGGCCGCTACAGATTCCTTTTTTTTTTTTTTTAAAGATTTTATTTATTTATTTGACAGAGAGAGATCACAAGTAGGCAGAGAGAGAGGAGGAAGCAGGCTCCCTGCTGAGCAGAGAGCCCGATGCGGGGCTCAATCCCAGGACCCTGAGATCATGACCTGAACCAAAGGCAGTGGCTTAACCCACTGAGCCACCCAGGCGCCCAGGCTGCTACAGATTCTTTATAAATTTTCTCCTGCTTATTTAGTAAAGTGAGGGTATTATTGACCTTTTTTTTTTTTAAGAGGTAAAAGGTGGGAAGGAGGAGAGAGGTTCATTTTCCAAGAGCAATGAATAAGCCAAGTCACATCCTCTACACGAGTCAGGCGGCTTCTGGTAGGAGGATGAAAAGCTCGGGATGAGAGACTCAGCCAGCAGAGAGACCCAGTTTCTGGTTTCAGATCTGGCCCAACCGACTGAATGCTTTGGAAATTCAAAACGGATCTGCACATCCAGTTTCTCTTTGGCGCTGTGGGAATAATAAATTCTTGTCTCTCAATGATTTTGTGAACAAAGGAAAGAAAGGAACAACAGATAAACACTTAAAGGCCTCAGGAAGTAGTACTCTGCAGAGACATATTTTATTGTTTTTAATAATTTCTCAGACTGTTTCGGAAAAGTAAAACGTCCTTGGCTTATAGGCTATTTTTTAAATGGATGCTGAGTGTTGCTAAGGGGCCTCTCTTGAGTAACTTCCTCCTCTTAATTGGAACAGAAATTCTGGCCCTTGACAGATACACAGAAGGGTCAAAATAGAACTGAGCTGTTCTACAACTTCTGGTTCTCAATAGACTACACTTAAGTGTCTGGTTCCGTCTGCAAAGTTAAATCGTTATAACAAGGGCCAGGAAGAGGATGCTTATGAAGATATGGATAACATAGAGAGAAAAGGCAAGGAAAAAATCCATTGATGAACTACAAGTGGTCATAAAACCTGGAAACCGGCAAATATACATAATAAAAGGCTTATAGATATTGCAATCCATGCTGTGTTCAATAACATTACATCATATGGTCGATGTCCCTCGTTAGGAACGCTTAGTTCAATGCGATGGGCCGGTCCACAGGGCGTGCCAGGACTAATTGAGGTTCTATCAGTGCTCGAAATGAGTCTGTGATGCCTTGTCTTGTGTAACTGACCTTTGATTTTCATTTTCACAGAATAACCTACAAACCCCAGAAGAAGCAATCAAGGAGATTCAATCTGTTAAAAGTAAGCCAGGCTTTATGGCTATCTTGCAGCTGCCACAGAGAAGAACATAGAGAACAGTAAAGAACAGTAAAACAAGGAAAATGGCAAAGAGTCTAGAGAGTGATAGAGGGTAAAAGTAGAAACAGAGAATGTGACCATGGAAACAAAACTGGGATGGGGAGGGGCGGATATCCCAACCCAGGGAACAGAGAGACAAAAAGAGAGAGAAACATCCTCTGGAAAATAAGGCAACATATCAAGGGGAAAGGAAAGGACAGTGAGAAGGACAGAAAGAAAAAAGCATTCTTTTTTTTTTTTTCTTTTTTGGTAGTAATTTAGGATTTACTTTTGTAAAAGCAAGTTGACAAATATTAAAATGTTATACCTGCCTTTTGAACATCATAATATAAATATAAAACACAAAACATCCAATGTTAAACACTGATCTCCCATGCCTGACTTGGATTTAGATATTGAGTATATGATATTTTGCAGAAAGAAACTTTGAAAATTTTCTCAATGCTTGCAATATGTATTACTATTAAGGGGAATTTCCTAGACCTCACAAACTGTTAGATGCAGCCCTCATTAGCCAAATCTGATAGATGGGAGCATACTAACTTTTTCTACAGAAAATTAATAGGAAAATGTAATTTAAGACCTGGAAGGAACTGGGGGTACCTGACTGGCTTAGTTGCTGGAGCGGGCAACTCTTGATCTCGGGGTTGTGAGTTCAAGCCCCATGTTGGGGATGACTTAAAAATAAAATCTTGAAAGGGGCTCCTGGGTGGCTCAGTGGGTTAAAGCCTTTGCCTTCAACTCAGGTCATGATCCCAGGGTCCTGGGATTGAGCCCTCTGCCTTCGCTCAGGTCATGATCCCAAGATCCTGGGATCGAGCCTTCTGCCTTTGGCTCAGGTCATGATCCCAGGGTCCTGGGATCGAGCCCCGCATTGGGCTCTCTTCTCAGCAGGGAGCCTGCTCCACCTCCCCCACGTCTGCCTCTCTGCCTACTTGTTATCTCTGTCAAATAAATAAATAAAATATATTTTTTTAATCTTGAAAAAAGAAAGAACTCTAAGATTTTGTTTTATTTGTTTATTTGAGGGAGAGAGACTGAGAGAGACCACATGCAGAGCAGACGGAGAGTAGATTCCCAGCTGAACAGGGAGCCCGATGTGGAGCTTGATCCCAGGACTCTGGGATCATGACCAGAGCCGAAGACAGATGCCCAATGAACTAAGCCACGCAAGGGCCCCTAGAAAGAACTTTAAAGATGATCCAGTCCAACACTTAATTTTACGATTGAAGAAACTAAGGCTTTGAGAGGTTCTAGAGACAGATAAAGAATTTGGTTGACACTGCTGGAAAACCAGAAGATTCTGATAGCTATCAAGAGAAAATAAGTTATGTTCATAAGTTTTTAATACTTAACCCATTGAGCCACCTAGGCATCCCAAGTTTTTAATATTTAAATGAAACAGGGGGTAAAAACTCGTCTGCACTGCACAGGGCCGAGTTATGCACCATGTGTTAGGGAAGAGCGAGATGGGAACCCGAGCTCTAGTCTTTTCTTGTGCCAACCATTCTTTGGGTTGAATTCTATCAACCCTGGAGTTCACAGAAAAGATCACGAGAAGTGGAGGAGAAAAGAGTGCCGGTTCAAAGTCAAGCAAACTTGGGTTCTTGCTCTGGTTCTGCCAGTTACCAGCCGCTGAGAACCCAGGCAAGTTAATCCACGCACTTCTCAGTTTTCAAAAATGAGAATAGTAACATCTGCTTCATGTGATACTTGGGGGCGGAAGTGACAGAATAGAGTATGAAGTGCACAACAATTCACCAAAGCAATAAAAATGGCCAATAGGAAAAAAAAAATTCTTCCTCAAGTGCACTTCAAAGAAATGCAAAATAAAGAGCGAGGAGGTACCATTTTCATCTACCAAATTGGCACAGATGAAAAGAAAATAGAGCTAATAACACTCTGGGGGTGTGGAAGCAGATACTCTCATATAATGCTGGAAGGGGTATAAATCAGTACATTTCTGGAGGTCGGTTAGGCAATGTGTATTAAGAGCCTTAAAAATGTTTAGCTCGGCTGGCTCCGTTGGTTAAGTGTCCAGTTCTTGGTTTCAGCTCAGGTCTTGATCTCCTGGTGGAGATCAAGCCCCAAGTTGGGCTCTACACTCAGCATGGAGTCTGCTTGCGATTCTCTCCCTCTCCCTCTGCCACCCCCAACTCTCTCACTCTCTCAAACAAATAAACAAATAAAATATTTTTTTAAATATTCACACTCTGGGGGCACCTGGCTGACTTGTTCGAAACAGCATGTGACCCTTGATCTCGGGGTCATGAGTCAAGCCCCACTTTGAGTGTAGAGATGACTACAAAAAATAGATGAACATAAAATAAAATAAAAATAGATGAAATCCTTTAAAAAATGGTCTTGTTCTTTGATTCAGGGTTTTACTCTAGGCATTTAGTCTAAGCAAACAATCATGTGTTGGGGGAGTTATAGCTATCTATAAGTTTGCTCATATGGGTGATTTATATGTAAGGAAAAAAATACAGTAAGGATGAGTTTTCACAACTTTCCTCTCTCCCACATGGTAAGAAGAATGTTTTGCTGCTAGATGAGTAAAATGAGGGTCCTGGGGAAAATTAGATACAGCTTTAATTTAATTGATATTTGAGAGGTAGATATTCACAGAAACATGACAGGAATCCTCTCAGAACATTCTGTGGGTGGGGAGGAAGAAATGATGGGAAAAGGAAGGCAGGCAAGGGGGAAGCAGGAGAAAAGGGGCTGGTTGAGAGAAGTTTCAAACCATCAACCTCTGCATAAGGTATTAAGAGAAAGGAGGATTTTGAGACGTGCTATGTCTTATTAACATAATCTGATTTCATTTTTTCTTTTCTTTTCTTTTCTTTTTTTAAAGATCTACTTATTTTGGGGACAGCTGGGTGGCTCAGTTGGTTAAGCATCAATTCCTAGTTTTAGCTCAGGTCATGGTGTCAGGGTTGTGAGACTGAGCTTTTCAATCTCTAGCCCTAGTTATAATAGCCCCGAATTGGAAATAACCCAATGTCTATCAATAAGAGAAGGGATAAATACATTATAGTCCTATAATGCTACTCAGAAATATCAAGGAATGAACCATTAATACATACAACACATTTGGACACCATGTTCTGCATGGAATCTGCTTGGGATTCTTTCCCTCTTCCTCTCCCTCCCTCCAACTTGTGCCCTCTCTCTCTCTCAAATAAATAAATAAAATCTTAAGAAAAAGGATTTTATTTTGAAGTAATCTCTACATCCAAAGTGGGGCTCAAACTCTAAAAGCCCAAGATCAAGAGTCATGAGTTTTACCAATTGAGCTAACCAGGTGCCCCTCCTTTTTGTTTTCTTATTGCTCATCTAAAATTTCTGAATTCACTATGTTGATCAAGTAATTTATATGCAGAAACTCCCTCACTGTAAACTTTGCTTTTGAAAGTGTATAGCGGGGCGCCTGGGTGGCTCAGTGGGTTAAGCCGCTGCCTTTGGCTCAGGTCATGATCTCAGGGTCCTGGGATCAAGTCCCACATCGGGCTTTCTGCTCAGCAGGGAGCCTGCTTCCCTTCCTCTCTCTCTGCCTGCCTCTCTGCCTACTTGTGATCTCTCTCTGTCAAATAAATAAATAAAAATCTTTAAAAAAAAAAAAAAAAAAAGAAAGTGTATAGCGCAAGAATCACCCGGCTTCTAGAAAAAAATACAGAAAAATATCTTTGCAATCTTGAGAGAGGCAAAGATTTCTTGGCAGAATACTGAAAGCAGTAACCATAGAAGAAAAAACTGAAAAATTGGACTTCATAAAAATTTAAAATGTCTCTTCATCAAAAGATACCTTTAAGAAAATGAGTAGACGGGATGCCTGGGTGGCTCAGTTGGTTGAATGTCTGCATTTGGCTCAGGTCATGATCTCCAGATCCTGGGATGGAGCCCCATATTGGCTCCTTGCTCAGTGGGGAGTCTGCTTCTTCCTCTGTCCCTCCCCACCCCGCTTGTGCTCCCTTTCTCTCTCACTTTCTCTCTCTCTCAAATAAATAAATAAAATTTTAAGAAAAAGAAGAAATGAGGGGCTCCTGGGTGGCTCAGTGGGTTAAAGCCTCTGCCTTCGGCTCAGGTCATGATCCCAGGGTCCTGGGATAGAGCCCCAGCATTGGGCTCTCTGCTCAGCAGGGAGCCTGCTTCCTTCTCTCTCTGCCTGCTTCTCTGCCTGCTTGTGATATTTCTCTGTCAAATAAATAAAATCTTTTAAAAAAAGAAAAAGAAGAAATGAGTAGACAAGTGAGAGACTGGGAAAAAATATTTATAATATATATACTTTTTTTAAAGATTTTATTTATTTATTTGAGAGAGAGACAGTGAGAGAGAGCATGAGCGAGGAGAAGGTCAGAGGGAGAAGCAGACTCCCCATGGAGCTGGGAGCCCAATGCGGGACTCGATTGATCTCCTGGGATCAATGACCTGAGCCGAAGGCAGTCGTCCAACCAACTGAGCCACCCAGGCGTCCCTATAATATATATACTTGACCAAGGATTCATACCCAGATAATACAAGGAATGCTTATAAATCAACAACAAAATATGAACTACCCAATTAAAAAATGGGCAAAACACGTAAGTAGACACCTTCAAAAAAAGAAACATGGGGCGCCTGGGTGGCTCAGTGGGTTAAAGCCTCTGCATTCAGCTCCGGTCATGATCTCTAGGTCCTGGGATGGAGCCCCCATGTTGGCTCCTTGCTCAGCGGGGCGCCTGCTTCGCTCCCTGCACTCTGCCTGCCTCTCTGCCTACTTGTGATCTCTGTCTGTCAAATAAATAAATAAAATCTTAAAAAAAAAAAGAAACATAAATGGCCAATTAGCCATGAAGGGGTGCTTATGGTAAACACAATGATATATCACCCAGATTTTTCTTGGGGAATGAAGAATTTATTCCTCAGCTGTTAAAAAGGCTGCCAACAGACAGCCATTGACTATCAGTCCATCCCAATGCTTGATTGCCTTAGTTGAAGAGTCCTGATCTGCCTAAGGTCACTCTTTTACATGGTGGCGTGCATACAGTGACTAATCATCCCGGCCCTTGCCCAAACTCAAAATATTTTTAAAGGGTCATCCCAGTTTCAGTGCTTCTCTAGGGTTAGCTGAAACCTCTGAGACTACATCAGAGCCCAGCTCTTCCTCTGTCTAATCATGCTTTTTTCTTCCATGTCACAGGGGTTGAGCCCAAGTACACTCCAGGAAAAATCCTCCTGCTGACTAATCTCCCTCTCAGAGTCTGCTTCCAAGGGAACCCAACCTATGACAATGCTCAACACAGTAATCATCAGGAAAATGCAAATGAAAACCATAAGGAGATGCCACTTCACATCAGCCCAAAGGGCTTTGAAGAAAGACTGATGAAACCAAATGCTGGTGAAGATGTGGAAAAAGTGGAGCTCTCATACGCTGGTGGTGAGGTTACAAAATTGTACCCTCATGTTGGAGAATTGTTTGGCAGCTTCTAAGAAGGTCAAATTCACATCTAACCTATGACCCAGCAATTCCATCCTTAACCAATCCTTACCCAAGAGAAATGAAGACATATTACCAAAAAATGGTACAAGAATGCTCATAGCTAGCCCTGGTTATAATAACCCCAAATTGGAAATAACCCAATGTCTATCAATAAGAGAAGGGATAAATATATTATAGTCCTATAATGCTACTCAGAAATATAAAGGAATGAACCATTGATATAACACATGTAGATCAAAAACATTAGGTTGTATAAAAGAAGCCAGAAGTGTGTGTGTGTGTATACACACACGCACACACCCCAAACACATACTGACTGGTTCCATTGATAAGAAGTACAACAATAGGCAAAACAAATCTGTGGTGACAGAAACCAGGAAGTAGTTGCTTGGGTGAACTGGGGACAGAAGTGGGGATTGACCGAAAAGGACCATGAGGAAACTTTCTAGGGTGATGAAAAGATTCTGTGTCTTATGTTGAGTGGTGGTTACACTGAGGTTACAATTGTCAGTAGGCACTGACCTGCAAGTTTAGAATTATTTACCCATTTTATTGTATGTAAATTTTACTTCAGTAAAAGCTTATATACACCGAGAGGAGCATACACACACACACACACACACACACACACACACACACACACACACACACATAATCAATAAATGTTTAATAAGCAAGTGGAGATGATTTTTCTAAAGACCCAAATTATTATTAATTACAGAAAAGATTTCCTTCTGCTAGGTTATGGTAAAATGTGAGAGTCTCTTGGGATACTCCTTGATTAAAATCTTGTGAATATTTATTCTTCACAGCGGGGTTTTTTCCCCTCCACCATTAAAATGGTTAAGATTTGATAACTACAGGAGTGGCAGAATTGGGTCTATAATGTCTGCCTGCATCATTTGCAGGTGAGTGGAAACACTAAAAGTGTATCAAGATAGTAACAGTGGTGAGAGAAAGAAGTCAGAAACCATTACCGGTTTCCCAGGCTGGTAGATCAGCATTTGGCTGCCATTCTACACAGTCCTGCCAACACCACTCTCAAAGCAATTTCTCTTATAAAATATGGCACAATCCCCACCCTATTTTGAACATGAGTATTTAATCTCAGAAAAAGTATTTAAAGTATTTGAAATGTTTGAAGAGACAAGCTGATTTTTTGATGGAGTTCGTTGGTATGAACCTATCCTGTTTTCCATGAAGGTTAATACCTCAGGGTACACAGAAATTAGAAGGGGGAGAGAGAGAATCCGTTTGGGGGTTTCAGAGCCTTAAAAAAAACCAAACCAAACAAACAAACAAAACCAAAACACTAAACATGACAGAATGCCAATCAACTCTCAAGGAAAAAGATTTTTGCAAACACGCAGAGCTATTTTAAAATTCCCTTTTATAAAATCAAACAGTTCAAAAGCCTTTGGTGGCCATCTTTAAAATCTGAAAGTAGACTGCTTGGTGGGTTTGCCAGATTTAGCAAATAAAAATACAGGATGTTCAATTAAATTTGACTTTCAGATGAAACAATGAATAGCGTTCAGTATAAGCATTCCCTCCAAATATTGTATATTTTTAGTATGAGCATGTCTCACGAAATATCTGAGACAGATTTATACTAAAAAAACTATGTATTATCTGAAAATCAAATTTAACTAGGCATCCTATATTTTCTCTGGCAACCCTAGCCCCGGGGAACGCTACTGCTCTGCAGAACAAGATACCCAACCTGGCTGGGGCTAATGTGTCTTCAGGGTTCCTACATGGAATTGCAAGGTTAGTAGTTGTGGGAAAAGGAGAACTGAATCTTTCTTGTGCTCCTGGATCTCTACTCTCTCTGTCACACTGAAAAATACTGCGAAAAGCATTTAAACGTCTTTCCAATTATTTAAAGCGGTAATGAACTAGTTGTACTAAATACAGCCTGTATTTGCTATTGGGGCTGTACAGTTTGTTTGCGTAGGGGCTGAGAGCCTAGGATTAACCCTATGGATGTGCAAACCCAGAGAACTCATTTGCTAAGTTTGCTTTTCCAAGTGAGGAGTGAACAGACCTGACTTTGTAAAGCGATTTGAAGACTTCAAAATTGCCGCATGAAAATATCTTTTTCTAAGGACGTTATTCCCCCACCTCTTTCATACTGTTTTGGTTTATAAGACTAGTTCTGTGTCTGAGAGGTCTCATATATTATGCTTCCAAGGTGGAAGCCTGCTTCTGATGGAGGCTGGAGTACTGGTACTCCAGAGGTGGGTTGAAAACAGCAACATTGCGGAGTTTGTTTTAAACACTTGGGGTGCCTGGGTGGCTCAGTGGGTTATAGCCTCTGCCTTGGCTCAGGTCATGATCCCAGGGTCCTGGGATGGAGTCCCACAGGGTCCTGGGATGGAGTCCCGCATCGGGCTGTCTGCTCAGCAGGGAGCCTGGTTCCTCCTCTCTCTCTCTGCCTGCCTCTCTGCCTACTTGTGATCTGTCTGTCAAATAAATAAATTTAAAAAAAAATCTTTAAACACTTACGGAGGCGGCCGCCTCCAGCTCAAGTCATGATCCCAAGTTCCTGGGATGGAGTTCCGCTGCATTAGGCTCCCTGCTCCTCAGGGAGGCTTCTTTTCCCTCTCCCACTCCCCCTGCTTGTGTTCCTTCTCTTGCTGTGTGTCTTTCAAATAAATAAATAAATAAATAAAATCTTGAAAAAAACATTGAAAATCCTCATCTTAATTAATTAATTAATTAATTAAAATAAACGCTTATGGAGAAAGTATTCTTTTCAGCCTCAGCTGATGCTTGGCAGCACAGGATTCTGTTACCATCATTTGAGCTACCTCGTTATTCTAGCAATCAGATCTTTCTGTCTCCTTCCTGTCACCTGGCCTTGACACCAGCTATCAGGTGCCCTCTTCTCCTTGACTCCCAGACACACAATTCTTTCTTTTTCTTTAAACTCCAATGCCAGAATATTGGAATTTCTAGGACAGTTACATGGCTATAACAACAGTAGAGAATATGTGAAATCAGGACAGTCCTGTAAAATCTAGAACCTGTGATCTCCCTAATATTTCAACACTTGTCCTCTGACAGTTACCCATGATGGCGAGGATATTTGGCAAGGAGACAGGACCGACAGTCAGAAATGCTTCTCATTGTGGATTTAAAATCACGGCTTTGCAGGTAAACTTGGACAAATAGTACTGTACCTCTGTCCTGTGCCGGTTTCTGAACCTCTTTTATTTGACACCCCCTCTACCAATAATTAAAAAAAAAAAGAACAGAGCCGAAAGGAACTCTTCTCCAACTTACTTTGCCTAGCCTTAAAATTTAAGGTCAAATACTAGTGTTCGTAACCTGGTTTACTAGGTTTCTCTGTCCCTTTACCATGAATGGGGAGAAGCTATGGAAAACAAAAGTCTTAAAGAGTTTACCATTTTATTTCCTTGTTTAGGAGAATGAAACTTGTGCCTGCTTTCAGGACAACTAATTTGTAAACTTCAAATCTGAATCTGGCCTGGCTAGAACCCACAGTATTCTAAATCCTGGAAAAAATTAAAAGGGGCTTATAAACTTTTAAAAAAGATTTTATTTACTTATTTGACAGAGAGATAGATCACAAGTAGGCAGAGAGGCAGGCAGAGAGAGAGAGGGGGAAGCAGGCTCCCCACTGAGCAGAGAGCCCGACACCGGGCTTGATCCCAGGACTCTGGGATCAGGACCCTGAGATCATGACCTGAGCTGAAGGCAGAGGCTTAACCCACTGAGCCACCTAGGTGCCCCAAAAGGGGCTTATAGATTAAAGAAAGTGATTTGCCCCCTCAGACAGTAAGAACAGTCTTTCTGTGAGGTAGCGACTTGTTTTTTCTGCCCTGCACGTTCTCATTTCCTTTGATCCTGTTACAGCCCCGCCATATAGTGATGTCCTCTTAAATTGACGTAAGACAGTCATCAATCACTTTAGCAAAAGTACACAAGGCTAAACAAAGATGTCTTGTTTTGGCATCTCTTGTCACGAAGACACATCAGGAGAGGACACAGCAAGAGTTCAGGGCTTCCTGCTGTAGAGTTCCTAAAATTGTGGTCTCTATGTCATAGTTAATGCACGTTCAGGGTAGGACAAATAGAAATCTTTCTTGAATGTTTGAATTGTGCCTTGTTGCCTAAAGAGTTTTGTCCTTTTTTTTTTTGGCCTGCCCTAATTCCTGATGTCAGGTCCCTAGGGTATCTGCTATGTCTTATTCTCAGTGAACGTATATTTTATACAGTGTGATCACACTTTGAGCTAAAATAGATCATATCTAGAAATCCGCTGGTATGGCTTCCCAGGATGAAAGAATATGAGCAGTTTGAATTGCTTTGTCTCTTTTTGGCTTCTTCCTGAGTCAATCCACAATACAGAGATGTCACCATATAGATTTTATTTGGGGAGGAAAAAAAAAAGGCACCATATCCCCAAAGGCTAGTCTCCACGCTGAGACTATTTTCCCAGAAAATATAGAATATCTGAAAATGGAAGAGGCTTAGATACACGCCTTACAGTCTCTCTGCTGTTCCTCATTTATTGGGGACAAGATGACTTTCAGTTCAGTTCTGTGCATAAGCAGGCCACAAGCCAATTTCTAGCTCTCTCTATACTTCTTAAGAGTTTATTAATCTTGGTTCCTATGCAAATTTTGTAGGAAGGCTGGCAGCAGCAGATTTTTTTTATCCTCACTCATTTAAGATATGTGGCTAAAACTCCAAAGCAAATCACTCTCATAAAATCTCACTCTACAGGATGTGATTCCCCCAGATTGGCAGGTCTTAATGTCTTGGGTCTCTTTCCTTCACCCCACCCTTAATCTAGGGAAAGACAGAGGTTGAGATTATTAATCTCTTTGGTGGGCGTGGCATCAGGTATTGAGTGAGGATGAAGCCTGATGTCCATTGTTTTTGTCAGGGATTTGAAAAGCAAACAGAACTAGAGCCAAGGGTGGAGAAACTGAGGCTGACTGATGGCCAGGCTGCTGAGACTTCTAATCCTCTTGGCTACTCCACCGGTCTCGTTCAACGTGAACCCTCACTTACTTTTCTAGATGTGCAGTCAAGGCAACAACATTGCTAAGTCAATTCTGGTGTGCCAGCTCCAGAACATTCCAACCTTTAAGGACTTGGGATTCCATGAGAAATGTTGTTGCAGCATTCCAGAGACTCACGAATCATCAGTCCCAGACATATGCATTCTTGCCTGCGGCAGAGGATGTCAGTTTCACAAACTCTTATTCCTGCCGGACTGGTGGCTAACCCTTCCTAAGAGTACACCGCCAGAGAGGCTCATGGCAATACGAAGACCGCCAACAGAGGGCTTGGGTTTAGTCGTGTAGCTGTCAGTCATTTGGGATTGGTAACTAATCCTAGAGTAGTGCTTGGGGAAAAGGAAGTAGAAGTACGGGGGTGTTGGGAGGGGAGCTGGGCGGAGCTAGGAAAGAAGAAAGGTAGGTGGAAATGTATGACTTTTTCAACTTCCTGATGGAAAGATACCAAGAGAAATAGAACTCTTTCTGACTCTGAGGACCTTTTTTTTTTTTGGCCACATTTGGATGGACATAATGTCCTCTTGCCACCGACATTTATGTGTATAGTTGACCCTTGAACAACACAGCTTTGAACTGTGTGGGTACACTTATACATGGATTTTTTTTTTTCCGATAAATACAGTACTGTAAGTGTATTTTCTCTTCCTTATGATTTTCTTTCTTTCTTTTTTTTTTTTTTAATTTATTTGACAGACAGAAATCACAAGTAGGCAGAGAGGCAGGCAGAGAGAGAGGGAGAAAGGCAGGCTCCCTGCTCAGCAGAGAGCCCGATGCGGGGCTTGATCCCAGGACCCTGAGATCATGACCTGAGCCGAAGGCAGAGGCCTAACCCACTGAGCCACCCAGGTGCCCCTTCCTTATGATTTTCTTAACATTTCCTTTTCTCTAGCTTTAGTGTAAAACTGTAGTATGTAATATACACAACAGGCAAAATACATGTTGATCGACTTTGGTATCAGTAAGGCTTCCAGTCAATGGTAAGCTATTAGTAGTTAAGTTTGGGGGGAGTTGAAAGTTACATGCAGATTTGTAACTCACAGGAGTCTGTGGCTCAGTCCCTGCATTGTTCAAGAGTCAGCTGTATTTAGGGGTGCCTGCGTGGCTCAGTTGGTTGAGTGACTGCCTTTGGCTAGGGTCATGATCCTGGAGTTTCAGGATCAAGTCCCACATCGTGCTCCCTGCTCGGCAGGGAGTCTGCTTCTCCCCTGACCTCTCCTTTCTCATGTTCTCTCTCTCTCTCTCAAGTAAATAAAATCTCAAAGAAAAAAAGAGTCAGCTGTATTTAGATCCATATGCAGACACACACACACACATCACCTGTTATATATAGTATCCATCAGTATCATATTCACTATTTTAAATATAGTATACATTTTAAAACATATGGAATTAATCTGCTTTCCCTTCATGGAAAACACAGGAGGGGTAGGCAACATTCCGTCTACTCCCCACTTTTCCAACAGTCATTCCAACAGCCATTTTAAGTTACAAAGAGTCAAAGCTGGGATCTCATGGCATCAGCCTCCTATGGATTGCTTTCTAGCTTTCTGTGTCCCTGGTTTTCGGAACCCCCTCACTATCATCAGCAGGTAAGACTCACATTAGTGAAATTACAGTTATAATTTCCATGCTTGAAATTGACATTGAAGGCCATAATTTCTAAGTCAGAAAGGCTAAATATTAACAGCTATGCTTAGTTTTGATCTAATACGGTGGGTTTTGTAATGGTCTCCCAAATTCATCCACATCTTTCTCTTCCCTTTTCAGTGTACCACAGCCAGGATATGTTTCCCTCCTCCATGAATATTTTGGCTTCCTGTCCCAATTCCTTTATATTCTCTTTGCTTCAAAACATCTTTTTCAACGATTTACATTTGTTCTACATATCCCTTACTCCAACTCTTTATCTAGCACTCCTGCTATGAAGTCCATTCTGACACTAAGAACATGAAAGCCTTCTTTTAGAAATTCCTGAACCACAGGTCACATAATTTTTTTGAGGAAAGTGTGCATTATGCACTTAACTGATTTACAAATGGGGAAAGCACAGAAAGGAAATTATAAGATTTGTTCTAGGCCATAGATAAAGTTAGTGATAAGATTGGGACTGTGTCCTCAGACTCTGAGACTAGTTAGTGCCTAAAACCTAAAAACAAAAGTACCTAAGATTAGAAAGACTTTATTTTTTTAAGATTTCTTTATTTAAGTAATCTCTATACCCAACGTGGGGTTCCAACTCACGACCCTGAGATCAAGAGTCACATGCTCTACTGATTGAGCCAGCCAGGTGACCCTAGAATGACTTTAATTAGTTTTTACTTTCTTAATTAGTTTTTATTGAAGTTGCGATTTGCATGGGATTTTGAATTTAGATTTTCAAGGGCTTTGTAAAACAGAGAAACCTAGAAATCTGTTAGAAGTAAGACTAATGACCTTGAGACATTACTCAATGCCCCCCTATTCCTTTTTTATTTTATTTTATTTTATTTATTTATTTTTTAAAGATTTTATTTATTTATTTGAGAGAGAGAGACAGTGAGAGAGAGCATGAGCGAGGAGAAGGTCAGAGGGAGAAGCAGACTCCCCATGCAGCTGGGAGCCCGATGCGGGACTTGATCCCGGGACTCCAGGATCATGACCTGAGCCGAAGGCAGTCGTCCGACCAACTGAGCCACCCAGGCGTCCCTTTATTTTATTTTATTTTATTTTTTTTAAGATTTTATTTATTTTATTTGACAGAGAGAAAGATCACAAGTAGGCAGAGAGGCAGGCAGAGACAGAGGGGGAAGCAGGCTCCCTGCTGAGCAGAGAGCCCGATGCGGGGCTCCATCCCAGGACACTGAGATCATGACCTGAGCCAAAGGCAGCGGCTTAATCCACTGAGCCACCCAGGCGCCCCCTTTTATTTTATTTTTAAAAGATTTTATTTATTTATTTGCCAGACAGAGATCACAAGTAGGCAGGAGGCAGGTGGGTAGGGGGGAAGCAGTCTCACGATTCCAGAACTCTGGGATCATGACTGGAGCCAAAGGCAGAGGCTTTAACCCGCTGAGCCACCCAGGAGCCCTCCTTTTTTATTTTAAAGACTTACTTATTTGAGAGAGAGAGAGAGAACGCATGCATGCACACATAGGAGAGGGGCGGAGGGAGAGTCACTGAAGCAGACTCCTAAGCTGACTTGGGGCTCAATCTCATGACCCTGAGATCATGACCTGAGCCAGTCCTTAAATGACTGTGCCACCCAGTGGGGGTGCACACTACACCCCACCCCCACCTCCTTTTGAAACACCATGGAGGCAAATGAATTTCCAAGAGACCTGTGTTTTTCATTTCGGTTATTCCAGAAAAGACTGCCTGGAGCGTATCTGATCGCTAGCCAGTCTTCTTTATGAGAACTGTACCTACAACCTTCCGTTCCCCAATCCAAATCTATAGGTAGTAGGTCTGGGTCCATTCCTGACTTGCTTCATTGGAAAGTCCTGGGTCATGGGACTAGGGATAGGGCCAAGTAAGTTCCTTTTTTCCTCAGCAGGGGGACATCTACTGCTGTTATGAAGTCTATGGCCTTTGTGATTGTTAATTTTTTTTTTTTTTTTAAGTAGGCTCCTTGACCAATGCAGGGCTTGAACTCCCAACCCTAAGGTTGAGAGTTGCATGCTCTACTGACTGAATCAGGCAGCTGCCTCTAGGTTTTCCTTTTGTTTTGTAAACCATTTCTGGAATTTATTAAAAAAAAAAAAAAGGTTACCCCTAGTCTTAGGTTCACATAATTTCTCTGTGGGACACACACCTTGTACATAAAGGAAAGGCTGCAGACTGGGTAAAATATTCTCTTGGTCAATGGGTTAGCTGGGTCAATAACTGAGATGTACTTGGATCAGGGCTCTGTTCTGACAGTTATAAAGGATTAGAAGTACGTCTTAAAAAGAAATCCATATAAAACAAATTAAAAGTATAATTACAGGGGGGCACCCAGGTGGCTCAGTCAGTTAAGTGTCTCCCTCCAGCTCAGGTCATGATCCCAGGGTCCTGGGATCAAGCCCCACATGGGGCTCCCTGCTCAGCAGGGAGCCAGCTTTTCCTTCTCCTTCTGCCTTCTACTTCCCCAGCTTGTGCTTTCTCTCTCTCTTTGTCAAACAAATAAATAAAATCTTTTTTTAAAAAAGTATAATTACAGAACAAGTACAAATAAATCAGCCAAAACCAGTACTTGGGAACTGACAGGAAAGGATTGCAGCTGAGTAGAGTTAGTCAATGAGGACTTTCTGGAAAAGGTGAGTTTTGAAGGAAGGGGATAAGGAGGATATCCAAGAGGATAAGGAGGTCTTTCCAGCAATAATACATGACAACAGTAGAGAAGAGAAAATGAGCAAACTGTAAGGGCCAAATGGCAAACAGGTGAGCTTTCTAAGACGTGACAATCTAGGTTAAAGGGTAAAAAAAAAAAAAAAAAAAAAGCCTAAGGACAGTTTACGGAGTGCCCTAAAGGGTTATAAATCAAATACGCTTTAACAGACAAGAGGAAACCTTACGGGTGCTTGTATAATGAGAATAACTCTGTAGGAAGCCGAGATACAGATGGACTGAAATAAAACAAAACTGAGAGAAAAATAGGGAAGCTGCTGCAAAATTTTTCGGGAGAGGGAAAAAAAGGGCTGGGTCCTGACGCCAGCTCTGCCATTTATTAGCTGTATGATCCTGGGCAAGTCACTGAATCTCTGTGTGCTTGTTTTCTCATCTGTAAAATGGGAATAATGGTGTCTGCCTAAAAGTTGTTGAAAGGATTAAATGAATTAAAATATGAAAAGTGTCTAGCAAGCCCTCAATACATTATTATTCAAATATTAATTTGATTAACATATTATTAAAATTCTTATTTCTATGACCTAGAAGTGGTCTGCATGTAACAAAAGGCCCCATCTCACATCTTAGTTTGAAAGGATTGCAGTTGTTCAGTGTGTCCTAAAGAGGTATGCAGGATTCCGAGGACTAGGAGGGAGGCCCAGTGTCCAAGACAACAGCCACTGGTCTCACATGGCAACTGAGCACCAGAAATGTGGCTAGTCAGAATTGAGATGTGCCATGAATGTAAAATACACACTGGAATAAAAAAAAAAAAATACACACTGGATTTCAGAGCCTCCCTACGGAAAAAAATCTCATTATTTTTCATTTGGTTGCATATTGAAATGATACTTTGGATATGTTACATTAAATATGATGTATCAATTTCACTTGTTTCCTTTTTTTATTTTGTACTAGAAAATTTAAAGTTACTTGGTTGGCTTGATTATATTTCTGTTGTACAGTGCTGGTCCCGTATATCATTCAGCATTGAGTTTTGGAAATTCAAAGGTTCTACATGAGAAGGTCTGTAAAGAAATATGGGGATTATGGATAAATCTCTTGCCCTTGACACTTTAATTAGAACACATTTATGTTAAAATGTATATAACCCCAACTTGTGAGTTATCTACAGCACTGACGGATGGAACCACAGCTTGTTTAAAGAGGCCATAATTGGTAAACGTCTTTTAGTTCAAAAAAGCAGAAATAAAGATGTAACGGGAAAAAGGTGAAGCATACCTTATTTTGAACATTAAATTATGGAAACAAAAATCTTCCTAACTTCTGAAATCACTACCTCGAAGGTTCAGATCGCAGTGGTTTAAGAAACCTGGATTATTAAAGGTTTTCTGACAAATCTTTTCATAACCATCTCCTGAAGTTGCTACTTAATATAGGAATGATTACTGCCAAAGAGCCTCCAGTCAGGGCTTTCTGGGGATGTGGAGGTAAAAATCCAATGTGGGATTTCGCTCTGAATTTATATTTTAACATTTTACCCTGGGCCAGTTGCACAGGCTTCAACTTCCAAATACTGCTGGGAGTTGGAGGGGGTCCTCACACGCCTTCCCTCTGTTTCTCAAACCCTTCTGGGCTCCTTCCCGCCCGCCACGAGTCGGCACTCCCTAGTGGCGCGGACAGGTGCAGCGCAGCGAGCCGCCTCCCGCCCCCAGCACGCGCCCGCGACCCCGCACCCTCTCCCCAAGCCGGCAGCGCCCTCACCGCTCCGCCCCCAATCCCGGCGCGCGCGCGCACACACCAGCGGGGGCGCGCCCGCCCGGCGGGGCCGCGCACGCAGCTGCCGCCGCCACCGCCTCCTTCCCTCCCTGCAGGCCCTCCTCCCCTGCCCTCCCCTCCGCCCCCTTCCCCGTAGGCAGCCAGCCCGCCCGCACTGCCTCCCTCCCGGCCCCGAGCGCTCCGGCTGGGTCTCTCCCCCGCCCCCGCCCCCCTACCCCCCCAGGCTCCCCGGTCGCTCTCTTCAGGCGGTCGCCCGCGCTCGGTGGATGTGGCTGGCAGCCGCCGCCCCCTCCCTCGCTCGCCGCCTGCTCTTCCTCGGCCCTCCGCCTCCTCCCCTCCTCCTTCTCCTCAGCCGCTCTTCTCGCCGCCGCCGCCGCCTCCACAGCCTGGGCCTCGCCGCGATGCCGGAGAAGAGGCCCTTCGAGCGGCTGCCTGCCGATGTCTCCCCCATCAACTACAGCCTTTGCCTCAAGCCTGACTTGCTGGACTTCACCTTCGAGGGCAAGCTGGAGGCCGCCGCCCAGGTACGGCGACCCTCGGGCGCCGGGGGCGAGCTGCGGGGCAAGTAGTTAGGCCGCGGGCTGGGCTGGGGGCCCGGCCCGGAGGGCGGGCGGGCCGGCCGGCCTGGACGCTGCGGGCCTGGGGTTGGCGAGGCCGGCTCGGGGACCGGCGCGCCCCTCTGGGGGTGCCGCGGGGCGCCCTGGCCGATGTGCTCTGCCCTGTTGGGCTGGGACCCGGGCCGCGCTGCGGGGAGCAGCGAGGGAGCTGGCGGGCCCTGCCCGAGGGGCACCCCCCCATCCCCCCAGCCCCGGCGAGCACACCTGTGCCGGGCTTCCCCTCCCCGACCCCCGGCCCTTCCGGGCTTGGTAGTGTTCTGGGCGAGGCTGGAGGCTGTAGGAGGAGGCCAGAGGGGTCATCGGAGTCCACGCTCTTGTCTCAGCCTCCTGACTCAGTTATTTTCTCTGGTTCTCCCTACGCCCCACGGAGGACACATTGGAAGGGGGCGGTCATCTGGGACTCCGGCCGCCGCGCGTTAGCGAGGAGGGGAGATTCTAGAAGGGGGGAGAGGGTGAGAAGGAGAATGCTAATCCCAGGCAGCCTTGCAGAGTTCTCCCCGCCTGCTCCGGCCCAGGGGCTGGGTTTCCAAGATGATCCGCCCCCTCCCCCTTCCCCTCAAGTGACAGTGCAGCAGTGACTTTGTTCTCTCCTAACCTCTAGAGAAGCTAAAGGAGGACCCCATCTCTGCTTTTCCTCCCCTCTTCCTAGCTTTGCCGCCTGTGAAGCAGGTGGATTTATTGTTACGGCGATGGTTGCTTAGCAGTACTCTTCTCTGAAAGAAGCTGCTAGTTTTAGCATACCACTGTTGAAAATATTCCATTACTCTTCATTGCAGTTTTTGGTGAATCATGCTCCCCCCCCCCAACGTTATCTGAAGTATTGTTTGATTTCGGAGACTATTAGTACTGATGCCCTACAGAGGTCCCAAACAATAGACATTTCTGACATACCTTGTTATATGATGTATTATGTGAAGTCTGGTGAAAAATGGGAACTATTTAGTAGTTGTTTTTAAAGAGAAGAGTGGTAAATATATTATGTCTTTTTTACTGTAGTCAGGAAAAACCAGTAGGCCTCAACCTTAAAGACAGGGTGGATATAGCAGTAAAATGAAAGAAATGTATAGTGTTGGAATGAATTGAAAGTTTGAAGTTGTCTTTGAAAGCTGAGTACTCAGATTGAAATTATGTCTGAAAGTGTAGAATTAAAAAGTATACTGTCATATATGGAGTGCTTGTGTGAAGGGCCCTAGGGTCCAGCTGCATCAAAAGGCAAAACTTAACCCTTGGAAAGTCAAGTGATTTAAAAATTTTCCATTGAGAATATGAATCAGAGTGAGTGTATCTTCAGTCTAAATTAGGATTTGAGAGGGTTATTTGGTAGACGATTTGTTTAAGCCAAGTGACTAGAGTGTTTGATATATATTGGCAGGGGGCAGATGGGAGGGATTGTAAACAGTAGTGTGTCTTGTGACTTGGCAAACCTTGGGGAAGAAGGACCTGTGATGAATGAGTTCGCATTATGTGAAAAGACTAAGATGTGGAAAAAAAAAATCATTTATTTCTTTACCTTATTAGCTGGTGTGACCGGTTCATAATTTTGAGAGATACCTATTTAGGGAAAAATTTCAGGAAAAAAAATTGTCAATAAAGATTTTTAAGTGATTATTAGGAAGTGACGGTTTTATTTAAGTGTTAGGACAGAGCAGGAGACAATGACATGCTTCTCCTTCCCCCTTTTCTCCTTGTTTTTCCAGAGTGATCAGAAATATGTGGAAGGCTGCTTCGGGCCATTGAGGGAGCACATGGGAATGTACTAGACATGAACAGGGAATTGTTAATTTGGTGTAAGGAAATAAATCTTTTTTAGTAACAGGAGCTTTTCAAAGCAGTTGTTTCCAGAAATTCTTTAGAGGGTAGAGGGCAACACAAATGAAAGATGGTAGTAGAGTGAATTCTAACAGGTTTTATTAAAGAATGATTGGACTTTTTAATTGTACACATTGCCACCTTTGGAAGAATAAAGGAATTCAGGTTGGTGAAAAGTTAACATTAGTAAAGAAGCATATATTCATATTTTTGAGATCCATGGATTGGAGCAGTAAGACTAAACTGGCATTATAAGGTATCTTATTGTGAAAATCTAAAAATGTGGACAGGATTGTATCTCTAGAAATCTAGATTTGTAACTGGTATTGGGTCAGTTTCCTAACAGTTGGAATCACATTACACAAAGTATACAAGTTGCTTGGTTGCTTGAGTTGCAAAATTTTATGATAAGCCCAGAGTATTTGTACAGGTTACATATTAGAAACTTAGTGGATTTTTAACCTGGTCTGGGGTGTGGACTCCTGGGGATGGTGAAGAAATTAGTCAGTGTGCACTGACTTTATAAGTAGTTGTCTTTTACATAAGTGTGTGTGGTCTAGGTCAGCAGGTTTTGCAAAAGTGCTACCATGGGCCTAGAGAAATGGGACATTGTCACCCCTCCCATGCACTCCCCCCTTTACATCAGGATATTTGAGCGCAATGGATTTTTGTAGCTATTTTGAATTCTGACTCTCTTGCTTTGTGGATAATTAATTAAAAAATAGATAAGATGTTTATGTGAGTGGCCACAATGCCTTGTTATGAGTGCATTGTGGTTTATTCAGTAATTGGACTTTCTCTTATGGAAATATTTAACCTGTGCCAAAGAAATTAACTTCATCCTTCAAGGCCAGAAGTCAGGATATAGTAGACAATCCCTGGCCTTTGCCAACAAAATATTCATGTTGGTGATGACTAAATTGGCACTTAGAGGAGAGTTACAGATATAGTAGTTTATTTGGCAGGCTAAAACTTGGCACCTAAATGCATGTTATTGTCAATCCTGTGTTATGGAATTTTCTGCCCAAATTTTGCATATTTTCTTTTTTTTTTTTTTTAAGATTTATTTGTTTATTGGGGAGTGGGTAGTGTAAGTGTGCAGGGTTAGAGGGAGTGCGAGAGAGAAACTTAGGCAGATTCTGCACTGAGCGTGGAGCCCCACATGGGGTCGATCTCCTGACCCCAAGAACTCGACTTGAACGGAAATCAAGAGCCCATGCTTAACTGACTGAGCCACCTAGGCACCCCTTGAGTATTTTCTATGCAGTCATTTTGGTTGTTTTTTTAAATTACTTAAAGAAGTGGTAAAATTAATAATTTGTGCCACATTTGCTGGATCACTACATGGTCTTAAGAAATTAAATTTGAAAGATTGGTGATAAGAAATTGAACTTGTTTAGATCTTCTGTTGTTTCTTGAAATGTATGTATGATGAAACACCTCAATATAAGAAGCTTTTATATGTTGAGCTTTATCTACTATCATCTGACAATGAATTTTACAGTGAATTTTCCAGATAAATGAATCTTACCCTTTGAGGCACTTAGACTTTAAAAAATATTTACTGATTTGGATGGAAATATTCCAAAAATGTATTATTTTTTTAAACTCTAGTTTCTTATAATCGAGTCTTGTTTCTTTTTTTCTTTGTAAAAATACTGGATATCATTCTGGATATCTGTCATTAGTACCTATAACAACAGATTACCCCAAACTGGGCACTATAATTTGTTAGTTTCATATTTGTTTGTTTTTCTTATTGTTGGGTGATTACTTCTTGCTGCTTACTGTGCTTTGTTGCTGCCTATTGTGCAATTTATTCCCTCTTCTATCTTACTGAGCTTGATCTGAAGAGGTCTAAGTAACCAGAAAAAAGCTTGTGTGACCTTTAAAAGAAATTTCTAAGTGTGGGTTTGATGGACTCTCTTCTGAGTGAAGGGAATGAGTTTTAAACAATTTTTTTTTTTTAAAGATTTTATTTATTTATTTGACAGAGAGAAATCACAAGTAGATGGAGAGGCAGGCAGAGAGAGAGAGGGAAGCAGGCTCCCTGCTGAGCAGAGAGCCCGATGCGGGCCTCGATCCCAGGACCCTGAGATCATGACCTGAGCCGAAGGCAGCGGCTTAACCCACTGAGCCACCCAGGCGCCCGGGAATGAGTTTTATAGTATGGACTTTGTATCATCTATTTTGGCTTTTAAACAGGCTCTTTTTTCTTTTTCTTTTTTTAACTTCCTGGTTCTGAATAATTGATATTGTCCATCAATACAATCTGGACAAATGTGATCTTGAGTAGTAAATTATGAAGCTTCTCTGAACTTTGCTACATAAGTGAGCCTGTTCTTATTGTAAAATAGATTTTATTCTAATCTATATGTGAGTCAGTGGCAAAGGACTGAGTCTTTTGATAGCTCTCTTGTTAACTGAGATTAATTCTCCAGATCTTGGAGATACAGTTTTGAACATCATTTAAGTATTTAGCTCTTAGTTTATTTGGCCACTTGTAATTACTTAAAAATTTTACTTAAATTAGGAAATACTTTAGAAATACAGAAAAGTAGCCCACCACAAAGATTTAGCATATATTAAAGTTTTCCCCCATTTGCTTCAGACTGCGCCTGGTGTTTTTTGGGAAATAAAATGCCACAGATACCACTAAAGTCCATTTCCATCTCTTCCTAGCCCCACTCCCAGAGGTAACTTCTCTCTAGGTAGGTGAGTATTATGCCTATATATGTAGTTTTATTGCATATGTAAGTAGCCATAAGCAATAAATAGTAATGTTCTGTATGTTTAACATTTTTACATTTGGGGTGCTACATTTGACTTTCTGCATCTTGCTCTTTTCACTGTCTCTTTTGTTAGAAAACTTGGCTCAGTTTGTGTTTACTAATTAACTGCTCCTTATTGTCTCTAGAAATTACAGCCCTATTCCACAAAGACAATGATTATTTCAAAATTTTAACAGTGAAATTGCTTGTAAGGCAAAGTGTCTCAGGCTTCAGACTGGTGTTTGGAGTTGTCACACTGGAGATTTTCTTTTACTAAAATCTGAGGGCTTTGGTAATCACAGAAAAACTTCTTGGGTCATATAGTACCTGTAAGATGTATTTCTGAGTGATCATAATAAACACTCATTCAGGGAAAAAAAAAAAATCTCACATTGCTGCCTTCCTAACTCATAGGAAACTTCCATTGTAAAATTGTTACCAGTGGTCAAGCTGGCTCTTCAATAGAGCCATTACTTGGTGTTTGGTTGAGTTGCAGTGCAGTCTGTATGGGGCTCTAGAGGACTTAACCCTGGGTTTGAAACAAGGAAAGGAAACACTGTGTTCCATTCTTTAGTAGCATCAAATGGAGATGTTGAAAGTGAGCTTGTTATCTACACGATATATATGCCTACTTTAACATTTTGCTTCTATTTTAAGCTTGCAAACTGTGAAGATCTTAATGCTGAAATTCCTTTGAATTATTACCTGTATTTTTGGTAGTGGAAAATATCACTAATGGTGATGTTAGATGTGAGAATTCATGTAGTGAATCATCAGGTCAGTGCTATTGTGGGGAAAATATAAAAAAGAGCAGTGTTACAGTGTGGCACTGAAGCACTTAAATCTATGTAGTTATTTAAAATCTGTACATGTATGCTGACATCCAAAGTACTATATAATGTAGCACAAAGCTTTTAAATTTTGTCATTCTGATAGATACTTTATAAACTGTTAGGTGAATGCTGTTAGATGATATTTGGAAGAACATCTTTATGATTACAGCACTTTTAATCTTGGTCTCTAGGTATGCCTTTTTTTTTTTTTAAAGTAAACTCTGTGCCCAGTGTGGGGTTTGAACTCACAACCCTGAGATCAAGAGTTGCATGCTTTACCGCCTGAGGTAGCCACATGCCCCTCTGTGTGTGTGTGTCTTAATAACAATATCTATTAACTGATTACTGTGAATCAGGTACTAAGTACTAAAACAAACACTTTCTATCCTGTTTAAAGGACATGGTTAAGATGAGGCAGAGTATACAGTGAGATTTTTAAAATTTGAGTAGTGTTCTGTTACTAAGATAAGTATTTTTATTCCTTTGGTTCTTCCCTCCCACCCTTCCAGAAATGGCAGCGTCTTGGGAAAAAAAAAATTATTAGCTATTCAACAAACGGCTTAACTCAGTAGTATAAACAGGTGGGTTTCCCCTAAATAAAGGAGGAATTAGAATGTACTTGTAAATGGATGTTGTAAACTGTGCCTTTCCAAAGTATGCAAACTCTTTCCCTCAGAATGTTAAGTAGTAGTGAGGTGAATGTCAGTTGGCATATGTAGTATTGTACAGCTATCTTGACATTGGCAGATTAACTGCTTGGTTACCATTAAATTCACTGTAGATGTTGTTGAATGAAAATATGCTTGCCTCAATAAAGTTGAAGATGTGTAACTAAACTGCTGTTATTATCCTGTTGGCATAAACTTCAAACTCTGGAAGGTTTTTATTCATTTTTACTTTTTGGAGACACCTCCCTGCAGCCCACCCCAGCCTCATTAAGTGCTTCATTTCTCTGTGTTGCTGAATTTTTTAAAAGTGAATTTATAAATAGGCACAGGGATCATTTTTGCTTTATTTGTTCAAATGTAGTGCTATAAATGTCCAGTTGGGACAGAAAGGTTTTGTTACTGCTTAGGAATGTTCCTGATGAAGTAAATGGTGTGAAGGAATATTACCACTTACAAAAATTATTTGTTTATTTATATATTTAAAGATTAGTTTAATTTATTTTTTAATTAAAGATTTTATTTTTAAGTAATGTCTGTATGTAACATGGGGCTGGAACTCACAACCCCAAGATCAAGAGTTGTATGCTCTATGGACTGAGTCAGCCAGGTGCTCCTGCCACTTAAAAAATTTTTTTTAAAGTTCATCGAATGACATTTTTGTTTAGAAACAGAAAGATTTATGAAAAAAGATTTTTTTTAAACTAAGCTCTACACTCAGTTTGGGGCTTGAATTCATATCCCCAAGATCAAGAGTCTCATGCTCTACCAACTGACGTAGTGGGTCTCTGAAAAGGATTTTTTTTTAATGAGCCAAAATAGTTTCACATTATGTGTTAGCCATTTTTACAGGCTTACTAATATATATCTGTAACTTAGGTCAGGTAATTTTAGTTTGAGATTAATCGTGTTTATTTATTGGTTATTAATAAAATGGTTACTCTTTGGTATAGTTTTTTCATACAGACATTATATTACTCTTGTGTCCTTACCTGGTTCTGTGTTCTGTTAGTGATCTCGAGGCAGTATTGACCTACTGTGGGTTTTGTTTGGACTGCACAGTGTTCTTGCAAATTTTGTGTTAGTTGCCATCAGTTACAATTTGGGAGATCGTATATGAAATCTGAATTTGTGGCTTTTTTTTTTTTTAAATAATCTTTCTGTCCAGTATGGGGCTCAACTCAGACCCAGAGATCAAGAGTTGCACATGCCCTACCAAAAGAGCCAAGTAGGAGCCCCTGTGGGGTTTGTTTTTGTTTTTTGCTCTTTTGTAGTTGGAAGATCTGTTAATATGGAGTCTGCTTTTCAATATAGCATAATTGGTTAGCTCCAAGAAATGACTACTTCCCCTTCCTTTATCCATAGCCTTCACCTGGCCTACTCTATTCACCTGTTTCGCTGGCCTCTGTAGACATTTGTTTGTGATTTAGGGCTTCTGTACTTTTGTTATTTTATTTTTAGATTTTATTTATTTATTTGATAGGGAAAGTGTCTGCCCGTGAGCAGGGAAGGACTGAGGGAGAGGGAGAGGCTGAAGGGGATAGAAAAACTATTTTCTTCAAAACTGCCACATTCAGATCTAGAGAGATCTGAAGCGCACTCCACCTTGAGCAGGGGAGCCCCGTGTAGGGCTCCATCTCACAACCATGAGAGCATGACCGGAGCTGAAACCAATGAAACCAATAACCGAATGAACCACCCAGGAGCCCCAGATATTTGTTATTTTAAATTCAGACCATTCAAATGAATGGTCTGAAAATGAATCTGAGGTTCTGTTTAAATGCAGCAAGTATATAAAATCAAGTCTACAACCAAATTGAAAAGTCGGCAAGGGTTATAAATGAACAATTTGCAGAGAAAAAGCAATGGCAAAAAAAAAAAAAAAAGGAGAAAGAAACTAAGTAGAGAAGATGCTTACTTAACCAGTGCTACAATTAATCAGGAAAATTCTAATTAAAGCAATGGTGGAATATCATTTAATACCCACCAGATTGTCAAAGATTTTTAAGTTTTTTAGAGGATGATGAACATCCTATTTCCTTTTCTTTTTTTTTTTTTTTAAGATTTTATTTATTTATTTGACAGAGATCACAAGTAGGCAGAAAGGCAGGCGAGAAAGAGAGGGAAGCAGGCTCCCCGCCAGGCAGAGAGCCCAATGCAGGGCTTGATCCCAGGACCCTGAGATAATGACCTGAGTTGGAGGCAGGGGCTTAACCCACTGAGTCACCCAGGCACCCGGAACATGGTATTTCTTCACTCTTTGCTCATGGGAGTGTTAATTGAAACTACTCTAGAGCATAATTGGGATATTCTTGGTAAAGAAAAATATGCATAAGAAAACATGGACCAAGATATTTGTTATAGTACTATGTTTTTTTAAGATTTTATTTATTTATTTGACAGAGACAGAGATCACAAGTAGGCAGAGAGGCAGTCAGAGAGAGAGGAGAAAGCAGGCTCTCTGCTGAGCAGAGAGCCTGATGCGGGGCTGGATCCCAGGACCCTGAGATCATGACCTGAGCTGAAGGCAGAGGCTTTAACCCACTGAGCCACCCAGGCGCCCCTATAGCACTATTTTAAAAAACAAAAGAAGTGGAAACAACCTAACTTCCTTTAGGAAGGAAATGGATAAATAATTGGTTTATTCTTATAATGGAATACTATATAGGAGTTAAAATTAATGAATTAGATCTATATCTGTCTACATTTCCCATCTCAGAAACAAATGTTAAATGAAAAAAGCAGGTGCAAAGGTGATACTGTTTGTATAAAATTAAAAACATTGCTTACTGATCTTTATATATGTAGCAGAAGTACTATATATACACATGATAAAGAGCTACATTAGCCTTAGGAGAGTGGTTATCTCCATGTAATGAGGAAGCGAGGATGGAGCTTTCATTATATCTATATTTTATTGGGGGGGATCTGAAGTAAGTAAGACAAAATCTTAAAAAGTTTATTAATCTTGGTGGTGAGTCATTAGTGTCTTATATTCAAAATGTTACTTTGATAAGAGAAGAAAATTTAAAGAGTGCCTTACGAAGTTTTGACATGATTTATGATACCACTTTTCTTCCTCTATCCTTAAAGAAGGTCTTATGATGGGTTTGATGTGTAGGTTGAAATACATAATTAATTGCAACATATAAGAAATGTTTCCTAATTAATTTTTAATTTGGAAAGTTTTAATTGTTTTAAATAAAAGCTTAAGTAGGAAAAATGCTTTTATTTAGCTCATTGGTCAGATGTTTAAAGTCTAAAATACTTAAGTGTTTATGGTTGCTTTTAATAGAATTCAGAAAATGTGAATTGCCTTAGATTACCTAAAACTACTCATTTATTTTTTACCATTTAGGTATAAATACTCAGTCTAGGTTTTAGTGATGTCTGGGCTTAAAAAAATGCCCTGTGACATACATTAGGCCAAGATGAAGATGTACATGTTATTAATCTTGGCTACTTCTGACACTGCTGGTTTTTCTTTTCCCCTTAGGTGAGGCAGGCAACCAATCAGATTGTGATGAATTGTGCTGATATTGACATTATTACAGCTTCATATGCACCAGAGGGAGATGAAGGTAAGAGCTGTTTTCCATTTAATTTGCTATCTCTCTGTGTGTATCATGTATGTGTGGTGGCATATACATTTTCAGATTAAGGTAGCAGTGTTTGTTACTTTAGAAATAGGAATCATTTTTAGATGTTCGTGGGAAATATTTTAATAATTTGTACTATGAGATAAAGGAGATGCCACATTCTAATTCTACTTCAAACATTAACGTATTTTGTAACCCTAGGCAGATTACATTTCCATAAATGTAAAATGAATATAATACCATGCATATAAAGCTAAAGAGTTATTTTTTTTTAATTAATTTATTTATTTTAGAGAGAGAGAGAGAGCTTGAGTGGGAGGGGCAGAGAGAATCCCAAGTAGACACTGCACTAACCGTGGGGCCCGACGCAGGGCTTAATTCCATGACCCCGAGTTCACAACCTGAGCTGAAACCAAGAGTCACTCGCCCAATTGACCACACCACCAAGGCACCCAAAACTGAAGAGATATTTTTAAAATAAGTGCTTTGAACATGAAAGATTGGTTTATTAAGGTGGCTTAGTTCATATTTGGTTTTCTTAAAGATTTTTTATTTCCCTCTTGAACAGTAGATTAAAATTGCAATAATGAATCTTATTCACAATTGAGAGAAAAATATTTGTCCTGCAGGATGGAATGTGGAGCTTAGAAGCTAGATGACCAAGTTAGTTACAGAGTAAGAATATGTTAAAAGGAAATATATAGAATGCCTGGGAACTCACTTAGCATCTTTAAAATGAGAACTATTTTAGACCTTGTAATTGTAACAAGGGATTAAATTGAGTAGTCTGTTTTGGCCTGAAATCTTATTCCCACATAAGCTCCATTTTAAAAAATTGTCATATTTGGCATGAAGTCACAAGTGTATTAATACTGGAACTGAAGTGCTTTTTGCTTTTGACAGAATGATCTTTTGGTTAGTCTTCATTACTATGAGACTTCCTGTTAGAAAATTTTTTTTTGCTATCAGGGTGCCTGGCTGGCTCAGCTAGTAGAGCATGCAGCTCTTGATCTCAGGGTTGTGAGTTCAAGCCCCACTTAGCACGTAGAGCTTACTTTAAAAAAAAAAAAAAAAGAAAGAAAAGAAAAGAAAATCTTTTCATTTGATATCAAATAAGTTAGAAATTTAGCCTTTTAGTTCACATTTTGTATTGCTCTTAACCCTCTCCTTTACACTGAAAAGAAGCATACAAGGAAAAATATAAGGAAAAATAAATACTTTTTTCATGAATTTATTTTATTTCATGAATTTTTCTTAAATTATCTTGTCCATAGAATGACCCCCCCACCAAAAGTAGCAGTTGAGCAGAGTATTGCCAAAAAGTATTTATTGTTCGATTGTTTGTAAATGAGATCAAATTGCTGTGATTTTAAGCTAGAGGAACACATCCTTCAAATGGACTTTGGATGAGTGCCAACATTAAAAAATTGTTTGGGTAAATGAGAGAGGGGTTATTTAGTTTCTTTATCTGTGAAGAAAAATGTAAGCATTTTAGCCAAGCATATCAAGGCAAGCTTGCTCTGTTGTAGGTAGAGAACATTTAAATTTGATGTAGTTTTAAAATGGTGCCACTATAGATAGGAAGAGATTGTAAAATATACTCGCACCCTCCAGTTGGCATGGTTTCAGCTCAGGTTTTTATCTTCCTCTACTAAATTTTTTTTTGTTTTTATAAATTTTGTTTTTATCTTCCTCTACTAAAATGTCAGGAAAGAATTCAGAGAACTCAAATGCTTTGAGTATGCATAACTGAATGGTGCCAAGCTCCTAATAGTTAGAAGAGCAGTGTTTGTGTTCTAAGAGGGTCAGAGAGAAATGAAAGCTTGTAGAAGTGAAGGGGATTTGGAGAGAGAATCAGATAAAACATTACTCTTTTTTAGGTACATAAAGTATTTTCTTCAAAACTAGCTAAGGGGTATTTTTCAACTCATTTCTCCTACAGCAATGGGAAAAACCTAGAGTCATGTGTAAGCTCATCTAATTTGAGAGTATAAGAGAATGGGAAATTGTATTAATGTGGCATTTTAAGATTTCAGTCAAACAGTTTTGGCCTTCCAGATACATACACAGTGTAATTTTATCCTTGGGCATAGTAGCATTTCTTGATTTTTACTGTATGGAAGAGTACAACATGCTGTTCTTTAGAAATTAGTAGTTGCAAATTTGATTGCCAGCTCCTTCCAGGGTGGTATGGTTTGACAGGGGAATAACTGAGTCAATAGGAAAGCTACCATTTTTTAACTTGGCTGATCTCCTTTAGTACAGTACCTATTAATATTTATGATTGCCTCCTGTAAGACCGAGTTACATATGTGTAGCCACTAAATCTTGTTACTTTACGGTAAAATCAGAAAGTCATTCGAAGTCATGAAGTTGTTGCTTCTTTGTATAAATTTTTAATTGATGAAAAAGAAGCTGTTTGTGGTTTGTGCAGTGACCCAGAAAGACCTATTGGCGTGTGTCTCTTTAAACTAAGGCACTGCCTTTTCAACAAAAATAATTTATTTTAAAACCTAATTGAGATCTTTGTAATATTTTAAAAATGAGAACTCAGTAAGAAAAACGGCTGAAAACTGTTTTTTTACTGTTCTGCACTTCAAGGGTTGGTGAAATCACTAGCACTTAAGCCCCAGTGCAAGGAGTGCACCTCCCTACACAGTGAGTGCAGGGGTTAGTATTGTCACCAGCTTCCGCAGGAGTGCCTGAACTCAGGTCCTGACAGGTAACGAGACTTTTAATTTATCATTAATAGATGGCTTGGGCATAACCACACGGACATTGATCATTTGAAAGTTTTGTATTAACTTTTCCCTTAGTATACTCTCTCAGATATGTTTGTAGCATTAGCTGTGTAAGGAAGAAATTTTCCCTGTTCCATTCAAAGTTCTGATTCTAGCCTCAGATCCACTAGCATCACCCTGCCTTATCCATGCAAGGCATGTAAATCTTAACACGTTTCTTCTTGAAGCAGAGGTACATTTTTCAGTGTGCAGATGAGTGCATGTATGTGTTTAATGAGAGGATGAAGCAGCTAGTCAGAAATACTGCCAAATGGTAACAATTTTGAGCAAAACTATTAACTTGAGAAAAAGGAATCGTTCCTCACACTCAATCAGAGGCCTTTATCATGAGCTTCAGTAGGCCTTTATAAGCCCATCAGTGATATATATTCCGTCGTCATGTAGTTAAGTGTAGATTAGGAATAGCATTAAACCACCATCTCTTTGCAAGAGTTGTTTTTGTCATCATTCTGAAAATACATGTATGACTAATTAAGTGCTAGCTCTGAAATGTGGAAAATTGAAAGAGAAGGGGAAATACTCATTTCTAATACAAATGTATTGGAATATGATGCAGAATTTCATAAGATTTTAAATGAAAGGAATCAAAGTATAAGTTTAGTAATACAAATAACAATATAGGGTAGGGGGCCTCAAACCAAAGTTATGGTTAGGATTAAGGAAATAACAAACACGAGTGAATTGGACTGGATGTAGCAAAGCTAGAATGTTGGGACAGAGGCCAGACCAAAGAAAGTATTAAAGAATATTTAAATGTATTCAAATTTTAAAGAACTTTTCAGGCCAACAACATTTTTTTGGGCTATAGTGACATCTGTTGAATTTGCAACCTACCAGGGAACTGTGTGTTACACATATTCTTTATCACTTGGACATGAAGATAAGACTTGAGCATAGCTGTCTCGTTAAAAAGAGCAAAAAGCCTTTTGAGAGTCTTCTAGATTCTTAATTGAAACTGGGGTATAATATGCTATATTACTATTTAATATATTTAGCAGGTTATTTTAGTTTGCTGTACATGTTCCAGTGGTATATCCTTTTAAAAAATTAGAATACCTCTTTTCAGGAAGCTTTTAAAGTTTTTTGGGCACTACAGTGGCCTTATTTCTGAGCTCTTGTTTTTATTTTGCCTCTGCTTTATTTACAAGTCCTGAGTATATTGAGTTTTGGGGATTTCAAACATAAAGTCTATTATGTGCTATTGTTCTTCGTGTTAATGCATAAGCTAACCACTACTCTGGGCTATATTGAGGAACCAGATGTTTTCCCAGGTCTTTGGTAACTTTCAGGGCATCCTGTTTTCTGAATTAAATGGTGATTTTAGGGTCACCTGGGTGGCTCAGTCGGTTAAGTGTCTGCCTTCAGCTCAGGTTATAATCCCAGGATATTGGGATTGAGCCCCATGTCAGGTTCCTTGCTCAGCAGGAGCCTGCTTCCCCCTCTGCCTGCTCCCCCTGCTTGTGTGCACACTCTCTCTCTCCCTCTCTCTGTCAAATAAATAAAACTCTTTTTAAAAAAATGCTGATTCTATTTTTCCTACTAATAAACTTTATTTTTCAGAGCACTTTGGAGTATAAAGTACAGAGATTTCCTCCGTATTCCTTGTCCCACCCACCCTTCTCTTCCTCATTATCAACATCTTGAACCAAAGTGGTACAATTGTTAAAGTCAGTGAAACTTACCTTGGCACCTCATTAACAAAGTCAGTAGTTTACATTAGGGTTCACTCTTGGTGTTATACATGCTGTGGGTTTTGTTTTGTTTTTTTAAAAGATTTTATTTATTTATTTGACAGAGAGATTCAGCAAGAGAGGGAACACAAGCAGGGAGAGTGGGAGAGAGGGAAGCAGGCTCCCCACTGAGCAGTGAGCCTGATGCAGGGCTGGATGCCAGGACCCTGGGATCAGGACCTGAGTTGAAGGCAGACACTTAATGACTGAGCCACCCAGACACCCCTGCATATAAAGTTTAGAATCAGTTTTTTGGTATCCATGAAATAACTTTCTGGGATTTTTATTGGGATTGGGATTGAATCTATAGATCAAGTTGGGAGGAACTGATGTCTTGACAATATGGAATCTTACCCATGAACATGGATTATCTCTCCATTTATTTAGTTCTTTAATATCTATTATGAGAATTTAGTAGTTTTTCTCCTGGATCTTACATATATTTTGTTAGATTTATACCTAAGTATTTTGTTTTTGGATATGATAATGTAAATGATAAAGTGTTTTCAATTTCAAATACCACTTATTCATTGCTGGTATATAGAAAAATGATTGACTTATATATATTAATCTTATATTCTGCAACCTTATTATAATTGCTCATTAGTTCCAGGAGTTTTTTTGCTGATTCCTTTGAATTTTCTACATGACCACATCATCTGTGAACAAGGACAGTTTTATTTCTACTATCCCAATATGTATACCTTTTATTTCCTTTTCTTGTCTTACTACATTAGCTAGGACTTTTCAGTACAATGTTGAAAAGCAGTGGTAAGACATCTTTGCTTTGTTCCTCATCTTAGCTGGAAAGCTTGAACTTTGTCACCATGAAATATGATGTTAGTTGTAGGGTTTTTGTAGATGTTCTATCACAAGTTGAAGAAATTCATCTTTATTCCTACTTTGCTGAGAAATTTTATCATGAATGGGTATTGGATTTTGTTAGATGCTTTTTCTGCATCTTCTGATAGTTGTGTAATATTTCTTCTTTAGACTGTTGATGTGATGAAGTACATTGATTGATTTTTGTGTGTTGAAACTGTCTTGCATAATAGGATAAATCCCACTTGGTCATGGCATATAATTCTTATTATATATTGTTGGATTCAATTTGCTAATATTTTGTTGAGGATTTTTGTATTTATGTTCCTAAGAGACACTGGTCTATAGTTTTCTTATGTGTCTTTTGATAGTAGGGTAATGCAGCTTCATAAAATGAGTTAGGAAGTATTCTTTCTGCTTCAATGCTCTGGAACAGATTTTAGAGAATACATACCATTTCTTACTTAAATGTTTGGTAGAATTCACAAGTGAACCTGTCTGAGCCTGTGCTTTCTGTTTTGGAAGATCATTATTGATTCAGTTTCTTCTTCTTTTTTTTTTTAAATTTTTAAAGATTTTTTATTTATTTTAGAGAGCATGTGCTTTTGAGTGGCTGGGGGAGGGGCAGAGAGAGAATCTAAAGCAGACTCCCGACTGAATGTGGAGCCCAATATAGGGCTTGAACTCACCACCCTGAGATGACCTGAGCTGAAACCAGGAGTCAGACACTCAGCCAACTGAAGCACCCAGGCGCCCTGATTCAACTTCCTTAAAAGATACATAGCTATTTAGCTTATCTGTTTTCTTCTTGTATGTGTTTTAGTAGATAGTGTGTTTCAAGGAATTGGTCCCTTTGATTGAGGTTTTTAGATTTGGGGCAGAGATTTGTTTATAATATTCCTGTATTATTTTTAAATTTAATTTAACTTATTCATTTTTTTGAGTGGGGGGAGAGGCAGAATTAGAGGGAGTTTTAAGCAGGCTCCATGCGCAGCACAGAGCCCAATACAGGGCTGTTATCATGACCCTGAGATCATGACCTCAACCAAAATCAAGAATTGGTGGCTTAACTGACTGAGCCACTCAGGTGCCCCTCCTGTATCATTTTTTTAATGTCCATGGGATCTGTAGTGATGTTCTCTCTTTCAGTGTTTTTCTTTAAAAAAAAAAAAAAAAAGATTTATTTACTTTAGAGAGAGAAAGGGGACAGGAGGGGCAGAGGGGGAGAGAGAGAGAGAGACTCCCAAGCAGACTCCATGCTGAGCATGGAGCCTGATGCAGAGCTGGATCCCATGACTTTGAGATCATGACCTGAGTGAAAACCAAGAGTCAAGAGGTTTAACTGACTGAGCCACCTAGGCTCCTGATTTTAGTAATTGTGTTTTCGTTTTCTCCCTTTTCTCTTAACCTGGCTTGAGGCTTACTGATTTTGTTGATTTTTTTCCCCCCCAAAGAATCAGCTATTGTTTTTGTTGGTTTTTTTTTTTTAAGTTATTGATTTTTTTTTTTTAATTTATTGATTTATTTGACAGAGAGAGACAGCAGGAGAGGGAACACAGGCCGGGAGAGTGGGAGAGGTAAAAGCAGGCTTCCTACTGAGCAGGGAGCCTGACAGGGGGCTCAATTCCAGGACCCTGGGATCATGACCTGAGCCAAAAGCAGCCCCTTAACCAACTGAGCCAACCAAACACCCCTGCTCTAATTTTAATTATTTTTTTCTCCTGTGCCTTATTTTGGATTTAATTTGTTCTTTTTCTAGTTTCCTAAGATGGAAGCTTAGATAATTTATTTGATTTATTTTTAATTTTGAAGTAAGCTCTATGCGCTGTGGGGCTAGATCTCAAGCTCTACTGATTGAGCCAGCCAAGTACCCCTAGATGATTGATTTTGTGGTATAGGATTGCAGTACTGTAAATTTCCCTATAAACACTGCTCTCCCTGAATCTCACAAACTTTGTAAGTTGTATTTTCATTTTCGTTTAAAGTATTTAAAGATTTCTCTTGAGGGTTCTTCTTTGACCTATGTGTTATTTAGAAGTGTTATAGGGGCACCTGGGTGGCTCAGTGGGTTAAAGCCTCTGCCTTCTGCTTGGGTTATGGTCCCGGGGTCCTGGGATTGAGCCCCACATTGGGCTCGATCAGCAGGGATCTCCGCTCAGCAGGGAGCCTTCTTCCCTTCCTCTCTCTCTGCCTACTTGTGATCTCTGTCAAATAAAGAAATAAAATTATAAAAAAAAAGAAGTATTATAATTATTTAATTTCTAATTGTTTGAGGATTTTTCCAGCTATAGTTCTGTTACTGATTTCTAATTTAATTCCTTTGTGGTCAAAGAACAGACATTTTATGATTTCTTTCTTTCTTTTTTTTTTTTTTAATTAGTTCAAGTGTATCTATGACCAAGAATATGGTCTGTCTTGGTGAATGGTCCAAATGAGCTTGAGTAAAATGTGTAACACAAGCTGTTGTTTGATGAAATCGTCAACAGATACCCAATTGGTTGGTGGTGCTTTTGAGTTCAAATATATCCTTACAGATTTCTGCTGCTGACACTGTTTATTTCTGATAGAAGGCTGTTAAAGTCTCCAGCACTAATAGTAGATTCATCTGTTCTTCCTTGCCATTCTGTCAGTTTTTGCCTCATGTATTTTGATGCTTTATTATTAGATGAATCCACATTAAGAATTTTTACGTCTTGCTGGAGTATTGCCCCCCTTCTCATTATGTAACGTTCCTTTTAAGTTCTCTTGCTTTAAAGTCTGCTCTGTCTGAAATTAATGCAGCTACTCCCACTTTGTTTTGATTAGTGTTAGTATATCTTTTTCTGTCACTTTACTTTTAATCTGAAAAGTTTTTTATAGTGCTTGCCCTAGAGTTTGCAATATATATTTATAATTAATCCAGTCACTTTCAGATAATACCATACTGCTTCACAAGTAGTACCAAGTACCTTATAATATCAAAATATGACCAGTTTCTTCCTTGTTTCCATCCCTTGTTTCATTGCTGTCATTCATTTCACTTATGCATAAACATACACAGAAGCCAACATAATCAAATATTGTTACTATTAATACTTTGAACAGTTATCTTTTAGATCAATTAAAAATAACAATCATAAACATTTTTATTTTACCTTCTTTTATTCATTCTCTGATGCTCTCTCTTTATATAGATCTAAGTTTCTAATCTGTGTCATTTTCCTTTTCTCTAAAGAACTTCTTTTAACATATCATGTAAAAGCATATGTACTTGCAACAAATTCCCCCAATTTTTGTTTGTCTGACAAAAGTCTATTTCTCCCCACTTTTTAAAAAAATGTATTTTATTTATTTATTTATTTATTTATTTATTTATTTATCTGAGGGAGAGAACATGAGCAGGCAGAAGAGCAGAGTGGGAGGGAGGGGAAAAAATCTTAAACAGATTACACATTGAGCATGAGCATGGAGCCCCACATGGGGCTATGTCTTACGACCCTGAGATCATGACCAGAGCCGAGCCAAGAATTGGACGCTTAACAACTGAGTCAACCATGTGCTCCTCTCCCCATTTTTTTTTTTTGAAGACTTAATTTTTTCAGAGCAGTTTTGGTTCACAGCAAGATTGAGAGGAACATTCTCTTTCACTTTTGAAAGATCAGTTTGAAGAATACAGAATTCTAGTTAGTTTTTCTTTCTCAGCCCTTTAAATATTTCATTCCAGGGGCGCCTGGGTGGCTCAGTGGGTTAAAGCCTCTGCCTTCGGCTCAGGTCATGATCTCAGGGTCCTGGGATCAAGCCCCGCATCAGGGGCTCTGCTCAGCAGGGAGTCTGCTTCTTCGTCTCTCTCTGCCTGCCTCTCTGCCTACTTGTGATCTCTGTCTGTGAAATAAATAAATAAAATCTTTAAAATAAATAAATAAATAAATAAATAAATAAATAAATAAATATTTCATTCCATTATCTTCTTGCTTGCGTGGCTCCTGAGAAGTTGTATTTAATTCTTATCTTGCTCTTCAATAAAGTGTTTTTTCCCTCTGGCTTCTTTCAAGACTTTTTCTTTATGTTTGATTTTTCCAAAGTTCGAATATGGTATGCTTACATTTGGAGTCTTTGGCATTTATCCTACTTGGTTTTCTCTGAGCTTCCTGGATCTGTGGTTTGGTGTCTGATGTTAATTTGGGGGCATTCTTAGCCATCATTGCTCCAAATATTGCTTCTGTTCCTTTCTTTTTCTTGTCCTTCTGGTCATCCCATTGTGTATATGTTATACTTCTTGTAGTTTTCCCACAGTTCTTGGATATTTTGTTCTGGTCCCTCCCACCCCCCAGTCTTTTTTTTTTTTTTTTTCCCAGTTTTGGAGGTTTCTTTTTTCATGTCTGTAAGCTCAGAGATTGTTTCTACAGCCTTGAACGGTCTAACAATCAGTGCATGAAAGGCATTCTACATTTCTGTTACTATGCTTTTAATTTCTGTCTTTATTTTTTAATTCTTTTTTAGAATCTCTCTCTACTTGCATTATCAATCCCTTCTTGATGTGTCTATTTTCTCATTAAAGATCTTAGCATATTAAACATAGTTTTAAAAATCTAGTCTGAGATTTACAACATTCCCTCCATAACTGACTCTGGTTTTGATGCTTTTTTAGTGTCTCCAAATTGCATTTTCTGCCTTTTAGTATGCTTTCCGGTATTTTTTGAGAAACAGACATGATGTACTGGATAAAAGGAACGACAGTAAAATAGGCCTTTAATAATGCTGTGGTGAGGTGAAGGGGTAAGGGGAGTATGTATGAATCTCTTACTAGGTCTCAATCTTTTGGTGTCTCTGGTCTGTGAACTTCACCAGTACTTTCAGGTTTTCTCCCGCACTGGTGGGACTGGATGGCTGGTGGCGCTGGAGTTTGTTCTTTCCCTTTCCCCAAGTAGGTTAGGCTCTGACAAAACCCAGCAGGTTAAGCTCTGGTAAAATAGTTTTTCTTGAAGGCAGGTTTTGTTGAAAACAGAACGCCCTATCGTATTTCAGAATATTCCTTTTTCTTTCCTCCTGCCAGAAGCATGAGGGGATTTTTCTCTGATATTCACTGTTAGGACCTGGTAACTCTCAGAGGTAAAACTCACAAGACTGTCAGGGGAGTCCCCCCATGACCGGTTCTCCTGGAATTTATATTTATTTCTTAAAAGATTTTATTTGTTTAACAGAAAGAGAGTACATGCACATGCACACAAGCAAGGGGAGCGGCAGGCAGAGGGACGAGGAGGCTCCCCTCGAGCAGGGAGCCTGATATGGGGACTCCATCCCAGGACCCTGAGATCATGACCTGAGCCGCAGGCAGATGCTTAACTGACTGAGCTACCCAGGGGACCTCACGTCTCTGACAGATTTATGGAGAGTTGTTGATTTTTCAGTTTGTTTAGCTTTTTACTTGTTGTTAGGATGGAGTGGCAACTTCTGAACTTATTATATGCAAGACCAGAAATTCTGGCAATTTTATTTTTATTTCCAATATAAAAGGTTGTGTTTTAATAATATACAAGCAATCTGTGCCCTTTTTGTGGGCATATGCTTTCATTTCTTTGGGTAGATAATTGGGAATACAATGGCTGCATCATATGGTAAATGGAGAATTTTTAAAGAAACTACCAGTTTTCTAAAGTGGTTGTACCATTTTATGTTCTCATTAACTGTGTTTGAGAGTTCCAGTTGCTCCATATCCTTGTTATTTTTAAATGCTAACACTTTTAAATTTTAACTATTCAAGTGATTATCTAGTGGTATCTTATTTAATTTACATTTCCCTAATAGCTAATGATGTCAAACATCTTTTCATGTCCATCTTTGGTCAACTGTCTATTCAGAACCTTTGCCATTTGTCTAGGGGTTTGTTTGTCTTCTTAGTGCATTTTAAGAGTTCTATATATGTTCCAGATACAAGCGTTTGTTGGTCAAATAGTTTTGCAAATACTCTCACCCAGTGTTGTCCCTTGCCTTTTCATTGTTGTTAGGGTTGTTTTTTTTTTTTTTTTTTTTTTTGGATGAATATAAGTTTTCAATTTCAGTGAATTCCAATTTATGCATGTCTGTCTGTATGTATGCTAACTCTACTCTGAATGTGGGGCACAACCCTGAGATCAAATGTTACATGTTCTATTGACTGAGCCAGCCAAGCACTTTGATGAATTCTATTGATTGAATTTTTCTTTTATTGTCATATATTTTTTCAAAGATTTTATTTGTTTGTCAGAAAGAGACAAATATTTGTCTCTGAGACATTTATTTGTCACAGAAAGAGCTTGTGTTCCCTCTCTTGCTGTGTCTCTGTCAAATAAATAAATAAAATCTTTTAAAGAAATAAAAAATAAAAAGATAACTCTTTCCCTATTGAACTTCTGCACTCTTTGTTCTGTTCTGTTTAAGTCTTGAAATTAGGTAATATAAGTCCTCTATCTTTGTTCTTTTTAAAAAATGATTTTGCCGGGCGCCTGGGTGGCTCAGTGGGTTAAGCCGCTGCCTTCGGCTCAGGTCATGATCTCAGGGTCCTGGGATCGAGTCCCGCATCGGGTTCTCTGCTCCGCGGGGAGCCTGCTTCCTCCTCTCTCTCTCTCTCTGCCTGCCTCTCTGCCTACTTGTGATCTCTCTGTGTCAAATGAATAAATAAAAAAATCTTTAAAAAAAATAAAAAATAAATAAAAAAAATAAAAAATGATTTTGCCTATTCTGGGTCCGTTTAATTTTCATATGAATTTTAGGATCAACTTGTCAAGTCCTACAATAAAACCTGCTGGTATTGTTATAGGTATTGCACTGACTCCATTGGGGAGAGCAAATTGAACTTTCTCATTCATAAAGAATATATATTTTTCTACTTACTCAGATCTTTCTTAATTTGTCTCAGATTGTAGGAGTTTCTACTTAATTTTAGTTCATTCTAGAGAAAAATTTAATTCTCTGTTTCCTTAGGGGGAGAAGACAGACAGAATACAGCCAGATCAATTTTTCTTTTAATTGTGGTAAAATGCATATAATGTAAGATGGTAACATGTAATTTACCATCATAACCATTTATAATTGTATGGTTCATTGGTACATATTCACATTATTGAACTACTATGACTACCGCCCATCTGTAGAACTCTTCATCTTAGAAAACCAAACTCTGTATCCATTAAAATAACTAATTCTTCCCATCCCTCTGCCCCTGGCAACCATCATTCTACACCATTATACTCCTTTTTGTTTCTATGAATTTGGCTATTCTAGATATCTCATTTAAGTGGAATCATACAATATTTGCCATTTTATAATTGACTTGTTTCATTTAGCATAATGTTCAAGATCATCAATGTTGTGGCTTGTTTCAGAGTTTCTCTTTTAAGGCTGGATAATATTCCATTGTATATATATACACCACATTTTGTTTATCCATTTGTATGTCAGTAAAACTTTTTTTTTTTTTGAGATACAGTTACTTATTTTAGAGAGAGAGCATGCACTATGAATAGGCAGAGGCTGAGGGAGGGAAAGAGAGAGAATCTCAAGCAGACCCTGCTGAGCACAGAGCCCAAAACAGGGCTCAGTCCCATTACCCTGAGATCACAACTGAACCGAAACCAAGAGCTGGACACTTAACCGGCTGTACTACCCAGGCTTTCCCGGTTGTTTCCACCTTTTAAGTGTTGTGAGTAATGCTGCTGTCAACATGGGTGTTCTAATATCTCCTTGAAACTATTGCACTTCATTTGAATATGTACCCAAAATGGAATGGCTGGATCATATGGTTAATTTTATTTTTAATTTTTTGAAGAATCAACATACTTTTTATTTGTGGCAGCTGCACCTTTTTACATTCCCATCAATTGTACAGAAGGATACCAGTTTCTCCACATCTGTTATATCTTGTTCTTTTCTTTTATTGTTAGTATCCATCCTAATAGGGATGAAGTGGTGTCTTATCGTGGCTTGGATTTGTATTTCCCTAATGATTAGTGATTTTTCCATGAGCTTATTGGCCATTTATATATCTTAGAAAAAATGTCTAAGTCCTTTGTCCATTTTTTAAAAAGATTTATTTATTGGGGTGCCTGGGTGCCTCAGTGGGTTAAAGCAGAGCTCTGCCTTTTTGGCTTGGGTCATGATCCTGGGGTCCTAGGATCAAGCCCCACGTCGGGCTCTTTGCTCAGCAGGGAGCCTGCTTCCTCCTTTCTCTCTTCTCTGCCTGCCTCTCTGCCTACATGTGATCTCTGTCTGACAAATAAATAAAATCTTTTTTAAAAAAAAGGATTTTATTTATTTATTTATTTTAGAGAGAGGAAGTATGTGCATGTATGCAGTGGGAAGGAAGGAGAGAGAGAGGGGAGAGAAACAGACTTCTGCTCAGCATGGAGCTCAATATGGGGCTTGATCCCAGGACCCTGAAATCATGACCTGGCTGAAATGAAGAGTCAGATGCTTAACTGACTGAGCTACTGAAGCACCCCATTACCCATATTTTAATTGGGTGTTTTGCTTTTTTATTGTTGAGTATAGGAGTTCTTAATATATTCTGGATATATTACCAGTACTACACTTTTTTTTTATTATTTTACCTTTGTAATCAGGAAATGTGAAGCTTTGTTCTTTTCTCAAGATTATTTTGGCTCTGGGGGCACGTGGGTGGCTCAATTGATAAGTGTCTGCCGTTGGCTCAGGTCGTAATGCTGGGGACCTGGGATCGAGCTCCTCATCAGGTCCCTGCTTGGTGGGGTCCTCCTGCTGCTGCTGCAGCTCCCACTACTTGTGCTCTCTATCAAATAAATGAAAACAATCTTTAAAAAAAAAAAAAAAAAGATTGTTTTGGCTCTAAAGGGACTTCTGAGATTCTATATGAACTTTTGGTGGACTTTTAAATTTCTGCAAACAACATTGTTGGGCTTTTGAGTGGGATTGTACTGAATCTATAGATTGCATTGGATATTATGAACTTTTTTTAAAGTTTTTAAAAATTTTTAAAGATTTTATTTATTTATTTATTTGAGAGAAAAAGAGAGAGAGCGATAAGCGAGCATGAGTGGGGTGAGGGGCAGAGGGAGAGACTGTCAAGCAAACTCCTTGCAGGGCATGGAGCCTGACTCAGGGCTCAGTCTCATAACCCATGAGATCATGACCTGAGCTGAAACCAAGATTAGGATGCAGACTGACAGATCCACCCAGGAGCCCTAAGTTTTAAAACATTTTTTAAGTAATCTCTGCACCCAACATGGGGCTCAAACCCAGAACTCCGAGGTCAAGAGTTGCATGTTCTGCAGAATGAGCCAGCTGGGCTGCCCTGCCCCATGGATGTTATGAACCTCTTAATACTGACTTCTAATCCATAAACAAAGCATGTCTTTCTATTTGTTGTTTGTTTCTATCTTCTTTAACTTCTTTCAACAACATTTTTTAGTTTTTAGTGTACAAGTCTTTCACTTCCATGGTTAAATTTGTTCCTGAGTATGTTATATTATTTTTGATGTTACTGAAAATGGAATGGTTTTGTTAATTTCCTTTTGAAGTTGTTCATTGTTAGTGTGTAGAAACGCAACTGATTTCTGTACGTTGATTTTGTATCCTACAACTTTGCTGAATTCATTTATTCTAACAATTTGGCCGGGGGAACCTTGAGATTTTCCTGCATATAAGATTTTTGTATTTTGTCTGTGAATAGAGAAACTTACTTTTCCTTTGCAGTCTGAATGTTTTTTATTTCTCTTTCTTGCCTAATTACTCTGACTAGAACCTCTAGTACTATGTGATTAGAAGTGGCAAAAGCAGGCATCCTGTTTTATTCCTGATCTGAAAGAAAAAGCTTTCATTCTTTCATTAAGTGAGATTGTCTTGATCCGGTTGAATCTGTTTGTTTTTTCCAAGCTGTTCTTATTCCTGGTTTCTAGTTTGGTCAGGGGTGTTTACTAAGGTTATCCCTTCCCTTCTGGGCCCTGAAATCCAGTATTTAGTTCCCTCCCATCATAAAACTGCTAAAATCTAGGTGTCAGCAAATGTCTTGAAGGAAAATGTCTTGAAGGAAAAGTCAGAAAATGTCTTGAATGAAGAATGTTAGACTTTTTCTGTCATTCAGTTTCTCTGGGATATTGGCCATTTGAATCCTGGCAGCTTTGGTGGCCTGAATTCCAATTTTTGTGTCATCAGCCCCGCAAGACGATTGCAAGCTTTATGATTCTTATTTCTTCCTTAGCCTCTGTGTTCTGCTTTGAAGTCAGAAAATGCAGCAAGGGAATAAGGAACCCATGAACATAGAGCTGATCTTTTTGTGATTCCCATTCAAACACTTAAAATTTTTTTTTATCTGGTTTTTATAATTGTTCTGATACCACCTAAGCTGTCATAGCCAGAAGCAGAAGTCTGGATGCATCACTTAAAAATGTGAAACAGGGACGCCTGGGTGGCTCAGTTGGTTGAACAGCTGCCTTCAGCTCAGGTCATGATCCCAGCGTCCTGGGATCGAGTCTCACAGGAGGCTCCTTGCTTGGCAGGGAGCCTGCTTCTCCCTCTGCCTCTGCCTGCCACTCTGTCTGTCTGTGCTTGCTCTCGCTCCTCTCTCTCTGACAAATAAATAAATAAAATCTTAAAAAAAAAAATGTGAAACATACGGGGTGCCTGGGTGGCGCAGTGGGTTAAGCCTCTGCCTTCGGCTCAGGTCATAATCTCAGGGACCTGGGATCGAGCCCCCGCATTGGGCTCTCTGCTCAACAGTGCTTCCCTCTCTCTCTGCCTGCCTCTCTGCCCAATTGTGCTATCTCTCAGTCAAATAAATAAGCAAAATCTTCAAAAAAAAAAAAAAAAAAAGCGTGAAACGTAATTGGGGCCTGGCTAGCTCAGTCCATTGAGTAAGTATGCAACTCTTGATCTTGGGGTTGTGAGTTCAAGTACCACGTTGGGCGTAGAGCTTACTTTAAAAAAAAAAAAAAAGGTGAAACGTAATTCATTATGAGATCTGTAGTAGAAAATGTTATTTCATGCAACTGTTTGTAGGTATGACAGTTACTGGCCTTAAACCGGATACACATTATCATTAGCAGGTATTAAGATGATGGTTTAATGATCTGAAGAGTGTTATTAAAGCTTAAAATACTTTTGTAAACATTTTATAGGAATTCTTTTTTTTTTTAAGATTTTATTTATTTATTTGACAGAGAGAAATCACAAGTAGACAGAGAGGCAGGCAGAGAGAAAAAGAGGGAAGCAGGCTCCCTGCTGAGCAGAGAGCCCGATGCGGGACTCGATCCCAGGACCCTGAGATCATGACCTGAGCCGGAAGGCAGCGGCTTAACCCACTGAGCCACCCAGGCGCCCCAGGAATTCTTTTTAAAATGTGAAGAATTATAAAACAGTTACAGGTTATCTTCATTGCATGGTATTTAATATAGTTTTGCTTATTTTTTTTAATTACAAAAGAAATACATGTTTGTTGTCATAAAATCAAGCAGTATAGAATATGAGATAAGAAGTCCTCTTTTCCCCGCCTTCACTGTACCACCTACCCCTCCAGTCCCAGAAGTAGCCACTGTTAATAATCGGATATGAATTCTCTCATACATGCAAATTTTTGCTATTAATCACAGAAGTGAGTTTGTGATATAAAATGTTTTGCAACTTGCTCCTTTAACCTAATGTGGTTTTCACTTTTTTAGACCGTATACTTCGATCTTTCTCATAAAGACCTAGTATATATCTGTCATTTTACAAAGCCATTTCTTTCTTTCCTTTCCTTTCCCTTTCTTTTTTCGTTCTTTCCCTCCTTCCCTCCCTCCCCCTTCCTTCCTTCCTTCCTTTCTTTCTTTCTTTCTTTCTTTCTTTCTTTCTTTCTTTCTTTCTTGTAGGCTCTCTGGTCAGGGTTGGTCTTGAACTCATGACCCCAAGATCAGGAGTCACATGCTGTCCTGACTGGGCCCCCCAGGCATGCCTAAAGCCCTCCCTCCTTCCCTTCTTCCTTTCCTTCAGACATTTAAGTTTATTTTTTTAGTAATCTCTACCTCAAACCTGGGGCTCGAACTCATGACCCTGAGTGGGAGAGGGTTACATACTCTCCCATTGAGTTAGCCAAGCACTCCCCTAAAGCCATTTTTTTTTTAAAGATTTTATTTATTTATTTGATATGAGAGAGAGAGACAAACACAGAAGGCACAAGCAGGGGGAGCAGCAGAAGGAGAGGGAGAAGCAGGCTGTCTGCTGAGCAGGGAGCCTGGTGCGGGGCTCTATCCCAGGACCCTGAAATCATGATCTGAGCTGAAGGCAGACACTTAATGACCGAGCCACCCAGGCACCCCTTCTAAAGCCATTTCTTAACACACATCATCCTTCCCTTATTTGACTGCTGTGAACAGTAGTGCAAAGGACATCTTTTGTGCACCAATGAGAGTAGAGTTAGCAAAAGGCCAGTAAGTTTATGAAAAGCTATTCAGCCCTATTAATAAAAGGTTCATGGAAAACAGAACACAGTCTGATATTCTTGATTGGACATGTAAAATGATGCAAATTTTTAGGAAGGATATGTGATAATCCTATCTATAACAGATAATGTGATATGTTAAAAATTTAACAGTGCTCTTATTTTTGATGCAGTTTTAAAGATTAAAATCTTAAATTTCTAATTCCTGATCTTACTGGGATTTCTTAGTTTATCTATGAAACTGCTTTTTATGCAAAATGCATACATTTTAAAATAAGTAATTTGTAAACACAGTTAGTTCAAACTGACATCAGATTGAATATATCCTTGCATTAGAAGGAACAAATGATACTGTTAGTCAACCCTTTTATTCCTTTTTAGTACAAGTCAGAGATTTAAAAAAAACATGAATTTTGTAATTGTATATACTTGCATTCTTTCACTTTCACTTTAGTTGGATTTGAATGATAATGAAAGATTCTGATAAATAGTTAAGTTTCTATAAGGTTATGCACAAATACACAGTATATGAGTGTAATGAACACCGTCACCCACACAATGTTTTTTCATGCCCCTTTGGGATCCATTCTTCTTGTTCTCCCCCATTTCCAGGCAACTACTGATATGCTTCCACATTTTTTGACATATAATATCTTTATCATTCAGTTAAGAATATCTGATTTTTTTTTAAAGATTTTATTTATTTATTTGACAGAGAGAGAGAGAGAAAGATCACAAGCAGGCGGCAGAGAGAAAGGGGGGGCAGGCCCCTTGCTGAGCAGAGAGCCCGATGTGGGGCTTGATCCCAGGACCCTGAGATCATGACCTGAGCCAAAGACAGGCTTAACCCACTGAGCCACCCAGGCACCCCTATTTTCTGATTGCTGATCCAGGGAGTATTTAGATGTACCTGGAGCTTTTCTAGTTTAAAGATTTTATTGATTTTATTTAGAGGAAGAGAGAGAATGTGAGCTGGGGGAGGGGCAGAGGGAGAAAGGGAGAGAGAATCTCAAGCAGATGCCACACTGAGCCTGATGTCTGATGTGGGGCCTAATCTTATGACCCTGAGATCATGACCTGAGCTGAAATCAAGAGTTGGACACTTAACCAGACTGAGCCACCCAGGCATCCCGGCTGTTGTATTATCTTAAAATAAGAGAACAATTAAGTTTGCTGCATCAGTTGACTCCTCCTTTTATGAATACTTTCTTTGTAGCTTGTGATACTGTTTGATAGCATTTTACCCAGAATAGAACTTCTTTCAGAATTGGAGTCAGTCCTCATAAATCCTGTTGTTGCTTTATCAGTGAAGTCTATGTAATATTCTAAATCTTTATTGTTACTTCAACAGTTTTCAAGGTGTCTTCACCAGGAATAGATTCTATCTCAAGAAACCACTTTTCTTTGCTTATCCGTAAAAAGTAACTCTTCAGCTGTTCACATGTCATCATGAGATTATAGTAGTTCAGTCATATCTTCAGGACCCTCTTCTAGTTCTTTTGCTATTTACGTCACATCTGCATTCAGAACATATACAACATTTATAAAGTTTGTAGTCTTATATGGGCACAGTTCATGGTACCCCAAAACAATTACCATGGTAACATCAGAGATCATTGTAACAAATAAAATGATAAGAAGTTCAGAAATACTTTGGGAATTATCAAAATGTGATACAGAAACATGAAATGAGCAAATGCCTTTGGGGAAAAATGGCACCTGTAGACTTGTTTGACACAGGGTTGCCACAAACCTTCAATTTGCAAAGAAAACACATCTGTGAAGCATAATAAAATGAAAAATACCTGTATATGATTTCAGTCATTTGGGATTTAAGACTTGCTTTTGCTTTATGGCCTAAGATAATGGTCATTTTTTAAATGCTTGTGTGTGCTTGAAAAGAGTGTGATTTTATAATTGTTGGATGTAATGTATACATATGTAATACATATGTCTTACTAAATCAAGTTTGTTAATTCAGTTTAAATCTTTATTTTTACTGATTTTTTTCCTGCTTGTTTTATGAGTTATTGGTTAGTGTTTGCATGTCACATTTTTTCAAATTCTTTACCTTTAACCTCTCTGAATTATTATGTTGTAGGTATAGCTCATGTAAACAGCTCATTGTACTCTCTTTACTTTTAGTTCTAATCTGGAAATCTTAGTCTTCTAAATATAGCATCTGATCCATTTATATTTAATATATGTTGTTACCTGTCTTTAAATCTACTGTATTTTATATATGCTTTCTCAGTCTTTTAATTATAAAGGTTTTTTGTTTTATGTTTATGGGTTTGTTTGTTTTTTTTTTTTTAAGAGAGGGAGAGGAAGGGTGGGGCAGAGGGAGAGAGAGAGAATATTTTTTTTTTCTTAAAGATTTTATTTATCCACCTGACAGAGAGATCACAAGTAGGCAGAGAGGCAGGCAGAGATAAAGGGGGAAGCAGGCTTCCTGCTGAGTAGGGAGCCCAGTGCGGGCCTCGATCCCAGGACCTGAGATCATGACCTGAGCCGAAGGCAGAGGCCCAACCCACTAAGCCACCCAGATGCCCAGAGAGAGAGAATCTTAAGCAGGCTCAACACCCAGCACAGAGCCCGATGTGAGGCTTAGTCTCACAACCCTAAGATCATGAGTCTGATGCTTATCTGACTAAGCCACCCAGGCGCCCCTTAATTAAAGTGCTTTAAGCTATTTTTGTTGTTGTTGTTGTTGTTTTGGGTATATGTCAGTATCCTAAGAATTACAACAGCCATCTCTGACTTCAGAAAATCTAGTGTCAATTGATTATTTTACAACTCTCCTGGATACTACAAAGATCTTAGGAGCATGTAATCTCCATGTATCTCCATTGGATTTACATGCTGTCATTGTGTAATAGTTTAATTTTCTTCCATATATATTGTTATTTTTGTATTTTATTTTATTTATTTTTATTTTTTCAAGATTTCATTTATTTGAGGGTGGCATGAATGGGGTGAGGAGCAAAGGGAAAGGGAAAAGGAGAAGTAGACTTCCCGCTGAGCAAAGAGCCAACGTGGGTCTCGATCCCAGGACCCCAGGATCATGATCTGAGCTGAAGGCAGATGCTTAATGGACTAAGCCACTCAGGAGCCCCTATTTTTATTTTTTTTTTTAAGTCACAAGATGTTATTATTTGTTATATAGTATAATGTTTATTTAGCTTTACCCAAATATTTGCTGTTTTTGTTGTTCTTCATTCCAGCAGTCCTTCTAAAATCATTCTCTTTTATGTTTGAAGAATACATTTTGTACTGTTTAGTATGAATCTTTTGACAGCAGAGTCTCTGTTTTTGTTTCATAAATTGAGTCCCGATATGGGACTCAATACCAGAATCCTGGGATTATGACTGAACTGAAGGCAGACACTTAACCAACTGAGCAACCCAGGTGTCCCTAGATAAAGGTCTTTTAAGACATAAAAAGCATGGCACCTGGGTGGCTCAATCGGTTAAGCATCTGCCTTCAGCTCAGGTCATGATCCTGGGGTCCTGGGATCGAGCCCCACACTAGAGACCTAACCAAGAATGTCAGTAAACCTTGCCAATAAACCACACTTGGAAAACCCAGAGCTGGAATACATATTCATTTGATTTATTTGATAAATAGGCTTGCTATAACAATTTGACCAAGATCTCAAAAGAAATTATCTTTAAAAAGGATTTTTTAACATTTAAAAAGTTTTCATAGTTAATATATACATAATGTCAAATTCAAAGGGTGGGGCGCCTGGGTGCCTCAGTTGTTAAGCATCTGCCTTCAGCTCAGGTCCTGATCCCAGGGTCCTGGGATCGAGCCTCACATTGGGCTCCTTGCTCCGCGGGAGGCCTGCATCTCCCTCTCCCGACTTCCCCTGCTTGTGTTCCCTCTCTCGCTGTGTCTCTCTCTGTCAAATCAGTACATAAACTCTTTAAAAAAAAAAAAAAAATTCAAAGGGTACCAGTGACATTGAGGCTCCTTTCTTCTCTCAATAAAGGAGGTAAAGTTACCAGTTTCTTATGTATCCTTCCTCAGATGTTCTATGCATTCACAGACTTGAATATATTTATATATGTACATAGGTATAGTGTTCGTGTATGTGCTTACAAATGATAGCATAGTGTATACATAAGACATGGGGTTTTTTACTTATAATGAAAATTATATCTTAATTTTTTAAAATGACATTTAAAACTCAATTTACAGCTCTATCTTGTTATGAAATTTGTAGGTCTGTATTATCATGAGTAAACTTTTATTATCAAAGTTTATCTGTTTGCAGTAGTTTTGAGTTTAAGATTTTTCTTGTTACAAATTTATACATACTTTTTTATATTCAAATTTTGTTTTTGTTGGGTATACTACTAACATACGCACACATTTGTATGGCCTAATGTGTGTATTTATATCCATAGAGTTAAAAATGCCAATTATATTTAAAATAATAAAAGATTTTATTTATTTATTTGACAGAGAGAGAGAGAGATTACAAGCAGGCAGAGAGGCAGGCAAGCGGGGGAGGGGGGGAAGCAGGCTCCCCACTGAGCAGAGAGCCTGATGTGGGGCTCCATCTCAGGACCCTGAGGTCATGACCTGAGCTGAAGGCAGATACTTAACCCACTGAGTCACCCAGGCACCTCATGAGAATGTTGTATAATCTTCAAATGACTAAGAAGTAGGTAATGATTTTAATTTTATAGCTGTGAAAACAGAGACTCACACTGCTAAAATAATCATATATTCTCTCCTATTCTCTCATTTAAAAAATATATTTTTAAAAGATTATATTTATTTACTTGTCAGAGAGTGAAGGAGGGAGCACACAAGCAGGGGGAGCGGGAGTCAGAGGGAGAAGCAGGCTCCTCATTGATCAAGGAGGGGATTGTGAGACTTGATCCTAAGACCCTGGGATCATGACCTGAGCCCAAGGCAGATGCTTAACCAATGGAGCTACCCAGGGATTCCCTAAAATACATATATGCATGTATATATTTTGAAGATTATATTTATTTATTTGAGAGAGAGAGAGTGGCCATGTGCTCGTGCATGTGTTAGGGTTGAGGGCAGAGGGAGAGACAGACTTCCCACTGAACAGAGAGCCTGATGCAGGGCTCGATCTTAGAACCCTGGGATCATGAACTGAGTTGAAGGCAGACACCTAACCAACTGAGCTACCCAGGCGCTCCTCTTTGAACAGTCTAATAGTTCCACAGCAAACAGTATCTTCTAAAGTATCAGATAGATCCCTTTTTTAATCTGTGTACTGTGTTGTAGCTGGGAATTTTATCCCTAGCCATAAGTCCCCATTATGTAACATTAGTAAAGGTGGTGTTTCGTTAGTATATCTCATATGGCTAGTATTGATGATCTTCATGACACTATCACTTAATGTGCTTTTTGAAGTGATTCATTCATTCTGCTAATATTTGACTGAACATGATATGTCAGAAACCATTGGAGGTAGAGGACAAAATCAAATATCAACATTCCAGATACATATATTTGATTTGGAAAGACAGACAGTAACAAATATGTAAAATTGTGATAAGTGCTCAAAACCACAGTAAGAGGATGTGGAGTGAGGATTGTTCTTCAAGGTGATGAAGCAGATCTCTGAAGAAGTGACTGACATAAAATTTGTAGATATTTGGAAAGAACCTTCTTAGCAGCTCTAGAAACCCTGAAGTTGGAGAATGCCTGCATTTGGCCAAAAACCAAACAAAAAATGCCCAACATCGTTTATCATCAGGGAAATGCAAATTAAAATCACAATGATATACTACCACATACCAACAAGAATGGATAAATCTAAAGGGATTAAAAACAAAAATGTTATCAAGCGTACAGAGTAACTACAACTCATATTTTGCTGCCAGTATCTTTGTTGTTCCTTAAACTCTGCAGGCCATTTGTGAGATTGTTTGAGTATTCTACCCGTATTTTAATAAAATTTTCCTTTTATCATGGAGTTTTAGAAGTTTTTAGGTGTATTCTCTGTAAAATATTTTCTCTTGATCTTTGATTTACCTATTCATTTTCTTCACAGTATCTTTAGATAATCACAAGTTTTATTTTAATTTTTTAAGATTATTTATTTATTTATTTGACAGAGAGACAGACACAGCAAAAGACAGAACACAGGCAAGGGGAGTGAGAGAGGGAGAAGCAGTCTTACCGCTGAGCAGGAAGCCTGGTGCAGAGCTCAGTCCCTGGACTCCAGGATCATGACTTGAGCCAAAGGCAGCCCCTTAACAACTGAGTCAGCCAGGTGCCCTTAATCACAGGTTGTAAATATTAATGAAATCTTTTGGTCCTCTCTAAAATATTTACCAACCTCAAGGAGACCTGGCTTTTCATTCTGAATATTTTGGGACTTCATTAAAGGCTTTGATCTAACAGATTACCCTGGCTGCTGTGTGAAGAATAGGTTATAAAGCAGCAGGAGCAGAAACAGACTAGTTAAGAGGCTACCATAGTGATCTAGAGAGAAATAGTGGTACATTTGACTAGGGTTGTAGTGATGGGGGCATTGAAAAATCTGGAGTTAAAGATATAGGCTACTGAATTTGCTGATTTGGAATGTGTTATGAGAGACAGTCATGGAGGGAAGCAGTTAGGATGATTCTGTATTTCTCGTTTGAGAAATTCTGTATTTCTGTATTTCTGGTTTGTGCCATTTACAGAATATCCGAAGCTACAATTGACCAAGGTTATTTTAAAGTCTAAGGTATGTTTGTTAAGTAGTATGTTGTTCAACATGAAGTAATTGGAAAAAAAATTTTTTTAAATAAAATAATTGGAAGAGTGTCCCATGATAGAAGAAACTTCAGAAATTCAGATATATGATTATGGGGCACCTGAGTGGCTCAGTTGATTAAGTATCTGACTCTTGGTTTTGTCTCAGGTTGTGATCTCCTGGTCATGGGATCAAGCCCTAAGACAGGCTCTGTGCTTAGTCCAGAATCAACTTGATCCTCTTCCTCCCCCTCTGTCCCTCTCCCTGCTCATGTGTGCACACATGCTGTCTCTCTATCTCAAATTAAAAAAAAAAAAAAAAAAAAGATAAAAAGGAAGACATATATGATTACTACCCTCTTTTCTAAGAGAGAATTTTAACTCTTTTTAAATATACATGTAATAGAGTTGATGTGCATATTTGGAATCATGTGTTAGAATAGAATCCATGCAATAACAATACTTGATTGTTTAAATTTTATTTTGTTTTATTTTATTTTAAAGATTTTATTTATTTATCTGACAGAGAGAGATCACAAGTAGGCAGAGAGGCAGGCAGAGACAGCGGAAGAAGCAGGCTCCCTGCTGAGCAGAGAGCCCGATGCGGGGCTCAATCCCAGGACCCTGGGATCATGACCTGAGCCGAAGGCAGAAGCCCAACCCGCTGAGCCACCTAGGCGCCCCTTGATTGTTTAAATTTTTTAAAACTGCTATTCTCATGGGACTCCTGGGTGGCTCAGTTGGTTACGTGACTGCCTTCAGCTCAGGTCCTGATCCTGGAGTCTCAGGATCGAGTCCCCTATCAGGATCCCTGCTCACAGGGGAGTCTGCTTCTCCCTCTGACCTTTCCCTTCTCATGCTCTCTCTCTCATTCTGTCTCTCTCAAATAAAAAATAAAATAAAATAAAAATTATATTTAAAAAAAACCCCTGCTATTCTTGAGGCACCTGGCTCACTCAGTTCGTGGAGCATGTGAGATGGGTTTTTTTTTTTTTTTTTTAAAGATTTTATTTATTTATTTATTTATTTGGAGCACACGTGTGGGCATGAGCAGGAGGAGAGGGAGAGAATCCTGGGTAGTCTGTGCTGAATATGAAGCTCGAGGCAGGGCTCAATCTCAGAACCCCGAGGTCATGACCTGAGCCAAAATCAGGAGTCAAAATAAAAGCAAAAGCAAAAGCAAAATCAGGCACCCCACATGTGACTCTTGATCTCAGGGTCATGAGTTCAAGCTTCAAATTGGGCGAGGAACCTACTTAAAAAATAAAATAAAATAACAATAGGGGCTCCTGGGTGGCTCATTCAGTTAAGCATCTGCCTTCTGCTCAGGTCATGATCTGGGATTAAGTCCTACATCGGGCTTTCTCTCAGTGGGGAGTCTTCTCTCTCTCTCACTCTCCCTCTGTGTGCTCTCTCTCATTCTTTCAAATAAATAAAATCTTTTTTAAAAATAAAAAAGTAAAAACTGCTATGCTTTTGGCTTTTTATCTTCATTACCAACTTGAGGACTTTTTGTGCATTTATAAAAACAAGTTAGTTTTAATAATCCTTTATGGAGATAGTCTTTGATCATAGACCATAATGCTGTTTTGTATCTTTGTCCGAAAAGTACATTCTTATGCATTAAGGTGATTCTTAGCTTCCCTGTAGGCTTAAGTATGATTCTATATGGGAATCAAGTTAAAGCAAATCTTGAGTTTTTGCCAGTAAAAGTCATTGTTTCAGTTGTGATTTCATCAGTGTTGTATATATGCCAAGTTATGAGTTTCTTTTCAAATTTATAGGAGCTAATTTATGATAGTAGAAAGAATTTTGGAATAGGAAGGGAACTAAATTCTAGTCCAGCTATGTGAATTTAGGCAAATCATTAACTTCGGATATCTCATTTTTTTCATCTATAAAATGAGGAATAATTGATTAAAGTTCTTTAAAATCTGAAAATATAGTTTCATATTGGTTTTTTAAAGATTTAGGTTTATAAAGATGTTTGAACCATAATTGTATTAGAAACATTGAAAATTCAATCTTAGGGTGATTCATAAAAAGAAATGAATTGTGGGCATCTTGCCTAGCTCATAGAATGTTATTAAATCTGAATCACTGTTACCATATCAAATTTAAGTCCATGACTAATAAATCTACCTTTCTCTCTTAATAACAGTTTCATTGAGATAAAATTCACATACCATAAAATTCACTCATTTGAAGTACACAGTTCAGGGGTCACCTGGGTGGCTCAGTTGGTTAAATGTCTGCCTTTGGCTCAGGTCATGATCTCAGGGTCCTGGGATTAAGCCTCCTGTTGGGTTCCCTATTCAGCAGGGAGTCTACTTCCCCTCTGCTTCTCCCCCCAGTTGTGCGTGCACTCTCTCTCTCAAATAAATAAATAAAATCTTTTTTTTTTAAGTGTACAAATCAGAATATCTGGATGTCTCTGTTGGTTAGTGTCTGACTCTTGGTTTTGGCTCAGGTCATGATGTCAGGGTTGTGAGACAGAGCCCCAGGTTGGGCTCTGTGCTTAGCCAGGAGTCTGCTTGAGATTCTCTCCCTCTCTCACTGCATGCACTATTTGTCTCTCTCTCTCTCTCAAATCTTAAAAAAAAATAAATGAAGTGTACAATTCAGTGGTTTCTAGTATATTCACAGAGTTGTGTAGCCATCACCAGGATCAGTTTTTATCATTTTCATTACCCCATAAAGAAAATACCTTTCACCTCAAACTTCCAGCCCTAGGCAACCACTAATATACTTTCTGTCTTATAGATTTGCCTATTCTGAACATTTCTGATAAATATGTGGCCCTTTTTGTCTGGTTTCTTTCACTTAATATAATATTTTCAAGGTTTATCCATATTGTAGTATATATCAACACTTGGTATTCCTTTTCTTTGTCAAGCAGTATTCCATCGTATACCGCATTTTATCTGTTCATCGTTTGATGGACATTTGGGTTGTTTCCACTTTTTGGCTATTACGAATAATACTCCTGTGAACATCTGTGTATAAGTTTTTGACGTACATTTTTATTTCTCTTGGATTTATATATCCGCACTAAGAGTAGGACTTCTGGGCCCTCTGATAAGTCCATTTAATAATCATTTGAGGAACTTCCTGGGCTGTTTTCCTAAGTGGCTGCACCGTTCAGCATTCCTACTAGACTCTACATTCCTACCAACCGTGTATGAGGGTTCCAGTGTCTTTACATCCTCCCTTACATTTAGCATTATCTGTCTTTTTGATTGTAGTCCTCTAAGTGCGTGTGAAGTGGTGTCTCCTTTTGGTTTGATTTCCATTTCCCTAATGGTTAAGGATGTTAAGCATCTGTTCATTTGCGTATTAAGGCTAGCTCTTTCCCTGAAGTGTATGCTGAGCATTCTGAAGTATCAAATAAGCAATGTCTTCTCACTCCTACTAGAGAGTAAATCAAAGCCTAATTTAACCCACACCAATCTGTTTTCACCTTTATTTCTATAACATGTAACAATGAATTTTACTGGAAATAAGGATGACCTGTATTTTAGTTGGAATTGTTACCTGTCTTTGGTTGGGGGACAGAACTTTCATTGATACAGCTTTAACACTGAAATCTTGGCAATTTGCTCAGTCTTTCAAGTGTTCATGAGTAAAACTGCAACTTAGAAAGCAAAAAGATAGGAATGAAGCATGTCTGGGAATCTGGTAGAAAATTTATAGTAGCCCTTATTTCCCTTGTATCATAGAAGTTTTAAGGGGAAAAAAAGTTTTGTGAATTAATACAGCATGTATAAATGTGTTTCAGGAGCACATTTAATTTAGGATGTGGACTAAAATAGGTTGGTTTGAAATGACACTTTTGTTAATAGAAACTTAATTTATTCAAGTAAGAATATTTAGTTTTAGGGGCACCTAGCTGGCTTAGTTGGTAGAGCATGTGGCTTTTGATCTCAGGTTTGTATTTGGTGGTTTTTTTTTGTGGTTTTTTTTTTTTTTTTTTTTTTTACAGAGAGAGATCACAAATAGGCAGAGAGGCAGGCAGAGAGAGAGGAGGAAGCAGTCTCCCTGCGGAGCAGAGAGCTCGATGCGGGGCTCGATCCCAGGACCCCGGGATCATGACCTGAGCCGAAGGCAGAGGCTTAACTCACTGAGCCACCCAGGCGCCCCAGTTGATCTCAGGGTCTTGAATTGAAGCCCCATGTTGGGCTTGGAGCTTACTTGAAAAAAGTGTGGGGGATGCTTGGGTGTCTCAGTCAGCTAAGTGTCTGCCTTTGGCTCAGGTCGTGATCCCAAGGTCCTGGGATGGAGCCCTGCATTGGACTCCCTGCTCAGTGGAGAGCCTCTTCTCTCTCTCTGCCTCTGCTATTCCCCCTGCTTGTGCTCTCTCCCTCCTTCTCCCTTTGTCAAATAAATAAAATCTTAAGAAAAAAAAAGAATATTTAATTTTAGTAGAGATTTTGCCCTGAAAAATATTAATTGCTATAGTCTGGATTTTGTTTTAGTCCAGTCAGATTTTTGAACTAATTTTTTTTTTAATTTCTATTCCAGAAATACATGCTACAGGATTTAACTATCAGAATGAAGATGAAAAAGTCACCTTGTCTTTTCCTAGTACTCTCCAAACAGGTAAGAGTTGTGGCTTTTGTAAAATCCCATGATGAATAGTGACACCTTATTTCTTCCAAAGAAATTTGTTGTATGCCTTTTTTCCCTCATTTTAAGCAGATTAAATATTAAGACAGAGCTTTTGAAAGAGATTCATGGCAGCTTTTGGGCCACCAGAAAGAAAGACCAAAACTAATGATCATTCTACCCTAGAACATAATGCATTGTTTTTCACCTTTTCAGTCTCATCTTTCTAAAAATACAGCTACACAACTCCATCTTCCAGTAATTGAGGCCACATCTCTGAGATGAATGTCCCACAGTTGATTTTGATGTAGAAAAGTATAGCAAGCGCATGGAAGGAAAGATTTGTTGATAAAACACTATTATTAAGTAGGGGTGCCTGGGTTGGCTCAGTTGGTTGTGTTCATTCTTCATCTCTGCTCAGGTCTTGATCTCAGGATCGTGAGTTTTTAAGCCTGGCCCTGGGGTCCACACTGGGTGTGGCACCTCCTTAAAAAATCATCATCGTCATAATCCAGATCTGCTATAGGTATAAAAGCACAAAGGAAAAAGGAAGACTTTCTGAGCTTAATGTAGTGTAAGAAATTCTATACAAATCAGTTGGTAAAGACTAAGACTTTGATTAATGATCAGTTGAAAAGCAACAAGTGGAGTGCATTTGTCATGATGAGCACCAGATGACGTATGAAAGTGTGGCACCACTGTAGAGTACCCTGGAAACTAATACAAAACCGTGCGTGAACTAATTGGAATTAAAATTAAAAGTTAAAAAGTAAGAGGGAATTTGTATGAAAAAAATACAAATGACTAAAGCATGTGACAAGATATTTGGCTTTCTCATAATGAGAAATATGAAACAGCAGTTACTGATATACCAGTTTTTGCCTGTTTTGTATCAGTGACTACCTTGATATTACTGGTGGGAGTGTAAATCCATGCAGTATCCTTGGAAGACAGTCCGGCAGTATGTATCAAAAGCCTAAACAAGGGCACCTGGGTGGCTCAGTGGGTTAGGCCTCTGTGTTTGGCTCGGGTCACGATCTCAGGGTCCTGGGATGGAGCCCTACATCGGGCTCTCTGCTCAGCGGGGAGCCTGCTTCTGCCTGCCTCTCTGCCTACTTGTGATCTCTCTCAGTCTGTCAAATGAATAAATAAAATCTTAAAAAAAAAAAAAAAGCCTAAACATATTCATGGTTTTGACCCAGCAATTCTGATAATAGGAACATATCCTAAAGAAAAATCATAAATGCAAGAAATGCTTTATGCCTAGAAATGTCTATTGAGACATTACTTAAGGTAGTAAAAAATTAGAATGAATGTATTTGTTCAGCACTAAGGGAGTAATTATGACATCAGTATGGTAGCATATATATAGCAACTAAAAGTGAGCTTAATGAATTCTTAACATTGTGAAGTGCTTATTATAATGTAAAATTGAAAAACAAAATACAAAATTACATATACAGGGTGATGAATCATATCTCTAAAATGATACAAATAAAATGATATGTCTGGTTTTTGACATAATTGATGGTTTTTATTCTTATTTATACATTTTTTAGTTTCCATAATTTCTATACTGATAATATATTGCCTTAATAGGATCTTTAGAAAAATTTTAAATTGGAGTTTTACTTTTTTGTTCAGTGCTCTTTCATTTTGCCTTTTTCTAACTAGGATTTCTTGGATGAAATTATTATAAAAATAAATGTTTTGCCATGAACATGTATTAAAAGATACCAAAGAATATAACATAAAAATTAAGATTTCTGGTTTTTTTGACACCTTCCACTTCCATTGTCTTGTGAATATTTCCAGAAATATCTTGTGTGTATATATAAGTATACGCATAATTTTAATCCATGAGTGGGATCACAAATCTCAGTGGCTTACAACAAATATTTCCTGCTCACACCTGGCCCTGAGGACTCCTGCAGCCTATCTCCACCTTTGCTTAAGAGCTCTGCTCAGCTCACAGCTCTTCTCATTCCAGAACCGGTAGTGAGCAGCTACTGTCTGCAGCATGCTATTCTCTCCCATGGCAGAGGGCAGAAGCTCAGGGGTGGGAACAGAGACAAACCACACAGGTACATTTCAGGCTTCTGCATGGATGGTGGTATACTTGATGTCCGTGCACATTTCATTGGCCAAAGCAGATAGTATGGCCAAGCCCAAAGTCACTGTGGCAATAATTACCAGAGATTTGATTTAACTTCTACTATGAAAACTAGAGTAAAAAGCCTAACAATAATAGAAATATAGGAACTTGTTAAAAGCAAAGACAAAGGAAAAGAAAGTCTCAAAAAGAAAAAGAAAGTCTAAAAAAAAACCCCACACAAAACAAATTAATACCCTTAGAAATATTGTTAATATCACATTCATTGAACAATAACAAGTTGGTTAAGCGTCCAACTCTTGATTTCTGCTCACGTCATGATAACAAGGTCATGAGAGGGAGCATGGGCTCCATCCTTAAGATTGTCTCCCTTGCCCTCTGCTCCTCCCCCTACCATTTGTGCACTCTCTCTCTCTCTCTTTAAAAAAAAAAAAAGAAAGAAAGAAAGAACAGGACAGATTATTATCAAACAGAAAGAATTAGAGCAAGAAAACTTCCAGAAATTATAATACAACAGTATGAAAAACCTGATACGAGTTTTTGAAGATGAAATAGAGGAATCTTACACATGGTAGGAAAATTTGAGGACCAGTCTAGCAGAGCCAACATCCATCTAGTAAAAGAGAGGACAGAGAAAATGAGAAGGGAAAGTTATTAAAGATCCAAAAGAAGAACATTTTCTTGAGGTGATTTCTGAGGTAATTGGGAACTTCAGTTTGAAAAGGTATACCACTAAAAAAAAAGAAGAAGAAAAAGAAGAAAGAAAAGGTATACCACAGAGAAGGGCTAACTCAATAAATGTAAAAACTCCCAGACAAATTTTAGCACTTCTGAGGATAAAAGTGAGGCTCTCGAAAAGCACCTAGGTGGCTCCGTCAGTTAAGCATCTGACTCTTAATTTTATCTCAGGTCATGATCTCAGGGTTGTGGGGATTGAGCCTGGTGGAGTCAGGCTCCACACTCAGTGCAGAGTCTGCTTGGGATTCTCTCACTTCTTCTCCCTCTACCCCTACCCCTGCTCGTACTTACTCTTGAATGAGTGAATAAAGTGAGGCTCTCTAATAAGAGTTTCTTCCCAAGGACAGAGGTTTGGGAGGAAGGAAGGAAGGCTAGCAGATTACCTTCAGAGTTCAGGGAGCAGAAGAGCAGTAGTAGTAGACTGAGAGGTGGGGGGTGGATAAATGGGTGAAAGGGAGTGGGAGTACAGGCTTCCAGTTATGGAATGAGTAAATCAGGGATTAGAGGTACAGCATAAGGAACATAGTGGTATCATAATAGCGTTGTATGGTAACAGGTGGTAGCTACACTTACGGTGAGCGTAGCAAAGGGTATAGAGTTGTCAAATCACTATGTTGAATACCTGAAACTAATGTAACACTGTCTATCAACAATATTTGAATGAAATTTTAAAAACGGAATAGCAGATTAACCAAAGGGAACAATGGAAACTTGACTCTACTGGAGCCATTCCTTCAAAATTCTGTGTATCTGATTTTCAGCCTAGAATTGATTCTATGCTTTTTAGCCAAATTGTGAATTTAAAGAGGTAGAATAGGAGTGCAGGGAGCCTGATGCAGGGGCTCAGTCCCAGGACCCTAGGATCATGACCTGAGCCAAAGGCAGATGCTTAATGACTGAGGCACCCAGACATCCTAGGAGCAAAAAAATTTTAAAGCAGGGTTTTGAAATCATCCCAGAGTATACATAAACTGTGTGTGTGTGTAGAGAGTAGATTCAGCTGTTTAGCATTAGGAAATATGACAACATTATTAAGTCAAAATTTCAAGATACTAGATTTATCAAAAGAAGCTGGAATGTAGGAGCACATGGGTGGCTCAGTGGGTTAAGCCTCTGCCTTCTTCTCAGGTCATGATCTCAGGGTGCTAGGATCGAGCCCTGCATCGGGCTCTCTGCTCAGTGGGGAGCCTGCTTCCTCCTCTCTCTCTGCCTTTCTCTCTGCCTACTTGTGATCTCTGTCAAATAAATAAATAAAATCTTAAAAAAAAAAAAAAAAGGAAGCTGGAATATATTTGCTAGAATGCTTAAGCAGGTAAGAACAGACAGAAACCCCTAGAAGGTGCATGTGTGATATATGTATACATTATCTCTATACATGCATATGTATAAATGTGTGTAGGTATAATACATGCATGCTTCTATGAATGCTAAATCTGTACTAGATTAATCTGTACTGTTTTATGTGTATCATAAATACTAATTTGTTCATCCTTTTTGAGATAGTTTGTTACCTGTATTTTATAGGTAAACCAAGGTACAAAGGTAGTTTAATTAAATAACTTGCCCAAGGTCAATATGTATTAGGTGCCAGAGTCTGGATTTCAAACCAAAGCAGTTTAATCTCAAAGTCTATACTTGAAACCATCATATTATGCTTTTTATTTTTTAATTAAATACTATAAAAATACAATACATGGTTTAAAAATCAAATGACATACAGTGGAAATGTGTTTGCCATCCTAGCCCTTTCTTCCTCTCTCAGCTCTTCTCAGAAGCAACCAGTTTCCTATGTATCCTTTTAAAACTATTTGATGGTTTTGTAAGCATTTCTGCGTATACTGTTTAAGAACACAGAAACTGGCATGCCATCTATCATATTCTACACCCTTCTTTCCCTCTTACACGTGTGTGTGTGTGTGTGTAAATAAAAGAGGTCGGGGGCACCTGCTTGAGCATCTGACTCTTGGTTTCAGCTTACATTGTGATCTCAGGGTTATGGGATCGACCCCTACCTTGGGCTCCATGCTCAATGGGGGGATCTGCTTGGGATTCTCTCCCTGTATCCCTCTCCCACTCTCTCTCAATCTTTCTAAAATAATAAATAAATAAATCTTTTTTTTAAAAAAGGGTCAGCTTTCAGTATATAAGAGCTTTGTCATTCATGATAAGGACTATTTACAGCAGACATGGTAAATCGTGGCATCATTTCTTTTTCTTTTCTTTTTTTTTTTTTTAAGATTTTATCTATTTATTTGACAGAGAGATCACAAGTAGGCAGAGAGGCAGGCAGAGAGGCAGGCAGAGAGAGATCGGAGGAAGCAGGCTCCCTGCGGAGCAGAGAGCCCGACACGGGGCTTGATCCCAGGACCCTGGGACCATGACCTGAGCCGAAGGCAGAGGCTTTAACCCACTGAGCCACCCAGGTGCCCCTGTGAAGTCATTTCTAAGGTCTGAGAAGGTTATGACCTTTTGTATACTGGAATTCAGCAGAGTTTTGGAGATTTTTAGTTAATACAACAGTATAAAAAAGTAACTGATGTAAGTATTAGAATTAGAAATTATCTTACTTGAGGGGCACCTGGGTGGCTCAGTTTTTGGGCTCTGGATTTCCACGCAGATCATGATATTGGGGTCGTGAAATGGAGCCCTGAGTTGGGCTTCATCCTGAGCATGGAGTCTCCTTGTCCCTGTCCCTCTGCTCCTCCGCGTTCTCGTGCTCGCTCATTCATTTGCTCTCTCAAATAAATAAATAGAATCTTTTTTAAAAAAATGACGTTATCTGAGGTGCCTGTGGCTCAGTTGTTGAGCATCTGCCTTCAGCTCAGGTCATGATCCCAGAGTCCTGGGATCGAGCCCCACATTGGGCTGCCGGCTCAGCAGGAAGCCTGCTTCTCCCCCTCCCACTCCCTCTGCTTGTGTTCCTTCTCTCACTGTCTCTCTCTGTCAAAGAAATAAATAAAATCTTTAATTTAAAAAAAAGAAATTATCCTGTTTGAGATTGAGACTAATACTGAGTATTGAACATCTGTAACTATCTGCTTGAAAATCTTCGGCTTTCACATTTTCCCACTATTCTCTGGAGCACAATTACCTATGTTTTTTCAAGTTTTGGTAAGCTGCACAAGCATTCTGTCTTCTGGTAAGGGAATAAATCTGGAGCATGTATTGAAAGGACCTTAGTAACCTTTGTGTTTAGCCTCACCAGACTTAACAGTCATGCCAGCTATTTCAAAGCTAAGCAAAACATTTTCTTTCCTGAATTGACATGTTCTAGAATAGTGGTTAAATTACCATGATCATTATAAGCTGGCAACTTCATAATCTTCTGTTAAGGATCCTACAGAGTGGTGTTTATTTGGAGAAACATAGGTGATACTGACATTTCTAAGAGTGAAAAACAGGATCACAGGAAACAGTGACACAAAGGCAGAGACCTTTATTTACTCTCTTTCTGTACAAATTAATCTGTCTTTAATATTTTTGGTATTTAGGAGGCTCATTAAATTTTTATTGAAGTTTTTCAAGATCTCCTTCAGGTTTTACAACAATTATACTCTCCTAACCTTTAAAGAAATAAGGCTTTTGGTAGAAGTTGCAATTTTCCAGTTGTTTAATTTATAAATGAGCTTATTGTATGTTTTAAAAGGTTTATCATCCCAAGCAGATAAATATTGTGTATAATGGATATTGAAATAAGGTGTCTAATGTGAGGAAGCAGTGTAAATTATGTGGGCAGTCAGGTATACGATTAGACAGTCTGGGAATCAGTTCTTCAATATGGTGTAAATTTGATAAGTTGACATTTATTAAGCATTTTTTCTCCTGTTTTTGCCCTATAACTTTACTATCTTAATGGTAAATATTTTGTAATTATTATAATTGTATAATATAACACTAGTTACATTTATTATAATTTTTTAAAACTTTAACTTGTGTTTTGTTTGAATTTCAGGTAATAACCTTTTCCAATACTTTGTATTTTGTTTAGTATGCCACTTTTTTGGAAGTGGTCACTATCAGTATCTTGTTATGGTTTGATGGCCTTGGAGATTTAAAACCAAGTAAAAGTGTAAGCAGCCTTTCTTATTTAGTTATGAGTTTTAAATCATATTATTCCAAGTAGGAAGAGGCAAAAGTAGATTTCCCATGGAGTATGAGTTATAGAAAAGAAATCTTAACATGTTAGTTGACTAGTGAAAACAGACTGGCCAGTTCCATTTGTGGAATTGCAACATAAAATTCCAACAAATACTTCTCTTTAAATGCAGTGAGTTTTTACAATGTACTAGATATTCCTTGTAAACTTTATTAATGTATGTATATCTGCTTTCCTAAAGATTACTGAATTCCTAAAGAAAATAGGGAGAAATTTTATATTATAGTTAAATTCTTTAGTATCAATCATTAAGAATTCTTTCACATTCTTTTACTGTATTCTTACTTACCGTTCCAGTAATCTGTCATTCTCTTTAAAAAGAGAGTATTCATTGTCCCCTTTAGACAGAAGGTCTGATTTTTAAAAAATAAGATTCACACACCTTTATTCAAATGAGCTTCAATTTTTTTCCCCCCAGCATGATTACATTAAGAATATGGCACTTGGGGGTGTCTGGCTGGCTCAGTCAGCAGATTATGCAACTCTCGATCTTGGGGTTGTGAGTTCAGGCCGTAGGTTGAGCACAATAAAAAAAAGAATATGGCTCTCTGTTTATTGATGATGACTTCACAGCAGAGGCCTGAAATTTTCTCTTGAAGTTACTTTCAGAATGAGTTTGAAGCACATGTGAAAATCGTTTTAATTACTTAATTGACATACTTAATAAACAACAGCATTTTATCTAGAAACAGTTTGCAGTTTGTCATTCACTTTTTCTGTAGACTTGGACTCTTCATGACTTTTGGACGTTTTCAAAAAAAGTCAGTTCGGTTTTGGAAGGTGGCTATCTGACTGAGAACATCCAAAAGGATATGTCAGAAAGAGAGGGACTTAAGAACATTTTGAACAATGTCAGTGTCATTGCTCTATGGCATTCCAAAATGACAGTTTGAAACATTAGGATATAAAAGTTTTGGAATCATTGCCTAATTACTTTATAGTCATACTGTGTCTTTGATTTGTTAGATTCCCATGCTGTAGATCCTGTTATAAATAGGCATTTTTAAAAGAATCAATTAAAAGTCAACATTTTTCTAGTTGGCTTTTTGGGGAGATTTAATTTGTAAAATGTAGAAGGGGATTCTTGTTTTGTCATGCACCTGAATTTGGTAGATGACTGATAGATATTAATTATTATCTCTTTCCTGTTATGAAAGAAGGTATATATACTCACAAAACTCCCATTTTGTCTAATTTGGTTTTGCCCTTATACACCAGTAGAATATACATTCATGTTGCATTTTATTTGCATTTAGTAATTATTGGATAAATGTATTTCTTTAATATTATCATTTCAAATGATTGAGGTGACTGTAAGAGTTTTTAATGCCTTTTTGCCAGCCAAATCATTGATCTTCCCTATATAGTTCCTTTCAAAAGTATGGAATCAATGTTCTATTTGGATTGAACAGATAGGGTTTTTGTCTTAAATTGGCATGAAGTCCTCTAAATGGACCAATTTATATGGCATCATTGGCAAAGAACATGAATTTTGGATTAAACAGGCCTAAATTTTTTTATCTCTTTCTTGCTACTTAATAATCATGTGACATCAAGCAAGTTACTTAATTTTCAGCCTCAGTTTCCTCATCTGAAAAAATGGAGACTATACTACTTCCAAGTTTCTAAATATTTTTAAGGCTCCATGCACAGTAGCATGTCATAAATTTAATAATAAATGTTCATTTCCTTTCCTGTTTTTATCTTTATGGATTGGTGATTAGAGATTAAGTTAATACAGTTAAAGAACTTTCTAAACAGTCACCCTAAACATGATATTAAGGTTCACTTTAGGATTAGTTTACCATTTTTCAGTAGATACTAGATTCTGTCCATTGCCAGAAGTGTTTGAGAAAGGAAAAAACAATGATTTGAACATAAGTTAGTGTCTTAAGGACATATTTCTGATAACTTGTATTTTGATAACTTGTACTTAATATCTGTATTTAAGTGGTTTCATTCATCTTCAATCACAGGTACAGGAACCTTAAAGATAGATTTTGTTGGAGAGCTGAATGACAAAATGAAAGGTTTTTATAGAAGTAAATATACTACCCCTTCTGGAGAGGTGCGCTATGCTGCTGTCACACAGTTTGAGGTATGGTATTCTTCTCTAAAATGCTGTGATCTTAAAGTAGATATTCTGACAAAGTTCTGTTCCATTATTTGCGTGATTGTTTCCGGGTAGGTGCCTTTGGCCATGATTATATTCATGATTTTGGAATTTTTATTGTGTACTCATCCAGTTATCTCCATGATAGAGGGACAGAATTAGAGATGTAGGATGGAGAATGGACACACGCGCGCACACACACACACACACACACACACACACACAATGGCATTACTGTTTCATAGGAGAAGCCACAGGAATCAAATACTAAGAAGATAATTTTAATTTAAAAAGGTGCTTATATAAAAGCAGTTCAGGTATTGAAATTCTGTTACATATGTTTGTATAAATGTGTATGCATATATGTAATAAAATATGTATGTGACAAAATTATATGTGCATGTATGTGTATATACATGTATGTATACATCTGCATACATGCATATATGTGGCAGAATTTCAGTGCCTGAATTGTCTTTATACTGTGTACCTTTCTTAATTAAAATTATGCTCTTAGTATTTGACACCTGTAGCTTATCCTACCAAATGTTGTATAGCATTCCTATGCTTCTTTGAAATGTCTTATTTGTTTATCTTTTTTTTTTTTTTTTTAAAGATTTTATTTATTTATTTGTCAGAGAGAGAGCGAGCGAGAGCGAGCATAGGCAGACAGAGTGGAAGGCAGAGTCAGAGGGAGAGGCAGGCTCCCTGCGGAGCAAGGAGCCCGATGTGGAACTCAATCCCAGGACGCTGGGATCATGACCTGAGCCGAAGGCAGCTGCTTAACCAACTGAGCCACCCAGGCGTCCCTCTTATTTGTTTATCTTACTATATTATCTGTACTTTCTTTGATTTTTGTTTATCATGTATATTAAAATTACATAACTTGTTTTGAATTTGCTAGTGGTACTTTTAAGTAGTAAATCTAATTAATTTTAGTCCTGTACATTTCAGTGTGGATGATGAAATAGCTGATCATATCTGTTTTTATGTTTCTGTCTATATCTCTGTGTTGTTTGTTTTGCACACCTAAAGTTTTGGATTGGGGTGCCTGGTTGGTTCAATTGGTCAAGCATCTGCCTTTGACTCAGGTCATGATCCTGGGGTCAGGGAGCCCACTTCTCCCTCTGCCGGCAGCTCCCCCTGCTTATGCTCTCTATTCCTAGCTCTCTCTCTCAAATAAATAAATACAGTCCTTTTTAAAAAATAAAGTTTCAGCTCTAGTTTACTACTAATTTGTCTAACCTGGTGTATCTTCTCTTTCAAGAATTTTGTTTTGCCTTCTGTTTTAAAATGACATTTGCAGGGGCGCTTGGGTGAACCGACTCAGCTCAGGTCATAATCTCAGGGTTGTGGGATGAGCTGAGTCAGCCTCTATGCTGAGCATGGAGTCTCCTCTGCTCCCCCCCCACCCTCCCCCATAAATAAAATTTTTTTTTTTTAAAGATTTTATTTATTTATTTGACAGAGAGAGATCACAAGTAGGCAGAGAGGCAGGCAGAGAGAGAGAGGAGGAAGCAGGCTCCCCGCGGAGCAGAAAGCCCGATGCGGGACTCGATCCCAGGACCCTGAGATCATGACCTGAGCCGAAGGCAGCGGCTTAACCCACTGAGCCACCCAGGCGCCCAAATAAAATATTTTTTAAAAAATTCCCATAACTAGGGGCTCCTGGGTGGCTCAGTGGGTTAAAGCCTCTGCCTTCAGCTCAGGTCATGATCCCGGAGTTCTGGGATCGAGCCCCGCATGGGGCTCTCTGCTCAGCGGGGAGCCTGCTTCTCCTTCTCTCTCTCTCTGCCTGCCTTTCTGCCTACTTTGATCTCTGTTAAATAAATAAATAAAATCTTTTTTTAAAAAATTTCCATAACTATTTAGGCTTAATTCTGTGTTTCAGTTATTTCAATGCTTATCTTTAGCCCTTTAAGCGCTTCGGCATCCTGCAATGGTTGCCTGGAGTATATCTCCAATAAAATTTTTAAGGGAGGGTATGTGGATAGTACACTTCCAGAGTCTCTGCACAACTGAAAATCTTTCATTTGCTTAATACATGACCAGTTTTAATGGGTGTATAATAGATTTGTTGGGGGTGGGGGAAAGGAGGAGCAGCAGCCCCTAACATTAAAAAGTTGTGCCAGCACTCCCAGCTAGTCCCTGTTGGTCTCCTTTTCGACATAAAGCATCGTAGAGCACCACCCTCAGGCAGGGTTACTCTGAGACTATGATAAAGGGAAACAAAACAAGGGTGCTTCATAATTTCATCTAAGGACAGACAAAAGCAGGGCCACTGTGCTACCCATGAAATAGCGACCAAGTCCATCTCTTAGTTAAAATGAATACTACTTCTTTTTCAGTGTCAGTTTTACCCTTGCTCTAGTCTGCCCTCTCTGTAAGTGAGATCTGTTGAGATGCCCACCCACAGAATTCCTCCACTTTCTGACAGCACCCAGTTTACAGTGAATCTAAATCCTCCCCCAATTCACCGGGCCAAATCCTGAATACACATATGATAGCTTGTTTCTCACACACCCCAGGGTTCCCCTTATTGTGAGTTTTCCCTTGCTACAAAGAGTACAGACCCAACTTTTCAACTGTAAGAGCAAGTATATACAATTGGGTTATAGTTTTTCTCTTTCAAAGGTATATAAATGTTGTTCCACAGTCTTTAATATCTCATTTGTCACGGGGAAGAATCAGACTGGAGTATCTTTTTTTCCCTTGTAGAATAACATTGTTTTGTTTTGTTTTGTTTTGCTTTGCTTTGCTTTGCTTTCTTCCTGATTGCTTGTTAAATTATTTCCTTGTACTTAAAAATTAAAATTTTTTTTACCAGGTGTTCACTTTTCATGAACTTTACATAGTAATTGGTGAACCCTTTTGATGTTCAGATTTAGATCTTCAGTGTAGCCAAGTTTTCTCCTCTTATATATTACATTCACTGTGGTGTGTGCTCTTTCATAATAGGTTTATATCTGATGTCTGTCCCTCAGATGAAGTTTTGATGGCTTTCGTCACTGTCCTTTCTGTATTAGAAACTTTTTTTTAGAAACTTTTAGATCTTGTTATCTGTGTTACTCATTTAATTTCCTCTAGTATAAATTCATTTCTCTACTGCTGCTGCTCCTAAGTTCAGTTTTTCTGTGCTATCTTTTCTTTCCGTACACTCTACTTACTTTTCAGATGTCTTATTTATTCTTTGAATGAATTCATCATTTACTTAACTTCTTTGAGAGTGCAGTTAGCCATCTAGCATTTTCCTTAGAGAAACTTTTTTCCAGAAGTATGTGCTTCCTATACCTCTGTATAATTTATTCCTTCTTTTCATGATACAGAATCTTGTAATTGGTTCTTTTTTTATTTTTACTTTATTTTGTTTTATTAAAGTTTCTTTCTCTTATAACTGGTATTCTACAAAGACTATATTTTCGTTTAACAAGCTTCCTCTTTCTTAAAAAACAACTTTCCTCTTTATTTTTAAAGAAAAAAATGAGTTCTTATTAAGTAGGTCAAGTGGTGACAGTTTTATGTGTTCTATATGGAAATGCTATTAAATGGATACCCTGGGACACGTGAGTGGCTCAGTTAGTTAAGCATCTGCCTTCAGCTCAGGTCATAATCCCAGGATCCTGGGATCAAGTCCCACATCAGGCTTCTTGTTCAGCAGGGAGCCTGCTTCTCCTTCTGCCTGCCATTCTCCCTGCTTATTCATTTCTCTACTGCTGCTGCTCCTAAGTTCAGTTTTTCTGTGCTATCTTTTCTTTCCTTACACTCTACTTTACATTATAAAATCTTTAAAAATAAATAAATAATAAAAAGAAAAATGATGGAGCGCCTTAGTGGCTCAGTTGGTTAAGTGTCTAGCTCCTGATTTTAACTCGAGTCATGATCTCAGGTTCATGAGATTGAGCCCCAAGTTGGGCTCTGTGCTGGGCGGGGAGCCTGCTTAAGATTATCTGTCTTGGGCCCCTGGGTGGCTCAGTCAGTTAAAGTGTCTTCAGCTCGGGTCATGATCTTAGGGTCCTGGGATCGAGCCCCGCATCAGGCTCTCTACTCAGCAGAGAGCCTGCTTTCCCCTCTCTGCTTGCCTCTCTGCCTACTTGTGATCTCTCTTTCTCTGTCAAATAAATAAATAAAATCTTAAAAAAAATTAAGTTAAAATTAAATTTAAAAATATATATTATTCTAAATTATTCTAATACTATAGATTATTAAGATCTGTAGCAGACCTAATTCCTGGGTTATTGCTTGTTTTTGTTTGTTTTTGCATTGTTGATGTGGCAGGGATAATATGCCCCTTGTGTTCTCTGTAGTCACTGCCTGGTGTGTCACTGGCATGGAGTAAAAAGTAAATATTTAAACAAGTGAAGGAATGGATGATAGAAAGAAGATGATGACAGTTACTTCATAAAACAGTCGGTTAGGTTAATTCAGTAATATTCATATTTCATTTTCCTTTTTAAAGGCTACTGATGCCCGGAGGGCTTTTCCTTGCTGGGATGAGCCTGCCATCAAAGCAACTTTTGATATCTCATTGGTCGTTCCTAAAGACAGAGTAGCTTTATCAAACATGGTATGTATGTATGTAAGTATATTGAAAATTTGAACAAGTGTTTAGAATATTTAGTTTGCTGGTTAGATGTAATAGCATGAAACCACCTAGCACAGTGCTTGATACATAACAGGAACACAGATGGTCGTCATCTTTATGTCCAGTAAGCCCTCTTTTTTTAAATTCCCTTATTTGGAGTTTCCTTCTCATGGAAGAAATTTCTTATAATTTGGAAAACTAAAAACATGATGAGTTTAATAAATATTGCCTGAAAAAAAATCTGACTTTCTTATTAAATGCCAAAAGATACAGCCATATATGAAGTGTGTTTAGGTTTCTGGTTGATTGTATTCTTAGAATATGCTCTCTTCACTGATGTCATTATCTCTTTCATAAACAGAGTAAGCATTTACCTCTTGAAGTGTATTGTTTAACACAGAGAGTGCCCAACAGCCGGTCATAAGACTCTGGGAACTTGGAAAAGCCTACTTTGAAAATAACTGGTTTCTGCCTCCTTTATGGTAGAGAGAATTCCATAGAGAGAATGCCGTTCTCTTCTAAAATATTTCTAAAAAGGAGGCTAATATATTAAACTGAAATACTATTTTACAGTTTAGTATGAATGAATTTATCCCATCTGTTCTTGAATAAGACTTCCTTGGAAGAAAGAATAGAGAGGTCTTGAGAAAGTGGAGACCCTGAATAGGGAAAAAAAAAAAAAAAAAGGCAGAGGGGGGTGGAGGTTGGTAACAACAAAGAGAAATTAGGAACTCTATTGGTAAAGTGGAGATTCCTCCACAAATTTGTTTAGAGTCAGGCTTGGTATAGAGAATGTTCTAAATTTAGATATCTGTACCCTTTGAAATGTAGATTTCACAATTACCGTTTATTAATAATTATTGCCTTCTATCCTTATTTCACTTGGAAAGTGTTGAGGTCTTACTTAAAACATCCCAGTGCCTGGCATATAGTAGGTATTCAAGAAAAGTTGCTTCTTTTCTCTCATAGATCCCTGGTAGTTTTAACACTTCAGCCCCCAACTTCTTAGTGTTTCCTTCTTAATAGGAGAGATTTTGATAGCATAAAAGCAGTAGATGAATTGGGATAGATAAGTAAGACGTGCTGGAAAGGGGGAGGGAGAAGCCGCACATATTTTTGGCTAGTATTTGCTTTAAGATATTTAATGTAAATCTGTTTAAATTTTCTTTTCTTTTTTTTTTAAAGAATGTAATTGATCGGAAACCATACCCTGATGATGAAAATGTAGTGGAAGTGAAGTTTGCCCGCACACCTGTCATGTCTACATATTTGGTGGCATTTGTTGTGGGTGAATATGACTTTGTAGAAACAAGGTCAAAAGACGGTGTGTGTGTCCGTGTTTACACCCCTGTTGGCAAAGCAGAGCAAGGAAAATTTGCGTTAGAGGTAAATGTACTTGAAGAGGATTGTTCCAACAGTCCATAACTCCAGGTTGGGGAATTTACATTTCTGATCAATTACTAGTACAATTATTTATAATTTAGTCTGAAATTTGTTGTGTACTTTGGGTTTATTTTTAATAGAATTTTGAAGCTACCAACCTTGGTGTCACATTAGCATTTTGTAAGATAATGATTAAGAGAATATTAGAGTGGAGTTTATTTATCCACAGAGTGCTTGGGAAAAGATGTAATGTATTTTTCATACCAATATATTATAAATGGATTAAAGTTTGGCCAACATAACAAAAGCCAAAGACTTGGAGGTAGGGTTCCCCAGGGTTGGTTTCTAGTAACTTGAGATGCTTTGGCTTGCAACAGGATTCCTTTGTGGATTTCTATATGAATTACAATAAAATATTTATCAGATGGTTCTTTTGTTTATACTTTTGTAGGTTGCTGCTAAAACCCTGCCTTTTTATAAGGACTACTTCAATGTTCCTTATCCTCTACCTAAAATTGATCTCATTGCTATTGCAGACTTTGCAGCTGGTAAAGTAAATTTCATTTTATTGCTGAATTGTAATAACTTTTTTGAATTTTGTGATTTTGAGGAAGAAGTATGTACATATATCAATAAATGTTTATATTTATTTTATGAAGGTGCCATGGAGAACTGGGGCCTTGTTACTTATAGGTATGTTAATGATTCATTACCCTGCCTTATCTTTTCAGTCACTGATTTCATAAGAGCTTCACTCTTAATCACAGTTGAGTAGCTTCTGCTTTATGATCTGCTGTAAATTTTCCTACCTCCCCCACTTCTGCACACATTTCAGGAACGCAGATGAACACCCTCTGGTGCTACTATCAGATTATAAGATTTTAAAGTGAGCATCTGGCATTAGTAACATTTTTAGATCTATTTTTGGCTGAGTTTCTCATTTTGGTACCTCCTCTTCCTCCCAGGAGTTTCATAGTTATTTTTCCAGCTTGAAGAACGATCTCTGCTTTAATGTTTTCTAGCCAGGTTTTTACTTATCTGTCACCACAATACAAACATGTGGGTTGTATAATTTTTAAAGCAGGATCTGTAAACAAGCTTTTGCCCCGCCTTCTTTGATGAGTTAAGTTTTGGACAGCCTGCTCAGTGTTCTTGTTGGGACTGTGGAATGCATCTCCCCCCCCCCCATTTGCCACTCCTCTTCTTTTAATGGGAGGACTGTCTACTCTCTCTGTCTAGCACAATAATCCCTAATCCTTTAGACAAAGTTTTTTAAAACTTTCAGACAACTGTCCTTTTTACAAACTTGATGATTAAACTTGTGTCTCATCTTTGATCTTCTGTTGTATGAATTCTGTTGGAATAGTCCTTAATCTTCCCAGAACTTTTTCTATTCTGTGCACTCTGAGGAAATGTTTTTTTGATATCTCTAAAACCTATCTTGACCATCTTTTTTACTGTTTGACTCTCCCTCCCCCATTTGTGTATGCCTCCTTTTATTGCAATACTTAACATTGTTTAAAAAAAGGTTTTTTTTTAAACACAGGGAGACTGCATTGCTTATTGATCCAAAAAACTCCTGTTCCTCATCACGCCAGTGGGTTGCTCTGGTTGTGGGACATGAACTCGCCCATCAATGGTTTGGAAATCTTGTTACTATGGTATTTAATATTTTTAAGTGCTCAAATATATTTATCTTCATCCTGCTGCACATTATTTTGGCTACATAGTATTTCAGGTTTGACTGGAACATAGTACTAAAAAATGAATGAGACAAAAGCTTTATTTTAGAAAGTCTGCTCAGCAGTGTTTGTCAGATAACTTTGTCAATCAAAAGAATGTGGACAGTCTTTATTCAACAGAAAATATTTCCTAAACTGTTGTAGAATTTGCCTTCAAATGGTGAAGTCATAATACTATGGTGAGAGAAAGAGACTCCTCTTAGGTTCAGAGATTCCAGGCTAACTGTAGTTTCTTGAGCATATTTATTATGTAAGTTAAGTAGCTGAAAAGTAACCTGAACATAATCCATTAGGTTGCAATGTTTTTAGGAGTCAGTTTTCTCATTGCTTAAAATGTTAAGTTGAAATTTGATAGAAATGGAAACTAGGGAATAACTGTTAAGTATAATAAAATTTCCAGCTGTCCCATTGAAATTATTGTTTATTATGTTTGCAGTGAATTTTACAGTGTTTGCAGTGAATGATCTCTGTTCTCAAGTCTTGACCTTTCCCTCTCACTCCAAATAAGTACTCTCTATGTTGGCTAGTTGTGTTAGAACTTGGGAGCAGAGTTTAATGAGTGTGAACTAGAAGTACCTCTATAAGGAAAGAACTGGAGGTTCTGGAGCCAGCCAAATTCCCTGATAGCATTTTAGGCTGCCAAAGAGCAGAACCTGACTTGGATGTTAGTTGGGTCCATATGTCACAGGAATAAGCAAGACAGTAAGACATTTAGCAACCATTACATGTCTGAGGCAGTTTTTAAAGAACGCCAGCCCTTGAAATTAAACCTTTTCCATTTGCTTTAGATGTTTAAATTTTTACTTGGGGGTGAAAAAAAGTTTTGAAATATAATTTCATGTGGAATTAAGTATGCTGGAACGTGTATTCCAACATGTGCAGAAATATTCTCTTCTCCAAATGTAGCCAGTTCGTTGCTACCAATTTTTTGTTAGCTTTGAGCAGTCTTTATTTTTTATGATTTTATTTTTAAACTACCAGCAATAAATTTTAGTAGGGAAAATGTGCACATTCTCATATAGCTTTTAAACAACTTTTTACTGAATTTGAGTGACCTTATAGTTATTAGATGCCAGTTGTTTCTTTACTGAAATTTAAGGGCTCATGATAAGTTGGTGAATAATGAGCTCTGTACCAGCTTATCTTCTTGGAAGCTACTAGTTAAGTAAGTGTACAAACCACTTAGATAGGCTTTCATCACTTAAATATTGAAAATATTTGATCTTTTCAGAATTTTAAATGCCTTTTTTCTTTTCACCATTACATTAGTCTTTTAGCATATATCTTGGATTCTTATATTGCTTTCTTTTTTAAGAGATTTAATCAACTTTAATGAAACAGAATAAAATCTCTTTCTAAAAAGTTGATTTTTTTTTAAAGTTGGTTTTATCTTTGACTCATTTATATTCTTTGTCCATTTTAATGTTTAATTTTATTAGCAGGTGAGAATTTTATAATCTATAAGTACTTAAACACCGTTCATTACTGAACTACTTACTGCCATGAAACTTCTGTTAATTTTACCTAATCTTTTTATAAGCAGTACTACTTCTATTTATCTAGAAAGTTTTAACTTGTCAGTCAGTCATTATGGAAATCTTTTCCAGTTTTCCTTGTTTGGTTCTGGTAGCTTTCTGGTTTATTCAACTAAATTTTACCTGACCATATATATAGTCTCTTGCCTACATTTACCTGTTCTCTTCCTCTTTTCCATATAAAGGCTTTCTCCCCTCCCTCCCTCCCTTTTCCTTCCATTTTTTCCTAGCTTTGGTAATAGAGTTACTTAGCTATGTTTTGAAAGGTCCCTTAGGCCTAATGCCAAAATCACCAGTTGGCCTTCCTTAGCATCTCTTTTAAGCATCTTTTCTGTTTAGAGATGTGAGTTATTTACTGAATGTTTTTTCCTGAATTTTGGCTTATTAAAAGTTGTAGAGTATAGTGGGAGGGACATGTGAGTTTTTTAAATTAGTGGGATGATAAAAATTTTGTTTTCTTTATACATTTATTTCTTTTATTTTTAGGAATGGTGGACTCATCTTTGGTTAAATGAAGGCTTTGCATCATGGATTGAATATTTGTGTGTAGACCACTGCTTCCCAGAGTATGATATCTGGACTCAGTTTGTATCTGCTGATTACACCCGTGCCCAGGAACTTGATGCTTTAGATAACAGTCATCCTATTGAAGTGAGCCATACTTTTCAGCCATTGTCCTTTGCTCTCATTTCTAAAGAAATAAGTAATTTTTTATAGACATACTTAGGAGCCTGAAAAGAAAGGAAAATTGCGTGGACAATTCACTTGTTTTTTTTTTAGTTCATGTTTTCAGTCTTGAAATCTCACAAGACTTAATAATTATGTTTCTTTTTAAGGTAGGCAGCGTAAGAATTTTATCTTTGTAGAGGCAAGTGCTATATACCCATAAGCATTCATTAAATACATTTTTATTGACTAGTATGGGAGAACCATGCTTGTTGGGCAGTATGCACAAGAGAACATCATGATTCTATTGTTTGTTTCAAAGAGAACTGAACATATTCTTTTATTGTTGTCATTGTCTGTTTCTATATATATTTTATTTCTTTTGACTTAGCCTGTCCTTATTTTGGCTAGTTTAGATGGACAAATTTTGCCTCCAAAGAACTAGACTTACAGTCTACTTTGACATATTTAACCAGGCTCCTATGTAATTGTAAGCCATTACAGTTGCAAGAAATCAAATGTTTCTCATTTCTTCCTTCCTCCCTCTCCCAGTTCCCCAATAAAAAGATGCATGGTGATTTGCCTCCCGGCAAAGCCAAGCCAAGACCTGGAGAGATGATGGGGATCATGTTCTATGCTCCACTTTATTACTGTTAGTTACTACACTCTTTTTTTAAGGGTCATCATTATGTATTCATGAGTGAGCTAAAGGCGGAAGAGTGTCTTATGAGTTAGGAGGGTTTTCCTAGAAAGCTTTTTATGTCATTCGGTATTAGAGGCTGTTCGTTTCCTGTCATAACCCTGAATCACACTGTCTGCCAGGTCAGTGTGGGCCATCCTGCTGAAGTTGATGAGATATTTGATGCTATATCATATAGCAAAGGTGCATCTGTCATCCGAATGCTCCATGACTACATTGGGGATAAGGTAAAAAAGCCATTTTAAAAAGTCTTCCATCCTTTTATGGTGAAATCACAGTGTTTTGCATGGGAAAAAAAGTGTCTACATTTATTTAGATTAAGTTCCTAAGTAATTTTTCTAGACTCTGGAAGGATATTACCCTGATCTGGCTTATCTTTTTTTCTTTTTAATATTGACTCTTACGGTCTCTTAGATGAATGATGTATAAATGTGTTTGGGGGATGTGTGGGAGGCTGGTATAAAAGTTAAAAACAGACATGCAAGGCAAAGAGGATGCATACTTAAGTAAAAGACAGACATTATGACAGATAGTTGTTTTTCAGTAAGTCTGACACTCAGCTAATTTGAGTAAATTAGCTTTTGAGTACTAATATGCAAATACACTATAAATTCCAAGGTCTTAATCTCCTGGATTTTAAAAATTGTGTTTTCTCAGGACTTTAAGAAAGGAATGAACATGTATTTAACCAAGTTCCAACAAAAGAATGCTGCCACAGGTAATCTTTAAGAGCTTGAGATAGCAGTGAAGAGGAGGTGTTGGCACTCTATCCAGAGTGGGACATTTTTTCCAAATGCTTAACCTTCCTTGTGATAGATAGGAAACAGAGTTGACCTGTTTGGTGCCATGTGTTAAGTGATGGATCAGCATGAATCAGAACCTGTTATCCTACCGGTCCCCCTCTAGGACTCTGCTCTCCATAGCTCAGTGTCCTGATACCTTAGAGAGTCTGAAGAGTTTGGTTTACCTTACCAGAACTTGTTCTTTTTGGTGGCTCATTGGGGTTTTTTTTTTTTTTTTTTTGGCCTAAGTTGACCATTGGTCATTAAAATTGCTGCAAATTAACCATTTTTTAGTGAACTTATGAAACTAGTTCAGTGAGTTTGAGTGAAGGTTTAAGATTTTTAAGTGGTTTAAGAGTGTGTAGTGATCTGTGATTTACTGTGTATGGGAGCCAAAAGAAAGAATAAAGGTATGGAGTTGATTGAAGATAAAAAGAGCCAGAGTTGGAGTTTTGAGTTCTTCAGTGAACAAAAATAGTTTAAAAGCAAGATTTGTGTAATGTCACTAATACCTAATAGAATGACAGAAGTTCAGAGAGGGCTGGCCATGGGCTGTTTCTGAGGTTTGTAACCCATGAATTTAAAAATACAGTATATCTGCCCTCTGTTCAGGACATGATGTAGGCCTGACACTCTCTCCTCCCACCTCCCCAACCCCCCACCGTAAATTTCCATCTCAGTTTATAAGAGAGAGGCATTCCATTCCTTAAAGCAGAGCTACAGGGAAATGTGCTCCTGTAAGTTTTCTGAGTCTTTAGCATGCCCACATGTAATACCTAAGGACAGAACCTTATAGTGCTTAAGCTGTAACATACACGCCGTGACCCAGGGTCTGCGGAAGTGTTTGTAGTTCATTTGGTCTGGGGAGAGACCGGAGGATCTGCCTAACAAGCTTCCGGGCAAAGCCGGTACCTCTGGTTTAGCCGCCACCCTTTGCACAGCGAGGCCTACCTTGTACCGTTTCTTGATTTGCTGGTGTTATGAAGGACAGTTGGTAGTTCAGACACAATGCAACCCCCATCCATGGTTTTGATTGTCTCTCTTCACTCCCCTTTGCTTAATCCATGCCTTCACGATCTCTCTCCTCAACTCCATAGTTGCCTACCAGCTTAGTACTTCTTGCCTGCCCCACTCTCTTCAGTTTTCTCTCTCACCCTGAGGCTGCCCAGGGTCATCTTTTTAAAGCGAGTCTCTGACTGCCTCACCTGCTGATTAAAAACACTTGTGTACTTTACTCCCCTGCACAGCAGAGCCCACCCCCTGCACAGCAGAGCCCCACGGGGTCCTGGCAGCTAGCCCCGCCTACTGTCTCAGCCTCACTGCCTACTGCTCCCACACCTGGGCCTCTGTCTTCTGCTTACTGAACATTTGCTGTTACTGATATTTTCTGTCTTTTCTTAATACTTTCTTCTTTGTACATAGGTCATTTATTCTACCTGGATTGCCCTTTTCCCTTTGTCAGTCTAATGAACAACTCCTCTTCAAAATGCAGTCCAAAAGCCTAACTCTCATGAAGCCTTTATTTTTTTTGATTTTTCTTGAAGGGCCTTTTCCTCTGTTCATGTCCTCCTTCTAGTGTGTATTACAGTGTATTGCTTTTTTGTTTACTTGACCACCAGTGCTGTTTGACCGTGAGTTTTACTGCAGCCTCAGAGCACTGAGTATTTTTTAACTTCTGTTAATTGAATGGGTATAACGGTTTTATATGGATTGTTTAGGGGTGATCTTGAAGATGTTTCTATTTGTTTCCATTTCTTCTTGTATGAATTTACCTGTTTGTCTTTTATTTATTAAAATTGGTGATTTTTTTTTTTAAAGTAAATTCTAGGCCCAGCGTGGGGTTCGAACTCATGACCCTGAGATCAAGAGTTGCATGCCCCACCGACTGAGCCAGCCAGGCACCCCTATAATTTGTGATTTTTTTTTTTTTTTTAGTACATTGGAACAATTAAGGACATCTGAGACTTTAAGACCAGTTTTTGTAATAGAGTTTATTTAATGTGGAGATGAGGGGGCATTAATTTGACTCCTGTTTGTCTCCTGAACCTGAAAGAACCAAAGAATTGGTTAGCAAAAGGGGCACCTGGGTGGCTCAGTGGGTTAAAGCCTCTGTCTTCGGCTCGGGTCATGATCTCAGGGTCCTGGGATCGAGCCCCATATCAGGCTCTCTGCTCCCAGCAGAGAGCCTGCTTCCCTTCCTCTCTCTCTGCCTGCCTCTCTGTCTACTTGTAATCTCTGTCTGTCAAATAAATAAATAAAATCTTTAAAAAAAGAAAAAAATCGGTTAGCAGTATGATGTCAGGAGTTACAGAAAATTTTTGGTTTGTTTAGGAAAACAAAAATATAAACATTTTAGATTTTCATTGTTTGTGTTTATCTTCTAGAGGATCTCTGGGAAAGTTTAGAGAATGCCAGTGGTAAACCTATAGCAGCAGTGATGAACACCTGGACCAAACAGATGGGATTCCCCCTCATTTATGTGGAAGCAGAACAGGTAACCTTACAACAGACTCTCCAGTTCCCCTGCCGCTGCGTGGAATGAAATTCAGTCAGTGTCATCAGGTTTGCTTTTCTGTACGTTAGTATTCTAGATAACATTGAACCCAGCCCTTGCATTGTTTCCTTGGCGATATATTATCTCTGACCGTTTGTCCCCCACATCATTAAAATCATACATACTTACAGGAGAAAACAAAGTGTTGTCTACTTTCACTGTCCCCAAGGAGAACTCTGTAAACTTGTTGATGTGTTGTTGTTGTTGTTGTTTTAAGTTTATTTATTTATTTATTTATTTATTTAATCTCTGTTCCCCATGTGGGGCTTGAACTCACGACCCTGAGATCAAGAGTTGCTTGCTCTTCTGACTGAGCCAGCCAGGCACCCCATGGTGTAAACCTAAAATGAACAAGTGGGGTTTATTCCAGGACTGCAGAATTGGTTTAAGCTCAGCCTTTGAACCAAGCTGTGTGCTTCTTCATGTTTATTGGTCACTCTGAAAATTTAAATTCCTGACATGCTAATCTAAGGTTTCACTTTTTAGAAGTGGAAGAGTCTGAAGACATAACCTCCCTCTATAAAGATTAAAACAGCTTGCTGTACTGTTATTTATTATGTATCCTTGTGGAAGTGGTAGTAGTTTTAAGTTCTTGTCTGCGTATAAATCCCTTCATTACGTACAACATGGCCTTTTATTTAAAGTATTGTTATTTTGAGGGGCGCCTGGGTGGCACAGTGGGTTAAAGCTTCTCCCTTCAGCTTAGGTCATGATTCCGGGGTCCTGGGATCCAGCCCCATATCAGGCTCTCTGCTCAGCAGGGAGCCTGCTTCCTCCTCTCTCTCTCTCTCTCTCTCTCTCTCTCTCTCTGCCTTCTTGTAATCTCTATCAAATAAATAAAATCTTAAAAAAAAAAAAAGTATTGTTATTTTGAGGCCTAAATGAGAAGTGATGTCTTCTCCCATTATATAGTGTCCTCATCTTCATCACTGTTGCAGTTTGGGACACTTGGCTGTCCTGGTTTCACCTTCTATTTTGTCACAGAAGTGTTGCCCCCACCAAAAAAAAAAAAAAAAAAAAAGTCAATACTACTATTTTAGCTTTTGTTTTCCTTCTTTAGGTAGAAGATGACAGATTATTGAGGTTGTCCCAAAGGAAGTTCTGTGCCAGTGGACCATATGTTGGTAAGCAAGTGGCTTTAAGTGGGAGCTGATAAATGAATTTGAATACCATATGAGTAGTGTTCCAATTAATAGGAAATAATCCACTTTTCAGTATTTTTAATAGAATTAATAGAATTAAAAATAAGGAAAAAAATAAGGAAATATTAATGAAATAAAAATGAAATCTAGGAAATCAAAAAAGATTCATGAGCTATTTGTAGTGTTTTGATACTCTTTGATTTTTTAAATTCCCTGTTTCTGTGTATTATTGGAAGCTATAAGGAGTAAATTAGGAACACCCAAGAAGTAATGTCTCTAGCCTTCATTCCTAAAAGAAGCCTTGGTGCACACTTGTATGGGTAGCTAATTTTTTTTTTTTTTAATTCTTGGGCATACTAAGTAAGTGAACAAGTAAATAAATAAAGCCCAGTCATTATTTAGCATTATTATGTACCAGTTACCGTGCTAAGCAGTATAGCTTAGTAGTACTTAGAAGTACTGATCCTTCTTTTAAAGTCTTAGCAACCCCATTAGGTAGATAGTATTATTTCCTTTTTATAAATGAGGGAGCTAAGGCAAAGGTGGGTTAGTTAAGTGGCCCAAGGTCACCTATCTAATGAGTTAAAGAGTAGGAATTCAAACAAAATAGTTGGATTACATGAGTTTATACCTTTAACCACCACTCGACTCTGGTTTTTCAAATATTTCTACAGGTCGTTGATTCTTTTGCTCAGAAAATTAGAAGTGTTTCTCTGCACCTTTCTCACCTCCTTTAAAATAATAATTCTTAGTAAGGGGAGATGTAGATCAGAATCACCAATATGTTTTTATGTTCCACCCTCCAAAATATGGTACACTCTACTAGGGTTAAGAGGTACAGCCTTCCATCCTTCCCTTGCTTAGCATTTAGAATTACTCTTTTTTTTTTTTTTTTTAAGATTTATTTATTTGTCAGAGAGAGAGCGAGCGAGAGCGAGCACAGGCAGACACAGTGGAAGGCAGAGTCAGAGGGAGAAGCAGGCTCCCCGCAGGGCAAGGAGCCCGATGTGGGAATCGATCCCAGGACGCTGGGATCATGACCTGAGCCGAAGGCAGCTGCTTAACCAACTGAGCCACCCAGGTGTCCCTAGAATTACTCTTTAAATAACTATGTCTGATAAGTTAGATGACAGGCTTGTTATCCAAAATAAATCCTTAAGTGTTACATTTTCTGTTTGCTGCCTCATAACAGTCTGCATGATAGGACTGACAGGATTTGCAGTTTTTTCAAACACTCTGTGACCAGTATAGGTAGTAATAAAACCGGAACTATCTCAACATTAGAAGAAAATTCTGATTTGTCGTTTAGCCTAATAGCATAAAGTATATAACTTATTAAGAGTTTACATTAACGCACTGGGTGGTGACTCTATTCTGTTCAGTATCTTAATTCAGAGTCTGTTTTGCTATCTGATACCTCAAAGGCAGTATGTTATCTGCCTTAAAAAAGTTTTGACTTTTAGCTATCACTTTTTAGTGGTGGAATCCATCAGCTCCAGGGATTGTCGTGTCTATCACAGAAATAAAGTCAACCCTTCATTGTTTCAGGAGTATATATACCTGCACCTTAGAATGGTTTTAAATGCTATGTGAGAGCTTTTACGTATTCGAAATTTCTCTTAACAATAAAATCATTACTGTCTCTATTGCTCTGTAACGGGAAAGTGGCAAATTAAAATCACTATTTGTGATACTACAACTGAATAAACTTCTCTTTTTTTTTAGGCTATTGTGATTTTGTTAATAAATCCTCTCTTCCTTTATACTAGTATTATTCCGGTTGTGGAAGAGTTTATGTACCATTGAACATGAGCTGTTGGCTTAACAGTTAGACTCGAGTTCACATGTAGGACACCTGTCCTCTCTCTCTGCCTTACCCTCTTTTTCTTCCAGTGACAAACTTTCTCAAGTTTCCTATTCGTTCTTCTTTTGCTTAAGGAGAAGACTGTCCCCAGTGGATGGTTCCTATCACGATCTCTACTAGCGAAGATCCCAACCATGCCAAACTGAAAATTCTGATGGATAAGCCAGAGATGAGTGTGGTTTTGAAAAACGTCAGACCGGACCAGTGGGTAAAGGTGAGTCTAGAAATGGCCTGTTTTTATCTGACCTAAATTGATTGATTTCTGTCACTCCCCTTATGCATGTTATGGCTGGCTCTAAATTCTGCGTTAGTTTGGACTAGGACTTACAAAGACAGAAACGTAGGGCCAATTTTCAAATAATATGGTCTAGATATCTTCCCTTATGTCAGTTAAGGAAGTGATAGATAAGCAGATATGAAAAGATGGGATCAAAGGGGAAAAAGTAGTAGATTATGTGTAAAGTCATATTAACCAAACGATTTGTAGTCTTGCAACTTCAAACTGCACTGTCATTGTGATGAGATGATATGTTGTCATTGGAAATGTACAGCTATAATCAAGTGAGCCCAGACATGTAATAATAAGTTTGTGTCACTGAAATGTGAAATCCTGTAACTGATGTTGGGAAACCATTTCACAAAAAATAACAGTTGGTAAAGATGATTTTTCATTATCCTGTACTCTGCACCATTCATAATGAAAGTATCTACTAGACGTTTTACCCAGTTAGAGGTTCCTAATAGGACTTATATGTTATCTCAGACTTCTTTGCTTTTCTGAAAAGAACCATTTTTCCCTTTGTTTTAATACATATTTTACTTACTGGAATAGTGTATTACCACCATTTGAAATTATATCTGGAAGATGATGTAGCTGTATGAATTTTTCTTACAAATGAGAAAAACATATGTACACAGTGATTGTAATTGAGTAAATAAAGGTATTATTCCTGTAATGAAAGGTAAAGGGAATCAATAAAATAGCAGTTGTATTATTGTGAGGTGATTTTTTAAAAAATACTTATATATAAATAGAAAAATATTTATATCTTATGCTATTATTTTAGCTGCAAAGTGTTATGTATATAAGTATTATCAGAAATATTTTTCCCTAGGGCTAACAACACATTATATGTTAATAAAAAATCTTTTAAAAAAAGAAATATTTTTGCCTATTGGTAAGTAGCTTATAGAGAATAATGACAGTCCCTGATTACCTTACTCCACAAATCATGTGAAATTACCTTTTAAGTCTCCTTAATTCTTTAAAATCTAGGACCTGAGCATTGTTCTGTTGAGAGTCTGGCTGAGTAGATGAGTGTAAAGGCTTAGTCTTCCTCAGATATTCCACAGCCCATGCACTCTTACATACAGTAAATATTTTCTGTAAACTTAAAACTGTCCACTTCGAGTGGATAGAAACTGGCCCATGTGACTCCCATCCTCCCTACCATCCAGCTCAGTTTGGAGCCTGATGTGGGGCTCAGTCTCCTGACCCTGAGATCATGACCTGAACTGAGATCAAGAGTCAGACAGCTTAACCAACTGAACCACCCAGGCGCCCCGACAACCGATTTCTATCTTTACGTGTTGTTTCATGTTCATCCCTGCCTGCATATGTGAGCTTTGTTGTTGTTTTTGCTCAGATAAACAAAAACCAGAACACTTTTCACACCTGCTAAAGATTGTTTAAAAAAAAAAACAAAACGAAAAACTGTTTTATTAACAATAACCATTGGGTGTCTTTTCAGTTAAACCTGGGAACAGTTGGATTTTATCGGACCCAGTATAGCTCAGCCATGCTGGAAAGTTTATTACCAGGCATTCGTGATCTTTCTCTGCCCCCTGTGGATCGACTTGGATTACAGAATGACCTCTTCTCCTTGGTGAGTCTCCCTCAAGTAGTATGATGGATTTTGTTGATTAAAGGATTTTGTTTTTCCTGGAGTGTCTGACTGAAACATAATTAGAAGAATATGGTTCTTCCTGAAGGTTGAACACCTTTTGGGACTAGAACAAATGACTAATTATTAATTAACAAGACAAGATTAAACACATCTAATTTACCAGAAACAAATCCCATCTCACTACTCCTAAGGCAGGTTTTGCAACTAAAACTATCCTTTGTAAGGCAGAAATTCTTCTTGGTAGAAATAGGTATGAGCCTTGAAGAAACTTCCCTACTGATGTGTTGGTTTTTTTAAAAATAATTAATTTAGAGTGATTTATGTGTTCTAAAATAGTGATTTTACTTCTCTTGAAACATCTAGTATTCTTTAACATTCCATTGCTACTCTAATAATAGCCCATTAGCTTTAGAATTATGTTATATTTGGCTTTGTTCCAGAAAGGATATAAATCAGCAATTAGTAATATTATCTTTATGACTCCAACATAGGTTAGATAATTGCCAGATGACTGTGATAAAATTGTCAGATTCCTCCTAGTGTTCCTTTAAATTGGACTTGAAATTTTCCCTCCCCTCTGCAGTAACTGGTTTTGGATTCCTCCTTTGTATAAACACAGATTAGCATTGATGCACAAAACCTCACATCTGCTGATCTCATTGCTGAGAGAGACCTGTCCCAGGAGAGTGGTGTGTTTGTGCAGTTGGCTGCTGTAACAGAAGTTCTTTTTCCTAGCTCTGTTAGTTAATTCTGAAAGGACTCTGAATTTGTAGTGCCTTCCAGTTTGCCTTCTTTTAGAAATGAGTGAAGGACAGGCTGACGTTGACACAGTCTTCAAGTCCAGTTTTGAAAGAGCCTCTGTCAAAAGCCAAAGCCCTGACTATTTTTTGCATCTTTTCTGAAAGTCTGAGAATTTTTTAAAATAAAAAGAAAACCAAAGCCCAGACACTGGATAGAAATAGAAGTTCATTGTTTTCTTTCTTGCTTTCTTTTTTTTTTCTTTCTTGCTTTCTTTCGCTTTGAAGTGTAGTTGATACACAATGTTACATGAGTTTCAGGTGTGCAGCGTACTGATTCCACAAGTCTGTGCCTCGTGCTGCGCTCACTGCACGTGTAGCCACCATCTGTCACCAGACCAAGTGTGCTTCCTTACTTGGCTCTTTTATAAATAGCAAAAAAAAAAAGTAAATAAGGAATGTTGTCATGATAGCATTTTTATTTAAATAATCCCCTGATTTTATATAGCCTCATTTCCTTTAAACCAGAGACATGACTGACTAGCAGTAGATAATGCTGAAAATGCATGCTTGTGTTTTTTTGTTTTAGTTTTTGTTTGAAGACTAGATTAATTTATGTTTTTTCCTATCCCAGGCTCGAGCTGGAATCATTAGCACTGTAGAGGTTCTAAAAGTCATGGAGGCTTTTGTGAATGAGCCCAATTATACTGTGTGGAGCGACCTGAGCTGTAACCTGGGGATTCTCTCAACTCTCTTGTCCCACACAGACTTCTATGAGGAAATCCAGGAGTTTGTGAAAGATGTCTTTTCACCTATAGGGGAGAGACTGGGCTGGGACCCCAAACCTGGAGAAGGTAATGGGTGTGCTGAATGGGGAAGTAGTAGAGGAGAAATTGATCCTTTTTTACTCAGCTGTTGTTAACAGTGTCAGTAATGTTTTTGTATCTGCTGGATGTTACTATATATTCAGCTCACCAGAAATTAACTCTTAGGCCTTTTAAGTTTATTGGTGAAATTACATGGGTTGCAAAGTAAAAACAGTGGTGGTTATGTGTATTCACGGCTAAATATGATTTGTAAACAAATCAAATGGTGGAAATAGAAATCTTTTACAGAGTTCCAAAGGCCAATCTATAGTCAAGGAAAGCTAAAGGGAATTTTGGATTATTTTATTTATTATTACCCTAAATTCCAGGCACCTTATATGTATGACTTATAAAGACACTGAGAGACAGTACCTGAACTAAGGAAATTATTTACTTTCTCCATGTGTTCTCTCCTCTGATTATTTCTGTAATAACATATTTACTCTTTTGCTGTCCTGTACATGTTGGGAATGGTGGGTGATCTGAAGGCTTTATATATAATTATTTTCTACCATCTGCAAATAACTAAAGATGGTATTTCCCTCCCGAGCAGTCTTGTCCCAGAGGGGGTCTTTTGCAGTAAGAGCAGCAGTAACAATTACCTAGAGCTCTGTGTTTTCCCTTCATTGATTCAGCAAATACTTATGCACCTAGTAAATAACCAGGTTCTATTCTGGGAGCTGGTGGTACAACGGTGAAGAAAGCATTGCCCTGTGTGGCTTACTTCTAGTGGGAGGCACGGCAAATCATTAAATACATGATATTTTAGCTAGCAGCAGCATCATGAAGAAAAATCCAGATAGGTGAGGTAGCCAAAGAGGAGGAGGCCAGTAGCTCATCGAGTGGTCAGAGCAGCCATCCCTCGTGATGAGGTGATGTGTGTGCATAAACAGAGATCTCTGAGAGAGAGCTGGGAGGCCATCCAGAGGGAAAGGTTCCAGCAGGGAACAGCCAGTGTGGAAGGCCTGCAGCAGGAGCATGCTTGTGTCCTTGTGATTAGAGTCAGGACAGAGTAGTGAGGGAAACAGGGAGTGGGAAGCGGTTCAGCTCCTGTAGGACCTGTGGGAGCTCGTACACTATTTTGGATTTTCACAGTTAGTGGTATGAGAAGCAAACTTGAGAGCCGAAGAAGAACATGACTGGATCTGCTTTGTGGAAACCAGAATGGAGTTGAGAGCCCAGAGAAAGGAGCAGGGAAACAGGTTACAAAGTGCAGTTGAGGCACTGGTTGCAGCTTGCGCTTGTAGGTGGTAAATTCTGTGGTTGTTCTGAAGGCAGAACTGAATCTGTTTGGTGGTGGACTGGCTGCAGTGGAGTGAGAGGAGCCGCCACATTCTGGCCTCGAGACTGAAGGAGTGAAGTTGCCATCTGCAGGAATGGGGAAGACTGCTGCAGCAGCAGGCTAGGGGCGGAGGCAATCAGGATTTGGGTCTTAGACATGAGAAATGTGAGGTCCTTTTAAACATCCTAGTGGTCTAGGCCAAATAAATCCACTTAGTTTGTAGATGGCATATATAGCTACGGAACTAGAGATCATGCAGGGCCTGAATGTAAGTGGAGAGAAGAATAGTCTGAGGACTAGGTCTTAGGCTAGGCTAGGATTTGGAGATTGGGTGGAAGAGGAGGTATCAGCTGGGGAGACTCACTGACCAGGGAGGTGAGAGAGTCAGGAGCAAGGAGATGTCCCAGACAGCTTAAGAAGCAGTGCAGATGGAGGGGCGCCTGGGTGGCTGGGCTCAGTTGGTTACGTGGCTGCCTTCGGCTCAGGTCATGATCCTGGAGTCTCAGGATCGAGTTCCGCATCAGGCTCCCTGCTCAGTGGGAAATCTGCTTCTCTCTGACCTTACCCCATCTTGTGCACACTCTCTCTCTTTCTCAAATAAATAAAATCTTAAAAAAAAAAAAAAAAAAAGACAGTACAGTTGGAGAGTTATCCACCATGACAAATGCTGCTCTGAGTCAGGCAAGGTAAAGAACTGGTGATTACCTTGGCAAATTTTGTGGAGTGGTGGTGACCAGTTTTGGGTTCTCCAGACTGGGAGTAGGGGAAGAGGAGACAACATACTTAGACAGCTTTTTAAAGGAGTCTTTGCTGAAAGGGGTAGTCTGGAGAGAGCTAGGTGAGTGGAGATACTTTTTTTTTTTTTAACAAAGTGGGAGATTTTATAACATGTTTTTGTGCTGATGACAGTGATGGAATAGTAACAGAAAAATTCATGGTGTAAAAAGAGGGGAGTAATTGCTGGAGCGATGGCCAAGTGACGGAGAAAAGTCAGATCAGTGGAGGACTGGCTTTAGGCAGGAACAGAGATCCCAGAAACAAGACAGGAGAGGGTATGTGGAGACAGTTATAGGCAAAATAGTGGATGTTGTCTTTCTTTGTCATGGTGATAATGTGTAAAACTTTATGGGCTCAAACAGAGCTTTATGAAATAAGGAGAATGTCTTTTTTTTTTTTTTTTTTAATTTATCTATTTGACAGAGATCACAAGTAGACATAGAGGCAGGCAGAGAGAGAGGGGGAAGCAGGCTCCCAGCTGAGCAGAGAGCCTGATGCGGGGCTCGATCCCAGGACCCTGAGATCATGACCCAAGCCGAAGGCAGAGGCTTAACCCACCGAGCCACCCAGGTGCCCCAAGGAGAATGTCTTTAGCTTTCTAGGTTTATAGCTGGAAGGGCCAAACAGCAAAATAACAAAACATTGCCTTGCAAGTCAGTACCGGAGCCAGAATTACAAATTAGTTCTTCATTGATGTCCTCTTGTGTTATCTATTGATCTGTGGTTTTCTTAAACTTACTTTTTACCGAGGTACAATTTAGGTGTAGCAAGGTGCACAGTGTAAATGTTACAGTTCCCTGACTTTTGACAAATGCAGACACCAAAGGAGGTTGCCTCAGGGCCTCTTCCCTGTCAGTCACTGCCACTCAGGTGTTCCCTGCAGGCAAACACTGTTCTGCCTTCTTTCACCCTCGGTTAATATTACCTCTTCTAGAACTTTATATAAATGGAATGCTAATATATATTCTGTTCTTCTATCTGGCTTCTCTCGCTCGGTATCATACTTAAGATACATCCAGTGTGTTCATTCCTTTCTTTTGCTTAGTGGTATTCACTATGTGAATATGCCACGACTTGCCTGTCCATTTTGGTATTGCAATCTGTCATTGCTGGTGTTAACTTTCTTTTTTTGAGATATAATCAATATATCATAAAACAGCCCTCTTAAAAATATACAGCTTAGTCTTTTTTAGTTTGTTCACAAGGTTACACAACTATCCCCATATCTAATTCCAGAACAATTTCTTTAGCCTTAAAAGAAACTCCCTACCCATTGGCAGTCACTTTCCGTTTCCTGGCAACCTCCGTCCTGGCAACTACTAATCTGCTTTCTGTCTCTATGGATTTGCCTGCTCTGGGCATTTCATATGTGTGGACTCCTACCCCATGTAGCCTTCTGTGTCTCGTGTTTTTCACTTAGCAGAATGTTTCAAAGGTACGTCCATTTTGCGTTGTCTATCAGTACTGCATTCCTTTTATAGCTGAGTAATATGCTATTGTATGGGCGTACCACATTCTGTATATCATAACTTGATGGATGTTTGGATGGTTCCTACTTGACAGCTGTGAATACTGCTGTGAACATGTGTGTAAACAAGTTTTTGTGTGGACATAATGCTTCCATTTCTCTTGGGTATATGCCTAAAAGTGGAATGGCTGGATCGTATGGTAACTCTCTGTTTAACCTCTTCAGGAATTGCCAGCTTGTTTTTCAAAGTGGCCACACATTTTACACCCCACCAGCAATGTATGAGGGTTCTAATTTCTTCACATCCTTAACAGTGCTTGTTACTGTCTGTCTGTCTTCAGTCATCCTAGTGGGTGTAAAGTGGCATCTCCCTGTGATTTCGATTTGTGTTTCCCTAATCACCAATATTGAGACTCTCCTTATGTGCTTATTGCGCATATACACGTCTTTGGAGTCAATAGATCCATCAGAAGTTGATTTTTAAATCTAAGATTTCAATTTATTATACACAGCATACTATTTCCCTATGTGATCTTTCTCTGAATCTTGGGTCAAAACTGCATGATCTAAGCCTGTTCTGCCTCTTCCTTTCACATACAGTCCTTAACAGTGTACTTTCCTAGATGGAGTAAACATTTAATAAATTCAGATCATTGACATTTGTAGACAAAGTCAGCAAATTTATTTGTTTAGCTAATCTGTTTAGTACTTCATTTCACTCTTATGATTTGAATAATGTAAATCAGGTGTTCTCTCAAGTACTAAGGTAATTGATTGTGTTTGTTCAAGATGGTAGACATAGTATAACACAATTACAGGATAGCCAGGTAGCATATTTGTGAAAACGGGATTTTTAAGCAGTTCCGTGTCTCTTACTTCTTAATCAGGTCATCTAGATGCACTCCTGAGGGGCTTGGTTCTGGGCAAACTAGGAAAAGCAGGACATAAGGCAACGTTAGAAGAAGCCCGTCGTCGATTTAAGGACCACGTAGAAGGGAAACAGATTCTCTCCGCTGATCTGAGGAGTCCTGTACGTTTTCATGATGAATAACCTTGATCTCTAAGTGACTGCATCATTCTGTGTATACTGTGGAATGTGTTTAATGGGAACCAAAAATGACCTAAGTACTGACCCACAAATCATGTCTGATTCTGATTTAATAGGTGCATTCAATGTTCTGTAGCCAGCATGTCCTTTGTCTAACGTTTCTCAGGCCAGACTCTGGTGCTGAAAGGTGATGATCAGCGCACATTTTCCTGAGAGAAAGCGGGTGTGTGCTGCTGTTACTCACCACGTGCTGTCTGCCTTGCTGCTTTTCAGTGTGGGCTCTAAGCTCTTTGCCACAATTTGTATGTAACATCCACACACAGCTATTTATAAATTGTTTGATTCGCCTTATGTCTTTTCTTAACATTGAACTATTTGGAAGAAGATAACGTTTAATCAGATGCCTTCTTTTTTGTTCCTGTGTTCTCTGTAGGTCTATCTGACTGTTCTGAAGCATGGTGATGGCACTACCTTAGACATTATGCTAAAGGTGAGTAAATTTGGGAAGGGCTCCCATTTTCTGCTCTTTAACACGATTGACACAGAGACTGCGCGTTGTTAGGTGGTTAAAAGTCTGGGCAAAAGACATACGTGCAGATATGCATATTGCAGACAGGCAGATACTAAGAAACTATGGGAGGAGCACCTGGGTGGCTTAGTCACCTCTTGATTTCAGCTCAGGTCATGATCTCAGGGTCATTAGATGGAGCTCCGTGTCAGGCTGTGCACTTGGCAGGGAGTCTGCTTAGGATTCTCTCCCTCAGTGCCACCCCCCACATGCATGTGCACATACGCTCTCTCTTTCTCTCTCTCAAAAAGAAAACTTGGGAGAAATACATAATGTCTGTTCATGTATACTACCAATACAATGCCAAAAGTCATCTAATTTCACTTCTTTCTTTTTATTCGTAAGTTTATGCACCTTAAATATAAAAAATTGAAATGTTCATTTTGATTAACATGTCAGGTTCTTAAAATTTTTCCCTGTAGTGTAAAGTTACTAGGGTATTTCCCAAGGTTTGTGTCTGTGCTTGGAAAGGGGATAGATGGGGGCACCTGGGTGGCTCAGTCAGCTAAGTGTCTGCCTTTGGCTCGGGTCATGATCCCAGGGTCCTGAGATCAAGCACTGCATCAAGCTCCCTGCTCAGCAGGGAGTCTGCTTCTCCTTCTCCCTGTTGCTCCCCCTGCTTGTGCTCTCTCTCTCCTGTCAAGTAAATAAAAAGTAAATAATAAAATCCTTTAAAGAGAGAAAGCGGATAGATGATTACATACTTCAAGGATTTGAGCTATACCAGTGCTCCATTTGTGAATGGACAGGAAATTAACTGACCTGCCTACATTGCCTCTGGCGTTTTCCCAGGGTGGTTGGCATATAATTAAACTTAAATACTAATACTGTGGAACAAGTGCTTCCTAAGTCCCTGTCCATGTAGTTATCAATCTAAGGAATAACTGGACTATGCTGATTGCATCAGTGGTGGAGGGAGCTGAATCTATTACCATTAAATAAAATATGCAAAGTGTGTGTAAATACCCAAATTACCTGCCAGACCTATAAAGCCCATTCATTTAAAGACCCACACTTAAGGAGGGGAACAACCAGAACAGGAATGAAATGTGCTTATTACTTCCATCCTTAATGGATTAAGAGCATTTCTGATCTCAAGTGGATCAGAATTGCAAATCTAATTTCTAGTATTTAGTTTTAAACAAATCCTATTTAAATGACTAAAATATTTTGAAAAATAGAAACTTTAAGAAACTCAAAATGTGCCACTTTACTGATCTTGTGCAAGAGTTTCCTTTCTAATAATAGAAAAATTATACTTTGGGTTGGTCATTTCTCATTCTTTTTTTTTAGATTTTTTTTTTTTTTTTTTTAATCAGAGAGAGAGAGGGAGAGAGAGAGCAGGCACAGGCAGAATGGCAGGCAGAGGCAGAGGGAGAAGCAGGCTCCCTGCTGAGCAAGGAGCCCGATGTGGGACTCAATCCCAGGACGCTGGGATCATGACCTGAGCCGAAGGCAGCTGCTTAACCAACTGAGCCACCCAGGCGTCCCTCGTTTCTCATTCTTAATATTCTGTGAACCTGTGCACTATAAATCATGTATTTCTTTGTAGATGAAATCAGGTATTTGTGGGTTTTGTCTTTTCCATAAAAGTATGGAACAAAAATAGGGGTTCTGGAATTCTTGTGACAGATAACCTGGACATTTTCATGTCCTGGCATACTTTAAAGAACTTACACTATGTATATTTTAGTAAGTGTTTGCATCTGTTAATACAAGGGAGCGGACTGTAGTTCTGCTTTGCTATAAGCAGAGCTCTGATGAAGACCAAATTAAGTTTCTTCAAGGAACCAGTTGATGGGAGATGAGGAGGATTGTTTTCTATTGGTAATTTAGGAATAATGAGGCAGGATTAAAAGAAACAAAACCAAACTTTTATTTCAAAGTGTATTTGGAATGTGGTGTTATGGTGCCATCTAGTGGTCAAATGTAACAGGTTCTCCTTGGGGAAAACCATGCTTCCTGAAAGCCAGAGTTCAGACTTTGAGTATTAGAGCTGAAAAGGACCATTAGAAATTATCTGTCCATCCCACTCATTTTACAGCTGGGGAAGCTGAGATCTAGAAGGGTTGAGGACTTAGGCAAGATCACACAGCTAGTTAGAGGCAAAACTAGGACTAGAACCCAGATCTCCTAACTTCCTATTTATTTTACCACATTGCTGCTCAAGAGTCCAAAGGAAAGGGGAAAATGGGACCTGTGATGGGGTCTGCAGACACTGGTCAGTATAGACTCTTCAGTGGGAGAGATGATCAGCAGAATCTATAAATTGTTGTTTTGGAGAGGTATCTCATATACCTTTGTAATTCTAATTATTTACGTGTATAATGTTTTGCTTCTGATGATTAAAAAAAAACCTGGTATATTCACTGTGGAAGATTTAGAGGCTATGAAAGTATAAAGAAAATAAAATTACCTGTAATTTAAATATTTTTTAAAAGTCACAAAATAGCAGGTATAAGGGGGTCTTATTTCTGATTGGTAATGTACATATCAATACTTTAATTTTTTGTCCTTTTTTCTTTTTGTAAGATTTTATTTATTTACTTGACAGAGATCACAAGTAGGCAGAGAGAGAGGGGAGGAAGCAGGCTCCCTGCCAAGCAGAGAGCCCAATGCAGGGCTTGATCCCAGGACCCCGGTACCATGACCCGAGCGGAAGGCAGAGGCTTTAACCTACTGAGCTACCCAGGCACCCCTTCTTTTTTTTTTTTCTAAAGATTTTATTCACTTATTTGAGAGAGAAAGAGAGAATATGAGTGAGGGTGAGGGGCAGAAGGAGAGAGAGAAGCAGACTTCCCACTGAGCAGGGAGCCTGATGTGGGGCTTGATCTCAGGACCCTGAGATTATGACTTGAGCTGAAGGCAGGCATTCAACCGTCTGTGCCACCCAGGTGCCCCGATAATTTAATTAGTTCTTTATGCCTCTCTATTTTCGCAATTTTCTATGTTCGGCATGTGCTGATTTTGCAGTTAAAAAATATGATGATACAGAATCCCACTGATCAGAGACTCATGAATTAATATTAACGTTTATTGGGGCGCCTAGGTGGCTCAGTTGGTGAAGTGACTGCCTTCTGCTCGGGTCATGATTCTGGAGTCCCAGGATCGAGTCCCGAATCAGGCTCAGCGGGGAGTCTGCTTCTCCCTCTGACCTTCCCCCCTCTCATGCTCTCTCTCTCATTCTCTCTCTCTCAGATAAATAAGTAAATAAAATATTTTTTTAATTAACATTTACTTTTTCCTATTAGAAATTAAATTGATGACCTTCAATGGTATTAATGATGATTAGTTTATTCATCTAACATAGAACATTAGTCAGACATATATCCCTCAGACCTTGATGTTAAACTGCTCAGAACTGATGACAAGCCATTCACATAGTACAGACTTACATAGTGACTTACTGTTTTGACATATGAAAAATGTAGTGCCTGAACATCTTAAAAAGTATTTCCTTTTGTTAATTTAATACTGTGCAGTCTCAGCCAGCGAGAATGTAGAGCAAAAAGTTTCGGGGAGAAACTCACACAAGCATATGCATAACTTCTAGGGGAGAGTTAACTATATCTTTATTTTTTCATTGTAGCTTCACAAACAAGCAGATATGCAGGAAGAGAAAAACCGAATTGAAAGGGTCCTTGGGGCTACTCTTTCACCTGAATTGATTCAAAAAGTCCTCACGTTTGCACTTTCAGTAAGTTCCAACAAAAACTGCCTACAGAGGGAATTGTAACCCACTGATCTGTGGCACGTGTCTTTGATTCAGTATCCTCTTGATCTGCTTTAACCCTAAACTGAGGCTTCCTCTTAGTCTGGGGAAAATGGAATGGGCTTTTGCTACTGACCTGTATATCACCCCATAATGGTGAGAATCAGAATAGTTGGAGGCAGAAATAAACTGGAAAGCACAATTATCCCAGTACCTACCTTCTGTCTCTTCCTTCTTTACCCTGGAGGAACCCAAGCAAATATCTTTTGAGCAGCCTGTCTGTACCTGTCCCAGTGCCTCATTCTCAATTTGGCTCATCTTTAGGTTAAACATTCTTCTCTTTGCTTCTGGTGCCAGTTATTCCTAAAACCAGGAATGTGGGTCTTCGGTGTGATTGCTTGGGTACCTCAAAAGTATCTGCCCTTTCTAGCACCAGAAGGTGTTTTGAATACAGTAGATTTTTAGTTCCCTTTCTATTTTTAGGAAGAGGTACGTCCACAGGACACTGTATCAGTAATTGGTGGAGTGGCTGGAGGCAGCAAGCATGGAAGGAAGGCTGCTTGGAAGTTTATAAAAGACAACTGGGAAGAACTATATAACCGATACCAGGGAGGATTCTTAATATCCAGACTAATAAAGGTATGTGAAGATTTTTATTTTGAGTACCTTGTTCATCATAGATGTTATTTAAGGACATCCATGATTAACTAGGTCTATAGACAATGGTCTTTGCTTTTTAAGAGTTTCTTAAAAAAAAAGAAAAAAGGAAAGAAAGTTTCTTTAAATAGTTATTAGCTTTATTAAAGGGCTTGTCCTTCACCCATCGTGCATTCTCTAGAATATTCTGAAGTTGGGAGAGAATAGAATGGCTCATTTTTAGGATAAATGGAACTTTGTTCCTAGCCTCTTTTAGTTGCATTTACTGTTTAACCCGTTGTTTTTTCAGCTGTCAGTTGAGGGATTTGCAGTTGACAAAATGGCTGGAGAGGTTAAGGTAAGCAAAGTGCTGTTTACTTTTTACTTTTCAAGGTAGTAAGTAAAAACTGATAAGCCACATTGTAATCATACAGTGCAGATAATGGGGTAATGCTGTATTTATCCTTGTTTTTGCTTGGAAAAAGACCGCTTGGGTTGTATCTTTAATGCTTGAGGAATTTGGGGTTGGAATCATCTTTGAGGGTGTTGAAATATGGTTGAAAAAACATGGAACTTGGAATCAGTCAGTCTGAGTAGAAAACCATTCCTTGCCCTGGTTAGCTATGTGATTTCAAGCATGTTTTTAACCCCATGATCTCCCTGTGTTTCCTCATCCATAAAATGGGGTAATAATAAGATTGTTATTTAGAGTAACTGACATCACCAGTAACAAACTGGAATGGAGTAGTAGGTCCTTGATAATTTTTTCCTTTCTAATAACCTTTGTAATCTGTCATATGCACAGGGAGAGAAGATGGCTATGTAGGGGCTCTCCTCTTAGCCTTTACGAAGGATAATAATCAGTTAAGTGGTAAAGTTCAGCATTTGAGGAACAAATCTACACTGATGAGGAAAATCTTAACTTTAAGCCTTTCATTGCCTTTAATTGTGAAGTACTTTTGAAATATCATTTTCACCTTCCTCTTGTTGAAGGCAATGGGGTTATGAGAGGTAAATTTAGAAGTTCTGAGAGCTGTAGTGTTGCTTCATTCATTCTGCAAATTTTAGGAATAAAATTTTAAGAATTCAGAGCTTGAGAAAACAGTGAGAGACTTGATCTCTGCCTTCATTTACATTGTATATTGTGCAAACAGTTCCCTTATTGTAAAGGATGTAAGTGCTCTGAAGGAGAGGTACATACACTGGGTTTGGAGCGGAAGGACAGTGAGTGGCTGCGCAGAGGCTGGTAAGATAGGTAGAGGCCAGACCGTGGAGGGCCCTATAGGCTGTATGAAAATTTTCCTAAAAGCAGGAAGCCCTTGAATTGCCTATAAACAGAGTGAGTTGATGTGATTTGTGTGATAAAAATTTCAGCCTGGCTACAGTGTGGAGAAAGTTTGGGTTGGCGAAGAGAAGATGTCGGGATGCTAACTGTCCAAGCAAGAATGATAAAGTAGCTTGGGGGAGGTGGAGTAATGAAATTCAGGGGGCTTGATTTTGTTAATCTTTGGTTCAACAAATATTTACTGAGTGGCTTCTCTGTGTTGTGGACATACCTGGCAGAGGAAGAAGGAAGAGTTGAGGATAATTCCCAGGTTCCTAATATGTAAATGGTAGTGCTGTTTGTGGAGTTGGAATGAGGGGAAGTCTTGTATCTTACTCAGGCCCTAAAGAGCCTTGGAGCAGGAGCCGTTGTCATGTATGTAAACAAAATAAGGTTATTGATTTCTAAAAGTTCTAGACTTAATCTGATGAATTAGTCATTCTCCCTTATACACTATGATGATGAGTTCAAAGTAAAGACCCCCATCCTTTCACTGGTTGGTATTTAAGAGGTGCTTTGTTTTCATTTTTTTTTTTTTAAGTTTTTATTTATCTCAGAGAGAGAGACAGAGTGAGTGAGAGTGAGAGAGAGTGGAGGAGGGGCAGAGGGAGAGAGAGGATCCCAAGCAGACGCCCCACTGAGCGTGGGGCCTGACACGGGGCTTGAACCCAGGACCCTGAGATCATGATGACCTGAGCTGAAATCAAGAGTCAGACACTTAACCAACTGAACCACCCAGGCGCCCCAAGAATTGCTTTGTTTTCTGTGAATCTTGGCATACTTCATTAGAAAATAGTTCATTGCGTCTTTAATCAATAAGCTTTGTAATAAATTACAACAAACTCAGAAATAGTCTTGTATGAAAAATGTGAGTCTATCAAAGCTTCATGGTTTTATCATCCTTCGCAGTTTAATCTCTATTAGAAGCAGCCAGAATGTGCTTTGAGTCCTTAAGGACCTTGCCTGCCAACTATTACGTTAACAGTTTATATGGGGTTTTCTTGAATCTTCTGGAGTAAATATTTTCTCATAAATGAGAAAACAGAAGAGTTAATTTAACGAAAAGTCATAGGTTTATACATGATCCAGCCTAGATTTGAGTCCCAAGTCTAATTCTAGCGCCTACACTAAAAGAAAGGCCATAGGTTCTATCTCTTCATTATCTTTGGATTCGATTTTAAGCCTGTATTTGGGGAAGAATTCCTGAATGCAAGTCTAAGGAGCTGCTTGTTTTCTTTTAGCCTGGGAGTGGCAGTGGTAAATTTTCATGATTGAAGTTTTTGAATCCTTTACAGAAGAGTGGTTTTTTTTCCTGAGCTGTGATACTGTTACCTTCTTACTATTTCTGGTACTGATCCTACACTCTGGGTTGTTTTACGCCAGGCTTTCTTCGAGAGTCACCCGGCTCCGTCAGCTGAGCGTACCATCCAGCAGTGTTGTGAGAATATCCTGCTGAATGCTGCTTGGCTAAAGCGAGATGCTGAGAGCATTCACCAGTACCTCCTTCAGCGAAAGTCCTCGCCCCCTACAGCGTGAGCCCGGCGCGCCACCGGGGCTGCAGTCCTGCTGCTTGGCTGTCGGGGGGCGGGGGGAGGTGGGGCTACTGAACAGCTGATTCACATGCAGAGAATTTGGAGTCTTCTTTCAAACCAGTGGGGGTTGGACAATGAATGTAGTTAACTGGTTCCTGCTCACACTCCAGAATTAAATTCTATTGAAAAAGGAAAATCAGCGATTCAGCAAAAAAATAAAAAAATTAAAAAAATTAAAATGTAAATATGATAGTAATAAAATAGAGCATAACGAAACTGTGAAACTTCCTGAAGCCTTGTCAGTGGTTAAAAGTATTTAACACTCTCCTCTTAATGACAGATGTTCTGTTTTTATAACCTACCAAAAGGAAACTAGAGGCTTCTGGGTGAAGAAGATTTTTTGTGAAGTGGGTTCTGCAAGCAGCCTACAAGCCGAGGGTAGTGTCCATTGCTGGGAATGGTTAAACATGAAAGGCTGATAGCTGGTATAACATAGAATCTGTGCATAATTCCAAGTGTTTTTTTGGTTTCTTGGGTTTGTTAGGCTTTTTTTGTTTGGTTTGTTTTGGGTTTTTTTGTTTTTGTTTTTGTTTTGTTTTTTGGGTTTTTTTTGGCATGGGGACTGATCGGGAAGATATATTTTCCTGCATAACTCAATCTAAACCAAGGATCATAATTTTCCTCCATGCCTTCCCTTCTGTGTGACCCCACCCCTGGCCAAAAGGGAAAAAAAAAAAGTTTAAAAAAAAAAAAACCTAACCTGGTCTGGGTTTTTTCTTCCTCTTAGTTCCACCCCCAACCTCCATCCCCGGTGTCCTTCTTAGAGATAAAGAAATAATAAGGAAACATCTTTTATAGCCACATTAAATAAGAGAAACTGATATACATGATTTTTTTTTCTTTCTTTTTTAAGACAACTTTTAAGAGCCCTGAGATGCATATAAGTGACACATAGAAAAGAAAGGGTTTTCAGCCAGACCATCCTGAAGGAATTATTCTGCTAAAAAACAAACAAACAGAATGGTCATAGTTGTCGGACAGGCCAACGGTTAAACCTCTTCATGACAGTATCAACACTGGCTTCTCCCGGTTCACTGTGAACGTGGAAGAAGTCAGTGGCCGCCGCTGCCGGGGGCCGTGTATTAGTGGTGACTGGGTAGAACAGCAGAGATAGTAAGCCTGTGTGTGCCACTCTTTGCTTTAACAGTGTATTCTACTAATAAGCCTCACCTGCCTGACCCAATGAGTTTTAACTACATCTCATTGCTTTTCTCTGCCCTTACCTTTTTTCCTTCTCTTTCTTTTTCCTCTTCTTTTTATTTTCCTTTTTAAAAATATTTGTTTTGTGTTATTAACAGGAATTTCATATTTGGTGTGGCTTGACTGTATTTCAGAAGGTCATCAGATTGTGAGACTGCTTCCTTGAAACATTTTTGTGCTATTGTTTTAAAAAAATAATAATTAAAAAACAGTTGGCGTTAATAAAAATGTCAATGTGAAATTGATGTCCTGATTTCTTTTATTCTCTTTCATAAGAAACTATAAACTTTCCTGTCATTCACTAGGATTATAAGAAGTTTTACAACCAGAGGATTTTCTGAGCCTAAGAAAATCCAATTTCTGAATTGCTTAATGAGTGATACCTAAAGAGAAAAATCCTAAGATTCCTTCTAAATTCGTTCTGGATGCTCAGAAATCTTGTGGAGATACTTAGAGTTAGCATTCAGGAGTTAACTGGAGACTTACCGATTCCCGTATATCAAGGCTTTCCTGTCTAGGGGCCATACTCATAGCTGCGCTGGAGAAATTGGATTTTCTTAGGCTGAATTCTTAAATTTCTTAAATTAGGATGAATTCTTAAATTTCCAGTTTCCAGGATGGGTTTTAGGCTGCAAGGAACCCTTTGAAATTATTTGTAAAGAATGTGTCTCTGTAGTGTGCAATTTAGGGGGTATGAGAGGAGTTCTGTAACTTTAAAAGAGTTCTTTCAGTTCTAGTAGCCAAACAGGTCCTAGAATGTTATCAGAAAGACTTGGAGCCACCTCTGTAGGGTGAGTGATTATTTTTCTTAGGGCAGAAAATAAAAGCAAGCTTCTGATCATCTATTTATAGCACTGAGTCTGTACTTACAGACAACCTCGTTTCTGACCGAATAATAGATTATTTGGGGAGAAATGAATCTCCTCTTGCTATGTACTGGTTTTAGGCTCTCAGTGTTGTTGTTGTTCTTCTCTTGTGATGGTACAAAAACTCAACCCAAGATGGACTGTGCCTTCTTGTACCGCCGCCGGTTGACACAGACTGGTCAAGGTGTTTGTTTTCAAACACAAGCATAAGCGATAGGAGACCCTGGTGTTACTAACACATGAGGCCAAGCAATTGTTTTCCCTTGGAAACCCAACTAGAAGATGGGTGGTTCCACTGGTACATGTGATGGCAAATGGGATCGAGGGCAGAGTCAGGGGAAGGAGAGTCGACTGGGTTGTAAGTGCTACTTGGAAAAAGGTCTGGTTGCCCCTGTAGTTCTCTTGGTGGCATCTGGTGGCTGTAGCTTTCACCATTGAATTTCTGGTTCCAGCATTGGGCTAGAATTAACAACAGAGGAGAAACATAGCTTACTGTTAATCTGTGCTTTCTCCGGGAAGTGGCCAGCAGCTGACAGTAGACACACTATACACCAATTACGGTGACTACCAGGAAGAAAAAAAAGTCATTTAATCTTAACCATAGTTTGACCATTCGAGTATGGTCCTCTGAGACACCTGCCTCCCCTTCACCCCCAACCAGTTCTAACCTTTATCATTAATTTGACAAATTGTGTAGGTATATTACATCAGACTACAGTTTCAGCCCACTCTATTAGGGGGGCTGATCATCTACTTTGTATTATATATGCTAATCTTGCGGATATTCTCAGTGTTATCGCTACTATTTAGACTTCTACTAAGGAAGTTAAGAAGAAAACTAAATATTGAATGGCTAATGACTTAATAGAATCTCAAGAACACAGAAAGCAAGATAATGAAGAGGTGATGGAGAAACAGTTTATAAGAAAAAGTACAAAACATTTAAAATAGTTGACATGAATGAGGATGGATGAGATGACTATTGTTTTCCTAAGTTTTTTTTTTTAATATTTTATTTATTGCTTTGAGAGAGAGGGAGAAGGAGAAGCAGACTTCCTGGGGCTCGATCCCAAGACCCTGGGATCATAATCTGAGCCAAAGAAGGCAGACGTTTAACCAACTGAGCCACTTGGGCACCCCTTAAGACAAAGAAAGCATGAGTGGGAGGGGCAGAGGGAGGAGGGAGTTTCTCAAGCAGAGAAGTTAATACCATGGCCTTTGGGGCACCTGGGTGGCTCAGTGGGTTAAAGCCTCTGCCTTCAGCTCAGGTCATGATCCCAGGGTCTTGGGATCGAGCCTCACATCAGGCTCTCTGCTCAGCAAAGAGCCTGTTTCCCTGGCTCTCTCTCTGCCTGCCTCTCTGCCTACTTGTGATCTCTGTAAAATAAATAAATAAAATATTTTTTTTAAATACTGTGGCCTTTAAGAGTATAAAGAAGTACCTTCTCTCACTTTGTTCTTTTTTCTTGTTTTCTACCCCATTCACCACTACTCTTTGGGGCTTCTGGCAACCACCAATCTGTTCTGTTTCAATGAACTTGGGTTTTTTTTGTTTTTTGTTTTTTAAGATTTCACATTTAAGAGAAATCACTTGTTTGTTTTTCTTAGTCTGGTTTGTTTCACTTAGCATAATGCCCTTGAGGTCCATCCATGTTGTTGCAAATGGCAAGATTTCATCCTTTTTTATAGTTGAGTCGTATTCATGTGTATGTGTGTCTACAAGCTATAGTTTATTCATCCATTCATCAATGGACGCAGGTTGTTTTCATGTCTTGGTTATTGTAAATAATGCTGCAATGGACAAGGGAGTACATATATCTTGTGGAGTTAGTGTTTTCATTTTCTTCAGATAAATACCCAAAAGAAGAATTGTTAGATCATATGGTAGTTTTATTTCTAATTTTTTGGTGAACCTGCATTCCCACCAATAGTACACAAGGGTTCAATTTTCCCCACATCCTCCCTAACACTTGTTATTTCTTATCTTTTTGATGCTAGCCTTCCTGACAGGCATAAAATGAAAGCTAATTGTGGTTTTGATATGTATTTCATTGATGATTCATGATGTTGAATATCATTTCATGTGCCTGTTGGTCATCTTCGTATCTTTTTTTTAAGACTTTTTTTTTTTAAGATTTTATTTATTTATTTGACAGACAGAGATCACAGCAGGCAGAGAGAGGAAGGGAAGCAGGTGTCCTGTTGAGCAGAGAGCCTGATGCAGGGCACGATCCCCAGGATCCTGAGATCATGACCCAAGCCGAAGGCAGAGGCTTTAACCCACTGAGCCACCTGGGCACCCCAAGACTTTTTTTTAAAGATTTTATTTATTTATTTGGCAGAGAGAGAGAGATCACAAGTAGGCAGGGGGCAGGCAGAGGGAGAAGAAGAAGCAGGCGCCCTGCTGAGCAGAGCGCTGACCCGGGCCTCAATCCCAGGACCCTGAGATCATGACCTGAGCTGAAGGCAGAGGCTTAAACCACTGAGCCACCCAGGTGCCCCTGCGTATCTTTGAAAAAATGTCTATTCAGATCTTATGTCCATTTTTAATTTGATTTTTTGTGGGGTGTTTTTGCTATTGAGTTGAGTTCTTTATGTATTTTGGATATTAGTCCCTTATAAATACATGATTTGCAGATATTTTCTCCCATTCAGTAAAGTTTGCCTTTTTGTTTTGTTGGTTTCCTTTGCTGTACAGAAGTTTTTTTTTTTTTTTTTTTTTTTATTTAACTGAGACACAGCATGAGAGGGAACACAAGCAGGGGGAGCAGCAGGCAGGAGAGGGAGAAGCTTCCCGCAGAGCAGGATTGAGCTAGATTGAGCACCCTGGGATCACGACATGAGCTGAAGGCAGCCGTTTAGCGACTGAGCCACCCAGGTGTCCCCAGAAGCTTTTTAATATGATGTAGTCTCATTTATTTTTGCTTTTGTTGCTTTTACTTTTGGTGTCAGGTTAAAAAAACATTGCCAGGACCTATGCCAAACTGTTTTCTTCTAGGAGTTTTATGGTTATTTTCAAGTCTTTAATCTACTTTTATGGTGAAAGATAGTGGTCACGTTTCATTCTTTTGTATGCGACTCACCATTTTCCCAACATGGTTTATTCCCTGTTGTATATTCTTTACTCCTTTGTCATAAATTAATTGAGCATATATAAATGGGTTTATTTCTGGGCTCTCTATCCTGTTTCGTTGATCTAGGTGTCTGTTTTTATGCCAATACCATGTTGTTTTAATTTTCAGAGCTTTGTAGTATAGTTTGAAATCAGGGAGTATGATGCCTCCAGCTTTGTTGTTCTTTCTCAAGGTGGCTTTGGCCATTCAGGCTTTCTCTCTTCATTCCCCGAACAGTAATAGAATATACAGGTGATTTCTGTATAGCCAACAGAGCAGTACATGACTTACCTAAGACAACACAGCTGCCAAATCTGGTCTGCTCTCCCTGCCCCTGCTGACACTCTTCTTCTCAGGAAATAGAAGCTTCTAGAGCTGTGTGTCCAAGTACAGTAGCCTCTAACCATATGTAGCTATTTAAGTTTAAATTCTAATATATTAAAAATTAAATTCTGCATTTCAAGTGCTTATTAGCGACATACAGCTAGTGGCCACTATACTGGGCAACACCAGGTACACATCCTAGTCCATCACTGAAGAAAGTTCTGTTGGACCACTCTGTTCCAAACACCAAGGGTGTGTAAGTGTATTTTTTGTTTATGGTAGAAAATAATTACATGATACATGTTCTTCTTTACCAGCCTCGTAACATTGCTCTTCATCTAGGAACATTGTATCAGTAACCCCTGTCCACTTGGGGACGCTTGGATGGCTCAATTGGTCAAGAGTCTGCCTTTAGCTCAGGTCGTGATCCCAGGGTCCTGGGATTGAGCTCCACGTTGGGCCTCCCTTCTTAGCAGGGAGTCTGCTTCTCCCTCTCCCTCTGCCCCTTGCCCTCCCCACTCGTGTTCTCCCTCTCTCCCTCTCTCAGATGAATGAGTAAAAATCTTTTTAAAAATTTAAAAATTAGGGGCGCTTGGGTGGCTCAGTGGGTTAAGCCTCTGCCTTCAGCTCATGTCATGGTCTCAGGGTCCTGGGATCGAGCCCTGCATCAGGATCTCTGCTCAGCGGGGAGCCTGCTTCTCCCCCCCCCCCCCCGCCTCTCTGCCGACTTGTGATCTCTATCAAGTAAATAAATAAAATCTTTTGAAAATTTTTTTAAAAATTAGGGGCACCTAGGTGGCTCAGTGGGTTAAGCCTCTGCATTTGGCTCAGGTCATGATCTCAGGGTCCTGGGATCAAATCCCCATCAGGCTCTCTGCTCAGCAGGGAGCCTGCTTCCCCCTCTCTCTGCCTGCCTCTCTGCCTACTTATGATATCTCTCTCTCTCCATCAAATAAATAAATCTTTAGAAAAAAATTTAAAAATTAAAAAAATACAAATGTATTGCATAATCATTTTTTAAATTTTGAAGGGGAAAAGAAAGTGACTTCTTATAAACCTGCCTCCCAAAGACAATCCTTTTTTTTTTTTTTTTTTAAAGATTTTATTTATTTATTTGACACAGAGAGATTACAAGTAGGCAGAGAGGCAGGCAGAGAGAGAGAGGAGGAAGCAGACTCCCTGCTGAGCAGAGAGCCCGATGCGGGACTCGATCCCAGGACCCTGAGATCATGACCTGAGCCGAAGGCAGCGGCTTAACCCACTGAGCCACCCAGGCGCCCGTCAATCCTAATTACAGATGAGTTTGGGAAATATTCTTCCAGTTATATTTTTACACTCTAGTTTTTGCACTTAATTATTTTTAGTAATGAAGAGGGGTCATGCCCCTTTTACTTGTTCCCCTTTGTAACAGATGCCACGAATTTTCAGTCTTTGCCTTAGGAAGCTAGCTAAGTGTGCCAGGCTCTAACCTGTGACCCCTGATGTCATGCTCTCAGTCCTGAGGAGAGGACTCGAAAACAAACAAACAGTTGGCAAATGCATACCTTGAGAAGCATTTCTTCTTTATTTAGATTCACCGATTCATGCGTGTTTTCCAGCCCACATGCCTGGCTGGAAATGCCCATTTGGTGGAGCATACACATTCAAGGATTGTGGCTTTAAGCTCCACACTCAGTTAGTTTAATAATAAATTCACTCAGTGTTCCTTCCTCACCGGAGATGAGAACGGCACTGTGCTGGGGAGTAACATTTGCAACCTGTGCGTTTGGTTCCAAATTGTGGTAGTGATCACCATGAACTGGATTTTGGAAGTTCTGCGGTGATAGATGTCACAAGGACTTGGGTGAGGAGAGATGGCGCTGGCTCGGGGAGGTAAGGGAGGCGGGGGAGGAAAAGAAGAAAAAAGTGCCCTTTCTCACAGTTTGCAACCCGCAGGCTGTAAGGTCCTGCTTCCAGCAAATACTTGTGCCGTCCATCTAGAAACAACCCACGTGTGCACCTAAGTCAAGGTGACCCCTGAGAGGGGACTAGTCTGGGCACCTTCAAATGCCCCTACCATTTGTGATCAACACTGGACCACCCCAGATAACGATGGTGGGCGGAGGTTCTCATCGGTATGTGAGGGTCAGGGAAAGAACACACAAGGTGAGAAAAGCACCAGCCTGCCCGCCCCCCCTTCCTTCTTTCCTCCCTCCCTCCCTCCCTTTCCTTTTTTCCCTCCTTCCCTGTCCTTCTTTCTCTCTCCGTTTCTTCCTTTCTTCCCCTTCCTTCCTTCCTTTCTTTCTTTTTGATTTTATTTGTCAGAGAGAGAGAATGCACAAGCAGGGGGAGTGGCTGGCAGAGGGAGAAACAGGCTCCCTGCTGAGCAAGGAGCCTGACATGGGATTCCCTCCGCAGACCCTGGAATCATGACCTGAGCAGAAGGCAGATGCCCAATGGACTCAGCCTCCCAGGCACCCAGCACCAGCCTTTTCTAGTAATTATCAAATAATACAGTGACACTGTGTTCTAACTCACAACCTGCTACGTGATATGGGAGGTGTGCTTTTTTTTTTTTAAGCAGGCTCCACACCCAGCACAGAGCCCAACGTGGGGCTTGAACCCACGGTGCTGAGATCAAAAGTCAAGACGCTCAACTCACTGAACCACTCAGGCATCCCAAAGGTGGTATGCATTTTGATCACTAATCAAAGGTTCAATGAAATCCCCTGAAATGTTAGTGAAATTGGTTACGGAAATATCAAAAGAAGCCTGTCAGAATAACCTGAGAGGACTGCGCTGAAGGGCGGTAATCAAGGCAAGATTCTGATGCATTCTTTCCATGGCTGTGGAATCCAGACATCAGGCAGCGGTTACAAAAGCTTTTGGGTATGAAAGGATATGGTACTAGGCACTGAGGCTACAGAATCTTAATAAGGTAGATTTGGTCTCTGCCTCATAGAGCTTACAGTCTAGCAAGAACAAGAAACGGTGAATGAGGGGCGCCTGGGTGGCTCAGTCAGTTAAGCATCTGCCTTCAGCTCAGGTCATGAGCCCAGGATCCTGGGATCAAGTCCCACCTGCTCAGTGGGGACCTGCTTCTCCCTCTGCCTCTGGTGTTCCCCTTGCTTGTGTTCTCTCGCTCAGCCAAATAAAATAAAATCTTTTAAAAAAGAAAACAAAAGAAAAAGAAATAGTGCGTGCGTACTCTTAAGGGTGATGAGTCCTTGGAACAGGAAGGGCAGGGCAGTGTAAGAGGCCATTACTAGGGAATCCCACGTTGCCTGGATGTCCAAAAAAGGCTCCCATGGAGAAATGAAGTTAAACGGAGGCCTGGAAGATGAGTAGGTGCTGGCCAGGCAAAGAGAAGAGGAAAAAATGTTCTAGGCAGAAGAAATAGCATGTGCAATGAGCATGAAAAGAACCTGACCTATTTGGGGCACCTGGGTGGCTCAGTGGGTTAAGGCTCTGCCTTCGGCTAGGGTCATGGTCTTAGACTTCTGGGAGGGAGCCCCGCATCGGGCTCTCTGCTCAGCAGGGAGCCTGCTTCCTCCTCTCTCTGCCTGCCTCTCTGCCTGCTTGTGATCTCTCTCTCTGTCAAATAAATAAAATCTTTTTTAAAAAAAAGGAAAAAAAAGAACCTGACCTATTTAAGGAACCAAAGGAAATCCAGAATAGCTGGAACAAAGAGAACTCTTGGAAAAGTGGTGGAAGAGAAGCCTGGAGAGGCAGGCCAGGGCCAGACTAGAGAGGGACTCAGGCCACATTAAAGATCCCAATCCAGGGCGCCTGGCCGGCTCCATCAGTAGAAGGTGTGGCTCTTGATCTCGGAGTCATGAGTTCCAGCCCCACATTGGGCACACAGATTACTTGTAAAAAAAAAAAAAAAAAAAAAAAGGAGGAGGAGGAGGAAGATTCTATACTTTAGGTAAAGGTTAATAGGAAACCATGAGTTTCTGCATCTGTGCAATGAGAATGGTAATACTCCTGGAGTCACCAGGGAACAAAATGAGAATACAAGGGAAAGGTCTTTAGTGCTGTAGGAAAAGTATATAATATCGTTAGTGGTAATAACATGCTGTGCCGTCTTCTTGAGTAATAGAAGTAATAGTTCAAGTCCCCTTCTAAGTGGGGATATGAAATAGTCCATAAAACCCTGACTTACTCAAGGGAACTGATGGAGGGGCGCCTGGGTGGCTCAGTAGGTTAAGCATCCCCCTTCAGCTCAGGCCATGATCCTGGAGTCCTGGGTTCTAACCCTGCATCGGGCTCCCTACTCAGCCAGGAGCCTGCTTCTCCCTCTTCCTCTGCCTGCTCTTCCCCATGCTTGTGCTTTCTCTCTCTGTCAAATAAATAAATAAAATCTTTTAAAAAATTAAAAAGGGAACTGATGGAAAGGTCAGAAGTTTTTATTTTGGTTGAGATTTCCAGCATGAGGTTCCAGAAGCCCAGGGATGAGCTCAGTTGTTTGGAGCAGGATCACACCATTTATGGCCATGTGTATTCCCCAACTCCATACCAACTCTCCAGCACCACTCCCAGAAAGGATTGGCGTGCCACATCCTCATGCCCACCAGAGGAGAAACACTCAGACACCCTTTCTTTCTTTCTTTCTTTCTTTTTTTTTTTGAAGATTTCATTTGTTTGTCAGAGAGAGGGAGAGAGAGCGAGCACAGGCAGACAGAATGGTAGGCAGAGGCAGAGGGAGAAGCAGGCTCCCTGTCGAGCAAGGAGCCCGATGCGGGACTCGATCCGAGGATGCTGGGATCATGACCTGAGCCGCAGAAGGCAGCTGCCTAGCCAACTGAGCCACCCAGGCGTCCCTCAGACACCCTTTCTTCTTGATTTCTTCCCATCAGGACTTGGGCCCAGCATCTGCTTAGGTCAGATTTTGTAGAAACTGCCGTCGTTCAAAAACATTACACTCCTCTGAGCTGTTCATGGCAAAATATTGATCCCACTTAGCACACGGATTACATTTTAGGAAAATTTCAACACCTTTCCAAATCTGGGACATTTTATTCCTACCATGCTTCTGTGAACTAGGTACAACAGAACCTTGGGACAGATGCAAAACCTGGGGTTCGCCTCTCCAGCATGACCAGCACTATCGCTTCTCGGCCTTTTGGCTAAGATCAAGTGCAGCATGACCAGCACTGACAGACCACCATGGAGGACTTACTGGTTCCTGTGGTGCCATTTCCTCTCCGCCTGAAATTGATCAACTATTATGCAGGTACAGAAAGGCAACATCTTAACGACTACCCCAGTGCGGAAGGACAGAGTTTCGGCAGGTGATTGAGGACCCATTACCACAACCCGCTTCCCAGCTCTGGTTGAACAAACCAGACACAATTCTTCCCCAGAGTAACTGATGACCATAAATGCTCCACAGTTCTACACACCAGAGGTTGCAAACTTGTATTTTCTTCTTGACCAATATAATGCCTTTTAAATCTTCTTGAAAATGTAAATGCCAGTTTTTAAAAATCATAATATTTGGGGCACGGGTGGCTCAGTGGGTTAAGTCACTGCCTTCGGCTCAGGTCATGGTCTCAGGGTCCTGGGATCGGTCCCGCATCGGGCTCTCTGCTCAGCAGGGAGCCTGCTTCCCTCTGTCTCTCTCTCTCTCTGCCTGTCTCTCTGCCTACTTGTGATCTGTGTGTCTGTCGAATAAATAAAAATTAAAAAAAAAAATCACAATATTTGGGGCACCTGGGTGGCTCAGTTGATTGGGCATCTGCCTTCAAGTCAGGTCACGATTTTGGGGTCCTGAGATGAGCCCGGCGTGGGGCTCCCTGCCTAGTGGGGAGTCTGCTTCTCCCTCTCCCTTTGCTCTCCCCCAGCCCCAGCTTGCTCTCTCTCAAATAAGTAAAATCTTTATAAATAAATAAATAAATAAATAAATGTCACAACATTTTACATAAAAATCCAGCTTTCCGTCTTATCTTGAATAATCAGAAGATCTGGCAAATTGTCGGGGGCTGAGTACCTTGTTATGACCAGCCTCTTAGACCACAGTCCCCAGTCGGCCTCCATGCCTCAGGAAGGTGGAGGGACGGGCCCAGAATTTCTGCACTTATGCACTCACTCCCATTTGGACCAAGTATTACGAGCTTCATTATCCCTCCTTTGTGACCCTTTCATATGTAAAGAGCCTACTCTGAATGTAACTTAAGGAATGTGTAGGTGACAAAACAAGCTTTGGTCCCTCCAGGCCATCTCTCATGGCTCTTAGATGATTATTTGCAGCTACTTCTGGAGGGTAAGGATGAAAAGCTTCCTTCCATCAAAGACTTAGGTAGGTCACTCCATTGGCTCCCCTTTTCCATTCTGACTCACCTGTTCCCTCGTTCATTCCTTCATTCCTTCATTTAAGACTCAGAATTTTTTTTTTTTATGAAGATGGTAAGGTAGTGTTCTCAAATCATTTTTAGATGGAGAATTTTTTAAAAAAATGTATTCCTGGGGGGCGCCTGGGTGGCTCAGTGGGTTAAAGCCTCTGCCTTCGGCTCAGGTCATGATCTCAGGGTCCTGGGATCGAGCCCCTTGATGGGCTCTCTGCTCAGCGGGGAGCCTGCTTCCCCCTTCTCTCTCTGCCTGCCTCTCTGCCTGCTTGTGATCTCTCTCTGTCAAATAAATAAATAAAATCTTTAAAAAAAAACCAACCATAAATGCAGTATTATTAATATTACGGAATATTATTCAGCTTTAAAAATGAAAATTCTGGGGCGCCTGGATCATTCAGTGGGTTAAAGCCTCTGCCTGCAGCTCAGGTCATGATCTCAGGGTCCTGGGATCAAGCCCTGCATTGGCCTCTCTGCTCAGCGGGACGCCTGCTTCTCCCTCTCTCTCTCCTTGCCTCTCTACCTACTAGTGATCTCTGTCTTTAAAATAAATAAATAAAATCTTTTTTAAAAAATGAAGGAAATTCTGACACAGGCAACAGCATACATGAACCTGGAGGACATTATGCTAAGTGAAACCGGCCGATCACACAAAAGAAACATATACTGTATGATTCCATTCACATCAGGAATCTAGTGACAGAAAGCCGGCTGGTGCTTGCCAGGGGCTGGGGCGAGGGGAAAATGGGGAGTGGTTGTTCAGCAGATACAGAATTTCAGTTTTGCAAGATTAAAAAGTTCTGAAGAAAAAAAAAAGGAGGAAAGTTCTGAAGAGCTGTTGCACGACAGTGCGAATATTTTTTAACACTACTGAGCTACATTCTTGAAAATGGATAAGATGATAATTTTTTTTTAACCACGATTAAATTTTTAAAAATGCATCCCTGGAGGGGGCGCCTGGGAGGCTCATTTGGTTAAGCCTCTGACTCTTGATTTCAGCTCAGGTCATGATCTCAGGGTGGTGAGCTCGAGTCCCACATGGGACCCTGTGCTGGGGACGGAGCCTGCTTGGGATTCTCTCTCTCCTTCCCCCTCGGCCCTCCCCCCCACAAATAAATAAAATCTGGGGTGAAAAATGCATTACTGATGGGATAAGCCAAATGGGTGAAGGGGAATGAGAGATACAGGCTTTCTGTTATAGAGTAAGTCACCTCTGGGACTGAAAGGTACAGCACAGGAACACAGTCAGTGGTATTGTAATAGCGTGGTGTTGGGGACAGATGATGGTGGCACTCGTGGTCGGCACAGCCCCTAACGTATGGACTTGTGGAATCACTATACTTGTTACACCGGAAACCACTGCAACATTGTGTGTCAGTTAAATTAAAAAAAAATACATAAAACGATAAAAAATAAAGATCAATCTATTAAAATTAATTAATTAATACTTAAAGTGCATCACTGGGTGTCAGGAGACAGAAGTTCCACTAGAGGCTTCAATGCTGACTTCTATGACCTCGAGCAAAAGGCACTCTCTGGAACTCAGACCCTTTTTTGCAAACCGGGAGGGTGGAAGAGATGGTAATAAAAACACCAGCCTGGGGCACCTGGGTGGCTCAGTGGGTTAAGCCTCTGCCTTCAGCTCGGGTCATGATCCCAGGGTCCTGGGATGAGCCCCGCATCAGGCTCTCTGCTCAGCAGGGAGCCTGCTTCCTCCTCTCTCTCTGTCTGCCTCTCTGTCTACCTGTGATCTCTGTCAAATAAATAAATAAAATCTTAAAAAAATAAATAAATAAAGGAGATAAAGCAAGAAAGCCAAAGTCTGTGTTAGGTGCCAGGATGTTACGGAGGAAAGAACAAGAGGCTGTCCTCAAATCCCTCACAGTCTAGTGGAAAAATAAAAAACAAAACTAGAAAAACATTTGCAATATAATGTGTTAAGGGTCAGTCTAATGTATGCTGAAGGCAAATATATTATGATTTACCTTCCCTATAATGGGATGAACTTTGGGTATAAACAGGGATGTGTTGTTTGGATAAATCAAAAGGTCTTACCTTGGGCGTGTCTGGTTGGCTCATTGGATAGAGCTGGAGATGCTCCACTTTCCGAGTGTGAGGTCAAGCCTCATGCTGGGCATAGAGCTTACTCAAAAACAAAACAAAACAAAACAAAAAACAGTTCTTTTTTTATTTTTTTTAAAGATTTTATTTATTTATTTGACAGAGAGAGAGAGATCACAAGTAGGCAGAGAGGTAGGCAGAGAGAGGGGAAGGGAAGCAGGCTCCCCGCCGAACAGAGAGCCCGATGTGGGGCTTGATCCCAGGACCCCGGGATCATGACCCGAGCCGAAGGCAGAGGCTTTAACCCACTGAACCACGCAGGTGCGTCAACAAAAAACAGTTCTTAAATGGGTTAGCAGCATGTACATTTAAAGCTTCAGACAATCTTTTCTAAGTGTTTAGTTTTAAAAAAGAAAAAAAAAGTGTGTGTATACTTTTGTCCACAGCCTTTTCCTTAGACCCAATTTTCTGATAGCCATTTTGATTCAACAATTTAATTTGTGAATGTATTCATTTGCTAATTACCTGGGATAAAGAGAGTTCCTGCTGGCGGGCAGGCAGTCCCCGTGCTGGCTGGGGTTGGTGGAGATCAATATACTCTGTTTACATAATTATGCCACCACAAATACTATTCACAGCCAAGCTCTCCGGTCTACTATGATTAAGCTTTGTTTCTTTTTCAGGCCCTCCCCCACTTTTTTTTTTTTTTTTTAACTTTCTTGGAGTTAATTATTAATAAAAACAAATTCATTTTTATTTGCTCAGTGTTCCATGTCCTTGTAATGAATTCATCCTCCACCATCACTAAAGGTATAAATTTTTCTTCTATTCGTTTGCTCTTATTTCTTGGAGACATCCTTTCCAGGCCCTTCTGTCTTCCTGTCCCTGTCTTAACTGATTACTCGCTAGGCTGCTGCCAATCCATCTGTCACCCTGGGATTCTCTTCATGTCTCACCTATGTTGAATTGTGTGTTTCCAAGATCACATGTCTTCCTGTTTCTTGCTTTTTTTTTTTCTTTCTCTCATTTTGGTGTACCACATCCTCCAAGAGGTTTCCTGAGAAAGTGTCCATGGGTAGGAAGTAAAGTTTTTAAGATTTCACATGTCTGAAAACGTGCTTACTTCCCTGAATTCAGAATGTGACTGATTTGTAAAACTACAGGTCGCAAATAATATGCAAGTTTTCCTCCACTGGCTTCCAGCATGGCTGAGGAGAAGCATGGCACCATTCTGACGGCTGTTCCTTCGAACATGACGTGATTTTTATCTCTGGGAGGTTTGGATAACCTTCCTCTGTTTACTCACTGATCTGAATTGTCATGATTTTTCCTCCATTATGCCAACATAGTGGGCCTCTCATTCTGGAGATCTAGGCCATTCAGTTCTGCAATCATTTCATGAATTATTCCTTCCATGCTTTCCCTCCATTGTTCTCCGTAACTGTTCTGAGTTGCATATTAGTCCTCCTGGGCTACCTCTAGCTTTTAAAAAATTCTTTCATGCCCATTGTCTTTTTACTTTCTTTCCTTAAGTAGGCTATGTGCCCAGCGTGGAGCCCAACATGTGGCTTGAACCCATGACCCTGAGATCAAGACCTGAGCTGAGATCAAGAGTGGGATGCTTAACTGACTGAGCCACCCAGGCACCACTCATGCCTATTTTCTGACTTTTTTTTTTAGGTTATTTCCTAAATTTTATCTTCCAACACTTTGATTAAAGTTACTGGTTTTCATATTTTTAGATCTGTTTTATTCCCTTTTGTTCTTTTTAAATAACCTTCTGTTCTTGTTTCATGGATTTAACATGTCCTTATCTGAGAATATTTTTTTTTTTTTTTTAAGATTTTATTTATTTGGGGCACCTGGGTAGCTCAGTGGGTTGAGCCTCTGCCTTCAGCTCAGGTCATGATCTCAGGATCCTGGGATGGAGCCCCGCATCGGGAGGGATGAAGGAGAAGAAGACTCCCTGCTGTGACTTGATCCCAGGACCCAGAGATGATGACCTAAGCTGAAGGCAGACACTTAACCTACTGAGCCACTCAGGTGTCCTATCTCTTTTTTTTTTTTTAAGTTTAGATTTTGTTTTGTTCTGTTCTCTGTGCCATTACTGTATTCTCCAATTTCCCCTTATCTTATTTCTTTGTTTGGTTTTTGTCTTTCATGTCAGAGAGTTTCTACAATTACCTAATGGTTCTTGCCAGTCCATTCATGACTGAGACTGAGGTACTAAAATTGTCTGAAAGTTCAGTGTTCATGAAACAGGGCTTCTTGATTGGGGAGCATTCCCATAGTGAGCTGATTTTCACAGGGGACCCTAAGCTCCTAGCATCTGTATCGGGTTGAATGGTGGCCCCCAAAAGACACATCTACATCCTAATCCTTACAACCTGAGAATATGACCTTGTTTGGAAAAACAATTTTTGCAAATATAAGTTAAGGATTTTGAGATAAGACCATCCTGGATTATTGGGGTGGGCCCTAAGTCCCATAAGAAATATCTATGAGAGACCCCGAGAGGAGAAAGGCACGTGATGATGGATGCATTTACACACTAAGGAACATCTGGAGCCAGAGGCTGGAAGAGACAAGGACAGGAACAGGCCCTCAAGCCTCCAGAGGGAACACAGCTCTGCTTGCTACCTTGCTTTCAAACTTCTGGCCTCCAGAACTGGGAAAGGATAAGTTTCTTTCATTTTAAGCCATCAAGTTCTTGGTAATTTTCTACAGAAGCCCTAGGAAACAAATACAGTATCCGTGGGTGTTTTCTCCCAGGCTTGTCAGTTTTCCCAAACAAAAATCCTCCAATCTACTTGTTGTGGGGTATTAGCTCGGTTGGGAGAATCTTAGGGCCAAGGGGACAAGGGGGCCAGGAGGTCTCACCGTTTGGTATTATGTTGTCTTTACCTAATTCCTTACTTTTCAGTACGATACAATGCTTTGTCATCCAGAGTTCAGAGTTTTTCTAGATTACCCTTTTAAGAAGGTGTTTAAAGAAGGTGTATTAATCTTTTTTTTTTTTTTTAACTTTATGTATTTCCTGATGCTTTGGCATCTTGGGACCTTGCTGATTCTGGAAAGACTGCTCCTCCCAGGCTAGCCAGTTCTTCAAGATCGTAAACTTTTCTCCCTTCAGTGCCCCCTTTTTTCCACAGACCCACCAAACCAAAGCCCTTCCCTCGACTACCTACTTCACTACTTTCCTCAAGGGTCGCTATTCCTCTGCCCTTATCACTCCAAGGCCAGGTAGCAGACAATCAGAGACAGTCCCTACGCCCCAAGGTCCACTGAAATTGTTAAACTAGCCAACCCTAAACCTGTTTACCCTACCTCACCTGTTCCTGTGTTAACCACAATACAGGCTCTGGCTGAGACGTGTATCCGTACAATAGAATACAATGGAAAGGAACGAGCTATTGGTAACACACAGCAGCACTGATGAAGCTAGCCACAGTAGAGTCCGTGATGCATTTTATTTATATAGATTTCTAAAAAACAAAAAACAAAAACACTACAAAATAAAATGTCAGAAAGACTGGTTGCAGGACGAAAGGTTGACTGCCAAGGGCAGAAGGAGTGCCACTGGCAAACTGGTTCTCAAAAAGGAAAAAAGCAAACCCTGATTCATGGCACTTTACTGGTATCTTCGGTGGAAACACTTCAACCATTGCCAATTTTGAACTACTTATGCAATGTCACTAAACCTGTGGTTTTGAGAAGAGATGTACATAATTTGGCTCTCCCAAGTGGATACTCGGGTATTAGCCAGTGTTGACACACCATACAGTAAGGAACGAAGACGATGAAAATGTTCTTTATTTTGGGCACCTGGGTGGCTCAGTCAGTTGGGCATCTGCCTTCGGCTCAGGTCATGATCTCAGGGTCCTGGGATCGAGCACCGTGTCAGGCTCCCTGCTAAGTGGGGAGCCTTCTTTTCCGTCTTCTCCCCACTCGTGCTCTTCTTGCTATCTCTGTCTCTCTCTTAAATAAATAAATAAAATCTTTTTTTTAAAACCTTAAAAAAAATGTATTGGTGGGTGCATGGGTGTACACACTTGTTGAAACATATCAGAGTGTACCCTTAGAATGGGTGCAGTTTATTGCATGTAAATTATGCTTCAAGAAATTGATTATAACTTTTCAAATAAAGTATTAATAACAACCAAAATGCCCACAAAAAGAGACTGGTTAGGATACCGCCACTCAAACAACTTAGAAGATCTTAGCAACATGGCAAAATGCTTTGCTGTATCATGTTTTGTAAAAAGGCAGAACAGGAAATGTTATTTTTATCATGTGTTTGCCTATGCAAATTCTGTAGGCAGATGGATAATGTCCGGCCTTTTTTTTTTTTTTTAATTAGTTGATTTGTGTGTGTGTGTATTTAAAAGCAGTAGAGAGAAAATGGTTGAGAACCCAGAATTCCCACCGGACTGCCCGGGTTAGGGTTCAAATTCCGGGGGTCATTTCCCTGGGTGACCTCTTGGAGACTTAGTTTCTTTCTTTCTTTTTTTATAGGAGAGAGAGGGGGGGGGGGGAGGGAGAGAGAACACGCGCGCATGCGCACATGAGTGGGGGGAAGGGGAGGGACAGAAGGAGAGAGAGAATCCTAAGCAGGCTCCATGCTCAGCAGGGAGCCTGATGCCCCCGCATCAATCAATCTCAGGACTCTGACACCACGACCTGAGGGGAAATCAAGAATCCAGCACTTAACTGACTGAGCCCCGCCAGACAGCACTTGGAGCCTTAGTTTCTTGACTGTAGAAAGGGTGTAATAATGGTACTTATCTCCTAGGTTTGTCATGAGGATTAAATGAGTTAATATAGGTGAAGAGCTTAGAACAAGGAAAATAGAAAGGGCTTTATAAATATTAGCTGTTATTTTCACGAGGCAATGATCCTGTCTGGACAATAAAAATGCTATGTGCTGTGCATTTTAGGGAGTACAGGAATTTATAAGACATGGACTGTGACCTCAGGGAGCTATAGCAGTGTTTCCGAACAACGGGGGATGGGGGGGGGCAATTTTTGCCATCAGAGGACATCAAGCAAGGTCTGGAGATACCTGTGATTGCCATGACTCAAGAAGGGAGTGCTCCTGGCATCTCGTGGGTGGAAGCCAGGGATGCTACTAAAAAATCCTCCAACGCACACAACAGCCCTCCCCTACCCAGCAAAGAAGTGTTTGCCCCAATATGACAACAGGGCCAAGTGTGAGAAACCTTGGGTTATGCTATAACAGGGGAAAAAGATGTGTGCAAACAAAACGTGCATACAAATGTGGGATGATAGAAAAAATATATATATTGGTCTCTGCCCCTGGTTCTTGGCGCAAAGCTCCTAAAACCCTTGTGAATTCCTAAGTGATAGGAGCACTCGGAGCATCTTTTGTTCTAATGAGGTACTTCTGGGCTCATGGATGGAAGCCATGTCAGAAAGACCAAGCCATCGTAAGAAGCTTAAGAGTTTTCAGCCCTACCATATCCCCCTCCAGAGGGGAGAAGGGCTGGAAATGGAGCTAGTAATTGATCGTGCTTACATGAGGATCCCTCTACAGAAGTCCCAAGAGTAGGGGGCTTGGGGAGCTTCCCAGGTGGGCAAACAATCCATGAACCACGGGGACAGAAGCTCCTGCACTCGGGACCCTCCCTGTGTACTTCTTCACTGGGCTGTCCATCTGTATCCTTTGCCATATCCTTTGATACTGGCTAATGTATGCCTTTCCCTGAGTTCTGTGAGCTGCTCTGGCAAAGTGACTGAACCCTAGGAGGGGGTTCAGGGGACCTCTCATTTGTAGCCAGAAGTCATGGGAGACCTGGGAGACCCACCACTTGCAGCTGGCTTCTGAAGTGGAGCGGGGACAGTCTTGTGGGACTGAACCCTTACCCTGTGCAATCTGCTGCTGTCTGCAAGTAGACAGAGTCAGAATTGAGTCAAATTGTAGGAACCGGCTGGTGTCAGAGTATTGCTGGGGGTGGGGGGTAAGACCCATGTGATGGGGGTATGACCCACAGCTGGAGTCAGAAGTCTGTGTGTGGGGGCACCTGGGTGGCTCAGTGGGTTGAGCCTCTGCCTTAGACTCAGGTCATGATCTCGGGGTCCTGGGATCAAGCCCCGCATCGGGCTCTCTGCTTGGCGGGGAGCCTGCTTCCTCCTCTCTCTCTCTCTACCTGTCTTTCTGCCTACTTGTGATCTCTGTCAAATAAATAAATAAAAATTTAAAAAAAACAAAAGGTCTGTGTGTAGCAGTCGTGTGAGAATAAAGAAGACACACAGAAGAGAAGAGCTGGGTTTTTCCCCCAACAACAAAGCAGATCATCCAGATTGAGGATGTACTCAAATAAAGAAAAGAAGAACAGAAAGATGAGACGAGTCTGGGCCCAGAATATGGGATTCCCCGTAACACCTGGCCAGGAAGAGAAGCCTCGGTGAGCTCTGGGGTTGGTGGGCATACTTCGGTGATCTTCAATTTTTCACTTATTCTTTTGGCCTTTTAACAGCTTAATCAGAGTTAGAAGGCCTCATTGAATTTTGCATTACACTCCCTGTGTCAAAACCCATTCAGAGCCAGTTCAAATACATTTCTTTTTTTAAGATTTTATTTATTTGACAGACAGAGATCACAAGTAGGCAGAGAAACAGGCAGAGAGAGAGGAGGAAGCAGACTCCCTGCCAAGCGGAGAGCCCGATGCAGAGCTCTATCCCAGGACCCCAGGATCATGACCTGGGCTGAAGGCAGAGGCTTAACCCACTGAGCCACCCAGGCGCCCCTTCAAATACATTTATTTCATACTATTTTTTAATGCAACCCAATAAAGAGTTGAACCAATTTAAAAATCTTTGAAGTCCATTTTTAGGCGGTGACAAAAAAATGTTACATAGTAATGTTTTGGTTCTCAACTGAGACTGAAAACTATGGCAGTGATTTCATGGTGGGTATAATCTGGGATTATAGGTGATTTTTGCTTCTTACCTCTTGATGCATTTCAGAACATTCCCATTGAGGACCCTGTATTACTATGGTAATCAAAAAGAACAAAGCAAGGGAATAAAGGAGGACTGAAGAAACGGAAGGAGAAAGTGGCCGAGGGTGTCTGGTGTGCCCACAAACAGGGGAGGGGGCAGGGAGAAGGCTGATTAAATAATGTGCTCCACTTGCCACACTTCCCTCAGGGGCCCTCCTGACTCAAGGTTCATGAAGCTTTAATCTCCACACATTCCTGCCTTTCTCCTTCTTCCTTCCTTGTCCCCAGTACTGAGTCCGTTTCTGTCTGGGGGAGGGGCGGGGCACACCTGGGGGGCTCAGTCGGTTAACCATCTGACTCTTTGATTTCAGCTCAGGTCATGATCTCAGGGTCCTGGGATTGAGCCCCGAGTTGGGCTCCCTGCTCAGTGCAGAGTCTGCTTGAGATAGTCTCTCTCCCTCTGCCCTCCCCCCAGTGGCGCTCTTTCTAAAAAAATAAATAAATACATCTTTTAAAAAAGTATCACCTATTTTCAGAAACTGTTTATAGCAGCTTGATTGGGTCAGATGCTGCAGGGGCCTTGCCCGTTGGCTTACACTTATTTCTTCCAACTTTCTCCCTACCCCTGGGGCGTCTGGGTGGCTCAGTCAGTTAAACCAGAACTCTTGATTTCAGCTCTGGTCATGTGAGAGGAACGTGATAACCCCTACACTATAGAAACGGGCCCCAGCTCTGGTCATGATCTCACGGTTGTGAGATGGAGCCGCGCTGGGTTCCATACTGGTCTCTGCGCTGGGCATGGAGCCTGCTTAGGATTCTCTCTCTCTCCCTCTGCCCTAACCCCCTTCCCCACCCTGCTCAAGTGCATGCAGGCTCTCTCTTAATCAAAACTAAACAAAAACACTTTCTCCCTATCCCTTTTCCTTGATTTTTAAAAATGAATTTTATTTTATTTTATTTATTTTAAAGATTTTATTTATTTGCTTGAGAGAGAGAGATGAGAGGGGAGAGGGTTAGAGGGAAAAGCAAACTCCTCACTGAGCAGGGAGCCCAATACGGGACGCAATCCCAGGACTCCAGGACTCCTGAGCTGAAAGCAGTTGCTCAACCAACTGAGCCACCCAGGCGCTCCTAAAAACAAATTTTAAAGATTTTTTTTCACATTAAAAAACGTAACATCTGTTCACTGAAGAAAAATTGGAATACACCGAGAAGAATCTGAAAAGAATATAAAAGTCATCTCTAGTACTACCATCCAGAGACGTCTGTTATTAACATTGGGTCTATACATTCGCAGTCTTTCCTATTCAGGCAATATACAGATAGAACATAGCCTTCTATTCTTCGAACAAAACAGGACATCTAAACTCAATGTGCAAAACTTTTTTATTGACGTATATCATACCTATAGTCAAGTGCCTAAAATGCATGAATCTTTAGGGTACTGCTTGATGAATTTTTAATATAAATACCGGTGATATTATAACTTGCTGTCTATACTTGGCAATCTATTGGGAATATTTTCTATATGATTAGATGATCTTCTGGTTTGTTAATGACTACCATTGTAACAGTCGCCACACCAACGGATCATGACTTGCGGAACCCATCTATTAATGGTGATGATTTAGCTTGTTTATTTGTTATTCTTGCATTTGTTTCCTGTTGCTGCTCTAACAAATTACTGTAAGCAGGGCCTTAAAGCAACACATATTATCCTCTTATAGTTCTAGAAGAAGCATATGTTTCTTCTAGATGCTATAGGAGAGAAGCTGCTCCTTGCCTCTTGCAGCTTCTTGGGGCTGCCCACATTCTTTGGCTCCTGGCCCATCACTCTGGCCTCTACTGTCTTTGCTTCACCTTCCCTGACTCATCCTCCTGCCTCCCTCTTATAAAGACCGTTGTGATGACATTGGGTCCACCCTGATAATCCAGGAAGATCACCCCCCTCAAAATTTTTTTAATTTAATCACCTCTGCAGGGTCCCTTTTAGCACATAAAGTAACACATTCTCAGGTTCCAGGGATTGGTATGTGGACATCCTTGGGGGAATGTTATTCAGACCGTTATACAGCTATAAACAGTCCATTCACCCATTTCTTTTCCTACCTCTGGTCTTCCTTCTCTTCTCCCTCTTATTTTATTGCCTGCTAGTGTGGAAACCCTCTTCCATTCCCCAAATCTTTTGCTTTTGTCTTTATACAACATCCTTCAAGACATAATTTACTCTTAGGATCTCAATGATCTGTTGACCTCTACTTCTTTGTTGTTGTTGTTGTTGTTGTTGATTTCCAACTTCTTACTCTGGAAGCACCAACCTTTCCCCAAAGTCCCAATCAAAAGTGTCTAGTCTCCCAAATGGTGTTAGGAAGATTGGATAGCCACATGCAGAAGAATGAAACAGGACCATTTCCTTACACCACCACAAAAATAGACTTAAAATGGATGAAAGGCCTCAATGTGAGACAGGAATCCATCAAAATCCCTGAGGAGAACATAGGCAGCAACCTCTTCGACCTCAGCCACAGTAACTTCTTCCTAGAAACCTCGCCAAAGGCAAGGGAAGCAAGGGCAAAAATGAACTATTGGGACTTCATCAAGATCAAAAGCTTTTTTTTTTTTTTTAAGATTTTTATTTATTTATTTGAGAGAGAGACAGTGAGAGAGAGCATGAGCGAGAAGGTCAGAGAGCGAAGCAGACTCCCCATGGAGCTGGGAGCCTGATGTGGGACTTGATCCCGGGACTCCGGGATCATGACCTGAGCCGAAGGCAGTCATCCAACCAACTGAGCCACCCAGGCATCCCAAGATCAAAAGCTTTTGCACAGCAAAGGAACCAGTCAACAAAACCAAAAGACAACCAACAGAATGGGAAAAGATATTTGAAAATGGCATATCAGATAAAGGGCTAGTATCCAGAATCTATAAAGAACTTATCAAACTCAACACCAAAAGAAGAATCCAATCAAGAAATGGGCAGAAGACATGAACAGACATTTCTGCAAAGAAGACATCCAAATGGCCAAAAGACACATGGAAAAAGTGTTCAACATCACTTGGCATAAGGAAATATAACCAAAACCACAGTGAGATACCACCTCACACTAGTCAGAATGGCTAAAATTAACAAGTCAGGAAATGACAGGTGTTGGTGAGGATGCAGAGAAAGGGGAACCCCCCTACTCTCTTGGTGGGAATGCAAGCTGGTGCAGCCACTCCGGGAAACAGTACAGAGGTTCCTCAAAAAGTTGAAAATAGGGGCGCCTGGGTGGCTCAGTGGGTTAAGCTGCTGCCTTCGGCTCAGGTCATGATCTCAGGGTCCTGGGATCGAGTCCCGCATCGGGCTCTCTGCTCAGCGGGGAGCCTGCTTCCTCCTCCCTCTCTCTCTCTGCCTGCCTCTCCATATACTTGTGATTTCTCTCTGTCAAATAAATAAATAAAATCTTTAAAAAAAAAATTATTAAAAAAAAAAAAAAGTTGAAAATAGAGCTACCCTACAACCCAGCAATCACACTACTGGGTATTTACCCTAAAGATACAAACGTAGTGATCCGAAGGGGCATGTGGACCCCAATGTTTATAGCAGCAATGTCCACAATTAGCCAAACTCTGGAAAGAGTCTAGATGTCCACCAACAGATGAATGGATAAAGAAGATGTGATATATATACACACACACACACACACACACACACATACACAAAGGAATACTATGCAGCCATTAAAAGAAATGAAATCTTGCCATTTGCAACGATGTGAATGGAACTAGAGGGTATTATGCTGAGCGAAGTAAGTCAATCAGAGAAAGACAATTATCATATGATCTCCCTGATGAGGAATTTGACTAACAAGACAGAAGATCACAGGGGAAGGGAAGGAAAAATGAAACAAAACAAAACCAGACAAAGACAAACCATAAGAGACTCTTAATCTCAGGAAACAAACAGGGTTGCTGAAGGGGGGATGGGAGGTGGGAGGGATGGGGTGGCTGGGTGGTGGACATTGGGGAGGGTATGTGCTATGGTGAGCGCTGTGAATTGTGTAAGACTAAGGAATCACAGACCTGTACCCCTGAAACAAATAATACATTACATGTTAATGAGTGTCTAGTCCCTTGGATGTCTTGTGACCTTAAAAATTATTGTTTTTAAAACTGGATTGGTGGGGCACCCGGGTGGCTCAGTGGGTTAAAGCCTCTGCCTTCGGCTCAGGTCCTGATCCCAGGGTCCTGGGATCAAGCCCCGCGTTGGGTTGTCTGCTGGACAGGGAGCCTGCTTCCCTTTCTCTCTGCCTACTTGTGATCTCTGTCTGTCAAATAAATAAATAAAATCTTTAAAAAATAAATAAATAAAACTGGATTGGTGACCCCTCCCCCCAACCTCTCTGCACCAACTCAGCTTCCATACCTGACCTAGTTTTTAAAATGACCCACCCTCACTCAAGCTGGAGGCTGAGGCCTCACCTTCCAGCCTTCCTCTCCTCTGTATCTACTCAGCCACTAACTCCCATCGATTACTTTGAGATTCAGCATTCTTCCAATAGGGCCACCTAATATCTTGACTGTTGCTAGACTGTGTCATCAGAAGCCTTCCTCCCATCCAAACATACTACTTGTAGGGGTGAATTATCTTCTCCAGGAAGCCCTCTGTGACTGCCCCTTCCTAGGATACCATCTTCTGCTCCACAGGAAGTAATCCATAATTAAGTATCTACTATGTGCTCAGCTTTTTCAGGCATTGAAAAATTTAATCCTTTTTTTTTTTTTTTTTTTTTTGAGAGAGAGCACATGCACATGTGTATGTGCTTGAGGGAGGGTAGTGATGGGTGGGGAGTGGAAGAGGGAGAGGGAAAGAGAGAATCCCAAGCAAGCTCCATGCCCAGCATGGAGCCCAACACATGGCCCAATCTCATGACCCTGAGAGCATGACCTGAGCCAAAATCAAGAGTCAGATACTTAACCCACTGAGCCACTCAGGTACCCCCCAAATTTAATTTTTAAAGTATGATTTTAGGGGCATCTGGGTGGCTCAGTGGGTTAAGTCTCTGCCTTCAGCTCAAGGTCATGATCCCAGAGTCCTGGATCAGGCTCTCTGCTCAGTGGGGAGTCTGCTTCTCCCTTTCCTTCTGTGATCTCTCTCGCAAATAAATAAAAATCTTTATTTTTGATACTATGTTTTTTAAAATATTTAATTTATTTATTTGACAGAGAGAGATCACAAGTAGGCAGAGGCAGGCAGAGAGAGAGGGGAAAGCACGCTCCCTGCTGAGCAGAGAGCCTGATGCGGGGCTCGATCCCAGAACCTTGAGATCATGACCTGAGCTGAAGGCAGAGGCTTAACCCACTGAGCCACCCAGATGCCCAAAAAAATCTTTTATTTTTTTAAAAGATTTTATTTATTTGAGAGTGAGCAAGAGCACGAGTCATGGGGGAGGGGCAGAAAGAGAAGCAGACTCCCCGCTGAGCAGGAAGCCAGATGTGGGGCTCCATCCCAGGACCCTGAGGTCATGACCTGAGCTAAAGGCAGACGCTTAACCGACTGAGCCACCCAGGTGCTCCATCAAATACATAAAAGTGTTTTTTAAAAATGTTGTGGGTTGTTCAAAGGCTAGCCTGAGGGGCACTGTGAGCTGTGCCAAGACAAGAGTTTGAAGAATACCAATACAAGTAATGACAGCGGGCACCTACTAAACCCCCATTAAATGCCAGGCCCTCACTGTTCTAAAAGATGTTCATGTATTAACTTCCTAGGACTTCTCAGTAACCGTTTGAAGCATAGTCAGAACACAATTTCCAGGGCCCCTTGTTCAAAAACTATTAAGAACTTCATGCGGTGACAACAGAGCATTAAACCAAGGAAGGGGCCAGCCCTCCTAAGCGCAGGGGTAACTGTACAGGTCTCGTACCCATAAGCCAACCGGGGTTAAGACTTTTTTTTTTTTTTAAGATTTTATTTATTTATTTGAGAGAGAGACAGTGAGAGAGAGCATGAGCTAGGAGAAGGTCAGAGAGCGAAGCAGACTCCCCATGGAGCTGGGAGCCTGATGTGGGACTCAATCCCGGGCCTCCGGGATCATGACCTGAGCCAAAGGCAGTCGTCCAACCAACTGAGCCACCCAGGCGTCCCCAGGGTTAAGACTCTTATCCCCACCTTGCAGATGAGGAGACTGAGACACAGAGGCCTCAAATAAATCTTCCCAAGATAACATAATTAGTAAACAGAGTCAACCTTGGCTGGAGAAGTCTTCCTGGCAATTTTTAAACTTTTTTTTTTTTTTTTAAGATTTTTATTTATTTATTTGACAGAGAGAGAGATCACAAGTAGGCAGAGAGTCAGGCAGATTGAGAGAGAGAGAGAGAGAGAGAAGCAGGCTCCCGCTGAGCAAAGAGCCCGATGCGGGGCTTGATCCCAGGACACTGAGATCATGACCTGAGCCGAAGGCAGCGGCTTAATCCACTAAGCCACCCAGGCGCCCGCAATTTTTAATCTTCTCCACTCCTCCAAGGTTCAGCTCAAAGCCTCCCTTGCCTACTAAGTGTTCTCATAGCTAAGCCAGGAACCACCTGTCTCTTTCTCCTCTGAGAATTTAGCTCCATGACAGCATTTAGTTCAAACCCTTCTGACGGCCATTATCATAGTCCCGTGTTATACCTGAGATGCCTGGAAAGAGGGGAGCCCCAAAATGAAGGTAGTCAAGGGAACAAATTAACAAGAGAACCATCTTGAAGACAGAGAGGGACAAAGAGGGGATTCCAGGTTGGAGGACAGATGATGAACTACTTCTGGGAGATACAGTCACATGGCCGGCTTGACTGGACCAAAGGTACCCCTGGGCACCAGTGTGGACAACACTGGAAGAGAGAGCGAGGTAAATTATGAAGCACCTTTAACACAACTAGACAGTCACTCCTCATAGGCCCCAAGGACACGTTACGTGCTTAGTTACTGCTTCATCCATTTTACAAATATCCGAGCACCTACTACGGTGTGAGGCACAATTTTTTTTTTTTTAAAGATTTTATTTATTTATTTGACAGAGAGAAATCACAAGTAGGCAGAGAGGCAGGCAGAGAGAGAGAGAGAGGAGGAAGCAGGCTCCCTGCTGAGCAGAGAGCCCGATGCGGGACTCGATCCCAGGACCCTGAGATCATGACCTGAGCCGAAGGCAGCGGCTTAACCACTGAGCCACCCAGGCGCCCTGTGAGGCACAATTTTAAGGAACAAATTAGATGGACAAGGTCTTGCTCCTGTAGACCACCATTCTAGTGGGGGTGGTGACAGACAGCACCGACAGATTACTGCCGGTACTGAGGAGTTCTGATCATCAGCAAATAGGGCACAACCAGCACCTGTGGAACCTGCCTTAGGTGGGCTGATCAGAGAACGCCTCTCTGAAGAAGTGACATCTGAACTAAGAGAGGAATGGGAAGGAACAAATGGCGGAAGAGTGACCCAGCGGAAGGGACAGCTAATACCAAGGTCCTGAGACTCAAACTGAGGTGTGTTCAGGGAACAAGAAGTTTAGAGCCTAGTGAGCACAGGGAAGGACTGCAGGGGGGCTGGAAGGATTGTTTTATGAGGACAGTATTTCTGCCCCGAGGACTGAGGAGGAAAGAGCAGGAAGTCTCAGCTGCTTTTCTGCAAATCATCTCTTCCTTTTTTCCCCCCAAGATTTTGTTTTTATTTTAGTGAGAAAGTGTGCGCATGTGCACAAGCGGGAGGGAGGGGTGGGGCAAAGGGAGAGGGAGAATCCTCAAGCCAACTCCCTGCTGAGCACAGAGCCCAACATGGGGCCCGATCTAAGCACCCCGAGATCATGACCTGAGCTGAAATCAATTTGGACAGTTAACAGCCATGCAGGAGCCCCTCAAATGATCCCTTTTCTGAATTAACTTGGAAGGAGTGTGGTATGGTGAGTCAGGAAAAAGGCAACGAAGTTTGTCCCATTATTAAGCAGGGGGGCACTCAGATCTCCAGACATAATAATTCACCTCCCTTCTTCCTCAGCCCCACGGAGGCCAAGGTCTGACCCATCTTGGGTCCGTTAGCTTTGCTCAGGAGGAAAGGGCATCAGGTCACAGGCTGACTGCTTCTCCCTTGGCAGCGGATCTTCTCACTCATGTGCCCTGTGGGATGGGTGACTGGGTAGGGAGACGCCAGCAGGTGCCGTCCCTTCATAAACACACTTGCTTCAAAGACGCCGGTGAGCGTCTCCCAGCGCAGGACGCCTGCAGTGAGCGCCCCATGGACAGGCTCCCATTTGTGCTCAGATCACCCAGTGCTGGGACAGAGATTCTCCCATTTCACAGATCCAAAAGGTTAAGTAACTTGTTCCAGATCATACAGCAGGAATGGGGCAGAGTAAGAACGAAACCCAGTTTTTCTCTTTAATTTCAGAATTTGTCCACTGGACTTGAGTATTCTTGACATTCAAAAAGTTAGAGAGAATAACATCTTGAAACCCATGGACACCATCCACAGCTCAAGAAACACAACTTGAAGCCTGTGTGCCTGTGCATTCTACCCAACCATGTGGCCTCCAATTCCTCCTACCTGGGAAACACTGCAAGGGCATCACATCACCCTCCATTGCATAGTGCAGCCCAGAAATCTAGTAGGTATGAGTGCCACCTCCTTCTTGTTTCCATCAATTACCAGGTTCAATTAATTTTGATACCTATTCCTATTTCCACTATTACTTCTACCTCTCTCCTCTCTTCATGTATCCTCTCTTACGTAGAATATTGCAAAGGCCTCCTAACTGGTTTCCCTGCATCTCCTTTGCCCTGTTTCCAGTCTAATATCCACATTATCATCACCAATCTTAAGACCTTTGATTCGCTGCCTTTGCTCTTAGAATATAGACAAAATCACATGCATGGTACACAAAGTCTCATACGCTCTTTCTCCTACTCAATTTCCCAACTTTACCTCAATCCCTTCTTCTCTGGGCTTTGGGGCTACTGGCCCTCTTGCTGTTCCTTATAATCCCCATGCTCCCTCCCACCACAGGACCTTTACACATGCTGTTCCTCCCTTCTCCACCTGAATAACTCTTCCCTTTCTCAGGTAAATTTTCCCTGAGCCCCCAACTGGGTCAGGGTTTGGCATCACTTTTACATTTACTTGTGAGACTAATCAATTAAAATCTTTCTTTCCTAATAGGCCAAAGACTAAGAACCACTCACTTAGTATAAAATACATGCTTAATAGATAACAGCCAATGTATATATGGCATATATAACATGTCAGGCAGTGTTCCTAGCACTTCCCATGTATTAACTCATTTTAAGATTTCCCAAAAGCCTTAGATGAAGTAGGTACAATTTCTAGCCCCATTTTCCATGTAAGCAAAGGAAGTCATATAAGCTAAGAAGTGGCACGGCTGGGATATAAAAGCAGGCAGTCTGTTTCGGAGTCTGTGTGTCATCACTGAATGCAGGCTAGTGTTGAGTGCTTCTGAAAGGGACTAGATAGCACCATCATTAACCTTAGCTCAACTGAAAAAAAATCATTTCACTTGGGTTTTGGCAAGGATCTTATGTTTGACTGGAACGTTGCTGCACAACATATTCTCTTCCCAGCATTTTATTTCAGGTCTTTAAAAAATCCATTTGCCTTCCCTGGTACTATCATGTGGAGCAAACTGCTGAGGGACGGGAGGAAGCTGGGTTGGAGTGAGGCAGAATTGTGGATCATTTGTAGTATGGGGAGTCCACAGAAGGGCAACTCAAAAGATTTCCATGGATGTCGTCTTACTGAATCTTCACTGATTCCAGATAACTTACACACATAGGGCAGCTCTCCCTGAGCTCATAGGTGAGGCAAAAGGCTGGGGTCAGGCGGGCTGCTAATAAGCCATAGGAAACCAAGCAGTCACAGGATGGGTGAGAATGGTCCCCACACTTTCAGATGCAGAACTGCAAAAAGACTTCCCTAGCAAAGAAAGGATTGAGGGTAGCTAGCCAACCTTTCCTAATTCTTGGGTGGAACCCTCTGAGCAAGGACAGAGTCTTCCTAGGTCTTCCCAGTAGGGCTAGAGTAATTACTCTGCAAGCTCAAGAGATACGGTAAAGAGCTCTCTCAACTAGTTACATCCCATTAACTCTAACTCAATATGGTGAAAACGTAGTAATTCAGGAAATTCTTCGCCAGAAACCCAGGTATCAATCTCAGAGGTCAATGTATGCACACTTTCTTTATCTGCATTTTGATACAGAAAGGTTTTCACTAATTTCTTGCAGGATTTGAACTAAAAAAGACTAAGAGCTAACAATCCTTTATGCCTGCAAACACACTCTCTCGGGTTCACGAGTGTGCCTTTAGAGAGGCACCTTCGCAGGCTGAAAACATTTCTATTCCTTCAAACAGCTGGCAGCGAAGGATGGGGGCATCCGGGATGCCCACCCCACCTTAGTTAGGCCTCAAAACTGTATTAGCATTCACCTCCTCGAGGGGGAGGGAAGCTGCGTGTAAGACCAAGGGCAGTCAGGGGAGCTTAAGGCCAGTCCCGAGCAGGCCACTAACCGACTGTGTAATCTTGGACAAGTCGCATACCCTCTTTGGGCTTCAGTTTCCACACCTGCAAACTGGAAGTTGAACCGCATGGTCTTCAAGGTCCTTCCCAGCTGAGAGCCTGATACCAAGTAGGCCTGGCCATGAGAGCAGCTTCCTGTGGGCGCGGTGCAAGGCTTTAACGGTCCCCCCCTCCCCCGCTAGGGCCCGCGAAACCCTCCTCAACACGCCCCTTGGAGTGACGGCGCTTTCCCAACCGCAGCCCGAACACGGCTCCGCCCCTTCCCGGGGGCGTCCCATCGTGCCCCGCGCTAGGCTCCTGAAGCGGCGGGGCGCCTCCCGCCTTTACGCGGCCCCGACCCCGAACTCCTCTCCCCAGTTCTCCCCGGCGCCCTATCCTATCAACGTCTGGGGTCCCAGCCAATCACGCGGGCCCGGAGTCTCGCCTTTGGTCCACCCTCCTCCCAGCGCTCAGCCGGTCTGAGCTCAAGGCCTTTACCAGGCCAACCCAATCAGCGGCCGGCTCCCGCCTGCCCCACCCCAATCTCCCTCCCCCCGACCAATCCGCGCGCCTCTTTCTGCTGCCCGCCCAGCCAACCCGGGCCTTGAAACCAGCGGGCGAATGGGCGCAGGGCGGCCCTTCAATGCTGACCGCCTGGCCAATTGAGGATTCCGCGTGGCCACGGCGGCAGCCAATCGACATGGAGCGCGGTGCCGCCGCGGAGAGGTCCGGCCCGAATATCCCTCCGCCTTCCTCCCTCCCTCTCTCTCCCTCCCTGCGAGCCGCCGTTCACTTACCGCCTCCTTTCCTTCTTTCTCCCTCCGCCACCCGAGCACCAGCCGCGCTCTGAGCTACCCCCGGGGTCCCTCCCCCGCCGCCAGAGGAGCAGCTGCCGCCGCCGCCAGCAACAAATTAGGAGGGAGGAAGGAAGGAAAAGAGGAAGGAAAGGGAGCCGGGGCGACTACCAAGAGGGAGCCGGTGAATGGGCTTGTGGTGACCCCCGCCCCCCACCCCACCCTCCCTTCCCACCCGACCCCCAACCCCCATCCCCAGTTAGAGCCGCCGCCCGAGAGGCCGGACCGTCGTCTTAGGAGGAGTCCCCGCCACCACCTCCGCCATGGAGCTGATCACCATCCTCGAGAAGACCGTCTCTCCCGGTAGGACGCGGGGGCCGGGGGTCGGGCTGAGGTGACCGGGTGGGGGGGAGGGGAAGCCCTGGCCCCTCTGACCCTGTCCCCTTCCCACTTTCCTTCCCCCTAGATCGGCTGGAACTGGAAGCGGCGCAGAAGTTCTTGGAGCGTGCGGCCGTGGAAAACCTGGTGCGTGCCACCCCGCCGTGTCCCATCCCGCCGTCCACCCATCCCCTGCGTGCGGGCCTTCCCGCCCTCCTGGAGGCCCAGGCCTCGGGAACCCACCCCGCCCCATCCCGTCCCCCTCCCCCCCACCCCGGTCCAACCTAACCCCGCCATCGGGAAGCCGGTGGGTGTGTCCCGCCCCGGGCCCCGGCAGCTGGCCAATGGCGCGGTGCGCCGGGGTGACTGCCGCCCAATCGCCGTGCGGCCTGAGGGCGGCGGTGCAGCGGGAGGGAGAAAGAGGGAGGGAAGGGAAGTTAGGTTGCGCGGCGCTGCGTGTTCAGCAAGGGTGGGGGTGGGGGAGCCGGGCCTAGGGGCCATGTGGAAGCTCGGAGCTCAGCTGCCCGCCCTGTTCTGACCCGGGCCGGCTTTTCCTTCCTGTCCCGTGGCCCCTGTGATTCTCTGCACCTACTTCCCAGAGTCTACCCTTTGCTATGCCCCTTAGTACTGAGCTCATGGCCAGGCCTGGCACCCGAATACCTCCTATCCCACTCCGGCAATATTCCTCCCGTTCCTTCCTGGGTATTCCTCTTCGGGTTATTTATTTTTTGGTGAGGGTTGGTTGGGTTTTTTTTTGTTTTTTGTTTTTACTTCGATGGGTAGAGACTGAAGTTGTACCCATATAACAGGCTGAGGCTCATCCTTGATCTGGCCTGTTCCCAGATGAATTCACAGAGGAAAGTTCCTCGTTTTTATATTTAAGGGGTACAGAAAAAATGAAGAGAAGTCCACTAGACTGGACCTCTGTATAAAATGTGGGCTGGATTGGTTGAAACAGCCCGTGTGCCAGTAACATTTCCCTTTGATGTCCCTCTTATTGGGGGGGGGGGGGGAGATGGGGAGCAGATGGAAAGGTGGAGGATACTTGACATCTTTTAAAGGTAATAGGTAATAAGCCTAAATAACATTGTAACCCAACATGTTCCTTTGTAATCTAGACGAAATATAAGCCCAAAAATGACATTGCTTATTTTATACAAGCTGTCTTAAATGATTTTCTTTTTTATTGCGTTCTTAGGTGCTAGCCTTTACTACTTTTTATTCTTAACTTTCCATAGAAAGGATTTTGTCCTGCTAACGTAGACCAATAATACTTCCATTTGGGTTTTATTTCTGTTTCTGCTTCTGCTCATTTACAAGAAGCTTTTTATCCTGTTCCTAACATTTAACTTCTTTGTGGCATTGCTAACATTCCTTAGTGGTACATAATTAATAAAACTTTTAAGATTTATCTTATGTGATTGCAGGACTTGTTAGTGGTAAGAAACTGTCTGCTTTTGGTTTTTCCTGTTCACTTCGGTTTGGACAGAGCTTTCTGCAGGGAAGAGGAATGTGTCTTAAAATTTTTAAACAGAGGGAGTAGTTTTGGGGATCTGGGCATTATGAAAGGTTGAGAAAGGTTTTCAGAAATGCACTATGCTCAGTGGACAGCTCAAGTTCAAAATGTGTAGGAGCCTTTAGTGTGTTAGTTGTTAACTGTTAAATGTAAAATCTTTTTTCTTGGCAAATTTGTCTTGGCATTTTTATCTCTTCACTTTTCCCCTGTTTCTAAATATTATCAAAATTATAAGTAAGTCTTTTTTCATTGTTCCTCTCTCATTGAACATTTAAAACTAAAAGAGAAGACTAGCTTCCTAAATCCATGTTTCAGGTTTGTAAGTATTTACCTCTGTTATCCAAGATTACCTGCCTGCATGAGATCAAAAGTCGCCCTGAATATTAATCTTTTTGGACTAAGATATCTTAAATTTAGGGAAACAATTTTACATTCTATCCTGTCTTCACATATTCATTCATTTAACAAGTATTTGTTGAGTGTCAGGCATTGTTAAATAGAAGACTCCTCTGACTACTAGATTGTCAGGCTTTATTTTAGGGTGATCTAATGTGAAGATTTGAGCACTAAGAATGATATTGATAGGAAAATCTGTACCTCGATAAATGCTGAGGCTGCGTGAGGTGTTGGGTGACTGACTTGTGTAACATGTAACACATTTATAGGAGTCTTGAAGTAGGTATTTTAGCATTTTATGAGATGTTATGATATATCCTGAAGAATTTCGTTTTCCCCCAGTATGTTGGTGCTCTGTAAACTGTCCTCAGTTGGTAAAATTGCCAGGAGATACTTTCATTCACAAATGCATCTTCTCTTAATAGCCCACTTTCCTTGTGGAACTGTCCAGAGTGCTGGCAAATCCAGGAAACAGTCAGGTTGCCAGAGTTGCAGCTGGTCTACAAATCAAGAACTCTTTGACATCTAAAGATCCAGATATCAAGGCACAATATCAGCAGAGGTGGCTTGCAATTGATGCTAATGCTCGACGGGAAGTCAAGAATTATGTAAGTAACTTTATCTCCTTTTGGTCATGTCAGCCTCTGGGAATAAGAAACCTCACCGTCCATCCACCCACCCACCCCATCCTTTCCTCCTGGACCCCCCTACAAGAAACATCTTGGTCAGTTTTTTGGTCATTACATGGGATAGAGGTGATGGTGTAATAGGTTTCTGAGACTTAAGCTTCACTTGACAATAAAGGTAGTATTTGATTTAAATTTTCTTTCTCAGTTTAGCTTGTCTGTACGGTGCTGTCATTTCCCATTAATGAGTGTGTTGGATTTCTTTTCAGAAACTAAAGTAAACAGCAGTTTGGGCACCTTTAACTGGTTGCCAGAATTTGTAGAATCTGGTGAATCGACATGGTATACACATTGGTGGTTCCCAAACTTGAACTCTGAGACTCACTAAGGGAATTTGCTAACAATAATATATTTCCAAGCTCCTTTCAGAGATTCTGTTTTGTTGGAGTGAGGCTCAGGAATTATTTTTTAGATGTTCCTGTCTTCCTATGTGATTTTTTTTTCGTAGTCATCCAGTCCCTGCTCTTGCCGAACTTGTGCTGTAGATCATTTTCACTGTTTGGTGGTTTAGGCATGGCACTATGTGGAGTTCAAAGGGGAACTAAATAATCTCTTGGGCCTTTTAAGCCCAAAGAGTTTGTGAAATAAGAATTTGAAGTTGATGATGCTTTTATCTACTTAGTAAATTATGTAAAACTTCGTTTAGAAGCATCTGGCTTTTAATCAGGATCTTTAAGGAGTGGATTGATGAGTTTTGAGGAAAATTGAATGTCCCTTGCTCTGCATCATGGAGGTCTTGTGTCTTTGTTGTTGAGCTAAAATCCGTAATTCTAGCTGCAGCAAAAGATAACTCAGAATATACGGACAGATGTCTTTCCCACCCCCTAGTTAACGAGGTTTTTTAGTGGTTTGTCTTATGTGGGTAAGGCACAGAAAATGGTAATTCATGCAATTAGCCCTTGGTATTTGAGGAGAAATCGGTGGGGGAGGGGGTCCTAAGTGTGTACTTGCACATGTCGTCATATTTGCTATTTCCTGGTTTGAGGTATCAGCGTTAGGTAAATTTGTGCGCTTTAAGGCAGCAATATCTCTTTTAAGTTATATACCCCTTGTCTTTCTAGTCTTGCACGAAGGTACTCATGACTGTGGGAACTAGGTTATGAAAGCCAACTTATTTTGAATCTTTTTTGGAATATGTGGAGCTATTTCTGTCCACATTGGGTCTGCTTATGTAATAACATTTTAATCTTCCCTTCAGTAACTTGATATAATTGAAGTTTATTCCATCAATCACTGGAAATCTTGGTGCTTGTAGTGCCCATTCAGTTTCTCATCTTGCAGAATCGTGCAGTAGTAAATGTAATGAGACATGATTGGAACTGTAATTGGCTCTTTCGGGCATTTAACACTTGTTAAAATTTGGTTAAGACTTTGTATATTATATGTGTTGTTGAACCCTTCTGCATGAAAGAAAATTATTTAATCATGGCCCTTTTCGCCTTTCATAGCACCTGTGGTAAAGAATACTTTCTCAGTGTTGATAGTTATTTTTTTGTAGTGTGGGTCTTGGACACAGTTGAGGGTCCCTCCTTTATCCCTCTTCTTTCTGATAATTGGCTGTTATTATTAGGATTACCCCCTAGGTTTTAAAAAAACAAAAAAATAACCTTTCTGCCCTTAAGAGTTGGACTTTTATGGTCTCTAAATCACCTCAAGCAATATTAACTAGGGGTCTTCGAAAAGCCATTTAAAGGAAGAAAGTAAAGGTATGGTGGGAGTCGGTGCTCTCATCTTGTACCAGGCTATGGTGTGGTGTAGTATAAAGGCACCCTGAACTGGAACCCTTCATCACTTGAGTTGGTACCTGTTCAGCCCCTGCTGTTTTCGACCGGTCATCTCATCCCTGCCTCTCCGCTTCATGTCTTTGACATACAGGTTTTCTTAAAGTCCATTCTCGCCCTGGTAACCCTAGAGAGCAAAACCTTGATTTAGAATCAGTCAGAACAGTTGTTACTGGGAGAGCTGTTGGCAGTGGGGCGGGCAGGGATGATGGTATACTGTATGGGGGAAAGATGGGGAGTTCATTATTATTAGCTACAAAGCAGGATACTAAGTGACCTGACCCAGTCAGCAGAGCTGGCCTGAATATCTGGCGGCTACGCTTTGTCCTGTGTTCATGTCAGGAACAGTTAACTGTTTGCCTTTTGAGTGGACGGGTGATTCTTAGTGAGTTCATTGACTGAATTAGCTGATGGTGGTAATGATTAACCTTGGGTCAGTTGTGGCTTCATCCTTTATCTGTACCTGTGCCTTTACGCTTTACATAAATCTTTGTATGATAATCATTTCAAACAAGACACATTTAATGATAAGCGGATCCCATTTTATTATTTTTTTCTAAAGATTTTATTTATTTATTTGGCAGAGAGAGATCACAAGTAGGCAGAGAGGCAGGCAGAGAGAGAGAGGAGGAAGCAGGCTCCCTGCTGAGCAGAGAGCCCTATGCGGGACTCGATCCCAGGACCCTGAGATCATGACCCGAGCTGAAGGCAGCGGCCACTGAGCCACCCAGACGCCCCGCGGATCCCATTTTAATTGGCATATCTAACTAGTTCTTCCTATCTGTTGATGGTGGAGAGAAGAGTTCTCGGATTCCTGGGCAAACAACAAATCCTTCCAGATTGGAAGTTAAGTAAGGATTCATTCTTAGGTGTTGGTGACATCAGTAACATTGTATCTGCATCTAGTGATGTCCCCTGACCAAGACCTTTCTTTTTTTTTTTTTTTATTTGATAGACAGAGATCACAAGTAGGCAGAGAAGCAGGCAGAGAGAGAGAGAGGAGGAAGCAGGCTCTCCGCGGAGCAGACAGCCCGATGCGGGGCTCGATCCCAGGACCCTAGGATCATGACCTGAGCTGAAGGCAGAGGCTTTAACCACTGAGCCACCCAGGCGCCCCGACCAAGACCTTTCTATGAAAGTCACCCCAGGTGTTAAATTGTCATTGACCAGAGGAAAGGAAGCTTGTTCCATATCTCATGAGCTAGAAGATCTCTTCCTTAGATCAGACTAAACCGCGATCTGTGAATTAGAACCATTTGAATGCCCAGAATTGGGTTCTTTCTGAAGTTTTCACATTTTCTGTCCACAAAACAAGACTATTAGCATCCTAACATTGTACTTCCTGCAAGGAGTCTAGAAGGTGAATTTTGTCATCTCCTTTGCCTTCTAACATTGTCTCCCTACTGACTATCACTTTCTTACCTTGCATTGAACATTGACATGAGGTGTCTGGCTTTGGAGAAGTCCTTTTGGAAGTAGGGAACGATTGGTTTCATTTCTAGGCTCTGGAGCAATGTTGATTGTGTTGGTGTTAGTGAGGCTGGTTGTTTGTTTTATTTGACGGCTGACTATACTGTATATGCCTTTTTCTACTTTTGTGTGTTACAGAAAATTCAGACTGATGTAAGAAGCGTGGTAGGCAGAATGTGTTCAAATAGTTTTAGAAATTGATATCTTTCGTTTTGTGTATGTGTGTGCAGGTTTTGCAGACTTTGGGCACAGAAACTTACCGGCCTAGTTCTGCCTCACAATGTGTGGCTGGTATTGCTTGTGCAGAGATCCCAGTGAACCAGTGGCCAGAACTCATTCCTCAGCTGGTGGCCAATGTCACAAACCCAAACAGCACAGAGCACATGAAAGAGTCAACATTGGAAGCTATTGGTTACATTTGCCAAGATATAGTAAGTACAGCCTTCTGTATCCAACTTCACATAGCTCTGATTCCCTCTTAATTGTGACATGCGGGGTATTAGGATTTTCTTACATGATGGAGAAAGCCAAGCTGCTACAGAATGTTTTGCAAGTAGTACTGCTTTATTTAATCTAGACTTCTGTGTTTGGATAGCTGATTTATCCTCACATTGCTAATCATGCCTTGAGGATCCCAAGCTCAGAGTAGAAATCTGTATGCTTGGAGAGGTGGGGCTTCTAGACTTTTAAAAGAGGATATGCTGGTTGTGGAGCATCCCTGACTCGGATCCCTTAGTGTACCTCAGCATGCTGTGTTACTCTGCATGTACTATTTCACAGAAACACTTTGCCAGCGCTTGCTGTGGTTGGCTTAGCCACCGAAGGCACAGCAGTTTGTGAAATGTAGCGCTCCTGAGACTGTGGCTGCTGCCGAGGCCACCACCTGGGTGTCTGTTTCCATATACAGACTTGATGAAACAGGAAGTCCGCACTTGACCTGGACTTAGACTGCCTAGGTGTTGTGCCCGGACAGTTGATACAGATGGCCTGGGAAGAACACCAGACTGCCATGTCCCTTTGTACAGAAGGGGGAAGGAAAAAAGGGCATTACTTCATACCTAGAATCATTATGCTAAGAAATCAGATGAAGTTGATGGATTTAACTTGTTTTAGTTCAATTTTGGACTACTAGGCCCCGGGATATTTTGCAAGTGGTTTGTCCCTAAATGGAAATGTGTGGGAAAAGATCAGAGAAAGTCAGGATACTCACTCGAGTGGATTTCACAGTTAAAAGGACTGCTGATTAGTCATGAGCTCATTATTTTACTCACTGCACTTCTCTGCTTGTTTCAGGACCCAGAGCAACTACAGGATAAATCCAATGAGATTCTGACTGCTATAATCCAGGGGATGAGGAAAGAAGAGCCCAGTAATAATGTGAAGCTGGCGGCGACAAATGCACTCCTGAACTCATTGGAGTTCACCAAAGCAAACTTTGACAAAGAGGTGAGTCTTTTATGACAAAAAGGTGTATGTTCAGAAGGGAAGAAGTAAGAGTTAAATGAAAAGTGTTTATGTGGTCTAGAAAGAACCATCTTGTTTAGGTGCACTCATTTCCATTCTAGTGAAGATTTGTGTTGTGTGAGAAATGGCCACGGAGTAGGTTTTTGCTTTTGGGAAAAGTGTGATCTGAATTGTTTCTAAGCTTAGGTTTTTCCTTTTACAGATCAAAGTGTGTGTATGCTCTGGGATTTTAAAAAAAAAAAAGTTTTTTGTTTTTTTTCTTAAAGGCACCCAGGTTGCTCAGGCAGTTGAGCCTCTGACTCTTGGTTTCGGCTCAGGTCATGAACTCAGGGTCCTGATATTGAACCCCATGCCTGGCTCTGCACTCAGCACAGAGTCTACTTGAGATTCTCTTTCTCTTAGATAAATAAATAAAATCTTAAAAAACACGGGAGTTTATAACGTTCACTATTTTAAAAAAAACCAAACCAAAAAAAAAAACCCCAAAAACCTGGCAGCTGTCTGGCTTAGTTGGTGGCGCATCTAACTCTTGATCTCAGGGTCTTGAAGTTGAGCGCCTTGTTGGGTATAGAGTTTAATTTAAAAAAAAAAAAAATTTTTCAGAGAGAGCGAGCGAGTGTGCACCAGCAGGGGGAGTGGAGGCAGAGGGAGAAGCATGCTCCTCCCTGTGCAGGGAACTGACATGGGACTTGATCCCAGGACGCTGGGATCATGACCTGAGCTGAAGGCAGATGCTTGACCAACTGAGCCACCCAGGCACCCCTAAAAAAATTACGTGAGTTGGTCTATTTCATAACTCCTTGGAAGGTACTTTTGAGAAAATTAATATATAAACAAAGTTTATTTTGTCTGAAAGTATTTCTCCCATTGCTCAAGTTGTGTAAAAAATATACAGTAACATAAAGTTTATCATTTTAAGCATTTTTAAGTGTACAGTTCTATAGTGTTAAGTATATTCCTATTGTTTTACAGCCAGTTGCCAGAACTTTCTCATTTTGCAAAACTAAAACTCTGCATTGAAAAACTCCCCATTCTCCCCTTGCCAGGCCCTAGCAACCACTTTTTTACTTTCTGTTTCGATGAATTTGATTGCACCAGATACTTTATTTAAGTGGAATCAGTCATACAGTGTTTGAATTTGTCTTTTATGACTGCCTTATTTCACTTAGCATAATGTCTTGGGTTCATACACATTATAGCCTGTGTCAGAATTTCCTTTTTCAGGCTGAATACTGTTCTGTTATATGTATATACCATAGGTAACATTTTGTTTATCCATTCATCTGTCAGTGGACATTTGGGTTGCTTCTGTTCATCTGACTATTGTGAATAGTGCAGCTATGAACACAGGTATACAAATAGGTCTTTGAGGCCCTGCTTTCAGTTCTTTTAGATCTATGCTGAGAATCAGTAGTTATATGGTCTGCAAATATATTTGTTTGTTGACACTTGAGCTGTGCCTTTTGCCATTTCTTGATCCTATTGTGGACAAAGTAGGGAGGTCTAAGAAGCCAAAGCAAATTGCAGTTCTAATTGTAATTTTTCTAGATAGACTCCCTCCTTTAAGATTTCAGAAGACTTGGAATAGTAGCAAATTATTTCATTGCTCTCTTCTCTTGTATCTTACTATATTTGATGGGGGTTTGCCATCTCCCAGAAAACAAATTTATGTTGAAGTAAAGCAGATGTTTTGAATTCTCTTAAATTTTAAATACAAAAAAATGGGTTTTCCTAATGTAGGGTTTTGGGGGGTTTTTTAACCATTTTTATTTAAACCCTGTGACCTACATTTTCCTATTTACTTCCTCCTTGGAGTCTTGTTTGTGAAGGTCATTTTGGGGATTAAAAGATTAGGGACCTCTTTCGAGGGCGGGTCATGTAGTAGACATGGGAGGCAGACTCTTGATAGCCTTCCTGATGCCATTGCTGTGTCAGGGAAAAGCTGCTTGATTGGTTCAGGGATATGGGGTCCCTGAGGGGGGTACAGGGTTTTCTGCGAAGAGCTAGTCTAGCAGTCTCCATATATGCAGTTGGTACTCTACTTACTCTCTTGATCTTTGTTCTTCTCGCAGTCCGAGAGGCACTTCATCATGCAGGTGGTCTGCGAAGCCACGCAGTGTCCAGATACAAGGGTGAGTGGAAGCTCCGGTGAAAAACCTAGCTTTGTCTTTCCTGGGAAACGCCATCTCTAGATAGTGGTTTGTAATGTTGAGAATCAGGTGCTTCAGAAATAAGGTTTGGCTAATGCTATTCTTAATAAAAGAGGGAAAAACAGTTCTTAGAAAGTTAACATAATGGAAGTTGCCATCCTCTTAAAACGTTTAAGGAAGAAATGGTTTTTGATCACCATTGCTACTTAATTGCTGTAAGTTACACAAGTGATTGATTTTCATTGTAGCCATTCAAACAGCTTTGCTGTTGCTGTAACCTAAACCTTGACCCTTGAAACAGGTGGGAGTATCATCCAGTCTGAGTGGCATTCCTGAGCTTAGTCCTCTGTAGGTTCCTCAGGCACCTTTAAAGTAGGGGGGAAAAAAAGAGGAAAAAGAAATAATAACAATGATGGAAAAAAGGGAAGAGAAGAGATTGATTTTGGGGGAAATGTTGACATTACCCAGATGACATTACTCAGTTGACCCTTTACATTACTAACCCATTTATGTGACTTACCTTTTTCAAACTACGTTGTTAAACTAAATAGCAAACTAATCTTTTCTTTGTGAAAGGTACGAGTGGCTGCCTTACAGAATCTGGTAAAGATAATGTCCTTGTATTATCAGTACATGGAGACGTATATGGGTCCCGCTCTTTTTGCTGTAAGTATTTCTGTTTTATGTATATGAGCATGTAACTGGTTGTAAAACTCCTCATTCTTGCTGTTTTGTCATTTCTGTAATTTTTTTCCTTAATATTATGAAATCAAGGAAATTCCTTGAGTCGGAGTGTTATGTTTAAGCCATCAGTAATGTGCCAGAAAAACTTGTACTGTCTTTGTGCTGGGAAAGAGTGTATTTTAAAAGTCTTTTTCCTGTTTCTACCCTTCATTTCAGACCCAGCTTTCATAAATCTACATTTTTGACACTTGAATGTTTGCGGTTGGAAGTGGGAGGGGTCTAACTCGAACCAGCACTTACTTGGGGTCTGGGATGTCTTTTTTCTTCCCTCCCTCTTAAGATCACAATTGAAGCAATGAAAAGTGACATTGATGAGGTGGCCCTACAAGGGATAGAATTCTGGTCCAATGTGTGTGATGAAGAAATGGACTTGGCCATTGAGGCTTCCGAGGTGAGCCTGGGAGAGAGTCGGAGCGGGGAGAGTTGTTTCTCTGACATAGTTCCTTTGTGGGCACTAGTCTCCTCTGGGAGAGCTTCATTCTGACTGGGCTTAGAGGGCATCTCCATTTGTAGAGATTTTGCTTTCTCTGCTAGCCAGAGCCCCTCAGGAGGGAGACAGACCTGTAATGAGGCATTTCATGCTTTACCGATCAGCCAGACGTGATCTGTTATAAATGTTGATATTAGTACAATGAACACAAGGGGGCAGCAGGCAGTCACAGTTTAACAAGGTGACGTGCAGTGCTGAATTACTTCCTTTTGGAAGTCCTAACAAAAACATGGGATGCATAATTGATAGCTTACTAACTTTGGTGAAGAAATTGCATAGAGACAAGGGGGCTAGTTCTGCACTTTGCAATCTTTGAACTCAAGCTTTGTTTCCAGCCTTGTCTTGCACACTTCAAGAAACACAGATTTATTTTTGACATCATTACGTAAACTTAGTACATCTCTTGATCCGAAGGTTAGTTAGATGACAGCTTGTTAATATGAATTGGGCTTGTGAAAAAGAAAGGTAGTTCTTAAGGTTGCCTTGGCCCTTTAAGGTGGATTATATGTATGGCCTCAAAGAATCCCATTGAAGTAGACCAAAGAAACGAGGACCTCCAAAAGATCACAGAGGATGTTACCTTTGCTCTGTGTATTTCTGTACAAACCCCTGGGCAGCTCGCATTGTAGGCCTCTAGTAGGAGCCTGTTTGCTGCCGTCCAGAATTTGCTTTTATGTTTCTCCTCAGGCAGCAGAACAAGGACGACCCCCTGAGCACACCAGCAAGTTTTATGCCAAGGGAGCACTACAGTACCTGGTTCCAATCCTCACACAGACACTCACGAAACAGGTGAGTTAACCTTGCAGATCGAACTGGTTAAGCTGTGAGACATTGTCGAGGGTTGGTTTGCTCTGGAACAGTTTCTGTGAAAAAACTTGGCAACTCTTTAGCTGGTTGATGCTCTGTTATAGGTGACTGGGAATAGCTGAACTCAATCTCTAAAATCCTTTAGGCTCTGAGTTGTTTGTGAAGGAGAGCTGGGTCTGAACATTTCGGCCTCGATCGGACACAGGCTACACACACGGATTCCCGAGTGCTATACCTTGTCCAAAGTAATGCAAGACACACACAGTACTAAAGTTGCAGTAAAGAAAGGTTGACAAGAGAGATGGACTAGTTTCAGGCCACTTGAATACCTTCTAACATTTTGAGTTATTTTCAGGAGTTCACAGTATGTACATACATTTAAAGTGCTGATGAAGGGCGCCTGGGTGGCTCAGTGGGTTGGACATCGGCCTTTCGTTCAGGTCATGATCCCAAGGTCCTGGGATCAAGCCCCACATCTGGCTCCCTGCTCGGTGGGGAACCTGCTTCTCCCTCTCCCTCTGCCTGCCACTCGCTTTGCTTGTGCTCTCTTTCTCTATCTCTTTGTCAAATAAAATACAAAATCTTAAATGAAGTAAAATGCTGATGAGGTTGGAGAAGAATTATTCTGGGGGCGCCTGGGTGGCTCAGTCTGTTAAGTGTCCCTACTCTTGATTTTGGCTCAGATCATGATCTCAGGGTGGTGAGGTCATTAAGCCCCATGTTGGGCTTCTTGTTTGGTGTAGAGCCAGCTTGAGATTCTCCCTTTCCCTCTCCTTCTGCACCCCCCTGCCTGCACTCTGTTTCTCTCTCTCTCAAAAAAAAAAAAAAAAAAAAAAAAAAGATCATTCATGATCATTAACATCAGTAACATTCAGGACAAAATAAAAGCAACAAGACTTCACGAAGATGTGGGCCTAATGAGTAAATAAAGAAATTCTTTCATAAGAAGTATATCTTGGTTGTCATTGTCCCCTTTTGACTTTAGGCATCACGGCTTTTTTTGGTATGGTGTTTGGAAAGATTCTTTCTGTCCCTCCTCTCTGCTGCATGTGGAGCGTTCCCAGAGAGCCGGTGGTGCTCCGAGGGAACACTGCTATGACTTGGAGCACTGGAAAGTTTCCCTGTACCCGGGAATGTCATTTGTGTTTAGGAAAGTACATGACTCTTTTAGTGTAACAGTCATAAAAGATAACTAGAGATGTATTTGGTCTGAAATGGACTGGGTGTTCTCTCAAATTTTTGTCTCTTTATCCAATCTAACAGTTACTTCTGTGTCTTTTGGCCTTAGTATTTTTCCTAGCTTTTGTATATTTTTGTTACGCTTCTCACATTTGGGAACAAGTCATTCTTTGGGTATGTAATATTCTGAAGCTGCAGAAGGCAGCCTACCTTAAATTACTGTGTGGTAGGAATAGTCACAGTAAGGAAGAAAAACCTTGAATTCTACTTTCAGGGGAGATCTGTCTGCATGGAATCTTTTTTTTGTTTAACTTCTCATTGAACTACATATAATTAGTGGCACACCAGAAGCCACCTCATGCCTTCTTCCTAGTCATTCATTGTCTCCCTCTGAGTGCTAGAGGTTAATTTTGATTGAGTTTGGACTTCATATAACTAGAATCCTACAGCATATCCTCTTGTTCTGCCTTTTGCTCTCTATCTGTTCGAGTTCCATCCCCGTGGTTGTGTGTAGTGGAGGCTGGCCCATCCCACTATATAGTACCCGGTAGGACTTCGCTCTGTCTGCATCTCATTTAACAGAGGTTACGTGTGATGATTCTTTGTGGAAGAAATGAAAATATAAAGGTTTTATATTTTATTTACATCCCCCAAACTTAAATTCCAGTGACATTTGGGAGTAGTCTGAAGACCTTTTGAGTTAGTAATTCTAGGTTTTTTTAGTTAAAGTGTTCCTTGAACAAAACGATGACCATTGCTATACCCTCGTCAGGATGAGAATGATGACGACGATGACTGGAACCCCTGCAAAGCGGCAGGCGTGTGCCTCATGCTCCTGGCCACGTGCTGTGAAGATGACATCGTCCCACACGTCCTCCCCTTCATCAAAGAACACATCAAGAACCCTGACTGGCGGTACCGGGACGCGGCAGTGATGGCGTTTGGCTGCATCTTGGAGGGACCGGAGCCTAATCAACTCAAACCACTTGTCATCCAGGTGAGCTGAGGGAGTTTGGGAGTGGTAAGGGGGATATTCATTGTTTGAACTTTTTCCTTGAAAGTGTGCCCATATTTTCAAAACAAAACTGTGCATAGTCATCCAAACAGGTTATTCTGGATTGCTGTTTGCTGTCAGTGAAGGAAGGAGAAACTGTATTTCTTGACCTTTTTTTTTTTTTAAACAAAAGTCATGATTTGAAAAAAATGCAGAAAAGGCCCAAAAGAAAAAGTCATCTTTAATCCCACTGCCCAGGGATAAACTTTGTTAATTCTTAGTGTTTACCTGTGTGACATTCTTCTGTATGCACGTATGTTTGTGCAACAGGATGGAGTTCTTACTGGGCAGTAGCCTTAGAACTTGTCTTTTCACTTACTGCTGTATCATAAACCTTCCCTGTGATGCACTTAGCGATGTGGTGATTCCGTCCTTAGGACAAAATGGTATCTATTGTAATGAAAAGTTTTGTGGAAATACTTTGTTTTACTGTTATAAGTGATAGAAGAGTCCATTGTAATTGAGTTTCATGCATATGGAACTGAGCCTTTTGGAATGTAGGCAGATGCCGTCACGGCTCCTCTAGGCGCATCACCTGAGTGAGTCAGTAAAAGGCTGGTGGAAGGATCCGTACTAGGCTCTGCACTGGGATTTGGTGAAGAGAGGACTATTTCATCTTTCACTTTAATTTTATTATACTCTTGGACATGTGACAGATGTATCTTTTTTTTTTTTTTTTAAAGATTTTTATTTATTTATTTGATAGACAGAGAGAGATCACAAGTAGGCAGAGAGAGAGGGGGAAGCAGGCTCCCCGCTGAACAGAGAGCCCGATGTGGGGCTCGATCCCAGGACCCTGAGATCATGACCTGAGCCGAAGGCAGAGGCTTAAACCACTGAGCCACCCAGGCGCCCCGTGACAGATGTATCTTAAAATGACAAACTATCTTGATGCTTCAGGTTAAAACACAGTCATCGGGGGGCACCTGGCTGGCTCATTTGGGAGAGTATGCGACTCTTGGTCTAGGGATCAAGAGTTCGAGCCCCATGTTGGGTGTAGAGATTATTTGCATAAAACTTGAAAGAAATCCCAACCATCAGTGTTTTCTCTTCAGCCAACATGAATTTTAATTTTTGCTTGGCTCTGCTAACAACTGCTGTTATTTGCAGGCTATGCCCACGCTAATAGAATTAATGAAAGACCCCAGTGTAGTTGTTCGAGATACAACTGCATGGACTGTGGGCCGGATTTGTGAACTGCTCCCTGAAGCTGCCATCAATGATGTCTACTTGACTCCCCTGCTGCAGTGTCTGATTGAGGGCCTCAGTGCTGAACCCAGAGTGGCTTCAAATGTGTGCTGGGTAAGGGTTTTTCTTCCGACTGAGATAAGCAGCAGGGCTGAGCCATTCTCGAGGAGGTAGGAGGTGTGGGAGAGAAATGGGTCTACCTCACTGGAAGGCCTTTTCTGAATAGCTTCTCCTTCCTAATTTCTTCAGTTAAAATGTGGGGGATGCCAATTGCATGAGCCAGTGGGAGCTGTTGACTCATGGTGACTAGTTCCCAAACCGTTTAGAATAGTCATGCTAACCCAGTGGGAAAACTATCTGGACCTGGTTTTCTTTTTCTCAGTTGCTTGGGGACAAGAAATTTTGGTTAAGGTAGAGAGCTGCTGGCTACAAAAAGTATCATTACTGAGAAGGGGCAAAAAGGAAGGAAGGTAGGCGGCCCAAGTGCTGAGTCAGTACAGGCTGAAGGTAGTTCATTAGAGCCCTTTGGGGGTGGGGGTTGGGGAGTGGAGATCAGATAGGAAGGAGTGGGGCTTTTGCTTTTCTGTAAGTGGAGAAAGAAGTAGTGGTGAGTGTTTGTGATAGATGAAAGTACTCTGCTGCTGCTGAGAGAATTTGGGGTGGGACAAACAGTATAAATAAATAAATTTGGAATTTTAAGGGTGTCTGTAAGGAGATTGCCTTGAGACGACCTTGACAGAAAAAGTTAAGGATTCACTAGCATTGATTTATTCTTAGATCATTTAGAAAGGAATACTGCCCATGGTATGTTAAGGAAAAATGAGGTTATCTTGGGGTAGGGTTCTTTATAGAACTAATATTAAAACTCTGTCTGATCTTAAGGCTTTCTCCAGTCTGGCTGAAGCTGCTTATGAAGCTGCAGATGTGGCTGATGATCAGGAAGAACCAGCTACCTATTGCCTATCTTCTTCCTTTGAACTCATAGTTCAGAAGCTCTTGGAGACCACAGACAGGTGACTACACAGAACCGGGTGGTGTCTTTGCATCCAACTCCTTTCCCTGGGTGAGGGGCATCTAGCCTAATCATAGGAACATAGTAACAGGAAGCATTGAAAAAATCATATAGTAGATGATTTGTTTAGGTAAGAGAAAGGGGCACCTGGCGGCTCAGTCATTAGAGCATACGGCTCTTGATTTTGGGGTTGTGAGTTCAAGCCCCACTTTGGGCTTAGAGATTACTTTTACATAAAAAAAGAGAGCAGAAAATGTTGACTCTGTCTACCTTAGAATGTTCAGGTTAAAGTAAAGTCAGAAAATAGTCTCATATATAGAGGAATTGATCTGGGGCACCTGGGTGGCTTGGTTGAGTGGTTGAGTGTCCCAACTCTTGATTTCGGCTTAGGTCATGATCTCAGGGTTGTGGGATTAAACCCTGCATCTGACTGCGGGCTGAGTGTGGAGTCTGCTCAGTTTTCCCTCACCCTCTCCCCTCCCCCCATTCTCCCTCCCTCTCTCTCTCCCTCTTCTTGAGATTTTATTCATCCATGAGAGAGAGAGGAGCGGGAAGAGTAGAGCAGGGAGCCTAATTCAGGACTCCATCCCAGGACCCCAGGATCACGACCTGAGCAGAAAGCAGATGCTCCACCTGAGGGAGCCACTGAGGCGCCCTTCTCTCTCTCTCTTTAAAAAAAAAAAAGGAATTGATCTAGAGAGGTCCCTTCATTTTGTAGTATCTACAGTTAACAGGAATTTGTAATTTCTGTATAAGGCAAATAGCTCTCATCATGGATTTAGTTGCCATGCCAGATCATTAATTACTATTTCTGATAATAGATGAAGAACTTGGCATAAAATAAGTTGTTATAAATGAGTTTTTGAAAATTTTAAGTAATCTCTACTCCCAGTGTGAAGCTCGAACTCATCCCCAAGATCAAGAGTCACATGTTCCACTGACTGAGTTAGCCAGGGATCCCTGAAATGTAGTTTCAATGGGATATAAGTTGGGACAACCTTTAATTATTTTGGTTTTATGTGAGCTATACCGAAAGCCATGCTTAAAAGACATCATGAGGAAGGAGGCAGGGTGTAAACTCTGCCATGCTAAACTAATTCCATCTCTGTTATGACCAAAATTATGTATAATACCATCTCTTGCAGACAAATGAAGAAAACTGAGCTCTTTTTCTCTTATTTAGGTGACCTTGTCAGTTGGGTTCTTCAGCATTTTAAACTAGTTTTTTTCCTATAACTTAGCCCATTTCCATAGACACCATTCTGAAGTGTAACCAGGCCAGGTCTGAAAACCCCTAGTGAACATAGCCATTGGCTCAACAGTTAGAAATTTGGTTCCTGGTTGTATTGTGTTGCCAAACTCAAAGCACATTCACAATCATAGCGGTTTCTGGATTCCTTATTTTTCGTGAGACAAGGTCTAGGTTATTACAGCTCTCTTCTTTCTCGGGTAAGACTTTCGGATTGTTGTGTGTTCCTTACAGACCTGATGGACACCAGAACAACCTGAGGAGTTCTGCGTATGAATCTCTGATGGAAATTGTGAAAAATAGTGCCAAGGATTGTTATCCTGCAGTTCAGAAAACTACTCTGGTTATCATGGAACGACTGCAGCAGGTGCTCCAGATGGAGGTGAGTCTGGGCCAGGCTGGTACCGTGGGGCAAGGCGGGGCCACGTCCTCTGTAGGTGGTTGTGTTCACGTTTACGTGAAAGTGTGTTTTTCTCAGAAAGGTAGAATGCTTATACAAAAACTGTTGCCACTTAAATCTGCATTGCTCATCCAAGTTTACTTATAAGTGTATCACAATGTGTACTTAATGTAAGTTTTTTGTTATTTCCTGCATTAGTATCAACAAAGATTGTTTAATGGTCCTGGCAAACCCAGCAAAAACAGAAGCATGGAGAGAGTGCAGAGCTAAGCTGTTTATTCAGAGTTTGATGATGTTCTTTTCCTTGCAGTCACATATCCAGAGCACATCCGATAGGATCCAGTTCAATGACCTTCAGTCTTTGCTCTGTGCAACTCTTCAGGTATGAGGACGGCGTTTTATCACCCATTCTGATGCTGATCAGAAATTCTTCTCCAAAGGCCTTCATCGGTGGTTGATTGGGAGAGTGATTTTCCATTTTCTTCTCTAGACAGAATGTGTCTTTTGCACAGTGTAGGCTAAGAAACTACTTGGTTGGTGGTGTTGCTTCCAGCTGTACAATGATTTTGTGCGGACAGCTTCTAGTCTTTGGTTTTTATTGGGTTGTCCAAAGGTAGCTCAGTGAGATTTGGCTCCCAGCTGTGGTTCACTCTGCTAAAAATACAGCCTTGAGTTTCTGCCATCGCCTTGTGAAACAACAGTTCCTATTGGAAGCCTTATTATAATTCGAATTATTTATTGTACCAGTTGTTCAGAGTAGATTTTTTTTTTGAGGGGAGACTAGAAAGATTAAAATCACTCCTCATTCATGACTGGACTCCTGAAGTAACTGAGGTGCTATTCCCTCTTTTACCAAAAATCAGGAAAACCCTAGAACTTGTCATAAGGCTCAGGTGGATACTAGGTTTTAGTATTGAGTGATGCTAACTAGGTCATCTTCTCTCTGAACTCCCTTCTCTTTCTTGCTCAAACTTAAAAAACCTGTTTGCTTTTTAAAAATTTTGACTGTTAAGATCTTTCTTTAGTCATCAGAGAAATAGAGGAATGATCTGGTGACATTAGTTGAAACAAATGAAAGGGTAAGGAGGGAGGTTTGAGGAATATTGAATTAGGAGAATTCAGGTTGAATTTATTTTATCAGAACTACTTCTTGCTCATCATTGGTGAATAGGATATCAGAAGTATTGCTTTCTTGCTTTATGGGTAAGAACTGAAATGTAATCTGTCCTACTTAAAAGCTGAAATAAATGCAACTGCTGTTCCAGAAAGACTGGACTGTGGAGGCTGCTGATGGGTTTGTCAGGAGTAAATGAATTGGGGAAGAGATGACTTCGTGTACCATGGAAGATCATCTTGTGTTTGTTCAGAGTTGGAAAATAGGAGGGATGTTAAAATGTATGTTTTGTTGCAGATGATTTATACTGTTAAAGCTTTTGAGCCCAAGGAGTGTGTTTGGTCTTTCCAAAAAAAAGCCACAGGGCTCAGGTGATTTTATAAAAAGGTGGATATAGTGTTCTGATTGGCAGGTTTGTAATCAACACAACCTGAACTCTTTTTCATTTCACAGAATGTTCTCCGAAAAGTGCAACATCAGGATGCTTTGCAGATCTCTGATGTGGTCATGGCCTCCCTGTTAAGGATGTTCCAAAGCACAGCTGGGTCTGGGGGAGTGCAAGAGGATGCCCTAATGGCAGTCAGCACACTGGTGGAAGGTCAGTGAGCCAGAATCAGGCAGGGACTGTTTTAAGGATGCAAGTGTTGCAGTAGCCATGGGGAATTTTTTTGACCACAGAAAGCATAGTCTTGTCTTCTCATTTACTGGGGCATGACTTGAGTGCAAAGTTGGATTGAATATAAGAGTAAATTTGTCCATAAGTGCCTTACCGCTGCTCTTGAAATGAAGAGGAGCCAGCTGCAACTCACATTGGCAGGTTCCTTTTTCCTCTGAAAGTCTACTCACTTGCTTGAGGTTTGGCTCCTTTCAAGGATCGAGGACACAAAGGTTTCCATTTTCTTCCCTGGCACTTGGCATCTCCTAGTTTGGGTTGTAATGCTTTGGACTCTAGCTTGACACGTCATGGTGCTCAGAATAGGATGGAGCGAAACACTGAGAGTTCTAGGAGTTAATTGGTTTTCTGGTTGTTACATGTCTGACTATACAAAATTGCTTTGAGGAAGCCATGCTTGCTTAAGACTCGTTGAAGGGCCATTAAAAGCACATTAAAGGGCACTTAAGAAACCTGGAATGCTGCTTTGGGGTTGGCCTGTGTGGTGTATACACTGACCAAGGCTGCTAGGCAAGGACCACTCCTGAGGACCATACCTATTACTAGCATCAGGAGGTTCACTTTGGCCCCTGTAGTGGCTAATTCAGAAGGAAGCCCAGTCTGCTTTCCCTGGCGAGCTTATAAAATATGTCCTTAATGGAATTCCTCAGGGATGGACCCTGTTTTAAAGCTGGCTGCCAGAGAAGACATGTTATAATCAGATGAAGAGGTGGCCAGGAGGCAGTATCGTTAGCTCATCCAAGGAAAATTAACCCTTGAAAAAAGACTGCTGGTTTGTTGGGTGTAGCCATAGTGAAATCCCACTCTGGAGATTTCACATCATCTTTAGGGCATGAGTTAGGCCTTTTTTAGCACTTAAGAATTTGGCTTGTCTGAGACAACCTTACTGTTTTTGTGATAGAGTCAGTAATTAACTCACACTGCACCCAACCTGTTGATTGGAGTGAATACATTTTGGGAGAGTTGGCATGGTTATTTTTGCTCATTTTTGTGATATCCTGTGGTGCTTACATTTTGTTTCTCTGCAGTGTTAGGTGGTGAATTCCTAAAGTATATGGAGGCCTTTAAACCCTTCCTGGGCATTGGATTGAAAAATTATGCTGAGTACCAGGTAATCTGTGCTTTCCAAAGGAATACATTTATATTCTCATTTATCCCTGATAACTAATTCATGTTGCAAAGTCCAGTTGGTCTCTGTATTGTCTGAGAGTGTGGAACTGAAGCAGTCAGTGAAAAAACCAGGGTAGTTGATGGCCCAGAATAGCACCTGACAGCAGGGCTTTTTCCTTCTCTGTTTTTTTTTTTTTTTTAATTTAAACCACCGGGCTCTTGCCACCATCATTCCCATGGATATTGTCATTTCCGTCCTTTCTTAATATCTTGGAGAGTCTTAGCTCTTTCCCTGCCATGTGGATTGTTAAAATGAACTAATCTTGGGGGCACCTGGGTGGCTCAGTTGGTTATGTGTCCAACTCTTGATCTCAGCTCAGGTCTTGATCTCAGAGTTTTAAGTTCAAGCCCTGCACTGGGTTCCATGCTATGCATGGAGCCTACTTTTAAAAACAAAAACAAAAACAAACCTGAACTCATCTCAGAGAGGGAGGATGTTGGATGTTTTCTTCTTCGACTCTAGGCCCAAATGATAAAGAACCAGGGGCTAAATAAAAATAATGCCTTACCCTGCAGGTGGCCTGTTCTGTTTGGAAGATCATTTCCTTGATTCTTTTCAGGTTTGTTTGGCAGCTGTGGGCTTAGTGGGAGACTTGTGCCGTGCTCTGCAGTCCAACATCTTACCTTTCTGTGATGAGGTGATGCAGCTCCTGCTGGAGAACCTGGGGGTGAGTATCCGTACACATAGTCTAATTTACGTATTTGAAATCTGGAAAGATGTTTAAAAATTTAAGTGAGAGGGAGTTATCAGTTGCCAGAATATTGGCAGTAGGCTCATGAAGAAGGGAATTGTTCATTTTCACAAGATGATTCTATAAAGTAAGGTTATAAAGTTAATTAAAAGAAGGCATACTCTGGGGCGCCTGGGTGGCTCAGTGGGTTAAGCCGCTGCCTTCGGCTCAGGTCATGATCTCAGGGTCCTGGGATCGAGTCCCGCATCGGGCTCTCTGCTCAGCGGGGAGCCTGCTTCCCTCTCTCTCTCTGCCTGCCTCTCTATCTACCTGTGATCTCTCTCTGTCAAATAAATAAATAAAATCTTAAAAATAAATAAATAAATAAATAAAATAAAAGAAGGCATACTCAATGAAATGGGGGGGTGGGAGGCTAGTAAAGTGTATGTGTAATCCCTCTGTCCAGAGAGAGCCACTAACAATTTTTGTGTATATCCTTAAGGTCAGTACAAAGCATATTAGCAATTATTTATTATAAAAAATGTTTCTCTAATCTTTGGACCAAATATTCTGGCTTTTATTGATTTGCTCTTCTCTCTCTTTTTCCCTGGTCAGAATGAAAATGTCCACAGGTCTGTGAAGCCACAGATTCTGTCAGTGTTTGGTGATATTGCCCTTGCTATTGGTGGAGAATTTAAAAAATATCTAGAGGTTGTCTTGAATACTCTTCAGCAGGCCTCCCAAGCCCAGGTGGACAAGGTGAGCTTCCAGCTGTCTTTTAAGTCCAGCCTGATTGGATGAGTGGACTTGTGACAGTCCTACAACTAAAGGCTCTGGGTTTGATGGAAATTCTGTTTGTCTCTTACAGTCAGACTATGACATGGTGGATTATCTGAATGAGCTAAGAGAAGGCTGCTTGGAGGCCTACACCGGAATTGTCCAGGGACTGAAGGGAGACCAGGAGAACGTGCACCGTTGAGTATAAAACCCAGTGAACTTAGTCCAGAGTTCATGTAGCCAAATGGGCTGTGTCTTTGGTTCTATAGCTTGTGAACTAGCACCTGTTGCTTAAAGGAAGGGGAGAAGGAATAGTACCCTCATTAAGAGAGTAGCTTTTGAAGAAGAGACAGTCTTTCCGATTTCTCCTTCCCACCCCGCCACTTAGTTCTTTGTCTCACCTTTCTTGAGCCTCGTAATGGATGGGACCCAGCAGGGCTGTTGGTGCTGGTCATGTCTACACCCGCCCCAAGGTGGGGGCAGCTGTTGAGCATATGCACACCTCCGGGGCAATTGTGTTAAAAGACCGGGAGATAACATTTTCTCTCCCACCTGATGTTCCTGTAATTGACTGGGGAAATATTTGTCTTTTGTCTCTTTCTGCTATCATGGGCTTAGAGGAAGGGCTCCATTCCTTCTCTATTATTTCTGCTTGTAACAGGAAGAACAGCTGCCTCTCCTGTTGGTGTGAAGAATGACTTCTTAATTTGAGGAAGAACAGTTCAGTAGAATTATATGCAACTAATTCTCCCTCCTGAAACCTGCCTGATTGGGGGCGGGGTGCGGGGTAGTATATTTGGAAATTTCGAAATGGGGTGTAGTCCTGCCAAAGGTGGGACAGCTTCATCAGACCTTCTGTTTCTATTATAGCGGATGTCATGCTGGTACAACCCAGAGTAGAATTTATTCTGTCTTTCATTGACCACATTGCTGGAGATGAGGATCATACAGACGGAGTAGTAGCTTGTGCTGCTGGACTGATAGGGTAGGTTAAATCCTGTTTCCAACAGCTGACTAGAACTTCTCATGGGACGTGAGAAGACCTGTGGTGAAGAACTTTGAGGGTAGCCTGGATGGTAGTTATCCACTTCTTTTTTCTTTTTCTTTTTTTAAAGATTTTATTTATTTATTCAACAGACAGAGATCACAAGTAGACAGAGTGGCAGGCAGAGAGAGAGGAGGAAGCAGGCTCCCTGCTGAGCAGAAAGCGCAACGTGGGACTTGATCCCAGGACCCTGGGATCATGACCTAAGCCAAAGGCATAGGCTTTAACCTGCTGAGCCACCCAGGCGCCCCTATCCACTTCTTTGATACGGATAATTCTTTAATAGAACCCATGGTGTCCTGTTAAAAGTTCTCACAGATGATCATTCATTCCAGACCTTAGCTCTGGTCTCATTCCAGACCCTCCAGACTTGTAATTTCTCTTCGCTAAAGTCTGTGGAGGTCTCAGAGGTGTAAAGCATCATCAGATCTTTGTCCATCCCGTATTCTGAGGTTATTCAACAGTTTGTCTATGTTTTAGCCTCCTCTATTGAAAGTTTGAGGCATGACTAGAAGAAAGAACCATGAATTAGTTGGAACTCCGGGTCAGTCGTCCTGACTCTTCAGACCTCATTTCTTGTATCTGTTTAGGGCAGGTGCTGAACTTAACCCAAAAATTTCTTTCAGCTTTAAAAAGTAGGTGAATTCCAAGGGACCCACAACTAGCTTAGCACTGGCTCAAAACAGGATAGGGGGATGAGGCTGGGAGCACATTCTCAGGTGTGTGTGTTTTGCACAGGGACTTGTGTACAGCATTTGGGAAGGATGTACTGAAGTTAGTAGAAGCTAGGCCAATGATCCATGAACTGTTAACGGAAGGACGGAGATCGAAGACTAACAAAGCAAAAACCCTTGCTACATGGGCAACAAAAGAACTGAGGAAATTGAAGAACCAAGCTTGGTAAGAGCTTATCTCTACTGCTCTATTTTTCCTTTCTTGGGGAGGAGGCAGTTTCTTCAGACGGTTCCCACAAGGGCTGCCTTTCTCTTGGTATTTTGTTTTGTACTCTTTCCCATATAAGTGCCTTTGTTCCTCAGGCTTGTACTAGTGGAAGGGCCGGGCAACCTCAATCTTTCCTTGAGCCAATGTTCGATTACTTGGGGTGATGAAGAACAGAACTTATGTAACTAGAATTCAGTGAAGTCCCCAAATGATTTTGGGCCCTAATAAAATCATTAGTAATGGTATTTTCCCAGAATTCTCTTTTCTGCTTCCTGTTCCCTTCCTCCTGCTGTTTACTTTTTTTACTGCCATGCTTTTAGACGTGTGGCTCTGCAGAAGGTAGCCAAAGTCAAGAGTTGTCTGACCCCTGCTTTCTTTTTCTTTTCTTTTTTTTTTTTAATTTATTTTATTTTATTTTATTTTTTTATTTATTTGTCAGAGAGAGAGAGAGAGTGAACACAGGCAGACAGAATGGCAGGCAGAGGCAGAGGGAGAAGCAGACTCCCTGCCGAGCAAGGAGCCTGATGTGGGACTCGATCTCAGGACGCTGGGATCATGACCTGAGCCGAAGGCAGCTGCTTAACCAACTGAGCCACCCAGGCGTCCCTGACCCCTGCTTTCAAATGTAGTTTTATTTTCCTCTCACGTGCTTATTGTCTTACTCCAAAGACCTCAGTAGAACTGGTTATTTTCAGTTTTATCTTTTTAGTGTCCCTGCCACCCTCTAATGTAGGTGCTAATGAGAACAGGTAGCTGGCGCATAGGAAAACAAGAAAAAAAATCCCCAAGAAGTTGACAGATTGATTTCGGGTTTATGAGCACTTAATTGTGGGAGTCAGAGAAGCGTTTGGCTCTCCTGGCTGTCTGATCTCACAGTTGACCTGTTTTCCATCTGTGTTTTTAGATCTGTTACCATTGGGATGATAACCTGAGACCCCCACTGGAAATCTCCAATCTTTTGAAAAACCCGGAAGTGAGGAGTGTGCACGGATGCTGAATGTTTGGGAATGAGAGGATGAGTGAGTGAGGCTTGAAAACACACCACATTGAAAATCCTGCCGCAGCAGCAGCCGCAGCCGCCAACAGCAGCGCTGTTAGTGAGCTAAGTAAGCACTGACTTCGTAGAAAACCATAACGTCGGCCATCTTGGAAAAGAGAAAAACGATGGATTTACTTGCTTAGGGGGAAAAAAAAGAAAGTTATCTCTTCCCAGGAGAGGCTAGAACTAGCTTTTCTGTCTTTTGGCCGGTGCCGAGTGGAGTGACTGGTTTGGGAGAGGAGGAGGGACTGGGTTCAGCTGTGGTGCTTTGTTGTAAAAGGCAGCCTGGCCTTTGCTACTGATAAGGAAGATGGAGCCTGGGTCTCAAGCCCACCTTTGGTGTACCTTTGCCACACGGTACTGTTCGCGTGCCGGCTAAAAGGAGGGTGAGGGATTCTTTACAGTCTGAGAATGAGTGTGTGTGAGTGAGGCGGTATCCACATTCTCAACTTCAAGTCATTGCAGTTTCTTTTTCCCAGAAAAAAAGGGGTTAGATGTTGCATTTCATAAAACTAACCGAAGTTCTGTCTACTGATGCAGCACAAGAGATGTGTTTAAAAAAAAAAAAAAAAAAAGGAAAGACGCTGTTTAGGTTTTGTTTTGTTTTCTTTTTTTTTTGTTTTGTTTTTAATTATCTTCTAGGGAAAACACTGACGAATGGTCAGAGCTCCCGTATCCTGATCTTTTCATCAAAGCGCCTTTCCTAAATAATATGGTTCAACTGTGAATGTAGAAGTGGGGGGGAGGGGGGAGAAAGAAAAACTCGGAGTTAGAGGATCTAGAACAAATTAAAATACAGTTGTTACAAATAAAGAGTGCAAACTTCAAAAACAAAAGAAAGCCACAGCCCAAACAAACCAAAATTTAGATGCTCAGAATTGGCAGCACAAAAGAATTCGTTCTCTCCTGACATGTATCGTGGTAGTCTGAACACCCCCAGAAAATTGTGCCAAAGAGTTTAGAAAACAAATATACAATAAAAGTACACACATGCACACACAAACACACACAGCAAACTTCAGGTAACTATTTTGGATTGCAAACGAGGATAAATTTAATGTTCAAACAATCTGATAAAATAACCATTTGGAAACTGCTTGGCCTTCTGTTCTCTTTTATTTGATTGACTACAATGCGGTATTGGTCTCTTGCTGCACTTCCAAACGAACTAATCAACAAAATACAAAAAAGTATATATATGCATATATATATATATACTAGAATTCTTGTGATGAGAATGGCACTTGGAAAGGGTTTTATTTTTCCACTGAAGGTGAAGATTAATAAAGTGGTGTCAAACATTCCCCTGGTCACACACACTGATATTTTTTTAAAAGTGTGATGTGCTCTGAGAACCATAAATCAGACTAAGTTATTTTCCCTCTTACAAGGGAACAGGCACCCTGAATTTTGGTTTTAGAATCTCAGCAATAAGGAGGGATGTCAGTGAGCTTTGATCCCCTTTTGGTTTTGCAGTTACTAGGAGTTTTTGCTGGCATTTTGAATATGCTCCTTTCAAAAACCCCAAGGAAGATTTTTCATTGCTTCCTGGTATTTGAAGGATTAAAACACAAGACCTTAAATTCCCACTTTCATGTCCATTCTAGCAAAAAATGTGGGCTTATGTTTTTCTCTTTGCCATTTTCCCTTCCCTATCTAAGCCTTCCATTGATAAGTGGGATTGGCTCAGTTTTGCTCATCCATATGGCAGCATCTCTAATAGCTCTTGTACAGGGTATCAGATATTGTGCCTTTTGGTGCCAGGTTCAAAGTCAAGTGCCGATCTATGAACCAGTGTACAAAAAAAACAAAAACAAAAACAAACAGGTGTTTGAAGGAAAGACTCCATTGTGAATAGATTTTGCACCACCTCCTAAGCCCTACTAAGAAGAGACCTGACCCTCTAATGCCTTGTTTAAATCCTAGTTGTTTCTTGAAGGAGAGGGTGATACACTAACCATTCCTGTTAGGTGAGGGTTGGCTAGGGCTTAGGGAGGGGACAGGAATATTGGGGAGAAAAAAAAATCTGATCATTCCTCAGTGCTACCCGTTTCTGTCCTGTGTGGGCTGCTTAGCTAGACAGCAGGAGAATAAAGTACACCGAGAACCATAATGGAAACAAAACCTTCCGTGTGTTTTGTCATGTTTTGTTCCAGGGAAGCAGTTGACAAGTGCTGTTGTTAAACGCTTTCTCCCAGATCCATTCAGTGATGGAGGACGAAAGTGGGCTGGTTGGACTGTGGTCTTGGTGCCTTGCAGGCGTTCTACACTGGTTATGCATTTAATCCTCTCTCCCAGTTACCTTTGCTAGTGGGCTTTCAGCGTCAGGGTATTTGTCCTTAATTGTATCACCTAAGGCAACTGGATGCAAAATGCATTCTGTCCACTCAGTGTCTGGGCCTTCCCCATCCTAGTCTTGGCACATTCCTTCTGGAATGTAGTTACCGTCCACTCGGGAAGATGTCAGTGCAAATGTGAGGAAAAGGGGCATCAGACTAGGCTTTGGTTTGCCACAAGTGGCAGCTGCCTATATCAATTACAATTACACTTATTAATTTTGCTTTTCATTTTCCCAGTTCCCTTCAGCTCCCCTCTGTTGAAATGTTGAAATTTTGACTGTCAGGCAACAGTAATACTGCCTTAGGGACTTGTGGAGAAAGGGAGGGGGATTGCTCAGTGTAGTGTTTTCACTTTCAGAACCAAGTAATCTAGTCACTCTGATATTTAAGAAGTGTGTTAGTCCGACTTTTATGAGAACTCTCAACTCCATCAGCTTTCGATAGCATCTTGGTTTCGAAACAACTTCAGTCTGTACTTGGCATTCAGAATGCCCTTGGCATGCCAGTCTGTGATGGCATTAAAGACCTGTTAAAACACTTGAGCCCAACTTTATTAACCAAAACTGATACCACCACCTTTATCTTCTAAATAAAGTCCGCTTTATTTTTATTTTCAACATTTTGCCGCTTCATTTTTGGTTCCACATGGTGTCACCTTGGAGGTGAAATGAATGGTTTGAAAGGAGCTGGAGTGTGCGCGGCCGGTGTGCGTGTGAGCTGGGGAGAGGAAAGACACGTCTGTCTGAACCACGGACTCCGCACGGCGCGCTGGGCAGTGAGCGAGTGGCTGGCCTCCGGTGCGGCCGTGAGCGCGCGGTGTGGAGGCGGCTTCTGCTCCCAACGCTGCTGCAACTGCTGGAGATCGTCTTCTGTCTTGTGCATATTTTTCAGGCTAATCTGGTTTGTTTAATGGCTCATCCAAAATTGGCTTTTTACGTAGCTTGCAGTGTGTATTTAATTTCTACTTCCACTTTTTTCCCCCAGAAATTTGTAGCAGAGAGAATACTAACTTGGGATTTAAGAACTAGGTCCGTTTCTTCACTCTGTTGCTTATTAGCCTAGTGGCGCCTGCAGGCTACTGTCTGGAAATAATGCACTTTCTTCGTTTATGTTGGGCAAGTACAATGAGGGCTGACCATAATTTTCCTCCCTTAGCCTCCACGTGGCCTTTCACTTTTCTGATTGCCCCCCGTCAGAAATTTTTGATCATGCATACCCCCCTGTGTTTATAAATTATAAACCTGTACTACTGTACCCATATATTGTGTAACATAAGACACAAAAATAGATATTAAAAAGCGATTGTATGAAAATAAATACAAATAGAAGTTCTAATATTTTCTTCCTATGCCCAATTTTGGAACTGACTGGGTTATAAAGGGTAACTTGTAATTCTTCTAAGACTGCATTAAATCCTGAGTGATGGCAGTGGGCCAAGAACATTTCTCCACTGAAGGTGCACAGGGAGAGAAAAGAATGCCGTCAGTTCATGACGCGGGGTGGGGCTGCTTCTCCCAGGAGCTTTTTTTTATCCTTTTCGGTAGTTCTCAAGGTAACTCCCCATTCCCATTTACCCCTTCCCCAACAAATACTCAAAAAGAACACACAACACGAGGTTACAGTTCCACCTGGCCCCATCAAGTGTTCCAGCTTGACTTATGGGAAGTGAAAAGCATTAACACTGGGAAAATGTATGTATCCATTCTCACGGGAACCTTAACAATCTCTGTTCCCGATTTTACTGATGAGAAAGGAGGCACTCACAGACTGATTTGTCAGACCAAGATCACACGGAGCTCAAATTCAAACCCAGGTCTGTCAGATACCAGAACCCACACTTTTCTCACACTTGCCCTCGACAGATGTCAGCATCTTAGAGAAAATGAGGGTCTTCGCTGTCCATATTTATGATGCGCCATCCATCTCTTTCAGAGCAGTATCGAAAAGTGTATTTTAAACTGTTATTGTCAGTTCCCAACTATAACGTAAGCGCCCTGATGCAGTTACCTTGGCTGGCTGGCTGGCTTACCACCGTATCCCCCCAGTCTAGAGCAGTGCCTGCCATAGAGTAGACCTTCAATAAATATTTGGTGTCAGTACAGGGGGTATCTGGGATAGTATCACTTAGCCTTTGAAAGGCAGGGTACACAGGAACCTCAGAGTGGCGGGGCCTCGGGAGATCTGGGCTCCTAGCTCTTCCCCCTCCTCATTTGCTGGACGACTTCCGGCTAGCCTCTTAGCCTTGGGTTCATTGGAGGAATGGGAACAGGATTAGTCAAGAGTTAGTTGTTCCAGTGACGTCTATTTCATCCACTGACCCAATGCCAGGCTCGTAATTAAGCATCTCACATGGAGAGGTCAAAGTAATTCTCATCAACACTAACAGAGGTACCACTTCAGTCCCATTTCACAGGTGGAGAAACAAGCACAAGGGGGCCGACAACCTTGCCGAAAGTCACACGGCTGCCAAGCATTGCTGACCCCACAGGCTGTGCTTGTCCCGCAGGGTAACCATGTGGGATGCGGGTTAGAGGATGAGCCCATGAGCCTCTGCTCCCAGCAAATTTCCGCTGCTCGAGCAGGCAAAGCACTGGATGAAGCGTTCTTGGAATTAAACAGCAGAGCCATTTTGCCTTAATTCAATAATGAGATCCACTCTACACCTTTCGATGATGGTCAAACTCTTAATTTAGGTGTGTGTGGGGACTGGCGTTTTTCCCTAAAGTCAACTTTCCTCCCCCATGGAGTTTGAACCATCTCCTTGCATTCACCCACTGAGCTCAAAGCTTTTTGGGAACCAGGGCTGGGGGAGGGGCGGTGGTGGCGCCTGGTGGCCACAGGGCCAAATACTGGCTCTGTCAGCTGGCGCTGGGCGCACAGCCTGAGCTGCTCCGTCTCCCAGTGGCTCCGTGGCCAGAAGTTCCTGAGCTGAGCTCTCCTCAGTGTGAAATGTACCTGGTGTGAAAGGAAAGTACATCTCCACCTTGGCACCTGGCCTGTTCTCTGGATGCAAGGGGCAGCCTGTCACCATCCAGAGGGAAAGAGAATTAAGAAATGACTCAAAGCTCCCTGGAGCAATGAGTGGTGCCCTTCAAAATATTGTACAGCTTTTTGAGTCTGACCTTAGGCAAAGCCTTCCCCTTTCCTGATCCTCAGGTTCGTCATGTGTAAGACAGAGATCCCAGGGGAACAGAACCCATGCAAAGTTCTTAGCACTGCACCTCACCAGGCACTCATCTCATTAACTGATGCACAACTATTAGTGCGTATGTGCCAGGCACTGTTCAAGGCGCTGGGGATATAGCAGTGAATCCTTCCGACGGAGCCCACAGGCTAATGAATAATAACAAATAGTAGTATTCAAAAATTCAGTGTAATCATTTTTTAAAATCCTGAAAAAGAAATCTGGGAAACAGCAGCAATGAACATGGTCATGGACAATACGAAGGAAAAGTAGTTATTCGAACAAAAAAAAGAAAAACTATTACCCCCAAGTCTTGCTCACTTGATTAGAGGATGTGTAGGACCCCCACAGGAACTTGGGAATTGGTTGAAGGGGTGAGTCTTTCCATCACCGCCCAGACCTCTGATGTGACAGAAAGACCAGCAGGTGCAGGTGGAGACCCAGGACAGTTCCACAGCAAACCCTAATTTTCTAGGGCTCAGAACTGGAGGGCTAAAGTGGCACCCGGATCCTGCATTATCACATGTGTCTAGTCAATTTTCCTGCCCGCCTGCTTCTATTTAAGTCATTAGGGTTTTACTTTGATTCAGTCTCCTTGCCAGCTACTAATACCAACTCCTATTCTTTTTTTTTTTTAAGATTTTATTTATTTGAGAGACAGAGATCACAAGCAGGCAGAGAGGCAGGCAGAGAGAGAGGAGGAAGCAGGCTCTTTGCTGAGCAGGCTCGATCCCAGGCTCTATCCCAGGACCCTGGGATCACGACCTGAGCCGAAGGTAGAGGCTTTAACCCACTGAACCACCCAGGCACCCCCCACCTCCTATTCTTCTTAGGCAAGGCCAGGACAGGAACGACAAAGTTTTTCTCCAGAGCGAGAGTCCTGAGAGCAGGAGACAGGCTCTCCCTGAGTTTCCAAGGAGGAAATAAGCAAGGGTAGCTCAGTCCTGCTTTTGCAGTCCTCTTCTACTGGGCCTGTGGATGCCAGTTAGAAATAATTCACCACTCGGGGCCTGGCCAGCTGCCCACCACTCCCCCTTCTTTGCTCTCACCTCCCCTTCCACCAAAGGTTTTTACCTATTCCTGTCTTGGTTATGATGAGCCCTGATAATTTCGTGGGTGCTTAGAAGGCTTTCAAACCAATTTCTAGCTTTCTCGGATGAAGGAGGACTGGGGGTTGGTTAACTAATCCAAAGTCACACTGCTTCATTCATTCATTCATTCATTCATTCATTCAGCTGACAGCACTCCTTCTTACCCTTAAAGATTCAGCTTGACAGCCCAAGCATCCATCCATGGATGAATGGATAAAGACACACACACACACACACACACACACACACACACACACACACACACACATTATTCAGCCATTAAAGAGGAATGAAATTCTGCCATTTGCAACAACATGGATGGACTTAAAGAGTATAATGCTAAGTAAAATAAAAGCCAGTCAGGGAAATACAAATACCCAGGCATTTCACTGATATTGGAATTTAAGAAACAAAACAAACGAACAAACAAAAAACAAAAAAAGGGGGGGGGGGGGCCAAGAGGCAAACCATAAAAACCAGACTCTTGGCGCGCCTGGCTGGTTCAGTCAGTGGAGAGTGGGACTTGATCCCGGGGTCATGAGTGTGAGCCCCCTGTTGGGTGTGGAGAGTCCTTAAAAATAAAATCTCAAGAAAAAAAAAAATGAGCAGCAGAACGTAATATATATATATATATATATATTTTTTTTTTAAGTCATTGCTGAATTAATGAATAATGAGCAGGTACCATCAGGGCACTGGGGAGATGAAGATGCATAGAAGACAGTCCCTGCTCTCAGAACTGTTTGGAGCAGCAAGAGTCAGAAACAGGGAGAATGCAATGAGATCAGGTCCAGACTGGGGGGGAGGGGTGTGTATGGCATTTTAGGATCATAAAACCCCAGTGTAATCCTTGTGGGGCTTTGGCCACCAACTACCTAGAACCCAGAATAAACCATTTAGCTGTGATTTAGGCCCATACCCTGAGCAGCCCAACAGCAGCAAGGGTGAACGGCTTCCTCTGTGGAGTAAGTGCTCAGATAGCTACCTGGAGCCCTTACCCTTTCCGGTGAGGGAGGGCTTGTGGGGTTCTCAGGTCCAGTGGTGGCCAGCCCCGCACCTTCTAGCCTAGCCTCTGATCTTTTGCCTGGTCTTCTGTTTCAGAAGAGAACCTTGTGCAGCACCAAGGAAGGTAACACCTGCCTGCCCCTTGGGATTAGGGCGGTGATGCATGTTCCAGCCCAGGAGCCTTCCTATCTAGAGGACAGGTGGATTGTCCCATTTGGCTCTGAGAAAGCTTGTGCCTCAGAGAGCAAGTGGCTGACCTGCCTTCCTGTTCTAGACTATAAAAAGGAACCCAGCAGGAGCAGGAGGAAGGAAGCCAGTTAAGAATCCCCCTCTTTGCAGAGAAAGAGTCCACAGCCCCTGCTGGCTCTCCCAGGAGGACAAGCTCACCCCTAAATCCAATTTTCTCCCTACAGTGGGGCAAGATCCAAGCAGCTCCTGCCGCTTCTCAAAGCTCACGAGGAAGAAGCATTTTCTTTCCTCTTCTCCCCTTTCCAGATTCATCCCTCCTCCCTCCAAGGGCCAGAAGAGTAGGCTCTGGTTCCCAGCAGCCTGAACCTTCCTCCAGATGGGAGGCTAAATGCTGAGCCTACCAAAAGCCTCCACCCTGCTTTCAGGGTTGGCCTGTCTGGAGTCAGCCAGAGCCCTTCAGAGTTTCCCCCCCGCCGCCAGGCTGACCATGCCTCCGCCCACGTTTTAATCCATCAAGGAATCATCATCGAAATGACTCATTAACACCTCCTGAGAATTCAGAGCGCCTTTAGTTCTGATTCCCCATTCTTCCTCCCATGGTTGCCTGGGTTGGGAATGATCTCCAACTTTACTCAGAGAGGTTAAGTAACTTGTCCAAGGTCACACAGTGGGAAAAATAGCAAAACAAAAACATAAACAAAAACAACTTGTGTCTCTTGCCCAGTAGTTTGGCAGGTGCTCAAATAATCTTTGTGGAAGGCCAAGACATGCTGTTTCTTCGTGTCATTGGCCTGGGGGGGTGAGGGGATTGTGTTGGGGGGGCTCAAAGTGGTTTACCTTCTAAATGAAACTCTGACCTCCTTAGTTCACTTTCACTTCCAAAGAAGTTAACCAGTTTAACTCTAATCTCTCCGCCTAGATCCCATGGTCAGTGTCTTTTATCAGAGCAAGGCTCCCACCCCCTAGAGCAATGAAGAGTAAGTCTAATATTTTCCTTCACAAGAGGGCAAAGACCAAAACCAAAACCCAAATCCAAATACACAGCTTCTCTTTCCCCTGAAACATACAGCCCGCAAGCAAAGCCCAAAGCGCCCCCGAGCCCTTGCGCGGCCGCAGGCGCCCCCGACACACGCCACGCCACGCCACACTGCGTTAGGGACGCGTCGGGGAGGGGGCGCGGAGCGCGGGCCGGGCGCGGCGGGGAGCCGGGGGGCGCCGGGCGCGCTGCCAGGCCGCGCCGCACCGCGGGGGCTGGCCGCCCCTCGCCACGTGGTGGTGGCAGCGGCGGGGTCCCGGGCGCCTTCCCAGCTGGAGAAACCCGGAGCAGCCGGGGAGGAGGAGGAGGCGGCGGCGGCGGCGGAGGAGGAGCGGGGCGGGCGGGAGGGAGGGGGGCTGGGGGAAGGGATGGGGGGTGGGGAGAGACCCGGCGGCGGCGACAGGGCGAGAGCGGAGCGCGGTGCCAGGGGGGTGGGGGCACCGGTGCCCGTCTGGGGAGGGAGCAGGCGGAGGGGGTAAGCTGCGATTACAAGCAGGAACCGGCAGCAGCTGTGAGTCCCCGGCGGGGCTGGGGCGGGGGGAGGGGAGCGGCGCCCGGGGGCCGCTCCCCGGGGTCGCAGGGTGGGCCGGGGGAGAGGGGCGGGAGGTGGGCCGGCAGTTGGCCCTGGCGGGCCAGGGAGGGGAAGGGTCCGGCGCCGGCCGCCCGCGTTCACCACTCCCTTTCCCCCTCCGCCGCCGCTCCTCAGGCCGCACCGCCTCGGGAGCCCCCTTCCCCGGCCCGGTGACTGGCGACTGGGGGCCCGGGGCTCGGCCAGCGGTGGGGGAGGGGGCTGCGTGGTCTCGGCCCCCGAGAGGGGAGGGGCGACAATTTCTGTCCGCCGAACTGAAGGGGTTTAAAGGGCGGCTCTTAAAGGGGCCGCAGTAGGGGCCCGGGGCCGAGGAGGCACCCCCGCCTCCCCATCCGCCCTCCGCGGCTCTCACCCGGGGCCGCTGGGCCGGCGGGGGATGCGGAGGAAAGGAGCGTCTGTCGGGGCGGCCCAGGGGACAGAGCCCCTGCAGGCGGGGCTGGGCCCGAGGTGGCGGGCTGGGGGGCCCGGGGGGCGTGTGGTGAGCGCTGGCGGTCGGAGTTGGGGGGGAGGGGATGCGCCTGGAGAGGAAGGGGTTAAAGGTGGGGCCAGCCCTACAAACACGCGCACACACTCCCTACTCAGACCCGGTCACACGCCTTTCCCTGGCACTTAATGGGGCCTTGGGGCGGGAGGGTGTTGGGCCCCGGGCCTGAACCCTCTCCACTCTAGGCTCCTGCCGCCCGGCTTTGGGAGGTCGAGGACCCCACTGTCTCAACTCACACCGCACGCCGATCCCCCTCTTCTACGCGCACACACGATCCGGCGCGCGCGCGCACACACACACACCTCGGACATTCCCATAGTGCCTCACGTGACACACGGCCCCGAACGTGCCCACCCTTCACACACGCTCACGCACGCGTGCACACACGCGCACACACAAACACACACGGCCTCTGGGCCACTTCCCAGCTCCATCCCTGACCCCCAGCCGCAGCCCTGCAAAGGCACTCATTGACTGTGACACACCTACACTCATTCACAGACACACACACTCCCCCCCACACATGCCAACCACAGACACACATTCATAAACAGGGCCAGGAGAAGTACACACGCACCCCCTCGCCTACTCTCTGGGAGCCCTGAGTCATTCCTGCCCCCTCCCAGGGCTCCCCATTTCCCTGTGTGCCTGCACATGGGCGGGCTAGGGAATTCTCTGGCCCTCCCTTCCCAGGGCCGCCCCTCCCGGCTGTGTGTTCCCTCTGACACTCTGGGAGGACTTCCTGTGGGTCCCAGGTCAGGGGCGAGGAGGTCCTGGAGGGTTGCCACAGCCCTGGTGTGAGTGGGGGAGGCACTTCCTTTTCCTGAACTCCGGGATCCTGCAGGAAGAAGCTGGGAAGTTGGGCGGGGGCCCCCGCAGAGGACGTCCTGACAGCGAGGGGCTGACTCTCCCAGAGCACTGGGCCTTAGGGAGGAGCTGGGGTGCCAGAGGCCTGGGATGAGCAGCTTGGCAGAGAGGTACTTGGGGAAGCGGGGCGGGGGGCTGGAGAGGGGCTGAGGAGTGTCAAGGCAGGCCTGACTGGGTCCTAACTTGGGAAGGCAGCCCTTTCCTGTCCACAGGTCTCCCTGGGTTCTGAAAGGAATTCTTCCCTGCTGCTGGCCTGACTTACTTGTCCCTACTTCGTCCCTGTCCCCACTCAAGTTTTCAGCTGGTTCCAGCCCCTTCAGCCAAAGGCAGCAGAGAAGAGAAGACAGCCCTTGGGGGGAACCAGGGGTGGGTGCAGCTTCCAAGCTGCCTCTTGGCTGGCAACAGTGTTCCTCAGGCCAGGTCGAGGGGTATCAGGGACAGCCTCCAGGCTGTCCTCTCCACTGTTGCTCCTGCTCTCCCAGGAGGCCCAGTGGGGGCCCAGGCCCAGGCCCTTGCCATGGAGTCCATGTTTGAAGATGACATCAGCATCCTGACCCAAGAGGCACTGGGGCCCAGTGAGGTGTGGCTGGATGCCCCAGGAGACCCCTCGCTGGGTGGGGACATGTGCTCCGCCTCCCACTTTGCCCTCATCACAGCCTATGGGGACATCAAAGAGCGACTGGGAGGCCTGGAGAGGGAGAATGCCACCCTCCGCCGCCGTCTCAAAGTCTACGAGATCAAGGTCAGAACTTGGAAAAGATAGGGGTCTGGCTCTGTGTGTGTTGGGGTGGGGGTTGCTGAGGGGCAGGAACTGGGGATCCCAGGAATCCCAAAGAAGGATCCAGATCCACGCTCTTGGGAACTTGAGGGTCTCTTGTGAGGGATGTGGGTGCTCTGGATGGAAGGGTCAGGAAGGGATCTGGAGGGCCAAAGTGATGGGACCTTGGAGCTAAACAAGATCTGGTTGGTGAGAGATGCCTCCAGGTGGTGTGGGTCGCAGTTGAGCAGGGGGAGGGAGGGACCAGGACTTTGAGGCAGGTTGTGGGGGGCCTAAGAGAGGCTGAAGCCTGGGCAGGGAGTTGGGCACCAGCTCTCCTGAACGCCTGCCTGCCCACAGTACCCGCTGATCAATGACTTTGGAGAGGAGCACGGCTTCTCTCTGTATGAAATCAAGGATGGGTCCCTGCTGGAGATGGAGAAGGTCAGCCTGCAGCAGAGGCTCAATCAGTTCCAGCATGAGGTGAGCCCCTTGCTGGCCTCCCAGCCCAGGCTGGGCTCCCTGAGCTCCTTGCTCTAGCAGAATTCCAACACCTCCTGTCCCACCCCACCCCCCACCCCCCGCCTCTGTCTCCGTGATCAGAGATGGATGCGGTCCTCCCTGGAATGGGCTGCAGCCTCCCCCACCCCTCCACTGGGTGCTGGATGTGAGGGGGGAGGCACGGGGAGCTGCTTGGCCCCCACATCAAGGGTGGGCCTGACTGTGGCGTACCCTCCACTCCCTCCGGGCCCCATCTAGTTGCAGAAGAATAAGGAGCAGGAAGAACAGCTTGGGGAGATGATCCAGGCTTATGAGAAACTTTGCGTGGAGAAGAGCGACCTGGAGACAGAGCTGGGGGAGATGGTGAGGCCCAGGGAGCCCGGGGGTGCTTGAGCATGTGACCCTTGTGGCTTGATGGCGTGTGATCCCACGTGTGTGTGTCTGTAGTGTGGAACCCAGTGGGTTCCTGTGTGTCTTTGAGTGGCTGTCGCCCTTTAGAGTGTAGCTGAGTGTGTCGTACCAGTTGTGAGTGATTCCTGGCACACCCCTGGCCATGCAGTGTCCCCGCCAACGCTGTGTCTCCATTCGTGTGTTTGGGTCTCGGCTGGGTCAACTCTGTGCCTGTGGACCTGTGCCTGGAAGGTGGCGTGGGCAAGGGCAGAGGGGATCAGGTCCTCGTGGCTGCTGGGATGAGTCCGGCATGTGTGTGATTCAGGGGCATGGCCTTGCGGGAGTAAGGGGGCTGGCGTCAGAGTCAGGAGACGTGGTTTCTGCCAGCTCTTCCCTGGGTCACGTCACTTAGCCTTGGCCCTCCTCTGGAAAGGGCTCACAAGAACCGCAGTGCTGTGTTGTTGTGGGGCATTTGTGTAAAAATGCTTTGCCTTCATCACTGTAAACACTTACATGGCCCTTATTGTGTGCCAGGCACTGCTGTGGTCTCTTTAGATATATTTACTGATTTTAATCCTTTGAACAAGTGTACAAGGTAAGCGTGGCTGTCCCTGTGTTGGAGATGAGATGGGTGAAGCCCAGAGTGGTTATCCTATAGGCAAAGAGAAGTTGTGACGCTTCTGAGGGGGTGGCTGTGTCTGGACCGATGAGACGGTGTGGTCTGTATAAGTGTCCCATGTGTTTAGGGCAGGGAAGAGGCCTTAACCCTGACCTTGCACAGGGCAACAGCCAGAAACACCTGCATTGCAGTTACTGAGAGACGGGACCGCACACTCACAGCCACTGAGATTGCAGCTGGGATGTGGGACTTGGGGCCTCAGCTCATTGTGGGGAGGTGGCGTCCCAGACATGTGGGAGTCCTGGGTCTGGGGAGCCCTCAAGGGTTCCCTGGTGCTGGGCAGACCCTTCCCTTTGTGTCTCCTGGCAGCGGGCCCTGGTAGAGACCCACTTGCGGCAGATCTGCGGCCTGGAACAGCAGCTGCGGCAGCAGCAAGGCCTCCGGGATGCCGCCTTCTCCAGCCCCAGCCCCCCGCCCACCCCTGCCCCACCATGTGCCGATCTGGACCTGCACTACTTGGCCCTGCGAGGGGGATCTGGTTTGAGTCACGGTGAGATCTCCGCGACCCCCGATGTCTCTACCCCGAAGTCCCCAAGCCTAACCCCCGTTTCAGCATCACCGGACAGCTCTCCCTTCTGGGATTGGGGGTCAACACCCCATTATAATGTCTTAAATTTCTCCCATAGTTACCCTATCCCTCTTTACCACCTGTTCCCTTACCCAGTTTCTCCCACCGACACTCCCCCCTTACTGCCTGTTTGCCCCAGGTGGCCGCTGCATGCAGTTCCCATATATGTCAGCAGAGGGCACCTCCACTCAGGTCCCCCCAACCCCCAAGGCCTGTCCCAGGTGGTGAGGAGCAGAGGCCAAAGGACTCTGGGAGATTTGAATGTGGCCAGGGAAGTCCTTCATGAGGCCATCTTACTTTGTCCCTGGCTTCCAAGAAGATTAGAAGCAGCAGCTCAGACCGTCCTTCCTCACAGCCCTCAGTAGCGGCTTCTCGGGACACTCGGCCTGTGGCCGGCCCTTTAGGATCTCTCATGCTGCGGGGCTCACCTGTTTCAGTCTCTGCTGGTCTGGGAGTCAGTCAGTGGAGGGTGCCTGGCAGCCGGACCCAGCCTGACATTATCCTCTGTCCTGCCAGCAGGCTGGCCGGGCCCCACAGCCAGTGTGAGTGAGCTGGAGCGGCGGAGGTTGGAAGAGGCTCTGGAGGCTGCCCAGGGCGAGGCCCGGGGGGCTCAGCTTCGGGAGGAGCAGCTCCAGGCTGAGTGTGAGCGGCTGCAGGGGGAGCTGAAGCAGCTACAGGAGAGCCGGGCCCAGGTAAGGGGCAGGGACACTGGAGGCCAGAACCCTGCCCAGAGCTCCACGGAGGCCTGGGGGCTGCTGGAAGGAGCCTTTAGAGGCCCAGGACTTCCTTCCTAGGTATAGACTGGCCCTGGGAGTGTTAAGGGGTGTGTGGGGGGTGGGGGGTCTGGGCAAGGTGACCGTTGGCATCTGACCTCAGTCTTCCTCCCTAGGATCTCGCCTCCAACCAGTCAGAGAGGGACATGGCATGGGTGAAAAGAGTCGGGGATGATCAGTAAGTCACATCCGAAATCCTCTCCTTCTTTGCCTCTGTGCCCTAGGGGTGGCATTTCCTGGGTCCCCCCCCTTTGGTTCACTTCTCCTGCTCTGTGTTGCTCGGAGGACCTCTCTTCCAGCATCAGGGTTGCGGGGTTTGGTGTGCTCAAGTGGCTCCACATGCTTCACAGAAAGGAGGTGGCCTTCTAGGATGTCCTTTTTGCTTCTGGCACCCGAGCTCATACCTCCTTGTGGTGTCGGGTTGAGACATCTCAGCAGCTTTGCTGCTCTGTTCTGTGTCCCCTGGTGAGTTCCTGGGCCTCTCTGGGGCCCCATTTTCTGTCCCAGTAAGAGGGCCAGCTAGTTGGGTTAGCTGTCCCCTCCCTGGTGAGGAGGAGGGAGGTGGTCTCTTCCAGGATTTGTGGTGCCTTGTTTCCTGTCTCAGGAGAAAGCTGAGGCTGAGAAGAAGAGGGGCATCCTGGAGTTCTGGGGCAGCAGGGAGGGGAATTAGAACCTGTTCTGTTGGGGTGTCCCTTGGGACTTGCGCTGGGAAGGAAGGGCCGCAGGAAGTAGGGAAGGAGCTCTGTCAGTGGGGAGTCTAGTGCTGGGGGCCTCTGGGGCAGCGTTGGGCAGCAAGGGAGAGGGCGAGCGGCAGCCTGACAGCGGCGAGCCTGACGCTTTTCACATCCGCACCCTGAACTCACCCTCTCCCGCTTTCTGAGAAACAAAGCGCAAACCTCCTTCCGCCTAAGTCTTCTCCCCTGAAACCAGTCGTGTGGCACAGACTCCCTACTTTCATGGGAGGGAAGACCGAGGCCCGGAGAGGGGCAGAGACTCCCTCTCCATCACGCTGTCTACCCAGCGATGGGACCCTAGGGGTCCTCCTTCCAGTGGGCTTCCTTCTCACCTTCCTCCAGGCTTCTGGCCAGTTGGGGATACCTCTCACTTCCCTCTGCACCCTGGGGTGAGGGCCTGGGTGGAGCTGTGATATCTGGGGGGTGAGAACCCAGTTTGTGGGACTGGTGGGTGGGATCCCTCAGCTTGGCTTCTGGTGGGGGGGTGTTGGTTGCGCCCTAGCTTGTGGGTCTGGGCACATGCGAACCCATGCATACCATCCAGAGCACACACACACTTTCTAGAAGCCTAGCTTGCCTCAGGCATTACAGCGTAGGGGCCTCTATGGCTCACTGAGTCCCAGCCTCTCTTAGCAGCCCAGCAGTGACGGCTCCCTCCAACTGGGTGCATCCAGGGAGACGACTTTTTGGCAGGGCCAGAATCTGAACAGCCAGGCTGTCAATCCTTCCAGGGATGCCGAGTGCTTTGCTTTACTGGCTTCGGCTCTGCAGCCCCAGGTTTCCGTCCTGGGCTCAGAGGTCAGTCGTTACCGAGAGGTGTGGGAGGAAGGCAGTAAGGATGGGAGGCCGGAGAAGGACTGGCGGGTCGCAAGGGGCCAAGGCTGTGAGTGAGCCAGGAAAGGAGAACTCCCAGAAGGGGCTTGTGGAGGGCGAGGGTCCATGCTGCCCCCGTGGGCAGGACAGCCCCTCCCCTTCCCTTCCCACCCGGGGCACCTGCCACCCTAGTCCCTTTGGCCAGAGGAAGCTATGCTTTGCCCAGAGGCTGGCCGGACCGCTCTTACCTGGGGTGACCTCCGGTTCCTCCCCTCTGTCCTAGAAGGTTGGGACTCAGCTTCGGCGCCTCCTGGATCTCTCACCCCGGAGCCAGCGGGGCTCTGTCTCGCCCAGCCTCACGCTTTTTTTCAAATGGAGCGTCTCTGGACAGCCCCAGCTTGGCAAGAGTTAATTCTCAGAGGAAGTCCTCACTCCCCCAGCAGTTTTATTTTCTTATAAACTCAGCTCCTTTTGGTAATTGCTTCCCGAGGGCTCCCTCCCCAGCCCTCCCACCTGAGGCCTCAGTCACCTGCTCTCAGCTCACCCCCCCCCCCCCACCGCCAGCCCTTCCCCTTCCTTCCACTTGGTCCAGACCCTCCAGGCTAGTGGGAATTTTGCCTGTGGGGTCTCCCAGGAGAGGAATGCGAGGCTGATATACCCCCATGGAGGTCTCGTGTGTTCCTGAAAGGCGCTTACCTGTCTCTGTTCGGACACCTCCAGGCCAGCCAGTTTTATTATGGGAGTCCTGACTGTTAAAATAGACCCCCCCCATAACTGCCTCTGCTAACCCTACGTGGCCCCCCACTCCCACCAATGGGTCTACCCATGTGGAGGAGACAGGCCTTTGAGGCAGCCCTGGCCTCAAGGATTCCCAGTCTTTCTCATCGGAGCCCCCAGCCCACCAGCTGTGCTCAGCAGCAGTGTTCCTCCGAAAGCCGCCTTCCAGACTGGGCCTCTCTGCCACCCTCCAGGTCTGACCTCTGGGCAAGGTTGCCCTGCTGTTTGGTCAGCCCAGCACTTGTGGTGGCTGCTGCCCAGGGCACAGGGACAGGTTGTCCCAGAGGAGAGTTGTTGGAGGTCAGTCAAGGGCCAGAGGCAATGATGAGGGAGGGTGGGAGTGGAGACCCACCTGCTTCTTAGGAAGCACAGGGAGGTCAGGACCCCAGAGTGTCTCAACTGGGGGGGGGCGGCGGCGGTTTGTGGAACCCATAGACCCCTCCCCTCGAAGCCCAGCTCAGAGTGTGGCCTTTCTGAGGGTGTGGCTAGTGCTGAGGGTGGAGGGGAAATTGTGGAGTGGGGGGTTCCTTGAGGGGGCTGAGGGCTTGGGTGGGCAGTCTCAGTGAAGGGAGTGAGGGTGCAGTGAGAGAGGGGAGCCCCCCTGTGAGAAAATGGGGGCTCAGTATGAGTGATGAGGAAGAGAACCATAGGGCTTGCTTTTTTCCCAACGTGGGGGGCTCAGTGTTGCAGCCCTGGCCCTTTTCCGCCCCCCTCCCCACACCCCTCTCTCCGCCCACAAGCCTCTGCGTGGGCTGCGGTTAGTGGTGGGGGAGAAGTGTGAACTCGGAGAGAGAGGATGGAAACTCTGCACAGAGGTCAAGGGCAGTGTGGGGTGGGTCAGGACGGAAGTCGGAGACCCCCGTGTACCCTGAACTGAGCCTCATGCCCCAGAACCAGCAGGCCCAGGGCCTCCCCCTTCACGCTTCTCACCCTCCCTACTTCCTTTCTTTCAAATCTCCTCCAGCCATGGCAGGGGCGCTCACAGGAATTAACCCTGAGCACTTGCAGCCTTGGGAGTCCCCGAGTGGGGGGAGCAGCTCTGAAGTTGGTGCCCAGCACTCCCACCTCATTGTGGTCTAAGGGACCCGGTGGGGGGGGGGTGGTCTTTGAATCTGTCTCTGACTCTTTCCTTGCCAGGAAGGCAGAGAGCAGCTCTGTCTCCCTAGATGGGAAATTGCACATCCTCCCATCATTCCTAAACCAAGGTCAGTGAGCTGGATGGTGTCTCCAAGAAAGGATCAGCATGAGGTTCTTTCTTTCTCGACCCATCTCCTGGGCACTCCTGGGCCTTCGTCCAGGCCACACACTGTGTGAGGCCGTTTACCTGCAGACTCTCGTTCTCACCAAAGATACGGCAAAGGTCTTGTCCCCTTTCTACTGTGGAGCAAAGAAGTTTAGTGACTGGAGAAGTTAAGTGACAAGTTAAGTGTGAATACCGAGCGGGTCCTGAGCCGGTGGGGCGATGGTCTCTCTGGTGGTTGTCTGGTTTGGGTTCTTCCTCAGGTGGGCGGCTCTGCTGTGAGGGATGATCGGATAATTTGTTGCAGTAACCAGGTCAGGGTTGCAAGTGAAAATCTCAATATGTGAACACTTCAGAAACCCTCACCATTCTGTGGGGGCCACTCGGGGGAGCCAGGACAGCCCTGGGCACACTGGCATGCGTGGCTACCCACCCACACAGGAGTACTGGTTCCCAGCCCTGGCATCAGCTGCTCAACATGGCCGTCTCCAAGGAGGCCTTCCAGATGCAGCCAATGTCTAGCTGTGCTGGGAGCCCGGCAGGGCTGCCATGAGGAGCCAGGCTCTGTGGACCGCAAGTCATAGCTGGTCGAGGAGAGTGAAGGGGCTCAAGGCGCTTGAAAGGAAGTGGTAGAGCACTGGGTTGTTGCAAAGTGACTTCCTCCTCCCCCCGGCCCGCAGCCTCAAGTCCGCTCCACGGCCCGGTGCCTGTGGTTCCCTCCCCGAGGGCCGGGCGGGAAGACTGATGCTGGGTGTGCCCGTGGGTGGTGGAAAGTTTGGTCCCTCAATTCCCCCACAAGGGTGAGGGGCTAAGGGCAGCTGGGGGCAGCTCTGGGCAGAGATGGAAGGGCCGGGAATGCTGGCTTTTGGTTTTTCCTCCTGATTCTGAGTCAGCTGCTGATTTGACCAGCTGTCTGATCCTGACCCCAATCCTACCCTAATACTGATCGCATCCCCGGTTTTAACCCTACCCCTCCTCCTGACCCCAACTGTGTCCACAATCCTGATGGAAAATGAGCTGTCAACCCCAGCCCTAATGTGACCCTGACCCTATCCTTAATCCCGACCTTATGTCCATCCCTAGTTCCAGTGCCATAGTGCAGCGCTGGTTGTCCCTGTGACCCGTTCCTGTGACCCGGCCCAGGTTGGGCCCCCAGTGAGCTTCCCCGGGGAAGGTGCAGCAGAGTCCGTGTACCTCCCAGCTGGTTTGAGGTAGAAAGAGCCCCTTTACGGAGGAGGAGGAGGAGGCTTCGGTCCCTGACCTTCCTCCTCTCAGTTGCTTTATCAGTCGCAGTGAAGATTATTGCTTCCAGATGGAATTTTGAGATCTCCGGACTTATTCGTGGAAAGAATGAATGGGAGGATAAGTCAATGAAGGGTGGAAAGATTTGCAGCGGAGGGAGTCCTTCCTGCCAGCTCTGCCGTTTGCACTCTGGCTCCCCCGAAGGTGCCAGCTCAGCGGGCTGAGGAGCCAAGAGCAGGTTTGAGTCCCTGCTCTGTGCCACTGCTGCTCTGTGACCTTGAGCCAGCTTCTTAACAGCTCTCATCTTCCACGTGTGCCTCGCACCTTCCTCTCCCCTCCCAGGGCAGGGTCGGTGATGCTCCGGCTACTGCGGAGCTCCCCAGCCTCCTCCTGCTCCTCTTTCCCTTCTGCCCCTCCTCCCAGCCCCCCGGCTCCCCGCTTTCCTGCTCCTCTTGGAAGGTGGCATATAGCTTAGTGGTCAGCAGCCTGGACCTTAGAGTCTGGGGAACCAGAGCTCCGTTTCAGCACCTGCCCTGCTCCTTGGCTTGAGGACTCTGTAAGCCTTGGTTGTGTCATCTGTAGCACTGAGAGAGGAGTAGCCATGTGATGGGGTTGCTCTGGGGATTCAGGAACGTTCTTTAGCATCATGCCCGGCCCCATGGTAACCCCTCATCCATTCTTTTCAACCTGGGGTCCATCCCAGGTTCTGAGAGATGCAGACAGAACTTTCCCCCATACCTTTTTTTTTTTTTTTAAAGATTTTATTTACTTATTGGACGCAGAGAGACATACAGAGAGAGGGAACACAGCAGAGGGAGCGGGAGAGGGAGAAGCAGGCTCCCCACAGAGCAGGGATCCCGATGCGGGGCTCCATCCCAGGACCCTGGGATCACGACCTGAGCCGGAGGCAGACGCTTAATGACTGAGCCCCCCAGGCGCCCCTTTCTCCCATAATTAAAGCCATAAAGAAGTTGCCCAGAGCAGCCATCTGCTGCGTTTACCTGACCCGTGCTTCCCAGACAGTTGCGTCGTGGGAACTACCATTCAGGTGTGGGCAGGGAAGCCAGGAAACGGAACGTGTGTTCAGGTGCACGTGTGCAAGCCTTGGTTGTGTTGTGAAGTTGAGATTTTTTTCCACTGAATTGGCAGTGTGTTCTAATGTGAGTCATTCAGTTGTCAGCATCTTTGGCTGCCTGGGGCCTGTGCATCTTGAGGTGGGAAGAGAGGCTTGATGTAAGGGGCGGCCTGAAAGGGCCGTAGGACATCAGATCAGGCCCCAGCACCTCGCCCGGGGTCTCAGAGGTCTTTGTGAGGCCGCCTGGGGCTGTAGGACATTCATACTCATGGGCCTCCCCAAGTTCCCCCCCTTCCCTGCACCTGGTCAGAGCTGGGGCGTTCTGGACTAGGGGCTTCTTCCGTTTTCTGCTGGCCCATCTGTTTTTCCGTGAGGAGGGTGCCAGGAGCAGGGCGGTGGAAACGGGTAGCTCCTGACAAGGAGAGGAAGGCAAGTAGGGAAAAGATAGGGGCCTGGGAACTGAGTGTGGCAGGTGAGATCTCCAAGCCGGGGTGTGAAGGCGACGACCTGTATCTGTCACCTGAGATACGGCCAGCCGTGAAGGCGGATGGGGAGCAAGACTAGCAGCTGCTCCCTGCTCCGTCAGAGGGGGACGCTCCATCCGTGCCCTGCTCAGAGCCCCCTCCTGCTCCGGTCAGCGGGAGCCTCCAAAACCCCCAGTCTGATGGGGGAGACCTCGCTCCTGCACTCAGAGGGAAGAGGGGAGCTGTCACTGGGGAGTCCTCAATTAAATATGGGACACCCAGGCTGGACCTTCCGGTCTGTTGGGAGAGATGCCATTTCTTCCCACAGACCCCTGAGATGAAGGTCGGGGAACACAGGACACATCACATAAGGTGTGAGACGGGGTAGAATTGAGGTTCCAGCACCTCAGCCAGGGCTCCCCGAAGGACTCCCTCCTCTCTGCTCCCCTCTATCCCTGTGCACCCTCAAATGGGTAGTGGGCACTCTCTCTCCCTAGGAAGTGGGCTTGTCCCCCAGAATCCAGCCTCTTGGCAATAATTTGGCTTTGGCCCAGATGGGTTAAAAATAATTTTGTCATGGGAGGGGCATTTGGCTCCCCCATCACCCAGCTAGCCCCAGGATTAGCGAGAGAGAACCAGCCGGTGAGCAGTGAGCGTAGAGTGAAGCTCAGTCATCATCTGCCCTCTTTGCACCTCGGCTTTTCCTGCCCTCTGAAGCCCTAACCTCAAGACTTCCCCTTCTCTCCTCTAGGGTCAGACACACACACATATGTGCGTACACACACACACACACACTTACACCGTTCCTCACAGTCAAGTGGCCTCACTCCTGTCTTCACTCCCTCCCCTCTACATGGATCCTCTCTGCCATGACCATGACCTTGGGATGGGCACAGGGCCTCAGGGCCTGAAGACACCCCTCCCCAACCTTATTCATGCCCAGCACCTTACAGATCCTAGAGCAAGAGGGCTTCCCCTGAGAGCAGATCGACCTGAAGTGGCTGAGCCTCTCTCTGCCACCTCCCTTCAGCTCCAACTTCCGGGAAGCTCCACAGTCCCTTCTGGACTTGGGAAGGGGGTGGGGAGATCTGAGGAAACCAAACCCCCCCCCACCCCCGCCTCCCAGGCTCCTGCCTCCCAGGCTGTGTCCAAGCCCGAACAGAGATGAAAGCAGTGACCCAAGGCAACCGCAGAGCCGCCTGTGAGGTCAGGAAGGGCTCCCTGGAGGGGTGCAGCCCAGGCTGGGAGAGGGGAGGGGCAGTGTGAGAGAGAGAACCTTCCGCGGGGCTGGGTCAAAGTGACCCAAAGAGAAAGGAAGAGAAAAGGAAGTGGGTGAAGTCTTTGCTAAGTTCAGAGCCCTTCCAGCTCCATGCAGGTGGGTGCCTAGGAGGAAGTGGGACGGAGAAAGGGAAGAAGAAAGGCAATTCATTCTTCACTTCCGGAACATCTCCTGGGGGCCAGGCCTGGACAGGGTGCTGGGAATAGAAATACAGCAACACGATCCTCCCTTTTGAAGAACTCCCCGTGCAGTTCCAGAGCAAGGCGACTTCTGCTGAGTGTGTCTCGTGGGTGGCGCCCTCTGGGGGTGTGTGGTGCAGGACAGCTGTTTCCACAGCTCCCCCTGGAAAGGGCTCCCTGGAGATCCCAGGAGGTGCGGGACTGGAAGCTCAGGGGCAGCCCTGAGGTGGAAGTAGGGCAGTGGACATGGCACTTGGCCGACCCGGGTTCCAGTTTATCAGTTGGCTCCTCTGGCAAGCCAGGAGGCCGTGTCCTCACCTACAAAACTGTACAGCACTGGTCCCCAGTCCTACAAAGGGGGAGGCCTCCCCGTGGACCCCTGCCCCCAACACACAGGTTGTACTTATGCTTTTATTAATCACTCTTAGAGAAAACTCACAGTAACCAGAGCTACTTTCAACTGAGGGCCGTTTTTTTGATGAATCTGTTTTATTTGTCACCGCAGCTTCTGCTCAGCTTAGAAAAACATTCGCACACACCTGTCTCAGATGTGCTCAGGCCGTAGACAGTGCTTGGTGAACACATGGATTTAGGGACCCCTTGGCGTCACTGAGCTCCCCAGCCCAAGCCCCTAGTCGGGGAGCCACTGCCCTAGCCGCAGGTAAGGCTCACTGGGAAGAGAGGGAGGCTCCCTGGAAGAGGTGGTGTTTGAGGTAGACCTTAAAGCCCAAGAGCATTTATGCAGTTGGGGTACGAGGGCCCTGGAGGGAAGGGAGAGCCAGCGGCTGGGCACGGGCAGTTCTCTGTCCACAGCTGTGACCGTAAACCTGCTAACCTCCTCCTCACTCCCTGCCCTCTGACCTCAGGGTCAGGAGCAGGCTGGAGTCAAGCCTTGTCTTGGGGGGGGGGGTGGCTGGGGTGTCCTTTAGGGTGAACTTGGCTTTGGCTTACACGGAGCTGACAGAGGAGCTGGGCCGGCTCCGGGAGTTGAGTGCCCTGCAGGGGAGGATCCTGAGGACGCTGCTGCAGGAGCAGGCCCGGAGTGGCGGTGAGATGGGTCCTGGAAGCTGGGTCCGCAGGGAGGCGGGAGGGCAGCTGTGGCTCCCGTCCTGCGTCCTGGGGCCACGGTTGCCTTGCTTTTCCCCGCTGGGTCTTGCCTCCCCGCGTTCCGAGGAGAGCTGGGGGGCCGCCGTGGCTCCCCCCGATTCTGACGCCCTCTCTCACCCACCCCGTCCTTCCTTCTCCTTCTCCTGCTTCTCTTCCAGGCCAAAGACACTCGCCGCTGTCGCAGCGCCACTCCCCGGCCCCCCAGTGCCCCTCACCGTCCCCGCCCGCCCGGGCGGCTCCCCCTGGACCCCCGTGCCAGTCCCCCGCCCCCCAGCGGCGCTCGCCCGGGCCCCCGTGCCCCTCGCCCCAGCAGCGCCGCTCGCCGGCCTCGCCCTCCTGCCCGTCGCCCGTCCCGCAGCGCCGCTCGCCGGTGCCTCCGCCGCCGCCGTGCCAGTCCCCCAGCCCGCAGCGCCGCTCCCCGGGGCCCCCCGCCTGCCCGGCCCCGCAGCCCAGGCCCCCACCTCCCCCGCCGCCAGGCGAGAGGACAGCGGCCGAGCGCGCCTACGCCAAGCCGCCCAGCCACCACGTGAAGGCCGGCTTCCAGGGCCGCCGCAGCTACTCGGAGATGGCCGAGGGCGCGGGCTACGCGGGCGCCTCCCCGCCCTGGCTGCAGGCGGAGGCGGCCACGCTGCCCAAGCCGCGGGCCTACGGCGGCGAGCTCTACGGGCCCGGCCGGCCGCTCAGCCCGCGGCGCGCCTTCGACGGCCTCCGGCTGCGCTTTGAGAAGCAGCCGTCGGAGGAGGAGGAGTGGGCCGTGCCCACCAGCCCGCCCAGCCCCGAGGCGGGCGCCATCCGCTGCGCCTCGTTCTGCGCGGGCTTCCCCATCCCGGAGTCGCCTGCTGCCTATGCCCACGCGGAGCACGCACAGTCTTGGCCGTCCATCAACGTGAGTGGGGCGCCCGCGGGCTGGGAGGGTGGTGGTAGGCTCCCACCCTGGGCACCGGCCCCCCTGCCTCCCTGGACTGCCCCCGCCCTTCACTTCTCTCTCTCCGCCTTTGGCTTGCATGGATCCTGGCGGCCCCTGACGGCTGGCTGGGGCGCGTCCATTGCCGAGGTTAAGGGCCTGGCTTGAGAGTGACAGCCTGGGATTGATTCCAGAGCTCAGCGCTTAGCCGCGGGGAGACCTCGGACAAGCTACTTATCCTCTCTGATCCTCAGTTTTCTTATCTAATTCCGTTAGAGGGTTCCCGAGAGGGAGGCAGGGAGCCTAAAGCCTTCTGTTGCGACACTAGTGGTGGGGGCCGTGATGACCGCCGCAGGTCTCCGCCCACACGAGGGTTGGGCCTGCGCATCCAGTGCCCTCCATCTGGCCTCAGAGCCCCTGCTCTTTACCGGTTGTCCTAGAAGGCAGCCTGTCTTAGGGCTCTAGCATTTCACTGAAATAATGAGTTTCCTGAATGTCAGAGCCAACCCTTGCCACCTGGAAGGACCAAAATATATTCCAAAGCCAGAAAGAAAATTATTTTTGGGTTATACATTGTTTGGGATTATCCATTGCTTTGAATTATGTGGGAACCGTGTCTTAGTCACTCTGGGGGCATGTCTGGGTCTCGGCTTCTGCATTATGCCTCATTACTGCATATACCCTGGCAGGCTGAGCATACAGGCCTCCTGGGGTCCTATGCCCTGGGTTGGGGCAGTGGATGCTAAACTGGTGGAAGGTGGGCAGGGAGGGCAGGGGAGGAGGGATGGTGCTTACAAGGAGTAAACAGGCCTTCTCTGCGTGTTACAGTCCTCTCTACCCTGGGTCTCAGGAAAGGGCAGGCTGGGCTGTGGGGACCATGAGAGAGGGTTGGGGACCTTACCTGACTCCCCTCTCTTTCCACAGCTTCTCATGGAGACCGTGGGCTCTGATATCCGCAGCTGCCCCCTCTGCCAACTAGGTTTCCCTGTTGGGTACCCGGATGATGCCCTCATCAAACACATTGACTCCCACCTGGAGAACAGCAAGATCTAGGGTGCCTCCCCCACCCACTGGCTGTTTCTCCATCTTCTCTCATCACCCCCAAACACTCACTCACTTTGAATGCTGCATGAATCTCGTGGGGGGCCCCTGCCCCTTGCGACCCCCAGATACCTCCACTAGCTACCGAGTCAACGTGTGTGCCGTCTTCCCTGGTCTAGGCACCACTCAGCCCTGGCTCTTTCCGGAAGGCCAGCCGAAGCTCTCCCCAGCTCCCTGGTTTCTGCCAGGGGGTTGGGGGTGAGGATCTGGGCTGGGATGGGGAGGGGCATCCCCTGCCCAGCCTCTCCCTCTCCCCTTCTGTTCTCAAGACAGGGTTGGATCCAAGGAAGTGTCTAGTGCTTGGGCCTGGGGGAGGGGGAAGGTATCAGAGGACTCTGGGAGCTCCCCTAGCTTCTCCCCAGATGTCCATCTTTCTCAGGCTGTGCTCTGTCCAGGGAGCACCTCTTGGTGGGGTCCCAGAGCCTGCCTTGCACAATGATACTGGTTCCTCCATCCCATAGCCAGCTCTGGGCTCTTGGCATGGTCCCCCCCACCGCCTTAGGGGAAGGAGGCATCTCATTTCTTGCCATTCCCTGCGGCCAGTCTTGTTCTCCTCTGCCCCCCTGGGGGTGAGAGAGGAGAGGGAGGACCCTGCAGGACTGGGAGGATTCAGCCTAAAGAGGCTGCCCTGAGGGCAGGGGGAGGGGTGAGGGGGGACACCCTGCACCATGACCCCCAGGCCAGGGGAGTGTCTGTGCTAGCCTCCCAGGCCCCTGCAACCCCCCAGAGCCCCTCGCACCAAGACACAGATGGTTAAGACAGATGCTCCCCTCCACCCTTATACTACTCGAGTCCCTGACCACACAGGTGCCCTGGAGCCTGTGTGCGACTCGGCCTCTGTTAGCTGGGTGGGTGTCATCAGCCCTGCCTCCCAGGCCAGAAGCTGCGGCTGGGCCCAGGGTGCTGTTGGAGATCAACTTCAAAAGAGCTAACCCCCTTCCCATTACCCAGCGACCCACATTCCCTCTGTGAAATCTACCTCAGAGTCGTACCCTCAGAAGGATGGGTAAGCAGGAGGCCAGGGGGTCCCTAGGGCTGAGGTGGGGAGCTTCCTAAGGCAAGAGCCTGCTGCCCCACGATGAATCCAACTCCCCCCCACCGCTCCCCGCTGCGAGCCTCTCCCAGGTCTTAGCCCAGGGCTGGTGGCAGTGGGCGCTACCTGTCAGTGCATGTCCCATTCTGATCCAACACTTCCAGCCGCCCCCCCCCCCACCTCCTCACACCCCTCTCCTCCCCCTCAGTGCAGGGGAGTGAAGAGGTGTGTCAGGCAGGAAGGGACCAAGGACTCCAGAGACACATGGCACTGTACCTTGAGGGTTCCCGTGGGGAGGGGAAATGGAGAAGGGGGCCTGGAGAGGGAGGTGGGGGCCCCTGAGCTCTCTGAACAAGTTGAAAGTCCAAATAAAACTTACCTGTTCCATCTGCTCTTGGTCTGTGCTGTCCCTGGCTGGGGCGGGGAGAAAACCCTGGGTAGCGGGAGGTTTTGCAGGCTGTCTCGAGGAACCGCAACCATGCAGGGTTGCACTGGACAACAGGATGCGTGGGGCATCGGTGTTTTAGGGTGATTCTGGAGACATGCATATGGAGGTGGGCACAGATGACTTGTGACATGGAGTTTATTTAAACTGCTTCTTTCTAAAAGATTTTATTTATTTGTTTCAGACAGAGAGCACAAGCAGGGGGAGGAGCAGAGGGAGAGGGAGCTGGAGGGAGGGCTGGATCCCGGGACTTTGGGATCATGACCTGAGCCAAAGGCAGATGCTACACCCCCTGAGCCACCCAGGCACCCCAGTAGAGGATGTCTTTGTGACAAAGCAGCCAGCCTAGCCCTGAGCAGGTGTTGGGAACTCTTGAATTTTCCCTCCCAGCAGGTGGAGGTTCCAAAGCCTTGGGGGTTTGGGACCAGTTATGTCTTCACCTAGTGATTTCTGCATCCCAGGAACCAGGCTTGGCCTCAAAAAGGAAGAACCCATGTTCCACATCCTTATGGTTCTGAGAGTGGGGGAGGGGCTGGGCTCCAGGCTCAGCAGCTGCCTTGAAAGCCCCACAACCGGGGCTGTCAAAGCCAGGTCATAATCCTGTAACTTTCTGTCTGCAGAAAAGGCCTGAGCTCTATTCACTAACCCTTGGTTCCTTTCATGTCCTCATGACCCCTGCAGGCCAAGAATTCACTTAAAAGGCTGGGGCAATTGCTCATAGAAGGCTGAGGTTCAGCTCCAGATCCAGGGCAAACATCCCTCCCCATAACAGTGCCAAGGTTCAAACCCAGTGGGGAGATGTCCCAGCTTTCTCTGCTCCTCTGTTGCAGTTAACAACTACAGCTGGCTTCTAAAAGTTCTTCCAAACTTGACTCCGTCTGCAGCCAAATCCTGAGTGCAAAGAAAGGTGAGAATAGCCATTCCTATGGGACATGGCTTCATAAACCATGGGAAAGAAGGTTCTGAAGACTTCTGGAACATGGGCACTCAGTGTACCCTGCTATTCTTCCACCTCAGACAACTCCCATGGAAGAAGGCAGCACCCAGGTTTCTGGGTCGGGTCCTTCTTGCATCTCTGGAAACATTTGCTGGCATTTGAATGAATTAGGGTTGGTACAAGGACATGAGGCAAAGAAAAATCCCAGTCGTTGAGAGAAAAAAGGCAAAGGATGACCTGGGAATGAACTATAGGCTGGGGCATGACCTGGGGAACCACTTCTGGTCCTTGGCATGTCTGAAAGTAAGAGGGAACCCAGGTATCCCATAGCCTGGACATCTTTGTGGTCACCGGTGTGAGGAGGGCATGGGGACATAGGGTGCCTATTCTTTTTTTTTTTTTTTAAGATTTTATTTATTTATTTGACAGATGGAGATCACAAGTAGGCAGAGAGGCAGGCAGAGAGAGGAGGAAGCAGGCTCCATGCTGAGCAGAGAGCCCGATGTGAGGTTTGATCCCAGGACCCTGGGATCATGACCTGAGCTGAAGGCAGAGGCTTTAACCCACTGAGGCACCCAGGCGCCCCTAGGGTGCATATTCTGTCTCTGATTTCTAGGGACCTGGGAAGGGGCTCAGGTGCAAGGCAGAAAGTTGCTGAGGGCTGGGAGGGAAGGGAGAAAAAGGGGAAAGCCAGTGTGTCCCCAGCCCATGTCCCCCAGAACTGCAGGCTTTCATTTAGTGCCCCACAAAAGGAGAGGACATGAGAGGTCGGGGAGCTGGGGGAGGGCTGGGGAACCTGCCAACACTCTTCCGTCTCTTCTCAAGTAGAATGGTGATCAGACAGGGCCTTGGCTACTCTGGGTACCTGTTAGTCTGTGGGAGTAACGTAGGGGCTCTCTAGGGCCTGAGAGAGTGTGGGGACAAAAGGATCCAGACCATGAAGCTTCTGGAAGGATGAGAAGGCAGCAACAGCTTTCCCAGGGGCAGAATGGAGAGGAGACCGCTGTTGAGGCTGGAGAAGACATCCAAGGGACCCACGGGCTCCTGCCAGCGCAGACCCAAAGCCAGACGTAGTAGGGATCGGGAAGATGCACAGGGACCAAAGCCGGCACAGGTCTATCTCCAAGGGCTCTGTGAAGGGCCGGCGCCCAGTCACGTTCTCTCTGGCTATGGCCCCTCTGCCTTCGGTCTCTCCTTCACCACAAGCTGCCTCATCTCTGGGGACCCTACACCGCTGCCCTTCTCTGGGAGACCCCTGCCCCTCTTCTGGGTCCCTGTACAGGCTGTCAGCTCCTTCTAGAAGTTGGTGTGTGCGTGTGCTCACGTGCGTGAGCACACACAAGCCATGTGTGTGTGTGTGTGTGTGTGTGTGTGTGTGTGTGTGTCAGGGGAGAAGCTGATCGCTAACAAAGAGGAGGGGTGTGTGGGTGAGTCAGCCGTGTTAATGAGAAACAACTCACCCCGCTGATTAGGACTAATGAACAAGAACAGAGGGGGTGACATCTTTATATAGGGTGGGGGGAGCAGGGCCGCTCCCCCGGTCCCACTTCTCCCTCAGCAAGAACAAGAACAGAGCCACTTCGGCTTCCCCAGGAAGAACTGAGGTCAGACGCACGGATGAACCATTAAGGACAAGGTGGATTCTAACTGGGAAGGAGGGGGACAAGGTGTCTGGGCAGAGGCCAGCTCCTGGGGGAGAGTGTGAGAGATCCTCCCAGAGCCCTGCTCTCTTCCTGCCTTCTCTCTGTATTGATTCCAGAGAAACTAGGGGTTCTCAGGACTGTGCCCCGGGGTTGCCCAAGTGCCTTTGAGATCTAACCAAAACTGTAGGGCCAGGGAGTGCCGGGGACGGTGCTGCAGTCTCTGCTGCTCCCATGGCCACCTGGAGAGAAGGCTTTGGTCTGGGCATTGGCTGTCTCTGCAGATGGTAATGACCCAGGGAGGCTTGGCCAGGTCAAGGGCCGGAGGGGTCCACAGTGAGGGGGAGGACCTGGGTATCAGACGGCTGTCCTGTCCTTGGGGCAGGGGCTGGTGCGCCAGAGAACCCACCGCTTCACTCACCCTCCATACCAACTGAGCCAAGGTCAAGGGCACCAGGCATGCCTCACAGATGTTCCAGTTGGCTGTGTGAGCGTGGGCATGGGGGGAGGGAGGGAGAGGCTGGGAGTGGGGACAGGATGGGTGTTGGCCAACACCTCCTAATTTGCATTACCACTGACACCCTTCTTGACCAAGAAAATGGAGCCAGAAATAACAAGGGGGGTGAGGTGGTTCCCTGGGGGGCTCTTGGAGGTTCTCTTTCCTTGCCTCCAACCTCCCCCCTCCGCCCGGTCCCTGTGCGGGGAGGGAGGCAGGAGGTCAGGCCTTTTCCAGACCCACAGCTGGCCCCAGGCTCCTCCTTCCTCAGACCGGGAGGACACCCCATCCTGACCTCCCACTCACTTCCTTTGGCCCAGACACCCCAGACGCCCAGCCCTGCCGTAGTCCTTCTCCGGAGCAGTGTCCCCTCAGCCTTTCCTCCCCTGGAAACTCTCTCCCTGGGGACCCTCTCGCGACTCTCATGCCCCAGCTCTGCCTACCTTGTTCTCTTCAGTCTGGGTCCTGCTGCTCTGTCAGATTGGGCATTTCCTAGGGCAGGTCCCACCTGGGAGCTGTGCAAGGGAACATTCGGCATGAGAAATAGTCCAGACGCTAGTAGGGGAGCTTGTGAGGAGATTCTGGAAGTGGTGTGAGGTGCACCAGGATCCAGTGTGCGACCCTGGCCTGAGGGCTATGGGGTGAGCGGGAGGAGGGCCTCCCAGCTCTGGGAGAGGCCTATGGCCCAGCTTTACTTGGAAGCAGCTCCCGTGCCAGACCTCTCCTTTGTAAGCTCCGTGGAGAACAGAACCAGGACTGTGCCCTATTTCCTCCCTGCCCCTTGACGACCACGCAGACCCCCCACAAACGCATTTGGTGCCCATTTATGTGCACTGAATTCACTTCTGTCTCAAAGAGCAAAGGGGATGCTGTGGCAGGCACAGCTTGCAGGACAGAGACGGGCCGAGCTAGGAGAAGGAGCGCCCTCTCGGCCAGAGGGGTCTGGGACCTGGAAGAGCCAAGTGGTGAGGGCGGAGGCACAGCAGAAGGGCCCGGCAGGGAAACCAGGTCGCGAGAGACAGCCCAGAGAGCTGTGAACACAATGTGGGAAGGAGCGAACAGTGAGCTGAGAACCCCCCCTTCCCCCCTCCAGAGATGCTATTTTGGAGGGAGAGAATATATGCAGTGCAGGGGGCAGGGTGTGGGGGGGGTATGCCAGCTCCCCTAGGGGTCAGCTGGATGGCCCGCTGTCTCCACTCCTCCTGCCAGCCATCCCTACTGGCCCTGGAGCCTCTCCCCGCCTCCAAGCGCTTCCCTCCTTGCTGGAAGAAAATCTTCTTGCTCTCTTGAGCACAAGGGGAAAAAGAATGAGCTAGGAGATTTGCAGCTGGCCTCTTGACACCCCATTTGAGAGCCCCCTGAGGCCTCAGACCTAGGGAGAAGCTTCTATTTCCATTGCTTCCCTGGACAGAAGATGTGGAGAGTACTGTGGGACACAACGTGAGGCGGGTGTGCAGTACAGCTCAGCAGGCCTGAGCGCTTCTCACCTCCAAGCCAGAACTTAGGGTCCCCCCGCTTAACATCGAACTTAGGGAGTGAGTTAGATGTTAACAGAGGTCAGGGAGGAAGGCATCTCCAGGGGAAAACTGGGTTTGCCCACGGGAGCTCTGGCTCCTCTGAGCGGGGAAGCCAATCTTGGCTCCAAGGGCCAAGAAGGCTGGACAGAAGTTGGTGTCAAGTAAAGCCCTTGCTTGACATGAAGGGAAATTCCTGTACCCTGGTTCAACCCCCTCTGAGGGCCCTTGACTCATTTTGGGATGAAGGCTCCAATGCCCTGTGGGTTTCTGTGGTGGCCGGGGGTGGACACGGTGCACAGAGAAGGTGAGCGCTGGGAATGAGCAGAGACTTTTGTTTTCCTCTTTGGAACTGGGCTCTTGCTCTGCCTGATAGTCCCGCTTCAGCAGAAGGAGCAGGGCTGGATGAACTGGGAAGGAAGTCCGGCTTGGAGCCAGTTGATGTAGGGCACATAGAGGGAATGTTAGGGTTGACTTTAGGAAGAATTTCTGGTGAAGACACTTGGGCGCGTTGCCCGGATGAATGGACGGCTCTGGTTCCTTGGTTGTTTTCCACAGTAGACAGCTCTCCCCCTCTAAGGCCAGGAGTCTGGACTGCCAGGTGCCGGTGCAGACCAGAGGCAGGAGCCTAGCCGTCACCCACTTCAGGTGATGGGGGTCTGAAGGCTCCAGGGAGGAGGGGGAGGGAGGACGGTGAGGCAGAAGACCTAGGGCCCCAAGCCGGACTGCGGTGTGGGATTTGGGTCGAAGCCACAAGTGGGAACACTGTCTCTCCCTCAGTCCTCTTCCCACTGTCCCGTCTTGCTTTTCTTCCAACCTCGGACCAGGGAGGGACAGGGGCAGGGAGAGGGGCTGTGGGGAAGGAGCCTGGCCCCCTACCCCAGTGCCTGAGCCCAAGGCTGGCAGGACCCCTTGCAGGGGTTCTCAGGTAGTGGGACTCAAATTCCCTGAGGCAGAGGGACTGGGTGGAGGTGCTCAGCAAAGGGACGACGTGGGGAGCCCATGTCATTCCAGCCAGTACCCCCTGCTCTGGAGGGACATCCCGCCCAGTTTTCCAGTGCAAAGGGAGGTAAGTGGGCGGGGCTGATTGCGTGCCCATCACGTACATCCTTGGCCTTGTGGGTACTACGGGTCCCCGAGCTGTCCTTCTCCCCCGACAAAAGCCAAGTGTGGATGGGAGGTGATAGGGAAGATCTGGGGATGGTGTGAAGGGGATGGTTCACTCTGAAACGTGGGTGAGGGGCACGGAAGAAGACTGTCTCCCCCTGGGATCAGAGAGATCCTTGCTGGGGTCAGGGAGATCCTGCCTTGGCATCCGACTCCCTCCAGGACCAAAAGGGACAGAAGCCTGAGTGGGACTTCACAGATGGGCCCTCAGCCACCACCCACTCTGAGTCCTCAGAGCTCTGGGATTTATGGGTCTCTGGTCCCAGGCACTGTCCTAATCCCCAACAGTGGGCACATGCGGGTCTCTTCCCCACCGTCCAGCACACTCACCCTGTCACACTTAGCCCCAGATACACAGGCACATGACAGTCCTGGTTATACGCGCGCGCACACACACACACACACACACACACACACACACCATACCCTTCCTCACATTCCAGGCTCCCAAGGATGCCGCACTCCTCCCACACACACGGCACACACACCCGGAGTCTCACACCACCGGGAACACAGTGCCACACGGGTCTAGCCCAGGTGTCACAGTGCACTATCTCGCACTCATATAGGACCCCATGGGGACCCTGGGAATGGTGCATGATGGCCAACACGCACACCGACGCATGGGCTCCTGGCTTGGAAGTCGCACCCATTACCCAGTGCTGGGCTGGTCAGTGTCCAACAACGGGCTCTCCAGTTTCAGCTGCCATGATGAAGGCACGGAGCCCTGGGAAGAGGGGGACATAATCTGCTCTTTCAAGCTGGTGGGAGCCAGCTCTAGCACACCACTCCTAGAAATCACATGATAAAGTTTAACCAAAAATGGGCACCCCCAGGAGAGCTGCACCTGACCAGCCGTGACTCATTCGAGCCGCTTCTCTCCCCTGGGGGTGCCTCCTTTCCCTACCTTCTCTCCCCACTGCGCCTCCTGTCCAGATCCCACTTCTGGCCCCTCTCACTTCTCCTCCTTCCCTCCCTCAGGGCTTTGAGCTGGGTTTGGCACTCAGGCCCATCTCTCTCAGCCTTGCTCCCTCCTTCTCTCCCTCCATGTGTGGAGGGTGATAGGCCCATAGCTAATCCAGGCAGACTTCCTGGAGGAAGGGGACAAGGAGAGGGATGCGGTGTGTTTCTGGAAAAAATATAAGCCTCTCTGTCTCCTTGTGCCTGACCTGTTCCCTGGTTGGCTTATGTTTCTACCTGGTCATCAGGACAAAGGGTCTGATCAATGCTGCTCCTTGAAGACGAGAAACCCCACAGCTTGCCGGCTCCCCAGTGAGGGGAGGCGGTTAGAGTATGTTCTGAGAATGAGGACCTCTGGTCCTAACCATGCTCTGGGAACATTGCATCACTTCTCAGAGCTTCCGCTTCTCAATTGGAGAAAAAAAAAGGTGGTTCTGGACCAGGTGGCTTTAATTTCCTTCTTGGCTCTGACATTTTGGCATTCTATATTTCGGAAAGTCTTCTAAAATCTGTTCTGTGGCGAGTATCCCTTGTTGCTAATCCTGATCTTTTCCCAGCCTGTGAGGGAGGTGAACAGATATGCTCCGTGACTGGGGGGCAGCGGGTACCATAGCTGAAGGAGATGGAGACTGGGCCTGGGTATCTGTAGGTTTGGTTTTGGGGCCTGGCAGGCCATGTACATTTGGGGGCCTTCCAGCAGCCTCTGCTGTCTTCACTACAGCTCCTAAATTATTTCGGCCACACACATGTAAGAGGAAAGAGGGTAGGAAAGGAAGGGAGGGAGGCAGGGAGGGAAGAAAGGAAAAGGAAAGGAAATGAAAGCAAAGGGGGAAAACCATGGATGAAATGAAATGAAAAGAAGAGATGAAAAATGTGTGTCGTGGATGTAGAGAGCAGCTCCCCTAACCAGTCACGGTGCCAGGCGGACATGGAGGCAAGAGGGGAGAGCGAGGGTTTCCTGGTGGTTTCAGAGCCTTCTCTGTGCATCTGGGAGGTGGGTGTGGAGCCCTGCGCAAGGGCAAGGGCAAGGGCAGGGGTCTAGGAGGCACCTCCCCTGTCCTGGGCCTTCTGCTGGTGCATTGCTGCTCCCCTGAAAACAACTCAAACCACAGAATTGGCTTGTGGTTAGGTGACTATCAGTCACTGCTATTCAGCTCGGCTTCTTAGGATGACTAAAGGGGTTGGAAGCCCCCCTTAATAGCCCCCCAAATTTTCGGAGGAGTCAGAGGCAGAGATGGAAAAGTAGTTTGCTTTGGATGGGATCTGAGCTCCCCCAACGTTGGGCGGCAGGCACTGTGTCTGTGGGCTCCTGGGGGCTTGGCGGGGAGGTCACCCAGGTGGAGGGTAACATCATTCCTGGACTGTCCTTATCCAACAGTTTGGAACAGGGAGGGGCCGAGGATGAGGACACTCAGGTCCCCCAGAGGGTCTCCTCTCAATCTGCCTTTTCCAGCTCCCAGTCTCCAGGGAGCCAGGAGCCAAGCTGCCTGCTGCTGACTGGGCACTGGCAGGTCCCCTGGGCAGGCCTGGGTATCAGCTTGGCAGCCCAGCTGGTGCCTGGGCCTGGGACCAGAGTGCTTGCTGGGAATTCCCCTCTTCTCCCCCACACCTGGTGGCCATGTGACCTGGAGACAGGTCCCCTCTGCCATCCGGGCCAAGTTCTGCTGGTGGTCTTTCGGGTGGGGGAGGGCGGGCGGGGGATGGGAGAAGCCAGGCTGTGAATGCGAATGCCCAGCCCCAGGCCCGCAGTCCGTGTGATTTAAACAGATAGTTCTAGAGCTGACAGGGTCTACCTCTCCATCCTTACCTGAGTCAGGAAGAGAGAACCCAGGTGATCCTGAGTTCCGGGGGGAGGTGGGTCCGGTAAGAGAGGGACTGTTTTTGTTTTTGTTTTTCTTTTGGATCAAACACTCTGGGCCCCTTTTCCTCCCTCCTCCTTCCTGGGCATCCGCAAGGGAGGAGGTCGCCTCCCTTCATCTCAATGTTATGTAAAGTGGGGTTAAAGCATCCTTTAAAAAGTTTAGCTATTTTTATTGATCTGTAATGTCTCTAAGGAAGAAGTGCACTTGGCAAGCAAGTACGTGTCAAGACAAGTCTCCAGTTCTCCCCAACCCCCACCCCCAGCATCACCTATCCAGAAGGCAGAGACCGAACATTCCCGCTGCCTGGTCCTCCCCATTCCATTTGGGGCACAGAGTGGGTCCTACCCCTGCCCCGTTTTCCCTTTTGGTGACTTTATCATTAAGCTTCATTTCCCCTTCTTGAGATGAAAGATTTGGATTCTTGGATTCTTCCAGTGCTGACCTTCGGTGGTTCAGCGCGGCTAGCGAAGAAAGGGCAAAGGGACGCTTGGCCCTCCTGCTGGCTCCCTCATCACTTGTGTTCTTGCAGCCCCCAGTGCCCAGCCTCGACCCTGTCCCTGTTCAGCCCCTTACTCTCTTTCTGACTGGCCATTGTCTCGGTTTCTCTCTCTCCTGTTCTCATTCTGTCTCCCCATCTTCCTTTCTGTTTCGGTGCCCGCATTACCCCTGCGTGCCCCAGGCTGGGGGTGGGCACACGTGAGTTCTAGATTGCTGACTCAGGCCATCTAACCACACCCTCCCCAGGATTCGCTTTCCCCAAACTCCCCTCACCTGGGGTCTGGGACCCACCAGGATGGGATTCTTGTCCCTTTGAGCCTTCGTGCAGGTGGGAAGTTGGCGGGTCTGCACACGGACCCCGTCTGTGTGAACAGCCCCCAGCAGCTGAGGGCTGGGGGTCCCCTGGTCCGTAGGCAGAGGAAGAGTCGGTTTTCTGAGAAGGGAAATGCCTACCTCCTCTTTGATCCCCGAGTCCCCCAACCTTTGGGGCGGGCCAAGCCAGGGGGCTTCTTCTCGTTTAAGGAGGGGGAGGGAATCCTTTTACTGACCGAGGCTGTAAGGTAGGGAGGTGGGTACTGACCAGACTTAATGATTCTGGGAGGGAAGCAGAGCACGTGTGGACACAGAACATATAAAGAACATGCGTTTAGGAAAAATATGGACCATTCACAGGCATACCAGAAGCATGACACGTCCCAGCCTCCTCCCCCTCCTCACTGTTGGTGGCTGGGGGGGCCGACCCCCAATACCAACCATATATGTGTGTTAAGTGTGTGAACACACACACACCAAGCTCTGCGCCCTGGTGCACACATCCTGAGCTAGAAGAGCTGGACTGGGGAGCTGGGCACAGTGGGGGAGGGGGAGGACAGGGAAGGCAGCGTAGCCCCACCCCTGCCCCATGCCCCATGCCCACCATCCGCCTCCCCATCTCCCCATCTCCCCATAGCTGGCAAGTCCTCTGCCCCCTTAACTTTTCCCAGCTTCGAGGAAATACCTCCCTTTAGGGGAAAGCGAGATTCGTGAGGGGAAACAGGGGAAGCACTGACTCGGGCAGAGGCATGAGCCTGATTTTCCAGTCTGGGGCGGGGCGGAGAGAGATGGCACCGGGGACGCCCAGGCGAGGGGGCCTGACTCAGAGCCAGAACCACAGAGCTCCTCCGCTATATTGTCGTCGGGGAACAAGAAGCCACCAGGTTTATAAGAAACTGCGATTCATCTCTGCCCCCTTCCACCCCTCTGCAAGGGACCAAGGTTAGACTCGAAGAAGAACTTACAGCCCAGGCAAGGATGGGACTCTGCCTCAGATTATCCTTTTGGAAATCTTCCCTGGGTTTGTGAAAGAAGAATGGCAGCTTCAGGTGGTTTTAGATCCTGAGATGATCTGGGGCCAGAGGATGGGACCTTCGAGTTCCCTGCATAAGTAGTCAAAGAAAGCCCCCTCCTCACTTTCAGCCTAGATCGGGAGTTCTTACATACCGTCCCGCTTGCTGTCTTCAGAGCCACCGCGGAGGCTGAGCCTGGGGCAGGCAGGGCTCCCTAGGCTCATAGACCATCGGGTTGGCAGGGGAGGGGAGGGGGCAGCTGGCTTCTCCAGCTGGCTCTGCTGCCCCCCTCTTGGCCACTGGCTCACAGGTCCCAAGGTGAGAGCGGGAGGGAGAGTGAGTGCGGGTTCTGTTAGCAGAAGGGCAGAGCTGAAGGTGTGATGAAACTCGGAGTGGACAGAGAGCAGGAACGACAGGCAGTATGACCAGTGGCGTCCTCCTCCCACTTCTAAGAGCTGCCCAGGTCCCCTCCCGACACAGACAAGCACCTAACAGCTTGGATGTCTGGAAGGGAGCCCAGTCTCAAGGGGTAGGGAGTTCAGAGAAGAGAGGAATGCCCCTGCCCCCCACCCCTGCACTTGGATACCAGGACTCCCAGATTCTTCCCGGATTCTTTGGGTCCTGCTTTCCTCCACTGCTGCCATGCCCCCTCCAACCATGGCCGTGCATCTGAGCCTCTCCCTGTCCCTTCTAGTTCCTAAGTCCTACATCCCACCCCTCCTGCCTCTAAGTGGGATAGGATTTGCTGCATAATGGGGTTCAGTTCTGTAGGCTCATCAGATGGAAAAGGACATAAGGAATGACTTCCCAAAGTACAGGGGGGCGCTCACTAGGGTGACTGGGGAGACCTTAGGGTCTTGCCCTTCTCCAAAGGAGGGGGAAGGACTCTGAGCCAGAATTGGGTTGGGCAGGCTACTTTGGGAGGAGAGAAGGAGAGGGGAACAAAACAACAGACAGCCTGGGGAAATTTAAGCATCAGATTCCTCATCTGCAAAATGGGAAGAACAATAATTTCTTCTTTGCAGCTGCTATCATGGGAAAGCACAGAGCTTGGCACTGGGTCTCTAACTCTGTGACCTTAACCAGGTACTTAACTTCTACCTCAGTTTCCCTGTCTGCGGAACGAGGACCATGGACCCCTGCCCAGCTGACCTCACAGCCCTGGGGTGTCTAGTGAAGTCGAGGGTATGAGTGGCTTGGGGTGCTCTTTTGTCTCCTCCTCCCCACCCCAAGCAGCAGTGAGAAGAATGGGGTAATCAGAGAGGATTTGGGTTTTTCCAATTTCCAAGCTTGCTGGGAGTCCAGGGATGAGACAAAATACAAGTTAGACTCAGCAGCCGTGTGTCTGGGGTAGTGAGAGCTGGGGAACCCTGGTGCACAGCCCATTCAGGGGGCTCTGAGCTTTGGTGGTAGCCTCAGGTCAGGGTGCTTGGGGGAGGGGTGCAGAGGTGTGAAGACCTCGGGCTCAGTACCTTGATTTGCAGCCACTCGTCCCAAGGCAAAGGACTTCCCTGACCACAGCAATCCCTCCCCAACCCACTGGACTCGTCAGGTTCTGGTCCAGTGATTGAAAAGAAATGGAAGCAGGCAATGGGAGGGGGGAAGTGTTGCCCAGCTTCATGCCCCCTGTGGCTGGAGCCATGGGTCCAGGGTTTATCTCAGGACCCTGCGGGGAGTGCCGCCTGCCTGTGGCCCTGGTGGAAGGAGGTGGGCAGGACGCCTCGTGACGCTTTGTGGGTGACTGAGTGGGGTGGGCAGCCGAAGACAGGCTCCCGGGGAAATCTTAGACTTGCGTGTCAGAGTGGATCTATGTCTGGGTTGGTAAGTGGGGTTAAACTCAAGGTCAGACCCAGCCAAATCCATTTTCATGCCAACATGGCCTTGGGTGTCCTCCACTGCTGTGAGAGGGACCCTGGTGCCCCCCTCGCTGAAGATGAAACGGCTCATGCCAGGTTTGTCCAGCTGCTCAGACACTGTTGCCTGCCCGCCTTCTGTGTGCACCTGGGATTGATGAGGAACAGGGCACCGGCTGTCGAGCTGCCGTTCCCCAAACACTGAGCAGGTGCTTCCGTCTGCATAGGCTCTGGGGATCATAGCTGCAGCATGAGGGGCTGTGGGAAGACAATGGAAAGAACTTCCCAACCTTAGGTAGATGAAGTGGGAGGTGGCTCTATGCTGCTTCAAGGGACAGGACACTCCCAGGTGTCTCCGAGGTCTGTTACAACCCAGACAGTCACTTCTATCTATGAAGTGCGTGGAGATCAGCAGCCTGGGCCAGATTCGTGGGCCCCCGCCCTCGCTCCTCCTTGCCCTTTCTTTGTCGTATGCATTTCCCAGGTCCCTGTTTTGTTTTATGGCAAGAGTTGAGAAGGAGAAGTAGGAGGGAAAGAGGGAAATGGAAGCTCTGAGAAAAAGCTGGAGGGCCAAGTGGACCCCAAGCAGGACGTAGAGTCGTCAAGGTGATGAAGAGGGTGTGGGGGTAGGTGAATTTTTTAGCTGGTCGAGAAATGCTGGGGAAGTCAAAGGGCTGCCTTTGCAGCAGGAGGGCTGGGGCGAGAAGGTAAGAAGGTCTTGCAGAGGCGGGGTGGGGGGGCATCAGATCTGGCAGAGTAGGGCTGGACAGAGGAAGAGCGGCACCTTCCTGCCTTTGAGAAGGAAGCGGGTACCCCAGGAAGGCCAGAAGGTGGATTGCAGATAGGATTTCAAAGTGTCCCCGTGAGACAGGGCTGAGGGAGACAGAGGGCCAGCTTCTGGGCCCCGAAGCCTTCCTGTCCTCACTGCTAGCTCCCCCGCCCCTGCCAATGCTCCCCAGCTTCCCCGCCCCATTTTGGCCCAAAGCCCCCGGGGAAGCTACATGGCGTTCTCACCACGGACCCAGTGCCGGCTGCGCTTCTTCCCTCTGACCTATTTTTTAATCATCTGATGGGATTTCACCCCCCCCCAAACCAAAGCCCCGGCCCCCTGGGCCCGTCAGCTCCACGGCGTGTCAAAACTGCCCCTGTCACTTTGCGTTGGTTTCTCAGTCCAGCCAGCCCCTCCCCCAGGGCCTGAGAGCGAGGGCTAATTACCCAGCTGTTGAGCCCCACCCCCAGCCCCAATGGAGGGGCCCAGGACCGCTGGGGGGGGGGCGGCGGGGAGAAGCTGGGCCTCCTCACCCTCCTGCTGCATGGCAGGAAGTCCTTCCTGCTATCTAACCTCCATTCTTCTCTCTGACCTGCCCCCTGGCCCAATCACAGACACAGAGGACATTGGGACTGGATGGGACTTTGGGATACCCCTTGAGGGACAGAAGGGGCCAAGCAGTCTCCTGTCCTGGGTTTGGGGAAGGCTTCTGCCCCCTTCCCCGCACTCCCTGCACCGAGAGGGTTATTAGGGACCGCTGGTGGAGTCAGGATCAGAACCCAGAGCTCCCCGCCTGTCTATTTGCTTCCCGGTCCTCCCCATTGATGTCTGTTTCAGTTTCTGTGCAGTTCCACTCCCCGCCCCAGCCACGGGTACTCCTTGCCCTGTCCTTCTCTCCCTTGTGCACGCCCTTGGCCCACAGAGCTTTATCTGGCACTCCTCTCGCGGCTTGCTTTAGGCACCGGTTAGGAATGAGATTTGCCCCTTCATCTCCGCCATCACATCCCACTCCACCGCCTCCCCCATGTCCCCCTTTTCCCTCCCTCCTTCAGCCATCCCTGGTCTAGCCCATAAGCCCGCCCCATCTCATCTCCACCTCACAACATTAACCGGAGGGCCAAGCCAAAGTGCCTCAGGCCAGAGACAACAGGCCCAGGGCAGACTCACCGATGGAGGCCCCCGTCCCAGACAGACAGCCAGACAGCCAGACAGCAGCCACATCGAGATGGAGATAGACCTCAAGAGATTGATAAAGAGAGATGTAGAGATGTAGAGACAAGCAGACACGGAGGCTCAGAGGGAGGAGATGCGGTTGGTACGGAGCCTGCCCTCAGGCCCAGCACACAGATCCCAGAGACGGCTGGATGTAAAGAAGACACACGACCAGGCTGGCAGAGACACAGGGACCTGAGAGGCCGAGCAGCAGACAACCACAGCAGAGCACCAGAGACTCGGAAGCTTTAGAGGCTAATAGAGGCACCGGACAAGCAGGGGTGCCTCCGGGCTCCCGGGAAGCCAGAAGCCGGCCTTGGAGAGATGGCAGCTGAGCAGGGAGTCTGCTGTCCTGTGGCCAGAGGCCCAGAGAGGCCCCCCTACCCCCAGCTGGCCAAGCCTCACTGTGACCAGGAGTCACATCGTCTCTAAGAGCACAGAAGCCTGGCTGTGAAGGGGTTAACTTGATTAGACCCCACTCACCCTTCTTTTCTTCCCTCATCAACCCTCAATGCACCCCCCCCCCCAACAAGCTCCCTTTACCCAAAGCCCAGGGTATTCCCCTCACCTCCTGGTAACCGGACCCTGCTTCCTGCCTGAGATTAAGGGCCTGTCTGCTGAGATTCCCCAGGAAGGGGGGCGGGGCGCACACAGCCTCTCTTCCCTGAAGCTCGGGCTTGCCCATCCACAACCTGGCACGCCCCCAGGATCTCAGATGGGCCCCAACATCTTAGGGTCCCTTTAGGAGGGCACGGGCACCCTGGCCTGGGGGCGGGGTGCTGTGTGGTAGCATGTGGGGTGTGTGGGGTGTGGGTCTTGTGTGAAGAGCTGGGGCGGGGGTGAGAAGAGTTAGCGACCAAGAGAAGAGATGGTCCCTGATAGGTGCCCACAGAGAGTGAAGGACCGAAATGCAGACAGACCCAGGCATGGCCTGGAGCCAAAGGGTAAGGGCTGTCCAGCCTTGAGGGGTGTGGAGTGGGGAACACTGAGCCAGCCAAGGGGTGAGAACCCAGAGCCTTTGACCTTGAGATGAGCCCATACTGACCACCGGTCTGCTGGGGACATGGAACTCCTGCAGCTGTCATGGGGGGAGGGGATCCTACAGGTGCTTGTTGCTCCCCTCCTTCCCTCCCTGGCTGTTAATCCCGTGGTTCCGGCTGAAGGCCTGGCAATCTGGGCCCCAGGGGGTAGGGCAGTGAGGGCGGGGGAGGGGTGAGCTGAGGTAGATGCCCAAGAGCCCCGGGGAGGCTGAGGCTGGATGTAGGATGAGAGAAGGGGTGCGGCCGTGGGGACAGCTTGCAGGTTTGTCCAGTGGAGCTCTGTGGGTTGTATGTGCACAGACGTGGGTGACGGACACTCGCAGGCTGGTGGGTTTCCGGGGACAAGGGTGCCGAGGGACTCAAGAGCTCTGGCCCTGGCCTCAGGCTGCTAGGAGCTGTTTAGGGGCAGGAGCTGGGACTGAGATTGATCTCTGTGACCCCAGAGTCCCAGGGGTGGGGACGGCTGGCCCATCTCAGCGACAAGATCCTCTAGGGAATGGTGGATGGGCATCTCAGGAGGGGAAGCCTGTCCTTTCTGAGGTGGAGTCTTACAGAGAAGCTCTCATTAGGCCCAGGGCCGTTAGTGAAAGGCTGGGGGCTGGCCTCAGGGACCCTGAGCGAGGGACCCACAGACACTGGAAGGAGGAGAGTAGGATGTGGACGGCTCAGAAGAGAGGGAAGAAGAGGCACTTCTGATCCATGCCTGTCTTGGGGCCAAACCCCTCCCCTTTACAGGACCTCACAGCTCCCTTGGGATCCAGTTCACCCAGTTTGTCCTTGCAGAAGGTCTACCGGCTCTTTTTGCTGACTAGGAAACCAGAGAGGTTAAGCTACTGGAACAGGTCACACAGCCAGCGAGGGTTGGAATTGGGGCTCCAAGCCTACCCATCTCCCTCTGCCCTATCTCCAGCTCTCAAGGCTGCTCTGCCTCTGTAGATCTCCCTCACCCTCTCCCTATTCTGTCTCCCTCTCTTCTGTCTTATACCCCCTCGTTTTTAAAAAAGATTTTATTTATTTATTGGATGGACACAGAGAGGGAACACAAGCAGGGGGAGCAGCAGTAGGAGAGGGAGAAGCAGGCTCCCCACTGAGCAAGAAGCTCGATCATGTAGGGCTCCATCCCAGGACCCTGCAACTCACTGAGACACCCAGGCGCCCCCACACCCCCTGTGACCCAACCTGAGACTTCCTCACTGAGGCCGCTGCCCCTCTCCATCTCTCAGTGCTTTTTGCAGAACGGCCCAAGTCTCACAGTGGCTCTCCTTCCTTTCCTGCCTCATCCCCGACATGCTGATCCCCTCTCTTTCGCCCAGCTACCGGCTCAGGTTGGGTCCAGCAGGGTGGAGGGGAGTCATCCTGGGTCCTGGTACCTCTGAGTCTCCACAGTCCCCGCCCAACCCCGCTCCCATTCCCCCCTACCCCCACCCGCCCCGGGCCCCAGCTGGCTGCCCCACCCTCCCTGCACCTGCAGTTTGAGCCCATTCAGGAGCCTTCTGGGTCCTGGGGGAGCTCAACAGTCCACACATTTTTAAAAAATTTATTTAGAGAGAGAAAGGGTGAGAGAGAACATGGGGACAGTCCAGGGGCAGAGAGAGGGGGAGAAGCAGACTCCTCACTGAGCGGGGAGCCCAAGGCGGGGCTTGATCCCAGGACCTTGAGATCACAACCTGAGCTGAAGGCAGATGCTGGACTGACTGAGCCACCCAGGTGCCCTGTCACTCCACACATTTTAAGGAGAGGGTCCGGGGTGGCTGTTGGATTCTGTGGTGAGGAAGGAATTATGTGGTTCTGTAGCTGATAAGGAAGCCTTTATGCTGGGGGCAGCCATTCTCCGGCATCGAAGCCCTTCCATCCACCACAGGGAGGCACACGCAAGCTGGAGCAGGCACACAGAATGTCCTTCTATGGTGCTGGGCTTGGGGCTGGAAGAGTGGAGGGGGAAGGGAGCCGGGAGGGGGCTGTGCGGACTCCCTGGAACCCAGTGTCACCTGGCGTCCTCCTGGAACACACAGATTCTGGGAACCTGCCACAGGCCTGGGAATCAGAATCTCCAGAAACAGGTCCCAGGAATGCACACTGTCAGAGCCTTCTGGCACAGTCTGTGACCCCCAGGTGTGGCAGGGGCTGAGTGCCATCAGGGAGGCCTCCCTCATTTTGAGTCTTGGAACAGCTTGAAAAAGGAGCATTGAAAACAAGCGTGGGACCCCAGGGTGAAGAAAACCAGGGTCCAAGCTGGTGGGTTAGGGGCAATTTTCTCTCCTGTTTTCCACACCTCTTCCAATGGGATTACATGACTTTTCATTTATTATTATTGTTCTGACTTGAAATGGGAAGGCAGACAGTCTCGAGAACACTGGATCAGGAGTCCGGAGACCAGGGTTCTAGCCCTGGCTTGGCCACGAGTGGGGTTGTGAGTTTGGCAGGTCACTGGGTTTCCCGGGGTCACCATCCAGCTTGTGTCATCACATGTGATATGTGTAGGAGACAGTGCCTCTCAAATCCCGGACTCACACCCTGTGTAGCTTCTCCTGGTGGAACAGCCTTCTGGACGCTCAGCAGGCCGATGGGATGGGAGAGGGGCCGGGAGGGGCAGTGAGGGAGAAGTGAGGGGATCCCAGGGGGCCTGGTCTCCTGCTCCTCCTTCCCCACCCCTCCAGCCCTGGGGCCTGGGAAGAGGGTGATGCTGCAACAGAAGGAGGAGGTGTCACTGCCAGGGTTCTTCTTCTCACCCGAGCTGGTGGAGGGGCGGGACTGGCAGTGGTGACACTAGGGCCACTCAGCCCCCGCTTTTCACAAGCACTTTCTTTTTTGGGTGGAAGAAATTGGAGTGAGGGGGTGAGGAATCTGGAGTTGATGGTCCCCTGACAGGCCATCGGATTAGAGAGGGACTGCCCCCAGGCACCCTGTTCCTCCGGGGACATGTCTCCGGGTCCACCTGAGTTGGGGATTCAAAATCCCTCCTCCCCTGGAAACCTGGGTGGGAGCTCCGGTCATCCTGTTCAGAGGCAGGGGGATAATGTCTCCATCTCTAGACCTGAGGATTAATGCGGAAAAGAGGAGGGCGAGAGGGAGGAACAAGACTCCACTTGGCTTTCCACAGCCAAATGCTTAGCAAAAATGTCCCCCAGAAGAGATGTCAGCACTCAAGTCTCTTGGGGAAATTAGTCATTCAGGGGAGTCATACTGAAATGTCTCATGTTTCTCAAAAAGTAGCCAAGGATCCCAAGGTCCCATCTCTTTCAGGCAAGGCTGCCTCACTTGGAACAGCAGGCAGAACCTTTCCACCTCCCTAAGGCATGGGGGGGTGGTGAGGGGGGTGGGGGGGAGGAGAAATGGCTGGTAAAGGGGTGGGAGGGGCTGTTCCCAATTCTGGTGTTGTCCCGCGTCTGGTCTCCACTGGGGGATGTACTGATTCTCTCTTCCCCTACCCTTCCTGGGTCATGCCCGCCTCCTGGGGTCCCCAGCTTCGCCTTCTCCTGCCAACCTGCCTCTTGGTTCAGCTCTAGTTGGGAACAGAGAGTCCCCACGGACCCCTAAGGGTGAAGCCCTGTTGCGCTGGGACAGAGATGGGAGATGGGGCCAGCCCCCAGGGGAGAAGTGAGGAGGTCTGGGAGGGTGCTGTGAGAGGAGATGTTAACCTTTACCAGGATGAAAATTGAAAGTATTTTTCAAAACACTCTTAAAAATGTAAATCTTTATCTATATATTGACATGTAAAAAATTCCATGACACCTTGTTGAATGAAAAAAAAATACACAAAACAAAGCAGCACATGTGGTGTTTATATAAAATTGTGTGTGTGTGTGTGGGCACGTACACAAAAGACAGAAAGGCTGTGCGCAAGGAGTGATGTCTGGAGGGGTAATATCTGGAGAGGTATTCACCAAAATGTCAATCCAATTTGCCTCTGGTGGGGAGTGGAATTTGGGGTGGTTTATATAGTCCCATTTTTATTTTTACTGCTTAAATTTTTTTCTGAGTGTATTTTACCTTTGTATGCAGGAAAACTTCCGAAGGTGCTATTTTCAACTGGGGGAGGGGGACTGTTTTCATCATAAGAAGACTGTGTTAGTTAACAGAAAAGGAAAATAGAGAAAGAAAAGCTCTGGTGTGGTCGTCCTCTTGTGCAGGCAGTCCCCCAGAACAGGTGGGTGTCCTTCCTGTCAGCCAGCTCTGAATCCTTCCGGGCAGCAGGGGTAAAGGGGTAAAGCCCTGCACACTTCCACCTCCCAGGTGAGACGCACAGCCCCTCGGAAAAGTGGATCAGTGAGTTTTCCCCATTCTAACGAGGAGGCACGTGAGGCTGACTTTCAGGCAAGGGAAGCGTCTTGTCCAAGTCACACGTACCTGAGCGACAGGCAGAGTCAGTGCCAAGACCCAGAGGAGAGACATGTCAGTGCTGCTTCCAGAGCCTTCGCAAACCCCCAGGACGCCCAGGGCCCTGCAAATCTGCAGCTGGAGTGATGCAGTCCCCTTCGGGGATCTCTGCCCGCTGCCCACCTGCTGCCAGGTCTGCCCTGGGGCTGGAGGAACAAGATGCATAGGACACAGCCCACCTGGGTCTCTGGCCTGGAGGAAGAACACAGACACTTCAGGCAAAGTCACTTAGCACAGAGCCTGGGCGCACAGTGGGCAGCAGTGGATCTGTTGAATGTTTCCCGTCTAAGCAGCTCAGACTGAGTGCAGACCCTGCTAGTTGCTCCGAGAGTGCTGCCAGAAGGCTCTATGAGTCCCATCCGGGCCAACGCCATCACCGAGGGCTTCCTGTAGGAGGGGACCTTAGAGCTGAGCCCTGAAGGATGGGTGGAATTTCCACGAGGGTCCAGAGGAGAGAAACAGGCTGGCGTTTTCAGGTGGACGGATGGACTCTTCCAGAAGGTAGTCTTGAAGCGCGAATTTCGCGGCGCCTGGGGACTCACCACACCGTGGGGGCCTCCAGTCCTCGGCGACTGCATAGAATTTGCAGAGTATTAGCCACGAGGGGGCGGGGTGAAGCGGGGCGGCGCCGAGGTGGTGGGGTGGGGGGAGCCCGGAGAGCTTCATAAAGCCACAGCAAAGGCGCCGCGCCGCTAGTGACAGCGGCCCGCTGGAGAGGGAGCCCAGGAGCTGACGCGCGCCCGCCAAACGCGGGCGCAGGACCCAGGCGTCCGAGGCCGGGCTCGGGTGGGGCTCCCCCCGCGTTCCCGCCCCCGGGGCCCCGCCCCTCGCGACCCCCCGCGCCTGCCCCCCGCGCGGAGAGGGGCCGGTCCCCGACGGCAGCGGGCAGGTGCCAGCCCGCCCCGGATGGGCATCGTGGCGCGGGGCTGCGGAGACATGCTGACGGGTACCGAGCCGATGCCGGCGAGCGACGAGGGCCGGGCGCCTGGCGCCGACCCGCAGAACCGCTACTTCTACCTGGATCCCGGCGCCCAGGACGCGGCCGACCGTCGCGGGGGCGCCACCCTGGGGGCGCCCTACGCAGGGGGCGCCCTGGTGCCCGCTCCGCCAGGCCGCTTCCTCGGAGCCTACGCCTACCCGCCCCGGCCCCAGGCCACCGGCTTCCCCGGGGTGGGCGAGCCCTTCCCGCCGACGGCAAGCGCCGAGGGCTACCAGCCTGGGGACGGCTACGCGGCCCCGGACCCGCGCTCGGGACTGTACCCGGGGCCGCGCGAGGACTACGCGCTGCCCGCGGGGCTGGAAGTGTCCGGAAAGCTGAGAGTAGCGCTCAACAACCACCTGTTGTGGTCCAAGTTTAATCAGCACCAGACGGAGATGATCATCACCAAGCAGGGACGGTGAGTGAGACGCGCGCCCCGCGAGGCGAGCGGGCCCGGAACAAGGACGTGGTTTTTTTTTTTCTCTTCTCCTGTCTAGACGGCGCCCATCACCGTTTGGCTTAGGCTTTGGGGGAAGCGGGGAGGGAGTTGTAGCGAGGACAGAAAAGTTCTGGGGGTTGTTTTCTCCCAGGACATTACACCAACAGGCAGAACTCAGAAGGGAGATGGAAGAGAGTGGGTGCGGTGAGAAGCTATCGTGGTTTAGGGGTGTGCCCTTACCTCACTGTCTGCCTCCATGGGGATCTCTGGGCAGAGAGGTACTGTGTTTTGGATTTAACAGGGCAGGACCCCTCTTAGCCCCTATGCGGAGAAATGGAGAAGAAGGCAGGGTCTTGGTACCCCAGACAACAACCCAGCACAACAACCCACCCCTCAACTTCTCCTGCCTCTACCCTCCCACCACCCACCTCTCCAAGCCTCTTTGCTGCTGTTGTGCACAGGTCAGTTTTGGGAGGTGGGTAAGCCTGGGATTTGGTGACATGGAGAAGCTGTCGCCAAGTTTCCTTTCCGGTAGTACTTTGAGATCGTGTGTCTCCTGTGAGTGTGTTTTAGGGGGAGTGGTAAAGTGTATGGGGGGCTCAGATCGCTTCCAGGCATAGGCCTCGCCGGAGAGCCCACATGCCTGTGGGCCTGAGCAGGTGAAGCTAACTTATGGGTCCCAGCGGGCAGCCAGTCCCACTCTGCTCCTTCCCGCCTCTGTCCCCCGAAAGTCTGCCTCACCCTTGGCCAGATACTTTCCAGTGTAAGATCCAGCCTGGGGAACCCATGGCTTCTATGCGTCTGGGGACCCTGAAGCCCAGTGCATGCGGGGTAGGGTTTGGGGCCAAGGGTGCTGCTTCCGGGGAGAGCCTCATGCGTGGGGAAAGGAAGAGAAACTTGCCACTGTTATTTGTTTAGTAAGCAATGCTGAGTGGGCCCTGCTTGGGTCTGGCCTGGGAGAGTGTGCACCCACCCTTCCCTGTGGGGGCCGGCTGGGGACCAGGGAGGACCTCTCTGAGGCTCTGTCATCAGCATATCCAGGAGATGTCAAAGGGCAGCCGCCCAGGGTGCGGCTTGGGGAGGGAGCAGGGGCGGGGGTGGGGGAGGCCATGCTGGCCCCAGGGGTGTTGGCATTCAGTCTAGGGATAGCTAGGACATTCTTCCTTTCCAGGGAGTTCTGTGGGGTAGCATGGGATTGAGGGACCTGTCCACCAACAATGAATAGCTTCAAGTTGCTGAGTTGTACCTCTTTCTCTGGGATGGACCCAGGAAAGTTGGCATTTTTTTTAAAGGTGTGGCCTTTATCCCTTAAGCCTTCTGAGAATTCCTCTCTGCATCCCCCAAACCCAGTCCCCTCTGAGTGCTCCCAGACACAGCCCAGGCCTCACATCTGAATTGGCGGTGACCCAGAAGATCCTTTCCAGGCCCCTTCCTGCACAGACAGGGAAATGGGCTCAGTGACAGAAGGAGACTCTCTGAGGTTTCACAGCCCACCTGTTGCAGGCAGAACGGGCACCTGAACCCAGATGGTATCTGCCTGGGCTTCTTTCTCCAGCCCGTCACGGCTGAGAGTGAGAAGAGCCACCTATACTGTCCAAAGGCCTTGATGCGTTCAGAGTGCTTTCACTTCCATTCTTCCACTGTGTGCTACTACGTAGGCCAAGAGATCTCCCCATTCACAGCTAGTGGCACCGTAGCACAGGACGGCTGGTGGCTTGTCCTTAGTTGCACAACTGACCTGAACCCAGACCTCTGCTCTCAGGTGCTCAGGAAGCTCTCCCACCCGGGGGACTGGCCCGGGTCTCCCTGCCACCTGCTGCCAGGCCTCTCTGCCCTTTCAGTCTCGAGGGGCGGCCTGCCCAGAGCCTTGGCCAGCACTTCGGAGATCCGGTGGTGGGTGCGGGGCTGGCTGTGGGCCACCTGCAACCTGGTTGGGTGGGTGTCTCAGGGGGATGCGGGCATGCATCTCAGTGAGGTCGCCGTCACTACCCCTGTGGCTTCCTTCTTCCTTTAGATTCTTGCTGAATAATTCTCTCTTGACAAGTCTTGCTGTCTCCCTTTCAGATCCATAAAACTACTTTCCTTTTTTTTTTTTTTAAAGATTTTATTTATTTATTTGACAGAGAGAGAGATCACAAGCAGGCAGAGAGGCAGGCAGAGAGAGAGGGGGAAGCAGACTCCCCGCTGAGTAGAGAGCCCGATGTGGGGCTAGATCCCAGGACCCTGAGATCATGACCTGAGCCAAAGGCAGAGGCTTAACCCACTGAGCCACCCAGGCACCCCAAACTACTTTCTTTTAATATGAAAAATTCCAATATATACAAAAGTGCAGGAAAAATCTCCAACCTACCCATCACCCAGTTTCAACAGTTGTTACTGCTTGTTCCAATCTCGTTTCTTCATATCCTCACTCACCTCGCTTCTGCCTCCCACCCCCTAGTCTGCAGTTATATTAGGGACGGCGGCAAGTATGTAGTAAGTAAATCCTAGGCACTATATTCTTGCATCCTGAAAATTTCTCTATGCACGTCTAAAAGTGGTTTTTTAAAAAAAAATTATTTATTCATTTATTTGACAGAGAGAGAGAGAGAGAGATCACAAGTAGGCAAAGAGGCAGACAGAAAGAGAAGGGGAAGCAGGCCCCTGCTGAGCAGAGAGCCCCATGCGGGCCTCTATCCCAGGATCCTGAGATCATGACCTGAGCCAAAGGCAGAGGCTTAACCCACTGAGCCACCCAGGTGTCCCTTAAAATGATTATCAAAATTATTCATTTATTTGTTTATGTATTTATTTACTGGGGGTTGGAGGGGAGAGAGAATCCTAAGCAGGCTCCATGCCCAGCACAGTGTTTGACACGGGACTCAATCTTACGACTCTAAGATTATGATCTGAGCCAAAATCAAGAGTTGGAGGCTCAACTGACTGAGCCACCAGGTGTCCCTAAAAATGGCTTTTGATAAGTAAACACAATATCATTAACAAACCTGAGGAAAAATTCATAAATATCATAAAAATTTCCTTGACCACTTTGTAATCGCCTGTGCACGCACGTGAGTGTGTGATTATCCTCAGGCTTTCCATCCATCCTGAGGAACTGCTTCAGACACCATGGGGTCCCCGTTGGAAAGGTGCAGTAGCCCCTCACCATTTTCTTTGATGCCTTCCCTTGAATCAGACCTCAGCATCCCCATGGTGGGGTAGAGGGGACAGAAAACACTGTCCCCCATTCAGTTCTACCAGCCCTCATCACCGGGCACTGAGCTCAGGCTCCAGTGATCTGGGAACTTGGCGGCCATTTCCTTATGCTACTGGCTTCTGAAGAGCACGGCTTGGGCTCAGAGAACAGCACCCTTTCTCTCCTGTGTGGAGGGCTGGCTCGTCCCTCCGTGGGTTCCAGTGACCTGCCCGTCACCACCACATCACCCACGGCCTTCTTCCTTTTTGAAAAAATCCTCCCAAGCCAGGCACACCCACAGCCCCACAGCCTTTTGCCTTGGGCTGACTCACTCTCTCCCAGATCCTTCCTCTCCCACCCACCCTAGACCCATCCCTCAGTATGGACAAGTCACACAGTCACTCTCTCCTCCATGGGCAGCAACAGGGTGGGGCGCGGAGCGGGGTGGGGGGGGGTGGCGGGGGTGGCGATTCCCAGCGCCAGCAACTGATCCCGGCAACTCAGGTGGGGCGGGGAGGGGAAAGTGAGGTAAAATGTTGGACTGGCCAACTGGAGAGGTTGGAGTTCAAAGTTGGCATGTTTGTGGAAATTCGGGGTGCCCACCGCGGACTTGTGCTGTATTTCTGGGTGGCACTGTGTGTGTACTGTGAATGTGTTGGTGGGCATGGACTAGCTGATGGTAGACATTCTCAGCAGAGGAAGGGAGAGGCGGGTGTCTGCGTGTGTGGGTGTGTGGGAGTGCATTCGTGGTTGGCAATCCCCACTTTTCTGGGTGTGATTAGTTGATTATTATAATTAAGATAACTTTGGGTAGTTCTGTTGTTAAGTAGCTCAATTTGCGTGTGTACGTGTGTGTGTGTGTGTGTGTGTGTGAATTTAGCATTGGAGGAAACAATTTCAGTGCCGCTAGATCTTGGATCACTGGCCTCACAGCCATTGTGGCCTTCCCTACAATCCCGACTCCTAGAACTTTGTAGATCTTTATTTTATTTTAATTTTTAATTTTTTTTAAAAAAGATTTTATTTATTTATTTGACAGAGAGTGAGCACAGGCAGATAGAGTGGCAGGCAGAGGCAGAGGGAAAGGCAGGCTCCCTGCTGAGCAAGGAGCCCGATGCGGGACTAGATCCCAGGAGGCTGGGATCATGACCTGATTCCGAAGGCAGCTGCTCAACCGAGCCACCCAGGCATCCCAAACTTTGTAGATCTTTAAAACAATTTTCTTTTATTTTTTTCTTTTGTTGTGGGGCAGGGGGCACTTGAATTTGGACTCACTGGCTTCATTTCTCTCAGGGCAGGTGAAAACAGCTTTACTTTTTGTTGGCCCGTTTGCTAGTGGCTGTTTGATTTCCACGAAGCTGGGTCTGAGGTTGGTGGGTGGAGATCTTTGATGCCTGAGCACCATTTGCGTTTCCATGGGTCCAAGGCACTGCTGGAATGTTCTAAAAGGTGCTGCTAATTAATACCCCCACAAATAACGAATAAAATGTAAGAGGACCCATTTCCCCACAGACTCATCAGCATTAGAGATTAATTTTATTTATTTATTTATTTTTAAGATTTTAAAATTTATTTGACAGACAGAGATCACAAGTAGGCAGAGAGTCAGGCAGAGAGAGAGAGATAGAGAGAGAGAGAGAGGGAGGAGGAAGCAGGATCCCCCGCTGGGCAGAGAGCTCAATGCAGGGCTCTATCCTAGGACCCTGAGATCATGACCTGAGCTGAAGGCAGAGTCTTCAACCCACTGAGCCACCCAGGCGCCCCTAGAGATTAATTTTAAAACATCCTGCCAACACGACAGACCCAAAACTACCTCCTTATAATTTGTTTGTCACGATGGTGAATTGGAGCCTATCAGAAGTGTTCAGGGGCACCTGGGTGGCTCAGTTTTTAAGTGTCTGCCTTCAGCTTAGGTCATGATCCCAGCGGTCCTGGGATAGAGACTTGCATTGGGCTCCCTGCTCAGCCGGAAGCCTGCTTCTCTCTCGCTCACGCCCCCTGTTTGTGTTCGTCTCTTGCTGTGTCTCTCTCTGTCAAATAAATAAATAAATAAAATCTTAAAAAAAAAAAAAAAGTGTTCGAGGTTGGACGGGTATGATGACCCTGCAGATCATTTCGAGATGGGCTAGTCCTATGGGGCAGTGCAGGAATTTAGGGTCTTGGGCCCTGTCCTCTGAGGGCAGGATGGTCTTTTTGGAGAGAGTTGAGGTTGGCACCAGACCCTGTTGCTTCCCAGCAAAGTGTCATGTAAATCAGGGGCTATTTTGGGATTCCAGCTGGTGGTGATTCTAGACTTTTAGGGTGAAATGAGACCTCCTTACTCCTCTCCAGTTCCCCCATCCTCTTCGGCATCTCCTTCATGTCCCTCCAGCAGAGATACGCGGGGTGGAGAGATGGACGCACAGCCCGGGAGACCCTGACTCTGCCCTCTCACCAGGGCGCTGTCTGCTCGGCTCTCTGCTCCTTGGTTCCTTCAAGTATAAAATCGGAAATACTGTGTTACATTTCGGGCGAACTGGATGCTTCTAAGTAGAGACACAATGAATATAGTCCTTCCCTTCCTTTAAACCTGCAGGTTTAGGCAACAACTGGTTATAATACAGAAAATGTGGACAGCCCGACCGCTGTCATACGATGAGATGTTGGTAGAGACATGTTGAAAATATTGTTTCAGCCTTAAATATTTAAGGTCTCCTCCCTAACCTTTGATTTCTCAAGTCAGCTGCCCCCTGAGCCCCTGGGACCTGGAGCCTGAGGCTGAGCTCAGGACCCTGGCGGGGGGTCCTTCCGCAGACCCAGCGGGCTTTGATCGCTCTGGGCCAGCGAGAGGGTATAGTGGGGGAGGGACCGGATGAGCTGAGTTTCACATCTTTCAAACTTTCTCGCAGCTCTTAGAGGAAAAATGGTTAGGAGTTATTGTTCCCATTTATGGGTGAAGAAACTGAGGTTTGGTTTGGGATTTCACTTACTCCAGGCCAGTAAGGGGATGGGGCCAGTAAGTCTCTCCTTTTTTTTCTCAGCATGGGAGAGTCTGGAGAAGACAGGAAGGTGGAGACACCTTCCCAACGTTATCAAGGGTGTTGCTCTGGGATATTCTGGGGTCTAGGGTGCACCCAAAAGTGTTCCCAGGCCTCTGGAACTCTCCCTTCTCCAGGTTTCCTGACACATGGGCTAGTGTTTTTCTTCCCATCTGGTATGACTTCTTGTAGGAGGAGGGGAGAGATATGTGGGAATGCAAAGTTATTCTGATGAGAGTTTGATTCTGCCATCCTGCAAATTCTGCTCTTCCTGTTCGGGTTAAGAAAGAAAAGCTAGGCCATTAGCCTGATGCTGGTAGAGGTGGTGGTTGTAGTAGGGGCCGTAATGGTGGAGGGGACCATTGTAGTGATGGTGGTAATGGAGGTGACGGTTTGGTGATGGGAGCAGTGATGGTGGAGGTGTGGTTGTAGTGATGGTGGTGATGGGGTTGTTGGTGGAGGTAGTAGTTGTAGGGATGGTGGTGATGGGGATATTGGTGCAGGTGGTGGTCATAGTGATGGTGGTGATGGGGTATTGGTGGAGGTAGTGGTTGTAGTGATGGTGGTGATGGGGTGTTGGTGGAGGTAGTGGTTGTAGCGATGGTGGTGATGGGGGTGTTGGTGCACTGGTGGTTGTAGTGATGGTACAGGTGGGAGTGGTGATGGTGGAAGTGGCAGAGATGGTTGGGTAGGGAAGTATTTCTTTCTCTTGATCTATTACTCTGGCACAAGGGAGGATAATGCAGCATCCCAACCTTGACTTCCTCTGCTTTCCCCTGGAAGCAAGACTTTGAGCATGAGAATTGTGCTTAATAGAGTTCTTTTTCAGGTGGATGGAAAGTTTCAGCTGGGATTTTAGGTACTTCTCTGAGGCTCAGGCCTGGGACAGGCCGTACCATAAACATCAGGCCCAGGAGGATGGGGCAGGGAAAGCCTGGGCACCGCGGGGCCGGGAATGCGTAAGCACCGTGAGGGCTGCAGTGGAGAGGATGTGTCAGGTCCTGAGACCACCCCAGGGCTTGGGGAGCTGAGGCATGAGGGCCTACTGGGAAGTGCCTGTGCGGGGCTGGCTTGTGGCTTTGCTCCCCACTAGGAAGCAAACGAAGATTAGAGACAGTGCCGTGTAGCTAATGTCTAGAAACTGATCCTCGGGACGAAAAACACTGAAAAAGCCCTGATTCATAGTGTTTGCTGATTTCCGTGGTGTGAAGACTCCTGTGGTGCCTGATTTTGAGCTGTGCACACGGAGTCACTGAATGCAAAGTCAGGAAGAGTTGGGCATTCGTGCGGTGTCTAGTATTTCCATCTTGCAGGAACAAGAGCTATAAGTCACTTCAAAAGCAGAGATAATAGTGAAATATGGTAAAGGAACTGAGAAGTGATGATTTTTGAGTAGTTATTACCTTGGCTTATAAGGCAGTATACTTAATTGTAAGTTTACATAATTTAATTTTAAAATATTGCCGGTACATAACAATTGCCTGGCACACGTCCTGGTCATTTCCAGTCGGCTGTCTCGCGGGTTGCCAGCCGATGCCAGCACACCACCGAAATGAAAGCCTCCGCATGGGGGTGGTTGCGAGGATGCGTCTGCGAGGTTGGGGGGCTGACGGATGTCGGCGGGTCTCTCTGTTCTCCCCAGGCGGATGTTCCCATTCTTGTCATTTACTGTGGCGGGACTGGAGCCCACCAGCCATTACCGGATGTTCGTGGACGTGGTCTTGGTGGACCAGCACCACTGGCGGTATCAGAGCGGCAAGTGGGTGCAGTGTGGAAAGGCTGAGGGCAGCATGCCAGGTAGGAGCGCTCTGCGGAGCGGTGGGCACGCTTTTCCTCTGAGGCTGGGCGCCCCCTGGTGGATCCAGGAGGAACCCCCAAGCCCTTGCCCCCTACACCTGAGTTCCGCATTCCACCCTTATCCCCTCCCACTTCTCACTCCGGTTGGGTTTGTCTTCCCTTCTCTGCTCTGCGTTAGCCTGTCTTCTGCTCAGTCCTCTGCCCCTACCTCCCCTTGCCCTGCCCCATCTGGCCTTACCCCTGCAGCCTTTCTGACATCCCCCCTCAGAACAGGCAAAGAAGCCCCACATCACTATGGGGTCTGGTCCCCAGGGGGCTGCGTGCCAAGGAGGTTCACTGTCCACAGGAAACCGCCTCTACGTCCACCCAGACTCCCCCAATACCGGGGCCCACTGGATGCGCCAGGAAGTTTCATTCGGGAAACTAAAGCTCACGAACAACAAAGGGGCCTCTAACAATGTGACCCAGGTGGGACTCCTTGCCAACCCCCACCCCTCCTGGCTGATTCAGTTCTGTTAAAGTCACCTTCCTTCCTCTCTGACTCGTTCTTTTCCACACGCCTGGGCAGGGGGGGAAGATGAGGTGGGAGGCGGCTGACTCTCAAGGGCAGATCGGGATGACATGCGCCAAACCAGCCCTGGGGGTTTCTTCACCGAGCCCCAAGCTGTCATCACCTGTGCACCATGCTGGGCATAGATTTGGCGCCAGTGGCCCCGGGCAATGGATGCAGAGTCTCTCTGAGTTGAGCAATACTGTTAACAGAGCCCCCTCCCTGAAAAACCCTGCTTGTACTAATACCCCAGTCGCAATGCGCATCTGGGGGGTAGGACAGGGGGTAAGAGGGCAGAGCTGATGCCCTAGAGAGGCTGGGGACCAGAGCTAGAGCGCCTGGAGGAAGTTGCATGGTAGCAGGGCGGGGCAGTGGACATGATGGCCTCAGGGTCCCTTCTAGCCTGGCCATCGGTCAGCCAGGGTGGGGGTAGAGGAGCCGTCGACCCCCACAAGCATCCGGTTCTCTCTTAGATGATCGTGCTCCAGTCCCTCCATAAGTACCAACCTCGGCTGCACATCGTCGAGGTGAACGACGGGGAGCCGGAGGCAGCCTGCAGCGCTTCGAACACGCACGTCTTCACCTTCCAAGAGACCCAGTTCATCGCCGTGACCGCCTACCAGAATGCGGAGGTGAGGGCCCTCGGCCTGCCCGAGCTGCGTGGGGCAGGAGGGGGAGAATGGGGCTCACCGTCTTCCTCGGCGGGAAATTCAGGAGTTCCCTAGCCCCAGACTCAGGACTCAGGTGCCTCTATTTCCCCTCTCTCTAGATTACTCAGCTGAAAATTGATAACAACCCTTTTGCCAAAGGATTCCGGGAGAACTTTGAGTCGTAAGTGCTGCTGGGTTCCGCTCACCAAGGGCCTCTTCTTGGTCCCTCCTGAGGCCTGACTCCAGACATGCGCAGAGCCTGTCTCCTCTCTGCCCCTGGGGGTGGGAGTGGGTGGGAAGAGATGGGACAGATGCTTGGAGGGCAGTGAGGCCAGGGAAAGAAGGTCCAGGGAGGGGCAGGCAGCAGGCAGGCTCACAGGCGATGGGTTCTGTTCGTGACCGCTGTTTTCTTGCCTTTTTTTTTTTTTTTTTTTTTTTTTTAGCATGTATGCATCTGTTGACACGAGCGTGCCCTCCCCGCCCGGACCCAACTGTCAATTGCTCGGGGGAGACCACTACTCTCCTCTCCTACCAAACCAGTATCCCGTTCCTAGCCGCTTCTACCCCGACCTTCCTGGGCAGGCCAAGGATGTGGCTTCCCAGCCGTACTGGTTGGGGGCCCCCCGGGACCATAGCTATGAGGCCGAGTTTCGAGCAGTCAGCATGAAGCCTGCCTTCCTGCCCTCCGCCCCTGGACCCACCATGTCCTACTACCGAGGCCAGGATGTCCTGGCGCCTGGAGCTGGCTGGCCGATGGCCCCCCAGTACCCTCCCAAGATGGGCCCAGGCAGCTGGTTCCGCCCCATGCGGACTCTGCCCATGGAACCTGGTCCTGGAGCTTCTGAGGGACGGGGTCCAGAGGACCAGGGCTCCCCTTCAGTGTGGACTGAGATCACCCCCATCCGGCCAGAGTCCAGTGACTCAGGACTGGGTGAAGGAGACTCTAAGAGGAGGCGTGTGTCCCCCTATCCTTCCAGTGGTGACAGCTCCTCCCCTGCTGGGGCCCCTTCTCCTTTTGATAAGGAAACCGAAGGTCAGTTTTATAGCTACTTTCCCAATTGAACAGATGACATGACAGGAACAATGTCATCAGGTTGGAAGACACCAAATACCGCAGACAGGTGACTCAGGACTGGGAGGCCCCCAGCTCCCTCTGTCCCTTCTCCTTTTGTAGTTGGTTGAGGAAGAGGGGTGCCAAGAAGTCTTCTGGGGTTCACTTGCTGTTTTGGGCCCAAAGCGAAACCTGAGAGACGTGTTCCCTGCCCCCTCCTTTGCCCTAACTACGGTCATTTACCTGGTGCTGCTTCTGGCTGTGGGTTCCCAGCTGGAGAACAGAAAACAGAAGAAGAAAGTCTTGGACACAAAGGAGCTTCCTCGCTTCTGTTGGGGGGGGTGAGGGGTCAGGTGTGTGAAAATAAAGATGCTGAGGATTTAATGACAGCCAGCCAGCCAGGGTCGGCAAGGGGACTCAGATGACTTTGGGGCAGCTGGCCTGGGCCCCATCCGCTCGGAGACAGTGGGGTCCCGAGGAAGAGGCTGGAAAGGGGGGCGGGGTTGGTGCACACCTCAAGGAGCAACGTCTTGCGGTGGGGATTAGTTGTGTGTGCGCTTTCTTTCTTTCTTTTTTTTTTTTTTTTTCTTTTTGAATGGGGAGGCTATTTATTGTACAGAGAGTGGTGTCTGGATCTATTTCTTTTGTTTTCATCACTTTCTGAAAATAAACGTGAAACTGTAGAATGTGTCCTGCTTCAGTGCCCTGAAAGGGGACATGGTTGGGGGCTCCACTGGGAATTGCGAGGACACCATCCGTCCCCGGCTGCAGCAGAAGTTTCCAAGAACGGGAGCTGCCTAGAAATCCTGAGTGGCTTCATTCCGGGGACAGACAGAGTCAAAGCAAGGCCACACGTGCTACCTTTGGCACTCAGGCTGATGGCTGATTCCACCTCGTAAGGCATCTTGGGGACAGAGAGCGGTCCCTCTGTCTGGGTAGCACCTGACCTGTGGAGGAGGCAATGGACGGCAAGACCAGAAGACCGGACCCTGGGGGTGAGGGAACTGGGGATTCCGCGAGGAAGAAGAGCCTTGATTTCTCTCTACATGTCTAGCTTTGGTTTTCCATCTTCATCTTAGGGGTGTTCAAAAGTTAGAGGAGTAAATGTAAGTTGAACCCCATGAAATTGCTGTTTCCGTCGGTCAAGAACAGCCTAATATTGACAATTTCGTGATTCAAACTAATGTCTGTAAAGGGTTTAGAACAGCGCCTGGTAAACAGGAAGCCCTCAGCCTGTACATGATTGTTGCTGTAATTCTCTAGCTCTGTTTTTCTCTCTTTTTACGCGGCTGCTAAATTATGTTTTTAAAATGACACCTGCTTCTCTTAAAGAACATTAAGCCAGGCAGGAAAGTAAAAAGACAGCAATAAATTTTCCCAAATCTTACCACCCATCCAAAATTATCACTAAATGTTAAATGGGTTAAATAGATAGACAGAAATATGTTTTTATAACATTGGAATCATATGGTCATATGGAAAATACTTTTTTTTTAAAGATTTTATTTTTAAGTAATCTCTACACCCAATGTGGGGCTGGAACTCCCAACCCCAAAATCAAGAGTTGCGTGCTCCACTGACTGGGCCAGCTGGGTGCCCCTGAAAATGCTTTTTCTTCAGGAAAACTACAGAATTTTAGTTTACAGGATTGAATAATACAAAAATAAAAACCTCAACAAGCAAACCATCAAATAATGAAAAACTCTCAGGTGAGCAAAGGGATCGCAGAACTCAGAGATAAGTTGGGGTTTTTTGTTTGTTTGTCCCTCCCTCCCCTCTTGAGAGGTTGGAATTACTTCCTTTGCCTCGGGCCAGTTCAGGGCATACCTCATTCTAAGGGGGGCTTGTCCTCATGGGCCCTGGGGTATTTTCTCACTTCTGCTGGAGCTTGGAAAACTTCATTTCTATCACAGTTCACAACCCCTCCTTTCTTGGTCTCTCTCCAGAGGCCATTTTCATCACTTTCAAGTCAGAAGAAGGAAAAGATAGGAAGCCATATTTGGTTCCACCCTCCCTGGATTTGGAAGCTCCTAATGTTGTAAACATTAGGAGTTCTGTTAGGCTGCGCTCTGTGAATGCAGTAATTCCTCCCAGCCCCAAGCCTTTGGCCTTTGGCGGTCACTTTCTAGGGTTATAAGTATTGGTTTTAAATTAGACCTTGGGAACTGTTGTCTGTAATCACAGCACTCCTCTCTCCCTCTGTTTTATTTTTGATTTTTTAAGTTTATTTATTTACTTATCTTTAGTCATCTCTATACCCAATACCCAAGTGGGGCTCGAATGAGTTCGAGTCTGACCCTGAGATCAAGAATTCCATGCTTGGGGTGCCTGGGTGGCTCAGTGGGTTAAGCCTCTGCCTTCGGCTCAGGTCATGATCCTGGGGTCCTGGGATAGAGCCCCACATCGGGCTCTCTGCTCAGCAGGGAGCCTGCTTCCCCTCCCTCTCTCTCTGCCTACTTGTGATCTCTCTCTCTCTGCCAAATAAATAAATAAAATCTTAAATTAAAAAAAAAAAGAGTTCTGTGCTCTTCCGACTGGGCCAGCCCACCTGGCACCCCATTCCCCACTGTCTTTAAATGGTTTTGGTTCCCTTCATTAGCTATAAGTGAAGGGAATTGTCCTTACACACTTCACTTTTTCCAGAAGTGTGAGGGCATATGTTTTGATGCTTTGTTATTTGACTCATAAAGGTTCATTACTATTACTTGTCCAATATTCAATGTACCGTTTACTGAAAAGGTAAAATACAAAATACTAAAATATATATACATATATTTTAAAAGATTTTATTTATTTATTTGACAAACAGAGATCACAAGTAGGCATAGGTAGGCAGAGAGAGAGGGGGAAGCAGCTCCCCACTGAGCAGAGACCCCGATGCGGGGCTCCATCCCAGGACCCTGAGATCATGACCTGAACCGAAGGCAGAGTCTCAACCCACTGAGCCACCCAGGCGCACCACTCTCTATATTTTTCAAGTAAACTCTATGCCCATCACGGGACTCAAACTCACGACCCTAAGATCAATAGCTGCATGCTCTACTGACTGAGCCAGTCGAGCATCCCTTCAGTTCTTTTTTAATCCCCACAGGTTATACTCCTGTATTACTTTGTTTAGTTAGTAGTTGCTTGGCTTTAACTTTATATCATCATTCTCTTTGTTCACTATTCCTTTTTGAATTTCTACCTCTGTTTTTTTCTGGGATCACTTTCCTACATCTTAAACTAAATATTTTGTAACTTTTTATGAGATGGTCTCTTTGTAAATTCCTTGTAAGCTTGTTTCTTACAAAAATTATTATTTTTCCCCTTGTTATTGGATAGTATTTTGCTGAGTAAAAAATTTTAAGTGGATAGTAGTTTTGTCTTATTTTATAGAAGCTATTCCACCATTTTCTGGCTTCTGTTGTTGTGAAATCTGCTGCTACTCTAATTATCATTCTTTTGTAAGTCATCTGTTTTTTTATTTCTGCTTTCCAGATCTAGATATATTTGATGTGCAACAGATTTGTTATGATGTGACAAGGTATGAATTTATTTGTTCTTGATCATATTTGGGATATGTTTTGCTTCCTGAATCGTGTATTCATGGTTTTCATTAATTCTGAAATTTCCCAATCATTATTTCTTTCTTTTTTTTTTTTTAAAGATTTTATTTATTTGACACAGAGAGAGAGATCATGAGTAGGCAGAGAGATAGGCAGAGAGAGAGGGGGAAGCAGGCTCCCCACTGAGCAGAAAGCTTAATGTGGGGCTTGATCCCAGGACCCTGAGACCATGACCCGACCCAAAGGCAGACTCTTAACCCACTGAGCCACCCAGGCACCCCATCTTTAAACATTACTTCTTTCCATTCTCTCCAATTTAACCTTTTGGGACTCCAATCAGATGGATGTCAGACATTCTCATTCTCTTATTATTCATGTCTCACAACTCTCTTAGGTTTTTTCTTCTTGCCTCTCCACT